>NC_136070.1:629731782-631209282 GCF_964261635.1 Lissotriton helveticus
AAGTGTACTAGAGTGGTGGCATGGAGTACAGTAGCGTGGATTGATATAGCAAACAGTCGACAAAAGCATCATAATTTGGAGTACAGTGTTGTACAGTAGAGTGTAGGGTCATAAGGTATTGTAAAGTGATTTACACTACAGTAGTGTAGAGTGGCATACAGTCTAGTTGGGTTTTGTAGAGTGCAGTGGTGTGCAATACATTTCAGTATTGCAGAGTGTGGTAGAGTGGATTGTCATACAGTGTTATAGAGTACAATGGATAAAAAGTGAAGTAGAGTGGAGTGGCATACAGTGGGGTATGGTGAAGTACTGTGACATAGAGTAGAGTGGAGTACAATGGGTTGCAGTGGCTTACAAAGAGTTGTGTACAGTGTTGTATAGTGGCACACAGTGGAGTAGAGTGTTGTATAGTGGCATACAGAAGAGAAGTGTTATACAGTGGAGTGTAGGGGAATAAATAGGAATAAAGTTTTGCAGAGTGGCATATAGTGTAGTACAGTGTTGTTGGATAGAGTAAGTAGTGTGTCGAACAGTAGAGCTGATTAGAGTGGATTGTTGAATAGTAGTGTAGAGGGTGGTAAAGTCTTGTGCAGTTGAGTAAAGTGGCATAGTGTAGGTAGTAAAATTTTATAAACTGGAGTGGGGCCTCATACTGTACAATAGAGTGCTGTGTCGTATAGAAAAGTGTTACATTGTGCAACAGAATGTTGTACAATGGAGTGTACAGGCATAGAGTGGAGTATAGAGTTGGACAGTGGAGTGTACAGGGATAGAGTGTAGAATTTTGTAGATTGCCTTAAAGTGTGGTAGACTTTTATAGAGAGGAGTTATACAGAGTGGAAGAGAGTGTCATACAATGGAGTGGCGTACACTGTAGTGGCATAGAGTGGATTACTGTAAAGTGCAGTAGCATATATTGGAATACTGTAGAGTAGTGTAGAGGAGAGGAGTGGCATAGAGTGGAATAGCGTAGATTGAAGTGGTGTACACTGGAGTGGCGTAGAGTGGAGTAGGTTACAGTGGATTAGCATAGAGTAGGGTGGCGTACAATGAAATGGCATATCATTGAGTTAGGAAACTTCGAAATTGGAGTGGTGCCTGATATGGAGTGCTGTGTTGTACATTGTTCAAAACTGTAGTAGAGTGGAGTAGAGTGTTGTACAATAATGATTACGGGCATAGAGTTGAGTACAAATTTGGGCAGTGTATGGGGACAGAGTAAAGGAGAATCCAATAGAATGTAGTACAGTTTTGATGTGTGGAGGTATATAGAGTGGAGGAGAGTACACTGGAGTAGCGTACAGTGAAGTAGCGTACAGTGGAGTGGCATAGAGTGGAGTAGCATATAGTGGAGTGGTATACATTGGAGTAGCGGAGAGTGGAGTTGCGTCGAGTGGGGCGAAGTAGAGTGTAATAGTGTATAGTGTAGTAGTGTACAGGGTGGAGTGGCGTACAGTGAAGTGGTCTAGACTGGAGTGGTGTATTGTGAGGTTGGGAAGAGTGTAATAGCATACAGTAGAGTGGACTGGCGTACAGTGAAGTGGGGTAGAGTGGAATACTATACAGTAGAATGGCAAACATTGAAGTTTCACCAATGTAACAGATGCAATAGGTTGGCAAAGTTTAGCGAAGACTAGTCAAATGGGTGGAAAGCTATTAACCCCTTCGACGCTCATGACGAGCTGGGCTCGTCATGCAGTAGCCTCCTGCTACGCTCATGACGAGCCCTGCTCGTCATGTAAAGTGCATCTGCTGCTTTTCCAGCACAGGGGAAAAATCCCCATAGCGTTCAAGGTGTTAAGGGACAGAAATCAGAGGAGTGCCTCACTGGTAACCCTAACTGCCCAACTCTAACTACAGAGTGGCAACTCTGTTATGAATCTATCAATCTGTCTATCTATCTATCTATCTATCTATCTATCTATCTATCTATCTATCTATCTATCTATCTATCTATATATTCACTGAAAAAACCATAGGTTATACACCATATATAGTTAGGAATTAGCATTTAAAAAACCTTATTTTACTCACACAAAACCATTGAAATTCCATATATAGTTAGTTGCACTAACTATATATCGCGCACCCGCAATCCACTGCTGATGATGTCACATATTACATCATTCATGACATGGTCAGTGACATCACTGATGACATCACTGATGACATCTCAAATGACATCACTGATGACTCCACTGATGACATCTCATTTGACATCAATGACCACATCACTGATGATATCATTCATGTGACAATACAATGCATCTCCTCACATTTTAATATAACTTCTGTTTCACCCAGTGTTAAATACAGAGTATAATTTTTGAAACCATTGACACACCAATACTAGTTACTACATATGTACTCACTGATTCCTACGTCTACACACACATTCACTCATTCACCCATACAATCATTCATACATACAATCACTCATCTTTACAACACTATCATATGCACTCATACACCTATACAGACACTCACACTCTGCCACTCATCCATGGAGTTACTCACACACCTAGTCAGTCCTGTAAAGAATCAATCACACTTCCATTTTCTTGTCTATACAGTTAAACATAGAGCACCTTACATTTTCAAACATATACTAACACATACTTACCTTGTTATACAATCATTGATATAAGTACACATTGATCTGCACAGAGTCACACACCTCCCAGCCAGCCACACACACACTCAGTCTCCCATACAAATACTTGGACAATCAATCAATAACCCATATAGTTACTCATATAGCTACTGATCAACACATGCAGCAGTTTACAGAACAACAGACATAATGATGCACAAATTAAGACAGTTTAGTCACTAACCCATGCACTCAGTGAGATACATTTAATCACTCACTCATACAGTCAGTCATGCACCTACTAAATCCTTCGTCCAGACACTTATACATCCACTCATTCTTCAATATGTAAGACATATTTAAACTTTACAGAAACATAAAATCACTGGATGTTGTTATCAGTGATGTCATCAGTGATGTCATTTGAGATGTCATCAGTGATGTCATCAGTGATGTCACTGACCATGTCATGAATGATGTAATATGTGACATCATCAGCAGTGGATTGCGGGTGCGCGATATATAGTTAGTGCAACTAACTATATATGGAATTTCAATGGTTTTGTGTGAGTAAAATAAGGTTTTTAAATGCTAATTCCTAACTATATATGGTGTATAACCTATGGTTTTTTCAGTGAATTTTCAAGGTTTTGTAAATGCTAATTCCTAACTATATATGGTTTATAACCTATGGTTTTTTCAGTGAATTTCAATGGTTTTTTAATAGCAAATATCTATAGCTGTAAAATGTATTCTTATTTAAATCCAAAAATATATTTTATATGTTTATTAATAATTTTTTTTAAATATTTTTTTTGTTTCGCTCCCGGTCCGCGGACCGGGAAGCTTCCCGTTAGCTCAATTTGATGCCGCGACCCGGTCCGCGAACCGGTAAAAAATCAACATAGTGACGGTATCGCGTTGCCGCGTAATGCGTCTTATGACGTACTGCGTTAGCGCACCCGGAAGTGCCCCGGGGCGCGGACCGAGGCGCGAAACGCAGCTCCCCGGAAGCGATCCGCGGCGCTTCGCGAAAACGCGACGTATCGCGTTGCCGCGTAATGCGTCTTGTGACGTACCGCGTTAGCGCACCCGGAAGTGTCCCGGGGCGCGGACCGGGGCGCGAAGCTTAGCGACCCGGAAGCTAACCGGGGCGCGTTCCGCAGCGCGTAACATGAGCGTGAGAGGTCATGTGACTTGTTAATAAAACTTTTCATTGGTTCATTTCACTTTTGGTTTCATAATGATGTAAGGCTAGGTCAGGGGACCTAAAAATAACACTTTTCATTGGTTGAGAAGTATTGTTTTTCCCAAATGATGAAAACCCCTCCTTCTTTCCTCACTCTGACTTTCATCATTGTGAGAGGAAGACCTATTTTGCTTGTTGGAAAATGGCTTCATTGGTAGCTTCAGCTGGTGGACCCCCACCACCACCTCCACCTCCTCATGGGAAGAGAGGACCACCTCCCCAGGTCATTACCAACACTGAGGAGGAAGATGAAGAAATGGATGAGGAGGGAGAAGAACCACAGTTCTTAGAAGAGGTGCCCCGGGTTTCCAGAAAGAAAGCCAGTTTCATCTGGCAGTTTTATTCGATCCCTCGTGGCCAAAAAAAAGTCAATGCGAGGTATGTCACCTGCCGCATATGCAAAGAACAATTGTCCAGAGGGACGGACAAAAAATATAGCTATGGAAATCACACAATGCACAGGCACATGACAAGGAAGCATCCACTAAATTACAGCCGGGCGGAAATAAGGGATATGCTTGACAATCCAAGACCAACTCCTGTGGCCAGACCAACAATACCGATTTCTCTAACACCAGAAGAGGCACGGGAAACTGTGCCAAATATTCAAGAACATTTTGGGCACATGATTCACTTATGTATGCACTGTCGTGCATTATTAGCTTGTGGCAACATGAGCATCAATGCACTCAACCTGGCGTATGAACACCATGATTGCCCTAACCGCCCCCAGTAATTTTTTTTTGCTCCTGTTGAGCCCTTTTCAACGCCTGTTTTTTGTTGTTTCCCACCCCCAAAAAAAAACAAAAAAAATATAAAATCGTTCAAAAAATAAAAAAAAAAAAAAAAATGTTCAAAAAATAAAAAAAATATAAAACAACAAAAATATTTAAAAAAAAGTTCTTTTCAGAACTACCTTCCCTTTCAAAAAAAATTGCTAGAATGTTTAGCACTCTGGCAAGCTCTATTTCTTTTGGTTCGCTCCCGGGTTAGCTTCCCGGTACGCGGACCGGGAGCTAACCAAAAAAAATTAAAAAAAAAAAAAAGTGTAAGTATAAGGAAAGTAAACAGAGAGTGATGTTAAAAGAAAGACAGCTATAGGGAGTAAAGAAGAGATACTGTTTAATAGATCTATTTACCGAAGAAAAGACAGAAGAGGGTATAATTGTGAAAAACAAAATAGATAACGAAGTGAAAGAAAAAAAAAGAGAGTATAACATTAACAAAGAAGAGTTTCTTGGAGAATGTGAGTGAATGTTCAAAATAAGATTAAAACATGAGGAATAACAGAGAGAAAAAATAGAAAACAGAAAACAAAAAATAACAGAAAAAGATTAATTGAAACAGCAAAGAAATGTAAGTAACATAGAGCCATATCATCAACATAGGCAATAAAAGTTTTGCAGCTTTTATTGGCAGAAATGTGTCGCTAAAGCTGCTTTTGTGGCAGAAAACTGCCGCTAAAACCACTTTTGCACCAGTTTTCTGCCAATAAAAAGAGCAATAATTTTATTGGCTGTGTTCATAATATTCCCCTTAGTGTGCTTCAACTACACAGAGAAAGCATTATGGACAAGTAGTGATAGAGTGATCAGTCAAAGACACTAAGAGTAATAGAGACGGAGTGAGTGAACAAGAGTGAGGAACTATGAGAAGAGAGGGACTGAGAAAAAGAGTGGAAGGAGTTGAGTAAGTAGGTAATAGAGAAAGGAATGAGGGAAGTAGCAAAGGCAGGAAACTGAGGGTTAAAGAAATGAAGCAGTGGAACTAATAGTAGTTAAATGTGATAGAAATGTAACGAAAAGAGTACAAAATATTTACCTTATAATTGTCGTTAAATTACTCACTTTTTGTTTTTATACTTTCAATCTGTGAAAGAGAGAACAAACATTTGAAAAATATTAAAACATGTATTTAAAAATTAGAAAAGACAAGGGAAAAGATTGAAGGACAAACAGTTTTTCAACAACTTTGACACTTACAGAAGCTTCTGCTTCTCCAGGCCCCCTACACAGTCCTAAAGATATACATTTTAAACTAACAGTATCTTGATGCAGATGAAGTGAGGCCTATCTTAAAACATGGTGCATCTTTTGCATTGCTGTTGTTTCAGAAAAGTGTCGCAAGACACTAAAATTTTAAATAATTGCTTCAGGATGCCAATAAGATGTCTACTATCCAGAGGTTTGTTTGAGGTGAGGCCTACTCAGGGTTGCAGATGAGATTTACACTTGTTGAAGAGTACAGAGGAGATAATACATGTGAAGGTCTACCAATGAAGTGAGTCATGTCCACTGCACTCTTCAACAAAGTCCAAACCTCCTATGTTTCCCTGGACAGACCTAAACTTGATCTGCACAATGTGATTCGTAATGATAGGAAACACAGGTGATGTAAATGAAATACGTGCAATTTATTTTGCTCATTTCACAATCACATCACTTGTGTTTCCTTTGCTTAGGTATCTCATTGTGCAGATGTAGTCCAGCATATGAAAGAATACGCAGAAGTGCAGCACTGCATGCAACAACTTTGACACTTACAGAAGCCTCACCTTCTCCATGCCTCCTACACAGTTCTACATATACATCATAAATGCAAACAGTACAGAATTAATTATACATGTTAAATGGTTTATTTTTGCTGTTCTCAGAATGTATCAAAATTCACTAAAAACAGTGACTTGAAGGTATTCATCATATAACAGCGGGGAAAAAAAAACACAATCAAAATGATTGTGTTTAAAAAACCCATACAACATAAGAAATCAAAATTCAGAACTCCTTAAAGTTAACTTACTTTCCATGACGTCCAAGGATGTCCTATGAACAGCTTACACTCTTTTGTGCTGTTATTACTTTCAGCCCGCCACTTTCTGAAAGAAAATCTCCATCGTTTTTAAAAACACGTTACATGCAATAAATGACTTCTTGCTCTCTACCACAAGTTTCCACAAGGCCAAATCTGGTCAGAGCCATTTATAACTCTTGGATTTCTTGTAAGCCAATCCCGTCATTTGGCATTTCCGCAACTTTCAGAATTAAAATGTTGAAGATCATTTTCACAATCCTGGAATAGTAATATCTTCCCCTTCTTGCTCAGTCATGTTCTACATTTCCTATGACACTGATACTGCTTACTATGAAGCAGACTTACACTACCTCTATGACTACTACAATTATTTAATTCTCTACATCACTTTTAATCACAAAGCAATGTAAAACAGTAGACAGCATTGCAGACTTACATTCCCTCTACTCCATGTTTTGATTGGCTGCTTCAATTAGCTTATAAAAAGAAACAGTTTTTCTGAACTCATTCAAAGTGCACGTATTTCTCCATGACGTCCAGTCCTATGGTTAGAAGTTATGTCTCTGAACTACACTTATCCTCAAGGCCAAATTGTGTAGGAGCCATTAGAACTTCTTGAAATTCCACAGAGCACATCCCGAGATTATTTCCCTAAAATTTTGGTTTTAAAAACACCAGGTAAGAGTTTTTAAGGTCATACGGCAATTTTTTTTTGAAAATTAAAACAGAATCATTGCAGAATGACCAGCCATTTCTAGACTTTAAATAAGCTGTGTAATGTCCTGATGTTATTGAAGGGCCGTCATGATATATAATTGCTGCAGTTACAAAAGTCCTTCCTGATATTGACAACTGCGAAGCTACAACATTTTTAATTAAAGTTGTCAATTTTGTTCCATCAGGCCTACATCGTTGGAACATTAAAATGACATACTGGCCATATGTTCGTATAAATAATGTGGACATCATTTCAGATTTACATTGGCTACACTCCATGTTGTGATCAGCTGCTTTTACTTGCTTATTAAAGGAGACTGATTTACTGTCTGGCAAAGTTAAATATATAAATCTTTCTGAGTCTACACTAGTAGTACTTGATACCATACAGTTCTCGCAGTCATGCTGCCATTGATAAGAAAGCCCAAACAGCTGATCTACATCTACACCTTCAGCATGTAATACATCAAGCATATACATTAAAAACTCCTGACAATCTTGCTGAATATTTTGAGAGAATTGTGTTTGGCCTGAACATCTGTCTAACAGATTTCGAATTTCAGACACACTTTCTATGTTTCTTCTATCAGTGCTACATTTCTCTAACACAGAATTTAACAAACTGCAAAATCTTTGATCAGAATTGACCACAATCTCTTCTTTTACATTTTCTAGAGAAAACAAAACATTAACCACTACATTAGCATAGCAGTTGACACCAGAACTGTTTTCAAATTGAAAACCAACAACATCTTCAACAGAATCCTTTTTGTTTCTGCTTGTAATTTTAGGTTCATCGACTTTTCGTCTTTTTGCTACAACCTCCCCAGTATTGGTCACATTTCTTCGTTTCCGGCCTACCACACGTTTCTCAAACAAAGGATACTGAGGCAAATGTGGCGCATACTCTCTTCTTAACCTATTGTATTCCTTAACACAATCTAGATCAGCACAAATGTTTGTGACATCACACTCAATCAAGTACAATCCCGATAAAGTTCTAACTCGTGACAATGCCACATATGCCATACCCTCCTTGAACACAGAACTGCCAATATTCACTAATGCACTGTCTACACTTAAACCTTGCGATTTATGGATTGTCACCGCATATGCCAAGCAAACAGGAAACTGCTTACGGCGAACATATAAGTCTTTTACAAGCAAAAATCTAGCAGAGCAACGACCAATTAGCTGTACTTCCTCAATGCCATCAAATTTAATTTTTAAAAATTCAATTCCATCTCTATTTCTGCATTTTACAAAATCAACAACATTACCCATCGATCCATTTACCAGACCTCTTTCAACATGTAAATTCCTTCTTAAAATTATACGGCAGTTCAAGCACACATTCAGAGTCTTTTCAAAACCTGCAGTTTTAGATATACTCTTCTCTAATGAATCCAATTTTGTTTTCAGATTCTCAGACAAAATAATTGTTGATCCCATATGCTCTACTCTGTCAATAGCTTCCAGTTTCACAATCTCTTGCTTTTCTAAATGCAACATTTTGTTGTTGAATTTGGCACACTCCGCAAGAGTTGGCATCAAACATATTCCAGATTTCTTATCAGTAATTTTCTGAAAAATATTCTCAGGCACAACATCTTGTTCTGGATATAAATTTGACAGTAATCGTGCATGTAAAGCTTCTTTCCCATGCTCGGTCACTTTTCCAATTCTAACATCTTGTAGAATAGTCTTGTAAACTTCATCCTTCGCCTGACGCATATTTTCATGCAGTTCAGCATAATTGAAGTTTAACCATATATTGACGTTGCCAATGCTGCCTAGGCACTTCCTGGTATCTTCATGCGTGAGCATTTTGAACACAGGTTGCCCTTTCACTGGTGTCAGCTGCAGAAGATCTCCGAAAACAATGATGTGTTTGCCACCAAATAACACATCATACTCTGTTTTGAGAACTTCTTGCATTCTCAAATGCACAAAGGCAAGCATGACATTGGAAACCATGCTTACTTCGTCAATGATAAGAAGTTTCATTTTCCTCAAGATTCTTGAAACTTCAAAACAAGCATCTCCAGATAGCTTGTGATATTGTAATTTGTTGTCATGCTCCACTGGCAGCATCAGTAAACGATGTAAAGTAATCCCTTTAATGTTATGTGCTGCCAGTCCAGTTGGAGCGGTGACAACACAAGACAGCGATGACTCTGTCCTTTCCTGCAAATAGCATGAAATTGCTTTAATGAGGAAACTTTTTCCAGTTCCCGCTTCTCCACTCACGTACAGTCGGACAGGCTTCAACGACGTACATGAGCACTCTTTCTTGTCATGACTTAATCCATGATCAATTTGCATGGTAACTTCGTCATATATTTTCCTCTGCTCAACGTTGAGTTGTCTTTCCAACTCTTCTAAGTTAACCGCATCCTCCTGAGCATGTGCCATGGCTCTTTCCACTTCATTCATGGCAGTGGCAGCTTCATTTTCGATAACAGGTCCTCCTAGTGGATCCTGACTCAATGAAGCAGAACTCTGACTGTCCTGAGAACTGTCTCTGGCAATCTCGGCTGCAATCGTTGCTTCCTGCTCAATTTCCGCATTCAACATTTCTACATATTTGGGAAAAGCAGGACATTCTATGGTCTCCTTGGCGGCATTGAAAGAGTCTTCGTAACAGAGGAAATCTCCAAGCAGTTCCTCTTCTGCACGCCAAGGCTTGAAAAGTTGCAAAAGTGCTAAATAGAAAAACTCCTTTTTTTCAGGAGATTCGCCACTCAATTTTCGATGGTTTACCAAGTGGCATTTTCTTTGCTTGACCAGACATCCCTCACTTCCTATTACAGCATACACTCCTTTCTCAGTATCTTCTTTGATGTTCCTCTTGAATATGTAATTTTGAAGAACCTCATACAGACAAACATTGTCGAGGTGACTGCTTCTATTTGGATAATATGTATCCAACATGTTGGTCTTCAAAATGTCGGTACTGTTTGGCTCCTTTTCCGCCAAATACTCAATTTCCCGCACAGGTTTCAGAACTCGATTACGCGTTGCAGCAAGACCAAGACTCGCCCAAACGATACTCCTGGACTTGGCATAGAGACTTGCTGAAGACAACCGGTCAGAGCATTCGTAAGCTCCAATTTCTCGATGCGACAACATCTTCAGACTGAAACTGTACAACTTCTTGCTGAGGCTCTTTTCATGGGAAATGTCCTCCCACATATCCTTCAATTCTGTCTTCTCTTTTTTGGTGATGTAAGACGTCACATACCGAGCCACAGCCATACAGTTATCAGCCACAAACTGTATATCCATGTTAGCATTCCACATGGACAAAATCACCGGGTTGTAGTCGTTAATGTACTTGGACTCTTCGTTCCTCTTCAAATTGTATGTGTTTTAGGTGATTTCTTCATGACATTATGTCGCAGCGAAGACATTAAACTGTTTACTCTTCCTTTAGAAATCACCGGTCGTGGAAAACCGAAACGACATTTGGTGTAGAACTTGTCCTTGTTTCGGAATTTACGACGGCAGTACTTTCCACATCGATGGCTTTGGAAACGCAGAACTTTTTCTCTTAGGCTTTTCTTCTCCTTTGCGTTTGGAACAGCACACGTAGAATACTGTTGGATGAAACTCATCACTGAGTCTTCTGGATCCGTTCCAAATTTAGGTGCATCCTTGATCCACAGCAACATATGTATATGAGGAGCACCTCTTGCTTGGTACTCCTTTCTCCAGAAGAAATCCAACACCTCTCCAAGAGGTGGATTCTTCTTATTCATGATGAAAGACATCATAGCTTCAAATCTATGATTGAAGTACCTACATACATTGACTGGATCCAAAGAGCACAGTTCTCCGGGTGTCTTGAATTCGATGTTATCTACGTTAGCATTTGCCTCTCGTAGAAATTCAAGTAAGTCTTCCCAGCCATACTCGGCACAGCTCAGAGTGAGGAACCATGTGGGAGTACCTAAGTTCCTCAGCATACATTTTAAATCACCATGACGACGGTACCAGTACTCATTAGTACCACGCTGACACGCCATGAGATTAATCAGGTGAGAATCCAAAATACTGTCTTGGACATTGACTTTATCCATAAAGTCACTTGCCGAGATGTTTTGCATGTGTATACCACTTTTCAAGATGTGGTTCACTGCATATGACAGTCCAGACAGATCGCTTTCAAACAGGAGATGAAACAAATAGGGAATGCATTGTCGAAACCTAGCATCTCCTGCATACAATCGCAAAGTCCGGTATTCAGAAGCAGGAATTTGATGAGGTCGCTCATCATATCTTCCTCCCTGACCTGTTGGAAAAAGCTGTGGGAAACACCGAGCTTCCAAACTTTCCTCCCAAACACTAATGGGACTCCCTTTGGCTTGTTTCATTTGAAACAACTCAATAGCATTCCCCATGACTTCCTTGGAATGCAAAGGATGAACACTATAATGTTCATATATTTCTTCACTAGTAGAGGGTTCTACTTTCTCAATTTGACCAGCACACAAATCGCTATCCTCTTCCTCACTTACTTCCTCTTCTGCAACATATACATTCTTATAGTATTTATTATTTTTTTTCAAATACAATGTTGCCTTTTTAACTTTCCTAACATCTACTAAATCTTGCCATATTTTCTTATTCTTTGTCGGAACCCCATTAACTAAGATAACCAGAGGTTCCTCTTCCACTTTTTCTACTCCAATTGTGTTAATGTTTTTCTTCAAATCTAGAGGCAAATAAACAACTCTTCCCTTTAATCCTCTCTGTAAATCTGATGGAGGCAATTTCCCTGTCTTTGGCTCCATTCTTACAATAGCCTGAAAGGGATGGATACTTTGAATCAAAATAGATTCATAAGTATTTAAATCCTTCAATTCAGAAGGAATCTCAACCAATTCCAGATTATTATGAACTGCTCTAGCAGGCATCTGGTTTTGATTTAATTTGCAACAATAAGTACACACACGTTGATCAAATCCCAAATCAAAACAATTTTCTACCATCAAGTATGTTGCAAAATCCTTCCATTCACTATTATTTTCCCTTTCACTTTTTGCATATAAATCCACTAACTTAGTCTGATTCTTATAATAAGTGCGTCGACAACACACACAAGTGAAATTAGGCCTCTCACTTGATTTCACCTGAAACGTCGCAATTTCCCTCTGGAAATTATCTGTACTGGAAACCTGTACACTATCTTCCACATTACCCTCTTCTTCTGGGTCAATTTCAACATTCTCCTCTTTACTTCCAAAGTAACAAAACTCAATTTCTTCACATATGTTCTTCACATCTATTTCAGAACCATGCAAAAGAGCAGCGCATAATTGTTTAAGCATAATTGCTGGACTCTTAGCATAATACAACATTCTAACTAATTTCCTCACTTTATTATGATGCACTGCTAGCATCCTGAAATGATGAAAAACACTCTGGCATACTCTCCTGGAAAGACAAGCCAGTGAGTGACCATGCAAACCTGTCACTTCTCTTACTCTGCAAGGATCTAATTCTTGCAACAACCTTATTTTCTGCTTCAAACTTTTCTTATTAAATGACCGTACAAAATCACAAAGCAAATTGATGGAATCCTGTCGCACACTGCAAATACTACTACACTTCCAGGTGTACACAGGACCCTTAGCACGTCTTCCTAAAACCTCATTACCTAACACCTCTTCTGCCTCTGTTGTCACAAGTTTTTCTTTTTCAACTGGACAACCATCTTTCACTTCATAAGCACGACCACTGGTGTCAACTGCATGCACCAAATCATTATCCTGGAAATAACTCTCCTCATTAAAAAATGCCTCACAGCTTGAACTATGCATCCATTCTCCAGAAAAAACTTCACAAAAATTACTACGATTAACTATTCTCTTCCATCTACTATTTCTTTTGAAATCATAAATTGCCTTGTTTAGCTTCCTAATTCTATTGATTATCAAAATAAATAACTTACGTTTAATTTCAAATGCCTGATCAATAACTTTCTCAACTTTTTTTTTTCTTATAAAAAACCAGTTTCTGTTGACCTTTCTTAATATTTTTTAACAAATTGCCAATTATCCTGTTGCGGAACATTCGTTTACGAATGTCCCTAAACTGTTGTTTCCTTCTACTATCATGCACAGAGTTATCTCTTGCTCTAGCAGTAACATTTTTGATTGGCCTTTCCTTTCCATTTGAATTCCTTCTCGTTTTATGGACTGAAACATTTTCTGTAGTAATATTTTTTTTACTACACATATTTCTTATGAAATATTTTGTGCTCTTACCCGGTGCTTTCTTCGTGACTTGACAAATCTTTTTGTTAGAGGACTGCTGCTTATTTTCTTTCACCTGCTGTCTTTGACGTTTTGCAGCCTTTCTCTGTCTTTCTATTGTTGGCATGGTGAAATCTTGAAATGATCTGCAGTTGAATCTGTGGTAAAATATAATAAAAAATGTTATTAACCATTATTACCAAACAGTAAAACAATAACAGTGATCAAAAACTTAACACACTACTTGACATTTTAAATAGAAGATTTTTTAGTCCTTGCAAATTTACAATACAGAAATAGCAGAAAAGAAATGACATTTATATTTATGTTACCTGTGCTATTTTATATGTGAATCTGATCTAATTTTATGAGCATATTTTAATATTTTATTGAAGACACTACACATAACCTGCTTTTGAAGGTGTCTTTATTTTTAAATAAACGGTTTACCTTTTTACTTTTTATTAATTATAAATTTTAAAAATAAATGTTTATATTTCCATAGGCTCAAGCAGGTCAGCTTCCCATCCTATGTCATATAATTCGGACAAATCTGCATCCTCATCACGCTCTTCTTCATCCTCAGGATTTAAATCATCCAAGGGATCAACATCCACTGATGTTTCAATTACAAGTTCAATGATGAGGTCAAAATCAACTGATTGCAGATTGTCGCTCATGTTGAGGTTGTCTTTATCTTTAAAGAAAGATAACAACAATGAGATGTTGCAGAGTAAGAGACAAATCTCAGAGATTATAATAGTAAAATTGTTTAACAAGAGTAATATTTTGCAGCTATTATTTAGCCATGTCCAGCAATGCTGAGCAGGTGAAGACTATGTCTAAATTTTCAGTGAACAGGACTCATATCTTCTTAACCTTCGATAAGCCTCACCGACTCTGTGTGTCCTGCACATACTTAAATGTAAAGGGGCAGATTTATATTAAATGGCACATCCCCAGGCATGCACCAGTTAACGTGCACCACTACTCTGCCACCCATGGTGTGCCGTATTTACAATCAGATAGGAGAAAGCTTCGTCAAAACCCTGCGCCTGCTTTAAGCAGGCATAGGTCTTGACGCAACATTGTGGAGATGGGGCACCCCTGAGCCTTGCTTGAGCTGCATCGCACTTGCGATACAACTCCAGCAATCACTACCTTTACAGCACAGATACGTCACGCATCTGTGCCATTTTTGCCCCATGATGCCCCGCATTCTAAATGCAGCACACCATGGGTGGCGGAACAGCGGCGCAGGATGACTGACACATCCCTGGTGATGCACCAGTCATCATAAATCTATCCCTAAGCTTCTTATCTTGTTACAGATGAACCGCCATATGTAGCATGAAACTATTTTGCATTTCCTAAATAGCGAATTTTAAGGAATAAATAGCAATTCTTTACCATTCCTAATTTGCAATGAGCAAATTGCTAATTGCAAGTTACCCATTCATTTCCATGGGCTAGGAGGCTCATAGGAATGAAGGTTTAATTTGCGATTAGCAATTTGCTCATCACAAATTAGGAATTTTTCCAAGGGTGCAGGGGTGTCTCAAGAACACCCTGCTGCACCCCTGAAAAAAAATTTGGGGGCATATGGCACACATACATGCCCTAAGGGCATGTGTTGGCGTCATATGGGACCTTTTGTTTTTTTGAAAAAAAGCTTTTTGAAAAGAATTCACAAATTACCACCAATTTACCACAATAGTTTCCAAATCCTTAATGTCATTTTTTACATATTTTTGTTTGATACATTGCATTTAAGTAGTCACAAAATTTGCAAATCCTTCAGTGCAATTGCAAAATAAGGAATAGCAAATTTTGCTACTCCTTATTTTGCATCAAACTTGTTTGATACATACCATTTGTCTAATTAACATTCGCAAAGGCCGAAATTCGTAGAATTTTGATCTTTGCGAATGCTAATTAGCTTGATACATATGGCCCCAAGTGAGGCCTGTCTTGCGACATGGTGCATCTTTTGCATCACTGCTGCATCGGTTTCAAGCGGTACGTTTTTTTTACACCATGACATATCTGCCTAAATGCATCAATTTGTAATGTTGTCGCCTCATAGCAAATCTTTTGCACCGCCGCTGCATCATAAAAGTGACGCACAGTGGCACAAAAGAGGCATACACCTATCATAAATCTGTCCCTAGCATTTTAAAAGATTAATCCAGGATGACGATAAGGTGTGGCCTATCCAGAGGTTTGTTTAAGGTGAGGCCTACTCAGGATTGCAGATTAAAGTTACGCTTGATGAAGAATACAGAGGAGATAATACATGTAAAGGCCTACCAATGAAGTAAGTAATGTGCACTTTATTGCGCCAGTCATCATAAATGTATCCCTAAGCTTCTTATCTTGTTACAGATGAACCACCATATGTACCATCAAACTATTTTGCATTTCCTAAATAGCAAATTTTAAGGAATAAATAGCAATTCTTTACCATTCCTAATTTGCAATGAGCAAATTGCTAATTGCAAATTAGCACCGCCGCTGCATCATAAAAGTGACGCACAGTGGCACAAAAGAGGCATACACCTATCATAAATCTGTCCCTAGCATTTTAAATGATTAATCCAGGATGACAATAAGGTGTGGCCTATCCAAAGGTTTGTTTAAGGTGAGGCCTACTCAGGATTGCAGATTAAAGTTACGCTTGATGAAGAATACAGAGGAGATAATACATGTAAAGGCCTACCAATGAAGTAAGTAATGTCCACTTTATTGCACCAGTCATCATAAATGTATCCCTAAGCTTCTTATCTTGTTACAGATGAACCACCATATGTACCATCAAACTATTTTGCATTTCCTAAATAGCAAATTTTAAGGAATAAATAGCAATTCTTTACCATTCCTAATTTGCAATGAGCAAATTGCTAATTGCAAGTTACCCATTCACTTCCATGGGCTAGGAGGCTCATAGGAATGAAGGTTGCAATTTGCGATTAGCAATTAGCTCATCACAAAATAGGAATTTTTTCAAGCGTGCAGGGGTATCTCAAGAACACCCTGCTACACCCCTGAAAAAGAAATTTGGGGGCATATGGCACACATACATGCCCTAAGGACATGTATAGGCGTCATATGGCACCTTTTGTTTTTTGGAAAAAAATGCTTTTTGAAAAGAATTCGCAAATTACCACAAACTAGAAGTTGGTGGTAGTTTCCAAATCCTTAATATCATTTTTTACATATTTTTTGTTTGATACATTGCATTTAAGGAATCGCAAAATTTGCAAATCCTTCAGTGCAACCGCAAAATAAGGAATAGCAAATTTTGAATTAAGGACATTTTAAGTAATTTCCACATGTGCAGTGTTTTCAAATTATGATTTGAAAATCGTTTTTGGGGAAAAGTAATGGTTTGCAAATTTATGACAAGGACATAATGGTGTATGCTTCTCTATAAGGCATTTCAGTGTCTCTAATGTCATTTTTCCCATATTACATTATAAGACCTTTCCCCATGGAGCACATTCCTTGTAAATATGCTCCCACCTGTGCATGGTGAATTTAGATTTTGACTGTTTGAGTCACATAGCCATGTTAAAAGTCACCCCAAAAAATTGCAAACGCTTTAAAAAAACACATTCATGTGTCTTAAGGACATTTTAAGTCATTTCCCCGTGGACAGTGTTTTGTAAGTGGCGCAAAAGAGGCATACACCTATCATAAATCTGTCCCTAGCATTTTAAATGATTAATTCAGGATGACGATAAGGTGTGGCCTATCCAGAGGTTTGTTTAAGGTGAGGCCTACTCAGGATTGCAGATTAAAGTTACGCTTGATGAAGAATACAGAGGACATAATACATGTAAAGCTCTACCAATGAAGTAAGTGATGTCCACTTCATTGCGCCAGTCATCATAAATGTATCCCTAAGCTTCTTATCTTGTTAGACATCAACCGCCATATGTATCATATAACTATTTTGCATTTCCAAAATAGCGAATTTTAAGGAATAAATAGCGATTCTTTACCATTCCTAATTTGCGATGAGCAAATTGCTAATTGCAAATTACCCATTCATTTCCATGGAGCAGGAGGCCCATAGGAATGAAGGTGCAATTTGCGATTAGCAATTAGCTCATCGCAAATTAGGAATTTTTCCAAAGGTGCAGGGGTGTCTCAAGAATACCCTGCTGCACCCCTGAAAACGAAATTTGTGGGCATATGGCGCACATAAATTTTAACAACATTCCTTTACCTCAAAAACGATTTTCAATTCATAATTTGAAAACACTGCCCACAGGGAAATTACTTAAAATGTCCTTAAGACACATGAAAGTGTTTTTTTATTGCCTTTCCAGCATGGTTGGGTCATGGCTATGTAACACAAACATTTAAAATCTAAATTTCCCATGCACAGGTCGGAGCATATTTACAAGCAACTTGCGCCACAGAGAAAGGTCTTACATTAAAATGGGAAAAATAACATCAGGGACAGTCAATTGCCATATAAAGAAGCATACACCATTATGTCCTTGTCATAAATTTAAAAACAATTCCTTTTCCCCAAAAACGATTTTCAAATCATAATTTCAAAACACTGCACATGGGAAAATTACTTAAAATGTCCTTAAGACACATAAAAGCGTTTTTTGATTGCCTTTGCAGCATGTTTGTATCACTTTTAACATGGCTATGTAACACAAACATTCAAAATCTAAATTTTCCATGCACATGTGGGAGCATATTTACAAGCAATTTGCGCCACATAATTCATAATTTTCTCCTAAAAGCACACTATTCTCTATCTAAATTAAAGAAATATTTTCTCACCTTAGCAAATACTTTGAGTTTGAAAACAGTCTCAGAAACACACCAATTTGTCTTCAGCAGAGCAAAAGGTATGCACTCCAGAGTCTGCAGCTATCAAAAGCACAGAAATGCTGTAATTCTTCACACATATCTCTCATGTCACCCAATCAAAACTCTTCCCTCACTTTTTTTCAAATGAAAACCCTTCCCCCCTCTGCCCTTTCTGCCTTTTCTGCATGGCAACCACCTCTTGGAAGACTTCTGGTGTTTGCAAGTTCACACAACTTTGTTGCAATTGAACTCTGAACTCTCAGTGCACCTGCATATCCAGTGCATTCTTTCATTTAATGATTTTTTATTGACCATTCAAAATACATCTTTCAAAGAACACATCCGTGCACCCTAACTTTCTGTTTTCAGCAATCAAAATCCACCAATCACTGTTACTGCTTCATGAACACAGAAACTCCACAGTTTTTTTCATTTTAAACTCTCATTTTTTCAACTGCCATTTCATTGCCACATTCATCTGACTGCAGGAGAACCTTCTCTCACCATGTTTTCTGTCTGGATTGTTGGACATAGTTATATTCACTGGGCTCAAAGGTACGTTGAAAACAGGAAATTACCTAACCTCAATTTACAAGATGTGGAAATTAAGTGGTTTGGCCACAGAGGATTAAAATGTCACCAATTGATACCATTGGTGAAAACCTTTATGCATTTGCCCAAACCTGACCTGTTAATTGTGCACTGTGGAGGTAATGACTTGGGCACTTTGACTGGTGTAGGTCTGGAAATGCTTTTAAAGGACACCTTTGAGCAATTAATGGCACTTTTTCCTCAGACTGCCTTGGTATATTCAAATATATGCCAAAGACAGAAATGGAGGTGGTCAAACCAATTTTGTCCACAAATTGAGAAGTCGAGGAAGCATGTAAACAAATCTGTTTCAGCTTACATGAGAGACCATGGAATGGGCTCCCTGTACAACAATAACTTGCGTTACTACATGCAAGATATCTACAGAGGAGATGGAGTTCACTTCTCAGATGAGGGCAACAGAGTTTTCACTCTGAATTTAAGAATGTGCATTGGTACCTACTTATAAGTACCTAAATGTACCATAAACCCAAAAGCTCTTCTCAGAGCTACCCTACATCTGATCACTCACAATTATTATTTTACTCTAACATTTTTCACTAATTTTCAACAAAGTACGCTCCCTGGGGCGCTACCCGGTACGCGAACCGGGAGCTAACCTCGCGAATTTTTTTTTAAAAATGTTTTTTTTTCGCACATATAAGCCTCCTCAGCCACCCTCAGAAAACCTAGGGGGTCAAGATAACTCTACCGTGCCCCCTTCTACCCATTCTGAACATTATTTGCCCTCCATCTTGTATCTTAATTCGACCGAAACACAAAATGGTGGACTCCCGGAACGCTTAAGGTTCGCGAACCGGGGCGCTCAACGGTTCGCGTACCGGGTCGCTCCCTGGGAAGCGCACCATCAAAAAAGGTGGGAAAGTAGTTCACAGAAAAGCCACTGGAGACAATTTCACCAAATATAGATTAGCTCATACTACATACCAATCCCTACCATTTTCACAAATTTGATTGGAATTCCATTTAGTCATTTAGCCTGTAGACCTCTCTAAATACCCTGAGGTAAATTACTTCACAAAACACATCTGAAGTGTTGGAATTGACAACCAATGAAAATGTTACTTTCATTTTCTACTTTTTTTACCTGACATTTCATTGGTTATATACCTGAATATATATAAAGGAAGAGAAGAAAACACAGCCATTTTGACTACTACTTCTTGCTGTACATTTCAATAGTATTTTCACTAATTCCTTCAACTTCTTTCTAAAGGTAAGTTTTTATTTTTAAAACTGAAGTATATTGTGCACTATAAGTTAATATGGTAAACTTTTTCTGATAGATATATACTATCCCTCTGTAGTAGTTATAGATTTAGAGAGACTTCTCTGTTATAGTTATGGATGGAGTTAGGCTTCTCTTGTATAATTATGAATTTACTTACGTTAAATCACATACACTTTTTTATATTCCTACTTCCACTCTGATACTATACACTGCCCAAAGATAAATTCACTGATAAAAAATGCCTATCTAAAATTATTCCCAACATTGCCCTATCTCTACTAATATATATTTTTTTAATCCAAATTTCAGGCAAAATGGAAGGCGAAAACCAAGTTTCTTTTGAAATGGACCTGCAAGAGAGCAGCCAAGAATTGATTGATACAATTGATCAAATTGACATTGAATTTTTCGATGAAACTTGGGACAATGAACTACTGCAATGTGTACAAGCAGTAGATAACCTCCTTGCAAATGAGGACATTTTACACCCTCAGAGACTACAATGTATATTCCATGATAATTATGAAATTTCTGACAATGAAATGTTAGAAAGTTTAATAAATTATGAAACACAATCACAATAAAAAAAATGCTTAAAAAATAAAGAAAATAAAAAATAATCAACAAAAACAACAATCAATTAACATACAGCATTTGAAAAGTCTATCATTCATTTTTCATTGCAGTACGCTGCCCAGAACGCTTCCCGGTTCGCGGACCGGGCGCTCCCCACGCAAAAAAAACAAAAAAATGTTTGTTTTTTTTTTGCCCCGCGGGGCCCTTTTAAAACCTCCACATTAAACCTAGGGGGTCAGGGAGGATCTAGTATGCCCCCTTATGGTCATTTTCGCCTTTGTTTTGGCCTCCTCTTGTCTCTCAATCCTACCGAGAGACAAGATGGCGGCCGCTCCGGACTGTTTAGAATGTTGACAGACACCGGAGAGCCAATCAGCTTAGCTACGCGAAGTTCCGGTACGCTTAAGGTCCGCGGACCGGAGCGCTGCCCGGAGCGCGCTTACAGATATATATCTTTTTTTAAACGTTAATTTCTCAAAATCCACTGGAGCACATATATTGAAACCTAGAAAAGGCACATCGGGCTACCAGTCCCTACAATTTTGCCAAGTTTCATGCAAATCCATTCAGCCGTTCGGGCTAAAAGTGAGGCCAACCGCCCTATGGAAAACTCAATGTTAAAAACACGTTTTGGGACCCCCCTTTTTTCTCGGCCCCCCCTTGACGAAACCCCCCCAAATTTCCAAGGGCTGCTCAGAAACAAAATGTTCCATTTTCCAGAAAATTTCAGCCAATTCCGTCCACAAACGCCAAAGTTATTAGACATAGAATTTTCAAAAATCCCATAGGGAAAAAATCCTAACTATATATACCTACTGGCGACCGCCAGTAGGTAATATATATATATATACTTATATATCTTTATATATATATATATATATATATATATATAATATATATATATATATATATATATATATATATATATATATATATATATGTATATATATATATATATACACATCACTTATTTATGTCTATATATATTTACCGCAGTATAGTGGTTAGGTCAAGTCAGAGGTTGGCGCTATTTGACAAATCTGCAAAAATCTTTCCAAAAATCTAATATGGCCACCCTGGATTACTACCTTATTGAGGGGTGGCAATTCTGTTTTTCACCTCCAATGTTTAATTTATCAGTTAGAGTACTCTAATTTATTTCATA
Source organism: Lissotriton helveticus (assembly GCF_964261635.1). Taxonomy (NCBI): domain Eukaryota; kingdom Metazoa; phylum Chordata; class Amphibia; order Caudata; family Salamandridae; genus Lissotriton; species Lissotriton helveticus. Next base: position 629,753,833 of record NC_136070.1, read on the forward strand.
TTAAAACAGGTAATATTTGCTAATAAAATCTAACCAAAAAAGTTAATCCTTCCATAGACTTTTCTGCTCAATGTTCTGCCTCAATGCAGGAGAAACACAGGGTCAATCAAGGAAAACCCCACTTTAATTGTGGCCCCCCTGATAGATTTGCATCAAACTTGTTTTCAATCTTCTTTATTTATTATTCTGAAACCAATACAACTGTTATAACAAAAACAACATAAGCACACTATTGTATTATGTGTCTTGTAGAGTTTAACATATAGATCTAAGTTCAGCGTATGTTCTATTGCATTTAAATCATTTATCTGTTTCAATGCCCCATTCAGTCTCATCTATGTTGTACTCTCCATGTCAGCCTGCCAGATACCAGTGTGGTTCTACTCTTTATTTTTCCCGTTCGCACTGTTCGCCAAATCCCAACTCTGCAAGTTGCGATTTCCTGTATCTATCTGTTCAGACAGCTGTTCTAGCATCTCTGCCCAGTTAATTCTATCTACCACAGCCCTCTCACATAAGTTAAGTGACTACTTTATGTAGTTCCTCTGCTATGTACAATTTTATGAAATTCATCTCTCAGGACACCACTGCCAGATCTCAGGGGTGTAACCAATGGATGGTTATCCTGTGCTTTGCTAGCATGGTCTGAAGAACCGTAAATCAGGACTTCACTTGCTCTTTTTGGGTTTTAGTATGATGCTTAGCAGGTACTGCCTTATCAAGGTCATTATAGGATGCAGTCTGGCCACTAAAGCCTGCATTATTGACTATTGGTTTGCAATGCCAAGCAATGTGTATGGAGGAGGCTGTCAGTTCTTTTCATCTGGGACAAGGTGAGGGTCCTCCTTGGATATACCCGCTTGAGTTTCTGGGATGTTAGAATTCTTGGTTGCAAAAAATGAAAATGTGTTAGCTTGAACTGTGATTACTAGATGCATTCTTAAACTGGGGGCATGGCGTTTCCCAATGTTCGTCTTCCAGGACCTCTTGTATATCTTTCTTCCATTGTTGAGTCACTCTCAGTGAAGTCCTATATCTGTCTGGCCTCAGGGATGTGCATATTTGAGACACCAGTCTATGGCCTTGCCCAAATTCCAAGATGACTCCACTGACAAGGGTATGAGTGTTTGTAGGAACTCCACCCATATTTCCCTGGCTGTGCAACCTAGTTTGACCCCCAACACCTCCTGTGCTTCTTCAAGTGAGGACAGTATATTTCTGGTACAAATCCCTCAGCGTGTTGCATTCACCCTCCCTCAGCTGATGCATTATATATCTTTGACCATAAATTTAAATAGCAGTAGGGACCACACATCAGGGAGCCTGCAACGCAGGGCCTCCAGAGAATTATTTTCCTGCCATTTCCCAGGCTACCCCCATTTGGCCTACTATGAAGTGATAATGGGGTAGGACCGTTTATCCCTTTGTGAGTTGTTTCGCCAAATCCTCTTTATCTGAGATATTCTTTAGCAAACACATTTCCCAGTTATCTCCCTCTTCTAGTGAGCGTGTTGCATGCTGAAGGTGAGGTGCTAAATATTTCAGCTCTGTGAGTGGAAGGCACCCCAACTGGAACCCCGACTAATGCTCCCCATCGAGTATGTATATCATGGGTGTTCACAAACATTTTCCCAGGGGCCACAATATGGTCTGCTTTCTGCAAGAGGCCTGCATGAAAGCTACAATGGTAGAAGTGGTGCTTTACGGGGAGTAGGGGGAGCTAAACTGGGTATGGGAGAAATTAAGGATGTACATGATCTGGTCAGTGTATCATGGAGTTATTTTGACAATTTCATTCCATACTGCCCTCTAGAAGAGAGGTGGTATGCTGCTTCTGAATCGCTATCCCTCTATCGCACCTTAGGGTAAATCTTCCCTACTGGCTTTAACTACCTTAGGAGAGTCAAGTGTGAAAAAGGAAGTATTTTGATAACTGAATTGGAATAAAATAGGATCGGGGTATGTGAAACCAGAAAACATTGGTTCAAGACCAGCTTCCCCACTTGGCCAAATTGTGTGATCCTAGGCAATTATGTTATTTCACTTTGCCTCCCTTTTCTTCATTTTCACATATGAGAGCACCGTGAAATCCATGAGTTCAAGGTGTGCTGTATAAAAACTTCTCTTGTGTTTGATTTAATAAACTACAAATGTGTCCATGTATAATAACAAGCCAGTCCATCCAGAGGGTTCTGTATGACAACTGACTTGCCTCTTAGTTCACTATTGGCATTGTTGTCAGGTTGGAGGGTAGGCCAGAGTTTGTATACGTTAATTTTTTTAAACTATCATTTTAACCCCTTCGGCGCTGATGACGAGCTCAGCTCGTCATCAGTTGCGCCGCTCGCACGCTGATGACGAGCTGAGCTTGTCATCTAACGCGGCTTTTTGAAAAAAGCCGCGTAGCGCGAAAATCGCCGCAGCGCGCATGTGGTTAAAATACTTCTCAATGCACTGGTATAATCTGATGTATTAAAGTGAAATGCTTCTGTGTGTTAATGAAATACACTTCTTTGAGATTTTGTAATGTTTTCACGCGTGTGTTGCAAGATGTTCAAAAAATGAATGTGATCCTAAAGCTAAGTTGTGCAGTACACCTTACTTGCTTCTTTTCTTTTACTTCAGGTAGTGTGTATTTAAAGGCTTGCCCATTTATTTAATATCTTTCTGCATGTTAGTGCTCTCTCAAGTAAACAGCTTCGCAGTGCTGTCATTCAATAGGGGGGCTGCATGTGATGGTCAGTAGGGCCGAAGTGGCCCCCGGGCTGTCCGTTGAGTATCACTGATCTATATCAAGAAACTGTGGTTCATTCGAAAGAAGCTAAACTAGCCTTTGCTTGCTAGGCACTCTCCAGCAGCTCAACTACTTATATTGTAGCTCGGGCTGGGCTTTTTGTGTGACATGATCCGATTGAGTCCACTCGTTATATGGTTGTCCATCTGGCTCAAACCTGAGTTGGAGCTCAGTAGGAGGTTTTTAAAGGATTGTCTAAGACTGGACCATGCTCTATGCATACCATGGATTTCTTATGCAAGAAAGAGTTTTCTCAAAATAGGTAGATCCACCCTTTTAGCAATCCAGAGATTATTGTGAAAGTGGATTTCACCTGGGTAACGGATGCCTTTGTTAATCAGTCAAGTATGGAGAGGGAATCCCTTGCCTTGTCCAAGGTTGTATATACTTTGCAGACTACTTCGCTTATAGAGCCGTATCTGATACACAAAGTTATTATTAACAGATTTTCGACTAAATATGGTTCACTCTTTATTGTGTATCCCGAAGAGATGGTTTAGTGATACGAAACCTCCACCTTGCACTTGTGACGCAGTATCTAAACAAGACACAATGGGCCAGATGTAGGTAGCCAAATACCGGTCTCCCGTTACCGACCGGTATTTGGCTTTTGAGATGTAGGTGGTTCCGAATTTACAGAATCGGTATATTTACCAAATCGGTAAATTTACCACTTCGGTATTTTACCGAATCAGTAAACATACCGATTCTGTAAATCCATTTGTAGATGACACTCCTGAGAGTGCTGTTACTTTTGAAGAGGCTCTGAGCGCACTGCTTGTATAACTGAAGTTTCTCTATTTAAAAGTTCCTCTTGTACATTAAGCGTGCAATCAAAGCGGCGCCTCTTGCCTTAGGCACCCCATGAAATACTCCAAAGTTGTGCTCTCCACTATCAAGGTGAAAGCATCCCTTGATGTACTGCTTTAAGATTCTACTGGGGATTACCCAGAGTTCCTCTGTGATTTACTCCACAAGGTTTTATCTGTTCATGTCTTTAATTTTTTCACACAAAAATCATTCTTTTGTTGCTCGTGTTCATCATTTAAACATCTTGTGTAAACATTTATAAACTTGATCAATCCTCATATCAGTCCAATGCATTTCGGTCGCTATGACCTTCTTCTGGGACCGTTTAAGCTGAAACAAGGCATAACATTGCTATGTATCAATGATAAAATCATACTGATATAAATAATATAATGATATGAACAATATTCATGCATATTCATCATGCCGATAGACATAAAAATCGTAATTGTGACCATTTATGTTGGCACCCCAGTGTCAGCATGCTATAGTGCTCAATTGTAATGCAAAAACGCCTCACTGGCACTCACTTTTTTCTGTTAGTTCTGTTCACCTTGAACACAAAGCTATATGGGAAATTAATAAAAAAACGAGCGAAATCAAAACTAGGGAAAACGTTTAACCATTATATACCGCTACTATCTCTCTTTAGTCAAAATTTATATTGCCGTGTAACTCACTTCAATAACGTTATGGGAAACGTTTTCTCTCTCCTGTTCTCTCTTTCAACAAAACGAAACGAAAGGCTCCGGCATTAGCATGACGCCGGTCCAATCACTGATGTTTTGACTGCACATTATCGGCACTCTTCTGTATGCTTCGTTTTCATTGGCTATATGCCCGATCACATGATCGGAACTCAAGCCAATGGAAAACAAAACTATCCCTTCTGGTTCACTGAGAACGTGCGTGGAAAGGCTTCAATAAAGCTAATGCTAGGACAAAATGTAAGAAGGTCTGTGTTTTGTAATATGCGGATTTACCACAGAATGAAATGTACTAGCTTATCAAATAAGGATATGCTATTCCTGAAATGTTAAAAACGTAAAATAATAAAGTAATAAAACATAAAACATAACAGTGTCATTAAACACACTCAATCAAATTAAACTTAAATGGGTATGCGGCAGCTGGCTCAAGCGTCCATATATGTAGGTAAGGCTCAGCACGCATGTGCTTCTATGCATAAGTGAATAATGTCTATAAATAGCAGGTAAATTCCACACGATCATTAAGCCCAAAAGGCTTATGTGAGTTCAACATATACATCCAACTGTTCTCCCTCTGAAGGAGAAATCTGTTATTGTCACGTCCTTCAATTTTGTCGATCACTTCTAGAACTGTGAATTGTAACTGAGACACGTTGTGCTTCTCTTCTAAAAAATGAACAGCTACAGATGATTTGATGTTGCCAAGCCTGATGTTTGACTTATGTTCATTTAGTCTTATTTTCAACTTGCGGGTAGTTTTTCCTACATAAACCTTTCCGCATGGACATTTCAACATGTAGATTGCATTGGCCGTGTCACAAGTTGCATTTACACGGAGTTTGATACTGTATCCTTTCATGGGATGTGTGATTACACTTCCTCTGATGATATTATTGCAATGCCCACATTGCAGGCAGGGTCTAGTACCGCGATATGTATCAACTTTCAGTTTTCTTTGTTTTAACAATTCACCAAGATTCTTGCCTCTGGTAAAGGCAAAGATATGAAGATGTTCAAAACTCTTATCGAAATCACTTTCGGCTCGTAAGATGTTCCAATGAGTGCGTATTATCTTCTTGAATTTGTAACTCATCGTAGAGTATTTAGATACTACGGTCATTTTTTCTTGCTTTGTTTTGACTCGAGTCTTCATTAGTTCTGATCTCGGAATACATTTCACCTTTTCAATTGATTGTTCAATCAGGCTGGTTGGATAGCCTCTCTTATGAAATCTTTCACCCATGATTTCTAATGTACTTTGTATTTTATTGGTGTCCGAGGTAATTCTTTTTGCTCTCATCATCTGAGAAGTGGGTAGATGAGTTTTTAGCGAATCCTGATGGAAACTTTGAAAAAGAACAGTGTTATTTCTGTCAGTGGACTTTCTATGCATTTCCGTTTCTACCTTGCCTTGGTGCAAATTCACTCGAACATCTAGAAATGTGATTGAAGATTTAGAAATTTCCCAAGTGAGTTCTATCCTATCATTTTTTGAGTTCAATGTTGTTAGTGCCTCTTGAAGTGATTCTTCGCTGTTCTTCCAAATGATGAATATATCATCGATATAACGCACTAGCATTTTCAAGTTCTTGATCCAAGTTGCGTTTTTTAAAATGTATGGTTCCTCATATGTCTTCATGTACAAATTAGCATATACTGGGGCGGCGCAATTGCCCATAGAGGTTCCGACTAATTGTTGGTACCATTTGTTGTTGAACTTGAAATAACTGTGATAGAGCGTGAATATTATCAGTTCCATCAAGAATATTTGCATGGATTCTTTGTAGTCTGTTGTCAAAATCGCTTCCTCCATTGCTTCAATTCCAGCTCCGTGGGGTATTGAGGTATATAAGGACTTCACATCAGCTGTACATAACAGTAATTCCTCATTCTCTCCTATTTCCAAAAGGTTAAGTCTGGTTAAAAAATCTGTGGAATCCTTGATGTATGTTGTCATATTTTGTACTATCGGTTGCATGTATTTATCGATAAATTGTCCCGTGGCTTCATGAATGCTGTTTCTCGTTGAGACGATGGGACGCAGTGGGGGGTCCCATAGGTTTTTGTGTACCTTCGGTGTCATATAAAACAAAGGGCTGCTGGGATTCTCTTTAAGCAAAAAGTTTTTTGTTTTTTCATTAATGGTGCCATTCTCCTTGGCTCGACCCACTAGTTCCCTCAATTTTTTGGCATATTCATAAGTAGGATTTGAATGTAACTCTGCATAGGTGTTGGAATCAGCTAAATGTTCTTCTTCCTTCTGTTGGTACATGGTGGCATCCATTATGACCAGGCCTCCGCCTTTGTCTGCTTTAGTGCAGACAATATCCTTGTTGTATGCAAGTTTTTTTAGAGTATCCATGTCCTTGTTAGTGAGGTTCCTTCTAGGCTTTTTGTCAAATTTGATCCTGCTCAGATCTTGTTTGACCATCGTCTCAAAAAGATCTAAGGTTTTATGGCTTGATGGGGCCATGAAGGTACTTCTTGTTCTTAAACCTTTAAGTTGATCCTCTTCCTTTATGGTGGGTTTATCAACTACATGATCAAAGAAATACCGTAACCTCAATTTTCGCATCAGTTTAAAGAAACTGATTTCAAGTTCAAGTGAATTGGTAGGGGTTGTAGGAGCCTTTCTCCAATACTTTTAGTTGTTGAGCTGTTAGTTTGTATTTGGATATGTTTATCACTAGGCGTTCTTGGGTGTGGTTTTCTTTTTTTCTTTTTCCTTCATCTTTATTGTGGCACTCCTTGTGTTTGGAGCCTCCTTTTCTCCACCCGGATCTTCTTGTAGGTCTGGGCCTACTTCTAAAAAATGCTCATCTCTAATAATGGTACCTGCTGAAGTTGTCGTTTTTTTTGCCATTGTTGCTCCCTCTTTTGTGGCTGTTGACTGTGGTGCCTTTCTCGGTACTTGGTTTTTGTTGAACGGTGGTCTATTTGTGGTGTCGCTTCCTGATGATGAGGTGTCAGTGAATGAGGTATAGGGGCGATTCCTCCTTCTCTGGGCATACACATCTGCCCATGTGTATACTTCCCCTAATTTATAATCGAGTGTATCTCGTCTGAATTTTCTTATTTTTCGTTCATTCACTTCTTGGGTATGTCGATCTATTAGTTCGGTTGCTTCCTTTAAGGCTGTATCTAATTCTTCTGTTGTCATCATTTTTGATAGTTCCTCTGTGAGTTCATCCTTCTCTTTAGTTAATTCTACCAAGATAAGTGAAAGCTCTTCAATGATCAGTAGAATTAGATCCAACGAACATCTATTCAAAATGGCATACCACTTGTCTTGAAAGGCTTTCGAATTTTTACAGAGAGAGGGTTTGAGGGCAATTCGTAATCCCCTAGGTATCCGCTGTGCTTTGTGATAACGGATCAATGTACTTGCGTGGAGTTTTTGATTCACATGCCGTTTGGAGATATAAATTAACTGCTTCAAGTTTTGCGCCTTAGTCCTACTGGAGGACGTTTGAGTCATCTCTTCTTGAATTAAAGAATAAATTCTGGAGGCTTCTCCCTCCTGAAAAGCGAAAGTATCTGCCCTTGCTTCCGTGCTCTTTGAGATTTCTTCATATTGCATTTTTATCGATGTTTATTCAAAGCGTGATGTGTTTTGGTGTGCGTGCAGCTCTCCTCCGTGGCAAGAAAGAATACAGAACTGTTACTTTTGAAGAGGCTCTGAGCGCACTGCTTGTATAACTGAAGTTTCTCTATTTAAAAGTTCCTCTTGTATATTAAGCGTGCAATCAAAGCGGCGCCTCTTGCCTTAGGCACCCCATGAAATACTCCAAAGTTGTGCTCTCCACTATCAAGGTGAAAGCATCCCTTGATGCACTGCTTTAAGATTCTACTGGGGATTACCCAGAGTTCCTCTGTGATTTACTCCACAAGGTTTTATCTGTTCATGTCTTTTATTTTTTTCACACAAAAATCATTCTTTTGTTGCTCGTGTTCATCATTTAAACATCTTGTGTAAACATTTATAAACTTGATCAATCCTCATATCAGTCCAATGCATTTCGGTCGCTATGACCTTCTTCTGGGACCGTTTAAGCTGAAACAAGGCATAACATTGCTATGTATCAATGATAAAATCATACTGATATAAATAATATAATGATATGAACAATATTCATGCATATTCATCATGCCGATAGACATAAAAATCGTAATTGTGACCATTTGTGTTGGCACCCCAGTGTCAGCATGCTATAGTGCTCAATTGTAATGCAAAAACGCCTCACTGGCACTCACTTTTTTCTGTTAGTTCTGTTCACCTTGAACACAAAGCTATATGGGAAATTAATAAAAAAACGAGCGAAATCAAAACTAGGGAAAACGTTTAACCATTATATACCGCTACTATCTCTCTTTAGTCAACATTTATATTGCTGTGTAACTCACTTCAATAACGTTATGGGAAACGTTTTCTCTCTCCTGTTCTCTCTTTCAAACAAAACGAAACGAAATGTTCCGGCATTTGCATGACGCCGGTCCAATCACTGATGTTTTGACTGCACATTATCTGCACTCTTCTGTATGCTTCGTTTTCATTGGCTATATGCCCGATCACATGATCGGAACTCAAGCCAATGGAAAACGAAACTATCCCTTCTGGTTTACTGAGAACGTGGATGTGTATGTTGAACTCACATAAGCCTTTTGGGCTTAATGATCGCGTGGAATTTACCTGCTATTTATAGACATTATTCACTTATGAATAGAAGCACATGCGTGCTGAGCCTTACCTACATATATGGACGCTTGAGCCAGCTGCCGCATACCCATTTAAGTTTAATTTGATTGAGTGTGTTTAATGACACTGTTATGTTTTATGTTTTATTACTTTATTATTTTACGTTTTTAACATTTCAGGAATAGCATATCCTTATTTGATAAGCTAGTACATTTCATTCTGTGGTAAATCCGCAAATTACAAAACACAGACCTTCTTACATTTTGTCCTAGCATTAGCTTTATTGAAGCCTTTCCACGCACGTTCTCAGTAAACCAGAAGGGATAGTTTCGTTTTCCATTGGCTTGAGTTCCGATCATGTGATCGGGCATATAGCCAATGAAAACGAAGCATACAGAAGAGTGCAGATAATGTGCAGTCAAAACATCAGTGATTGGACCGGCGTCATGCTAATGCCGGAGCCTTTCGTTTCGTTTTGTTTGAAAGAGAAAACAGGAGAGAGAAAACGTTTCCCATAACGTTATTGAAGTGAGTTACACGGCAATATAAATTTTGACTAAAGAGAGATAGTAGCGGTATATAATGGTTAAACGTTTTCCCTAGTTTTGATTTCGCTCGTTTTTTTATTAATTTCCCATATAGCTTTGTGTTCAAGGTGAACAGAACTAACAGAAAAAAGTGAGTGCCAGTGAGGCGTTTTTGCATTACAATTGAGCACTATAGCATGCTGACACTGGGGTGCCAACACAAATGGTCACAATTACGATTTTTATGTCTATCGGCATGATGAATATGCATGAATATTGTTCATATCATTTTATTATTTATATCAGTATGATTTTATCATTGATACATAGCAATGTTATGCCTTGTTTCAGCTTAAACGGTCCCAGAAGAAGGTCATAGCGACCGAAATGCATTGGACTGATATGAGGATTGATCAAGTTTATAAATGTTTACACAAGATGTTTAAATGATGAACACAAGCAACAAAAGAATGATTTTTGTGTGAAAAAATAAAAGACATGAACAGATAAAACCTTGTGGAGTAAATCACAGAGGAACTCTGGGTAATCCCCAGTAGAATCTTAAAGCAGTGCATCAAGGGATGCTTTCACCTTGATAGTGGAGAGCACAACTTTGGAGTATTTCATGGGGTGCCTAAGGCAAGAGGCGCCGCTTTGATTGCACGCTTAATGTACAAGAGGAACTTTTAAATAGAGAAACTTCAGTTATACAAGCAGTGCGCTCAGAGCCTCTTCAAAAGTAACAGTTCTGTATTCTTCCTTGCCACGGAGGAGAGCTGCACGCACACCAAAACACATCACGCTTTGAATAAACATCGATAAAAATGCAATATGAAGAAATCTCAAAGAGCACGGAAGCAAGGGCAGATACTTTCGCTTTTCAGGAGGGAGAAGCCTCCAGAATTTATTCTTTAATTCAAGAAGAGATGACTCAAACGTCCTCCAGTAGGACTAAGGCGCAAAACTTGAAGCAGTTAATTTATATCTCCAAACGGCATGTGAATCAAAAACTCCACGCAAGTACATTGATCCGTTATCACAAAGCACAGCGGATACCTAGGGGATTACGAATTGCCCTCAAACCCTCTCTCTGTAAAAATTCGAAAGCCTTTCAAGACAAGTGGTATGCCATTTTGAATAGATGTTCGTTGGATCTAATTCTACTGATCATTGAAGAGCTTTCACTTATCTTGGTAGAATTAACTAAAGAGAAGGATGAACTCACAGAGGAATTATCAAAAATGATGACAACAGAAGAATTAGATACAGCCTTAAAGGAAGCAACCGAACAAATAGATCGACATACCCAAGAAGTGAATGAACGAAAAATAAGAAAATTCAGACGAGATACACTCGATTATAAATTAGGGGAAGTATACACATGGGCAGATGTGTATGCCCAGAGAAGGAGGAATCGCCCCTATACCTCATTCACTGGCACCTCATCATCAGGAAGCGACACCACAAATAGACCACCGTTCAACAAAAACCAAGTACCGAGAAAGGCACCACAGTCAACAGTCACAAAAGAGGGAGCAACAATGGCAGAAAAACCGACAACTTCAGCAGGTACCATTATTAGAGATGAGCATTTTTTAGAAGTAGGCCCAGACCTACAAGAAGATCCGGGTGGAGAAAAGGAGGCTCCAAACACAAGGAGTGCCACAATAAAGATGAAGGAAAAAGAAAAAAAGAAAACCACACCCAAGAACGCCTAGTGATAAACATATCCAAATACAAACTAACAGCTCAAGAACTTAAAGTATTGGAGAAAGGCACCTCGTTTGTTCCTACAACCCCTACCAATTCACTTGAACTTGAAATCAGTTTCTTTAAACTGATGCGAAAATTGAGGTTACGGTATTTCTTTGATCATGTAGTTGATAAACCCACCATAAAGGAAGAGGATCAACTTAAAGGTTTAAGAACAAGAAGTACCTTCATGGCCCCATCAAGCCATAAAACTTTAGATCTTTTTGAGACGATGGTCAAACAAGATCTGAGCAGGATAAAATTTGACAAAAAGCCTAGAAGGAACCTCACTAACAAGGACATGGATACTCTAAAAAAACTTGCACACAACAAGGATATTGTCTGCACTAAAGCAGACAAAGGCGGAGGCCTGGTCATAATGGATGCCACCATGTACCAACAGAAGGTAGAAGAACATTTAGCTGATTCCAACACCTATGCAGAGTTACATTCAAATCCTATTTATGAATATGCCAAAAAATTGAGGGAACTAGTGGGTCGAGCCAAGGAGAATGGCACCATTAATGAAAAAACTAAAAACTTTTTGCTTAAAGAGAATCCCAGCAGCCCTTTGTTTTATATGACACCGAAGGTACACAAAAACCTATGGGACCCCCCACTGCGTCCCATCGTCTCAACGAGAAACAGCATTCATGAAGCCACGGGACAATTTATCGATAAATACATGCAACCGACAGTACAAAATATGACAACATACATCAAGGATTCCACAGATTTTTTAACCAGACTTAACCTTTTGGAAATAGGAGAGAATGAGGAATTACTGTTATGTACAGCTGATGTGAAGTCCTTATATACCTCAATACCCCACGGAGCTGGAATTTAAGCAATGGAGGAAGCGATTTTGACAACAGACTACAAAGAATCCATGCAAATATTCTTGATGGAACTGATAATATTCACGCTCTATCACAGTTATTTCAAGTTCAACAACAAATGGTACCAACAATTAGTCGGAACCTCTATGGGCAATTGCGCCGCCCCAGTATATGCTAATTTGTACATGAAGACATATGATGAACCATACATTTTAAAAAACGCAACTTGGATCAAGAACTTGAAAATGCTAGTGCGTTATATCGATGATATATTCATCATTTGGAAGAACAGCGAAGAATCACTTCAAGAGGCACTAACAACATTGAACTCAAAAAATGATAGGATAGAACTCACTTGGGAAATTACTAAATCTTCAATCACATTTCTAGATGTTCGAGTGAATTTGCACCAAGGCAAGATAGAAACGGAAATGCATAGAAAGTCCACTGACAGAAATAACACTGTTCTTTTTCAAAGTTTCCATCAGGATTCGCTAAAAACTCATCTACCCACTTCTCAGATGATGAGAGCAAAAAGAATTACCTCGGACACCAATAAAATACAAAGTACATTAGAAATCATGGGTGAAAGATTTCATAAGAGAGGCTATCCAACCAGCCTGATTGAACAATCAATTGAAAAGGTGAAATGTATTCCGAGATCAGAACTAATGAAGACTCGAGTCAAAACAAAGCAAGAAAGAATGACCGTAGTATCTAAATACTCTACGATGAGTTACAAATTCAAGAAGATAATACGCACTCATTAGAACATCTTACGAGCCGAAAGTGATTTCGATAAGAGTTTTGAACATCTTCCTATCTTTGCCTTTACCAGAGGCAAGAATCTTGGTGAATTGTTAAAACAAAGAAAACTGAAAGTTGATACATATCGAGGTACTAGACCCTGCCTGCAATGTGGGCATTGCAATAATATCATCAGAGGAAGTGTAATCACACATCCCATGAAAGGATACAGTATCAAACTCCGTGTAAATGCAACTTGTGACACGGCCAATGTAATCTACATGTTGAAATGTCCCTGCGGAAAGGTTTATGTAGGAAAAACTACCCGCAAGTTGAAAATAAGACTAAATGAACATAAGTCAAACATCAGGCTTGGCAACATCAAATCATCTGTAGCTGTTCATTTTTTAGAAGAGAAGCACAACGTGTCTCAGTTACAATTCACAGTTCTAGAAGTGATCGACAAAATTGAAGGACGTGACAATAACAGATTTGTCCTTCAGAGGGAGAACAGTTAGATGTATATGTTGAACTCACATAAGCCTTTTGGGCTTAATGATCGCGTGGAATTTACCTGCTATTTATAGACATTATTCACTTATGCATAGAAGCACATGCGTGCTGAGCCTTACCTACATATATGGACGCTTGAGCCAGCTGCCGCATACCCATTTAATTTTAATTTGATTGAGTGTGTTTAATGACACTGTTATGTTTTATGTTTTATTACTTTATTATTTTACGTTTTTAACATTTCAGGAATAGCATATCCTTATTTGATAAGCTAGTACATTTCATTCTGTGGTAAATCCGCATATTACAAAACACAGACCTTCTTACATTTTGTCCTAGCATTAGCTTTATTGAAGCCTTTCCACGCACGTTCTCAGTAAACCAGAAGGGATAGTTTCGTTTTCCATTGGCTTGAGTTCCGATCATGTGATCGGGCATATAGCCAATGAAAACGAAGCATACAGAAGAGTGCAGATAATGTGCAGTCAAAACATCAGTGATTGGACCGGCGTCATGCTAATGCCGGTGCCTTTCGTTTCGTTTTGTTTGAAAGAGAGAACAGGAGAGAGAATACGTTTCCCATAACGTCATTGAAGTGAGTTACACGGCAATATAAATTTTGACTAAAGAGAGATAGTAGCGGTATATAATGGTTAAACGTTTTCCCTAGTTTTGATTTCGCTCGTTTTTTTATTAATTTCCCATATAGCTTTGTGTTCAAGGTGAACAGAACTAACAGAAAAAAGTGAGTGCCAGTGAGGCGTTTTTGCATTACAATTGAGCACTATAGCATGCTGAGACTGGGGTGCCAACACAAATGGTCACAATTACGATTTTTATGTCTATCGGCATGATGAATATGCATGAATATTGTTCATATCATTATATTATTTATATCAGTATGATTTTATCATTGATACATAGCAATGTTATGCCTTGTTTCAGCTTAAACGGTCCCAGAAGAAGGTCATAGCGACCGAAATGCATTGGACTGATATGAGGATTGATCAAGTTTATAAATGTTTACACAAGATGTTTAAATGATGAACACGAGCAACAAAAGAATGATTTTTGTGTGAAAAAATAAGACATGAACAGATAAAACCTTGTGGAGTAAATCACAGAGGAACTCTGGGTAATCCCCAGTAGAATCTTAAAGCAGTGCATCAAGGGATGCTTTCACCTTGATAGTGGAGAGCACAACTTTGGAGTACTCCTGAGAGGGCCACAGGCCCTTAAGAGTCTGTATTTTACCACCCAATCCTATTGGGTGGTAAAATACCGAATTCAGGTGTGCATGCACATCTGTGCATGCACACCTGTGCCATGTGACACACAGACATGCCCTTAGGGCATGTATGTGTGCCACATGGCACACATGCCTGTACTTGGGGTGCTAGAGGGTGTCAAAGTGACACCCCCTGCACCCTTGCAGGATTCGGTATTTACCGATTCTGTAAATACCGAATCTGTATTTCCAATTGATTCCTATGGGCTTCAAGGCCCATAGGAATCAATGTGAAATACAGATTCGGTATTTACAGAATCGGTAAATACCGACTCTTACTAGATCGGAAATTTTTTACCTACATCTGCCTCCTTCAAATTTACCTACTCTTAAATACCGATTCGCTATGGGTCGGTATTTAAGGGTCGGTAAATTGAAATTACCTACATCTGGCCCTATGCGCTTTATTCTGTCAGCACATCTAGCTTGACTCTGCTTTTCTCTGCCGAGGTCAAGATCAGGAGGTTCTCCAAATCCTCAAATGTTGCTCAATTTAGAGGCCACTGAATTTCATAATATTAATATATAGACACTAGAAGGGAAAGGTACTTTTTGCCACCATAATTCTTTCCCTAATTGAGAGGCAGTGGGTTCCAGGAATGTACCAATCATAAAGGAGGAGATTGAGTGTAGATGTTTACTCAGGCAAGTGCCTTTGCTTTGTTTGGTGTAAATCTGTTTTCTAGTTTGAGAAATTAGCATTATAAAAATGTGTCAGGTTGTCTTGAGAAGGCTAGAAGTTTGAGATAAGTGGGCCCTTAGTCCACAGGCGGTTTTAGAACAACCCATATTTACATACTGCCTTTGGATCTAAATTTATTTTAAAAAGTTCACCATTGAGCAAGGAATATTTTTGCTACTGTCATCCACTTCAGGTCCATGATCTCAAAGTTCAGTCTGTGAACCCACATTTGGGTCAGGAGGCCCAAATGCTTTTATTGGCTAGCCGCAACAGAACATTTTCTAAAGTAACAGCCATTACAGGATGCTGGGTTTGGTCCCTGTGCCCCATAAAAAAAATTGAAAAGAGCCAAAGGGGGCAAATAAAGCGCATTCCCTGACCCACTCATTGTGTGGAGCATGGCGGAGGGTTGCCCCAAATAAGCATTATTTTTTAAAAAAATAACTTAACAGAATTTGCCAATGGGTATTGCTTTCTGGGCTAGATTTTGTTAACTGTGAACCCTTCTACAGGATCCACAGATCCCAAGCAAGGACTTTTGAACCCTTCCATGTTGGTCACCTTCTTGGATTTGCAGATCCAGGTCAAGACTTGTGAGTTCTGCAGGGATATGGAAGAAAAAACTATAGCCCAAGAGTCCTTAAGGGCTTGAGACCTCGGTTTAGGGTATGCAAACCTAAAAAAATTAATACATAAAAAAATTAAAATAAATCTCAAAAGTAACACACATACATACACATATTTATATAAAACATATAAATAAAAGGCTGCACCCTGCAGTTGAGGGTTGGCTATCCACGATGAGTTGACTGTCCTCACTAAGGGCCCTATTATGATGGCGGACGGACTTGCGTCCATCCGCCACCCCTGCGTAAGAGGGACCGTCCGCATGGGCAGCGGCGGTCCCTCCACGGCAATTAGGATGTGACCGCCACCCTGGCGGTCACATCCTGTATTTTTTGCATTGCGGCGGGTGCTGCTTGAAGCAGCACCCGCCGCAATGTAAAAAATGAAAGCGGTGCATTTGCATGCACAAAGCGGCAGGCACCGCGCGGTGCCTGCTGCTTCGTGCACGCAAAGGCAGGGGGGTACCATAGGTACCCCCCATGTGCACCCCCCACCCCCCTTCACCCAGGGGGCCCGCTACGGGCCCCCGAGGTGAAGATCCACATGCTTTTCCTCGGCGGAGAATCCGCCGCGGAAAAGCATGTTTGCACAGCCATCCTAATATGTCTGGCGGTGTCTGAGAGACACCGCCACCATATTAGGCCTTTTTCACCGCGGTTGTAAGCCAACCGCGGCAGAAAAGCGGCGGACAGAAACCAGAACCCACCAGCCATCCTAATGTGGCGGTGGGTCTTTGGTGGGTCCGCAGAGGATTTTCCGCATCCTCCGGGCCGGCGGTGGCTTCCGCCGGCCCGGAAGATGCGGAAAATCCTCCATCGTAATGTGCCCCTTAGTTGGCTGCCAAAGCTCTTGTCTTACATGGTGTGATTTTGGATCCATTATGCATTGCAGTGTTGTTTTAACTTTACATCAGAGGCACTCGTGAACTACCTTGTTAGTTATAAAGGGTGTATTGTAGGCTGTGTGACAACAGTGTTGCTGTCAGCAGCCTTCAGGCAGGCCCAGCGACCAACCACATATGTGCGCAGCCAAATACCATCCACAGTAGGGAATGGTACACTTTCATGTTAGTTGGATGTAGTAGATCATCAAAGAGCAGAATTGCAGTGGAAAATTGCAGTTTCAAATAAGTTATGACTAGGAATGATTATAACATATATGTTTTAAAAATCTGAAATGTACTTATACAGTTACAGCACAGCAATGGTTACGAACTAACACTGGAATCAAACACTAAAATTCGCAAATTATGGTTAGCTCTGCAGTACATAACTCACAAAACAGCCATGGAAACCATACCTCACACACCAAATGCAATGTTTCTGAACTAACAATATTTATTCCAAAAAGTAACAACACCTAGAAGCCAATAAACACTATCTTCATAGTTTGCAAGTGTTATTGTTAACGCGATATGTAATTTGACCTATAAGGTCATTTATGACGTTTGTAGTTGCATCTGTTACATCGATGGTGAGGTTGCTGTGTTCCCAATCTGTGTAATCATGTAATTTACAGATTAGCAGTACTACAGTATACATCAAACACCATGCTGGATGTTAAAGCTGTTATGACTTTGGGGTTCTGACTGGTCAGATAAAATGTTATCGACAATCTTTATTCCAGCTTCTGAATGTTCATTTGCATTCTCCTGGAAAATGAAAAATGCATCAGCATAGATTTTAGCCTTCTCAGAGTGAATTCAAGGGTAACTCAAGCCATTGTTGCCCAGCTGCATCCAATTTTGCTTTCTTCAACACATACGTTAATGGGTTATTGTTATTCCTTATGGTGAATTTCTTTCCATGAAATTCGCACACGAGTTAAAAATGTCAGTTCGTGTGTCAGACATTACTTCTCGAAATAACCAAACCTCTTCTTGCAAAAACGACTGGACGTTTTCCTTGACCTCGTCCTAATACTGCACAGCATCCACTCATCTTGATTTGCACCGGAATCAGAATCAAGGGCCAGATGTAGGTAGGCATTTACCGGTCGGTAACCGCCGAATTCGGCCGTTACCGACCGGTAAATGCAATTTGAGATGTAGGGCCCTGTATTTTACAGAATCGGTAAATTTACCGATCGGTAAATTTACCGATTCTGTAAAATACCGAATCGGTATTTTTACCGATTCGGTAAAATTGATATGTAGGTGGGACTCTTCTGAGTCCCACAAGCATTACAAAATCGGTATTTTACCATCAAATTCTATTTGATGGTAAAATACCGATTCCGGTGTGCATGCACATGTGTGCATGCACACCTGTGCCATATGACAGGCAGACCTGCCCTTAGGGCAGGTATGCCTGCCACATGGCACCCGAACCTGTTTTGGGGGTGCTAGAGGGTGTCAAAGTGACACCCCCTGCACCCTTGTGAAAATCGGTATTTACCGATTTGGTAAATACCGATTCGGTAATGCCCATTCATTCCTATGGGCTTCAAAGCCCATAGGAATGAATGGGCATTACCGGTCGGTATTTACCGAATCGGTAAATACCGACTTTTACCGATTCGGTAAATCAACATCTGGATTTACCTAAATCTCGGTACTTCTATTTTACCGATTCATAAATACCGAATCGGTAAAATTCGGTATTTATGAGTCGGTAAAATAGAATTACCTACATCTGGCCCCAAATGTATTGTTGTTAGTTAAAACCATTACAATATTGAAAGAATAATAAATTGAAGAAATTGGAAGATTTTTTTTTTTTTAAATACCAGCAATTTGAACAAGTGCAACTGAGAAAGTGCAAAACATTTATCAACTGCTGCAAAAAGCGTCCACAGACAGTGCAAATGCTTAGGAAAAAGTACAAGTTGGTGATCTCATTGAGGACAGAAGAGATAATGGTTTCTCAATGGGACTCACTAGCTAACACCGCGAGCTTAAAGAATGGAAAACATTTTTGGGCTGCCATAAAAGATATGCAGGCGGTGAGCCAAACTCTTACACCAATTAGCTGTAACATAAGCAGCAAAGCTTAGGAGGCACACTTGTCATTGATTTACACAGCCCGCAACACGACAAGGAAATGCCCGAGCTGCCAAATCCTAAGGGAGTAGCGATATCTCTGCTTGAAGTGGGGGAAGGTATAACCCAGGGCATAGGCAACAAGACCCCGGGACCAGATGGGGTGCCCATAGATCTTATTAAACACAAACCTGGTCTTTAGGCCCCACATCTGCTTAATATTTTTAATAACGTAGCCAGCTCCTCGCTGCGAAGCACATGGCCAACTTCTGTCATCGTACTGATTTTTAAAGAGGGCGATCGCTCTCAACCTGGGTGCTACAGGCCCATTTCCCTTAAAGATACAACACTGAAAATACTGGGTAGGGTACTGTATAACAAGATCAAAAACTGGGCAGTGGAGATTTCTGTCCTGCACATCTGTCAAGTGGGTTTTAGAAATAAGTTGGGCACTATAAAACAGTGCCTTAATTTTAATTTAATAATCGGGAAATACACCGTTGCTCAGCACTCACCAATATATCTGGTGCTTATGGATTTGACCTCCGCATTCGATTTTGTTAACCAATCACGGTTATGTTCTATCCTGTTGGAAAGTGGAATGGACGAGTCATTAGTGCATTTCCTAGCCTACGTACATCAAAATATGAAAGCCAGGATTAGATTTAAAATACAAGGGGAAGTTTCCATTGCTATTGGTAAACCATGGTGTAATCTGTTCTTTTTGGTAGGGGCATCAATATTCTGCCTGCATATATTGTCTCTTCTACGAGCCCTTCGTGCTACTAACCATGTGACTTAGTAAGTCTGAGAGCACCGTCAGGTAAGGAGTATTGCTGCCTGTCCTTTGTGTTTCTTTAATAATAAGTTTGTGTTGTATAATTTTAAGCTTGATTATTTGTCTATGGCCAGATGAGCATATGCTGTTGGTTGAGGCCAAGTGAAGCGCGAGGTGCCAGTGTTCATTTGTTTAGAACTCTTGCTCCATTTTTAGTCGAGCTTGAGGCCTGATGTGTTTCTTCTCGTGTTGGGTCTAATGAGGTGCCAGCCCTCCGTGTTTGTTGTGAGAACTCTTAATTCAAGTCAAGTCCAGTCAAGTCAATAATACTTTATTCGGTTACATATATAACCATAAAAGCACATAAAAACATATTAAAAATATTGATAAGACATATAATAATATATACAGTAGTGGACATTGCACCTCGTACATAGACATAATTTCATTTTACTTATTATCACATCATGATTGTTTTCCTGCACTTAAAAATATATTTTTTTTTAAACAGTTACAGAGGCTACTACAAATTCTGTCTCTAATTGTTGAAGAGCCACAAATGCTGGACGACAGTACTTCATGCCATATGTTTTTAAAACAGGAATAATCCATAATTTCCTCTGTACAGAATAAAATTTGCAGAAAAATATCACATGTATGGTAGATTGATCAGAGATGTCGTCACATGGGCATTTGCATAACTGTTTTGACCAATCATTTACAACTGGAAAGCTATGCAGAGTACCCAGGTGCAAACACATCAATAAAAATCTGTCATAGTCATTCATTATCAGGCATAGGTACGGCTGCAGTCTAAATGTTGTTAATGTAAGATTATGTGCTTGCACCATGGTTTTATTCAATTCCACACATAATCACTGTTCGCTCAGAAAGTTCAGGCATACAAACTTTTAAAACCCCACGATTGAACTTTGTTTCCTCTGTTGTCCATATCCTATGCCACAACAGAACTGGTTGGATCTTTATGATGTCTTCTAAATATGACAGGCCTAGTTCTGTGTGGCATATGAAGGAGGAGCTACTGTTAGGGACCATCAACAGAAATCTTAAAAACATGTTTTCAGTTACCTGCAAAAAACTCACATCCGCATACCCCCATATGCCAGCTCCATAAGATGCGACAGTGACACATTTCGCTTTATAAATATTTAGTAGTTCCACCGTGGGATATCTGCCTAATTTCCTACTAAAATGTGATAGTGCAGATAAGGTCTCTATAAACAGTATTTACCAACAACAGAAGAGTGACATAAAGTGCAAGGATGTTAAGAAATCAATTGTCACGTTGAAGAAAACCGTGTGTGTCACAAAATAAATCGGGTGAAAAAAGAAAAGAAATATTTTCTTAAAAAGAACCCTCACTCACCAACCTGGTTGGTGACATGCTTCATCATTGGGTTCCCACTGGGGAGACCGAATGTGTGCTACAACGCCTGATTTACAGCGGAGCTGGTTCTTTTCGTTGTGAAAGTGTGAAAAAAGTTGATGATAATGTGAGTAATTTTAAAAGATGCCTGATTGTAACCTGTATTCACGTTAATAGAGGGCCAACCAGCATCGGTTAAAAACAAGTGAAAAGGACTATTCAGGGTTTATAAATTGAAACCCCGTGTCCTACAAAGTAGTGGTCAACATGTTTCTGCTATATCGAGCATAGTTCGCTCAGCATTCTTCAGGACCTCAATGTTGATCCTCCGGTGGTAAGACGCACCCTACCGTGAGGATATGTATGTGAAAAAACCAAAATTACTCACGGAATTACCCGTGGGGGCTCACCCAGACATCTCTAGGGCCCGCAGTCTGTAAAAAGGAAGGAAGGAAAAATGGTAATGAGCAGGACAAAATAGAATGGAATATCATCAACCCTATATTGAACCTACTCTCATGCTTGCCAATATTGTCCGGTTAACCGTAAGCACCCATTTACACCAACCAACAACACCCTTATGTGACAGAACGATAAAACAAATGCCGGTATGATTTTAACGGCATTTCATAATCCCGCACACGCTGGGGTCCAATAGTGTCAAACACCTGAAACTCTCAATGTGTTTATTAAGCTTATATGGACTGTTAATTTTGTTTTTGCGCTAATGTGTACCTCTGTGGCTTGGAGTACACAGGTAGTCAATGTCAAGTTTAAAAGATACTGGCATAGAGGACATGGTTAGAGAGTGCTGTGTTTGCAAGACTTCAGATAAGTCTCTGAAGGTGTTTACCCCTTCTTTGTTATCCATTGAATGTCAGATGGACCATGGGTTAAAGTAGGGAGTGATATCCAGGGGACTTATGATGTTTTATGTAGGCAGAATAAGTACATTCTTGTCCTTATGAATTATGCATCAAAGTGGCCTGATATAAAACTTGTCAAAGATGCTAATGCCGAGGGGCGTGGCCGGCGATCGACCAAGATGGACGCGTTCTGGTGAGGCTCCGAGGGTGAGACCGTAGCCCTGAACTAATCCGGCCAGTTATCCTGCCTAGAAGTGACCCAGACTGCATGAGCCTGTGTCGGAGGTGATTCGGCGCGCATCGATCTCACTCCGAGATCGCTACGACCTTGTGGACCGGAGCTGCGTCGTGCGGAGACCTGCGGCCTACTTCCGCGCCGGTAGCACCGGCCTAAATTTGGAGGAGAAGCGGCCGGAAGTGCTCCATTGACGATCCTCGAGTGCGGATGCGGGACGGAGCTGGGACATCTGGAGGCGGGTGAGTGGTGTCCCGACTGCCCCCCCCGCCCGGCTTCACCCCTCCGGTGAGCATACGAGCGGGATCGCTGATCCCCCCCCCCGCCGAGGGGCCTGTGTCCGACGACACCGAAGGACCGCTATTTGCACCGGCACCTGCCCCAGCCAGACCCACGGCCCCAGGGGCCCGCAGAGGCGCGCAACAGCCAGAAGAACTCCTGCTCCCACACCATCGGCCGGAGCACGCACCTGCCTACGGGCCCCCTCCCCTCCTGATAGCCAGACCCGAAGCGACCGCTGCAGGGGCCTGGGGTTGGTGTCCCCGTGGGGTGCCTTGACGACGCGTGGGGGAAGAGGCCTGCTTTCTTTGGAACCGGACCTGCCCCGGCCACCTGTGCATCCCTTCACCTACCCCAGAGTGAGCAGAGGCGGCAACCCCTCCTCACTGCCCCATAATGAGCGGCAGGGGTAATCGTGGGACCCAGCAGAGCAAATTGGAGACATTTGCCTACAACAAAGACTTTCCCCCGCTGACGGAGCAGAAAAGAACCAGCGCTAAGGGCGCAGAGGGCGGCGCGGTTCCGGCCATAACGCTGGAGGACATCATGGCGGCCCTGACTCAGGTGCAGACCACGGTTGGCTCCATCTCAACGGATGTCACACTGCTGCGGGCAGACCTACAAAAGATGTCATCAAGGGTCACAGCGGTGGAGCAGGTCACTACGACCCTCACCACGGACACGGCGTCGCTGCTGAAAAGGGTGGCGCAATTGGAGGAGGACAACAAATTCCTGGCAGACAAGATGGATGACCAGGAAGGGCGCTCCAGGCGCAATAATATCCGCCTTATTGGCCTGCCGGAATCAGAAGGGGAGCCGGCCATGGACCTATATGTGGAAGACCTAGTAAGGAATGTGCTGCAACCAAAAGGCCTCTCCAAGTTCTTCTCGGTGGAGCGGGCACACCGGGTCCCGGGGGGGCGTCCACGCACCGGGGCGTGACCGAGACCTGTTATAGCGCGCATATTTAACTTTAGGGATCACGATGCCATCCTGCAAATGGCAAGGATCGCGCCGCCCATACGAATACAGAACTCGGAAGTTTTAATTTTCCCGGACTACACGACGGCGGTGGCGGCGAAACGGAGAAGCTTCCTCGAGGTGAAAAAAACATTGAGGTCACGTGAGTTGCCGTACTCCATGCTCTTCCCGGCGCGCCTAAGGGTGGTGGCTGATAAAAAAAACTTGGTTCTTTGATACGCCGGAGGAGGCACACGACTGTCTCGAGGGTTGGAGACCGGCGAAGGGCTCTGGCAGACAGAACAGCAGGCGCAGACGGCAAGGACAATCCGACGAGCATGAACTGAACGGACAAGAGGAGAAGGCTGAGTCCGACCCGGTTGCGGACTCGGGGGAGTGACTCCTGCTGCGTTAAGGGAAGTACCTTTACTTTGTTGCTTTGAACTATAGCAGGGAACCGAACTTGCTCTTACTGCTGCTCACCTTCCTTCATGTGCTACTGAGACTTTACCAGTGAACTGGGACTCTGGGACTGTTAAGGGCTATTGGTCCTCCTTGAACTTTCACCCCCCCTATGCTCTTGTAAGCAACGTTGTCTTTTGACTGGGAAAGTAAGCACTCTGCTGAGTTGGGGTGGCGGGCAGTTTGGAGTCCGCGAAGCAGGGAGGCAGGGAGGGGGGAGGGAAGAGGGGTATGTTTTATGTTGTTAGTTTTGTTTTTTGCTACTGCGATACACCTAACTGCACTGAGTGGCATGATGTTTGGAATCACAGAAACGATTATCTGTCTACTTGGTACACTGATCCAGGATGATGGGGGTTGACACGCACATAGCTCAACGGGGCGGTGGGGCCAGTGTAACACCATCTTTGTCGATACTCTCCTGGAATGTCCGGGGCCTTGGGGACAAAGTCAAGCGGAGTCTGGTCCTGAAAAGCATTAAGAGGGAAAAGGCTGCAGTGGTCCTCCTACAGGAAACGCACCTCACTGGCACGGCCACAAAGGCCATGGACCGATGGGGTTTTCAGATGTTGGCACACTCCGAGTTCACCTCTGGGTCAAGGGGAGTCGGAGTTCTAGTGAAAAAACAGTTTCCCCTCCTCGTACACTCTACTAGGTCAGATACGGCGGGTAGATTTGCCGCTCTACACGCACAGTGGGAGGGAAAACCCATTAACATCGTCTCCGTCTACATTCCAACCGCATTACAGGCGAAAGCCCTAGCAGATCTTAGCGCTTTTATACTTGGTCTCCCTGAGGGGGATTTACTTATTGGGGGAGATTTTAATTTGGTAGCTGATAGCCTGAAAGACAGGGTCCCCCCGAAAGTGGCTCCAGCTGGTACAACACGACTGGAGGACTTCATGGCGGCAATGGGACTGGAAGACCTATGGAGGACTCACAACCCCCGGCACCAACAGTACACATTTCACTCCAGCGTCCATGATACGCTCACCAGGCTCGACTATTTTCTTAGCTCACCGGGTGGTCCTGGTACTGTATCCAAGGTGGAGATAAGACCACGCGGTATTTCGGACCACTCTCCACTGTTGCTTACCTATACACATCACCAACCCACACGGCGTCGGATTTATCCAATCCGCGCTGCATACCTTCACGATTCTAAGGTCAGGAAGGAACTGAGGGTGGGAACCAAACAGTACTTCCGAGACAACACGGGCTCAGTGACCTCTGCTGCCACTCTGTGGGAGGCCTATAAAACAGTGCTTCGAGGGTGTGCGATCGGCTCCATTACAGCGCTTAAGCGGGAGGGACGAGCCGAACTGTTAGCTCTAGAAACAGCGCTGGCGGGAGCTGAGGCGAGGCATGCGGCGGATCCAAACCCCACTACAGCGCACACTTTACGAATAGCGCAACATCGTCATAAAACACACCTCACAGAGGAAGTCAAGCTGCAACTGTCTGCCACGCGACACAAAATTTATGAGCTGGGCGACAAAGCGGGAAAGTTGCTGGCTTGGTTGGACAGACGTGACAGACGAGACAGGTGGATAGCGCAACTGACGATAGAGGGAGGTGTCCCCATTAGAGATCCCAGTGCAATAGTGCAAGCGCTTGCTAGTCACTATGAATCGGTGTACGCGTCAGCATCTACGATCTTGGAGGATGAGGCGTACACTTACATTAAAGATCTCAAAATGCCAGCGTTGACTGAGGAAGAGACTCAGGCTTTGGACGCAGACTTGACGACCGATGAGATACAACTGGCGATTAAAGCCCTGCGGATGGGTAAGGCGCTGGGACCCAATGGAATACCGGTCGACTTATACAGGCAGCAGGCGGACACGCTAGCGCCGCACTTGCTGAGTATGTTCACGGATAGCCTGCAGACGGGGGTACTCCCGTTAGATCAGCGCACGGCCACAATAGTGGCAATCCTAAAACCAGGGAAGCCAGCGGACCAATGTACGTCATACCGCCCGATTTCTCTCATTAACGCTGAGGCTAAAATACTCGCGAAACTTTTGGCGCAACACCTCACGCCTCATCTGCCCAAGCTCATACACGAAGACCAGTCCGGCTTTATGCCGGGCAGAAGCACGGCACTTAACTTGCGCAGAGTACACGGTGCGCTCGCGCGAGCGCAGTTTCTATTGGTGCCCGCGGTGATACTGTCCCTCGACGCCCATATGGCGTTTGACACAGTCCACTGGCCCTTTTTATTTGCAGTGCTACGTCACTTTGGTTTCGGCCCGAAATTCTGCTCCTGGATCCGTCTGCTCTATGCAAGACCGATGGCACATGTAGCCGCCAACGGCCACATCTCGGCGGACTTTCCATTGTTTAGAGGCACGCGCCAGGGCTGCCCACTTTCCCCGTTACTGTTTGCCATGGTCCTTGAACCTCTGGCCGAATGGATAAGGTGGGAACTCACGATTAGTGGTATCCGCTGGACGGATGACTGGGAAGATAGAATATCCTTATATGCCGACGATGTTCTGATATATCTCACCTCTCCCAAGCGCTCGATTAACACGTTGCTAGATGTCTGCACCGGACCTGCCCCGGCCACCTGTGCATCCCTTCACCTACCCCAGTGTGACCAGAGGCGGCAACCCCTCCTCACTGCCCCATAATGAGCGGCAGGGGTAATCGTGGGACCCAGCAGAGCAAATTGGAGAAATTTACCTACAACAAAGACTTTCCCCCGTTGACGGAGCAGAAAAGAACCAGCGCTAAGGGCGCAGAGGGCGGCGCGGTTCCGGCCATAACGCTGGAAGACATCATGGCGGCCCTGACTCAGGTGCAGACCACGGTTGGCTCCATCTCAACGGATGTCACCCTGCTGCGGGCAGACCTACAAAAGATGTCATCAAGGGTCACAGCGGTGGAGCAGGTCACTACGACCCTCACCACGGACACGGCGTCGCTGCTGAAAAGGGTGGCGCAATTGGAGGAGGACAACAAATTCCTGGCAGACAAGATGGATGACCAGGAAGGGCGCTCCAGGCGCAATAATATCCGCCTTATTGGCCTGCCGGAATCAGAAGGGGAGCCGGCCATGGACCTATATGTGGAAGACCTAGTAAGGAATGTGCTGCAACCAAAAGGCCTCTCCAAGTTCTTCTCGGTGGAGCGGGCACACCGGGTCCCGGGGGGGCATCCACGCACCGGGGCGCGACCGAGACCTGTTATAGCGCGCATATTCAACTTTAGGGATCGCGATGCCATCCTGCAAACGGCAAGGATCGCGCCGCCCATACTAATACAGAACTCGGAAGTTTTAATTTTCCCGGACTACACGACGGCGGTGGCGGCGAAACAGAGAAGCTTCCTCGGGGTGAAAAAAACATTGAGGTCACGTGAGTTGCCGTACTCCATGCTTTTCCCGGCGCGCCTAAGGGTGGTGGCTGATAAAAAAACTTGGTTCTTTGATATGCCGGAGGAGGCACACGACTGTCTCGAGGGTTGGAGACCGGTCTCCCAAGCGCTCGATTAACACGTTGCTAGATGTCTGCACGGCCTACGGCCGAGCCTCCGGCTTCTCGATCAATTGGTCCAAGTCCACCATGTACATATTGCACGGTCCTGCGCCGCGCTTACCGGACACCTGCCCGCTGCGCATCTCTGACGCCGGGTTTAAATATTTAGGGATACACATTAC
This sequence comes from Lissotriton helveticus, assembly GCF_964261635.1. NCBI lineage: Eukaryota > Metazoa > Chordata > Amphibia > Caudata > Salamandridae > Lissotriton > Lissotriton helveticus. The sequence goes on from NC_136070.1 coordinate 629,781,429, forward strand.
AGCTGACCCTGCCACTTTCCACACACATAACCTACAGCCACCTCTTGACCGCCTCAAGCGAGACATCCGCCACTAGGAATCACTGCCGCTGACACTGCTGGGTAAGGCGGCTCTGTTCAAAATGATGGCCCTGCCCCACTTCCTCTACGTCCTAGAAAACACACTCTACCCTGTCCCTCCCAAATACTTCAAAACCATCGCAGCGCAGGTCTCGGTGTTGCTGTGGGGCACTAAACCTGCCCGTATAGCGCAAGCTAAGCTTACGCGTGGCTGGTACGATGGAGGCATAGCGCTCCCGGATGTCAACCTTTACTACTGGGCGTCGCAGTTGAAGATTGTTAACCAATGGCTTCATCTTCCCCAGTCTGAACCAGCCCTAAAGGCGGACAGGGCGCAGTTGGGACTCTCCGGACTGCTAGCTCCCCTATATGACAAATCATTACTCACATCAAAGATCGGCCCACTACGTCACACACTCACCGTGTGGCATGCAGCACTGAGCAGGCTGAAATGGCAGGGAGTACTGACACAGCTGACCCCGTTGTGGGACATAAAAAAACTGGGTCGACTGAGGCACTCCAAGGGCTTCGACCGTTGGGATGCTATTGGCATCTCAACCATTTGAGATCTATGGCAGAGGGGGCAGGTGCTACCTTTCGAGACACTGCAACAACAATACGATCTGGCGCTGACAGAACGTTTCAGGTACACGCAGATACGGCATGCGTTGACAACAGCGCTCGAATCTGGTACAGATGTCCCAGAGGCGTCCCCACTCGAGGACAGGCTTCTGACTGACTTTATGCCTTCAAAGGCGACGTCTCTAACGTACAAGAAACTTGTAAACAACTTCCCTGACCCTCTAGAGGCCGTGCGGGAGAAATGGGTACATGACTGTCGCGACATGGACGAGGGTCTGGGGGGCGTGGAATAAATACAGAGAGAACATCTGCGACACACCTTCTGATACGGAGACCACTAGCTCCGATACGGAATAATACTTCAAGCCTTCAATTATGGTTAGCCACCCACGTTTTGATATGTACAAAGGTATGCTCCTGTATTCATGATGTGATTGTACAGTTTTCTGTGTCCGAGCTACGATGCCTGATTCATTCTATGTTCATTTATGACATTGTATCGCATTGTTTTCAAAATACCAATAAAATTAATTTAAAAAAAAAAAAAAGATGCTAATGCCAAAACTATCATTGATTTCCTAACTGGAGTATTTTTGAGGGTAGGTTTTCCGAAGACAGTGGTGTCTGACAATGGAAAGCAATTTGTCAGCAGGGAATTTTAGCTATTTCTACAGTCTTCAAGTATCAAATATGTTAAGAGCTCACTTTATCATCCCCAGAGTAATAGTTTGGTAGAGAGAATGAATTGTGTTGTTGGTGATTGTGTCAAATGGGCCAGAGTGGGATATCATGATGTTGTACGTGCTCTTAATGACATGATTTGGTTTTATAGGACCACACCGCTTTCTTCAACTAAAGTTAGATCTTTCGTTCTCATGAGAGGTAGAAAGCCAATACTTTGTTTAGACCAGGGTGGATGTCGAAATGGGTTAAATCTAACACCAGTGTTGATAATCTCATGCCTCTTGTCAAAGAAAATGTGTCGGACACTCAGTCTAAACAGAAAAATTGGTTTGACTCCAAGAGAGGTGTCAAATTGTCTTATATTAACGTTGGGGACTCTGTCAAAATTAGGTCTCCTATTTATGCCAAGAAAGGGGAAAACAAATTTGGAAAGCCACTTCATGTTGTTAAGATTTATGGCAATGCCGTTCAAGTTAAAGGTGGGTACTGGGGGCACTTCTAAAAGGTTTCAAAAGTTGTTCAATGCTCTAGTTCTTCCAACTCTCACAATCCTGACGAGGTGTTAGATGCTTGCTCGGAAACTCAGAGAAAATTCATTACTATTGATTCTGTGGTACAGCAAGTTCCAATGTCTACCCGTTCTGTGAGAAGGAGTTCAAGACCTCGTACTCTACCTGCGTGTTTTTGATAAGTTTTCTTTCTGCTTTTTTTGTTGTTGTTTAGGAACAAGGGAAGGTGGGGAACAGCGTTTACAACGCAACTTTTACAACGAAGTACCTTTACGACGCAACCATTACAACGCAACTTTTACAACAACTTGCGCTGGGGGGCGCTCTAGGATAGGGAATAGTTTTAATTTACTATCCAACACCTTCCCCACTATCCACGGGGACTGGAGTTGGAATAGTAAATTATACTATTCACTATCCAGCGCCCCCCAACGCAAGTCATTGTAACGACTTGCGTTGTAAAACTTGCATTGTAAAGGCATGCGTTGTAAAAGCATGCATTGTAACAACGTACATCCAGGGAAGGTATGTAGTAATGTTGTAATGTTAAAAGTGCTTTTGCTATACATAACCTATTCTCTATGATGTCACCTGTAGAATATCTATGTCGCCTAGGCACTGAATGCTTGTTGTCAGTGGTCCTTTCTGCTGAGTCTGGTGGAGCAGTTCTCTATTGGCTCCACGACCATGTAGTTTTAATAAATACTTATATATATTTATATCTGCTTCCACCTCAATTACCACAGGTTGGTACCCCTCACTTCTTACAGAGTGTGTATGGTGAGGCTTTGTCAAGGTTGTGCTTCACAATTCACAGGAGCAGAATGTTGCAAGTTCCCAGTGCCCCTCCAGGATTTCCAGCCCCATACAAGTCAAGGTACAAATGCTAGAAAACCCCATGGGGGAAAGGGGATGGGACAGAGGAGAGACTGCACGCTTCGCCTGATTCTTCCTTCTGTTTCAGACGACTTTAGTATTTGTCTTACTGGTGTACTGGCAAGCCGCAAAACAATTGACAATTATAAGACCACTCTTCTACTCTACCGCTTTACTGACACTCTAGTTAAACTGTCTTAACTGACTTCACATACCCAGTATTGCTGCGGCCTTTGCCTCTCTTCTAACAGCTGTGCACTTGATATTTTCTTATTTCCTGTAATTAAGAATACACCTTTAGTTTTCTTTTAAATGCCTGACTTCTCTTCTTTTTATCTTCTTTTATTTTTTCTAGGTTCCTCACCATCAAGTATGCCCAGCTGTTGCTTTCATCTGGATTTCTTCTGAGGGTAAGTGTGCTTCAATAACCTTGTTGTTTCCCTTATTTATTATTCTATTATATTTGCTACTCACAACTCTTATGGTCAGAATGGTGAGTATTCAGATATGTCATATCTTGTTTTACCCTTCTAAACTATTTCTCTCATAGTTCTCATTTAGGGTTCTTGTGAGGAAATTAACCTATTTATTGTGCAAACTCCCTGTTTTACAACTGATAAACGAGCTTAATTCTGCAAGTTTAAACTCCAATTCGTGAACTCTTAAGAGCTGAGATTAAGTTGCTTCGTTCTATTCTCCTGCCTCTTCAGCAAGCACGCAGTTTCTAAACACCTCAGCAACTAAAAATGAACTGCGCTCTCTCTCTATAATAACGGAACAGTCTTACGGTTTTCTTCTCTTCACTCGCTAATCACAGGTCTTCAAAAGCGCTTCTAAATTTGAAGAGTTCTGCCAGGTCCGAATCATAGCCTGCGCAGCACTCGAATCAGGCATCTACTCCTCGTAGCTCCTCAGGTGAAGTGCGTAGTTCAACGGGCACCGGCACCTGAACCTTCTTGATTTGGTCAACAACTAGAGCTCTAACCTTATGCGCTAAGAATCGTTTTATGGCCGCCATTTTAAGAATAACTCTCGCTAGTTTTTTAATGTTCAAATGGATTCTTCTTCTTTTCTGCCCTAAGCCATTTGTCACCACATACTGTGAAGGTCCTGTGTTTCGGGGTCGAGCATAGATCCTGACAGTACCCTCCCTCAAGGATGTTCCTTCCCATTTTGGCTTACTGGGGAACTTTTTATGAAAATTTCTTATCAATCTAGGTGCGTGCACATCTGAAGATAATTCCTAAGATCTCTCTTCCGGGCCATACCCCTTCCAATCCAGTAGATAGTACAATTGTCCTTTCCGTATTCTAGAATCCAAAACTTGTTTCACCTCAAATTCTTCTCCCTGCTCTGAGTGAACTGGTTTAGGAGGTTTATTAAAGCGTACATCTTTTGACATCTTTTTTAGTAGTGAAACATGAAACACTGGATGATTAGAGAATCCCTTGGGTAATTTTAATCGATAAGTTAGGGAACTCAACTTTTTCTCTATGACATACGGGCCCACAAATCTTATATTATCAAAAAAAGGAACAGGACAACCTGACCAAGGTTCAGCACAACCAAAACTGGTACAAAAAAAAGAGTACCCGTTGTCCCTGGACACAGATATAACAAACAGAATTTTAAGACAGAATGGAAGGCGCACTCAAAGGAATTACGCTGATACTTGTAGGCTTGAGTTTTCTTTTCTTTATTTTGGAAATTTTACCCAAAGACACACACACAGCCAACCCCTTCGTTACTTGTTGTAACTTCGTCAGGGCTAATAATCTGTTGATTATGTTCAGACCACGAACCAATTGAAGTAAAAAGATGGGCGTGATTTTGAAGCAAACGCTATTCCACAGGTCCCGGAGATACTTGTCTCTTACAGTGTGAAGCAAGAAACTTATATTTGAAAACTGGTTTGTGAAGTATACAATACGCCTCGATAATGCAAGGGATATTTTCCTAGGCTGTGTCAAAAGATCCAAAACAACAGCCCCATGGACTTTCAATCTCCCCAATAGGAGATCACAGGTACCCGGCACGGTAACGCGGGTTTCCGACAAGGGTCCCTCAAATCTTGGCTGAAATTTTCTGTTTCCTTTTAGTCTTAGGTTTTTAGTGTTTAACCAAACCTTATCACCTACTTGTAAATCTGGCTCTTTCCTCCTTTTCTTGTCAGCGTAATGTTTGTAAGTTTCTTTTGCTTTGGTTAAATTCTTTGTGGCTAAACTATGTACCTTGGCTGAATGCTCCACTAAATTAGATACTGCTGGGACATCTTTTTCTTGGACATTTAAAGATTGATTAGGGTGCCTACCCGAGTTTAAGAAGAAAGGGGAAACCCCTGTGAAAGCGTTTTTTTGCATTTTTATGCACAAACTCTGCTGCCCACAGATAGTCTGGCCAATCCCCTTCTTGTTCTAATAGACACAATCTTAGGTACTGCTCTAGCTCTTGATTTGTTCTCTCAGTTTGACCATCCGTCTCCGGATGATAACTGGTAGAACATCTGGATTCTATGTTTAACTTCTTCATGAAAGCCTTCCGAAAAAGAGAGAGGAATTGGGAACCTCTGTCAGATACCAAAACCTTAGGAACTCCCTGGGCTCTAACTATGTGTTGACTGAAGAGATGGGCCAAAGTTTTTGCTGTGGGGATCCCCTTTATCAGCACAAAATGGGCCATTTTAGAAAGGCATCTACACACACCAATATAGTGTCAAAGCCTGGACTCGATGGTAATTCTACAATTAGATCTAAGGTTACTATATGCCATGGATAAGGTGGGGTGGGGTGGGTAATGGCCTCAATAAACCCTGGGGAGCTTGTCTCTCTGGTTTTCCCCTTGCGCAAATCTCACATGTGGTTACATATTGTCGTATGTTCTGAATCATATTTGGCCACCAAAAACGCCGCCTCACCAAGTCTTCTGTCCTGGAAATTCCTTTGTGGCCCGCCAAGATGCTATCATGACATTCTTTTAAGGCCTTTTGTTGCATCTTTGGTGTGGGTAAATGCAGAGCTCCATCCTGGTATTGCAAGCCTTCACACTCTGTTCTTTTTGGATTCTCATCCAACCAATTTCTGATGTCTTTCTTAGTCATAAAGCCTTGATTCACCTTTTCCAAAGATTCCTGAAGGACCGCTCCAATAATTTTTTCTGCTGCTATAATCAGTTGTTCCTTGATTTCTTCAGTCATACCTTCTGTACCCAACCTAGACAAGGCGTCCGGCTTACCATTCTGCGAACCAGGACAAGTAATTACAAAGTCATAGTCAACAAAATACAATGACCAACGCAATTGCCTTGGTGTTAAGGTTTTTGCCGACTTCAAAAATGTCAGATTTCGATGATCCGTATAAACAGTCACCACATGCCTTGCGCCCATTAAATAGTGTCTCCACTCGCGAAAGGCATCCTTAATGGCCAACAATTCCTTTTCGGTTATTGTATATTTACTTCAGCAGGTGTTAGTTTCCTGGAACGAAAAGCCACCGGATGAAGTTGACCAGTAGTCTTATGCCTTTGGGACAAAACTCCCCCAAACACATAGGGGTCTATTAGGATGGCGGACGGACATGCGTCCGTCCGCCACCCCAGAGGAGGAGGGACCGTCCGCAGGGGCAGCAGCGGTCCCTCCGTGCTAATTAGGATGTGACCGCCACCCTGGCGGTCACATCCTGTATTTTTAACATTGCGGCGGGTGCTGCTTGAAGCAGCACACGCGGCAATGTTAAAAAAAGCATGTTTACCTTTGCATGCACGAAGCTGCAGGCACCACGTGGTGCCTGTCGCTTTGTGCACGGAAAGGCTGGGGGGTACCATAGGTACCCGCCATGTGCACCCCCCACCCCCCCTTCAGCCCTGGGGGCCCGCAACGGGCCCCCAAAGAAAACACCGTATGCCTTTCCACGGCGGAAATGCCGCAGTGGAAAGGCATAGGAGCACAGCCATCCTAATATGGCTGGCGGTGTCTGATAGACACCGCCAGCCATGTTAGAGCTTTTCCACCACTGTCGGAAGGCGACCGCGGCGGAAAAGCGGCGGACTGAAAAAAGATGCCCCAGCCATCCTAATCTGGCGGGGGTCTTTTCTAAGTCCGCAGCGGATAATCCGCATCCTCCGGGCCGGCGGTGGCTTCCGCCGGCCCGGAGGATGCGGATTATCCGCTTTCATAATCGGCCCCAAAGTTGGAAGCATCGGTTTCTACAAAGGAAGGCTCAGACGGATCAGGATGAAGTAGGATTGGTGCTGTGGTGAAATCCTGTTTTAACTGAATGAAAGCTTCCTCGGCTTCTTTGGACCAATCAAATTTAACACCTTTTCTCAACAACTTGTTTAAAGGAATTAATTTCTTGGAAAAATCCTGAATAAATCTTCGATAAAAATTTGCGAAACCGATGAAACTTTGTATTTCTTTCACTGATTTTGGAGATTCCAAATCCATCAATGCCTTGATCTTGTTCTCATCCATTGTGACTCCTTGGGGGGAAAGAACGAACCCCAAAAATTCCACAGTGGTCACATTAAAAGCACATTTCTCCAATTTTACAAACAAACTGTGCTCTCTTAATCTCTGTAGTACCTTCTTCACATGTTCCTGGTGTTCCTCCACTGTGTCTGAATATATCAGTATATCATCAATGTATACTATAGCATTCCGGTCGATGAACTCTTTTAATACATCATTAATGAAATGCTGAAACTCTGCTGGGGCATTTCACAGCCCATAGGGCATCACCTGATATTCAAATAAACCTAGCTTGGTTCCAAAAGCCGTTTTCCATTCATCTCCTTCTGGAATTCGAACTAGATGATAAGCTCCTCTCAAATCTAGTTTGGTGTAGACTTGTGCCCCTTTTACTTGATCCAACAAGACCGAAATCAATGGTAAGGGGTAACGATTCTTGATGGTAATTCAATTGATCGCCCTATAATCGATGCAGGTTCTCAATTTGCCATTTTTCTTTGGAATAAAAAAAAGTGGTGAAAAGACTGGGGATTGGGACGGTCTAATGAATCCATTTTCAAGATATTTTTGCAAATATTCTTTCAAATGCTCATCCTCTGGTTCCGTTAAGGCATAAATTCCACTATAAGGGAGATTAGAACCCGGCTCCAGATCTATTTTACAATCATAATCTCTATGTGGAGGGAGTCTTTCTGCCTCTACTTCGTTGAACACATCACAATATTCTGAATACTCTGCAGGTAACTCTGTGGTGGAGATTATACAAATGGAAGCCTCTCTTTCACTTAAATGAAAAGCCGGTGTTTTCTCTGAGTTCTTTGCTTGTCTTTGGTAGCAATTTTCCGTACAATATTGAGAATTTAAGGCTATTGATCGAGCTTCCCAGTCATTTGTAGGGTTATGTTCAGTGAGCCAGGGTAAGCCTAAAATTAACTGAAAGTGTGGGGCATCTATTAAATTAAATTGCAAATTTTCCAGATGACCTTCTTCAGATTCTAACTCCACCAGTTCAGTATGACTTACTACGGGGCCCAATGAGAGGTTAGTCCCATCGACCACACGAACAGGTTCACTCTTTTCTTTTCTTATTGATCTCAATCCAATATTACTGGCGAATTTCCAATCACAAAAGTTGCCTGTGGCTCCTGAGTCCACCATCACTGTGACCTGAGTCAATATTTTCTCTCGAAACCGTAACGTCATCATCATGACCAGGGGCGGAGCCGCAGATTGCAATGTATTTGCCAAAGTGTGTGTTTCTGGAGTTGATTCCGATTTCGCATCCACCAGCCCAACTCCAACTACTGATGGTGCAAAGCCTTTTCCGCCGATGTTGGTTTTGGCTTTTTTGGACAATTCCGAACAAAATGACCATTTCCACCGCAATACAGACATTGTTTATTCACTCTACGTCTCTCCTTCTCTTCCTTGGAAAGAGGACCCCGTATTGTCCCTGTTTGCATGGGTTCTCCTCCACGGGCATTTTCAGATTCTTTACTTGCTTCCACTCTTGCTCGGTCAAATCTAGGAATACTGGAGCGGAGGACTTTCTCACCTCGCCTCTCACTTTGTCGAAAATCAATTTCCAATACTAAATCGATTAATGCTGATATCTCTGTAGATCTATTGGGTACTTGTGCCAATGCATCCTTTAATTCGTCTCTTAACCCACGATAGAAAACCGCTGCTCTCTTGTTCTCCGGCCACTCTGTTACTACGACCAACTTGTTGAATTGAGCCAAATAGGAAATCAAATCACAATTTCCCTGTTTAATTTCCAATAGTTCATTATCGGTGGCTTGCGAGGCTCTACGACGATCAAATATTCATAGAAATTATTTCTTGAATTCACTGAGATCATACAGTATAGGGTCACTCCGAGACACCAAAGGCATAGACCACGATGCAGCGTCCCCACAAATATGATAGGACAAATGTCACTTGAGATTGCGCATCGGGGAAAACTGCCGGGGACACATAAAATGCAAGTACACTGTGTCAGAAAAACCTGTGCCTTCTGTGGGTCCCCATTGAAATGCTCAGGTGGGGCTAAGGGAATTACTGGGGATAGAGAATGAATGACTTGTGTGTGACCTTAGGCTGAGAGTTTGAGGCATCTCCTAAGTTCCCTTCTTGCGAGACTGGGTATTTTAAACTGGTTCCTGTTACTAAATTACTCATTTTCATAGTTAAGTCTGCAGTTTCTTTCCTAAGTTCTCTGTTTTCTTCCTTGACTTGAATTAATTCTCTCTGTATTCCTTCTAATATCTCTCCTAGCTTTTTGAAATCCAAACCTTCCGCCATTCTGCTCAGGTAAAAAAATATGACGTGGGCACTTCACTCTGTCAAGGTTGTGCTTCACAATTCACAGGAGCAGAATGTCGCAAGTTTCCAGTGCCCCTCCAGGATTTCCGGCACCATACAAGTCAAGGTACAAATGCGAGAAAACCCCACGGGGGAAAGGGGATGGGACAGAGAAGAGACTGCACGCTTCGCCTGATTCTTCCCTCTGCTTCAGACGACTTTTGTATTTGTCTTACTGGTGTACTGGCAAGCTGCAAAACAATTGACAATTATAAGACCACTACTCTACTCTACCGCTTTACTGACACTCTAGTTAAACTGTCTTAACTGACTACACATACCCAGTATTGCTGCGGCCTTTGCCTCTCTTCTAACAGCTGTGCACTTGATCTTTTCTTAGTTCCTGTAATTAAGAATACACCTTTAGTTTTCTTTTAAATGCCTGACTTCTCTTCTTTTTATCTTCTTTTATTTTTTCTAGGTTCCTCACCATCAAGTATGCCCAGCTATTGCTTTAATCTGGATTTCTTCTGATGGTACGTCTGCTTCGAAAACCTTGTCGTTTCCCTTATTTATTATTCTATTATATTTGCTACTCACAACTCCTATGGTCAGAATGGGGAGTATTCAGATATGTCATATCTTGTTTTACCCTTCTAAACTATTTCTCTCATAATTCTCATTCAGGGTTCTTGTGAGGAAATTAACCTATTTATTGTGCAAACTCACTGTTTTACAACTGATAAACAAACTTAATTCTGCCTGCAAGGTTTAAACTCCAATTCGTGAACTCTTTAACAGCTGAGACTGAGTTGCTTCGTTCTATTCTCCTGCCTTCAGCGAGCACGCAGTTTCTAAACACCTCAGCAACTAAAAATTAACTGCTCTCTCTCTTTATAATAACGGAACAGTCTTACGGTTTTCTTCTCTTCACTCGCTAACCACAGGTCTTCAACAGCACTTCTAAATTTGTCGAGTTTTGCCAGGTCCGAATCATAACCTGCGCAGCACTCGAATCAGGCATCTACTCCTCGTAGCTCCTCAGGTGAAGTGCTTAGTTCAACGGGCACCGGCACCTGAACCTTCTTGATTTGGCCAACAACTAGAGCGCTAACCTTATGCGCTAAGAATCGTTTTCTGGCCGCCATTTTAAGAACAACTCTCGCACGTTTTTTAATGTTCAAATGGATTCTTCTTCTTTTCTGCCCTAAGCCATGTGTCACCACACACTGTGAAGGTCCTGTGTTTCCGGGTCGAGCAGAGATCCTGACAGTGCTTAAACACTTTGACTCACAAACATGACCTGTGGCTGCTGAGAGGGTAACTAGTCACAATGTTGAAGAAAACAATATCGACTGGACAGAATATCGAGTTTTTGATATCAAATGGACAGAATATCGAATTGCAGAAATATAGTGGTGCAGACTATCGAAATGCAGGTAAGAAATATCGAAGTAAGTAATATTGATTTTTTGTGTTTTAAGTGTTAGTATATATATTAAAAGTTTGTATTTTTTATAATGTATGTTTGAATTCTGCAAAAATAATGAATTTTATGTCAAAATATTTGATTTGTAATTTAATTCCGTAGTGGGTTGTGGGTTTATAGGGTAATAGGGTGGGAAGTAATTTATTTATAATATATATTTTTAGCATTATTTAGCATTAATTAATTATATGTTAAAACATTTTTGCGTAATTTAATTCTGTAGTGGGTTGTGGGTTGTGAGTTTATAGGGGAATAGGGTGGGAAGTAATTTAATTGAAATAAGTTAATTTATTATTTTATTACTTAATAATGGAATATTTAATAATGTGTATTGTTAATTACGTTAACTAATTTATTAATAATTAATTATGAATTGACTAATATTAATTAATTGGTAATTAGGTTAATTGTGTATTTTTTTATTAATTAGTACCTAATAAGATATCAATTATTAACAAATAATTTGTAAGTATATTAATTAATTATATTGTTAATTGTAAATCGTTCATTATTTATGTTAATTTATTAATATGTTACAATATTGTAGGTGATCTTTATGGGGAAAATGGTGGGAAATAAATACATTTTTACAAAATAATAAATTATTAATTAATACGAATTATACTTCAGAAGTGGGTATATTAAATTATTCCCCTACGCTATCCAACACTTTCCCTACTATTGCACTCACTAGAGTGGAAATAGTAATTTTTACCCTCCCCCTATCCAACGCTGTCCCTACTGTTGCACTCCCTGGAGTGGGAATAGTAATTTTTACCCTCCCGCTATCCAACGTTTGCCCTACTGTTGCACTCACTGGAGTGGGAATAGTAATTTTTAACCTCCCGCTATCCAACGCTTTCCCTACTGTTGCATTCACTGGAGTGGGAATAGTAATTGTTACCCTCACGCTATCCAGAGCTTTCCCTACTGTTGTACTCATGGAGTGGGAATAGTAAATTTTACCCTACCACTATCCAATGCTTTCCCTACTGTTGCACTCGCTGGAGTAGGAATAGTAATTTTTATTTACCCGCTATCCAACATTTTCCCTACTGTACCACTTGTTGGAGTGGAAATAGAAATGTTATCCTTAACGCTATGCAATTTTTTAGTATTGTTATATTTAATGTAGTGTAAATTATATATATATATATATTGTATTCATTTTAATGTTTTAACTTGTATATAATTAATTTTATATTTATATATATATATATATATATGTAATTATATTTAAAATTATGTTTTTAACATTTAATTATTACAAATATTAATTACTGTTTAATATTATTAAGTTAATATATATGTAAATAAAAAATAAAAATGCATGTTTATTTTTTTTTACTTACATTTATTATTTAATAATGTTCAGGTCATTTAAGTATTTTTAAGTATGTTTTACTTAATTATAGTTATTATTTCATTAATTTTACATTACTTTAAGGACATTTAAAGAAGTAGATATTTTAGTAAACCATATTATTTACAACGATATTTAGGATTCAATATTTTTGTACTTACCTGTTTGTAGATAGGAATTCGATATTCTGGTAGTCGATATTTTTTCAGCGTCGATATTCTGTCAATGATCCGCTGAGAGACCGTAGCACCATATGTAATCTATAGATCCACATGTTTATTGGGAAAGGTGCACACTCTACAATAGATCATTTTTTAATTAGTTCCGTCAATCCTTTAGTCTCTAATATCAAGGTTAAACGAACTGCTGAAAGTGAACACAATCTCATAATGTTATTTATGATTCTTCATGCTGACTGCTCTATAGCCGCCAACGGTTTATTAAATATTGTCCCTGTCAGGCCGCACGGTGTATGCATCAGATGGTCATGAGTGGACCATATCTGCATACTCTGGAGGATGGTAAACTTGAAGGCAAGTGATTGTGGTCTTTGTTTAGGCCCTGGACAATGAAGGTTTGGTCTCCACCTTTGAGTCAAACACTGGGTTTCTTAATTCTTCCATGCTGTGCCAGGCCAAGACAGGGTTCTTTAATATACTGGGTTGGTTTAACCATATTTGTATGTAGGCCTCCTAAAGGCTGAGGGCCGGCCTTCAGTGCATCCCTAGACTACTATGTTATTACGCATTTTAGGAAACACTAAAATGAGGCGCAAGCCTCCATGATAAAGAAGGTAATGCAAAAGGTCTGGTTAAATCTGGTCCAGGCTGCAGAAACTAATGACAACACTCTGTTTGGAACACTGTAAATGGCCCATATCTGAAAAGTGATTCTATCCCTGAATTAACCTCAAGTCGCCTTACAAGCCTGGGTAGATCACTTTGAAAGGATCCTTGATCCACTGGTTGATAACATGTCGAAGCCCAGCCTTTTGTTTCCTGTAGAATCAGTAATTGAGCCTATTTCTAAGACCTTAATGAGGTCTTTGATGCTTTGAAAGGCTGTTCCAAAGGTAAAGCCCCAGGACACCGATGGGGACTCGGTTGATGCTTTTATTTGTACGAGTGAGCTCTGGGCCCAAATTCTGATGAGAGTTTTCAACGCAGCAGCAATCAGTTCAGTACCCTCTACATGGTTTAATTCCATTATTGTCCCCATTTTTAAAAAGGGGGATAGGTCTGACCCAAAGTACTACCTTCCCATTTCCCTCCTGGATTCATCTGCGAAACTCCTGGGCAGGGTCGTTTTGTTGAGATTGGAGGGCTGGGCAACCAAAGAATTCCATTCTGTTGGATGTTCAGTATGGATTCAGGAAGCGAATCGAGACCGTGGACCAATGTGCAAATCACAATCTTCTGACTGGGAAATACACAAAGGCAAAGCCAGGATCCCTGTACTTGTATTTTGCTGATCTTAGCAGCGCTTTTGATTTAGAGGACAACTCAATTCTGTTGCATACCCTGCTTTCAAATGGGACAACCGAAAACATTGTCTTCATTCTCGGCTGTATGAGAACCTTACAGCCAAGGTACAATACAGTCTTAATGGAGAATGTTCCCCATCTTTTAGAATTAGGTGGGGTATGAGGCTGGGTGTGTGTCCCTTTTTTATTTTCACACTTTATAAATGGTGCAGATAATACCCTTCGGTCCTTGCAGGCCGATGCACCAATTGTTGCTGGTCGCACAGGTTCCTGTCCTTCTGTATGCAGATGATGCAGTCCTGCTGTCTAGGACCACTGTCAGGCTGCAGCGTTTAATTGACTCCTTTGCCGGATTCATGGAATGCAAGAAATTGAAGGTTTACAAATCCAAGACATTTATAATGCCTTCTGGGAAACCTCCACAGAAGGTTAGGTCCTTTTTCTTGGAAGGCACATCCATTGCAAATATGAATTAGTTTTGTTATCTAGGCATTCTTTTCTCTAGTGATGGTTCTTGGGTCCAACACATTCAGAATACCCGGTTCAAGATGAACAGAGAATGTGAGGGTGTGTTTAGGTTCTCATGAAAGCTTGGCTGTCACCCTATAAGGCATATGATTACCATCTATAAAGCGAGAGCACTAGATGTCGGTACCTATGGTGGGGGTGCGTGGGGTCATACATCTAGTAACCCTTTACAGGCCGAAGAAAACCCCTTTTTAAGGCGTCTTCCGTGCACTCCACCTTCTTTTTCTTCTTCACTCATCCACAAGGAAGTAGGGTTAACTCACTTGGAAGACATGTTGCTTCTTAAACCTATTCTACTGTGGCATTCAATGTGGGTCAAACCCGAGTCAGAATTTACAAAGGCAATCATACGGGATTATTTACCGTTAGATCTTGCCTTTGGAATCTCGCAATTGTCTCACAATAAAGACATTCTCAAGTTGGTGTTTAGTTTTTCCAGGCTTAAGGAGCCGTCTAGAATTCTTATACACGAGAACTCCAAGGTGAAGGTAGTTTTATCTGATGTGTGGGTGGATAAACGAGCCCTTGAAGATGTTAGGAATCCCACAGTTGTCACTTACCTGTCGTACATTCTGCCTGAGGATGTTCAAACATATATGTCCTTGGTGACAAATACAACATTGTTTTGTTTTGACTAGATTGGGCTAGGTACTGTACATCATCTTGTCACTCTCCCCATCGTTAATCAATGGCAAAGAGTGCCTGTTCTGTGCTCATGTAACAGAATCTCAAAACAGAGGATCCAGTACTTTATGCTTTTTGGCAAATTAATTTTATTTGGACAGAAGGAAGCACTTTTTTAAAGCAATTTTTATTGCACACAATATCAGGGGTCATAATGCTGCAACGCCTTTTCTGTGCACATTGGAGTCCTCAGTAGTATGTTTAGTCTTGCCTCATATATGGAAAGCAATACGTGTTAGGAGTAGTATTTCTGATTAATTTTAGCACTATTTTGTAGGGGTGATGTTGAGTCTTGGATGTTCATTGTTGATGCTTTATACTGTTTTATGATGTACTGTATTTTAACAACTGCTCTTTTGTTGCTTAAGCTGATAGTGCCGAAATAAAGATTTTGAACCTGACTTGTTCTATTTGAAACTTAGTTTTCTTCCATACATTTAACTTTTTCGTCTACGCATTATAGTTTTTCTTCCTCTATGAGAATCTGCTTATCAACTAAGCAAAGGAAGGTGTTTTTTATAACATCTCTCAGCTTCAATTCTAATATCATCAAATAAGTTGACTTTGTTCCTCACAATATCTGGTCCAATCAGAGAGACTCAATTAAATGTACTTGTACTCCCCTCTAAGAGTAAACAGATTGCAAAATAGCCTCTAACCACTTCAGATATTCAGATATCTTTTTATCCTTGGTCATCTTCTTGAACTGGAACCAATTATTTATTTTCTTCAGGATTCCACACTTCTAAATTGAGATTCTAAAAGTTCCATCTTCTCTGCAGAAATCACACTTGGTGTGATAGACCTCAGAGATTGAAAGGCATTCATTGCAGATTTGCAAACATTCTTCAATAAGAGTTTTCATTTCTTAAACTCAGATACCTTCCAATCTGCCAGCATCTGAGCAGTCACATCATACCAAGTATCAAAACTGTCTGCACCTTTCGGCACAAGTATGTCCAGTGAGAAAGGGCTCAATCTAAAATACAGTCCTCTTTCAGTGTGTAGCTCTACTGTTTCATTCAACACGGTTCAAAGAATTTCTGTAAAAACATTCAGAGAAAATTTGGCGGAAGTCAACTTCAACCGCTGTATTTGAAGTAGCAGAACTGCTGGATTACGCTGTTTTGCTTGGCAAATCAGTGAAGCACACATTTTTAGAAGTGTACACTACCTGTTCTGCTGTGTCCCTGCCAGGTAAACCCAATAGTGTACTCAATGCACTTAGAGTCCACAGAGGTTGAGCCTATCAACATGTTAGTTCACTTAACAAATCTATGGATACCAACCCTTTTAGTGACATCAACGACTATCAGCAATTTTCCATTTAATGGTATTCATCTGCTTCTCTGCTGTATGTAGATTTTCAATTCTTTCCTTAAAACTTTAAAATGTACATAATATAATTCGAGATTGATTAATCTTGATTCATGGCATCTATTTCAATCATTGTTCTAAATCCAGTCCCTTAATCTGTTTTAAACTATGGCTTGCCAGCTCTTTACAGGAATGTCTAAGATCAAACACCTTGCGAGATGTTGGTTGGTGGGCCATTTGTGTTTATTTAACAGCATAGTTAACAGTAATTGACACAGTCAAAAGTCTATCTCAGCATACTACACCATTGCCTCCGAATTGTAACGCCTTTCTCTCTCACTAGCCTGGGGTTATAAATTAATGGGTCACTGCAGCTACTTCTAAGATTTCAGGTCCTCCCACTTCCCTAACTATACCTAGGAAAGTTCCTCTTCTTACATATCTTGGCACTACATGTGAAAAGAGAAAGAGTGGCTTGCTTCATCAAAATACCCTAAGGGTAGTTTATCTGCTTTCTTCCCACAAAGCTAAGACTGAATTGGGGCCACAGATAATATGCATTCAACCTAGGCATCAACAAGAACATAGTTATACATTTTCTTTGAATGAATGTCTCCATCACAAGTAACATTTATGCACTTTGTACACACTTGTACAATACTTCCTGAGTGGCTCTTTAATAACATGGCAAGAATATAGTTCATTTAAATTAGGAATGCAAACAATAACCAACATGTGTAGTTGAAATAAATAAGACATTTAATAAATATTCATGCCACGTCTCTCGATATTAAAAAAATGTCATGGATTATGTCATTTAAGAATATTTTTTTTAATTAGTCAAAAATATGATATATTTTGGACTAATTTAAAATGTATTCTTAAATAGCACAATTCATGCAATTGGTTGCTACATACTGACAAAAGATAAAGCTGTTTCACAGAATATGTCAAATAAACTAGAGATTTAAGTTCAGTTCACAAACCGAGATGTCTGCCAAAACTACATTAACAATTCCATGTCAGAACCGGAGGCTCAGATTATAAATGATCTTTCTTCATTTATTCTCCGCAATCCAGCCAATAAAGCATTTCCATACAACAAGAGAAGGACTACATATTGCGCATCCATAAGATAACAAGTATAATCAACATCCTGCCAATCCATACAAAGAAGTCTGTCAGAATGATGTAGTTCCTCTCTCTTCGCTGCTTAGCACCCGGATAAGTACTTCCTGGAGATTTGTTTTGAGTGGGTATTAACAGTGATAGTAAGGTTTCTTGTTGCATTCCTGTTCCACCCTAGTGCCAGTAAAATTTGGCTCCCAAAGTAGCTGGTAAGGGTTTTCACCTTGTAAGCACTCCACAAATGTGACAGCTCAACTTAGTTCAATTCAATTGCCATGTACTTGGATGTTTGTACTGAGGCATCGATGTGCATCCGTGACTAGGTCAGGTCATTTACGCGATTGCTAAGCCACTCCCTTTTCTTTAAGGCCTACAATGGGAGAACAGCCTCTTGTGCTTGTGGGAGTCCGCTTTGGAATGGGGGATGCAAGACAGCGGCAGCATAGCGGCAGAACCTGGAGCAAGTACAGGGAGCCGTACTTCAAGTAAAGAAGGTGGCTCCGCTGTGGGCAGGCCCATGCACCAATGCTGCTAACTTAACCTATGATTGTGGGGGCCTGAATTCAACTTTCGAACCTTTGGTCTTGTCTTTCTAGTGACGAGCTGAGACACGAGTTCCTACTGTGAATGAATCTCACAATGTCACTGCTTACGCTGGTTGTATGAATACAGCATGCACTATTGCTGCCTGTACTATTTAGTTCGGTGTGTAAGTGAAGCTTGCAATACAGTTTCCTATCTAGTGATCATGGAAGGCAGGTCCTCCTTCTGTGGTGCTTTCTTGACACCAATCTCAAACCTGCCTCCCAAACAAAGTCGAGAATCCAGCATGGGTTGCAGTAGTTATCTAGGTAGAGCTCAAACAGTCTGTTGATTGTGGACATGGAGACATGATACTGGCAGAGTGTGGAGACTATCAAAGCTGTCAGTCGATTTTCGTGCCAAATGTCAATCATGGTCACAATCTTTTTTGCCTTTCAATTATTGAAGAGCTTTGGAGGTCCTTTGAGACCTTGCAGATGATGGTAGCACAACTTCTCAGCACCAAGTTACCCATACACTTTAGGGTGCCTTAATGAAACTACAAACTGAAGTTGCTATACTTCAGAGTGCCCTGCTATCACAGGCATTTCAACTTCGTGAGGAGAAAGACACTCTGACCCCCAAGGTAAACTTATGGATCATATTCCAATACAAAGGGTACTGAGACAAGGCTGCATTCTCGTGCCTACACTCTTCAAATTTTAAATAAACAATGTTTTGAAAGCTCTACAAGAGAGTAATAACGACCCCCAAATTAGAAGGGGCCCTAGTGCTTGCACTCTTATTTACAGATGTTACTCTCGTGTTGTCATAAACCTCAAAGGGATTTCAGTTGTTATTTGATACCCTTAGCACATATTGTGAAAAGAGTGGAATAGAAATCATTATAACTAAGACCAAATATATGGTGATCAGACCTCACAAGACCTCCAGAGAGAATATATGTATGCGACAGAAGAAGCTAGAACGTTTATTTAAATTTGAGTACTTGGGCATAATGCGCGACAGCAAGCTGTTTTGGACCCCACAAATACAAATGCATAGAGCCATCCTTCACCATAGTGCTATGGCAATATCACAAAAATCAGGAAACGACATATAGAGCCATTTCCACATCAATCAAAGTTTCTAAGTCAAAAGCAAAGACAGACGCTCTATATTGTGCTGTAATTTGGGGATCAGATATGCTGAAATGTTTTTTATTTGTATTAAGTTTTTTTAAACCTTTATTTAATGTGTTGGCATTAACATTCATTCTTGATCATTGGATATATGAATCTTAAATCACACACTTGACACTTCAGACCCACCCAGCACCATATATCGTGAGTGTAATGACACAAAACATTTTTCAGGGTACATAATTAGAGATTGTTTTGTGAATTGGGGGTCGAGGCTTGTTGGTGAATATAAAAGGAAAGGATTTCAAATGTCTCGTGGCAGGGACCTCGGAGGCATTAACTCCCAGTAGTTTGATAACTGTTCATGACAATAAACAATGACTCGTATCCAGTCTTTCAATCTAGGCGCCATGGTACCTCCCCAGCACATTGCAATCCTTTGTTTGGCGAGAAGTAGTAACAGCGCAAAAAGTCTGCGAGAGGTTTTTGGTATCTCTGCCACGTGTCCCAGTAGGCCAGAAAACCGGGAGGGCGTTAACTGTAGCTGTGTCATTTCCCCTAGTGCCCGGTAGACCTCCACCAGTATGACTCGACCGCCAGATGGTACCAGACAAGATGGAGAAAATCTGCTGTGTCAGCATGACATTGTGTGCTGTATGAGTCCGGAGACAGGCCCATTTTGTACAGCAACACTGGAGTATGATAGGTGCGTCTTGTAAAGGAGGCAGCAGGGATGTTTCGCTAATGGGACCGAGGGGGCATATAGGAGAGGAACGCCTGGCACCGCACCAGCCCAATCCATGCCCATCGCATACATTGTGGAGTGTGAATTTCAGCAACAGGCCTTTTGTAAGGGCTGTGGACAAGGGCCACAGCGATACCGCGTCACATGGTCAGCGACTAGCTGCCGCCTCCCCCCCAATCCGGCACCCAACACCCAGGAACGTGGACACGAGACGTGTTTTACTTTTTGGAAGGCGGGCGCTAGTCGCCCGGCCGTATTTATTAAAGTATGAAATTAAAAAAGGTTTTAATTGCATAATCAACAATGAATACAAAAATCAGCAGGACATTCAGTTATACAATTGTTATCAACAAGTTTGAGAGCCTGACCTTAACAAAACTCTAATACAAGTTGTTCCTAGCTTAAACTAAACATCCTACCTTGATTTTTGTACATTTCTGGCCATATGGCAGGGTCACTACCGGTGTCAGGTCCTACAAGCTGCGCCTCCCCCCTAGAAGTGCGCATGCGCAGTGTTACCCCGGGAATTGCCCGGTCTACGCCCCAAACTCCATTTACCCACTAAAGGAGGGCCCTTACTCTGCGCCGGTGGCGTCATGAGTCCACGCGCGCGGGGTGGCTACCAGCCTAAGGAAAGCGTGAACTACTCCTACCCGCGCTCCTTTGCATATTACCTTGCCCCTGGAGTACTGGGAGTGGCCCGCAGGCCCCTCCCCCCGGGCGGGAACCTCCATAGGATGATGCCCGCCCCCTCAGACCTCAAATATTGCTCACCGATAATGACCTTACCGCATGTCCCATACCTAATAAATACGACGACCTATGGAAAAATTCTAAAGGACAACTACACTGGCTAATAAATAACAGTATCCACGCATAGCTAAAAGGGGAAAAAAGGCCTAACGACACATGGCATAACATTACAGTTTGGTTCACTCATGTTACTCAAAATTACAATATCAACGTATAGCTACAAAGGGAAAAAAGGCCTAAAGACACATATCTTCAAATACAGTTCACTTCACACATCACTTTTCTACAAAGGGGAAAAAGTCCTAACAACAGATCACAAAATACAACAACAGCCTACTCTCTCCCGCGGTCCATACCTTTGAAACTTACCATTAAACCGGACATAACGCTGCTTAAACTTTGTACCAAGGGATGGTGGGTGGGAAACAAAGAAGCCCCGAACGCGGGGCACAACGTTCAGCGAGGGAGCGTCCAGGGACAAGGGGGTCTCCTGGGCGCTCCCTACCTCTTATTCCCGAGGGGCCGGGTGGCCCCTCCTATCGCCCGCCCCCCCCGACCCGGAACCAGTCCATTGAATCCGGGTCAGGAGGGGCGCCGGCCAATCGGCGGTGGGCCGCGCCCCCAGGGCACGCCCCCACCGTCGAAGGACCCGAGGGGAGAGGAGGTGAGACGGTCGCCGCGCCGCCATGCGTGCGGGGGGGCCGAGGGCCCCCCCTTTTCACATGGTCAGCGACTAGCTGCCGCCTCCCCCCCAATCCGGCACCCAACACCCAGGAACGTGGACACGAGACGTGTTTTACTTTTTGGAAGGCGGGCGCTAGTCGCCCGGCCGTATTTATTAAAGTATGAAATTAAAAAAGGTTTTAATTGCATAATCAACAATGAATACAAAAATCAGCAGGACATTCAGTTATACAATTGTTATCAACAAGTTTGAGAGCCTGACCTTAACAAAACTCTAATACAAGTTGTTCCTAGCTTAAACTAAACATCCTACCTTGATTTTTGTACATTTCTGGCCATATGGCAGGGTCACTACCGGTGTCAGGTCCTACAAGCTGCGCCTCCCCCCTAGAAGTGCGCATGCGCAGTGTTACCCCGGGAATTGCCCGGTCTACGCCCCAAACTCCATTTACCCACTAAAGGAGGGCCCTTACTCTGCGCCGGTGGCGTCATGAGTCCACGCGCGCGGGGTGGCTACCAGCCTAAGGAAAGCGTGAACTACTCCTACCCGCGCTCCTTTGCATATTACCTTGCCCCTGGAGTACTGGGAGTGGCCCGCAGGCCCCTCCCCCCGGGCGGGAACCTCCATAGGATGATGCCCGCCCCCTCAGACCTCAAATATGTGCTCACCGATAATGACCTTACCGCCACAGGCCAGTATTGTTAACCGACGATCTGGCCTCCCCCTCTAGTCCCTGTCTAAGGACACACTCCTCCTATCCCAGCCCTCTAGCCAAGCCCAGATATTGTCAGACCATAGGACATTACCCTCTTCTGTCAAATGAACCCCGTCCTTCAAGTAATACTTGTGACCCCAGATGCACCCATGAGGTATTGACTGTAACCCGGGGGTTCGAAACAACCTATCCAACCGTGTGTTGATCCTCTTTACCGAGTGATTCAACGCCCTGACCGAATGACCCCCCCGCCACTGAAGTCGAGGTATGAGTTGTGACCATACTAGCGTGCACCCGGGGCAGGTCCTAGCTATCCAACCCGCTGTTGAGATAATCTCTTCAATCAAGATGCGCCTGCCCAGTGTTGCCAAGTCGTTCTCCCCAAGGTGAAGTATCACCACTGACGGTGGAGACCGCTGGCGTGCTAACAGCCCTTGGAAGAATCCCCTAAACTCGTGAAGACACAACCCTCCTCTGCCAAAGAACGTGATATTCAACCCTAGTTGTGCCGCCCTTTCTTTCTTGTCACCTGACAGGAAGACACATTCCGCTCGCTTCACATATGAATGACCGACAATCCAGACATTGTTCTTTGTTGTTTCCTGTTCGCCGCTCCGTGCCGATGAATATTGGCGGTGCCCGACGACAAATTCCTCCCCTGCGTAACAGGTCTGAGAAACTGTAAGAGAGCGGAAAGAGACCAAGCGTGAGTGACAAGTAATCATAGCATGTCAATCCGAACATAACGTTTATAGCAGTCTGATGACCACCTCCCAATTGTCTTCACTCTTTCCACCGGGAGGCCCCCCGCCACCGCCTCAGTTGCTGCCCCAATCCTGAAGGAATGAGATCCAAAATCTCTAGGATCAAGACCTGCTTTTGTAACCCCTATTTCGAACACTCTCCCGAATTGATACCTGGTCAAGGGGCTCCCGTCGGCGTGACAGAGCAACGCCCTGCCTGCTGAACCGACCATCAGTCCCATGAGTGATTCTACGTGAATCACCGGGCAGCACGGGTTGGCGGGGGCCCGTTGCAGAACTATGGTGTGACCCCTAGCTTCTTGATCGGTCTTTGATTTCTGGATAATCACCCACATGGTGTCACCCCTTATCGTCACCCCAGCCTTCTGCAAGCCACCTAATATGTCAGACTTGGATCCTGCGACAAGTTCACTAATTCTCAGCGCCCCATAAAATGCCAGGGAGAATGCCGCCTTAAAAAGAAGCACTTCCCACTCCGAGTTACAAACAATCTCCAGCGTGCCCAGTAAGGCTGTTAGCCGGGCCAGCCCCATGGGCTTCCTCTTATCCTTCTGGTGTCCCTGAATACGGCGCCATCCCCTTAAAGCCTTGCGTATCATAAAGGTATTAGTGGGATCCCGGAAGCCCCTAGCTTGAGCGAAGAATGACACTGCTGCCCTATGTCTGGTCGCCGCTGCCACTGAGCGCCCCTCTTTGTGCATCCATTCTAAATAGGCTGCAAACCCATCCTCCTTCGCCCAAAGCACTTCCCACCGTGGCCCCAAGAAAGAACAATAAGACAGAAACGCCCCTTCGTAAGCCGTCTTGGTCCTGGGGGCTAGGCTAGCGACCACGAGGTCCTGTAATCTGGGGCACCAATCTGCCAAAGTACTGCTGGGAAGTGTGCTGGCGAGGGGTCTGCTGTGGGGAGATGTTCCCTGAAAACCTGCATTTTGAAGCGAGAAAGGGAGTCAGCAGCATTGTTTAAAACACCAGGGACATGTTTGGCTCTAAAATTAGCGTTCAGTTTAAGGCACCGCAGAACAATTTCTTTGATCAGACGAAGTATGAAAGGACACCGCGCCCCCTGCTGATTGATACATTCCACCACTGTCATGTTATCTGACCAAAACACCACTGATTGGTTACATAGGTGTTCGGGCCAAACCATCAGTGCCACCCATATTGGAAAAAGTTCCAGGAAGCCAATGTTGCTGAGCAAACCCCATGTGTTCCATTCTTCTGGCCATTGTTGAGCGACCCACCTATTCCCTAGGATGGCGCCAAAGCCCACACTACCGGCCGCATCAGTCCATAGTCCCAACTCCGCCGATGTCGTGAGCGGGCCGGGCCAGACCACCCCACCGTTAAAATCCTCCAGGAATGCCATCCAAATGAGCATATCCTGGCGAATTTCAGACGATAGGCGCGTGCGGTGGTGCTTTTCCTTCAGCCCCCTCATCGCGTGCGCGATGGAGCGAGAGAAGGGGCGAGCCATTGGGATGATTCTTAGTGCAAAATTCAATTGCCCTACCACCTCCTGTAATTGCTGCAAAGTGACCTTCTCCTTCCGGAGGCATAACTGTAGCGATGACTTGAATTTGCACACCTTGTCCCTAGGTAGTCTAAAACATCTCTCCATTGAGTCAATCTCGATGCCCAGAAATTCCAAGCAGGTGGTCGGGCCCACCGTCTTCCCAGGCGCAAGCGGGACCCCAAAAGCCCGCATGAGCACGCAAAATTCCTGCAATGCCAGTGCGCACTCCTGAGAACCCGCTGTACCGAGGAAGAGGAAATCATCTAAGTAATGCATGACCCTTTGATGGCCCGTTACTTGTCTCATGGCCCATTCAAGAAATGAACTAAACATCTCAAAGTAGGCGCAAGAAATAGAACAACCCATAGGCATGCATTTGTCCATGTAGAACCTATCCCTAAAGGTGAAACCTAAAAGATGCTGGTCCGCCGGGTGGACTGGGAGGAGGCGGAAGGCGGATTCTATGTCTGATTTCGCCATCAGCGCCCCGGGTCCAGTGGCCTGCAATAAGGTAACAGCCTGATCAAAAGAGGCGTACTTAACACTACAGATACCTTCGTCAATGGCATCATTCAGTGACGCCCCCTTTGGCGCTGACAGGTTATGAATCAATCTGAATTGCCCCTTCTCTTTCTTGGGGACAACTCCCAGTGGGGAACACACAAAATTGGGTACTGGCACTGCAGGAAAAGGGCCAGTTATCCTGCCTAAGGAAAGCTCTTTGTCAATTTTGGCGTCCACAACAGCCGGATTGTGTTTGACTGATAATTGATTTCTACAGTGCGCACTGCCTGTGTATCCCCCGGCCGGGATCCTAAAACCTTTAGAAAAACCTTCCTGGAGTAGGGTGGCCGCTTTGTGGTCAGGGTATCTGTTCAACAATGGAATCATTGCCACCACATCCACTGGAGTGGGGGGGCGTAACCTGTCTGACTTATAGTGGCTTTCCCCTACCCCTCTGTCCTGTGTTACCTTGCTTGGACCTACAGGTAGTTTCTGGGTGAGAGGGGTGCCCACAGGAGGAACATGCATGCCTGAATTTACACGCGGCCCTTGTGCAGGTGCGCCTATTAAAGTCCCAGCACACCCCTTTTTTCTCTGGCCCACCTGCCCTAAATTTCCCAGGTACCTCACTCGTTTGGGGGGGCCGAAAGGGCTGCTGCGGTCTAGTGAACACCTTGACCGCACCGAACTGAGGGGGAGGTGCAGTGTCAGAGAACTGTTTGTGCCAAGCCAAGGAATCTACCGAGTCCCATGGCAACGATCTATTGAATTCCAATGCCTTCCTAAAATTGACATCATAACCCTTCCATGCTTCCCCAGAATACTGTTGACTCCACCCCACAATCCTGCTCGAGTAGCAAGCCAATGCAGCCTGTAGATCTGGAGGACGCTCAGCCTTAATTGCAGTGAAAACAGCCCATGCCTGCATCCAATTATTGAGATTTTCCTCAACCCTGAATCTAGTACACTGCGCCCTCCATTCGCTTGGGAGCATCCACTCTTTTAGTGCTTTTGCCTGCTCCATTTCCCTATTATCCAACAATAAAGAATAAATGTACACGTATTTATCAGCCCAAATCATTTCTTTCACAGCTAATGACACATGCTGAGCTAGATTTTCGCTCCTGGAAGGTATCACACCGTCCCCCAAGAGCGGCAATGCCACTTCCTTACCAGGTGTGGGCACCGAGGGCGGCTGCCCATTAACTCCGTCCAGCTGGGGAACACTTGTACCTGCAAGGGGAGAAGATATTGGCAATACAACACTGTCGGTGACCGGTGCCGATCTTATTTTTTCTACAAACCTTGCCGCCTCTGCTGCATGGTCTGCAGAATTCGGGAAGGCTCCCCCTTTTTGGAGCCATGGCATCATGGCCGTTAACTGAGATACCAATTCGGGTGGCATTGAATCTACATTACCCCCCGGGACAACAGGTACCACTGGGGTTAAGCCCGGTGGTCCTGGCACAGGTGGCAAGGCGGGCGCCGGGTGAGGCCAGCCTGTCCCCGGGATTGTGGGCACCGGTGCGGGAGCAGACCCAGCGTCTACTGGTTGACCTGCCGGCACCGGCACCACAGGGGCAATGGGTGTAGGCACCTGCGGGGGTGGGACCACCGCGGGCGGTGCGGCTGGTAACGGATCCACTGGGCCTGGGGTGGGGACCGCCTCCTTGGGTCTCTTGGACCTAGGTTTCCCTTGCGGGGTGACAAATTCCCCTCTTGGCACTGGTGCCACCCTCTTGCGGATCGGTCTCCCGGACGGGCCCGGTGCCTCGCCCTCTCTGTCCTCCAACCGAGCTTCCCGCTCCTTAATTTGTCCTAGCTGTTGCTTAATGTCGCTCATCTCCCGCATCATAGCCCGCATCATAGCCTCCATGTTGGACCCCCTTTTTCCACCCCTTGGACCTGGCATGACGCTTACCCCAAAAAACACCCGCTGCCTACTTTGTTCCCAACAGGTCAACTGTGTGTACCTTTCAGATGGAGGGTCACCAGGGGGCTTTCAGCACCATGCAACGGCGACCGCAACACTAGCGGCTTGTCCGCTTATGTAAGGGGTGAGTAAACCTAATGTAGACCCACCCGGCGGCCACCAGGAGCGATGAGTGCTAGCCCCCCGTACCCCTCTTACCGACCAGTCCCTTGTCCTCGCCTGCGATAGAAGTCCACGGCTCTGGTCCACACCCCCTTTGCGTGCTGGATGCTCTTACGTCCTGTCCGCTAGTGAGTGGCCCAAAATTGTCGTTAAATTGCCTGGAATTAAAAAAGTATGTTATCACCGTGTACATGCGGCATTGAAAATAACACTCCTTCGAAGACCAGTACTATTCTGAACCGGTACCTGCACTTTTCAAGAGGACAGTAAGCATATGCCCGATACCCCACCTACTAAGTAGAATTACAACAATACATCGATGAAAAAATTTTCTAAATTGTCACCTCCCCTTCAAGAAATTGCACACTTTGTGTCACACCCAGTACCATGAATTATGAAGAAAACACCGCAGTGTAGCGTGAAAAACATTTAGCTAGATGCTCTTTTATGCAATGACATTAATACTAGATCACTTAATAATTAAACTAACAACCCTGTAAGAAATGGCCCCTTGTTTCACCCTACAACTGTACACAGGGCACTTCGCTTTATCTTTTAGACACAATCATGAAAAAGAGAACAGTTGTCCAGTAGCATTCGTTATCTTTCACAAGAGAATTAAAATTTTGTACTTGCATGATATTGCACGTTTTTTAAATTATGAAAATAGGGCCCACTATAGTCGGGTCTCCCCTCCAGGTCCTGCCCTGGTCGACCCTGCTTAGCTTTTGATTGAAAAACAACCCCTTCTGTCCCGCTGGAACAGCCTCTCCGCTCCGCCAAAATTAGCGGGAAAACCTTTGTGTGTTATAACTGCGGTTGACAAAAAACCGCCGGTAATGCCAGAAAAACAGCCGCTAAACCCGCGGCTCGAAAACGCTCTGCCCTGTTCAGCCGGGAGACCCTTTCTCGTGCCCCGCTATCTATGCGGATGACCGTCGGTCCCAGTCCGCCGTGTGCCCCTCTCCAGAAAAAGCACCGGCTGACCGATGCGCGGTCCCTGTACCCCCCGCCCTCGCACAATACCTTACGGAGCCTCGCAACGGCCCGTACCACGCTCCCGACCCGATCCGGCAGTTGGCTCCAGACGGCTGGCTCCACGCGTCGGTGATCCTTCACCGTGGTCACGACGGCAACCACAATCGAAACGGGGATCCACCCGGCTCTGGAAACACTACCAGGAAAACGGCGCGAACTTTGAAATCTGAAACAGAAAGACACAATGTTAATAAAACAAAGAAGCCCCGAACGCGGGGCACAACGTTCAGCGAGGGAGCGTCCAGGGACAAGGGGGTCTCCTGGGCGCTCCCTACCTCTTATTCCCGAGGGGCCGGGTGGCCCCTCCTATCGCCCGCCCCCCCCGACCCGGAACCAGTCCATTGAATCCGGGTCAGGAGGGGCGCCGGCCAATCGGCGGTGGGCCGCGCCCCCAGGGCACGCCCCCACCGTCGAAGGACCCGAGGGGAGAGGAGGTGAGACGGTCGCCGCGCCGCCATGCGTGCGGGGGGGCCGAGGGCCCCCCCTTTTCAATCTCCACCGCGACATGTGGTTGAAATGGCGTGGGGTGTGTCCAGTAGTGTAGGAAGTGTGCCTGGGCGCAGAGAGCGTAGAGCTGTAGGTCTGGTGCACCCGGCCCCACCTGGAGCTGCGGTTTGGTCAGTATTTGGTACCTAACCCGGGCCAGTTTCCCGACCCACACTAGCGCAATGAGGTTTGTTCGAAGTCTGTCGAAAAAGGCTTGTGTGAAAGGAGTGGGAATATTAATGAACAAGTAGAGAAACTTGGGCAGAACGACCATCTTCGCAATGGCGATTCGGCCTACCAGAGACAGAGCGAGCATCAATCACATGGGGATACACTCTTCCAGCAAATCCATCGCCCTGCTAAAATTGGCCTGCCATTACTCGGAAAAATCCCTGCTAATATATATTCCCAAGTATTTGACTGGTCCCAGTGCCCACTCGAGTGGGTATTCTGTGTGGAAACTGAACTGTGGCTTCCGTCAGTGGGAAAAGTATTGATTTGTTCCAGTTAATCTGGACACCAGAAAGGCCTCCGTAGCGGATGAGCTCACAGATTAGAGGGCATAGGTTCTGCTCCGGATGAATCACATAAAGTGTGACATCATCTGCATAGAGGGACACAGTTAGACAGCATGTAGTGAAACCTATCCCTCGATTGGCATGGTACTGTCGGATATGTGCTGCAAGGGGTTCTATCACAATTGTGAAGAGCAAAGTTGAGAGAGAGCATCCCTGCCATGTGCCCCTGCTGACCGGGAAAGGGTCCGATATTGTCCATTTAACCTTATTCGGGCGGTAGGCATTGTGTACAGGAGGCACATTTGTGCGAGGAAAATAGAGCCAAGACCCATTCGAGATAAGAGGAAACAGAAATCCCCACTCCAGGGTATCAAACACTTTTGTTGCATTGAGCAGAGCCGCCAGCGCTGTTGTATCTGGGTGTAAATAGTGCATTACTGTGAATATGGTCTGCAGGTTGTGCGCAATGGAGCCGCCCGGTACAAATCCGGACTGATCAGGCCTGATCATTACTGGTAGCAGTAGTTGTAGTCTATTTGCAAGTTCTTTCGTGAAAATCTTATTATCAATATTAATAAACGATAGGGGCCTGTAAGAATTGCACCGTTCAGAAGACTTATCGGGTTTGAGAAGCGTGAAGATTACAGCCTCTCGCATTGAGGGAGGAAGTGAGCCCACCTCCAAAGCATCTTGATATACCTCAAACAGCCCGGGGATTAAGAGGTCCGAATATACTTTATAAAAGGAGGCAGTCAGTCCATCCAGGCCAGGGGCCTTGTCTGGAGCGAGGCCAGCAATGACCTGCCTCACCTCGTCAGCATTAATGGGAGAATCCAGAAAGTCTAAATGTGAGTTGAAAAGCCATACTAGTTCCATGGCGTCAAAGTATGCCTGTAATTCAGAAGTGGGAAGAACAGTATAACTGGGTAATGCGCATGATGCGCATGAGGTGAGGCGTATTGGAGCATCGCTGGCCCTCTGAATCTATCAAGCTTGCGATGTAAAAGGATGCCCAAGATTTCTGGAGTAATCTAGCTAATGTTCTGCCCGGACGGTCCCCCTCGCCGTATCTGCGTGCTTGCATTTCGCTGCCCAGGAATTTGACCTCACCAGCTGCCTCCTCCTGGTATTCGGTGAGCTTACTACAGATGTCAGCCAGTACCTGGGGATCAACTGATTGATGGAATTGGGCCTCGAGTGCGGAAATATCAGACTTGAGTTTTGAGAGCGCCCCTCGGATGACTTTGAGTACCTTGTGTTGCTTGCTTATGCCCTCCCCTCTAATGACCACCTTGAAAGCATCCCAAAGAGTGGCAGGGATTGGACCCATTATATAAACAACCTAACAAACCTATGGGTCTATCAACTGAAAATCTAATCAGAAAATTATATTCAGAAAATTATATCTCAGCAACTCATTGGTATACTGAGATGAATCTGACAAGCCCCGCGATACCACGAAACTTTTACCGTCATGTACCGAGACGGTTTAAAACTCTGTATTGGTAGTCGCGTTGATATAAGGCTAGCGGATTAGACTCACAATATCCCTGAATAAGTGTAACAAAAAACTATATAAACCATAACAATAATCAACCAAAACGGCGATTAGAACTACAATATCTGACGCTATGACGTCACTTTGTAGTCCAAGACAATATCGCGAGATCACGCAATCGAGTGTTATTTTCGAAAAATTTTCGATCTCTGTAAAAAATGCATTAAACGAGGGTTTCAGAAACTTGGGCTATAAGATGTGAACAAGAGATATCGCTCTGGTTTTTTAACAGAACTTTTACACAAACATCTGTTCAACTACAAAAGAACTACATCGGATTGGTAGAGGGGCTATCCAGGGACCAGTCAAATAGAGCGTTACAGTTTGGCTCTTCGCCTCCCCCTGTCTCAGCCACGGCCAGAGGCAACGCCGGACAGGTAAGGGGTCACATTGGCCCTCTATCTCTTTACTTTAGAAGCCTTTTTGAGAACTACGAGGTTATGGACAAGACAGATACACACAGACCATCTTGTGTGTATAATGGAGGTCTAATGAGGGTCTCCGTTATTTGTGAAGCTTTTGAACATGAGAGAGGCAGTAGATATGTGAAGGGAGGGTTGATGTCCTAGAGAGTAGGATCTTAATATCACAGAGTCAGACTGAAAAGCGAGGCTAACTCACTGGTACATGTTAGGAGTGGGATTAGATAGGACTAGTGAGTCCTGCAACCCATGTTCAGTTCCAGTTTACTTTTGCTTTTCAGAGCGGGGTCTCACTACGCCTGAGCCAGGTCCAGGACGAGGTGAGGTCTCTTCCCCGGGCAAACTGGGTGAGTGGTTATATGTACTATAGTTAGACATATATTCAGGGTAATAAAGTAATGGAACGGCCCTTTTACTTTTAGGTGGTTATTTCCTCGTGTACAGTGTGTTTATTTTACTTCTTCCTCCACAGATCCAACATAGATACCAGGTGCCAGAGGAGAGAAGTCACAGTTTATGGAGACTTATATCCTTTACTGTCAGAAATATATCATTGTAATATTTCTTTTCTGATTGAGTTTTTTTCACCAACACTAGTTTTTTGCAGTCGCATCGATAGAAGAACAGAGGCCCTGACGAAAGCCTAGGGTTCATTTCCCATGAAGGCTGAAACATGTTGGCCCCTATGCAGATATTTGTTAAACTGCATGAATAATGTTTTGCGCTGTTCTTGGTTTTAATTAGGAAGAGGTTCTGGCTGAATAAAATACTATAATGAGATTCTCTATCCTATTTTATATTTCACGCACTTTTCTTTTTTGCACTGCACTTACCCGTCAGATCGGATTCTTATGGTTGTCTAAATGTTGGTACATGTGAACTATGAGTCCGTGAAGGGTACTGCAATTGTCTCGGTGATCTAGAGACATAAGACCCAGGACGGAGGACCATATGATAATATTGATCACACATGATATTGATGGGAATCCTAACATAGTTATTCACTCTGCCAACGCGAGGTTAACCATCTTCTGTATGACGCCTTGAATCAGAATCCTGTTCTCATCTCAGTATACCAATGAGTTGCTGAGATATAATTTTCTGAATTTAATTTTCTGATTAGATTTTCAGTTGATAGACCCATAGGTTTGTTAGGTTGTTTATATACTGGTACAGGGAGATACAACCTATGCAGGTCTCTAAATGTCTCTCAGGCCCTCCCAAATTTTGTGTGTTAGATAGGGATTGGACCCACCCAGCTTTAAAGATATGCTGAAATGTTGACATTGGGTGAGAACAACTTTATAAGGTCTTAACTACATCTCTCCAAAATTACTCTGCATATTACCCTGTTTCCTGACGTAGCCCTTAAGAGAGTAGGGCAGGTGACAGCTTTAAGACTCCAACTGTCTCCTACTGCTGCGAAGTTAAGCTCTGTTCTAAGCCACCAGGTTGACTGGCTATACCGCCGGCATTTAGATACTCTCTGGTTCATTTATTTGCACTATTTTAGTGTTGTTACTTTTTTAATATGTTTTAACTGCTGCCGCACTATTGCACTTTGTTCATGCCCTCACCTTGCTTTTTTGCACATTGCCTTGGCTTCCCCGGTCCGCCGCAGCTTCATGCCGATTAAAGCGGAGGGAAGACCACCCGTAGCCGGCACTTTTGGGGAGTCACTTCCGCCCCGGTTAGTGCTCTAGTCTCCAGGGTCACCTATTCAGGTGCAGGTTAGAGCGCGCACACAGCGGTCTCGTACTGCTGCGAAGTTAGGTTCTGTTCTAAGCCACCAGATTGCTACTGCCTATACCGCCGGCATTTAGATACTCGCTGGTTCGTTTATTTGAACTCTTTTAGTGTTGTTACTTATTGAATATGTTTTAACTGCTGCCGCACTATCGCACTTTGTTCATGCCCTCACCTTGCTTTTTTGCACATTGCCTTGGCTTCCCCGGTCCGCCGTGGCTTCACGCCGATTGATGCGGAGTGAAGACTACCCATAGCCGCCACTTCCGGGGTGCCACTTCCACCTTAGTTAGCGCTCTAGTCTCCAGGGGCACCTATTTAGGTGCAGGCTGGAGCGCTCGCGCAACGGATATGCGCAGCGTGCGCGCCGCTGGCACGCCTAAGGCAAGCCCATCTGCGCCCCGTCCGCACCTGGACTGGGCCTAGGGCCTGAACCCCTTGGACCTAACATTAAAATCAAGCCCAGACTTCATTATTCAGGAGAGAGCCTTCGTGCGCTATGGCAGCCTAGGGGTAAGTCTTGTAAGCTATTTAGAGCTGCTAAGACCAGAATATCCTCAATGCTCAGAATGTCTCTTAAAATCCCTAGGAGCTCTCAGCTGATGCAGAAACCCGATAGAAACTTGAGCAATTCTGGCATGCGTAATATAGAACTCCAGTTAGCGCTCATCAATGCTATGTCGTTAATCTATACTACTATTATAAAGAGAGAACACAAACCTTTGAGCCAGGTAAACTCGGGAACCACAGCGCCAATCCACACACCTGATACATCGTTGTAATCCTCAGGGTGTGCAGATGGACATAGGCTATATAAATTAAAAATAAATACGTTAGTAAAAAATATAAGTTTAAAAAAAAAGTAGTCCCTTCTGAAGTAGCGCTGGCCGCGACGTGCGTGCTGACATCAGGAGAGGCGTACACGAGAGGAGCGGCGTACAGGAGCGGCGGAGATCAGCGCGGCGAGGAGCGGCGGAGATCAGCGCGGGGAGGAGCAGTGACGAGGAGCGGCGGAGATCAGGGGAGCAGCGGACATGACCGGCGGACAGGCGGAGAGGATCGGCGGGCAGACAATGAGGAGCGGCGGCGGGGAGGAGCGGTCAGCGGTGGATGAAGTAGGGCGCCAAGT
The DNA here is from genome assembly GCF_964261635.1 of Lissotriton helveticus. Classification (NCBI taxonomy): domain Eukaryota; kingdom Metazoa; phylum Chordata; class Amphibia; order Caudata; family Salamandridae; genus Lissotriton; species Lissotriton helveticus. Next base: position 629,815,238 of record NC_136070.1, read on the forward strand.
TACCAGTCAGCAACATGAGGGAGGAGCGGCGGCGGGGAGGAGCGGTGAGCGAGCCACAGGTAAAGGAGGAAAAACAAACGTGTGCAGGAAAAAGTAACGTGGGCAGGTTAACAGGAGGAAAAAGAAACAGGAGGAGCGGTGAGCGAGCCACAGGTACCAGAGGAAAAACAAACGTGTGCAGGAAAAAGTAACGTGGGCAGGTTAACAGGAGGAAAAACAAACATGTGCCGGTGACAAAGGGGTACAAAGTGGAGCGGGGAGCAAACGGGCCATTACAGGGCGAAAAAGTGAAACGGGGCATTACAGGAGGAAAAAGTGACGTGGGCAGTGACGTGGGCAGGTTAACAGGAGGAAAAACAAACGTGTGCAGGGGACAAAAGCATACAAAGTTGAGCGGGTAGCAAACGGGGCATTACAGGACGAAAAAGTGACGTGGCAAGTGACGTGGGCAGGTACCAAACGGGGCATTACAGCAGGAAAAAGTGACGTGACCAGTGAGGTGGGCAGGTTACACAACGTCAGGGGGGGCAGGGGCCCTGAGCCATAATTGCTCCTGGACAACGTCGGGACGGGCTGCTAGTTAAACATAAGTATGAGATTGCGGACTTTATTATTGACAAATGCTGTTGGTATAGCTATTTATCCAAATCATAGCCTGCAACATACACACATGATATGTAGTAACATCAGACCTTTGCAATTGATGGAACCTGTACAAAATTAGTAAGAAAATAAATCTATATGGGACTAGGTGAATCAATGCCCATATCGTGATGAGGAGCATTTTCTAGTTAACCAAAATGACAATTCGTTCCTTCCCCACAGGGGTTAGAGTGGGCGGATCTGAATCAGAGAGTGACAAGGAGCATGTCCCAGGATCCCTCACCAGGCACAAGCAGGGAGCTAGTCTAGTGATGAACTTGACTGACACCCCACTGACTAAGCCCCAAGAGAGATTGCTCAACAAGGGTCTAGGTTTTGTCCCTACAAATACTTTGGAGAGTTAAATCAGACAGGAGTTGTCTGAATTTTTTAGAAACATTAGACTTAAGGTTTTCTTTGAGGGAAGATTAGACTCAGGGGAGGGAAAAGGGGACACAAAATTCCGCCCTAAGTCTAACTATACACCAATGAGTTCAGCACTCCCCTTGGAAGTCACCACTTGCGAACAAGCAGTAGTACATGAGGTGCAGGCTGTCGCTCTTATTCCCACGCCAGTTCTAGCAGATTCCACAGTGGAACTCGGTAAGATGTACTGAGTTTTTGACTCATGACCCAATCCTTTCAAGCAAGGGTTTATGCATGTGTTTTTCACAGAGTGATGTTTTGATAGACATTGATAGGTGGGTTCATACTATCATTTTTACCAGTTTTTGATAACTTAACAAAGGATCGTGAAATTCAAGGTTTAGCAAGAGCACTGTCCCCACAAGCGATGTTTTAACATAATTGATAAACAGTCCGCATGGCGCCAAATGGGTTGAGAAAGGGTAAAGATAGCAGTGTTTTATCACACAAAAAGACACAAGGTATTTTGAACTGTTATGAATAGCAGGTTTTCTTTTCACTTGTTTATTCTATTTTCTTCACTTACAGATCCAAATTGGAGTGTGATTACAGGACCTTCATATAAATACAAGTAACAGGTGTAGTAATCATATATACAGATTATGGTATATTAGAAAGACCTGAAGAAAGCCGGGAGAGACACGATACCTGGCTGAAACATGTTGATTTCTTTGCAGAATGGAGGGGTTAAAGGTGCTTAATTCACTTACTTCCCCACCATACTTTGGTAGGGAGATACCTTTTTAGCCCTAACAGGGGAATCCAGGAATAAAATAGATATTGGGATACCCCTTAGTTAGTTTTAACTTATTATCTGCACTGCCTTTTCTTTAGATCTTCTCATTTTCTTTATGTTTGTTTTATCTTCCCCATTGTATTGCTCCACCTCAAGCATTGATCTGCGCAGAGGTGTTTGTAGCAGCACTATGATGAAGCATGCCACAACCTTTTGTGGGTGAAAGCAGTTTTTACAAAACATTGCACTTTGCTAACTTTTATATTTTCCTCATTGTGAACGATCCTAAACCCCCTAAGGTAGGCCCAAGGGCACGGTGCATTGTAAGTATAAGGTAGGACATGCCCTGGTGTGTGTGGCATGTCCTAATAGTGAATTACAGCTATTTTCGTTTTTCACTATTGCAAGGCTACCTGTTCCCCATAGGCCAGAATGGGCAGTTTGATTATAATATCTTGTAATCCTAACTGACCCAGGGAACATGGTAGAAATTCGAATTTAGTATGCCTGAACTCAGAATGATAAAATACATCTTTCAGTGAAGTTGGTTTTAACATTCTGTGTTTGAAAATACCACTTTTAGAAAGTAGCTATTTTCTTGCCTAACTATCCAAGCCTGCCTCTGCTAGGTTGTGTATTCCTGGTCTGGAGTTTGAGTGACAGGGGCTGGGGGATTCCAGGAGACAGGGTGAGTCAGCACAGGGCTGAATAGAGAGATCTGCATGTAGATGGGTAGGAGGAGATGCACATGGGACCTGAATAGGGCTGTGTCTTCCCTCCACAATGTTGTGGTGTGTCTGATTTCCCTGGCCTACACTGTGAAAGGAAAGAAGGAGTCTTGTCAACAAAGAGCTCCAGGACTGACCAGAACTGGTTTGGACTAGGCAAAGGCCTCTCTGCCTTCAGAGGACAAAGGATTTTCTAGTATAAATATTGGGGCCCTGACCCCAAGACTTTAGATCACTTCTGGGAACAAGACAAACCGTTTGCCAAGGAGAAGAACCAAAGAAGCTGCAGGAGTTTGGACTGCCCCTCTGCCAGTGTGCTGTTTGCTGGGTTGGCCTGCAATGGTCTCTTCATTGCCAAGGAAAGGAGAAAGAACGTTTAAAAGAACTTTCTTCATCTTGCAGAATATTACTCCAAGGGCTTGATTTGAGCTTGCCTCCTGACCGAAGCCTCAGGGATACCAGACTTTACCCCCTGCTGTTTGCCTGCTACAGAAGGAAGGAATCTGCAATACCGACGCCGGCGAGCGACGCCGTAATCTGCATCAAAGACGCGAGCGCTGCTCCGACTAGCAATGTAGACCGGACGGCGGCCTATGTGCCACATCGACGCCAGCGAACGACATCCTAAGCCAGCCACAGCCGTGAGCGCTGCTCCAACTTGCGACGCCGGTCCGACGCCTGCTGCTGTGCCACGTAAACTCCGTAGCTGACATCATCACGAAGCCGATCGTCGTCATGGGTGGTCAAGAATCCATCGACATCATGACATTGTACGGAACCGTGGTTTCGGCGGCATCGTGACATCACCTCCTCTCCGGTAAGAAATCAACGCCTCCCCTGCCTGCGCAAGCATCCAGGTCCCGATGGATCATGTCCCACGAAGCAAGAAATCGATGCTGCAACGCGCCAACGACGCCACATCTCCCCGACGACGTGAGCGGTCTTTGTTTTTGCTTTTCCAAGGTACTGTTCTTTGTGGGTATGTTTTGACTCCAGACCTGACGCCGCGCACCTCGTGGTCGGCGCTGTACTTTGGGATTTCTTTGACCTTGACGTCGTGATAACTCCAGTTGCGGTTATCTGTTGCTAAAGACTGTTTTTAAGTGAATAACCTTTTTTTTTAAACTATTTCTATCATCTTGAAGAATTCTTATTGAGTACAGTATTGTGGATTTTTGTTGTTTGTGGTCTTTTGTTAAGTCTATATAAAGAATACTTATTTTTATAAAAAACCTGCGTGGTGTCCATCTGTAGTGTTTTCACTGTATTACTGTATGTGTTCACAAATGCTTAACACACTGCCTCTGAGAAAAGCCTGTCTGCTCGCGCCAAGTTACCAAGGGGGTGAGCAGGGGTTATCCAGTATTGTAATCCCATTTCCCTGACTTAGAAGAAAGGGTCCCTATTTGGTCAAAGGTGTATATCATTGCGGACTAGAGACCCCCAGTTCTAACAATATCCTACAGAATTCACCTGAGTAAACACTGCACTGCAATACTATGAAAGTCATCCGCTGTGGGGGTGTACTTTAATCTCATTTTTGGGCTGAATAACAAGGTAAACCTCAGAGCAGCTGTGGTTAAAGGGTTCTGTTGTTACATTTAGAGCCCGATACTGGCTGCCCTCGGACTCCTGAAAAAGTTCACACACACAGCATGTTTTCACAGTACGAGTAATCTGCAGGGCCACTGCTACTCTCCTTGTGATATAGTTTAGAGTATTATTAGACTGACTCCCAAGATCTGCGACTATATTCTGTAGCCCTTCTGATCCCAGTGAGAAAGGTCAGCAAGTTGATTCGCCAACTGCATGAATTTGAGTGTCTTATATTGGTGATAGGGCCCAATCATACTTAGACAGATCAGTGGGTTAATGCGCCTACTGTAGAGCTATTTGCATAGCCTGCATAGACAACAATATCCCATATTTGGCCATGAAGACTGTCAGACTGCATGACAAATGCACACTAAATAAAATGGAAAACTATAACCATAATGCACAACCTAATCACCAAAACCTGGGCTAACAGAGCAGTGGGCTACCCATCTTCAAAGCGCTTCAGTGCCTAGACAGGGGTACTAAGCACTATATATCAATACTATAATAATAATGATAATACCAACATTTATACGTCGCGAACAGCTACCTCAAACAGTGTCCCGGCGCTCTAGCAGTAGGGAGCACACAGAGGTAACCAGAGGAAAGCAGAGCCCACGATCATTATCCTAGGCTAAAGAGCCAGGTTTTTATAGCTTTCCTGAATAGTGGCTCTGATTCAATTTGGCGAATATTGTTTGGCAAAGAGTTCCATAACTTAGTCGCCCCTACAGTGAAAGATCTGCCACCCAGCCAAGCTTCAGCAAATCACGGGGTACATAGCAGATTTTGAGAATTGGACCTCAATGAACGGCTCTGCTTATAACAACATAACCGTTGTTTCAGGTAGCTAGGACATTTACCCTGAATTGTCCGGAAAGCCACGATTAAAGCCTTAAACTCGATCCTTCTTGCTACTGGTAGCGAGTGGAGCTCTTTAATATGCAGAGAGATATGATGACGAAATGGTACATGTCTAATCAGGCTCGCAGCCGCATTCTGTACCATCTGCAGTGTTCTAACTAGGTACACAGGCAGGCCCAAGTAGAGGCCATTTGCATAGTCCAGCCTAGATGTCACAGTGGCATGGACTACAACTCTGTGGCAATCCTCTGGCAGCAAGTGTAAGAATATTTGCAGATTTCTCAATTTGCTTAAACCGGAGGCTGCCACCTGCTGTATTTGAGCTGAGAAGGAGAGATCTGCTTCCCACTTCACTCCCAGACTTTTTGCTGTGGCGGTTGGGGTGGGAGGCAAACCCATTTCAGCCAGCCACCACAAATCCGCTGCTGGTGCCAAGTCCTTGCAGAAGAACAACACTTCCGTTTTCTCAGCATTTAGTTTGAGTTTATTGTTGTTCATTCATTGGGCAATGTCTTTTAGACAACCCTTAAAACTCTTGAAGGAGTCCTCCGACTTGTCTTTAAAGGAGAACACCAGCTGGGTAACGCCGGCATATCATATCGCCTTCACGCCCCAATGGGCTATAAGTGAGAACGGAGGGCCAGATATATATTAAAAAGAAGCAGGCTCAGCGCCAACCCCTGAGGTACTCAACACCATACATGTTTAAGTTCCGACTGATGGGGTTGCAGGGCAACCTTCTGAGTGCGATTTATAAGAAATGACGTCGACCAGGTAAGTGCCACTCCCCTGATACCGGCGTCCTGGATTAGGTCCTGGATTAGGCGCACCAGAATTAGGTGGTCCACCGCGTTGAATGCTGCAGATTAATCCAGGAGCACCAGCATCGCTGATGCTCCTGAATCCACCGACATTCTGTGGTATGTATACTATACCATTCTAGTAAATTGCGCTTCAAAAATTCAACCAGGCTTCATTCTGTGAACCACATCCTGATTCTGAATGTGGAATTTCTAAACATATACATATTTTTTTACGTGTGCAAGAAACCACTTGGTGGTTATACAGAAGTTGAGTTCTGCATTGTTTGCTGGTTACTACACCACCCTCAGGAAAGAAGGTGGCTTTGTGTCCTTGCCTCTTCTGCTTGTGGATGTCCAGGATTTGTGAAGACTCAAAGGCTTTGAAAGGCCAGGCTGTAGAGATTACATACTGGTGCGATGTAGAGAACCCTAAACCCTGGTTGGCTAAAGCTGCATTGGGATCCTGTCACATTACCCATAAAGTCAGGACTGGTCCTTAGCTTGATGATGGTTGGTTGAATGAAGAACACGCAGGAGCTGCTGCCTCTCCCAGGACCCAAAGCACTGGCTGCCTTTGCACTTCACTTGGGTAACCTGGAGCACTTCATTTGGGTACCCTGGAGAGACAGAGAGATATGGACCTGAGAGCCGGGCCCAGTAAATGTCCCAAAGAGCTCGTTCTGCGAGAGGAAAACACAAGGGCCACAGGAGTCGGCTGCAACCCTAAAGTCTTGCTCTCCACAAAAACTGTTGGACTCAAGCGACCAGCACTAGTCTGACACAGTACTTCAATGTCGTACTCTGCTTTACTCCAAGAACCCTCAGCTGTAGAACACCAGCACTATCCAGAGATTGAACTTCAATGTTGAACTCTTTTGTTCTCCCCTAACTTTCGGCTGTAGGACTCCTGCACTATACTGAGACTGGACTTCAATGTCAGATTCTGCTGTACTCAAAGAACCCTCTATCCCAGCTGTAGGACACCCACACTATATCTAGACTGTACTTCAATGTCCAACTCTGCTGTACTTAAAGACCACTCAACCACAATAAACTATTTTTGTACCTGCTCTCTCATCGAATGCTTCCAATCAAATGAGGTTTGTATTCTATTTTTTTTAAAATGTGTGTTAAAGTATTTTATATTATTTGAGAAAAAAGGTATACAATTGAATTATAATGCAATACAATCATGAACGAAGCGGAATATAGGGCACATAACAACATAATGAATACCATATGACAGTAGTCGCATTTGGATGTCAGAAAAAAGATTAGGCATAATAATGCAAAAGATATGGATCGACCCTGTCATATAATTACTGCAGAGTACAATGTGAAGGCCCAAAGGGTATTGTGACATTTGTAGCCTTAAATCAATTGTGAGGTACAGTACCACGATGTGCGGCAAAGTATGTATACCCTGTTAGCTAAGATATACCGGGGAGGAAAAAGAAGGGGGAGGAGGAGGATAGGAGAGGGAGGGAGGGGGGGTTGTGGTGTGTTGGGATATCTGCTTTATGTACATAATATCAAGACCTAAGGAGAGACCTAAGGAGAGACCCAAAAGGATGTTGAGGCGCCAGACCCTGAGAGCTTAGTTCCATGTAACAATGTAAGGAGCACCATACAGAGCTAGCAATTGGAGATGCATATTGCTTTACCAAGAGGAGTGTATGTGCTCCTCGAAGATATGACACCCAAGCTTACCAGGATTGACATGATAGGTGTAGAAAAGATTTTCATTATGTAAGTCTGACTTTGACTGCAGTTGTTAAGAGTAAGTCCAGCAGCGCCGAACCAATTGTATCAAGAGGCAGAGGTGATGGTTCAGCCCAGAATAATCATGGGAAGCAAGAGGTTGATTGGTATTTTAAAGATTATTGACAGATGCTTCTGTATAGGAACCTAATGAGTCTAACAATTCGCACTTAAAAACCGTGTTGGTAAGCTCCAGGATCTAAATTGCAATTCCAACAGGTGAAATTATCTCATAGATTTAGTTTGTGTAGGAGAGCGGGGGCCTAGTGTAAGAGATTCATTGTGAAGAATTTCGATTGAGTGAGAGATGGGGCAATTTTATTACACAAAGAGAATTTCCGGATCAAATGCCAAGTATCTGGAGATATGTGTTGGAAGACCTCCTTATCTAAATATGTTGACCATTTGGCACAGGTAATTGAGGCCTGCGGTGAATGAGGATCAGGCAGCAATTTGTAGATTTTGAATGCTATATGTCCTGAACGTTGCAAGAGGGAAAGGTGCATGACTAAGACGGAGTGTACAGAGAGGTCTAATTTAGATAACCTATCTTTAATTTTTAAGAATGTATAGAAGGGGAGGAGCCAAGCTCGCGATCGTAATGGTCGCTTCGTAGCTCGGCTCCGTCAGCCATCCGGCCTGCAACACATATCCTGCTTCATATCCTGCCTCAAGACGACATACTCGAGCGGATAAAGATGCGTGAATTATTGCTCGTACTCACCGTTTGACCTGGAGGCTCCTGCGTGCAGTGATTCCGAAGTTCTGCCCCCGGAGAGAACGGGGCCTCCATGGAGTCGGGACCGGGGCCTCGCCTACTGGACTCAGCCCGGCGGTGGTGTCGATGATAGCCCCGGCCGAGAGAGGTGCCTGACAGCGAAGGGCCGTTGTGCGAGTAACCCGGTGGCAGTGGTGCTGGTGCGGGTTGCGGCGCTCCGAGGTCTAATCGTGTGAGGGGATGCCCCCCGCCACTGTCCCCTCCATCCATCCTGGAGCCATGCGCCCGGACTCTGTTCGTAGACCGCGCAGGTGTTAGTGCGGCGGACCCCCGACTTTGGCGGCTCTCCTTTCTGCACCAAGGCTGCCATTAGCGGGGTCCCCCCCTTCATTTTTTCCCTTTGTGTGCCGGAGGGGATCCGCATCTGTGTGCCGGCTTCGAGAGCCGTAGAGAGTGGTGTCGCGGCTGGAATTACAAAATGGCGGCCGACGACCGGGGCTATGGATATCCCCAAATCGGTGGACCTGAGATGTTGGACGGCACGGAGACCTTGCTGTGTGAGCATGAGCCTACTATCGGTGATGTTCTCAACGCCTTGCGATCCCTGCACGCGGCCTTGATCCCCGGTGCCCCGGGGGAACCTGTGCGGTCCGCCGCCATCTTGGATGGACGGCTATTCACTGTATCCTCTTGTTTCGATGGAGCCGCTACCTCGCCCCCCCTGGTCGCGGCGAAGATTACTGTCGCCGCTCATCGACAGGTCTGCAATCCGGTGGCATTGGAACCTTTGGTGACTCACTGTTTGGAGTTTGGAGACTTGGACCCCGGGCTCGGGCCTGTTCCTGTCCGAGCACCCAATAGACATGGAGGACTGTTGTCTATCTCTGCTTCGGTGGGGTCGTTGTCCTGTGCTGCGGGGGAGCTCCGTTTTTTTCAGATGGCGAGACTGAACTCCTGTGTTCTGTGGCTCGGGTTAATTTTCCTGGGACACTTGAATTATATACCCGGACTTCTGTTCTCTTGTCTGTTGATGGCCCTCCCTGATCTACACCTTTGTCTAATATCTTTTCATTCGAGTGCTTTCTTCATACTGAGTTGCCTATTTCCTGCTGCTATGTGGCGGGTGGTGGTGGTCACTAAGACAGGCCTGGGGTGAGGCAACTTATTCCAGATGGATCGCCGGGGTACAGCTTAGCGGCGGACCGGCCCGTACTCATGGCGTTGTGGGTGACCCCCTAGTGTGTTTTACGATTCTCGAGAATGTGTCGCTCTGGTTTTAAAATATTACGTTTGTATGGTTGGGCGGAGGGTTGGGGCCGAACGTATTGTTTATTGATCCTTTACTCCCCCCTCCTATTTCTTCTTGTCTTTATGTTTTTTGTTTTCGTCTTCATTCCTTTTTCTTTTGTCTTTCCTACATTTCTGGTTCGGTTTAGGGCGACAGGCACGCTGCTGGGGGGGTAGGCCGTAGCCTTCTGCAGGGGTGCTGGGTGGGATGGGTGGGTTGGGAATTTTTCGTTGTCTTCCTTCTTAGTTCTATGGCCCTTTTGTGTCTCTTTATAGGGGTGCCGCGTCTGTCCCTGTCTCCCATGGGCTATGTGGGTGGGGTTTGCATACCCGCTGCTTCCTCTATGGGGCTCTGCTGCATTTTGAACGCGACTCTCACGCCCTCCTTATTACTGATGTTCCCAATCCTTAAGTGTTTCTGCTGTGGGGTACTGGTATCAGCGCAGTGTTCTTCCCCTTCAGCTCTGTTTTTCCTCTTTTTCTTTCCTTTCCTTAAGGTCAATATGGCGGGTTAGTTTTTCCTTTATGGTGTCAATACTCCGGTTCCTGTTTTGTCTCTAATATGCTGATGGGTGGTGGTCTGAATGAGACGAGTGAAACTAATTATGGCTTTGATTTACTGATATTTGCTCTTACACTGATGTGCGTTACTACACTATTCTCCCACATTGTCACCCTTTAGCTTTATTGTTGTCAATGACTCGCTCTGGGAACCCGGTAACGTCTTGTGTTGTAGTCGAACCTGCGATATTCCTTTTTGTATTATTATAAAATTAACCTTCATTGTTTCTTTTTGCTGGCCGTCTGTGTTTCCCCCCTTTTTTGATGCCGTAATGATTGCGATTTACTGTGTTTTCTTCCGTGCACTGTCATCCTGGATTTATTGCTTGCCCTCTCGTATTAGTGGCCGGCCTGACTGGTTGTAGGCCCGTATTTGTATATCCTTTTTGTCCAAATAAAGGTTTAAAAAAAAAAAAGAAGGTATAGAAGTCCATGTTGTTGAGATTGTATTTTCTAGATGAGGTTGAAAAAGGGTGTGGATCATGATTAGTATTGTAAAGGTCTCTAACTAGTCTGATACTTTTGGAGGCCCACTCAGATGCAGTGCTAGGGTCGATATCAGTGATGAGTTTCGGATTGAGCCATAATGATGCCCATCTGGTCTTATGGATAGGTTTGGCAAGTTGTCTGTCAAGGATTTCCAACGCACTGGCCGTATCAGAGAGAATACACTGTGTAAAGCGGTGAATTTCGACATTGTGATAAAGGAGTATGTGTTAAACAGGGAGCACAGTTCACATTCAATATACACCCATGGTGGAGTGTTATGAGAATCTGGTAGAAACCATGTCGCCCCTTGGGCTGCTATGAATGCTGATTGGCATAGGTTCCAGTTTGGGAGACTACAACCCCTTAACGTGGGTGGCTTCCTGGGTGATTTGTAGGAAATCCTTGCCCTCTTGTTGCTCAAAAGAAATCTAGAGGTGAGTTTGTCAAGCTCTTTGGAGAAAGAGGGGAAAAGTTTTAAGGGGAGCTTGAAAGACACAAAATTTACTAATGGGGTAATCATCATAACCCCACCAGGAGTTATATTTGAGTGACCAGGCCATTAGAAGATCCCAAACTTTGGTGATAGTGCGAAGTACAATATCCGTGAGGTCCCTACAAAACCAGATCCCAAGATATTTAATGCATGTGGGTTGCCACTTAAGGCCTGAGTCACCCAGATGGGAAGGGAGGCAAAGTGGATTTAAGGGAAACACCTCTGTTTTGTCTTTCTTGAGGGTGTAGCCAGAGACTTTTGAAAACTCACGGATAATGTTAATTATAGAAGGGATTGCTGATTCAACGTCTTCGGAAAAAATTAGAATGTCATCTGAGTATGCAGCCATTTTAAACTTGAGTATTTCAAATTGGAGGCCTTTGATTCCCGAGTCTCCATTACGAACTCTGTAATGGGTCTATGAATAGAAGAAAAGGGTGAGAGAGGGCATCCTTGTCTTGTTCCTTGGTGGAAGTCAAATAAGGGGAGATTGTGCCATTAATTCTAATATTAGGTTTGGGGTGGCATAGAGCGCAAGAACCATGTTGATGAAAGAGATACTGAGGTTATGCAAATCCAAAACGGCATGTAAAAAAGGCTCGGACAACTTGCCAAATGCCTTTCCCGCGTCATGAGCAATTGCCGCAGTTGACCTCTAAGAAAGTCGAACTTTCTGTAGAATCTGGCAGAAAGTGCTAATGTTATCCCTTGTAAGCCTACCCTTTACAAAGCCCATCTGTGAATCATGGCTACATTTGGGAATGTGACTTTCCAATCTATTTGATAGGATTTTCGCAAAGATGTTTGCCTCCATTTTCAATAATGAGATGGGGCGGAAGATTTTTGCCTTCATATTCAATAAAGAGATGAGGCGGAAGTTTTTTGGTTCTGAATGATCCCTACCCTCCTTAGGTATAAGCACTATGATAGCCTCAGAGGCCGTTCCTGAACCTTGCCCGAAAAAGCATAACAATCAAAAATATTTTTAAGATACTTGAGGATTAAGGAAGTGAAAGTCTTATAGAAGGTGATGGGGTAGTCATCGTGGCCAGGACCTTTCCCTGACTGAGTAGCCTTAAATGCTTTAATAATCTCCTCAACTTCAATTGGTGTACCCAAATACGACCATTCTTCTTCATACACTGTGGAAGTGGGGAGAGAATTGAGGAACTCTTGACAAGTCGATTTAACACACACCTTTTGTGGAGTATACAATTTTTCGTAGAAGTCTCTAAAAACTTAGTGAATCTCCTGGTTGGAAATTTTTTTGAACCCTCCTTGTCCGTAATGAGAGTAATTTGCGTGTTGTTAGTGTTGCTAAATTTGAACGTGGATGCTAATAGTTTACCGGTTCTACTACATAACAACAATTGACAAAATGTTGGGTGTAGACATCAAGATAGGCTATTTTACTGACTTAGGAGTTCAATGAATACTTCAACTTGTTTATGTCTTGTAGGAGGGATTTGATATTAGAATGTCTGTATAATAAATTCTATTTAATTTTGTCTCCCACAGATTGGAGGGCTCTCTTAATTTCACAATTTGTTCAGGCATTTTTTTGATTATTTGACTTCTCAGAGTCAACCAAGTGCTAGTTTTCTCCGAAGAAACAGTCGATCTCGTTGTTGAGGTCCGTGATCTCAGCTTCGTTCTCTAGGATCTCCATATTTAGGTGCCAATTTGGTCTCATGTTTGTTTCTGCAAGACTAAGAATGGACACAGAGATCGCTGCATGGTCAGAGGCAACTATTGGGTGATGTGCTTTTTAGAAGGGAGGCATAGACAAGAAGGTAATTGATGCGAGAAAAGCTTGAGTGATTCGAGGAAAAGAATGTGAAGCCACTACCTGTCGGATTATGAAGTCTACGGGTGTGAAAAATACAGGTTAAGCAATTGTTTGTGTGCCCTGTGAGTTCTGAATTTGAACGCTGAGTGTCAATCCAAAATAGGATCTAGAGGAAGGTTAAAATCCCCTCCTACGGGAGGGCGTGGCCAAGGCGGCGATCATGGCGGACGCACTCTAAAGAGGTCCGTCCCGCCGGCGTAATATCCTGCCTGAATATCCTGCATCACCCTGACCCACTACCGGTCCTGGTGAAGTGCCTGGCCACCAACAGTGCTGGGGAAGCTCCGGTGCTGTTTTGGGGTCATTTGCGGCATCCACGGCGCAGATCCGAATCGGAAGGCTGCGGGGCCCGCGCCGCTCGGGAGACGGACCCGACGCTACTCAGTGATCCGCCGACGGCTGCTGCGGGAGGACCTCGACACTATCTGGAGGCGGATCTGTGATCGGGGGCCGGGTAAGCCGCCAGCTCGAGCGGGAGACACCGCGGGGGGAGGGGAAACACCCTCGACTGGGCCTACTCTCACTCGGCGGCCTAGTCGGACCGCGGGAGCCTGGGGACCCGAGAAGGAGCTCATCACGCTTGCCCCTCCGGCCATCATTGACCGAGGGCCCCCCCCCCCCCCAGCGACCGGCGGGGTGTGCAACTGCCTGGGTGCTGGCGCCTCTTCCCCCGGACTGTGACGCTCGACGCTCTATCCTGCCTGCTGGCGCTATTCGCTATTCCTGGGGCTGGTGAGTGCTGCAGTACCCCCTTTGCGAGGATCGTCTGTTCTTCTGTGGCGCATTCAAGGGCCGAGTGGCGGCAACCGGCGGCCCGTACTCGGGGTGAAAAGGGGGTTCATCCGGCGCCCCCGTGGCTTGATTGGACTGCCCTCCTGTGTCCGTGGCTCGCCATGACGAGAGGAGGCAATAGCGGCAGCACTGCAAAACAAGGCCCCCTTGACAAATTCACGGGGCCGAGTGGCGGGGCCGGGGCCGCAGGAGGCTCATAGGGACCAGGCCCTGACAACGCGGCACTCATGGCGGCCATCACGCAATCCAGAGACATACTAGACGCTAAAATTGGGGTCGTTGGTGCTGATGTTACCTTGCTCCGACAGGACCTGCGCAATGCTGTGGCCCGCATTACGGAAACCGAGACCAGGATCACCGAGGTTGAAGACGAGGTGGTAATCCTAAGGAAGAAGGTGGCTTCCATGGAGGGCATACAGAAGGGCCTGGCGCTCAGGGTTGAGGATGCAGAAGGTCGGGCCCGGAGAAACAATCTACGCTTTGTGGGATTTCCGGAGGAGAGTGAGAAGGGGAACATGGCGGAATTTCTGACCCGTTGGTTGGAGGGGTGGCTCCCCCCGGAATCCCTGTCGCGCTGCTTTGTGGTTGAGAGGGCGCACCGAGCATTACTCCCGAAGCCGCCCGTGCGGGCCCGTCCTCGGCCTGTGATAGCCAAACTGCTCAATTACCACGACCGAGATGTTATCCTGCGACAAGCGCGAGCGAAGGAACCCCTGATGTATGACAATCATAAGATTCTCATCTTTCCTGACTATACTAAGCTAGTGCAACAACAAAGACAATCCTTCACTGCGGCATAGGCGCGCCTGCGAGAACTGAAAATTCAGTATGCCCTGTTGTACCCAGCGCGCCTCCGAGTGGTCTTCCAATCCCGGACACAATTCTTTAACTCGCCAGAGTAGGTCTTTGCTTGGACAGATGAAACAGTTCGCATTAGGGTGCATACTCCTCCGGGCAGAGACTCCGACTCTTCGTCTACAGGTGGACCTTCGAGAACTCCCCGGAGGTCACGCAGCAGAAGCAACTGGCGCTCGCGCTCCCGGAAGTGTCGCCCCCCACGCACAGAGGAGGCCGGGGCAGCTGAGGAGGTGGATAATCCAACGTCGGCATCCTGAGGTCCTGCGCCACGCCGCACATCCTGGCCATGGGGCTAAGAATTCTCCTAATGGATCATGGCTGCACCGGAAGAGAATTTTTTACTTATGACTTCCCATTTCATTGTGTGCTCCGTGCAATCTGTGTACATGGGACATGTGAGTTGGGGCCTGCCTGTATGAGGGCGGACGTACCCACGGGGCTGTTAGGTTAGGTGGGTAAGGGGTAGGTAGACTTAGAGTGGGTAGTTGGTGGGGATCCATTGGGGTAGTAGGTACCTGGCATCCCGTTGGGGGCTGGTGTTACTCTATTCCGTGACAGATACGTCCATGTTGGTGAGGTATGGGGTGGGGGGGTGGAGGGGTGGTTGGGGGTCTGGCTGGGGGAGTTGGGGGGAAGGGGGGGTTGCGGGAGGGGAGCAGGGGGGCAGGGGGCGGATGGGGGAGGTGGGGCAGTTGGGGGGACTTGTTCTAACACAGTGTCTATTCGAGTTCGCTTAAATTCCTATGTGTGTGTGCGATCCACGGAACCCAGGGCCTTGTTGTACATGCCTCCTGATGGCGGGTGACGTCCATGGCATAGAATCCCCGCTGGCATCCCTGCGAGTCGTGAGCTGGAATGTACGGGGGATGCTGGACAAAATTAAGAGGGGTGCGGTCTTGCGGCTGGGAAAGAGAGAAAAGGCAGACGTGCTACTCCTACAAGAGACGCACCTCCTGGGCTCTAAGACTTTGAGCCTACAGTGCTATGGTTATCAGCAGGTGTATCATGCTGGCTTTGTGCGGGGGTCACGGGGGGTTGCGATCTTGTCCACCGTAGACTGTCCTATTCTCACGAAGCACAGTGGGTGGACAGATATGGCAGGTATGTTTTTGTCAAAGGAAAAGTGGGGAACGAATCTATGGTCTTTGGAAGTGTGTATGCCCCACCTCCTCTGCAGGAAGCCCTTGTCGAGAAGCTATTTGATGTGTGGGCTGAAATCCCGAATGTGTTGGCAATCATAGGTGGTGATTGGAATGACGTGATGAATGGAAGCGTGGATCGCCATAGGCCGGGAGGGAGCCACCTATCTGATACCCCGACTAGGTTAAAGGGCATGGTGCAGGGGATGGGCTGGATTGATGCGTGGAGGTATCAACATGTGCATAGCCGTGAATACACATATGTTTCTGCTGTCCATGGGTCGTTCTCAAGACTTGACTACTTATTTATCCCCCAGAGTTGGATAGAACGGGTGGCCTCCACATCCATTCTCCCACGTGGTTTGTCTGATCACTCCCCGGTCTTAATGGACATTCACCTCGACAGGAGACGGCAGCCGTTTCGATGGCGCCTCTCCA
The DNA here is from genome assembly GCF_964261635.1 of Lissotriton helveticus. NCBI lineage: Eukaryota > Metazoa > Chordata > Amphibia > Caudata > Salamandridae > Lissotriton > Lissotriton helveticus. The sequence continues at coordinate 629,831,418 of NC_136070.1, forward strand.
CCTGGCACTTACAGCAAGCAGATTACCAGTCTTGTATGAGGACCGCAATAGCCCATTACTGGGACGATAATGATAGGCCAGAAACCGATGCGGTGACCCTCTGGGAAGCCTTAAAGCCCGTGCTCCGGGGAGTGGATATTGCCTGGTGTGCTGCAGCCCGAGTGGCCCGCAGGGAGGCGCTCGCTGATGCAGCTCACAAGGTCCGGGACCTGGAGGAGAGGTGTACGACTGGGGATGATGCTGATGCCGTGAGACTACTGCTCCTTCAGCAGCAATCCTACACCTCCTTGTTGCTGGACGAGGCGCGCCAGCTCTGGTTAGCTACACAGAGTAGGATCTACCAGTGGGGGGACAAATCTAGCGCCATGCTGTATCGGCTCTGCCAGGCTACGTTTCAGGCGCAATCCTTGCCGAGCCTCCGTGATGAGGCGGGTTAAGCGGTAACGGCCCCACCAGCTATTGCGGCCAGCTTTGCACGCTACTACGCAGCCCAATATACTCCTTGGGAGTCCCTCCCGGCGGAGGATGTAGACAAATTCCTAGCAGATCTCCCGCCACGAGCGCTGTCAGATGAAGGACGGGCCGAGCTTGACCTTCCGTTGTCGGCCGAGGAGCTGGGCACGGCGCTGGGAGGGCTTAACACTGGCAAGGCCCCGGGGCCCAACGGCTTTCCCTGTGAGTTCATGAAGATGTTCCATCTCCAGTTGGGAACCTACTATAAGCGAGCAGTGGAGGCGGCCAGGGACAGCGGGTGCCTTCCGGCGGATTGGCGACACGCCGAAATTGTGGTGTTCTGTAAACCAGGGAGGCCCCCTGAACAACATGAGTCTTACAGGGCGATCTCGCTCCTGAATGTGGAGGCGAAGTTGCTAGCAAAGGCCTTAGCTAATCGTCTGCTCCCCTACATCCACCCGGACCAGGCCAGATTCATGCCCGGCAGGGCAACACGCCATAATATCAGGCGGGCTCAGGTGGTGGTGGAGGCGGCCCGAGCGGCCGGGATTCCGGCGGCACTTCTCCTGGCGGACATTGACAGGGCGTTTGACTCCCTGAGTTGGGTCTATCTACGTGCCCTCCTGTCTCGCCTGAACCTGGGGCCCCGTTTTCTATCCTACGTTCAGCTATTATACACCGACTTAACTGCGTCCGTGAGAGTAGCGGGAGCGGTGTCCAGCCCCTTCCCTATAGGCCGGGGCACCCGTCAGGGCTGCCCTCTCTCGCCCTATCTATTCGCCCTTGCGATGGAACCGCTCGCGGCATGGGTGCGAATTGACGCGCAAATGCGAGGTGTAGAATGGGTGGCGGGACCTTCTGACAGAATAGCGCTTTACGCTGATGACGTCCTTTTCTTCCTTACGGACTTAAACAGGTCGGGGCCAAGAGTCCTTGAAATTATGCGTATCTTTGGTGAGGTGTCGGGCTTTTGCCTGAACCTGCGGAAGTCTACGCTATGGACGCTGGGAGATCGCGGGAGTCTGGGGCCCTGGGCAGATGTCTTGCAGGAGGCTGCTGGAGGAATTAAATACCTGGGGATCTTCCTCACGGACATCCCGGGGGTCTCGTGGGCTCGCAATGTACTGCCTGTGTGGGACCGCGTGCGCTCGGACATGACGACTTGGTCCAGAATGCCCTTGAATATCTACGGCCGCTCTGCCATTTTTAAAATGGTGGCTCTCCCGCGCCTACTGTACCAATTACAGAACCATCCGTACACTGTTCCACTGCAATGGTTTCGTCGAGTGAACTCGGCGCTGGGCCAGTTCCTTTGGGTGGGTGGGGTAGCGAGAGTGGCACTCCGCACACGTTTCCTTTCCACTTACTGCGGGGGGCTAGCCACTTCGGACATTCTGTCCTATTACCAAGCGTCCCATCTGTTGATACTCAACGAATGGTGGTATGGTGATCGGAGCGATCCGGCCTATGCCCTTGAGAGGTTTTTGATGGACCCAGCAACGCTACATACCATCCTGTACTCAGCAGCGGCGCGGAAGAGGCTTCCGGAGGTCACCCAGGTGGTCTTTCGGGTTTGGCGCGGGGCCCTGCGTCGCATGGGGTGGTGGAACAGACTGACGAGAGAGACTCCCCTATGGCACAATGGGCGGCTGCCGGCGCTGGCGTCCCTGAGGGGTTTTAATGGCTGGGATGCAATAGGTATATCGGCCTTAGGCCATGTAATGAAAGGTACGACTCTTAAGACGTTCCAAGCCCTGCGAGAGGAATACGATATGCCCCCAACTCAGTTCTTTCGCTATCTCCAGCTCCGGCACGCCTTGTCTCCATCCTTGGTTGGCCTAGACTCATTGCCTGAGTTCAGCCCGCTGGAAGCTAAGGTCTTCATGCGTGAGATAGACACGAAGAAAATTTCCAGTATATATCAAACGTTGGTCACGCACTGCTCTTCCTCTCTGGATGGCCTGAGGTCTGTTTGGGAGAGGGATATAGGGGACCTGGAAGAAGAGGACTGGAGGGAAGCCTTGGAAGCCCCGAAGGGGGCAGCAATAGCGGTCCGTCTGCGCTTTATCCAGTTTAAATATTTACACAGGGCCTACTATACTAGAGACAGATTGTGGAGGGCGGGCCTGATAGCCTCCCCGGATTGCTTGCGGTGTGGCCGTGAGGTCGGAACCTTTGTGCATACGGTGTGGGCGTGTGATAAACTGCTGAGATTTTGGACTGGTGTCTGGGACTGCCTGTCTGAGGTGCTGGGATGGGACCTCCCCCGCTCCCCACAACTGGGCCTTTTGCATGTCATGGAACAAGTGGGAGGCAACGTCTACAAACGCCACTTATTGCTTTTGGGCCTTACGGTGGCCAAACGTGATATCGCCCGAGCCTGGAAGGATCCGAGGGCTCCCCTGCTAGGGGTATGGAAAAGGGGATTAGACTTCTGTATGGGGCTGGATCGTCCGGTATTTGTTGCCAGGGGCTGCCCCCAAAAGCATTTTAAAATTTGGAAAAGATGGGCAGAATATAGAGGGCTGTGGCTGGAACCGCCAACGTGTCAGGATGTTGATGCAGGACATTCACCTGTGGACCTGGGGTCATCGGATCCACGCACGGACATGGATATTGAATCATTTTTAGTTATCGGACCAGGCTGACACTGTGAGGGGTTAGGGGTGGGATCCGGGCGGGAGTATACTGGGATGGGAGTTGGGGGGCAGGGAGTTCGGGAGTGGGTGTTTCTATTGAATATTGCTTATACTGCTAGATGATGATGATTATTTTGTGCACACTACATCTCTGGTGCTCAGAGAGTAGTGCCGTCTATGCAATGTCTTGACACCCAAATTGAAAATAATAAAAATTGTTTTGAAAAAAAAAAATCCCCTCCTACAATTGTCTTGTATCCTCTTGTGATATCTGCAAGTTTTTTGTTAATTGCACAACGAAAGTTAGGATCATCTGCATTAGGGGTGTATATATTCGTAACATATAACTCATGAACCCAATTAGTTAGTCGTGTAAGTAGCCATCTCCCATTTGTGTCATGTTCAACTGTAATTATGAATAAACTGGAGTTCTTAGAAATAAGGATGAGGACCCCATTTTTTTTCCTGATCGCTTCGGGGCACGTCACTTCCAAAACCAAGTCTTTCTCTTCTTTGAAGCCTATCTTGGTTTCTTGAAGGAGAATTAAGTCACCGGACAGACTCTTACAATAGTCGAAGATCTTGGCTTGCTTAACAGGGTGATTCAAACCCTTGGCATTCAGGGAAACATCTTTCATTCCAGGCATTTGGGCAAGTACTGAGTAAAAGATAAGACGGTTTGGTGTATGGGGCACAGTGTAAGCCTTAGGATTTAGTAGGAACAGGTGTGATGAAGCAAATATCCCAGAGGAGGAGGATGATGGGAAGGAGAGTTCAGGAGAGAGAGAACAACTATGGGGGCTCACATATTTCCCAGACTCACCTGGACAAGCAGAAGGGTCCCTTCCCACCATGGAATGTCTGTAAGAGACGTATTGCATGGGAAAAGAAACATGATTGGGCAACAGCAGGGGCTGAAATAACCAGTTCACAGGATTCGCCGGGAAATAAAAGGTGGGCAGCAGAACAAAGGGGGCCATTGAGAGCAATATATCTGGACTTTAATACATTAATATCACCATTGTAAAAAGGGAGCAACAAACTATATGATTAACACTGAGAGACCACATGTTCTGGGTCTAAACAGCATATGTTTAAACAACATATCCTTAACATCATATGCTTAACAATATCTATTCCAACACCAATTCGAACGTGTTCCAAACGTTAACATTACCAATGTCCTCTAAAATGACGTTTGTAATATCAAGATCTCATGTATGAAAGTGAAAGATTGGGCAGAGAGAGCTGCAGTGGTTGCAGAACATGTAAAAACATCTGGATCATCATGCCGTGTAAGATTCGGAGTAACGACAACCTGCATAGAGTAGTCAATGAAGAGAGCATTGGTCTGTATGCATACACTCAGATGTGTGAACACCCTCTCTGGACGTATTAATTATCTTATTTGAGGGATCGTAGACTTACACTTGCCTTAACAGAAATTGCCTAAAGGAGCTCTCTGGGGCAGAAACGGTAGTTTCTTGTAATAAGGCACCAGCACTCTTGGAATCATCGTCCGATTGGAGGAGTGAAGAATATAGAGAAAGGAACACAAGTGTAGATGGGGGGAGTTCATATTGTTTAGAGATGGGGTCAGTTACTGAGGGTAAGCAACAGGCCAAGGTAGGCAGGTATAACTTCGAACTAAATCTGTATAATAAAACAGCGTGTGAGATAAACATAAGTACTGTAATACCAGTAATGCAGGAGGAGCAACACCATGTAGAGTTACATCTGAGAGACCGTGTACCCTGTTCTGAACAACATATGTAGTGTTGCCATGTCTTTCTCCAGCATTACAATAAGTATGAACCAAACAGTAGCATGCCTAAAACATATTCAATTCAAAAAAAGAGATTATGCATCCATATACCACATGTTGAGGTACAAGTAGAGGTCGAGAAAATGACAGCAGGTAAATGGACATGACAAGCGGCCATGCAAGTAAGATATGAACGCAAGTGCACATGGGATGGGCACCAAAACTTTGAGATGGAGACAGAAACTGAGAGTAACCAATAGGGGCAGATAGGTAGGAATATCCTCTGAAGAAACCAGTATTAAAAAACAGCATGTAGTACCAATATGTAGCTAAAACCACAAGAAATGGAGCATACACACACATAACATGAGGTTGACCTATGGTGATTAAATAACATCCAACATGAGCTTGGAAAGGCAAGCGAACGAGGAGAGAGTGAGTAGCCAGTTAACAGTTAAAGGATATATTTCAGTGTGGAGCATCGGGGATTGGACAGGATCCAGCTGAACAGGAGCTGTGCTAAGGAGGTGAGGTACCAGGTAGAGAATCTGATTCCATCCATGATTCGGAGTGATTGTCCAGGAAGGCTGAGAGGTCTGCAGGCTCATCAAAAATTTGTGGATGGCCTTTGAAAGTTATTCGGAATTTCAAGGGACCTGAGAAGGAACACAGGATTCCCATGTCAATAAGTCTCTTCTGCAGATGAAAGAACCCTTCTGGCGAATTACAGTGTCTCTGGCATAGTCCTGAGAAATAGAAATGTTGTGACCTTCCCACTGTATCACCCTAACCTTTCTCATGTGAGCTAAGATTTGATCCATGTGCTGGTGACACAGAGGCTAAACAATCAAGAGTCTTGGGAATGCCATGTGTTTTTAAAGGTCAATTGGAGGACTTCTGGGATCCAAGATATCAAGAAGATGATAACTGAAGGGGCAGAGTTTTTAATCCCTTCCGGCACCACAAAAATGCGGAGATTACTTCTCCGATTGCGATATTCCTCCTCTGTAAGATCTCTCCTTAGGGATGAAACAGAATGCTCTAGGCTCTGAACATGTTTAGCTTGACCATTTGCTTAATTTTGTATCAGTATTTGACATACAAATTGATAGCTCTTTAAAATCTTACGAATTCCGACCACCCCACTGGAAGAAGGTCAGTGTTGGTCTTTGTTCTCTGAGCTATATTATGAACGGTACTGAGTTTATACAGGATAGCCCCTACCTTTGAGGCGGAGTTTGGGCTGCCTTTAATCTGTGATTCCGGGAGAGTTGGAGAGTATTTGAAGTGCTTCTGATCTGCTTAAGAGTCTCTGTCTTTTGCGTTTCAACTCATGCCCTCTGCCCCTTGATCCACTGAGACTGACAAGATTTGTAGGCGATAAAGACTAGCAGAGTGGCCAGCTGGTCTGTCAAGAGCAGGTGAGTATCACGTTGTTTGGCCTCCAGCGATTGTATTCTTGTACACCTGGACTAATGGAGCCGGTAAGTATGGGTTTGTAGTAGGCCTGCCAAATTGCATTGGATCCACAACACTCGAAGTGGTAGTTTGCAGAAAAGCCATGTCCCTTCAATACAATATGTGAGCCTGTACTCTGCTGAACACAGCCCTAGAGTGAATCAGCGGGGTCTCAAAAAATTACTGTTACCAACGCTGGCTTCCCACCATTAATGCCGTTTAAACGTAGACCACGGCTCACTGCATCACTGCACTCAGTTTCCCTTACTATGAGCCACTTACACACCATGTGCGCACTGTGCATGACTACACCAACGTGGGAATGGTTCCTGAGTCTGCGGATATGTTGTGACCAGCGCCCAATAACAGGTCTGGGTCTACCATATACACTAAGTGCAACTGCACTAGTCTCACTGTATGCACCGAATGTACTCGTGCAGCATTAAACACAACAAGCACCCTTAGTCGCAGTGTGTACTTTATGTGAGTACTCAAATGTGGGAGTTCTGACTGAGTGAAGGCTGAATCAGCGGATTGGTAATGGCGGGTCTTCAGAGCGGGTCTGCCGGACAGAAATTTCTCCGTGTCCCTGAAGACAGTGCGCAACGCGCTGCAGGCAGAAACCAATATAAGATGACCAACACAGGCAGGATCGTGCAGAGCGGTGTAAAGCGAGTTGTGCCTGGAGCCCCAGGTCCCAACGCGCCAATATGACCAGTACGAGATCCTGTTTAATAACAGGACCCGCAATAGCCGAGTGACAGTGGCCAGAGGCGTTCCTGAAGTAAAGATACTGCAGCCGCCATTTCGATATGGTAGCAAACAGCGCGTCAGGGGAGAAAGGGCTAACAGAGCATGTGGGAGCTCCAAGTGCCCCAGTAAATACATGCAGTTACTGGAGCTTGTAGTATGTGGCCCTAGTTGAAGTGGAGGCCGTTGTGTCTCCTTCGCACTGCTCACTAGATTGATAGTGTTACGGGGCAGCCATTTTGTTTGTAGGCAATGCAGCTGAGGTGGGAGAAGCAGGACGTGAAAATGATCCTTCCAAAGTAGTTTAAGAACATTAATTTACATCTCCGGGCCCCTTATTATTAGGCAGTCCCTACGTGATCTCGAATCACATGACTCACTTGGTAGGTGTCCCGGGTGGCGTCTCTGTACCAGCTGTGCTAAGGAGCTCAAGGAAGAGCAGCCATCTTCACTGCGCACCCTACCAGGGCCCAATGAGATTCATGTTTTAAGAATATTTAATTGTATCTATCTCCCAACCAGTTTTGGGACAGATTAAGTTATTTTTAACATACGAGGTTAGTATCATTTTGGAACGGATGATATATAATATGCACTTCTTTATGTTCTTCGTATTGTTATTACCTCTACATACCTACGAAATGTAATCCTTGCAGCTGCCATTCTTGTGCCATGGTTCGGTGAAGGTGGAGATGGGTGTGGAGATGGCCTCAGGACCCCCAGATGAACTTTGGAACCAACGTCTTACTTGGATTACACCTTGTGTGTGTAATAATGCTATTATTGATTTGAGAGTACAATAAAAGTTGCAAACCTGGCCCAATAGGTGGCTCTCCACAATGCTACCTTGTGTGGCACAAAACCACTTTTGGATCAGAGATGCTGCAGTGTCATCGCATTTTAAAATGTGCAGTTCAGACAAGAGCGTTAGTGTGAGAGAGAAGCCAAACCTTCCACTGTGCAAGTGTCGCAAAAGTGATTTACACGCTTGCCAACAATCCATGATTTAAAAGTAGAGGTGGGAGAGACATTTAAGGCTCCAGCCAGAGGTCTGGCTCTGGCTCAGCTCGAGGTCCTCTTGAATCCTCGAGGACAAAACGAGTGGAGATGTAATGTGACTTCTGACTGCCAACCACGCTCTACCAGCATGCACCGAGAATTAAAAACAGCATCAACCTTTGGTGTTAAAAGGAGAGAAAGAAGTAGCCATCTAGTAAGTCACTTGACCAAACTGTGTGATCATAAGCAAATATTTTATTTTACAAAGCCTCCTTTCTCTTCAATTTCACACATGAGAGCTCATTCGAGTAAGTGAGCTCAGGGTGTGCACTGATGTATTAAGGGAATCGTTTTTACTGTTAAAGAAATATCATTTTAAATTTTAAAGAAATATTCGTTGCATGATTTAGATCACAACTATTTTCAGGGCTGGGCTCGTGCATGAGCATTTAGAGCCCAGCCAGTCCCTGGGCCCGGCTCTCCCTCTCAGTTTGTTGGCTTCCCCATCTGTATTTATTAAAAAGAGGTAGATTTATCAGGATTCAAACTCACAATTGCGTTTGATCCTGATAAAGACATCAGAGGAAATAACTTCACATGATACTGGCATACATGCCAATAAGACACAATTCAGGCAAGAGACTCACGATTTTTAGAGCCAAAAATGGCTTAATTATGGCTGTCCAGTCTACCGCCTGAAAATGCCTCCGCTCCAAAAGAAGTCAACAAGGGAAATACATTCTACCGCTTATGTTTTTTAAAACCTCTCACTTACCTCTTCTAAAATGTTGGCATATATGCACTAGACCATGGGTACAAACTTTCTCTCGGGTGCCAAATTTACAGTGTGGTTTGTGGCCGAGGGCCGCACCGGTGGGGGCGGGGTCAGTAGGGGAGGGGGGGCAGGGCTAGAGCAAAAAAAAAAACTGTGACCAGGAGGTTGAACACAGGCCCCTGCAGCGAACTCCATCGTCCACTGAGCCACCAAACTCGGCATACACACATTTCTATCTTTCTCTCTCTCTCTCTGTCTCCCTCCCTCTTTCTATCTCTCCCTCCCTCTCTCTGTCTCCCACCCTCGCTCTCTCTGTCTCCCTCCCTCTCTCTCTCTGTCTCCCTCCCTCTCTCTTTCTCTCTCTCTCCCTCTCTCTCTCCCTCTCTCTCTCCCTCCCTCTGTCTCCCGCTGTCCCCTCTGTCTCACTCAATCAGTCTGTCTCCCTCTCTCTGTCTGTCTACCTCCCTCTGTCTCCCTCCCTCTGTCTCCTTTCTCTCTCTCCCTCTGTCTCCCTCTGTCTTTCTCTGTCTGTCTCCCTCTGTCTGTCTCCCTCCCTCTGACTCCCTCTCTGTCTCCCTCTCTCTCTCTCTCTCCCTTTCTCTCTGTCTCCCTCCCTCGGTCTGTCTCCCTCTGTCTGTCTCCCTCTGTTTTTCTGTCTACCGCCCTCTGTCTCGCTCTCTCTCTCTCTCTCTCGCTCCCTCTGTCTCCCTCTGACTCTCTCTGTCTGCCTTCATCTCCTTCCCTCTGTCTCCCTCTGTCTGTCTCCCTCTGTCTGTCTCCCTCTGTCTGTCTCCCTCTGTCTGTCTCCCTCTGTCTGTCTCCCTCCTTCTGACTCCCTCCTTCTGACTCCCTCTCTCTCTGTCTCCCTCTGTCCCCCTCCCTCGGTCTGTATCCCTCTGTCTTTCTCCCTCTCCCTCCCTCTGTCTCCCCCTGACTCCCATTCTCTGTAAAAATGTAAAATCCAGTACTTGTATAGTGCACAAATCACCCCCAAAGGGGTATCTCGGCGCTGGGGGCCGTTGGGAAGATTAAGCGAGCTACTGCCCAGTCGCATGGTGCTGAGCAGACCCCTGCCACCGGGGATCGAGCAGTAATCCCCAGCGTCCAACGTCAGTCGCACTGGACGCGGCGCCACACCTCTCCCTCTGTCTACCTACCTCTGTCTCCCTCTCTCTCTGTCTCCCTCTCTCTATGTCTCCCTCTGTCTCCCTATCTCTGTCTCTCTCTCTTCCTCCCTCTGTCACCCTCTGTCTCTCTCTTTCTCCCTCTGCCTCCCTCCGTCTGCCTCTCCGTCTCTCTCTGTGTCTGTCTCAGTCTCTGCCTCTATCTGTCTGTCCCTGTCCCTGTCTCTGCCTCTATCTGTCTGTCTGTCCCTTTCTTTGTCAGTCCCTGTCTCCCCCCTCTGTCTTCCTCTCCGTCTCTCTGTTTCTGTCTGTCTATGCCTCTATCTGTCTGCCCCTGTCTCTGCCTCTATCTGTCTCTGTCTGTCCCTGTCTCTGTCTCTATCTCTGTCAATCTCTGTCTCCCTCTCTCTCTCTCTCTCTCTCTCCTACCTCCCTCTCTCTATCTCTCTCTCTCCCTCTCTCTGTCTCCCTCTGTCTCACTCACTCCGTCTGTCTCCCTCTCTCTGTTTCCCTCTCTGTCTCCCTCGCTCTCTCTCACTCTGTCTCCCTCCTTCTTTCTCCCTCTGTCTGTCTGTCTCCCTCTGCCTGGCGCCCCCTGTCTCCCTTTCTGTCACCCTCTGTCTCCCTCCCTGTCTCCCTCTCTCTCCCTCTCTCTCTGTCTCCCTCTGTCTGTCTCTGTCTCTCTCCCTCTGTCTCCCTTCCACTGTCTCCCTCCCACTGTCTCCCTCCCACTGTCTCCCTCTGTCTGTCTCCCTATGTCTCCCTCTGTCTGTCTCCCTCTCCATCCCTTTGTCTCCCCTGGACTTCCTCCCCCTGTCTCCCTCCCTGTCTCCCTCTCTCTCTGTCTCCCTCTCTCTGTCTCCTTGATTCCCTCTCTCTGTCTCCCTCTCTCTCCCTCCCTCTGTCTGTCTCCTTCTGTCTGTCTCCCTCTGTCTCCCTCCGTCTGTCTCCCTCCCTCTGTCTATCTCCCTCCCTCTGTCGCCCTCCTCCCTCTGTCTCCTTGTCTCCCTCCCTGTCTGTCTCCCTGTCTGTCGCTCTCTGTCTCCCTCTCTGTCTCCGTCCCTCTGTCTCCCTCTCTCTCTCTCGGTCTCCCTCCCTCTGTCTCCCTTTGTCTGTCACCCTCCTTCTGTCTCCATCTGGCTCCCTCCCTCCCTCGGTCACCCTCCTCCCTCTGTCTGCCTCTTTCTCCCTCTGTCTGTCTCCTCCCTCTGTCTGTCTCTGTAATATATGAAGAAAGAGCTTCCAAGAGGCAATTGAATTGTTCAAGTAAGAAGAGCTTTTATTTGTAGTGCTCACAGTCTGAGCGTAAGATCCTGAATGCCGTTTAACAGTTCGGCAACTCTATTTCAGTAGCGCGTCTTTATTCAAATAACAATACATACACGCGACTCTCTCACGCGGCACAAACATGCATGCACACAACAACATTCAAGAGACAACATACAGACTCGCGGCACCAACTTACACATACACCTCACGCACACTCAACACGAGACAATCCACATTCAAACTACAACAAGATGTTTATTGTTGTGAATGACGCGCGTGAGCACACGCGCGTCATTACCAACAACAACCACACGCTACACACCTCCCTCCCTTTTTTTTTTTTTTTTTTTAAGATAGAACAAAATCATCGAATCTTGAAGGAATTTTTCGACATCTTGAACTCCTTAACAGTTCTTGTGAATCACAATGAGTGGTAACAGTAGGTAATTCACAGTCAGTGGTAACAGTAGATAATTGAGATGATTTTGAGTCATTAACATCAACATCCAGAAATACATTGAATGAATTATCTTTATCCAAAACTGTATTTGATGAAACATTTCCATGAAATTCTTTTCTACTATTATATATCGAGACTCTGCTGAAATGCCACACACTACCATCAGTTACCCTAATAGCATTCTTGAACACCTCTACAACTTTAACAGGATCAGACCACTTTGCCAACCCTTTATGTACATAACTGCCTTTCTTCAACCTCACCAAATCACCAACATGTACAGTCACACAACTCTTTGTTCTATTTCTTGATAATTCTTCCTTCATCTTTTCTTTATAAGCATCAACTTTCCTGCGAATCTCCTTAAAGTCCACCTCTGCAAAATCAATACGGTTCCTATCCTTATTCTTTAACCACCAAGGAACTAAATTAGTGCTGGGTTTACGCCCTCTTAACATTTCAAAAGGAGACAGTAAAGTAATAGCATTAGGAGTAGTTCTATAAGATAATAACATGGACTGTAAAGCCTTGTTCCAGCATAATCCACCTTTGACAGCTAGTTGGATAGCTTCCTTGACAACCCTATTGAATCTTTCTATTTGACCATTGGCCTCAGGATGGAATACTGCTATTCTTCTGTGAAAAATGCCACATCTACTAAAATACTTTTCCATTTGTCTACTAACAAACTGCGGACCATTATCCGTCACTACTTCCTGGGGAATACCCTCCCTGCAGAAAATTTCATCCATAAACTGTATTATAGCATCACTAGTCACTTCTTTGACCATCTTTATCTCTGGCCATTTTGAAAAGTAATCTATGAGTACTATACCAAAAGAATGTTGTTGTGGTAAAACACTGAATGGACCAATTATATCAATCCCAATCTTATTCCATGGCGATGCCGGTAAACTAACAGGTTGTGGTACACTGGGCAAAGCCTTAGCTGTTTTGTCACTGTTGGTACATAAGTCACACAATTTCACTTGTTGCTCAACAAAATAATCAATACCTGGCCACCAGAAATTATTCTTCAACCGTCTTCTAGTAACTGATATCCCAAAATGCCCAACATGTGCCAAATCCAAGAATTTTTTCCTGAGACTGAACGGTGGAATAAATTTATCATTCCTTAACAATATCCCATTTTCTATGGTTAATTCATCCTTAATCATGTGATAACTGATTAAACCACCTGTAAAATTCTTCCCTTCAGGCCAACCTTCCAACACATATTCTTTTACTTTAGTGAGTTCTAAGTCTTTGTTCATTTCCTCATTCCACGTTTCTTCTTCAACTATTGAACTTTCACCAAACACTAAATTAACATCATTGTAAACATATGCTACTTCACATTCATCTTTATCAACCATATCAGAATCCCTGCATGGTAATGGAAGCCTTGACATACAGTCTGCGTGAACATTCGATTTCCCAGGGATATATTCTAAGGAATATTGAAAATTTTGCAACCTTGATGATAATCTGGCTAATCTTGAAGAAAGAGAGCGTCCTCCACCTGGTGATAATATATGTACTAAAGGCTTGTGATCAGTTTTTATGGTGAATTTCGTTCCCCATAAGAAAGGTCGGAAATGTTCAGCACCCCAAACACACGCTAGAAGTTCTCTTTCAATCACCGAATAATGACGTTCAGACTCTCTCAATGTTCTTGAAGCATATGAAACAATCCATTCTTTACCCCATTCCTCTTGAATCAGTACAGCACCCAAACCACAATTACTTGCATCTACTGTCACTATACATTTCTTGCCAATTACAAATGGTTTAAGGCAAGGTGCCTTGGTGATCATTGACTTTACTGCATTGAATGTTCCTGTCATAGCTTCTGTCCATTCAAATTTTGCATTTTTCTTCAAAAGCATCCTGAAAGGTTCAATTACACTCGCATAGTTTTGGATAAATTTTGAATAGAATTCAACAAGACCTAAAAATGCAACTAACTGTTCCTTGTTCTGAGGAATAGGAGCTTTGCTGATGTTTTCCAAATGTGAGTTTTTGGGTCTAATGCCATTAGCACTAATACAATGTCCAAGATATTCTACTTCATTCCTCCTAAATTTACATTTGGGTGCGCGTAAAGTTAGACCCTTCTCAGCCAGGGCATTCAACACTTTAAATAAATGCTTGTCATGTTCAATCATATCTTTCCCAAAAACTAAAATGTCATCCTGGAATGCGATTGCTCCTGTTAATCCATCCAGTGTCTCTTTCATCAGCCTTTGAAAAACTGCAGCTGCACTTGCTAACCCAAAAGGCATCCTGCAAAATCTATATAGCCCTTCAGGAGTAATAAAAGCGGTCAAATCCTTTGAGTCTTCATGCAAGACCACCTGATGATACGCACTTGTTAGATCTAAACATGAAAAAAAATTTGCATTGTTAAGAGTAGACACCATTTCGTGTAGATTGGGCAAAGGATGTGAGTCTACACAAATTGCATTGTTCAAACTGCGCAAATCTATGCACACACGAAGATCTCCCCCAGATTTGATCGAAATCACAATGGGAGAAACCCATGGAGACGATTCAATGGGTTCTATAATGTTCTTTTTACACATGTCATCAAGAATTTCTTTCAGCTTTCCTCCGTAAGAAAGAGGTACATTTCTTACTTTATGTCGGACAGGTAAAGCATTTGCATGTACTTTTATCCGATGTTCGAATCCCTTATATTTGCCTAGAACATCACAAAATAATTTGGGAAATGCTTCTTTAATTTTTGAGATTAAATCTCCTCCAGTTTCACCTCGTGCAGATTCATTGGGTACAGAATCAATTGCATAAACAGGTGGATCAGCACTAGGATCAAAGTTTCATACCTAATTGATCAGCGTGTGGCCAACTCAATAATGAATCACCAGATTCCGTTATATACACTTTCCCATGTGCAGAGTAATTTTTAAATTTCAGTTCAGCAATGAAATAACCAATGAGTTGCAATCTATGTCCTGTATACCCACTTGGTGTGACATCTGGTGGTAATAGTCTGATATTGGGCCAGTTAGATTTGAACAAGATATTAGGTAGAACTGTGTACCATGAACAAGAGTCAACAAATACTTTGGTAGAGACTCCATTAATAGTGATAAAACACGAAGGAAATTTCCTTACTTTTTGCTCTTTAGTTATACACATTATGGTATTCACATCAAATTCACAATCACTTGAATTTTCTTGTTCTTGTTCTTGCACTAAACTGACTTTCCTTGGTGCTGATCTGCAAACTTTTGAAAAATGCCCCTTTTTTTCACATCTTGAACAAACTTTGTCTAAGGCTGGACACAATCTTGAGTTCCCCAAATGAAGATTACTACCACATCTGAAACAGTACATATTATAAGTTCTTGCATCAGGTTTTTGCCACATATTCATCCTTTGATCAGATCTTTGCCATATATTTGTTCTCTGATCAGGTTTCTGCCATCTATTCCTGTATTCATTTTTATACTGGTTATCATTCCTTGTGTTATTATATTTCCCATATTTCCCTGAATCTTAAAATCTCTCATTTTCCTTGCTTACAATTGAAATATCAGATTTACTGTTATTCTGTGAACGTATTTCATCTATAAATTTTTCTGAATGCTCTATTGATTTTGCAATTTCAATTGCTGCATTTAAAGTCATGTCTGAAGTTGTCCATAGTCTTTGTTGTATTTTCTTGTTGTTAGTACACATAAGGATCTGGTCTCTTAAAACCTGGTCATAGTTGATGTGTTCAAAATCACAAGTAACTGCTAATGCCCTCAATGCAGATACATAGTTGTCAATGGACTCATCTGTTAGTTGTTTTCTTGAGTAAAATTTAAATCTTTCCATAACCATATTAATTTTTTTCCATATCTAATGGCCAATTGCTTGGTAGCAATTTGATACACATTTAAATTAGAGGTGTTGCTTAATGGAGGAAGACTTTTGAACTCCTTGAGAGCTATTCCGCCAAGACAGTGCTTCAATAAAGCTAATTTCCTTTCTGCTTCACATTCTCCTTCCTCTAAAACATCAACATACGCTAAAAACATAGGTTCCCAAATGTCCCATTCAATAGGAGGGTCACCTTTGCTAGCTAAAAATAAAGGAGGAGGTTGAATTCCAGTCATGGTTAATAAGAACAAAACTTTTAACAGTAAAGAGAAACAATTGTTTATACTAGAATTATTTGTGACTCACAACAGTGTGTGCGAATCACAGATGTCACTTACTGTCAATTTCTCCTTGTAAATGTCTCTCCAAGCAATTATATTCCAGTTGTTGTTAATCCACAGTGAGCTGAATAATAAAGTATTCGTTTTTTTGTTTTTTGTTTTTGTTTTTTTTTAGATGATGCTCAGAAAATAGCCAATGAAAAGAGCTCTTATTAATCCATTTATTGTAATCCAATCAGACACGTTGAAGAGCATCCAATAGGAGGTGCTGGTGTGAAATCTCCCAAGTGTTACAGCCAATGAGAACGATTTGTTGCAAAAATGAAAAAAAACCCTTGAAAAATATACTCGTTGCACGTATGGAAACGTGTTCCCGATCGTCGCCAGTGTAATATATGAAGAAAGAGCTTCCAAGAGGCAATTGAATTGTTCAAGTAAGAAGAGCTTTTATTTGTAGTGCTCACAGTCTGATCGTAAGATCCTGAATGCCGTTTAACAGTTCGGCAACTCTATTTCAGTAGCGCGTCTTTATTCAAATAACAATACATACACGCGACTCTCTCACGCGGCACAAACATGCATGCACACAACAACATTCAAGAGACAACATACAGACTCGCGGCACCAACTTACACATACACCTCACGCACACTCAACACGAGACAATCCACATTCAAACTACAACAAGATGTTTATTGTTGTGAATGACGCGCGTGAGCACACGCGCGTCATTACCAACAACAACCACACGCTACAGTCTCCCTCTGTCTTCCTCTGTCTGTCGCCCTCTGTCTCCCTCTGTCTCCCTCTCTCTGTCACCCTCTGTCTCCGTCCCTTTCTCCCTCCCTCTGTCTCCCTCTCTGTCTCCCTCTGTCTGTCTCTGTCTCCCTCCCTCTGTCTTCCTCCCTCTGTCTGTCTCCCTCTCTCTGTCTCCCTCTCCCTCCCTCTGTCTCCCCCGGACTCCCTCCCTCTGTCTCCCTCCCTGTCTCCCTCTCTCTTTGTCTCCCTCTGTTTCCCTCTCTCTCTGTCTCCCTCCTTCTGTCTGTCTCCCTCTGTCTGTCTCCCTCCCTCTGTCTCCCGCCCTCTGTCTGTCGCCCTTTGTCTCCCTCTCTGTCTCCATCCCACTGTCTCCCTCCCTCTCTCTCCCTTTGTCTCCCTGCCCGTCTCCCTTTGTCTGTCTACCTCCCTCTGTCTCCCGCTACCTGTCTCCCTCCCTCTGTCGCCCTCCTCCCTCTGTCGCCCTCCTCCCTCTGTCTCCCTCTTTCTCCCTCTGTCTGTCTCCTCCCTCTGTCTGACTCCCTCTGTCTGTCACCCTGTCTCCCTCTCTCTGTCACCCTCTGTCTCCCTACATCTGTCTCCCTCTCTCTCTGTCTCCCTCTCTCTGTCTCCCTCTGTCTGTCTGTCTCCCTCCCTCTGTCTTCCTCCCACTTTCTCCCTCTGTCTCCCTCTGTCTGTCTCCCTCTCTCTGCCGCCGTCTCCCTCCCTCTGTCTCCCCTGTTATCTTACGGTCCTCAGGATCAGGGTGATGCTCAGAGGGGTCCACCTCTTGATCTAACCAAGCCTAGATTGCTGTAATAGCATAGGTCAGTGGAAGGATCAAGCGAGGGAAGGTAGGGAAGGAACAGCTGGGAGGGAGATTTGAAACAACAAACAAGAATTCTTGTAGCAATGCTCTCTAGGATACCACTCTTAGTCACAATGATATGAACTATGCTTATACCTGTAAAATAACAAAGAACAGCAAGGTAATAAGATAATTCTCTTCTTGGCATAAGGTGTTGTCTGGGTGGCGTTGTCTAGGACTATATCCAACCTTCTAGGATAATATTTGCTTCAACATCCGTCAGGTTGCAACACATAAATTCCTGTAGTATGGCTGTATTATAGAGCACATGAAACGCCAAAGAAATATTGTTGAAGAAGAAAGAATGTTATTGTCATTTGAGGAAACAATAGATAGAGTTACGTCACCCCTAAAGGACCCAGAACCAACAGTACCTTGTAGCCTTCTCAATGCCAATATGCTAAACCGTGCTCTGCACGAGCGTAATCCATAGCTCACCAGCAGAGGGCAGTACACGGCCGAAAGTGCCGAGCGGTAGCGATATTCAAAATGCCCAAAGAATATTAACATCCACCCTAAACGTCCCCCGCATGAGCTGCAGCCGCAAGCTCTCCAACAGAGTACAACCAGGGGAACGGAGGTAAAGAAAAAACGCCCTCCGCACGAGCCGCAGACTCACCAACGGAGGACACTCGTGAAATAACGGCCGACAATGCCGTTCGGTAATTAACCGGTGATGTTACGTCCTCCGCATGAGCTGCAGCCCCAAGCTCTCCAACAGAGGACAACCAAGGGAACGGAGGTAAGGAAAACCGTCCTCCGCAAGAGCCGCAGACGCAGGCTCACTAACAGAGGACACTTGGGGACTAACGGCCGACAATTCCATTTGGTAATTATCGGGTGAGTTTCCTTCTTCGCATGAGACGCCTTAGCGCTCGCCAACGAAGAAGAATGCTCCAATAGGTCAGGACAGGAATGCAAGAGCACAGGCCGCAGGACACCTCATCAATCTGTTCGGCTTGACAAATGGAATTTCCGACACTGTTTCCGGGTATGGGCGTTACTAAATAGGGATTCCATACGACGTCAGACGTGCTACGCCCGGCATGATTGGAGATGTAATTTATCTCCTGAAGTCCACGATGATACAGGATGCGAAGGCAGAGGTTACTCTGTTGTGTTGCGCTCTAGTCCGGAGCATGTAACACCCCCGGACTCCCTCCCTCTGCCTCCCTCCCTCTGTCTCCCTTTCTCTCTCCCGCTCTCTGTCTCCCTCTGTTTCCCTCTCTCTCTTTCTCCCTCCCTTTATCTGTCTCCGTCTGTCTCCCTCTTTCACTCTCCCTCTATCTGTCTCCCCCCTCTATCTGTCTCCCTCCCTCTGTCACCCTCCTCCCTCTGTCTCCCTGTCTGTCTCCCTCTGTCTGTAGCCCTCTGTCTCCCTCTGTCTCCGTCCCTGTCTCCCTCCCTCTCTCTGTCACACTCTGTCTGTCTACCTCTGTCTCCTTTCCTCTGTCTCTGTCTCTCTCTCTCTGTCTCCCTCTCTCTCTGTCTCCCGCTGTATGTCTCTGTCTCCCTCCCTGTCTCCCTCCCTGTCTCCCTCCTTCTCTCTCCCTCTGTCTTCCTCCCTCCAACTCCCTCTGTATGTCTCCCTGTCTGTCACCCTCTGTCTTTATAGCCAATATGAGGGAAAGAAGTGCCAAACTGCAGTTTAAACGTATTAGACAAACACAATCTTATTATGAGTGACAGGTTGAAGTCCATATTTATACCTAGATTCCTCACTTGGGGGGTCATTAAGATGGCGGGCGGACATCCTATCGTGAAATGGGACCGCCCGCCATAAGGGCAGGGGTCCCGTGGGGGCCATTAGGATGCGCCCGCCACAGTGGCAGTATTGCCAGTAATTTAAAAAAAGGGGGGCTCTAAATGCCCATTACACTTACTCTAAAGAATTAGTAAGTATGCGGACAACTTGTATAATCCAGAATAAATCAATTATTTTAATTATCAATTTTTTTGCAAAGCATTGTTATATTGTATTCACATATTTAAAGACACAAATATTTACACTCCACATTTATCTAACATAAAAATTCATACATTTGGTACCACTTTCACACATGCATACACATCCTCATACATGAACAAGACAATTTACATCAAATTAGGCATAACATATTTACAAGAATCAATTTAAACTAGAACCAACACAGGAAATTTAAATCAAATGTTCACAAAATTAATTATAATTTCAAGAAAATCCTAGTGTTGTGCAGAAAGGTCCACGCGTTTCGAAAACCCTTTACTTCTAGGGAATTCTCGTCAGGACCACGTAGCTCAGGGTGCTTGTTTTCTTTGCCCTCAAGGGTTATCCAACCTCTTTTGCCGTTTGTAATGTTTGAAGTGTGGAGTTTAAATTAGAATGATATCACGGGTGTATATGTTTTGGTAAGGGACGGGCAGCCGGAGGAGCAATTTCTGAAGTCCGCTGCTTCCCTGTTCCTATGTGTTTTTTTCATATGGACCGGGCCAATAGAGACTCTGATGGAGTTTATCACTTGGCTTAACGTAGGTGATGACAATTTAAATTTTACATCCCACACAGACAGACAAAGCTGCAAGTTCCTCGATTTAATAATTAAACATACTGAAGGATGTCTGAATGTGGAGCTATTCACAAAACCTTCCGACAGGAACACCATGCTCCATTATAAGAACATACTTGCACTCAATTCATGCAATGAACGTATAAAATTCACACATAGCATTGAACAAGACAGTATCTCCTTTCTGGATGTGCAAGTGATGAAAGTCAATAATGTAATCAGCACCAGAGTATTTACAAAAAAGACTGATAAGAACGCCTGTTTGTTATTACAAAGTTTTCACCCAGATTCTTTAAAAAAGCATCTACCCACGTCGCAATACGTCAGGTTGAAAAGAATCACCACTAATGAACTTGATTTAAAAGAATCACTTAAATCACAGACAACTAAGTATCAGCAAAGAGGATATCCGCAAGAAATTTTGGACACATCGCTCCGTAAGGTTGAAAAATTAAGCAGAGAAACCCTGTTACACACCAAAGAGAAAGATGCTGAAAAAAAGACTGTATGTGTGTTGAAGTATTCTGCAGAATCATCTAAAATCAAAAAAATTATCAATACTCATTGGTCGCTGATCGCAACTGAACCGGATCTTAAGGATCTATACAGTGACAAGATCACGTTTGCGTTTCAAAGATCTAAGAATCTCAAAGAACTTTTGAACTCACGGAAAGAAGCGACTCAGAACTGGAGAGGAATGCTTAAATGCCCCAACTGCACGCATTGTAATAACATGATGGTAGGGAAAACTTTCAGACATCCCACAAAAGGTCACACCATTGAACTACATCATTCCAGCACGTGCGACACTACGAATTGCATATATCTCATCAAATGCCCTTGTGGTAAAGTGTACGTGGGCCAAACGGAACGTAAAATCAAAGTCCGCATTACAGAACATAAGAGCAATATACGGCTAGCCAACATGAAATCTAACATAGCCTGTCATTGGAAAGAAGCTGGGCACCAAATATCACAGTTGAAGTTCATGGTGTTGGAGAGCATTCCACAACGACGAGACATGGATTCCTTGAAACAGAGACTAAGAGCAGAGTTCTTTTGGATCAGAAAATTAAATTCCATTCATCCGATTGGGATGAATGACCGGATCGAACTTTCCTGTTTTCTATAAATAGACACTACATATTGCCTCATCATGCATTGGTTTGACCATTTCCTTAGAGCCCCGATGATTTGTTGAATTGTAATGGAATTCATATTGTGTACCATAGATTTCGCTAATTTTGGAAATATTTACTCCATTGTCTGTTTACATTTTGTTATCAACATGTATAATTTTATATAGGTATTGCACATTACACAGAACGGGCATAGGATATTCGATCACGGGTATTTTCCACACACTTCCGCTTTTGAAGCCTTTGTACTCGGGTCACATGGTGAGGGTTAAAATGCACATTGTCTTTCCTATTGGTCCATTAGAACGCCATGTGATCATCTTTTGCACAAATCATAGCGCGACTTACTTGCGGGTGAATCACTTGATATTTTCGAGACGCGGCATGTTGCGGTACTAACGTGAGTGTGTTTGTTTATTCGTTTTTATCTGTCTAAAGTCGTGGCATTTTCACGTTCTGGTGGAAGCTTTGATCTGGTTTCATTCCGTGCACTTTTCCGCATTTAAACGTGGGGTAGCGGGTATTTTTTGGTCTTATGCACATAGCGCACATTTTTAAGGATGGTTACGTTTGATAGTCAGCACACCAGGGTCCTATGCATCACAAGTTCTTCATCCAGCACGTAACCCACAGAGAACTGTTCATTTGCATGTTCACGGAGTAACACAGAGTTAGATGAATGTACCACGCTAAGTGGAGTAACTAATTTGGTCCTGTTTTAACCCTTATTTCTAGACCCCTGACAAAGGGTCCAATTCTAATGACCCGAAATGCATTGGGTGGACGTGAACAATTGCAATCATGTCGTAATTTGTATCATAAGATGGATATTATGATCAGATGAAGTGAATCAATGAAACTTTCAAATAAGAATTGGTTTTGAAAAACTACAAGATTATTTAAGAATAAACTTTATTTTGGAAGAAACCTCAGTGTTTCAACGTTCATTGAGCGCACAGTCAGGTGGGTAGTAGATGCTACTCACAACATACCCTCCCATTATAAGAGTAACCATCCGCCATGCCAGGTCAATAACATTCCATTTGGCCAGTTCCTGAGGTTAAAGAGAAACTGTACAACAACCCAGGATTTTGATAAACATGCAGTGGTCCTAAAATCCAAATTCAGTGAACGCGGATATCCGAAACGGCTGGTTAGGCATGCTTATAAACGTGCAAAATATTACGATAGAGATAGTTTACTCAGAACTAAAGAGAAAAAAGACACCACCCCCCAGTCCATCATTTTTGTGACTAATTTCAATCAAGTAAGTAATAAATTAAAAAACATAATAAATAGGAACTGGCATCTGATCAATGATAAACAACAGAAAAGGTTACCCAAACCCATGTTCTCCTTTCGGAGGAATCGTACGATTCGCAACAGCCTAGTGCATACTTACAGGGAAGTGATAACAAATAGTCAGCCCTGTATAGATAACGCCCCCTTACCAACTGGTACATTCCCCTGTACCGGGTGCACTAACTGCAAGGACATAATCCGCGGCAATACAGTCACCATAAAAGATGTAGTCTTTAAACCTAGAAGCTTTATGAACTGCCGAACTAAGAATGTAATTTATCTTATAAGCTGTCCATGTGACCTCATTTATATTGGCGAAACATCAAGAGAGGTACGCATCCATATAAATGAACATAAATCGGCGCTACGAACTAATAAAAGAGGTGCTCCTCTGACTGAACACTGGAGAACAGTGAAACATGACATCAAAGATCTGCGATGGTGCTGTTTAGAAACAGTAACCATTAATGCTGGAGGAGGTGATCTGAACCAAAAAAGGAAAAAACGCGAACAGTACTACATGTCAAGATTTAATAGCGTTCGGTCGGGACTTAACAGCAGAGAAGACTGGGAACGGATAACTTAGCACTATATATAATCAAGTATTGCATTAATTCCACGACAAGTGATCTCTCTACCTTCTACTAATATGAAATCAAGCTTGAACAAAACTAGTGCCCTTTTTCTGAACGAAACAAATTGTGCAAGAAAGTTATTCCTAATATTTAATTAGGCAGATACTGTGTTTCCTGTCTATCACAAAAATATCAGTTGAACCCCTGATGACACTCAGTTGGGACTCTTATAGAACCTATCGGTATTCTACAATTAGACTTTGACATCAAATACTCTTCGTGACCATTTATGCGGCTCATTTTTTGCCTTACCATAAATTACGATATCGCGGAAATGCAATCAGATATTTTTACTAAGACTTGCGAACACATGATTAATCTGCGCATACTAGCGGCACTCATATTGAATTGTTCGCGTTGTATCAACACTTGTGTAAAGTTACTTTAAAGAAACTCCCTATCACATGACCCTAAGCCGCCCTATCACTAGGCACCTTCGTACAACCAATGACGACCCTTGTTACATATAAATCGCAAGTTGGCGGGCGCTCACGAACAACTTATCTACACAGAACCCCCGAAACGCTGTCGCAACAGGAGCAGGGAGGCCGACCCTATGTGAGGAGGTAAGGAGAGGTTTAGAGAAAGGGGCTCTCTTTTGGCAGTGTTTTAAATGACTCGTAAATAAAACGTCCTGTTTTAACTCACTAGCGAACCAACATGGGGACGATGAAATCAACAATAGAGACATGGATAAACATAGCTGTGTAACCCCTCTATGGGATAGTAACCACAAGATAGAAACAATAGACGAGCGATCTAACGGCGGCCGTCTGGTTTTATAACCTACACGGACATAATAAAAACCACAAGAGACATACGATACACTAGCGGTTAAACGGGCGCGTCTGGTGTGTTTGTAAGGTACACGCACATAACCATACGGTTGGCCCTTCGTGAACCTATCCCACTGAACTGTGATTTTGAGGTGCAAATAATAAAAGACAAATTCACAATTCTTCGAATAAAGACATACTCCCTACAAGTTGACACAATAAGGGAGATATAAAAATTGAAATTTGAATACCGGTCTTTTTCACCCTCAGAAATCCCAGACTGTGAGGGAGGACAACCCCCAGATTAGAAAAGTCGACACGGAATAGCCAATTGAAAGGGCTACGACTACAGCGATTTGCCATATAGTGAAATGTGGTAAGTGGAAATACCATGAACCTTTAGACCAAAGAGTTAATAAGACATTTTAGACATGAAGGGTAACTCTATGCATTTGATTTAATCCTCAGCAAAACGTGAACGGACATATAACCGGTGGCTCCTGTCACGACAGCGTGAACTTGAATATAATCTTTTAAGGTACCCAATCCTTGCAAATAGATATATACACGACCTAGTGAGAGGTTTAAATCACTACTAATAAAGGCACCTCTATCTTTATTCTATGTAGAGGCATATGAACATCCAGACATATCTATTATACGAGAGCCTGAACTCCGTCCTGCCCAGATCAGGGAACGGTCTTTTTATCCAACTCCGAGGCAATTTTAACCCTCAGGTAACGAGAGAATAGTGCTCACACTTTATCTATAGAACATGTGTGTATACATGAATAGACCATGTTAGATTAACAATCTTTGTTTGTTAATAACAGAGCCCGATGTACTGTTTTTCTATAATACCAATAAACTGACCCTCCAAGAAAACATGTAGTGACAAATATATTTACAATCAACTGTTAGAGCCCAATCTGTGTGTAGTTAAGTTAAAAAGAAGTCAGCAGAGTTGAAAAATTAGCAATAGCATTAAAGATTGTTTGTGCCCATATTAACTGTACCATATACATGAAATAGTAATTGTTTGTTTCTTTGTAGAAACTGTCCTGAAGGTTTTTAATTTACACTTCAACCGAAACGCCGTGTCGACACCTGTTCTTTTATGAACATTTTAACCATTGTCATATTTAGTTGTTTGATTTGTATGATTATGTCTTTTATATAATATGTATTAATATTTTTATGATTGTATGTATTTCTATAGCCTTTGCTATTGTGATAAAAATACAAATTTGCTGAATAAATATGTATTTGTATAAACTCAAGAAATAACCCTCTCCTTCTGCCTACAATTCATTATATCATGTATTTTATAGAATGTTGATTTGGGATTTTGAGTCATAACTGCACAGTTGAAATATCCTTAATAGGTCTCTATATTTTTGTTTGAAATTTGGAGGTTCTTTTACTACTGTGAGATTGGTATTACAGCTTAAAACAAGTCACTGTTGGGCATCTGTGTTCATTTAAGACCACTTTTGTGGCTCCTGAAGGGACGTTTGTGTCTTTTTCTGAATACTTTCCCCTGGTCCCAGACCTTAAATAGAAGGGGGCCTCCTTTACCTTGTTTTGATATTCCTGCATATGTGCACTTTTATAGATATGGGCAATGATCGGAAATAATATATATACATATACGATTATACATTGAGACACAAATATGCACTTGTTTAGTATCCACAAAATAGCATATTTATAGGAGTCCAGTAAACATATATGTAGTAAAAAAGACTGTAAAATAAGCCATAATTTAGGCAAAACATAATATTGCCTGAACATGCTGTTGGACTGAGAATGCTCCGTGTGAGTTATGCAGTAATTCTGCCATGGTCTGAGTGCTTCACTGTGACTCACTTATACCCCAGTTTTTTTTATTTTGGCACTAGGCTCACACTACTATAATATGTGCAGAGGCCTACCCCTGTCCCTGACACAAATGAAGTCCTGCAACTATCCTGTGACCTGAAGGGGTGCACCAATCATGATCTCATTTTGCTGACAGTGAACTTCCGCCCCTGTCATGGGTTTAGCATGTACAGTGGTGGTAGCAGCATAACATGTTTTGGGAATATACAGTCGTGGTCACAAGTTCTATCTGTGTAGCTGGCCCCATTTGTGTGAAGTTCTGCATCAATGTTTAACCTAGATCCTAGTACTAACATCCAAGTCAATTGTGTGTGTTTGTGGCTTGTGCCGTACATGCAGCACGTGCATGAGGGAACGAGAGTAATGGATACCTGCAGGTCCCATTTTGGAAGTCCCTAGACTGCTCCTGTGCAGAAGATGTAGGGGGGATTGTTATCACAGAGAGTGGAAGAGTATTGCTGTCATTCCTGAAAATTAAGGGAGGGGACAAGGCTCCTTTAAATTCACTTAAGAGATCCTGCATAGTGGAACTGCTGATTAGTTTTACTGTGGTACTGTTATTTGTTCGGTATTCGGGGTGCGGCTCTCATCTTTGTTATTCAGGGTGAGAGAGATCTTTAAGGTGAAGCCAGCCTTTTGTCTTCATCATTTCACCGTTCAGTGTGGCTGGTGAAAAGTCAGTTGCAGAAAAGTCACACCTCTTTGGGCCTCTGTTGTGAGCGCTCCAAGCTGGAGACTACCCTGCTGTGAAAAGCATCACTCTACCAAAAGGCTATGTCGGGAGAATAGCCTATTGAGGACACTTGACAGAAGAGCCACTGCAAACCTGATTTGAGATTGCAAGCAAAAAACCCACATTCCTTATCTGCTTTGAATGCATAAATTTGCGAGCTACTTACATCCTTGTTGCTCCAGTTCCAAGTCCTTTCATCAAGGAAGGGAGTATACTGCAGCATACTTTGAGGCCTGCTGTACAACAGCTAGTACTGGTGAAAGCCAGCTTCTCAAAGGAGAGGGTACCTCAATAAGAGTCTTTACTTGCTGGAAGAGCTGTAATCCTGACCAGAAGCACCTGGAAGCCAGTCTGCCTGCTGAGAGAGTGAAGAGCCTGTGAAGCCGCAGGTGGTGTGACTGCCAGGCAGTGCGAGTGTCACATGTCCCGTGCAGGCCCATTGCCAATTTCCCTATATTGGCATGAGTATGCTGCAGTTTTTACTTTGCTTTACACACATATTTTGCTTTGGGCCACTCTGTACTTTCGCACAGAACTAACTGTTATTTTTGTGTTCTTCAGTTTCCTGTGATTTAGTCTGAACACTGTAGACAAGAACAAACAACAATGCCCCTTGTTATTCTGTTTTTGTCAGGCTCTAGCACATAGAAAAAATTCATGCATGCAGCTGTTGTTTGGGAACACATACTCTTTGTCCGATAGGTATGCACAGTCAAGCAAATACACAAGATCGTGACTACACCTGAGATGTATAACCTTCATCTGCGCATGCTAGGGTATGTGGTCTGCTGCAAACACCCAGAGATCTTTTGATATATAATCACTTTGCTTCTATAGAAGGGCAATGGGTAAGTTTACCTGTCTTCTACAATGACAGCTCCTTTTATGATTGATAGATTACTTACTATGCTGAACGTATTTGTGTTAGGCATCTTCCTACATATTGTGGCACGTATACTGCATACTAGAGCACGATAGTTGAAATAAGTATTTTAAACTTTTCTCGTGTCTCTGTCCGATCTTATTGTGGACAAGTACGAGTGTGAGAGCAAAAGGGTGTGCCCTGCCACCGCGATTCCTGAGAGGGTCGGGAGTGTTGTGTTCTGGGGTGTCTAATCACATGTTCCTCTGTGAGTGAGTAGGAGAGCATGTGAGACACTATAGCTAGTCGTTCCCGGGCTCATGGGTACTAAGGTGGTAGGATAACCCAGCCACTGACTATTATGGTTCTATGGCCCCAAGCATAGTTCCGTGAGGCCGCAGAACCAATGCAACACCAGAAAGTGTCAGACTCTAGTGTGGAGGGTCTATAGGAGAAA
Source organism: Lissotriton helveticus (assembly GCF_964261635.1). Taxonomy (NCBI): domain Eukaryota; kingdom Metazoa; phylum Chordata; class Amphibia; order Caudata; family Salamandridae; genus Lissotriton; species Lissotriton helveticus. The sequence continues at coordinate 629,859,237 of NC_136070.1, forward strand.
GAAGACTGCAGAAATCGATCTGTGATTCCGAAGGGGGCTGGTGCAGTCTTTCCAGAAGTGAGGTTCTTAGAGGGAATAACGGGCAGGCAGACGACCTTGCAATAGGAACAATCACAACTGCCCTAACTACTTAAATCAAGATATGTGCCCTTGGTGAATGAAACCATGAAAACCCAGAGCTGTTCCTGTTGCTGACTTCACCTCAGAAGTCAAAAACTATGCTCATTGTGGACATCACCTTCGTGGCTAAGACTTGTGCACATGATGGCCAGCATTGCATTATTACAAAGTGCATCCCATGGCTCTGACTGTGCTGTTGTGACACCCCTGTAAGTGGTGTCCCATCTGTTGCCCAGTGACCCAGAAACAGGTCTGATGTCTGCCATGAGCCCTACCTAACTTCCATTACTTGCCTTCACCGAAGGAATCACAGCTGCAGCTCTGGCTGTCCCATCCTGCTACAGCCTACCCAGACCAAGGGCCACTCCTGCAACCATGCTGTCTCATACTAGAAGCAGGCGAGATCGGAGATACGTGATGCTGAAACACATACAGACCTGCATTTGGGTAAAACTGTATCTTGGAGACTTTACTGAACTGAGCACAACCATAATTGAACAGGGATACCTGCACCTGAGCCTTGAGTAATCTCTCACATAGCTAACCTAACAGGGGACCTGCATAGACTCACAAGAGGGATTCATGTGAAAGCGAGAAGAGGAAGACAGTAAAGACAGTATCCCAAGGTGCAAGAGCCTAAGTGACAGTGCATATTATTGTACCTGCGGCAGTATACAGTTTTAAGCTCGTCTATTAGATTATGTTTCTTATCCAAATAACGCACTGGGCTGGGTAAACAGATATTGCTCTGCTGAGTGATCTGAGTTTCCATACCCCTACACTATCTCCCTAAGAAGTATGAAGATGCTCCAAATTTCTAACACTGAGAGTCAAATGCTGAAGGGGTTGTATGTGGCCCAGTTTGTGAAGCCAAAATAGGACATGATCTGGGACATCCGAGGTAAACTACCCCTGCCCCCAAGGCTGAGGCCTAGTAGCTCCTGCTTGCCTTATGCCCCCTGAACTAGATCTGACACATGCCCTCTGCCAGAAAGGGTATGTATTCATTGTTACCAACTATACACTGTATGCTACCGAAGTCTACATAGTCAGTGTCATTCACTTAATACTAAGCTTTCAATGAGAGTCAATGGCACAACGGGTCCAGGTAGGAAAAGTGCAAAAGGCACTAAAAGCATTGAAGAAAAACAATTAAAACAACGATTTTTTGAATGAAACTAATACTGTTTTAAAAAACATTTCACAACTTTTGGATAATCACCAGTACTCCACAACAGATGACATTAATCCTTGTGTTATTCTTGAAGCTTTGATGTACTTGTTAATGCATAGTGTTATGATGTGAGTTTTTAAGCACCATATTGAATATGCTTCAATACTTCTGAGATGTACTTTTTAGGTCTGGCTATCGCCATGCCTTGTGTAATCAACAGAAAAAAAAGCTTTAAGAAACACAACTGTCAGAGACTTTGGCTACTCCCACGTTTACCTTGATTACAGCATTTAATTGGGCTGAACTTGTGTGGAGCTGCCATGAAAGAGTGCAGTGCTTTTTGCACTTCTATTCAATCCTAAGATGTGCTCCCTCACCTAACATGGCTACCCTATTAAAACGCACTAACATGGCAGTGTGCAAGAAGAAGAACCCTCCACAATGATATGATAGTATTGGCTAAGACTATTGCTCTATGAGCAAGCAGCAGAACAACTGGCAAAAGTATTAGGGAATAGAGATTCCCAACAAGGGATTTCCCCCATCTAAAATGGTTGCTATATCCACCGTGATGACACAGTGGCATGTGAGCCTTTTTGCTTTTTCGTCTTCATTTGCATTAGTGACATTCAAAACAAAAAACACATGAGGAGAGGGAATAGGGCTGAGGCTTTGGGGTATAGTATTGGATTGAAGATTGTTTGATGACTTCAGCCAGTTCTGGCTTTTCATTTACCACAATATTTCCTTCCGGGACATGTCTTTTCTTTTAACATTGTAAGCTGGGTCTGAAAATACCAAAAGGCAAAGTGTTACTGGATAAAATCCATGTTTGGCAAGACAGGTGTAGCAGAAGTAGCAGGGCAAGGTTGTCTAGCACAATAAAAGCAGATTGACTAATGGAAGTGTGAATGACAGTGCAATAGTGTGTGAGAGTACAAATGTACGAAAGAATGCAAGATAGTGAGAATGAGCATGTATGTGTTTGTGTGTAACTGTATATGTGTTATGTGTGCATGTGTTGCAGGTCTGGCATACAGGAGGTTATTCTTACCCAATGAATAAGGGCATCAATAGCATAAGGACGGGAGGTGTTACCTATGGCAAACCGCAGGCCCAGACTTGCTTCTATTAAGACATCTTCATTGGCTGTGGGGATTCGAACTGTCTAGTTGAGAAAGCCGCTAGCCCAGTCATACCTAGCAGCAGGGACACAAAACACCACACCTGGCTGATGTCCCATACATGGTGCACGTAATTCTTAGCATATGGAATGGATCCTTAGCACAAAGATGGAACTGATATTTGAGGTAATTCTTTTCATTAGATTTCCTGCACTCATTTTATAAGGGATGTCTAGCAAAATGTTGACCCTTGTATACTGAAGGTATTTTTAACAGGTACCCATGTCTATTGCTGAAGTATCCATGGTAAATGTGTGGTACTGTCATATTGTATGCACTCCTTGACATAAGGGACTCACCAATGAAAAATTCTGGCCTTGGTATAGTGGAAGTACTTTCTGACTTCTGACATTTGAAAGTAAAAGAACCTACTCTTAGGAAAGGTTAGGATTCTCAGAATACCATGAACGTACTGGATTAGTTCATGAATGCCCTATAAAGGTCTGCGGAGTTTTAGCAAATTTAACCCCAAAGGTTTCAGAAAATTCTCAGGGGAGAAGCCCACTCTCCCTTAAACCACCTACAAGAAATCTGTTAACTTGTTTTGCTAGATGGAATTTAGGGAAAGTTTCACACCCCACCACTTACATAGATCTTTAATATGCATTAGTGAGTAAAATGTTCAGGGTGTAGTGGGGTCAGTTTAAGAGTTGAGTGTGCACTGTCTCTTCAGAAAGGACAGGAAAAGAGATTACCAAAACAGATTCTGGTATGGCTGTGTCACAAAAGCAGCACCGACGTTCACACAGGATGATTTTTTAAACACTGCAATGGATTCAAATGGAGAACCAGAATGTCTAACCTTGACCTCTACCTTGTCTTAGATTCTTTTGGTCTCTACTGGGAATTGGAACAATCTTCCTAAACAAATAACTTTAGATCTGTATTTTAGCTAGACCTATACTATTGAGCCTGCACTTCTGCCCATAATACTCCCTACTTGCTAGCTCGTCAATAACAGCCCAGTGCATTCATGCATGGACATGGCTCAATTGCTACCTATACTGGAACTGATCAACATGGCCCGGTAACAGTAACTATTGGATTTTTATTTAGTGTATCACAGGTGTGTGGCAGTGAATTTACAGGCAGCAATATTGCCAACGCATTGCACACAATTAAGTCAGAAACAAAGAATGGCATTTTGGGAGTTTCATCTGTGACTTACCAGTCACACACCACAAGATAACCCACTAAGTAGTCCTTCATTTGTAAAATAATAAATGCTGGGGCCCAAAGTCTTGCTTGGGAGCCTGTACCCGGAAATTTCAAATGTTGTGAGAGCTGAATATCAAGACTACTTAGACATGTTTCTACTGCGTGCCACTTTTATCCACCACAGAACACTCCCTGTGATTTTAATCTGACTCTTGCAGGTTATTTTTCATCTTTGATTTCTTCCTTGGTTAATTTTGCCATCTTTTCTTTCTCCTGTTTCACTTTTGGTTTTTTCTCTCTTTTGTTCTGCAACTAAGTCTGATGAGGAAAAAAAATGATAGGGGATCCTGAAAATGAGTACTATTGGGCTCCACCTTCAACTACCAGCTCAAATTGAGAACCTCTACTAAGCCTATTATTTTGATACCTGTACATAAGGGCAGCCTTACCCATGAATGTGCTACAACCTCTCTCATTGGATAAACTAAAATTGCACCTTCAGCCAACAATTGACCAGAACCATTTTTTTCAAATTACTATGAGTTGAAGCCTAGGAACAGTGTAAAATCTGCAAAAATATGTTTGTTATACTATCAGATGTGTCCAATATGTTTAAACTGCACAATTTATCACTTTTTCCTCATATAAAGGCCACGAGATTAGCTCTGAACCTATTTCTGGAAATGCTTGTCCTGACCCATTGCTGGGAGCAGAGCTCACTTTAGGAGGGTGCAACCGTTGCAACCGCACCTGGTTCTGACTTTGGTGGGAATGTGTTTAAAAATAGCTTTTGATTTGAAGGCACATGAACTTCCGTGTGCATCCAGGAGTTTTCATACAACAATAATGCCAAGATAACTAACTCTGGTGATTAATGTTGCTACTGGTGAGAAATGGGATTTTTGTCCGGTGGTGGCAGTTTACTCTTTGTGGAGTAGCACAGAGGGTTAATATGCCTACTGCACATGTACCATGCAGATCACAGAACTGAGTGCGTGAACTATGAGTAGCGCTATAATAAAAATGTAATGTTTGTCATTGAGCCCCTCTCTCTGAAAAACCTACTGGAGACTGTCGCACCGGGCGCCACCAACAATAGAGCCAGCCCTGGCTTGGAGTCTTAACCCCCCCCCCCCACAACCCCACCGAAAGTTCGGGCCTAGTTCCGCCCTTGGCCTTTCAGAGGATTGGAACACACTTCCAGCTCAGGGAGCCAAGTTTATTTTAGCCTCTTAACTGGTAAATCTGCCGCTTCCCCAAAACAAGAGGGATGACTCAGACAAAAGTAGGGTGAGCTGCTGAAAAAAACGCAGTAGTGTTGGTAAGTATGGGTTTAACCTTTTCTGAACGCTGCCTCCTTTCTGCCCCAGAGGATAGTACTCACATTTGACTGAACGCCGGTAAGTCAAACTTCATGAACCCTCCACCATTTTATGCGTTTTAAAATTGTGTTTGAAATCCGCACTGGCTGTTAAATGATTGATTTTCCTTCTCCAAAGGGCCCCGAAGAAAATGTGGATCGGTTCCTTCGAAAGTAAGAGTTTTCAATTTCAGATACATACCTTAGCTTTCTCCGGAAGGGGTGGGACGATATCAGATAATCAGGCTGGCGCCCCAATAACACCGATCAGGTGGTACTTGAAAGACAAAGTAGAAGTAGGGTCCGTAAGCTCACGCGCTTTTCTCGCGTGCCTCGTCTACGTGACAGTCTAGCAGGAATTGGAAATTACTGGGCGGAGCATTTGCTAATGTAATTTATATAGAGATAAACAAAGGCCTCTTTCGATTTGAAGTGTCTGAAAATCCAGCTGTAGGCCAGAGGTGTTCAGACGTTTGTGCCGAGACATCCCACGAGTAAAAAAAAATGTCATTTCGGCCCCCCATCTAAAACTCTAGCGTCGAGAATGAGGGAAAGAGCGGGTGCATACATGGCAACATTTTAGAGCAAACAAAGTGAGAGATTAAAAAAAAATAGTCGCGGGACTAATGCTCACCACTGATTTTTAAGTAAAAACGACTTTAATGTGTCTATCTCCCTCCTGAAATCGCGTGTTTTTCAATAGAAGTCAATGGTGGCAATTCTCCCGATTATTATTTTTTAATCTCCCGCTTTCCCCTTCTAATATGGTGGCATGTATGGCGACAAACGATCAGCATTTCGTTGTTGGCAGTTTAATAACATAGTGCAAACAAAAACAGAGTTCTAAACTCTGGGAAACAAAAACAGAGTTTTAAATTATTTTTGTTTGCACGATGCAGAGCTGCCAAAAATAAAATGTGGACCTAGGCCTGTCACATGTTCTAATCTCCCCCTCCAAGAATTAAGGATCCAACTCTTGATGTCAGAGGTGATTCTTGGAGGGGGCATTGGAGCCTGTGTGACAGGCAATATCATTTTATTTCCGGAGGTGAGAGTTTAACCTTAAAATCGGTAGCCTCCCACTTGAATTGGGAGGCTTGTATGCGGGTGGGGACTGGGGTATGTTGCATACATGCCAATAGACCCAATTCGGACGGGAGACTCCAGATTTCTAAGGTAAAGCCAATAAGTCTCACCTTTCCAATAGGTTCTATTTTCGTTTTCTCTATTCTACTGTACTTGTGTGGATAGTAACTGTAGATTATATGTGTTAATAAAATAGTTTTGAATGTTTTGCTTATTAAGTTATATATTTTGGATGTTTTGTCTGCCTCTGTAGGTCTATTGGCTTTGCAAATGTTTTTTGTGGATGTTAGCCAGCCGAAGCATTAATGCCCTGCACTACCTCAATGGCATTGGAAACCATTACTGCAGAATATATAAGCTACCTTTGGCATGTGTTGCGCGAACTATAGTACTTGCTTTTGTTAAGCAATTGTAACACAATACACAGAGGCTTGGTTCTTTCAGTAGAAGTGAGGGTCTTATTTTAGTTACCATTCAGTTTAGAAGTTGTATGTGTAAGGTATTTATATATATACCGAATTGAAAGGCAGCTGAGCTCTATACATTGTAAAGGCAGAGCCATCACAATATATGATAGACGTGGTAGCTGGTTTGTGGGGTATTGCTGATGTAGTTTGATGTAAAAGTGTGAATCAATGCCTGTAAATCCATCACCACATGCAGCATCGTCTCTTCACAACCGCCAGCAAACTTAAGTCATGTGATGCAGTGCGAAGAAGATGAAGTAGACTGCTCGCACAACTACTTTCCTTGCTCCTGAAAGTTAACTTTTGGAACACCCGGGGTAGCCGCAAGACTGTGCACTAATGGTTTGTTTTTTATAAAATACATAGCTGTAACGTTTTGGATTTGCATATATGGTTGCAATAATTATTGGTAATGCATTGTTCCTCTGTGTGATGATTTGCGCTCTGACGTGTGCATGTAGCTCTCCATTGGAACAAGGCCGGACTGGACATACCGGGCATCGGCGTTTCCCCGGGAGGCTGGAAAGTTTGGGGTTGCTTTTGTTAGCGGGCCGGTTTTGTAGCAGTGTAGCAGTTTTAAAAGCACTCCAAAGTTCCTTGTATATTCAGCAGTTTTCTGGCAACAATAAAAGTGTCATGTTAACTCTGGTAATTAATGTACCTGCAGGAGAGAGATGGGAGTTTTGTCTAGTGGCAGTTTTCACTCATTTTATGCAGCGCAGAGCGTTAATGAATGAATGAATGAATGAATGAATAAAGTATTTAATAAAGCGCACGATGGCCGAACGGCTTCCTGGCGCTGGGGGCCTGATCAGAGCTCAGCAGAGGGAACCCAAGGAGGTTTAGGAGGGGAATGCCTGAGAGAAAAGAAAAGTTTTAAGAGCTTTTCGGAAGTGAGTGTATGGAACGGATAGAGAGAGGGAGACTGTTCCAGAACTGGGGGGCCAGGACTGAGAACCGAGTTCCCCCCGTTCTGGATTTACGGAAGCGAGGGATGTGGAGAAGAGAAAGAGAAGAAGAGCGGAGAGTGCGGACCGGGGCATGAGAAGAAACAAGAGAAGTGATGAACAGGGGCGCAGAACGGAAATGAGCCCGAAAAGCTAAACAGGCCAAATTGAAAAAGGATCTAAAGTGAACTGGAAGCCAATGAAGTGATTTGAGAACCGGGGTGATGTGAGAAGATTTGGGAAGGGAAAGGATAAGACGAGCAGCTTGATTTTGAATGGCCTGTAGGCGGCGGGATTCGTAAGCCGGTATGCCCACGTACAGGCCATTCCCATAGTCAAGGCGGGCGATGACCAAGGCCATGACTATGGATTTAAGTGCATCGGTAGACAAAAAGCGTGAAATTTTCCGGATTAAACGAAGAGAGAGAAAGCAAGAAGACACGACGGAGCTGATCTGACTGTGTATGGATAAGTCATGGCTGACTTTGATACCAAGAGTACGAACAGAAGAAGCGGGCACCGGGGGGGGGGCAAAAGAAAGGGGCCAATGTGCAGGGGACCAAGGGTTGGGGGGGCCACCCGTGAGAACAAGTTCCGTCTTGTCTGGATTGAGCTTCAGATGGTTAGCGCTCATCCAGTCAGAGATGAAAACTAGAATGGAGCAGAACTTGGGAAGAGAGTCAGGGGAAGAGGAAAGATCAAAGACGAGCTGGAGGTCATCTGCGTAGTTGTACACCGAGACCCCCAGCTCAAGGAGAGAGGTGATGAGGGGGTAAATGTAAAGATTGAAAAGGAGGGGGGAGAGAGATGAACCTTGGGGAACACCGCAAGTGACAGGGCGGGGGGGAGCAGAAAAACCGGGGAGATGGACTGCCTGGGACCTGTCCCGCAGAAAGGACGCCAGCCAGGAGAAGGCCGCGCCCCGGATGCCCGCTGCGCTGACACGGTCGAGAAGGATGGAATGGTCAACCGTGTCAAACGCAGCGGACAGATCGAGAAGGACCAGGGCTTGGGGGAGGTTGGAATCGGCCTTCCCCTTGAGCTCGTCCAAGACTGCGAGGACCACCATCTCCGTGGAATGGCCCGGGCGGAATCCCGCCTGGTGGGATGCAAGGAGACCGTTCTCCTCTATATAGGTGGAGAGACAGGAAGTGACATGAGCTAATATGCCTGCTGCAAAGAACATGTAACATGCATATCAAAGAACAACATTTTATGGGCATAGATCAGTGGGTTAGTGCTTTTGTCAAAGAGAAACTTTTCTCACTGTGGAGTTAATCAAATTTCTTTATTTGATTTTCAGATTTTAAAGAAAACCATAAAAGTTCATCTTATAAATATGCAGTCATATACAAAGCGTTAAAATAGAAAAGATAAAAGCCATATTAGACATGTACATATTTCAAAGCATACCAGTTCATAGCTACATTAGTGCAAGCTCTAAAATGGGTGATACCCAAAATAGATTAAAAAAGTACAGAAATATAAAAATATGTTACAACATGATTATTTCAATGCTCCTGTTGCAAATGTGGTCTATGTTTTAAAGACAATTTCAAAAATCTTGCCATGTTAGTTGCGAAGCATTCTATTTCTAGGAATTGGAGAGCCAAAAAGCCGGTGCGACATTGTCGCATTCCTGAGATCTTTAATATTGGCCTTACCCAAAGCTTTCTTGGCTCATGGTAAAATCTGCAAAACATGACAACATGGAGTGTGGACTGGGCGGAAGCTTCGTCGCAAGGGCAAACTGATAGTGTATTTGACCAATCATTCTTTTTTGGGAATGTTACCAGGCGATGAAATATGTTCATTCTAAATCGAGTAAGGACAAACCTATCATACCCATTTAATTTGAAGGTTAGGTACGGTTGTATGGACAATGTGGTTTGTACTAATAACATGTGCTGAACTGAACTTTTTGATGACTCTGTGGCCAGTCGCAGTTCCTCCATGTGTGTTAGGCACTGTGGAGTTCATAAGTTACAATCGTAATCTAGTACAGTAAGCTCTAAACTGCCATCAAAGAGCTACATGCAATCTGCATGGTATAGGAAAGTTATGATATTTTCCCAGTCTTTCATTATCCTGATGGTGCTAAAAAAGCTTTGTTTGGGTAGAAATAATTTCTTATTATTAAAGTCAACCCTGACTACTGTGTTATGTTCTGAATTCTGAGTTTGTGCTTCTCCAGAACAAGCACTCTTAAAAAGTGCCTACCAGTATGGATGACATGCGAATGCTACACCTTGTAGTCAGTCCCCTTTGCCTTATATAACGTTTTATATGCACTGATATACACATGTATGATTCATTGTCTTTGTATGTATCTGTAATGTAAAGTGCCCCCACACCCTACACTGGTATGAGAGTAGCTATAAAACAAATAAAATGCATGTGAGAGAGGGGCTATGGAGAGAAGAGAGGCACTGTTGGCGGGTGATAGTGAGGGAATCATTGAAAAGCTGCAACAAAGATTGTTGTATCCTGGTGCACAGTAAGGTCATCATTTACTATGTTTTAAAAGCTAATATATTTGAATATATAATGGCAAAGAGTTGTAGAATGCACAATTTTTTCCCACATTTTCCAAAGCTCCCCATTGTAGTATTCAGGCTCAATCAGCTCACTCGCTATGCACTGTACAGGGGCTGGTCTGACAAAATTTGCCATGCCTGCTTTGGGTCCCGAGTCCAGTCATGCATAGGAATCAGTTGTAATGAGGGAATGGAAGATAAAGTGGGACTCAGAGGGGACTAGACAGAAAGAGTGGCGGACGACAGAAGGGGGCAAGCAGTTATCAGGGAGTGGGTGGGTGGACGGAACAGGCGCCCTCTTAAAACAGCAAATATGGCGCGTTAAGGACAAGTTTTACAGGGCTGTTTATAGAAATGGCACTAGGAGCGTCAACACTACAAAGAAACAAAAGGGAACCTTCCCAAAACAACAGGATGAAGGAATCACAATAAATAGTGTGCATACATGAACTGAAATAGAAAAAAGTGAACGGCTCGTTTTGAAAAATACTTTGCTGTAACTTTTTAGGTTTGCATATATGGTTGCAATAATTATTGTTATTGCATTGTGTCCCTATGTGATGATTGGCAGGCTCATGTGTGGGTGTAGCTCACCATTGGAAGCAGTTGCAACGAGGAGCCGAGAAGCTAAAGCGGGACTCGAAGGGGTGAAGACAAAAATAGCGGCAGAGAATGAAGGGGCACGCAGTGATGAGGGAGGGGGATTGGCGGACAGAACAGGCACCCTCGGAAAACAGCAAATGTGATGATATAAGGACAAGATATACAGGGCTGTTTATAGAAACGGCACTAGGAACATAAACACTACAAAGTAACGAAAGGGAACCTTCCCAATTTAACAACCGGCTGAAAGAAACGTAATAAATAATGCTCATATATGAACTGAAAGAGACAAAAATTAAAGGATACTATTAATAGGCCTCTGCTCCGTAGAAAGAGAGTAAGGCGCAAGAAGGAGGGACAAAAAGCATATATTACCCACATAAAAGCAAGCTTTTGCGAAGGACACATGAAGAAACAATTCAAAAGCGATGGGCGGGCTGTAAGCCCACAGAGTGGCTATTGCGTGTCTTGAAGAGACAGCACATGTGCTGCCTGGGCTTGACCTTAAAATGATTTTATTTTGTCTGTCTCCGACCTGAAATTGCCTTTGCTTTAATAGAAGTCCACCGGGGAAATACATTCTCCAGACTATATTTTTTTAAATCTTCCACTTTCCTCTTCTAAAATGTTGGCATGTATGAGGTTGGGGTGGTGTTTAATTTCAGGGGGTGCCATTTATTTAGCCCAGAACAAGATGTAAAATCTGCAATAGCTCAGCTGCATCAAAGGAAACAAAATGCTGAACAAAAATCTTTACTAGGTCTTCATTTGATATTAACAACAGATAATATATTTAAAAAAATAGGTTAGTGCATAACAGTCCATACTTTAAAATTATTCATAAAGTTGAATGATTTATACACTTATTTTTTCTTTCCTGCTTTATGAAAAATATGCAGAAATGACAGCACAATCTGCCTGCTATGGAATGAAAGAGAAAGAGTGAAGTTATAAGAGATAATGAATCTCAGAGCTACAAGGAATAATAACAACTTGTGTTTTTATGTTTCACTTTATATTGCCTTCTTTCTTTTCTGTGCACTGTAACTAAGTGGTGCTGCTATTACCCAATTCAGTAGTGCAGTGGTTACAGATCTCGAAAAGATGCCAGGCTAGGATAACCATGCCATGATTCAAATTCATGATATGGGTCAGAACCCCTTTCAGAGGGCCACAGGGCACGCAGGGGCTATGGGTCCATCGGTGGTGGTGAAGTCCTTTTACTCCTGATGTCCCTATGCCCAACCTCCAATAGATCTTTAGCAGCTGGACCAAGTACCCCCTCTGCACTTGACTCTCAGTGGTAGATGCGGACAAGCAGATAAAGGCTCTATCATCGGGGGAAGTGTAGATACAGAATAGTGAACACAACTCGTAACACAAAGTGCACTCAGTAATATTAATAAATCATTGTCCACTCAAATGCTTTTTTATTTTAAAAATAAGTATTTAATTTCCAACTCTACTTCAAAGAAGTATTGTGACCTTCGTAAGCAATAAGACCATCACATTGAGGTCATGGCTCTAATGTTTAACTGGCAAATCCTTTCCCCACCCTCTTCCTTGTAATGTGGTTGTGGTTATGCCCTATTCCCTGGTGGTCTCATCCAGAGAATACTCACTAGCAGGTCTTACTCAAGAGTCCACTCTGACTCTTAGAAAATATTTAAAAGTGTCTATGGTGCTACAGCACCTTTAGCAGGAAGGCCCCTGGGGCCCACAGGCCCATATCAAGTCTTACTCCCTCCAGCAGTAATGAAGCATTCAGCATTTCAGTGGGTGCCCCAACGTTGACGCTTTGCAATGCTCCAGTCCGACTCGGTCTAGTTGGTCTGCATGAGGGACTCGCAGTGGCATCCAGCAGGCGCAGACTATCTTCTGAATGGCATGGCTGGCCTCAACAACTATTGTAGGTGCTCCAAGTTCCTGTTGGCGTGTTAAGTTCAGCTTTCCCCCCAGGAGGTTGATATTTTTGCTCCCGACCATGTCCCAGAAACGGAGCAAAGTCCTCTCCACGTCCTATGGAGTCCATGGATGAGGTCAGGGGGCAGGTGTCAGTGCTCAATTCTAACATGCAGGTTGCAACTTGAGTCTTCCCGGGCAATAGCCCGAACTTTGCAATACTCAGTAGTCGCAGCTCTTCCTGGAATACAGGGTTGCTGCAGTACTCACTGGCAAGGTGTCAACCTTTCCTGTGCAGCCACCTATACCACGACAGCCCCTCCTGCCATTCAGGATCGCTGCTAATGGTTACACAAGTTTTGGTGTTTTGTTGTTACAGCTACTTCTACAGTGGACTAGTCTGGCATATATGGTCACCACAACTAGGTGGTACAGGCTTCACGCTCTTCGGACAGCCCTCAATTCACTGCTCCGTCCACGACAGCCCTCTGTTGGCATAAGGGGGGGTCGCCTATTCAATCCTGCACATAGACAACAAACTGTTCAGTACACAGCCATCTCAGCACACATCACCCCGAGAGCACTCTCGGCGGGGCTCCCCATTGAAACCTTGCTCCCTTCATCTCTCCCCTCTTCTTCAAGTGGCACTCAGGTGTAGGGTTCGAGGCTCCTGGGCAGGTGGTGTTGGTTTCCCTGGATAATGTCCCTCACACTCCAGAGAGACTAGCAGGCCTTGGACCCTAGTCCTGGTGACTGGTAGAAGTCTTGCAGAGCTTCACTTCCTCATACAGACTGTCTGGTTTCTTGGCAAATGACAAATCTTGGGGTCTCAACCTACCCTTCTCATATTCCATTTGCAGATACCGAATGTGATTTATGGTCTGGGTCTATGAAGTTTTATTTTGGGGGGTTCTGCTTCTTTTGAAGTGTACACTTTTCTCTCCCTTCTTCCCCTTGGAAGACTGTCTGCCACAGCAGGAGAAACTCAGAAGCTGATAGTCCCACAACACAGGCCATGAGAGTGACTAGAGTTCAAAAATGGATGTCAGCCACATTGTTATGTGGATTCAAAGGTTAATCACGGGCTACCAGCCCTACTCTTTATGAATCCCTTGTCAACCCTGTCTCTTTCCTGAGATGTGTCCAGACCCTTTCTTGCAATCTGTTGCTGAACCAAAGAGCAGTCTTTTGAAGTGTAAAAGACGATTCTTCTTTTTCCCTCCGGTGTGTGTCCCTTGCATCTTACAGGAATAAAGCAATACTCAAATCTATCTGGGGGGATTCTTCTCCTCCCCATGTCTTCAATAGGCAGGCCTGGGCTTTTCAAAATTGAACCCAGGGTCCTCCATTTAATGTACCATTGCAGGCACACTGGCACTCAGTATAATGGCAGAGCACACACTGTTTTCAGTACTATTACCATTATGCTTTTGTCCTCACAGGCACACATACATTCAGCACACACAAATGCTCTGTGCACTGTTTAGTACTGTGTGGTAAATAAATAATTAATTACCGGTACTATTTTTGAATACAGTGAATAAAACAGATAGCTCAATAAATAAGAGACAGGATTCGAGGTATCTTGAGTCTTACAGACTTTAATCATGCATAAGGGAAGGGACAGGAACGGGATAGCCTGTACGGAAATAGAATGGATGGCAGCTGCCGGGGAAATGGGAATCGAGGAATTGGGCAACTTTTAGTAACAGTGCCCAGTATATATACTAAAACAATTACATTACATTCAATACAGTAGGCGTAGCAGTAGGCGTGACTCGTAGCAGTCGCGAAAGATAAGGACAAAATGATGTAACAAGAAGGCATGTACAGGGCGTATACATAGACATGTGATGTAAACGTAACAGAAGTGTCATAAATGGGGCGGAAACGTGGAGGGGGCTACCTGAGCAGCTGGGACCTTTAACCTAGTGGTGCGCGCAAACGGGCAATGACGTGTTACCAGGAGGAACTGGGGCTATGACTTCTGCACTAGAAGAGGAGACTAAAGTCTGCAGTGTCAGAACGACATGTACCTATATCATATCTGGTATCTGGTGTTTGGAGTACATATTGATAGAATCCAAAAGTTATCAGGGCAAAGGCTACTTGACACTAAGACTGGTGCGTGCATAATTCTACATGTATTGCGTGTGCTAGGAGTATTCTATGAATATTAATACAGTATTTCTCTTACATGGAGACAGGAAGGCTAGACCATGGCTGAAACTATTGATGTGATTCAGTAGCTTAGGAATGCAGAGAAGGAGGGCTGGACTGATAACTAGAGGCATAACATACTCTTGGCAGACAGGCAGGCAGAGCCAGGCCGGGCCGGGCACTGTGAGGCAGGAAGTAAGTGAAGGGTCAGGGATGCAGGTGGGGGCTGTATAGCTCCTCGGAGCAGGTTCAGGAGACAAGAGCTTGAATCTGGTGTCCGGGCCCTTTTGAGGCCTAGAAACGGGGACATTTTACTGAATTAACGTGCACACTGTAAAACGTGGCAACATAGGCCTAATACTCGTTGCTTTCACGAGAACTGGAAACTGACATACTAGAGATGGACACAACTATGATTGCGTCTTTAATCGATCAGAGGGGATACATGCATATCGATCATGCACATATAGCATAAGATGGGGAACACGTAGGCACATATAACATGGCAAAATTTACTTTTCCACATTCCCTCCTTGTGCCCTACCTTTCCATCAGGAAACATCAATATTCATGATACCATCTATTATTTCATATAACATCATTTGCTCGTCTCGAATTGTCTTGGAACGGGATTTAGGACTAGGAATACAAGAGGTAGCACACATGCTGCAAATCGCAGGGCCACATTGTAAACAGAGGCAGCAACTGAATATGATCATTACTGCTATACCTAGGAATGACAATACTTTCCATCCCCAGGCAGAGATGATACTCCAGAGCCAACCGGACCATGTCCAGGAGCCTGGATTCTGGTGTAACTGATGGGCAATTTTATGAAGTCTGGTTATAGCTGAATAAACAGACTGCGCGTTATTAGGAATGAAAATGCAGCAACTAGATCCGATGACTCTACATGCTCCTCCTCTATCGGCCAGTATGACGTCAAGAACGAGACGATTTTGGAGCACGACAAATCTCATAGCAGATTGCTCTTCTGTTAAATTACCTAGAGCAGAAGTAGTCTCATTCACTACTGCTTCAAGGGTTCTGGTTAACCTACGGATTAACTTACTATTCTGGACAGGGCCTATAAAGAAGAAGAAACCTTTATTGAAGTCTTGATATTGTTCTAGAGCAGTTTCAGTTTGATCGACAATTGGGGACTCAATCTCCCTTCTATGTCTAACGTGTACTAGATGTGTGTTTCTGTGATAATCAGATGGGGCTAGAAAAACTGGTGGCAGTAGGAAGGCAATGTAACATGTTCCATCCCAATCGAGGGGCAGACGAACATATGCGGTCTGACCACAAACAAAATAAGAATGACGTGAGGCTTTGAAAATAGATTTCCCACTGTCACTATACTCAATAGTAGTAGTACAATCACTATGTCCTACATGTGCGGAACCATTCTTTCTGACACATAATTCGCCTTTAACTGGTAGTACTGAAATAGCAGGCAAATCTGGAGTAGTATCGGACTGAACATTCAAGACCATAAAATTCGAGGAATAATTACCTAAATCATATACTTCATTTTCTAGATCTAACCCTGTTCTATGGGAAAGACCTTGCTTGTCTGGGAAACATGTTCGATTCAGAAGGGACATATCAGTGGAGGATGACGTTAACGTGGACCATGCTCCACATGAACCATTATGTGAAAACGGATAGGGAAAGAGTGGCAGAACTCCCTTCGGGGTCTGGAAAAGGGGGAGTCGACCACACACCCAACAATTAGTGGCATTGCTGGTCTGGTGTGAATAGTGCAACATTCGGATAAAACTATTATTACGCATAGCAAGACGATAGGATAACTCGTGAGGAGGCAGGTCACTAAATGTGTGCTCTACTGTAGCATTAGAAAACATATGTACATATGACATCGGAAAACATAAATGTAAAGCATAACTTGTGCATGTAATCATTAGACTCAAAAATAACAAGAAGAATAGAACGATAATACATCTTTTAGAGTTTTGACTAACTCTCTCACTGTGTGGGTCTGTCTCATACATGTCAGGAACCTGTCTAACCGTTTCACCCGAGAGGGACTTAGACAATTAAACTGGCTGACTTATTTTACTAGACCTCAACTTGGCTTTATACTCCTGCTGCGGAGTTTTCTCTAACTGGGCAGGCTTGAGTTCAGAGTCTGTTTTTAGGCAGTCTTTAGGAATGAGGCAGTCCTTAATAAATGTCTTTTGTCGTAATCCATGGAACTTTTTGATATGACTGGTATGGACCCATCCCTTCCGGCCCTCTAGCTTGACCGCGGTCCTTGTTGTCAACAACACCATTCGAGGCTCTTTCCACCGGGGCTCCAGCGGACTTGAACGATCAAAATTGCGGACCAAAACATATTCTCCAGGAACGACTTCATGCGGTTTCACCTCGGTGTTGTCTGGAAATGCAGCGGCAACCTGTGAACGACAAGAGTGTAGGGCAGACATCAAGGAAGCTAGGTAATCTGTCAGCATATTACTGGAAACGTCTGTAATACTACGGGGTCTAGGTGTACCCCACATGTTTGGAGGGCGGCCGAATACGACCTCATACGGGGACAGGCCTGATCTGGAATGTGCAACCATTCTCATGTAAAACAGAGCAACTGGCAGAGCTACTAGCCAGTCTACACCTTTTTCTCTACATACTTTAGCAATTCGGATTTTCAGAGTCTGGATATGTCTCTCCACGAGACCGGCTGCTTCAGGATGGCGTACACAATGAAACTTCCACTGGTACCCTAACAGAAGGGAAACATGCTTCATGAGCTCGGATGAGAATGGCTGGCCGTTATCTGAATACACGACCCTAGGGAGTCCATAGCGGGGAAAGTACTCACGAACCAACTGCCTGGCAGTGGTCGCGGCTGTGTAGTCTGGAACTGGATATGCTTCTGTCCACCTGGACAAAGCACATACAACTACGAGGACATACTTGAAACCTCGACATCGCTCCATCTGAATATAATCCATCTGGAGGACTTCAAAAGGGTGGTCAGGAGGTTGGAATCCCCCTTGTTCCACCGGAACACTTTTACCTGGATTGAACTGACAACATATCATACAGGTACGGACTTTCTGCTTGGCTGCTGCTCGTAAATGCTTGTTGAACCAAAGGTTCTGGATACTGTCTAACATAGCTTTTTCTCCTAGATGTGCTGGACTATGTGCGGTATTAATAATGACTTGAACCATAGAGTCGGGGAGGAACCATGTGGCTTTTCCCTTCGTCAACCATCCTTGATCTGTCTGGACCCCTCCTTGTTCGGACCATTTCTTGATTTCTTCGGGAGTAGCATGTAACTGTATGTCTATGACATCTTGTATAGGGTCCTTAACTGTCATACAAGTAGTCTGATCTGGAGTGAGTGTCTGTGTTGTGTTAACTGGAATGTCTGGAGTCTGAGCTGTGAGCTTGGCTGTTCGATCTGCTAGATCGTTACCTTGGGAAATGATGTCAGTGACTTTCGTATGTGCCTTGCACTTCATGATGGCAATAGCTGTCGGTAAATGTATTGCATCTAACAGAGCTTGAATGAGAAGACCATGTTGGATCTTGGTTCCATGAGAAGTCATAAAACCCCTTTCTTGCCAGAGTACTCCAAAGTCGTGTACGACTCCGAATGCATATCGTGAATCTGTGTATATGTTTACTTTCAGGTTCTTGGCACGTATGCAGGCTTGGGTCAGAGCGACTAGCTCTGCTGCTTGAGCAGACAGCGTGCCAATACGGTGTGTTTCTATAACTTCGGTTTCAGTAGTCACTGCATACGCGGCTACTAGTTCTCCTGTACTTGTTCTCATACATGAACCATCCACATAAAGTGTCAGGTCTGGACTAGGTAAGGCAATATCTGTCAGATCTTGTCTTGGCTTTGTCATAGTGTTAACAACTTCCACACAGTCATGTGTGGCAGGATTTGAAGTAACTGACGGTAACAGTGTAGCAGGATTTAGAATGTTGCAGCGTCTGATTTCTATGTGTGGCTGAAACAGTGTCAGTTCATAACCTGTTAAACGTGCAATTGTCAAGTGCTGAGTCTGGGTTCGGTTTAAAAGAACTTCCACGGAGTGTGGAACTTGGACTGTCAGGGAATGTCCTAACACTATGGAATCACTTTGTCTGATCGCTAAAGCTGTGGCTGCAACTGACTTGAGGCACGCAGGCAGAGCCTGGGCCACTGGATCTAATGTGCTCGAAAAATAAGCACAGGGCTTGTATTGTCCTGCTTGATCTTGTGTAAGAACAGATAATGCAGTACCATCACGTTCTGTGACAAAAAGTGTAAAAGGCTTACTGTAGTTTGGTATTGCTAGAACAGGTGCTTGGCATAAGGCTTTCTTTAACTCATTAAAAACAAGTGTATGTTCCTGGGTCCAAGGGAGGACAGTCGATACGGCTGCCTCCTGTGTCGTTAACTGTATAAGTGGCTTGGCTAGAAATGCGTACTGAGGAATCCATTGTCTGCAGTAAGAAGTGAGGCCAATAAAAGCTCGTACCTCCTTCTGTGTCTTGGGCTGTGGAAGACGTGCTATTAACTGGATACGGTCAGGTGTCAACTGCCTACCCCACTTGGACAGTAAGTGTCCCAAGTAGACCACTTGCTGGACACAGAATTGTAATTTGGAAGGGGACACCTTGTGCCCCATCTCGGCCAGAAAATACAGGACTGTAAGTGACGCACGCTCGCAGGCACGTTCAGAACGGGCTGTGATCAGTAGATCATCGACATATTGGAGCAGGGCAGTGTCAGTTGGCATGTGAATATTGTCTAGTTGTCTCTTAAGTGCTTGACTGTAGATGCTAGGACTTTCTGTAAAACCTTGAGGAGCTCGTGTAAATTTATAGCTTCTTCCATTTAAACAAAAACCGAAAAGGAACTGGCTGTCTGGATGAATGGGGACACTGAAGAATGCGTTCTTGAGATCGATAACTGTGAAGAACGTGGCTTCAGAATCAATGGCTGTCAATAGGGATGAAATATCTGGGACTACTGGGTACTGGGGTATGATACATTTATTAAGTTCTCGAAGATCAATCACTAATCGATATACGGGAGGTGCATTTGGATCAGTACGTTTCAGGACTGGAATGATAGGAGAATTACATACATTGGAGTCAGTTTCTACAACCACTCCTTGAGCAATAAGCTCGTCAATAATTTTGGATAAGGCTGCTACAGCCTCAGGTGGCAATTTGTACTGTCTGATTCGTGGTAAAACTACACCTTGCTTCAGAGTCACACGATGGGGTGTGATATGCATACAACCTACATCAGTTGGACCTTTCGCCCATAAATGCTGTGGTACATTCAATAATCTTGGATCAAAATCACGTAGTACATAATGACCTTTAAAGTCTCTCAAAAACAGACGAACCCCCTCTGGGGAACAACAAATTACTGCTCCTAATTCTTTTAATGTCTTAATGCCTAACAAATTTTCTGGACAAGATTTCGTGAGTAACAAATCAGTAGTTCGGGACAATGGACCGACTTCTAGAGTAACTGGTTTCGATATTTCATTAACAATCGGCTTTCCTGAAAATCCAAGGGAAACATTTCTAGAGCCTGAGAGCGGAGCCCCTGGAACCTCGTCATGACTGATGGTAGTCCTACTTGCCCCTGTATCAATCAGAAACTTTCTGTCTTTCCCTAATACTTGACTGTGTACATAGGGACCCTCTTGATCTACAGGTATCTCGATGAGAGGCAAGCCTACCTCCCTCTCTAGGCTGTTTCATGAATACGGCTGATAATCTGGATACTCGGACTGTGCATACTGGTACATCTGCTGTGTAACATGCTGTGTTGCAGCTATAGGCTGCGGTGCTGGAACTGTCTGTTGTGCATTCTGTGGTGGCTGAGAAGTCTGTGAAACTTGTTCTTGTCTAGGCGGACGTGGTCTTTCTTTAGTCTTACCAGTAGCTATGTTGTGTTTCAGAACTGCACACTCGTTTATGAAATGACCTGGCTGTTTACAGTAATTGCAGGTCCCTTTAACGGGAGCTGCAGGATGACTGGCTTGATTCGGACCCCTCTTCTGACTGTCTTGTGGAACAGATTGTGCAACTAATACTTTCATTTTCGTGTCTTTCATACGTCTCCTTTCGTGTTCCTGCTCTTCCCTGATTCTGTTCTGGTGGTACTGGAGCATTTGTAACATCTGTGACGGAGTATTAGCTTGCCAGGTACTTTCGACCTTTAATACTCGATTTTTAACTTGTGGACTTGAATTCTCGACTAGTTTAGTAACAAAAAGATGAGGGTATGATTCACTACTTGTTTTCAGACCACTGTTAATAATAAAACATTTTTCGAATCTAGAATAAAAATCACTAGTGTCTTCGTCTTGTTTCTGTTTACAAGCTGAGATGGCATCCCAATCTTCCTTTTTCGTGGCTAGTAATCTTGGCAAAACTTGTATCAATAACTCCGGCAATTCTTTAGCTTTATCCCCAAGACCGGTACCTGGTACTCGTAAATTATCCTCAGCTTCTAGAGCTGTCCAATCTATCTTTTTCTCTCCCACCTCCCATTCTTTTTCCTTAAGTTTTTCATATATGCCCGCAGGCAACAGGACCTTTAACATTTTAATGATATCAGGATACGTGTATTCTCCCATACGGAGCATGTCTTTTAATTCACGGTGGAACCCTGCTGGATCTTTGTCGTGACAGGGAATTAGCTTCTTCATCTCTAAGAGTTCCATTTTCGTGATGGGGATGTAAACGAATACTCGTTCTAGATCACCACCCGTTCCTCTAACTGGGTGTACTTCTCGTAACGGATTCTGTCTATCTATGTAAAATGATTTACTTTCTGGAGGTGAGACGTGAACAAAATGTGGATTCAGAAACGTTCGATATTTGTGGCGCTGTTCTAGAATGACACTAATTAAATCGGTACCTAGACCTCTCCATCTGTACTGGAGTAACTCGTTCAATACATCATGTAGCGGACCTGGATCAGAATGCTGTCCCTCATACAGTGTAATGAGGTGCTGGATCATATACATACCCACCAGTCGCTGCTCGGCTGGGGGCAGTTTCAGAAACATTTGTGCCACTATTTCATCTGGAAAAGTGGTAGAATCAGTAGTCCACCGGACTGCTGATCGGACTAGTTCTTGTTCATGCATGGTACTAAGCTCACTATAGCCTATTCGTGATTTCAGAATATGATCGGTAGCTTGGAATACTTGTTCAAGAGAACCCTGTTCTGGTACTACGGGAGGAGGGAAAACTTTCTTGTGATCTAGGCGTGAATGTCGGTCGGGAAGTCTAGTTCTACCTACATACGCTATTCTGGAGGGATTCTCGTCGTCTACCTCTTCAGTAGGAGAGTCGTCTTCTTTCTCGGTTACTTGTGCTGCTTCTCGTTTTTCGTGTAACTTTATTATTTCCCTACGAATTTTCTTGTACATACTCTCTATACAGTTCTGTGTCTTGTGTCTTCCCTCGGCTATATGGTCACTCCACCTGGTCAAGACTTTCATTTCTTCCGGATCTTTTCCTGGATTATCTTGTTCTCTAATTAAACAGTTAATTAAAAACTTTAAAAGCATGAGCTGAGTCTCGACTTTTCTCTGAACCATGGCTTCGCGAATATCTTCTGGATACACTCCTGTACGGATAAAACGATATATTCTGTCTAGATGTTCCTTCATATCGGGCAGGGTGTCCAAATAGTCGGTCACCCGTCTTAAACGTAATGAATATATAACCATAGTACCATCGCCTGGAACTGGATCATAACGACATTCGGTAAGTGCTCGCTTGATATCTGTGAAGGTATGAATTTTTGGCGTACGCTGTAACGCTAGTTCATGTAGCGTCATACGTCTGTGTTGAGGCGGGGTACCAGGAGGACTTCCCCCCACGGCTCCTAAACTGGAATCGTTGGTGGGTACTGTACGTGCTGGCAGAGTGACTGATGTAGCGGGCACATGTACTGTGGGCTGGGCCGGGGGTGCTGTAACATGGACTGTACCCACGGCCCCAGCGACTGGAGGAACAGGAATTACATTATTTACGGGAGCAGGCGGAACAGGATTTGCATATTCCGGGACTGTGTCGTCCAAATAGGACGAGAGAAAAATATCAGCTGCGGTCAGTTTGTGACGTAGCTTAATCGGGACTAATGGCGGCGGAAAATTACCTGGTGTTTCCGGGGTTGCTTTTGGCAAGCCCTCGGCAAGAAGAGGATACATACCGTGAATAAGGGCATTTCTCTGTCTGTCTTACTGTTCTGCTTTAACTCGTTCACCTACTTCGATTAATTCCCTTTCTTGGGCTCTTTCTGAGGATTCCCTACTTAATTCTGTTTTTCTGATTTCTTTTTCGGTTCTTCTATGAGATTCTTTGCGCCATAACTCGATGGCATCTTTCTGGGACTGTCTGGCTTTCTTTTTCCATAATGCTTCTTCTACTCGCATGATGCACTCGGCATCCCATGTACCTGATACGGGCCATCTATATTTCTCTTCGAGATCTTTGGTGTAATCAGACCATAAGTCTAGATATATTATGGCATCTAAGCCATGCTTATGATACATAAAATGTCCTGGACTGTCCCTAGGAGGGACAGGGACTGCTTCTTCAAGCAGCCCTTTTCTGGTCTTTAACTGACGTAACTTGGAAAACAGAGGCATGCTTAGACTTGAATCCGAACACACTACAATACACGATAAACACAGTGATGACTAGAAAAACAAATCACTCATACCACGACATTGAAACATATTAAATAACATTTAGAATAACAGTTCGGACAGAAATATTACCTGGTATACTGAGAACAGAACACATGAATTTCTCGAGAACGGAACTTACTAGAATTACTAGATGCACTGCTAACACAGTACGAAACATACCGGTCCCATAAAGAGACACGTCAGGACCCGCATCCACCTAGGTGAACACTTCGGATTGGATCTGCGTACCCAAACCCACGGACCAGAGACAAATTAATTGACCCTGTCTAGATACTACCCCAGCAACGGTACTCACCGGGCAGCAAGAACGGAAGGCCTCGGACTGGACTGGACTGCTACGACGTCGGACTACGAACTTCGGACTTCAGTTACAGGTGGGCCTCCGGATACCTCGGACCTTGTACTCTCGGCTTGGGCTCTGGTCGGGACTCGCCGCGTTCCTCACCGCCTCGTCTGGATGCTGGACCGCAACCTCCGTCTCCTCCGTGGGCCTGAGGGATACTTGAAGCAGAAATATCTGCCGGTGCGCAGTAGAGTTCCGTCACGGCTGCAGAGGGTCAGGGGGCCTGCGTGGCTTCGCCGGCGCGTGGGGAAAGGGCAAGTCCCTGTTCGGGCGCCATTATGTGGTAAATAAATAATTAATTACCGGTACTATTTTTGAATACAGTGAATAAAACAGATAGCTCAATAAATAAGAGACAGGATTCGAGGTATCTTGAGTCTTACAGGCTTTAATCATGCATAAGGGAAGGGACAGGAACGGGATAGCCTGTACGGAAATAGAATGGATGGCAGCTGCCGGGGAAATGGGAATCGAGGAATTGGGCAACTTTTAGTAACAGTGCCCAGTATATATACTAAAACAATTACATTACATTCAATACAGTAGGCGTAGCAGTAGGCGTGACTCGTAGCAGTCGCGAAAGATAAGGACAAAATGATGTAACAAGAAGGCGTGTACAGGGCGTATACATAGACATGTGATGTAAACGTAACAGAAGTGTCATAAATGGGGCGGAAACGTGGAGGGGGCTACCTGAGCAGCTGGGACCTTTAACCTAGTGGTGCGCGCAAACAGGCAATGACGTGTTACCAGGAGGAACTGGGGCTATGACTTTTGCACTAGAAGAGGAGACTAAAGTCTGCAGTGTCAGAACGACATGTACCTATATCATATCTGGTATCTGGTGTTTGGAGTACATATTGATAGAATCCAAAAGTTATCAGGGCAAAGGCTACTTGACACTAAGACTGGTGCGTGCATAATTCTACATGTATTGCGTGTGCTAGGAGTATTCTATGAATATTAATACAGTATTTCTCTTACATGGAGACAGGAAGGCTAGACCATGGCTGAAACTATTGATGCGATTCATTAGCTTAGGAATGCAGAGAAGGAGGGCTGGACTGATAACTAGAGGCATAACATACTCTTGGCAGACAGGCAGGCAGAGCCAGGCCGGGCCGGGCACTGTGAGGCAGGAAGTAAGTGAAGGGTCAGGGATGCAGGTGGGGGCTGTATAGCTCCTCGGAGCAGGTTCAGGAGACAAGAGCTTGAATCTGGTGTCCGGGCCCTTTTGAGGCCTAGAAACGGGGACATTTTACTGAATTAACGTGCACACTGTAAAACGTGGCAACATAGGCCTAATACTCGTTGCTTTCACGAGAACTGGAAACTGACATACTAGAGATGGACACAACTATGATTGCGTCTTTAATCGATCAGAGGGGATACATGCATATCGATCATGCACATATAGCATAAGATGGGGAACACGTAGGCACATATAACATGGCAAAATTTACTTTTCCACAACTGTAGCCTTTCTGTGTTGTGCCATGGAGTGCTAATTACAAACACACACACTGCCAGTGCACACATTAATTGTGGGTGCACTATACAAGACTTAACCTTTTATGCATTGTACTTTCTGAAAGCACACATACACACATCCCATGCTTTCACTATGCACACACAGCATTATATCTCATGTAATATATTCCTTGCAGGTATACACACACTCAGTACATGCACTCACCATGCAGGCACTTCACAACACTGCTCTGTCCCTGTACTGTACCCTTTCCAGGCACACATTCTTCTAGCACAGAATCACCATTACTGCGCTACACAACACTTTGCATTTAACTGGTGTAGGCCAAGGGTGAGCTGAGCACACAGCAGTGGAACTTAAAAAAGGTGAATGAGCCTGTAGGCCTCACTACAATGACATAGGATAACAAGCATTAGCAATGCAATTGGTCTCGCATTTTTGAGAGGCGCGTGTCACAGACTGTGCAAGGAACTCTACATCCTGCCATTTCAAAATCCTTTCATTATTTCTTTAAATGTGGCAACCAGAATGTCATACATCAGAAAGAGAAGTATTGGGTAAGGCAACTGTGAAGAAATTTCTAGGTAGCAGACATGAAATAGTGGCAGCAAGACAGATTCAATGTGAACCTATGACACTTGGCAAACTGTACTGACAGGTAAACAATCCTGGATATGAGTGGCCGAGGTGAGGTGTTGGATGTGTGAGTAGTTGGATGTGTGAATGATCGGATGCGTAGGCGATGGGTGAGTATATGGCTTGGTGTATGGATGAATAGGTTGATCAACACATGGAGTGATTGTCAGGCGTATGGATAAGTAGGTGGATGAATGGATTCATAGGTGGAAAGATGAGATAGGAGATAGTAAGTGTCTTGTTAGGTGGATGGATGAGTGGCTAGGTGTTTGGACGAGTGACTAACCAAATGGGTAGATGACTGGGTAAGTAGATGCATAATTGAGTAGCTGGGTGCCCAGGTAGGTGGATGAGTTTGTAGGTTAATGAATATGTGGTCAGATTACCAGATGGGTGAGTAGTTGGATGGAATAGTTATGTTATGTTAATATATTTTATATTGTGCTCGAAGGTGTCTTGCCGCTGCCTTGGAAAGTAGCCAGATAACTGAAAGGATATAGGACATGGCTAGTGATTGTAAAGCCATGTTTTCAAAGCCTTTCTAAATGAAAGAATATTTAGTGAATCTTTAAGATTAAAGGGAAGGGAATTCCAGATTCTTTAATATTAAGAGGAAGGGAATTCGGTATTTAAAACATTTGCCACACCTTTCCTAAAAATGGTGTAGTGAATAGGTAGATCAACGTACTGCAGGTTATGAATGAGTGAGTAGATGGATCGATGATGTGTCAGTGAATGAGTAGTGGGTAGATGGTAGCTAGCTAGGTGGGTGGTGGATAGGTTGGTGGATAAATATATGGGCAGAAAGCTTGTGAGTGAATAGGTGGATAAAATGGGTGCACGATTAGATGAATGTTAATACGGGTGCAGACTATGAAGAAGTGATATGTTTTGAATAGGTAGGTTTGATTGATTGTGGCATAGGGTGATGGTGGTGTGATTTGGTGGATGCCAGATGATTGTGTGGGTAGGTGGATCGAGGATCAAATGAATGAGTATGTAGATGGGGGGTGAGCAGGTCAACCGTGGGAAAGTAGGTAATTGCTGTGCAAGCAGGTGATTGTTGAATGATTATGTGAGTGAGTAGGTGGATGTTGATTAGTTGGTAGATGGCGGCCGACTAGACAGATGAGCACATTGATGGTGGAATATATGATAGATGATGAATGAGTAGGTCAGTGAATTGATGAATGAGTGGGAAAACAGATTATGTGAGTGGGTGTATGAAAGAATTGATGAGTCGATGAAATGATCGTTGGATAAATAATAAGTAGACTAATAAATGCTGAGTGAGTCTGTGGGTGAGTTAAGTGGCTCGGTTATATGAATGAGAGTGATTCAGTGCATGTATAGAGGTCCGAAGGTGGATGATTCAATGAATGGGTACTAGGTAAGTGTGTCGATGGACAAAGCGTGAGTAATTGAATCAGTAGGTGGATGGATATACTTTGAGCGAGTAAGTGAGAGGATAGGCTAGGTGTATGGATAATCACAGTGTGCAAATCAAATGTAAACTGCGTGCTTTTAGGTGATACTTCCCGGCTGTGTGAACAAAAACAAAATAAAGGCAAACACACTGACGTTGCCTCGTTAGAGACAAGAACAGCATTTATATAAGCTGTCTGTAGGATAAACAATACACAATAGAGTGTTTGATATTTCCACAGGATAAGTTCTTGGCTGTGAAGCTATATTTTAATTATGAAATTGTGCAAGGATGACTGCATTGAATTTCTTTCAAACTGAAACAACAAGGAGCTGAATTAAACAGATGTGATGCCCCTGAAAATAGAAGTCACGTTCTGGAGAGTTAGGGCTAGACTGTTCCCATGAGGCACAGGGTCAAGCCTGATTTTCATATGGCCAGGTCTAAACTGGGGTGGCATGGTGAGCAAAAGAATGATGGATTTAACCCAGATCTCTTGACTGGGGGTGAATGTTTTGATTTGTTCTGCATTCCATCCATCAATTGTGTTTCTTTTCCTTTCTCGCTCTAAGTGCGCCGGGTATGCCCAGACGTGGGTCCCGGCCTCATTGTGCAACTGGATTCAAGCTATCTTAGCTGATATGGGGTGTTTCCGGTCCACGGAGAACCTGGCTCAGCAGTTCGGGCTGGACTGTTCTCATGAGGCACAGGGTCAAGACTGATTTGCATATGTCCAGGTCTAAACTGGGGTGGCATGGTGAGCAAAAGAATGATGGATTTAACCCAGATCTCTTGACTGGGGGTGAATGTTTTGATTTGTTCTGCATTCCGTCCATCAATTGTGTGTCTTTTCCAGTTGCCGTATGCAGCCAGCTTGGGCGTGAAGGGTCAGGCATCGCAAATGACAGTTACTGGCTGCTATCTCCATTAATAATATGCTTTGCTACCATTAGTGCATCAAAGCAAATGGCCAGCCCTCCCTGTGCGTAGGTATCAATAGTGCATCAGGTGCAGTGGCAATGGGGCCTAGGCATGTGATGGTCCCCTGCACCACAATTACGGCGGTACAGCACTACCTGAGGACAAGCTGTTATGGTTGTTGTGAAAACGAGTACAATTAGGACGTCAAAGATTCCTGGTAAACAAACTGAAAGACACTTATTTGAATTTTTGTTTTAGTTTTTCAAACTTGTTTACAGTGTTATTTGATTTACTGATAAACCCATTTCAGAACACAAAGTAAAAGAACGTGTGAAATATGAACATCGGGAACGAAAAGGCTAACATTGTAAATAAAAGTTGCAAGTGTTTTGACAGACCTGTGGGAGGGATAAAACATTTTTTTGTTCTTTAGTCGCTCAGTAAAACTTTGTCTGAGAAGAGGATGGCACAAGGGGTTTACTTTCAGTTTCTGGAAAAACCCTCAGTCCTGTGGGGACTTTCTGTCTAGTTCCAGCTGCAACTGTGAACCAAAGAATATGTTGCTGCTTCTCAAAATGGCAGACACAATAAACAGGGTTTTTATCAGACAGCCTGATTAAACAGCACTCTGCCCTCCTGCCAGAGGGAAGGTCACCACTGTACTGCGGGAAGGGAGGAACATTGCAGACCGCTCTGTGAACCTCTCTCTCACACGTCCCTCTTTTCTTTTCTGCCAATGGAATCTCCCGGCAACGCTTCCTCTTTCCCAAACTCTCGGAAAACTCTTCAAGCTGACAAGAAGCACGGCCTTCAGCCTTTATTTATGAAACTCGACTGCCTCTGACAACCTTGCATTCCTGCATTCTTTCTCTTGGAATATTGAAACAAGCCTGTGAAAACACCAGCAGAGGCAGGCAAACTAAAGCCAGATGGGAAGAGGGGTCTTCACGCGCTGTGCAAGGAGGAAGCATGTGATGGCCAACAAAATCAATCACTCAGTGAAATCGACTCAGCTGAAAGAAGCACCCAAAGGAGGGGTAATCGAGGGCAATGGGCAATAGAAAGCCAGCATTTTGGAATGGCACAAGAAAGAACCAATGGCAATTACTTTGTGTGACAAAGGCCCATTGAAGAGATACAACAGGTCTCCAGACAGTGCAAGCACTGTCAGGCTGGACCTAAAAAGGACCTGTACACTCCTACTGATCACTAGAGGGTATGTTGCTACCACCGTGCTCATGCTGTTAAACTCCTGGTGAAGGCAATAGCCTTCCGCCACTATAAGGTTTGCGCTTTGGGCAAACCTACTGGTTCAATAAGACTGCAATCTATGAGGCAGGCCTTTGTCATGGCACACAACCATGATTGGTGTTTCCGTATGACAGCAAAAATCTGAATTAGGGATCCAGACAGCTGTACAGTTGGGCACTCAGGGCAGGGATATACGTCCATAACCATGCAGCAGTCGTTTCTGTTCCAATAAATGCCCATCCCAGATCAGATTACACCAAACCAACTCCTAACCTGGTGTGGTTGTGTGGCTAGGTCAGAAAAACCAGCAAGAAAGTCTGTCAGCATTCCTGTGGCTCAATCCTGCTCCGTGCTCCCCAACAAAGTCTAACACTTGCAAAGAAATAGATCATCTCAACAACTTGGAGTTCCCTCCCTTCATAGCCATCAACCTTTTCAGTGGCGTATGATCTGTTTGCACCACTTACTTAGTGTCAAACAAATATGGGCAGAAGTTACGAAAGGTCTACACTATGGCAAAGCAATCCTTCTCAATAGCCGTCCAGTTATGCACTTTAAGTCATAATTGCTTCCTAATTAAGGCTACTGGACACACTCTACCTTTGTCATTTAGTTGAGCTAACACTGTCAAGGAAGGCACTCACCTGTTCTCCTTGCTCTAGATGACGACGACCAAACCCCAGTCTCCCCGAAAACTCCCCGAGTGCCAGAAGTAGATAAATACTCTGATACTCTCTGAGGGTCCAAGGAGAAAGAGGGAATGGGAATGAGAGAGAGAATGATGTAGCCTCTTCCTGGTGTGTGCGATATCTCTGTGATTTCTGGACCACCTTCTTCTAACTGGTGTTGAATCGGGAGGGTGTTCTCCAGAATACAGAAAGATTCCTTGTAGTGGTCTAAATTAAAAAAACAATATGTACAATATTATCAGCAAATTATTATTTACCTTTTAGTGAGCTGCCAACTATCTGTTTTCACAAGAATAATTCTAACACCAATACCTAAAATAACATTTGTTCTCCTGAATACTCTCTCAGGTATGAATTGCTAGTTTAGACAACAGTGTTACTCTTCAGTTGCTGCACTCTGCGAACAGAAATAAACAATTATCAAATAGCTCCAGACCATGTTACATTAGAACGAATATTAACCCAAGGTAGGTCTTGCCTAAGTCATGAATTGTTATACCTTTCAGAATATTTGTATAACTTGTATAATGTTCCATAACAATATTCAAGTTCACAACAAGTTCTTTTGATCACTTGTTCGTTTTTTTTAATCTAGAGTCCCTTTTTCATTGGCTCTTTTTTATGCTTAGTCTCTTCAAAAGGAAAATAGTTCAAGCGTCTTTCTAATACTGTCTTTTTCTAGGATGAGTTTCTCCAAGAATAATTAGTTCAAGCACTTTTCTTGAATCTTTCGTTTCACTCAGTTTTTGTTTAAGAAATTCAAAAACATAATCACTCACCGGTAGTTCATTTTTAATCTGTCTGGGAAGTTTCACATATCTGTTTGTTTCTTCTTTTTTGGGTTCTTTCTACCGGAAACCAAGCAGGGGAAGCAGAAGATCCGGCTCCCAGAAGGACGAGGAGCCAGCACCGGAAGCAGCCGACGAAGGCTCAGGATGTTTCTGTTCACTATAAAAGAGACCATCCTCCAAGCCAATATGGTTTTTCCAACCACTCCTTTGTTTACGTGGTCCTGGGCTCCCTTCTGAAGTTCCACAAGCGGAGGGCACTCCTCCTGTGCCTTGCAGAAATCTTCTCGGGTAGAGGCCCCAGCAGCTAGCAAATCCTGGAACTCTGGAAGCAACCTAAACTCCAGCAACAGGTCCACTTCAGGAGCCTCATTTTCCTCTCCCTCTGGCCTTATTATCCTCTCCCTCTGGCCTCCACTGCCATTGCTTTCCCGGTGACTGCCCTTTCTAGTAAACTACCTTGTCCTGGTCCCTGCAAATCAGAGATAATCCCACTCTCACTCTGAGAGTGATGTGCAGCCTGCGCTCTACTTAACAAAGCTGACATAGTTCAATCCATGACACCTTCTGGTCCTAGCATCAAGGCAGGGGCAATCAAATAACTACCCTAGATACATCCAGCTCCTTGTTTGTCATGGCTGCCTTGCCATTGAGCTCAGTCTCAACCCTAGCAAGCGGATTCTCCTTGCCGTGTTCACCAGCTACCAAACCTGTATCCTTGGCCTCAGGTTGTATCTCCTTAGGCTTAAGGTACTTCCTCTCAACCATAATGCAAAAAACCTCCAGTATCCATTAGGGCAGGCACTTTCTTCCCATTGATAACTTCCTCCACAAATCCCATTGTGGTAGGATGAATGTGCTTCAGAGTTTCTGGGTCTCTTTCCCACATGTACATAGCTACTAGGTTAAGCGCAACCAATCCCTCAAGTATCTTCACCCACATGTAGCATGCTTGCTATCACAGGGTCAAGTTCTTTTTCTTGACAATATTTTTTAAAATGTTTCACCTCAAGCAAGTCACAAAGTTGAACGTCGAAGGGCTTCCTTGCCTTCCCTTCTCATGATGCTCCTTCCCGGATACACCATTAACATTCCCTTGTTAGCTGTACCCTATTCAAGTCCCATGAGAATTACCCTGCCCCTTACACTCCAGTTTGGAATGAGTCTGTGGAGAGTTCTTCTTCCCTTTTGGCTTACAAGTGTGCTCTTCCAGCCATGTGTGAACTCTGTTAGCTAATCACTTATCAGCTAACACTGCACGTTTTGTTGGATTCCTCTCTGTCAAATGAGACAGGTATTGCCTAAGTAGGGTAGGGCACTCCTTCTTGAGTTGCTCTGTCATCATCAGCTGGTTAATGGACTGAAAATCCTTGACCTCCAACCCTCTTACCCACTCTTTTCAATCACACAATATACCACCAATCCAAGTCTCAAGCAAAACACTATCCGTTCTCATACAGTATTAGAATCTCTGCAGGTATTGAGCTAGCTTCAGCACAAACCCCATCATGAGCTCTTACTATATTCACTCATGATCCATTTGGTCAGCCACAGGTATCCTCCCAATGATGGCTGTACCTTCCAATTTCATGCTTCCCATGAAGGCAGCTGCTTTAGACATCTCATTTAATGCCTACACCTTACAAGCGACCTCAAAGCTTGCAAAACAATACAAAATATACTGACCTTTCACATACACCTGCACAAGATCTTTTGAAACTTTGGCCACAACCTGGCCTGACCTGGATGTAAAGTCACTTTTCCCAGATGGAGTTGTCATTGCAGCCATCGTACGTTTTTCTCTGTTAAGGGAAATCCTTTGCCTTTCCAGCTCTTTTTGTATTTTCTCCTGTTTCTCCTCCTACACTCTCTGTTTTACCTCCTTTTCTCTCTATTTCCCCTCTCTCTCTCACAGTTTCTCTTCCTTTATTCATTCCTCCTGTCTCTCCACCCTCCGTTCCACTTGTTCCAGGTGAGTTAGTCTTAGCTTCTACCTCTGAAACTCACTGGCTTTCTCACCTTCCTCAGCTTTAGCTTTCTGAAGTGCCAACTGCAAGCTCTGGGTCTTTGCTAACTCAATCCACTCAAGCGATTTATTCCTGGAAGTGTTGACAGTAGTAACCTAGAAATTTGAGGCGGAGTATACATCTGAGATATTCGAGAAACTAAAGGTGTGAGTGTATTAATAAACTCTTGAAAATATATTAGGAGACACACTCGGCAGGTGTCAGGTATGTATCTGTGGTAAGGGGATCCTAGATCTTTAAGGGCTTCCTCACACAATCCTCACATGCCCCGTCGTAACACGGTATCTTCATGTGCATCACAAGCAGTTATTTAGCCATTGCTACAGTTCAGGGCCGTGGGTCACGGGCAGTTACCCCTTTCCCTTAGTCAAGTTATTTTGTCCTCATTATGTTGTATCCTCTATCCATCGTTCAATGCTACTCAACATCACGCATAGTATAGCATCACAATACACAGCGCTTGATTATACATTCTCCTATACTTCCTCTCGAATGTTCTGACATTGTGGATAACCTTACTATGCCATGTCTGACACAGTACACTCTCACTATTGATGCTAATACCTTGCCATATGTCTTCCTGTGGTGTCCTTGACTGGCATTTGTGGCCATTTGACTATTGTTGTAATGTACTGTTAAAAATAATTAATGTCAATAAAAAGATTTAAACAAAAAAAGGGGATCCTAGATCTTGAATTTGTAGCACTTTCCTCCTGTGTTCCTACAATGGCTCCCTCCCTAGAGCCAAATACAGCCTTATCACTTTCACCAATTATCTCAAACTGGTCCCTAATTAAATTAGGAAGCACTTTCCAGTCTCTACTCCTGGGAATCCTCCACCGGCTGTCGTTACCTAGATTCTTTATCTCATCTATAGACAAGATGCTGAGGTCAATTCCCCACCCTGTATTCTCCATTGCCTATGCGATTTACATTAGTTCATAGAAGACAAAAACTGGACTTATTACAGTACTGGTACTGGTTGGAAATGGCCAATGCCACCTCTGTATCTAGGCGCCTAAATATGATGCTCCCCACCGCTTGCTGCCAATTTTCAGAACCTCTTTTAGGGGGCCACCGGACAGACAGGGGCTACTGGACCCAACCGTGGTGGTTGAGGCCTTTCACTTCTGATGTCTCAGGGACCAACCTACTATGGATCGTGAGCAACTGGGCCAAGTACCCCTTCTGCCCTTGACTCTCAGTGGTAGCTGTGGACGAGCAGCCAAAGCCTTCCTTAGCGGGAAGTATAGAAACAAGTTAGTGAACACAACTCATAACTCAAAGTGCACTCGGTAATGTTAATAAGGGTTTTTAAATTTCAAAAAAATATTATTTCTAACTATGCATTCAAAGACGTATACAACATTTGTAAGTAATAAGACAACTCTATTGAATTTGGGCCTCTAGTATTCAACCGTCAAATCCCTGTCCACCCTCTTCTTTATCATGTGATCGGGGTTATGCCCCATTCAATGGTGGCCGCATCCAGGGAATGCTCACTAGTAGACCTTACCCAAGAGTCCACTCTTAGGAATTAGTCAGAATTATCTACGATGCAGCAGCACCTTTAGCAGCGAGTTCCTGAGGACTGTATCAAGTCTTACCCGCTCAGCTGCATGGAAGCATTCAGCATTTCAGGTGTGCCCCAACGGCAAGCAATTGCAATGCTCCAGTCCTGCTTCGGTGAGTCAGTCTGCACGTGGGTCGGGCTGCAGCACCCGGCAAGCGCAGCCTGCCTCAACAGTGATCAGAAGTGCTCCAGGCTTCCGTTGGTACATTAAGTTTAGCTTTTCCCCACACGGCGCAAGAGGGCTGATCCTTGTGCAGCAGACTTGGTCTCACCAATAGAGCGAAGTCCTCCCAATGGTCTCTGGAGTCCACCAGGCAGGTCTCAGTGCTCAATTCCGACCAGCGGGACCATATAGCCCTACCTACTGCCCATCATTTCTAAGCAGTGTACATAACATGTTAAAATTGAGGTTTTTGTCTTTTTTCCCACCACTAGGTCATTGCTCCAAGATCCCAGCCATCTCTGTTCCTCTGCCCCTTAATATTCTGCTCCACATAACACCTCACATCACCCACCATTTCTAAGCACTGTAAATAAAAGATTCTCTATTCTCTCTTCTAAGCCATTGTTCAGAGGCTAATAGGAGTCCCAACACCAAGCCACTCTGCTAACCCGTGCATCATAGAAGGTAGCCACCTGCTCAATACTTTACAGGCATAGCTGATATGTCTATTAAGGTTAAAACTGGTACAAAAACTGCGTAGTGGACAGCCCACATTTTTAGGTTTTTAACCAGGAACTTTGAGTCATCAAACACAATACAGATTTTAATTCTCTGTCTACATTGTCTCCCTAGCTGCAGCCCAACAGCTTCCCCTACTCCTTGTTATGTGCCTGGGTTAGGCCCAAGTAACAGAGTTACACATTTTTCTTACATTGCCCTAATTTTGCACAATAACATTTCTGCTGTGACCTTTTGTACATATTTGGGTGCCCGACAATGTTGGATTAGTTTCTCTGAAACTACTTTGTTTCCACATCTAGATTTGCATAACATTATCACGATGCCTCGAACACCATGTACAAGGCCTCTTGACGCACTATGTACAAATGCCGTTCTTTCTTCAACCACGGGAGGACAAGGCTATCTACATATCCATAACATTGCTAATAAATATGTACATCACAAGGATGCTTTCTATTATAAATATTGAGCATCCCAAAAGATTAGCAGAGGAGGCAGTTCAGCTGACACTGAGAATCCCTACATGCTGAGACTTCACCACGCAGCGGTCTGACATCTCCGTGAGGGGGTGTCCAGTCTGTTACCAGGACAGGCGCCTACATTCTCTCCTGCCCGGTAATGAGGTTGGATCGTACCTTGAGGGGATTCTTGACGTCACACCTACACACACTCTAGATACATGCAGAGTACGGTTTGCATAGTAGGAGTACGCCTGATTCCTGCCTGGTTTATATGCCTCATATATGCATTGTTTTAGCACCATGGTAGAACTATATCTACTAGTCACTCTTTTGATGCTTGTAATTACTTTCATCTGCTCTGTCTACTGATCATTGCAGCACATGTATTCTATACAAGAATAACGATGGTTCAATAAATATATTGAAAAAGTCCCACTCTGTATTCTCTGTATATTTCTTTGAGCACAAGTAAGTCCAAGTGACTGCACGAAAGGTTCTTATGTGTTTCCACGATCCCTGAGGGGTCAGGGGTGTCATGTTCAGTGGTTGCCAGTAACCATTAACTCCCCTCTAAGGTTAGAAGGGCTTATGGTGGGACTGTGAGCTAACTGGTCTCTAAGCCAACCTATCCTGCAGGGGTGGCCGGAATCAGTCTAGGCATATCAGTCCAAAGTTTATTTTGTCCAACAAACGTGCAGGTCCTACGGATTAGTGGGAACTACATGACCTCCTCCCCTGAGCCCCACTACACGTGAACATCCTGATATGTGAGCAAAGACAGCCTGGAAAAGCACCAAACAAGGAAGTGCTTCAAGGCCATTTTCATTGACAAGCACATGGACCTCACCCTCCTCCAGCCCTTCACTATACCTTATGGCCCGACACTGCTGCAAAAGTTTGTTCCCCCAAGAGACGATGTAACAGAGCCTCAGGGAAGCGGGACCCCCAAGACTGCTCTTCTACACCCTTTTGATGAACCATGGTGTTCACTCATACTCCGAGGGCATGAGATGATCTCTTAATAAGGTTGCCACTTTTCCCAAAAAAACATACCTTGCTTTTGTTCACATTTTAAGATTCTGGAATGGCCCAGGCTTGATACTTAGATAGAACTTTCTATAAAGTCATCTGTGTTCATTTTTAACATGGCCTTTCTGTCTTTGTTTACTTTAGTTATCAGTCAGGGATTATTAAGGCAGGTCTAGAACACATTTTAAAGTGCTTGCTTTTTATATTTATTGTTTAAAGTATGTACTGATAGGAGAAAAATACTGGCTTTAATTGAGCTTCCAAAACTTTGTGCCAGCCACTAAGATACACACTGAGCCTGTTGGTTGCTTATATGTTTATTACAGCCCAAGTATTGGAGCAAGGTTCCGTGGAAAGGAAACTTGCTCGGATGCGATCCACTCGTTAACTTACTAACAAGTTATTAAATCATGTTTCGTGAATAAGTAATACGCACCACATTGAACATGCGGGTTAGTGAAGCTTGCTTATGCGTGTACTACTGCGGATAACAATGAAGATGGAATAATGATGTTTTAAACAGGGAAACTAAAGATGTGTGAGAAATAACATTTATGAATACAAATTATGGGGATGGGTTTGCGAACAATAGCTGAACTGATTTTAATGACATGTAAGCATGGTGCGATGGAGCTTCCTCCTTGCCTGACCAATCAGATTTAACATTTTTATGATATTGAACCATTAATGGTTGGAACATGAAGAACAAAAGGTATAATTAAGATAGCCTTAGTTAGTTAGTTAGAGCTGCTTTTTGAGAGATGCTGTTGCTGTGGGAGATGCTGTTGCTGGGGGAGATGCTGATGAAGAACTGAATGCAGAACTTGAGCAGAACTTTCTATCCTAATTATTTGGGTTAGATCAGAAGATCACTGAAGAATCTTGAGGAGGAAGAGAGTGTCAGAGAGGGGTGCAACGCAGTTGTCGGTACTCTAGAGAGGTAATCTATCCTGTCCTGAAGTCATCGTCTCCTGCCCTATCCCGGGGGACCCTCACCAGCCCTCTGGCCAGGGGGTTGGTCTTTCACACCAGCCTTGGTAATTATATTTGTCATGTTATTTGTTGATGTCCTTTTCTCTCTGTCCTCTCCCTTTCTGGGCATTGACTATTGTATGTGTCAGAAGTATATACTTGGTGTTTATGAATTGAATTTTCTCTCCTATGGGTGATGGTGACTGAACTTTATTTTGGAATGGTTCACATGCATTAATTTTAGATACAAGATTTAATACTTTCCTGAGTCTGTGGTTATAACATTGAATAAAAGGGCAGCTAGTTCTTATGTTAATTTTCACCATCAACTAGTTCAACTAATGGTCCATCGACCAGAGGAAGAACTTTTGGATCAGTGAAAGGTTAGTTAGGAGTATTAAATAATTAATCTTGAGCACTGTGGAAAATCACAAAACTGAAACCTGCCCCTCCCACCCTCCAGCGGTTTTCCTTACCACTTGTGAAGTTTATAGGCCCAGGTGAGTATATGGTAAGGGAGTATCTGTTGTTGGTGAACCGCTGGATCAGTTTTCTAGTAGCAGAACTATGGTTATTATTGACTAGTTTGGTGATAAGTATTGATTATTAATTATTGATTTATGTTTAACAAAAGAGTTAGTGTTTTGTTTTATGTTGTCTAGAAGCACAGGTACAGTGGTTGCCTGGGCATCCCGGGAATGGAATAGCAGATGGTGATAGAAGCCATACTGCAGGAGGTTACTCGTCTGTTGTAAACACTGAGAAGCTATGCAGGGCTGCCAGTGTATTAGGGAATATATAGTGTGAAAGTAGAGTGTGATTGATAGAAAAAGGGGTTTGCTGGTGAAACTTTGGTCTCATTTCCCAAAACGAGTGACACTAGAGAAGTAACAGGTTCTTCTGAGCTTGAATGAAGAGTAAACAGGGGTTTTACTCGAAGTAAAAGGAATTCTAGAATACGTTTTAATCAATCCTGATTTAGTGCAACAGACTGAGTAGCAAATGTTTTATGTTGTTATTAACACATTTTTATTAAGAAAAGTTAAAGAAATAAGTTTTCGTATTACCTTGTGAAGGGAGGGTCAGTCGCCGGTGTTGAACTGACGTCACAAAGAGCCGCGTTGGGATTGGTTGGAACAGCGGGCCTGAGAAGAGAGCAGATTGTAAAGGGAGGGTCAGTAGTGAGGAGCAATACTGACGTCACAAAAAGGCCGAGTTAGTGTTCATTTCTAAGGGAAAACATGGCGGCCGGCTAGGTGCGGGCTGCTAGTGTCGTTCCAAGACGGGCTGTGATTGTTATGTGGCGGCGTACCGAGTGAGATCCGGCAGGAGCAGCGAAGGCTCTGAGTGTGCGGCGATTCTTGTACTTGGAAATTTTTGTTGAAATATGATGCCAAGGATTTAGTTTACCAGCGATAAACAACAAACTGCGGGCTGCAGGGCGGTGTATGGCAGGCTCAGCTGCACGGAGCTCGGAGTTACGGGAGGAGGCGGCAGAGGCGGATTAAGGAGGGCAAGTGGAGCTCTACTGGGAGAGAGCCACGTTGGAGGTTAGCAAGGGCCGCCGGGCTGCAGCCAGAATTCTTTTTCGAGGCGGAGGACGGGGGAGAGGCAGGCCGCCAGATAGAACGGCCAAGAACTTCACGAAGGAGCAACTCTCCTCATTAAAGCTCCAAAGGTATCTGTGCCCCACGTTTGTTCCAGGCCGCAGTCCCAGGACACTTATGCTCTTTAAGCAAATGTGACTTGCAGCCTCCAAAGGTGGGGGAGGAACGTATGAAGGAGGTGTTGGGGGGTTTTGCTGAGGTTAGGAATCCTGAGGCTGAAGCTGGGGTAGCCAGAGGCTCGAGTGGGATTTCTAGCTAGCATTGAGGAGTGCGGGGAGAGGGGCACAGAAGCTCCTACCAGATCAGACAAGCCCTCACTCTTCCAACACTAAAAAGCTTACAGAGACTTAGGTTAAGGGTAGGCTTACGGTTAAGAACAGCAATAATAGCAAACGCTGTAAAAAACTGGGAAGAGCAGGTTCATTAGAACGTAAGATTAAGGTGACTCCATCACTCAGGTCATTTTTTAAGGTGGTTCCAAAGACTCTGATACTGAAAGGGAAATCCCCTACAAGGTCATGGGAGCCGTTGATATCTTCTAAAGTTAGATTAATCGAGTGAGTAGTGAGAGTAGGTTGTTAGGTGTTGGCGACGGGTGGAGAGGTGGTTGATATAGATTTGATTGATTGGTCCAAACACCAGAGTCCAAATTGGTTTCAGGTCCTGTCTTTAGACATGGGGGACACGGGGGACAGAGACGGGGGGTGAAGATGTTTTACAGGTCCGGGAGGTAGCGAATCCAATTTTCTATCCGCAGGTTATACCCCCTGAAGTAGGTGCGGTCATTATGGACCCACCATGCAGTCTGAATATACTAGGTGCAGAGGCTGACCAGCCCGACCAGATGGTTCAAGAGAGCGAGGCAGAAATGAAGCAGGTGAATAGTGATCTTTCTGTTATTACCTTGCTTAAAAAATTTAATTTGGAGATGCATGAGAGATTCGAGGTATCTGAAACGAATCAGGAAAGTATCAGGGCAGAATGTGGTTTGCTAGAGAAGAAGATAGACGACCTGAGTAGCCGCAGAGTGGCACTAGAGGTGGAGGGTAAGGACCTTAGAGAGGAGATGATGGTAAATCGTAAAGAGTTAGAAGTAATCAAGTTGAAAGATAGGGAGCATGAGGAGAGGGTAGAAAGATTGGAGAATGAGCAGAGAAGAAATATCCTGAAAATGTTAAAAACTCCCGTTGGGTACAGAGGGAACTGATATCAGAAAATATGTAGTACAGTTGCTGAAGAATGAGTTGCAGTTGGATGAGACAGAGGAGAAAATATCCAGGGACATACAGAGAATACATCGCAATCCATTCAGGTTGAATCTGAATCGTGCCAAACCCAGGAGAATTTTGGTTAATTTTATGTCATACTCTTTGAAAGAAAAGATATTAGCAAGCGCCCTGAACAGGAAAACAATTGAAGTAGAAGGTGCCAAGGTGGATTTAAGATCTGATCTATCCTCCGTGACTGCTAATAGACAATGGGAGCTTGACAAAAGGATTGATCCGTTGAGGAAACAGAGGGCCTCGGTCCAATTGAAATTCCCAGCACTGTTAAAAGTTATGTGGAAAAACAAGATGCACTCCTTTCGTTTTGTCGATGAGGTTGATACGTTTTTAGAGCAGTGCCAGTCTAGTGATACTTAATTTAGCTAGTGTTATTGCCACATTCTATGTTGTTGGAGGTTTTGCTAAGTTTCTTATGTTTCCGCTCCTAAAGGATTATACGCAGTTACGTCACAGTTTATATGTAATTTATAATGTTTTTTTTGTTTGCACTGCCCGCCAAGGGGCACCCATAGGGCTTATTAGCCATGGGTAATTGCTATGGATTTTCCGGGGAGATGGGGGGGTCATTAGTTTCTTTCGTGGGTGGGGGAGGGCAGGGGAAAGGGAAAATAAAGAAAAATCCTCAGAAGTATTTTTGCTGCCAATGGAAAAGAGGGTGTGAGAGATTGATTGGCTATGTCTGGGATGAGTGGGGGTTGTTCTAACGAGTTGAGAATTTTATCATGGAATGTGAATGGG
The DNA here is from genome assembly GCF_964261635.1 of Lissotriton helveticus. Classification (NCBI taxonomy): domain Eukaryota; kingdom Metazoa; phylum Chordata; class Amphibia; order Caudata; family Salamandridae; genus Lissotriton; species Lissotriton helveticus. The sequence continues at coordinate 629,900,579 of NC_136070.1, forward strand.
ATGCGAGTGAAAAGAAGAAGAGATTTGATTTTGAAATATTTGAGGGATTCTTCGGCTCAAATAATAATATTACAGGAGACCCACTTATCTGGGGATGAGAGTAAGAAGTTGTTTGCAGGTCAACGGTGGTTGGCCCATTCAGTTTATTCTGCCCAGACAGCTTTTACTAAAGGAGTCGCAATTTCAATTAAACATGGGTTAAATTTATCGCTGGAAGGGAAAGCGGCCAGTGTAGGAGGGAGGTGGCTGATTGTTAAGTTAAAGGTTTGTGGGCAAGTGTTTATTATTGTGAGCTACTACGGTCTAAACCAAGACGATATTGGACCTTTAGATGATTTGGCTAGGGAAATATTAAATTTTTCTGGACATATCATCATAGCAGGGGATTTCAACACAGTGTTAGATCACAAACTAGATTGGTCTGAAAAGATTAGGGAAGTTGTGAATTCTAAAATGTCTAATAGGGTTAGGTTGATGATGTCCCAGTTGGGTTTATGTGACATCTGGAGATGTAAGTATGCCAGCAGTTAGGGTTTACTTTTTATAATAAAAAATACAATCACTGTTTAGTGGCTCAGGTGGCCCGTATAGGAGTGCATCTCTGACCACTCAGCGATTTCTCTTCTGTTGTAATAGGGAATGGCACCTCGTGTTCAATTTGGAGGTTGGATCGCACAATACTCTCGGATCAGGAAGCAATAGAGCTCTTGAAAGAGGAGCCAAAAGTATTTTTTGATAACAATCAGGGATCAGCAAGGATTGTGTGGGATGCGTATAAGGCCCTTCTAAGAGAGAGACTGGGAGCTTTGGCGGCTAGGAAAAGGAACCTCTACTATGGCAAGGTTACAGACTTAGAGAAGAAGATCTGTCACTTGGAGGCGGGCCTGGTAAATTCTGGTAGTAGGGTGCCTAGCGAAAGGGTCCTTCAAGAGCTCACAGATTTAAAGACAGATTTAGTAGGAGTCTTGAGAGAGAGAGTTAAGGAGAAGTGGGACTCCAGTCAGCTGGCCCACTTTGAATATGGTGAGGGCAGCAGCAAATTGTTAGCTTGGAAGACAAAAAGTGACCAAGTTCATAATCTGATTAAAGAAGTTAAAAATGTAGGGCCTCATTTATGAGAACTGACGCATCGCTGCATGAAAGCAGCGATGCGTCACTTCTCAGTGCGCCCTCCTAGCGACATGATTGATGCGTCATATTTATTGTATGACGCATCATATCGCAAGGAGTTACAGATACGTCAGTATTTCTGACGTATCTGTATGGCGCAAAAGTGACGCATTGCTGGAGTGTGTCACAAAAGTGAAACAACTCCAGCAATGTGTCCTTTCACATGGGGCAATCCCCATGTGAAAGGGCCTGCGTCAGTCTTACGCCTGCTGTGAGGCAGGCATAAGATATTGACGCATTTGTGTCCTAGAAGTGGCGCAGTGAAATCTTATAGATTTCACTGCGTCATTACTACGACCCTTTCTTGTGCCGGAACGCCCCCCCTGTATACATTATACGTGGTGCTGGTATAATGTGGGGCAGGGGTTTACAAAGTGACGCATCTACCTAGATGCGTCACTTTGTAAATAGGGTGCAACAAGGCACATTTTTTACGCTGCTGGTGCGTCACAAAAAGTGAGGCACCGGCAGCGTACAAGTGACGCATGGCCCCATAAATGAGGCCCGTAGAAACTGGTTTGATGATTACGGATAATAAAGGAATTGCTGCAGCCTTTCACGCATATTTTCGAAAGGTCTATAGGGAAGACATGGTGGTTGAGGATCAAGCAATGTGGAGATGGCTTGAACCTTTGGTTCCCCTATCGGATGAGTTTAAGGAGGTGTTAAATCAGGAGATTACGGAGATGGAGGTTGAGGTGGTTTTGAGGGGGGGGGAGAGGAAAGGCACCTGGACCAGATGGTCTTCCCGCTGAAGTTTATAAATTACTGGTCGGAATTTTAAAGCCGATCATGTGTCAGTTGTTCGATGAGATTTTTATGGGCGTCTCTGCTCCCCTCTTGGAATGAGGCAAATATAACATTAATATTAAAGCCAGGAAAACCACCAAAAAGTGTTGAGTCATACAGTCCTATTTCATTACTTAACACTGACTACAAGTTTTTTGCAAAATTTTTGGCAGGGAGGCTGAACAATGTAATTCCACAGCTAGTACATGAGGATCTAAGGGATTTTATTAGGGGCAGATATTTGAAAGAGCTCACTTTTTCCCTTATTGGTGCTATTGATTAGGCTTCTGCCCATGATCTTCTCTTGGCGGTTGTTGCTTTAGATGCCGCCAAGGCATTCGATAGAGTTAATTGGGTTTACTTGCACGCCTTACTGAAACATCTGAATTTGGGACCAAATTTTAGTAAATTCCTTTCAGCGATTTACCAGGCTCCTACATCAAGAGTGGTAGCAAATGGGATGCTGACCCAGCCAGTTTCAATTTTGCGAGGCACCAGAAAAGGGTGCCCGCTGTCACCATTGTTATTTGATCTATATATCGAGCCCCTGGCGCGCAAGATTAGGTCTAATGAGAATATTGCTCCTTTTGAGTTTGAAGGGTGGTCCAGGAAGATCGGGCTTTATGCAGCTGACATAATTTTCTTACCCCTAAATTACAGGAATCAATGAGATCTCTCTCAGCTACAACTAAAGACTTCGGGCTGTATCAGGTTATAACATTAATTTAAAAAAACAGAAGTTATGGCCTGGAATATGAATACTAAGGGTTTCATGTGCAAACATGAGATGAGGTATCTTGGAGTAAGGATAACGCAGAACATTGCAGATCTTACTAAAGTCAATTTTATCAGGCTTAAAAAGGAGATTACCACAACTTTACAGGGCTGGTCACATTTGCCGCTTACACTGTTTGGTCGGACAAACTTGGTGAAGATGATGATTTTTCCAAAGTTAACTTTTTTATTTGAAACAGTCTTTCTGATGTTTAAGAAGGACTGGTTTGTTAGGTTGCAGAGTGAGATTAGCACCTTTCTCTGGGCATCAAAAGGCCATGTTTGTCTTGGACAAAGCTTAGGAGAAAACTTATTAAAGGTGGTTTAGCGGCCCCGGGTTTGCAACTTTATGCATGGGCTTTTTTGTTGAAAAATAGTAGAATGCTGCTGGATACTCCGACCAACACGGTGATTGGGAAAATGTTTGGAGCTTTGCTGAAGAAACAAAATTATAATGAAAATGGTTTTATGTATAAATTCACTGGTCCGAAATTTTGCAAAAAGATCAGGTTAAAGGTTTTAAGAGACTTAACAGAAACATGGTTCAGAATTAGGAGGGCTTTAAAAATTCCTTATTATAGCCAAATGGCCTTGATTTGGGACGCGCCGGGTTCTCCACTTTGGTATAGGGACTTCCTGGCCCGACCACTAAAGGAGTTGGGTCTTCAGAGATGGAAGCAGTTATTTGCGGATGGAAAACGAGTTTTTTGGCGGTATTGTGAGGAGGAATGGGGTCATAGTTTTTCCAGTTTCAAGTATTTACAGATTCCAAGTTGGTCGGCGGTATCGGGTGATCAAATTGGAACATATAATGAATTGGAGGAGAAGCTTTTCTCTAACTGTGAATTTAAAAAAAGAAGTATCACTGTGGTACTGGCTGATGTTAGAATTGGAAGACGGCTCTTTCAAGCTACCGGAGGTTCTGTGGGGAGATTGTTTGCTGGAGATCGCTACGGAAGACCAATGGCAAGTAACAATGTCTATGCTTTATAAAATAGTAAAGCCTGCACATTTAAGGAAAAATCACTTTTTTACGATGCACAGGGCGTACTGATCCCTGAGAAGATTCGCTAAATTTGGTTCAGGTGGAGTGGTCGTGTGTCCCAAGTGCAAAAGCCCCAACGAAGATGATCTGCATATGTTCGTGCGTTGTCCGAAGATTCAGGCGTTCTGGGAGGTCGTGAGTACCTGTTTGTCAACTGCCTTAGGGTTACAGATTAAGGTAAGCCTGGAACTAATCATATCTGGAAGATTTGATCTGCAAGGTAAGGGCACAGATGATAATGCAAAGCTTATTTTTATGCTGTGCTTTTGGCACGAATAGAGTTGTGTAAATTGTGGGTTTCTCCGGTCTCGCCAAAAGAAACGGACTGGTTACGAGCTATGAGATTTACTGCGAAATTGGATATTTCAGATCAGACGAAGAAGAGATACAAATTTTGGACTCCTTTTTTAACACACTTTGGGTGAGGGTAGGGTGATGTAGTTTTTGGAATATATAACTCCAATGATTAAGCCTTAGCCTTTCTCGGCTGATGAAAGTCCTTTTGCTCATTGAGAGGATTTGGGGGTAAGGGTTGACGCGCTGTGGAAGAAGGCTCCTTGTCCTCCCCCCCCATGGGTTCTGCCCGGAGAGGAGTCTTTATTCTAAAAAGTGTTGTTTTTATACCTCCCTCTACAGCCAGTAATTGAGGTGGAAAGCGCAGGGTGGTTTCGTTGAGTTATGGGTGATGAAAAGGCCAATGAGGACAAAAAATAAAAAGTCGAAGTTAGTGTTGGTTAGACGAGCAGCGCAAGCCTGAGCTTTGGTTGGTTGTTAGATAGAAGCTTTGTTAGGATTGGTTAAAAGAAAATTGTATGGTGAACTCTGATTTGATTTTCGGTGTGAGTCGCGCTGATATAGTACGAGACATAAGTAATAGAGTTTGAGGGTTTACGAAAGACTCTTTCATGTATCCTTCGTCTAGAATGTATGGAGAAAAGAGGAAGATGTCGCTAATAAAGAAAACTAATAATTTCTTTAAGAAAGAATAGCCTGTGTTGACTAGAGAAGGCATTCCTATTCCGCCACCAAAGATGCCTGCTTTATTTATGATGATGGAAAGAGGATATCATACTTGTGTATGATTGGAGAATTGGATAGAGTATACGAAAGGTGATGGTTTTCTAGCTTTCCCAGAACATGGTACATTTAATGGGAGAATTCTTCAGAATTTGAGAATGAGAATGAATGATTTATAACCAAGACCTAGATTTACTCAGTATGAGGCTTTGAAAGAATCGGAAACTGAGGCATTTGAACAAGAGAAATTCAGAGGTGGTAAAACATTTAGAGGATTTCTACCTAGATATCCATATGAGTCATGTGAGGATCAAATGAAGCAATGGAGAAAAGTTATGGTATCAGAAGGTTTATATCCAGTGTTAATGGCTGAAGAGCAGTGCGGAATCAAGTGTAAGGAGAAAATTAAGCACATGAATATGTCAAGATATGGAGATTCAGATGATGAATTGTTGGAGGATATTCTAATCAAAAACCCTCCAACGTATCAAGAGGTGCTTAGAAGAGTTACCCGAGTGCTCCAGTGTTGGGAACACCATTGGTTCCACAGATTCTTCATGATACATCAAGTACTAGAGTCTTGCAAGATAGCGAGAGAGAAGCTTTGAACAAAACTAGAGAAGAGTTAGTCCAGAAAATAAGTCAGTTGAACTTAAATACAGAAGCGTTAACAGTACCAGTGACAATCGGTCCTGTGATCCCATTGTATGGAGACAAAAAGAGTAGTCCAAAACCACAAATGGGAACAGTATCCTTAGGTAACTTTCGAAAAGAAATAGTGTTGTCTGATGATCAAGCTAGTGAGAGCGATTCGGTTATTTCATTAATGGATCTTCCAATTATGGAACCCTTAGCAGAGACCCCAAAGAGAGTTACACCTGGAAAAGGCAAATGAAAAGGTGACTACATACCCTATTGGAATGGGAGGTTCAACAATGGTTGCTCTAGAGCATGGATTCTCACAAACTTTCTCTTGGGGGCCAATTTTACAGTGTGGTATGTGGCCGAGGGCCGCTCTGGTGGGGGCGGGTCAGTGGGAGAGGGGGCGGGTCTATAGCAAAAAAAGAAAACTGTGACCATGAGGACCACAGGCCCCTGCAGCGGACGCCTTTGTCCACTGAGCCAGCAGACCTGGCATGTATATGTGTGTGTGTGTGTGTGTATATATATATGTATATATGTCTCCCTGCCTCTGTCTGTCTCCCTCTGTCATCCTCTGACTGTCTCTGTCTCCCTCCCTCTGTCTCCCTTCCTCTGTTTCCCTCCCTCTGTCTTCCTCCCTCTATCTCCTTCCCTCTATCTTCCTCTGTCTGTCTCCCTCTCCCTCCACCTGTCCCCTGACTCCCTCCCCCTATCTCCCTCCCCCTGTCTCCCTCCCCCTGACTCCCTTCCCTTGGCTCCCTCCCCTGTCTCTCCTCCCTCCCTCTGTATCCTTCCCTCCCTCTGTCTCCCTGCCTCTGTCTGTCTGTCTGTCTGTCTCCCTGTCTCTGTCTCCCTGTCTTTGTCTCCCTGTCTCTCTGTCTCTGTCTCCCTGTCTCTGTCTCCCTGTCTCTGTCTCCCTCTCTCTGTCTCCCTCTCTCTGTCTCCCTGTCTCCTTGTCTCCCTGTCTCCCTGTCTCTCTATCTCCCTTTCTCTGTCGCTCTCCCTGTCTCTGTCTCCCTGTCTCTGTGTCTCTGTCTCTCTGTCTACCTGTCTCTCTGTCTCCCTGTCTCTCTGTCTCCCTGTCTCTCTGTCTCTATGTCTCTCTGTCTCCCTGTCTCTGTCTCCCTGTCTCCCTGTCTCTGTCTCCCTGTCTCTCTGTCTCCCTGTCTCTGTCTACCTCTCTACCTGTCTCTGTCTCCATGTCTCTGCCTCATCTGTCTGCCCCTGTCCCAGGTCTCACTCCCTGCTGCCCTGCGTCACCCTCCATCACCTCACCCTGTGTGTGTGGCAGCCCAGGCGGAGACAGCTTCCCGGGCACACACACACACCCCAGTACTTCACATGTCTTTAAAAGACCATTCACTTGTTAATGAGGCTTTGTTGCATTTTACCTCTTCTTAGCGCCCCTGCAGCTCCACTCTGACTGTGGCTGGAATCACCCACCCCCATAGAGCAGAGTCTGTGTTTGCTGACACTCTTTGAAAAATAAAAAGAAGAACACAGGTACGATGTCTGAAAGGTCCACGGGCCGCCAAGGAAGGCTTGCCAGGCCGCTGGCGGCCCGCGGGCCGTACTATGAGTACCTGTGCTCTAGAGGATTTAGAGAGATGGGCGCAGGGTGTAGAAAAATTAAATTCACAACCAAAGGTTTTAGATATTGCCAGATTGAAATTGGAATTGGAAGAAATGATAGCTGGTAATGTAAGCACAGAAAGATTGAATATTTACAGTGAAGAAGAATTGTTTTTGTGTAAAAGCATAATGAGGAGAGCAAAGATTTTTCATGAGAAGTTGACAGAGGTTGCTTCAGAGATTGGAATTGATATAGAGAAATCAAAATTGTTGCAGAAACCATATTGAGTGGAGTTTACTGAAAATGATTTGGAAATATATATACTTCTGGAAAAAGACTGCAGATAAAAGAATTGATGAATATTTTGAGAAAACAGGGAGACATTGATACATGGAGAACTAGATTGATAAAGAAGAAAGAGGAAGCACAAGCTAAAGAAGCATTGTCTGCATTTCCAATGAGAGAGTCAGAAAAGGTTGAAAGGGTATGTCCAATGAGGGACGTACCTGGTGGTGGATATGTTCATGTTCCTTGGAGTAGACAGGATATTTTGTCATTTACGAATGATTTCCCTAGGTTGAGAGAAAAACCAGTTAAATGATACAGACAGGTGGAAAGGTTTGTGAAAGTCTCAAAGGTTTTGTTGAAGGATTTAGATGGTTTATTCAATATTGTGATATGAGCTGATTTATGGACAGAATGTAAGATTACAGTTGATTGGCCAAATGAAGAGTATGCATGAGATTCAAAAACAGGAGCCCCGTCAGAAGAAGTGATGAAAAAGTATCACCAAGTGATCACTTTCTTGAAAGAGAAAATCCCTCCAAAAAAGACTGATTGGGGTAAGATAGATAGAGCAACTCAGGAGCAGAAAGAGTCTGTACATGCGTACTATGAGAGGTTGTTACAGGTCTTCAAGCAGTATAGTGGATTTGAGAACATTGGTGATAAGGATATGGGACATTTTGTATATCGGTTTGTGTATGGTTTGAAATCGAAGATTAGTAAGATGATTCAGCAGCATATGTTGTGCTGGCAAAGCAAGACCATAGATGAGATATTGAAATATGCAAAATATTGCGACGATGACATTGAGGCAAAGCATAGAAAGTTAAAAGAGAAACGGATATGGGCACAGGTGAAATTGGCAGAACAACTGGAAGCAAAGTTAATTTCCCAGACTGATAATGAGGTTAAAGATCAGAATCAGGGTGAACAAGTGTCGAGTGGTGGTAAAGGATGTGGACAAATGCTTTGGGTAGAATGCAAAGAAGAAATTTCCTTGTCATGCTTGCGGAAAGCTTGGACATTGGAAGAACGAGTGTAAGGTTGTCCAGAATAATAATGGGCCAAATCAAAATTTAAATCCACAGATGCAGAATGAAGTAGCTGTGAAACAGCAGCAGCAGGTAGTCACTACACAGTATCAGTTGCCACAACCTCCTATGCCAAACCATGTGAACATTCAAAAATACAGTGCGAACGTCGGATTTCAAGGAGAAATTGGTAAGAATAACCCTGTGATTTCACAATATTTTTTGTAGGGACTATATACAATGACGGTGCCTGCGGGGGGAAGAAGAGGAGTGCATGCTTGGTGCATCCTTGCCGGTAGACCAGACAAGTCCATTTATTGATGGGAAAGTTGAAGGTAGTGACATCACTTTTCTATTGGACACTGTTGCTACCAGGTCTACTGTGAGAACAGCAGACATCCCAAACCTACCCCTCTCGGGAGAGACCATTCAAGATGTAGGAGTGTCAAGTCAACAGATTAGAACCCCAGTTACAAGACCAATGGAAGTACATATTGGACATTTTAAAGATATGCATCGGTTTGTGGTGTGTGATTCAAGTCTAGTGAATTTGCTAGGTAGAGACCTACTGTGCAAGATGAATTGCACAATTTATTGTAAGCCTGATGGTGTTGCTTTCCAAACACCTGATGAGGATGTTGTGTACAAGATGATGTTAGCTAAGCAAGGTACAGAAGTGGATGAAATGTTTTCATTAGTAACTGAAAGCAAGTTACCAGAAGAATTAAGAGGCTCCGTTAATCTAGAGGTGTGGGATTTTACAGGAAAAGATGTAGGACTAACGGCGAATGTGGATCTGTGTGAAAGTAGTGGTAAAAGAAGTGCATATTATCCAAACACAAAGCTGTACAAAATTAGTCCAGAAGTGAAAGTAGGAGTTACTCCAGTGATCGAACAAATGATTGTACAAGGAATTTTGAGAGAAATAATAGGTAGTCATTGTAATTCGCCAATCATGGTACTCAAAAAGCCTAGTGGCAAGTACAGAATAGGGGAGGATTTGAGAAAAATTAATAAGATTGTAGTGCCTTGTTGTCCAGTAGTGCCAAATCCAGCAGTGATTCTTTATCAAATACCCTGGAATTCCCGTTGGTTTACAGTGATTGATTTGTGTCAGGCATTCCTTTCCATTCTTTAACACCCAGAAATTCAATATCTTTTTGCCTTCCGGTTTGAAGATCATGTTTTAGCATGGTGCCGAGTTCCTCAAGGGTACACAAAGAGTCCCTCAATATTCATTAAAATCCTAAAAAAATGTCTAGAGTCATTAGTAATCCCTGGGAAATCATTTTTGGTTCAGTACATTGATGACCTATTGGTGGCATCAAAGACATGAGAAGATTGTGTCACTGACACAATTGCATTACTGAACCATTTGGCCGAAGGAGGACACAAAGTGTCTCCAGAGAAATTGCAGTTTTGTCAACAAGAAGTTAGATATTTAGGGCATACAATAGAAAGAGGAGTTAGAAAAGTGACACCGCAAAGAATGAAAATAATCAAACAGATGCAGCTACCTCAGACCCAAGAGGTGATGAGAATGTTTTTGGGAGTGTTTGGGTATTGTAGGCAGTGGATTAATAGCTTCTCCCTGCTAGCAAAACCATTGATACAAATGACCCGGAAAAGAACGAAAGACCCAATTGAGTGGAATGACGAATGTTTGGAAGCATTTGTGAAATTGCAAAATTGTCTGTGTGAGGCCCCTGCCTTAAGCATGCCTGATTATTCAAAAGAATTTGCACTGTTTTGTTGCGAAAGGGAAAATTGTGCGCTCTCAGTTTTAACCCGGAGACATGGATGGAGCCGATGTCCAGTGGCAAATTTCTCTGCCACCTTGGATCTAGTGGCTTCAGCCTTACCTGGCTGCTTAAAAGCAGTAGCTGCTACTTTTAGGAGTCTGGAGCAAAGTGAATGAATTGTGATGGGACCTCCTGTAAAAGTATATGTTCCACATTCAGTTGAGATTCTTTTGACAAGAACGAGAACATAGCATCTTACTCCTAGTCGGTTGACTAAGTATGAAAGAGTGATTTTGGGAGCAGAAAATGTGACAGTGATAAGATGTACAATAATGAATCCTGCCACATTATTGCCAGATCCATGTTGTGAGGAAGTGAAAGATGAGATTGATCATGATTGTTTAGATGTAACTGAATTATGTACTAAGCCCCGCCCTAATATAAAACAAACCCTCTTGAAGGAATCTGATCATGAATTATTCGTGGATGGGTCTTGTCTGCGAAAGGAAGATGGAGGGTTAAGTGCTGCATATGCTGCATGCAAACTTACAGGAGTCATTGAAGGATCCTGTTTGCCGGGAGTCAAGTCTGCACTAGTAGCCAAATTGGTGGCCTTAACAAAGGGATGCAAAATTGGGAAAAATTGGAGAATACCCATATTTACGGATAGTCAATATGGTTTCGTGGTTGTGCATGACTTCGGCCAGCTCTGGATGCAGAGGGGATTTCTGACTCCTTCACGGTCTCCTATCAGAAACAGCAAAAATGTGAAAGAATAAATGCAAGCATTACAATTGCCAAAAGAAATAGCAGTGGTCAAATGTGCTGCACACCAGTCAGGAAATGACTATGTGACGGCGGGCAATAAATATGCTGACCAAATTGCTCAATATTGTGCGAAAAATATAATGGCAAAATAACAGAAACGTGGAAACAGGTGAAACCAGCTGCCAACTTATGTTTTTCTCAGTTCCAGAAACATGGGATGAGGTCAGACAGTTGCAAGAAGAAGTTGAGGAAAAGGAAAACTGGATAAAGACAGGTTGTTCAAAAGGACAGAAGATGAAGTGTGGGTGTACTTAGATGGCAGACCAGTTATGCCAGATAGCTTGCTCTCTCAAATGGCCACAAGTATACCATGGGATAACATATTGGCAGGGATTAAATGATGAGACTATTTAGACACAGATGGTACAATCCAAAAATTAAGGTAGTTGCAGAGAGCCTTTGCCAAAGATGCTTGACCTGTCAGCAGCAAAACACAGGTAGAAAGAAAGTGGTTAGCTGGGGAAAAATTGGAAAGGTAGAAGGACCATTCACCAGGCTACAATTAGACTTCATTTCGTTGCCTCCGTGCAATGGATTGAAGTATTTACTTGTTATAATGGGCCTGTTCTCGAGGTGGGTAGAGGCATATCCCACAAGAAGAAATGACAGTCTCAGAGTTGCTTAATTATTGTTGGGGGAGTTATTACCTCGTTTTGGTTTTCCAGTTACTTTGGATCAGATAGAGGACCTCATTTTAACAATGAAATCATTTGATTAATCTGTGCTTCATTTAACATTGAACAAAAACTGCACTGTGCTTATCATCCAGAGGCTTCTGGAATAGTTGAACAGCTCAATGGCACAATCAAGTCCAGATTAGGGAAGGTGTGTGCATCCATAATGCTAAAATGGCCAGATGCATTGCCTTGATGGGTCTCAGAAGCATTCCTTACAGGAAAACAGGCTTGAGCCCTCATAAAGCGCTCATGGGAAGGACAATAGGACAAGCGTTTATTTCTGGATATAAATTGATTGTTATAACTGATGATCTGGTATTAGACTGTTGCAAAGGATTGGCTGAAATGGTGCATTCTGTCTCTCATCAGGTTGGAGAAGACATGGCAAGGCAGCCAGACCAGGCGCATGATTTGAATCCTGGAAACTGGGTGTTAGTGAAGAAACACGCAAGAAAATCGTTTCTAGCACCTAGTTGGGATGAACCACGTCAAGTCACACTTGTCACTACCCCAGCAGTAAAGTGTGCAGGGTTGCCCAACTGGATTCACACTAGCCATACCAGAAGAGTTCTGAGCCCATCTGAAGAACAAGGGCAGCAATTGACTGAGTCAGTTGAGACATCAGAAGCTGAAGGTTGTGAAGTTGAAGAATCTAAAGTGACAGATTCTGAAAGACAAATAGATGATGAACAACCAAGTTCAAGTCAAGAAGACTGGATACCAGTGATTGAAATACCTGTAGTCTGAACAGAAAATACAAGGCCCCTGAGTGGACCTATGTAATTCTAGAAGAATTTGAACATTAAGATTTAAGTCAGGAATCCGCGGTAGTATATGCTGCACAGATTGATGACAACAGATTAAGACCACCTTAGAAACAAAAGAGAGTCAATTGCGATTAAAGAAAGAAAAGAGAAAAGAAATGTTTTCAAATTAAGATGGCTGAAATTGAATCGCTACACAACCAAAACGAAGTATTAAACATATTTTTAGGTTTTGTTTATGTAGTATTCTACTAGTAGTATAAGTGTGGTTATTTGTAACAGTGGCTTTATTAATGAAAACAAGTAACACAAATTATATAATTACTAAAGAGAAAGTAGATAGAATAAAGGAAACTAAAATATAAATAGGGGTAGAAGAAGAGATAAACTATCATCATAATGAATCAGACAATGATTTGTCTTTAAATGTGTTTACTAAGTTGTTATTTCAGTACGTTAATACATGGAGATTAGTGATTGTTATGTCTGTATGAAGTTACCCTCATCAGTGTCAGAAGGGGTGACCTATCACCATATACCTTTAACATAGGGTGTGTCATGTAGTGTTTTATCAAGCTTATTTTTTTGTAACAGGAAAGCTTCAGTATGTTTATTCAAACTTAGATGTAGTGTTTTCAGAACTACCTATTAGAAAGAATATGAATCCAGTACTTACTAGTAAAGATGTACAGTGTATAGGTGAATTTTCTTAACGATGAGTTGAATAGATATAGCACAGGAACACAAGGATAACCTAACATGTATATTACGTGAAGAAGAAAAAGATTTTTTGAATTTAGTAGAAGAAAGAAGACAGGATTTAGCTGCTGAACAGAAATCTCATGTACCTTCATGGGCTGAGAAAGAGGGAATGTATGCAAAGCCCGAGGCTCATGCTGAAATGTCCCTAGACTTTGTGAAAAGGGGAAAATTCTGCCTTCATAGGTTAAAGACAGTGAGTGTGAACACAACTTCCTAATCATAGGGGGTTGGGGACTAAAAGGGGAACTGATCCTGTATTTCCAGGAGTTTATTATGTGTGCAGGAATAATGCTTATGATAGGTTACTTGCAAGATGGTACGGTAGCTGTTATTTTGGAATAGTTTTTCCAAAAAATATACCATGTGGACAGAATCAATGGAATCAAACAAATATCTAATGGACTAAAACTAATAAGAAGAGCTAGTTTTTCTGAAATGGTAGGCGATAATTTTAGTGCATTGATACCCTCATTTGGAGTCATTATAAATTCATGTTAAATTTGAAAATTGTCAACAATAGTCAATCGTCTTTCTACAGACAGGGCTGGAGGTTTCTTGATGATCAATAGAGAAATGGTTGCGATAAGGTCTATGGTTTTACAAAATTGGCTTGCTCTTGATATCTTATTGGCAAAAGAGGGTGGAGTCTGTGGTATGTTGAAAGTTCAACAAAGCTGCACTTACATTCCTGATAAAAGTCAGGAAATTAAAGGGTATATCGAAAATATTACAAGAAGTCATAAAGATTTGACCCAACTGGAGGTTGACGTGTATGGGGAGGACTAACAAAGAGTATATAACATCAATAGGGAAATAGTTCACTGATTTTGGAAAGAGTTTCTTAGGACAAATAATATTACCAGTAGTTGTGATAATGACAATAGTATTGATAATGATGATTACATGCAAGTTTTGTAGGAGCAAGGGAAAAAGAAGAATACATTTAGAAAGAGAAGGGAAAGGAAGAAAACAAAAGTGGAAATATGAAGAAATTCAGCTGGAGGAATAAAAAGGAAAGCTATATACAAAAGTTGAAAGATTTGAAAGGAGAAGGGGAAACTGACACAGATCAGAGAGAAGGAAATGAAGCTGAGATGTGCTAAAATTGACATTTGGTTGGAATGGGTAATTTTTTGATGGCTCTAAAAGGCCATCAAAGAGGGGATTGATGGAGCAAGGTTTTGTGGAAAAGAAACTTGCTCGGATGCGATCCACTCGTTAACTTACTAACAAGTTATTAAATCGTTTTTCGGGAATAACTACTACATACCACATTGAATACACGGGTTAGTGAAGCCTGCTTATGTGTGTACTAATGCGGATAACAATGAAGATGGACTAATGACGCTTTAAACGGGGAAACTGTTGTGCACATGCGTGAACTGCATCTACGTAGTATGACGTACTAACGCTTGGAGGGGAAATCTGGCACATGAGCAGAAGATACTAAAATAGAGTCTTGAAGACTTGCGTGCATGGCATCTGCTTTTTTGAACTAAATCAAGTGAATTTTACTAATGCTGACCCCTGACCCTGCTTCAGGGCCGGTCGCGCCTAGCGCTGCGTGACTCCCCGTGAGTGAGCCCAGGCTTCCCCCTACTGCTGCGTTTATGCCGCTGCCCTGCAGCTAAGTATTCCGCACTCCGTTGTTGGCTCATCTGTGCCTGCTTATCATCGCTGTTTGCATCGTATTTCTGACTTGCCCCCTCGTTTTTAGGTTTCTTCTCTGCCTGCATTTTATCGCTGTTGTTATTATACTTGTGTCTTGCCCCCTCGTATTTAGACTGTTGTGCCTGTATTTGCCTCTGCTTCCACTGTACTCGTGACCTGCCCCCTCGCCTCCGTCTTCCCGCTGTTCCCCGCCGCTGCTCCCCTGCGGCCCCGCCCCCTTCCATCTGTACCCCTTCCCATTCGCCGCCCCGCTCCCGCCTCCCAGCTGCTCCTCCCTCCCACTTCGCCATTTATGGCGGAGCCCACGCCTACGCGCAGCATTCACGCGCAGCGGGCGCACCGCTGGCGCACCGAAGGCACGCCAAAGGCAAGCCCGTCTGCGCCCGTCCGCGCCTGGACCGCGCCCAGTTCCAGGAACCCTCGTCCTCGACGATGCAGCGCACCCGACGGACTTACGCCGCCGCCACCATCCACGCACTCAACGGCGGCCGGAACCCCGCCTGCTACCAAGCCACCCCGAAACACACCCACGGACCCTTCACCTGCCACGCCGGCAAACTCACCTGCCTCGGAACCTGCACCGCACCCCCCAAGCCGAGCACCAGCAACAACCACCTCGAGTGCATCCTGCTCAACACCCGCTCCGTCCACAGGCACGCCATCGAACTCTGGAACCTCCTCGACACAACATCACCAGACATCGCCTTCCTCACAGAAACCTGGATGAACGCCTCATCAGCCCCCAACATCGCCATAGCCATCCCGGATGGCTACAAGATCACCCGGAGGGACAGCGTCAACCAAACCGGAGGAGGCATCGCCATCGTCCACAGAAACACCATCCGCATCACGACCAACTCCGACGACACCCTCACCGCCGCCGAGCACCTTCACTTCCAGATACACACCGACCCCAAGACCACACTCAGAGGCACTCTCATCTAGAGACCCCCGGGACCACGCACACAATTCAGCGAAGCCATCGCAGACTTCGTCAGTCCGCACGCCCTCACATCCTCAGACTACATCCTCCTAGGGGACCTCAACTTCCACCTAGAGAACAACAAGGACTGCAACACCACCGCCCTGCTGGACAACCTCGCCAACCTCGGACTCAAGCAACTGGTGAACACCCCCACCCACTACGCCAGCCACACGCTTGACCCCGTCTTCTCTTCCAGTAAGCACATCTCCTTCAGCCACTCCACCGGACTACACTGGACAGATCACAGCTGCGTCCACTTTAACTTCAGGAGAACCACGACCCACCACCACCCGCAACAGGTTCCCCGTAGAAGCTGGAGCAAGATCACCGCCGACCAGCTCACCACCGCCCTCAGTCAGAACCCACCCTCCAACACGACGGACCCCAACGAAGCAGCCCGCAACCTCACACAGTGGCTCACCAACTGCGCCAACGACCTCGCACCACTGAAGAACCCTCCCAGCAGACCCGGCAGCAGGAAAGCCTCGTGGTTCACCAACGACCTCAAAGACTCCAAGAAAACCTGCCGCTACCTAGAGAAAGCCTGGCACCACGACCAGACAACTGAAAACATGACAGCCCTCAAGAACGCCACCCGCAAACACCACCAGCTGATCCGCACCACCAAAAGGACTACATTCAAAGAACGACTAGACAACAACACCCACAACAGCAAGGAACTCTTCAGCATCGTGAAAGAGCTCTCCAACCCCAGCGCCTGCAACAACGATATCACACCCTCGCAAGACCTCTGCGACTCACTCGCCTCGTTCTTCCACCGCAAGATCGCCGACATACACAACAGCTTCGGCGCACAGACCACGCACCCAACCACTGAACCAACGCCATCCACCACCACCCTCTGCACCTGGACCCCTGTCTCCACCGAAGACGCCACCAGCCTGATGAACACCATCCACTCCGGCTCCCCAACCGACCCCTGCCCACACCACATCTTCAACAAAGCCGACTCCATCATCGCACCCCAACTCCGGAACATCATCAACTGCTCCTTCGCATCCGCCACCTTCCCGGAGAGCTGGAAACATGTCGAGCTGAGCGCCCTCCTGAAGAAACCCACCGCGGACCCCACGGACCTCAAGAACTTCCGCCCCATCTCGCTCCTCCCATTCCCGGCCAAAGTCATCGAGAAGACCGTCAACAGACAACTCTCCGTCTTCCTAGAGACCAACGGATCCCTCGACCCCTCACAGTCCGGCTTCCGAGCAAACCACAGCACCGAGACCGCCCTCATCGCAGCTACCGACGACATCAGGTCCCTGCTCGACAATAGGGAAACCGCTGCCCTCATCCTCCTAGACCTCTCAGCAGCCTTCGACACCGTATGCCACCGCACCCTGATACAGCGCCTCAGCAACACCGGAATCCAAGGAGCAGCCCTGGAGTGGATCATCTCGTTCCTCGCCAGAAGAACCCAGAGAGTCCGCCTCCCCTGTTCCGGTCCGCGGCCACCGAAGTCATCTGCGGCGTCCCGCAAGGATCCTCACTCAGCCCCACCCTCTTCAACGTCTACATGAGCCCTCTCGCAGCCATCGCACGCCAACACAACCTTAACATCATCTCCTACGCCGACGACACCCAGCTGATCCTCTCCCTCACCAACGACCCCGCCACCGCCAGAGCCTGCCTCCAGGAAGGAATGAAAGACGTCACGGAATGGATGAAGCTCAGCCGTCTGAAACTGAACTCAGACAAGACGGAAGTCCTCATCCTGGGACCATCCCCTTCTGCCTGGGACGACTCCTGGTGGCCCCCTGCCCTGGGCACCGCACCCAAGCCAACGGACCATGCACGCAACCTGGGCTTCATCCTGGACTCCTCCCTCACGATGACCAAGCAAGTCAACGCCGTCTCGTCTTCCTGCTTCAACACCCTGTGCATGCTCCAAAAGATCTTCCGGTGGATCCCCACCGAAACCAGGAAGACGGTCACCCAGGCCCTCGTCACCAGCCGTCTGGACTACGGGAACACCCTCTACGTTGGTACCACAGCCAAACTCCAGAAAAGACTCCAACGCATACAGAACGCTTCTGCACGACTCATCCTGGACATCCCCCGCCACAGCCACATCTCTGCACATCTGAAAGACCTGCACTGGCTCCCCGTCAGCAAGAGACTCCTCACCCACGCACACAAGGCTCTCCACGACATGGGCCCGAAATACCTCAACAGCTGCCTCACATTCTACACACCCACCCGCCAGCTCCGTTCCGCTAGCCTCGCCCTCGCTTCCGTCCCACGAATTCGCAGATCCACCTCCGGAGGAAGATCCTTCTCCTACCTGGCGGCCAAGACATGGAACTCCCTTCCCACTCACTTACGGCTGACCCTGGACCATCTCTACTTCAGGAAACAACTCAAGACCTGGCTGTTCGAGCAGTAGCGACTCCCCCCCTCCCAGCGCCTTGAGACCCTAGCGGGTGAGTAGCGCGCTTTACAAATTTGTTTGATTGATTGTTTGATTGAATGCTAATGTGGGAAAAGACAAATAAATACACTGGATTAGAGTAGGATGGGTGGTATACAGTGCAACCATTTTATTTGTGAAAGTAACATCTGTCTTTTGACTTTATCACTAGTGCATATTTGGGCCTCTCTCGTATAATTGGATTGAATGAAATGGTGCGATGCCTGCCCATGCTCACTGAGAGGAGCCATGAAGGTCATGACTGAGCAGTTGAGAGGAAGCCAAAATTGAGTGTATCAAACATGAGAACGGATGGTGAAGACTTCAATGAAGAAGACTCGTATTCATAATGTTAATAAAAATGGTGCAAAGTAAACTAAAGATGAGTGAGAAATAAAATGTATGAATACAAATTAAGGGGATGGGTTTGCGACCAATAGCTGAACTAATTGTAATGGCATGTAAGCATTGTGTGATGGAGCTTCCCCCTTGCCTGACCAATCAGATTTCGTATTGTTATGATATTGAAACATTAATGGGTGGAACATGAAGAACGAAAGGTATAATTAAGTTAGTTAGATAGTTCGAGCTGCTTTTTGAGAGATGCTGTTGCTGCGGGAGATGCTGTTGCTGGGGGAGATGCTGCGGAAGAACTGAATGCAGAACTTGAGCAGAACTTTCTAACCTAATTAATTGGATTAGATCAGAAGATCGCAGAAGAATCTTGAGGAGGAAGAGAGTGTCAGAGAGGGGTGCGACGCAGTCATCGGTATTATAGAGAGGTCATCTATCCTCTCCTGATTCCTGTCCTGAAGTCTTTGTCTCCTGCCCTATCCCGGGGGACCCTCACCAGCACTTTGGCCAGGGGTTGGTCTTTCACACAATCCTTGGTAATTATATTTATTGTGTTATTTGTTGATGTCCTTTTCTCTCTGTCCTCTCTCTTTCTTAGCATTGATTATTGTATGAGTCCGAAGTATATACTTGGTGTTTATGAATTGAATTTTCTCTCCTATGAGTGACGGTGACTGCACTGTATTTTGGAATGGTTTACATGCATTAATTTTAGATAAAAGATTTAAAACTTTCCTGAGCCTGTGGTTATTACATTGAATAAAAGAGCAGTTAGTTTTTATGTTAATTTTCACCGTCAACTAGTTCAACTAATGGTCCATCGACCAGAGGAAAGAAATTTTTGACCAGTAAAAGGTTAGTTAGGAGTATTAAATAACTAATCTTGAGCAATGTGGAAATTCACAAAGCTGACACCTGTCCCCCCCCCTTCAGCGGTTTTCCTTACCACTTGTAAAGTTTATGGGACCTAGTGAGTTTATGGTAATGAAGTATCTGTTGTTGGTGAACCGTTGGATCACTAGTACATCTGAGTAATTCGGCTGTAGCCATTTTTCAGCAAACTGTCCGTGATGGAATCTAACATTCATTATTCTCTATTAACCCGTAATACCACTGAGTTAAATATGTGCTGTGGCTTAAAGCATAAATTAGTAACACACCATTTCTCAATGCAACACACCTCCTCCTCTGAAAATAAAAGATTTCGGAAACACGGATATTCCATTTTGGAAACACAGGACCTGGAGAGGCTGGAGAGGTGAGGACGGGGAACATCCTTTACAACGCAACTTTTACCACGCAGTGCCTTTACAACGCAACTTTTACAACGCATTGTGTTGGGGGGCGCTCTAGGATAGGGAATAGGTTTAATTTACTGTCCAACACCTTCCCTACTATCCACGGGGACTGGAGTTGGAATAGTAAATTAAACTATTCACTATCCAGCGCCCCAAAGCACTATGCATTGTAAAGGCATGCGTTGTAAAAACAGCGTTGTAAAGGCATGCGATGTAAAAGCATGCGTTGTAATGTCATACATCCGGTGAGGACTGCTACCCCCAGACAGAAGATGGGTATTTATGACATTCCTGAGGGCTGGGGTGGGAGCATATACTGAGGGAAGGAGAGCAGAGCATTCTCTCTTCCTGGAATCAAAGAGACCTTTGATGTGCCCAGTTACTGGTCAGTGGGGCCTGGGCTCATTGTCAGCGAGATGGTGGGACTGATATGGTTTGTACCATGGACCAGGGAATCTTGATGGAGAGGAAAGCTTAGGCCTTTAACTTTTGTGAGGCACATTTCAGAGAAAGGGTGACAGCCAGGTATGATCGACAGTTACTCCCTTGTCCTGTGTCGTGGAACATATAGAATTGGAGCACACCTGCTGTGAGAGTCCATCCTTTTGACAAGGTCAGTACAGAGGAGAGGGCACTTTAAAGGAGCTGACAACCACAATCTGAATTTAAAAGGATCAGACACTAAATCATAATTGTGTCTGGAGTTGGACTGTAAAGGTAGGAACACAAGAATTACAAGTTGTTCAATAGTACTGTTCATCAGAAAAAAAAGAACACCAAGACTTCTAGATCCTGGAACCAGGATTAGGGCCCAAGATCTGCTAGTCTATCTGCTGGGTGAGGGGCCATCACCCAGGAAATCAAGATCACTTGCCCTGAGCCTGAAGCACCATCCTGCCTACCTGCTTGCCAAGTCCAGCGGATCCGTGATAAGGAGGAGAGCTATGTCCAGGGGTGATCCTATTGAGTAGATCCCGGTGAGCAAAATGGGATGCCTGGTGTGGTTGGGGGTGGGCTGTATACTCGATCTTGCCAAAGTCGGCGACGTTAGTGTTACCAGCAAAGAGTCAATGTAAAGTCCAGGCTACCGCTCTTGTGAGCGCCCAGCCGATGGCCCCTGTGTGACCAGGAGGGCGCCAATTTGATGTGCAGGGCGTCGCCTGCGTAGGCACCATGGTCGGTGGCCCCATGTCACCAGGAAGGTGCCCACTGGTATTCAGGGCTGTTCACTCATTCATCGTGCAGAGGAAGCCAGGATAACACCAACCAATAACCACAGGCTAGAGATTACGCACCCACAGTATCAGGAGACAAGAGTTGAGAGTATGAAGATGGTTATTTACTCTAGCTGATTGTAGTTTTAAAGCCACTTCATCCCTAAAAGTGATTGCCATGTTCCTAACCTTATGTACACATAATACAGCTTCATTTTTTAGTACCATTCTGTGCTGAAACCATCCAGTTTTCACAATTTAGCTAGGAAAACATACTTGGATTATACTTCAATATCTCTTGTCCCATCTCGTCACTTTCACAAATCATCAACACCAGGTCTGGATTATTAGGATCTAAAATCATACCCAATTTCATTACAAGACCGGAGGCTACCATTATACACATATCTTTTATTGCTGTCCCAGCATTTAGCCCTTTATGGAACATTGAACAAGAAACATCATAAAACATTGAATCCATTTGGAGTCTTTAAACAGAGTAAATAAACCACCCTTGACGCACAATCACATTCCTCTCTTGTATTGGCTGCTCCTTACTGATAAGTACATCTCTTTACTTTCTATAGAATAATTATTCCTATAAAGTGTTTCTTTATATTTGGCCTTTAGACTCTTCTAATGTATGAATTTGTCATTTCTTTTGCTTGTGCTAGTGTAAAACCTTTATTGACTTGGTCTACTTCCAATTTTTTTTGATTGATCAAATTGTTCTGTGTGGACTAGACACATCTCATATTCGAGCTCTAATTCTGTTGTTCAGATTTTAAGCTCATGGAAGTCTAATTCTTTTTTTTAGGGAGTGTGCTTCTATATAAACATTGCTTTCCTGCACTATGGCCTGCACTGTACTGTCATTGTGACTCACCGCTTGTTTTCTTTGGATGCGTGCACGCTGTCAGTTTTCTGTGCAGGCAAGTCAGAGCTCTGCCATAGGGAGAGGTGCGCCCAATCTCAGTTCTTTCTCCCCAGTCCTGACCGTCGTCTAACCACATAGCACATATTGGTCCTAAGAAGAGGACAGAGGATTAGTTTAATGGGCGGTCATTTTGCATTGGGTGTTTCCCCTGAATGCATGCCTTTCACAAGCACATTGCCATGACGATCTGTGCTTCTTCGATTAGCTGACATACTCGGTGGCCCCCTGCTGGTGTATAGCACTTTAACTCAGCTCCAATATAAAAAGAAAAATTCAAAAAAAGTTCAGGAGGGAGAAAGGGAAAAAAGGGAGACAAATTTGTAAAATATATTTAAGATAGGATGAGATGATAGATAAATCAATCCTCAGGGTCTGCCTCCTATTGAATTCAATGAGAATTTGTTTAGGAGGTTTTTTGAGCAGGAGTTAAGATCTTTCATAAAGGAAGCAGTGGATACCACTTTGTCTAAATGAAAAAGGGATAGTCCCATGGAGGAAGATGACTTTTCACAGGATGATGTCACTGTTACTGTTAAAAAGAGAGGTAAGGTGTCTAAGAACAACAAAAGATCTTCACAAGATGAGCAATGAATTTGTTGGGAGAGATAACTCTGTTCAGGGTGGTCTATTTGTCCGTTTGGTGTCTTGTAGCCCAAAGGCTACAATAGAATGTGGTGTCCTCAGCTGCACAAAAAGCAGGGGCCCCCTTAATGGTGCCACATATGGAGGTGGTGTCCAGAGTGGTACAAAGAGAAAGAGTGACCTTAATGGCACAAAATGTAGACATGGCACCTTTTTTAGATGAGGACCTATATGGTAAGAAAGACATAGAATTCAATGAATATGTGTTTGACCCGCAAGAGGGCTTGGACATTTCTGAAAGCGTCAATGAAGATTTGGAACGGCCTTCAACCTCAAGGGTGATTAATGATCCTCTTAGGGGTATTCGTTTGATCCCTGGTAGCCCGGACGGGTGGCCTATGGAGTACGTTGTGAAGTTCATTAGGTTTTTGCTAAGGTAACCCTTGGACAAGGACACCCATAATTTAGTGAGAGCAGAATATCTAAGACCATTCATAGAAAACATGGGTTGTAATAACCCCATCTTGATCCAGAGCTGACAACCTTTCTTTTTAAAACTGGAAAGGACCCAAGAAAGGGGTTTGAACACTGTTTGAAACAGTGTCAATATAGTTATTAAATATTCTTGGTCCCTTGGCTTGTATTTTAGACATTGCCAAGGAAGCAAATTATAAGAATACAATGGTTGATGTGGACCTCATAGGGGGTTGGAGCCAACATGATATATGTATGTTCAGGAATGCAAACAAAGGCCTAATAGCAGAGCAAAGGAAGGTTGTCTTTATGAGGATGAATCCCAAGTTAGCAGATTTAGCCAGTAGGGAACATGGGGGTGACCCAAACGGCTACTTTTTGGAACAGTTTTGTTACAGTGGAAAAAATTACTATTCCAAATCCAGTGAGTGCAACTGTAGGGAAAGTGTTGGATGGCGGAGGGGTAAAAATTACTATTCCCACTACAATGAGTACAACAGTAGGGAAAGTGTTGCATAGCAGAGGGGCAGAAATTACTATTCCCAGTACAGTCAGTGCAACAGTAGGGAAAGTGTTGGATAGCGGAGGTTTAAAAATGACTATTCCCACTCCAGTGAGTGCAACAGTAGGGAAAGTGTTGGCTAGCGGAGGGATAACATTTATTATTCCTACTCCAGTGAGTGCAACAGTAGGGAAAGTGTTGGATAGCGGAGGGATACAATTTACTATTCCCACTCCAATTAGTGCATCAATAGGGAAAGTGTTGGATTGCGGAGGTGTAACATTTACTATTCCCACTCCAGTCAGTTCAAAATTAAAAACAAAAAAACATCATCAACAGAATAAAAATATATTATTAAAGTAAGTAAAAATATAAATATGTAAAAAATAATAAAAATATATATATTTAATATTTAAAAAAAACATTGTAATGTTAAATACATATCACAAATACCTACAAATATTATATTAAATAAAATAAAACAATATTTTGAAACAAATAAATATTTTTATTTAGAAATTATTTATTTACAAAAAAATTAATTATTACATAAATGTAGTCTATTTACTTCCTAGCCTATAACATCACACAACTCTCAGCCCACATTGAACATAAAAATTATGTATTTGCATAATTAGCATCATTAATTATCAATTAAACACATATTATTAATAAAAAACAAATTAAAACACATAACATTGTATTACCTTCCCACCCTTTACACCTATCATCCCCACAACCCACACCTAAAATTACACAGTAAAAAAATGAATTACACAATTTAAAAAAGAATTCAATTAAATAATAGTTTTACAACTAATTATAAAATAAGTAACATTACTTTACTCCCCACTCTCACCCTTATAAACCCAAAGCCCAAACACAAAAAAGATTTCAACAATTGCTTAAAGTAATTCATTAGTATTAAATCCCACAACCCACAACTAAAATTAATTACACAATTTCCATATTTAATTGTCAATTAATTAGCATTAATTAACAACTAATTATGAATTAATTAAAAATAAATGGTTTCCCACCCTTTACACCTCTGAACCCCACACCCCTCACCTAAAATTCACCCAAAGAAATTAAAAACACAATTAACATGCTAAAATCTCAATTAAATAAATATTAATAAATAAAAATATTGAATAATTTATTATAATTAAATTACTTCCCACCCTATTCCCCTTTAAACCCACAACCCACTAGAGGACTAAAAAATTAAATTAATAACTACTAAAAATGTAACACATATATTAAAAAACATAAACAATACTTATTCAAAAAACACATCATATACTTTAAAAACATAAACTAAAATACATACCGCTAATTAAAAAAGTTAATTTTTATACAACAATATTTTTGCAAACAATATTAATGACTTCTATATTTTTTAATTCAATATTTCTTACCTTAAACTTGATTTTCTTGATCACAATATTCTTGCTGCTGATATTTCTGTGTCAAGATTTTTAAAACACGATATAAGTGTAGGTCGACATTTCCAACTCGATATTTTGACTGAATACCAGCCAAGAGGTTACGAAAGGAACTTTTGTTCCAACTTGGGTTCTCTTACTGCAATGAGGGAGAGCTTCTTAATTCCGTGGAGGTAGAGCCAGATCTCAAAGCCCAGAAGGTCGAGGTGAGTCGGACCAGTTTTGTTGGTTCTTCCCAAACAAAGGTTGGAGGAAGACTACGTTTTTGTATTCACAACTGGGCAAATCTAACAAAGGACCCATGGGTTTTGGAAACTTTAGGTTTCAAAATTGATTTCTGGAAAATGTATTTTCAGAGAATCGAGCCAAGAGAATTGATTTTGGACAGGGAACAGATGATCTTAGTAAACTCAGAGGTTCCCCAAATGCTAAGCAAAGGGACAATTTTGAGTGTAGTAGATTTGGATGACAGGTTTGTGAGTGAAGTTTTCCTAGTTAGGAAAAAAGACAAGTGCAGGCACCTTGTAATACATTTGAAAGGTTTAAACAAGTTCCTGGTGTACAGACATTTCAAGAATTTCAAGATGGAGGGGATCCATCTTTTGCAAGATATGGTACAGAAAAAAGATTGGCTAATAAAGTTGGATTTTGAAAGACGCCTATTTCTCAATACCTATTGAGATATCTTAGAAATATTTGTGTTTCAGGTGGAGAGGTATCCTGTACCATTTTATCTGTCTTCCTTTAGTCTATATTTAGCTCCTTGGTGTTTATCCAGTAGTAGCCTTTTTTATAGAGAAAGGGGTGTCCGTCTGATAATTTATTTCGATGAAATATTGTTGATGTCTCAGTACAAGTAGAACAGCTAAAGCAACTAGGGTGGGCAAGGCACATGCTGGAGAGCTTAGGTTTTATCAGAATGTACAGAAACCTATTATGATTCCAACACAAAACTTGGAGTTTCTGGTTTTCCGACTAGACACTATTAACTCAATTCCTCTTCCTCACAAAAAGATTTTTTAAAAGCTACGGAAGGATGGAAGGTTCCTTTTAGCAAAGGATTGTGGTGACCCTGAGGGATCTGGCAAGGGTAATTGGTCTTTTATTTTCATAAATCTAGGCCATTTCCACATACCCACTTCAGTACAGAGTTCTTCAGAGACTGAAAGCTTTGGGTCTGAGCAGTGGCATAGCAAAACCTTAGGGGGCCCCCTTCCAAGGTATGGTGAGGGGGCTCCCATGACCTATTCCCTAACTGCCTAGCTGCTTCGGGGTGTTTTATTTGTTTGCAGCTAACCAACCCAACGGGGCTCCCTTTCAGGTCAATGCTGTGTGGGGTCCCCCACGTGACCTCCGTTGTGCCCCTTGGTCTGAGGAAAGGTTTATGGTCCACAGATTCAATTTCTTTATCCTTAGAAGCTCAGAAGGACTTGGAATAGTGGCTACATAATCTAGAGATTTTGAATGGCAAAGCATTTTTGGAAACGACCCTAATTTCACTTAGAATTAGATGTCATCACGCTTGAACGAGATGGAGCCTGGGGATAAGTGATCCAGGGAGGCAAAATGCTTGCACATACATTGTGTGGAGATGTTAGGTGGTTTGACTGCACTAATGAGTTTCAAAAGTGTATTGTTGAACAGTGTTGTGTTGATTCGGTTGGACAACTTTTCGGTTGTGTCATACATAAATCGTCAAGGGGGATTGAATTCAAAGCAGTTAGCAGATCTGGTCAAACAGATCTGGTATTTTGGCTGGGACCACAAACCGTTGAGAGCAGAGTATATTTTAGGTTTGGAGAATGGAAGAGCAGATTGGAATTCCGTCAATCTCAGTGATTTCAGCGACTGGAAATTGAATTTGTTCTCTTTCAGGAAGATCCAGAGTTTCTAAGATGAGGTCCTATTCAGATAGACTTGTTTGCAACAGGTTTACCTTTCAGGTATGCAAATATTTCAGCTGGAGACCAGATCCACTAGAAGCTGCAGTAGACACCTTTCTTCAGGATTGGAGCAGAGACAAGGTCATGCTTTTACACCCTTTGCAATGATTCAGAGAGTGTTGCTAAAAGTTCAACATGAGAGATGCAGAATTATTTTTGTGACTCCCTTTTGGAGCTCTCAGGTTTGGTTTCGAGGAATGTTGGAAATCGCAGTAGAGCTACCCCGTCTAATTCCAGTTTCAATGGGTCTTGCTAGTAGGATCCCAAGGAGAGCGACATCCTTTGGTTTTAGAAGGGCGTATGAACCTTGTTGTTCAGAAGATTTCAGTAATTCCAGTAGATACTCTGACCTTTCAGGAAAAGCTAAGGATTTATTGGATGAATCTTGGGCATCAGGTGCCTGGAAAAGGTACACTGGAGTCTGGAAGAAGTGTTGTGGTTGGTGCTTTGAGAAGAATTTGGAAGCTGTGGAGGCTCCTGTAGCAGAGGTGGCAAATTATCTTGCAGAATTGTTTAATTCAGCTGATCTATAACAACTAATTGTTAAAGATTAGCTGTGTCAGCAGCCCATGCTTTGGTAAATAATATCACTATAGAAAGCGATCCTTTGGTCCGTAGAGTCATGAAAGGAATTAGTCTTAGGAGGCCTCCTAGAGCTCATTATGGGATGTAAGTTTGATTTTCAATCTTTTCGTATCATGGCCAGGTAATGTTTACCTTTCTTTGAGGCAAACATCTCTGAAGTTTGGGACATTACTATTTAAAATTTCTTTTAGAAGAGTTTTGAATGTTTAGACTTTAGAGACTTGTAACAGGTTTTATTCTCCAGAAGACGTTCACTTGGTGTTTGGAAAAGAACGAAGACCATGTCTGAGAGTATTTATATCCATTGTTTCAGGAGTGTGAAAAGTTGTGGTAGTGAGTTGCATGAAAGTTTATGAGCAAAAAAAATTAGAATTTAGACCTGATGGAGAAATACAGTAGTGGATCTCCTATGTGAAGCTATGTAAGGCAGTTTCAATTGATACTTTATCAAGGTGGGTGAGAACAACTATGAGGAAGGCTGGAGTCAATGTTCCAATATTCTGAGCTCATTCTTCTTTGGGTGCTATGGTTAGTAAAGATTGTTGGGCAGGTGAATCTCTTACTGAGATTCTGAAGGCAGCAGACTGATCAAATGCAAAACACATTTGGAAATTTCTATTTGAGGCCAGTAGAGCATGTGAGGTGTCTGGCACTGGAGAGCTTTAAGCATGCATAATGGTAGCCTCCGGTCTTGTAATAAAATACTGATTCTCCAACTAACATGCAGAGAGAATCTTGATTTCATTAAAGACAATGGAGTGTAATATTATCCCACGATCCTTTCCCAATGCAGGTTTTCTAGATAAATAGCAGTATATGATATTGGGGAGGAGTAGGAAAAATTTGTTTTTTTGTTTTTTTTTGCTAAACTTTCTGTTTGAATCCATGGCTTCTGGTATGAAGTTTTCTGGTCTGATGTCCAGAGTTTCTAATTCTTCCCTTCGACGTGCAATACCCTTATGCCACCACACATCTTTGTTCGCTATTGTGTATGGGGGTCATAAGTCGGTTCAATCCCCCCTTGGTCATCTCACATATTTCTAATAATAATAATTCCATTTATAAAGCGCCTGGTTACACCTAACGGTGTCCCTGTGCTGAAAACTATTCTCCTGCAGGGAGCAGGAAACAAAAGAAGCCTAGATACTAAGCAGAGCAGAGATGCAAATAAGAAACTCAGGGGTGCAAATGAGAGACTCAAGGGTGGAAAAGCCAAGTTTTTAATCTTTTATGGAAGGCGTTCTCTGAGGGATCAGCTTGCAAGGAGAGAGGTAAGGAGTTCCACTTTTCTTGCTGCCAAGTAGCCAAAGGAGCGCGCTCCCATTCTGGCCCTTTGAACTATGGGGATTTTGACCAGATGAGCTCCAGCTGATCTCAAATTGCGGGCGGGTGATAAGACATATAGGTTTTTGTCTTGAGTCTCATCCACACCAAAACACCAGTTTCTATACTTGAGACACATACATCATCGTTTCTCTCTTTTATGTCACATGTGTCCATTTTCACTTTTGCCACTAATTTTACATTGTGTTCTTTCCTTCTATGGCACAGTTTGTAGAAATTACCTACTACACCACAACCCATACACTTCTGATTGTGTGCAGGGCACCTCCTATCATGTGCTAGGTGATCCAAACTTCCACACCACAACATCTACCCTGTAAATCGTTTGTCCCATTTCTCTTCACAACATTTCTTTCATTGGACATTTTCTCTTTAAAGGTTGTTCATGACTGTTCAACACATTATTTTTTATGTTAGCCATAACTTCCTTTTACATATCTTCTACTAAAACAGCTTTAGTTTACCTTCTTGTAAGTTCTTCCCTTTTCACAATGTCTATGACATATTGAAAGGAAGATTCACCTTTTACCCATAAATGATCTTGAATTGTAGAATTAATGCATGCATAACTATTTGATCCCTGACAAACTTGTCATGAAATGTGTCAAGTATGAGCTAATTTTCTGAGACTAGAAACGGTGCCTGATTAAGATGGTGGTGAGACAGCCACTGACAGTCCATCAGTGGTGGTCTCACTGCCATCCTAAGCAAGTTTCCTGCCCACCACATTAGAATGGCAGGTGGTTTGTCGATGGTCAGAAAGACCAACCGACATGCATCTGACAGGCTCATTGAGACGGGTCCCCTGAAGAGTTGAGGTTAAACCTGCAGAAACCCACTTATGCAGCAGCCTTAATTATTCAACCTCTACGCCGCCTAACGCAAACCAAGAGGCCAGAGACCAAGCCTGGGCAATTAGGACTACTGATGCCCCCAAAGACTGGACTCACAGAAGGAACTGGAGAAGCAGCAAAAAGGGAGAGAACTCTTACAGAAGACCCCAAGGCCATGGGTAGGAGAGAACGTCCACAGCCCAAGCTGAGCTCTCCCGATACCTGGAGCAAAATCGGGACACCTTGGCATTGCCCACACTTGCAAAAACATCCACCACTGGAGCACCCCAACACACTGTCAGCTCCACAAGCAACTCCTGATGGAGGTAAAAATCCACTGATAACAGGATGGCTGTGCTGAGAGCATCCACCAGAGAATTGGACATCCCCTGAATATGAATCGCTGAGATCGCCAACAGACGGGACTCTGCTCAGCATAACAACTTCTCCGCCACCAGAGCCAGAGAAAGGGACCTGTTCCTCACCTGTCTGTTCACATAAGTCATGGTTGCGATGCTATGTGTCCTTATGAGTACAACCGAGCCCTGCAGCAACCGCAAAAAGGCCTGCAGAGACAAAAAATCAGCCTCCAACTCTCTCCAATTCAAAGACCTACTACTCTGAGAGTGGGACCAGAAGCCCCTGGTCTGATGAACCCCCCATCCATGCCCCCCACCTTGAGAGGCTGACATCTGTGGTGACCACTAAGGGTACATGAGGGGAGAGGTACACCCCCAAAGCAGATGATTCCAAACCAGCCACCAACCCAGATCCTCCCTGATTCTGAGGGGACACCGGTTTCAGAGAAGAGAGAGGGAGACAATGGGGAGACCAATGCGCCAGAATGTGTGCCATCAGCTGTGTAATTGAAACTGGGCCATAAGGAACCAGAAAGACAGTGGCTCCCAGATCCCCTTGAATCTGGAGTCAACGAGCCACCACCTGGACCTGCTTGGACAATAGAGTCAGAATGTGAGACTGTATATTGGACACCCAAACCCCGGGCAATGTGACCACCCCCAAATCTGTACAAAATCTTGCACCAATAAAGAGAAGGTACTGGAACAGAAAAAGGCAGGATTTTTCCCCATTGATAAGAAACAGTACTGCTGCAAAACTTCCAGAACAACCCCCATGTGACTGAGTGCCAACATGAATGAGGGAGCGTGAACCAACCAGTCGTCTAACTAGGGATGGAGTAAAATCCCCTGACTGTGAGCCAAAGCCACCAACAGAGGCAACAGTTTGGTGAAGACCCGGGGAGCGGACTTCAGCCCAAATGGCAACACAGCAAACTGGAAGTGGCAGTCCTCTATTGCAAAACTGACATTTCTGATGTACCCATGCCATTGGAACCTGTAGATAAGCGTCCTGAAGATTAATGGATGTCATAAAGTCCTGGACCCCCACCAACGGAATTATGGACTGTAAAGTCACCATCTTAAAGTGAATGGTCCTGACAAGCCCACCCACTCTCTTTAGGTCCAGAACCAGCCTGAACTCCCCCAACACCTTTTGAACAAGAAAAAGAATGGAATAGCAACCTATTTCCTGCTCCTTCAGGGGGACAGGAACGATCGCCTTCTTTTCCAGAAGAGCCTTCACCCCGTCCAGAAGAGCTTGCATCTTCCCCGGATGCCGGGGGACAGGAGTATGGATGGTGCCCCAGTCTGGAGGCAGAGTGACAAAGTCTATATGATAATTGTTCCTAACAACGTTCAAAGCCCATGATCCCTCACATTTGTATTTGTATTTGTAGAGTGCGACATTTATCCCAAGGGACATCACGGCACTAGAATAAGCGAGAACCTGCTTGGGAGGATCAGTGTCATGTGACATAAAGCATCGGGTCTGGAGGCATAGTTCATGGACATCAGTGCTTGAGTCCTGAGAAAAACCACTTCTTCCGCTTCTTTCTGAATCTCACATGTTCCTCAGTGAGACGAAGCTCTAACGGGAGTTTGTTCCAGTGAGTAGCTGCCAAATAGGAAAAGGAGCGACCCCCGCTCTGACTTTCTTTATGTGTATGGTTTTGGCTAGAGCGTGGTTGCCTGACCTGAGGTCACGCGAGATGATATAAAAATCCAGTTTGTCCTGCAAAATTCTGGGTCCAAGTTTGTAAAAAGCTCTGTGCGCATAGCATAGTATTATGAACTATGCTCTTTGTCTCATAGGAAGCCAGTGAAGTTCTTTCAAAAAAGCTGAAGCTGAACTGTACTTGTTACGAACCAGTTTGGCTGCTGCAATCTGAATGACTTGTAGACGGGAAAATAAATAGTCGGCCATGCCAACATAAAGCGCATTCCCGTAGTCCAGAATGCTGGTCATTAGGGCCTGGGTGATGGTTTTCCTCCGGTTCAAAGGGATCCACTTAAAAAGTCACCTGAGTAGTTTTAGGATGGCAAAACATTTACCACACAGTACTTTGACTTGGTCTTGCATGTTTAGTGCATTGTCTAGCAGGAATCCCAAAATGTTTACAACAAGTTTAGGCATGGGTGGTGCCTAATAGTTGGGGGCCACCATGTTGAGTCACAGATTAGGTGTGCACTACCAAAGAGCCGTAACTCAGATTTTTCTGCGTTTAACTTAAGGCAGTGATCTGACATCCAATCAGCGGTTTCTGAGAGGCAGTTGCTCAGGTTATTGTTGGTGTTCTCATATTTTTCCTCAAATGCAATCAACAAGTGAGTATCATCAGCGTATCACCAAACATTGAAACCCCTTTTCCTACTGATTGTGGCCAGGAAGCGACATAAGCGTTAAAAAGGGTTGGGCTAAAGGAGGCTCCCTGAGGAACACCGCACTTAACAGTTTTAGGGTTGGAGGAAAAGGAGTCCGTTTGTACTCTTTAGATTCTGTTCACAGAAAGGAGTTGAACCATTGAAGAGTTTTAGAGCCTCCCACCCACAGGCCTTGAAGCCACCCCTCAATCGTTGTCAGGACTTCCGCTTAAAGGAGTCAGATTGACCCTTGGCGCCAGCCAAGGAAGAGGCCTTCTTGGGCTGGAATGTTCGCTGACCGTCCGTAAAGGGCTACAAGGACTGATGGGAGGAATGAAAGGAAGACGAGGAAGAAGAGGATTCCAAAAACATCAAGAGTAGGAATATGATGAAGTCTTCCTCTTGTAATGCAGAGCATGCTTCCAATCTTTGAAAGCCTTGGTAATCATGCTGTCCAGCTGCTATCCGAACAGCATTTTACCCTTAAACAGAATTTTAAGGAGGGAAGACGTTTCGGAGAAATCTGCCTTACAGTCTCGCATCCACATATTCCTCCATGCCAGAATCCTGGAACCAGAAGCCATGGCAGAAGATATAAAGACATCCAAAGAGATATCTGCCAATAATTTCGCCTGTTGCTCCATGTGCACCAGTAAGCCAGAGCAATAAGTATCCTCCTGAATAGCCGAGGCTAGTTTCTCAAAGTCCAATACCAAAGATTGAGCAACATAAGCCAAGTAGATACCTGCCCTCAAATTTCATTCTCTGCAGAGAAAGCCTTCTTCAGAGCCCCATCAACTTTCTTGTCTGTAGCATCCACAGGAGAACAATCCTCCGGATTGATTGCCGTGCGACCAATCAGAGTGGCCAGCATGGTGTCCACCTTAACAGAATGAGGAAGGGAGTCTCCCCCTCCTCCAGAGAGTACAGCATCTGTAAAAATAATGGACCCCAAGAGCGTTCCAGTTCACGTCATTCACCAGCTATCAAGTATTTGATGCAACCATGAAATGACATAGCAAAAACAGAGGTTTAACATACTGTGGAAAAATGCCCTCTGTCCCCTCAGAAGAAGAAAAAGGCGAAAATCCCAAGTTATCCCGGATATGTTGAAGAATATTTGGACGCTCCTCTATATGTACAAATTTCCCTGCAGAGGTAGAAGGACGGATACTTTCAGAAGCCGAGAGTTGTCAGAGGGTGAATCCACTGGACCCACAGCAGAACATTTGGACGGAACCCTGGACTCCAGGGCATGAGCCACAGCAGCCTCAATCATAGCCGGTACCTCAGAAGCCAAGAGTAGGGCAGAAGAATCCACTGGACACCTGGACCTACTCCAGCAAGCAGGAATGGGCTCATCATTGTCGAAGAAGAGGACAGCACATGCTTGCGCTTGGATGCATGTTTCCCCACCATAATGACATGCAACCCAAAAAAACAGCAGAGAGATACCTACATATAGGTATAACTCCTTTCACAAAGTACCAACCAGAACAGCAGACATAAACTGGCAGGAAACCCCATTCTCCAAAAACCAACTTGAAAAACAAACATACAATTACAAATTTTCACACACGGATTGTTAAGCTGTATTTTTTTAAACTGCCTTTTTCGTGGCACTTACTATGTCCTGTATTTCAGAAACAGACAGCTGAGGAGCCACGTTGTCCCGTCTGTTGCCACAGCTGAATCCGGCATTCAACTCGGAAGTACAGCCACGCCGAGCCTATGACTCTGTCATCCAGACTCAGCCCGCTCTGCCGCCAAGAGCGCACTGCGACCCCAGACACAGCGAGGGTAGGCACCCTGCCGATCAGGCCGGCCCTTCCATGCCCAAACAACAATGAAAGAAGGCACTTCCAGGAGAAGAGAAGTCCAGAAACGACTACAGCACCACACACGGCTGGCGCGTGGTACGCGGGCCTCACGTCAGGTGAGACAATGAAAAAACAGGAGGTTGGAGGGGGTGGGGGTTTTTTATTTTAAAAGAATATATCATGTGGTATGGGTGTCTGATGAGACAGGGATGCCCTGTATGTGTAATGAAGGGAAGCGTGGGAGGGACCAGGAGGTAATTGAATTTGCGCACACAGATGGCAGGACCTGTAATTGTAAATTCACTTTTTAACTTTAAAAATTCTAGATTTCCACTCATATAGGGTTTTGCTCATGCAGTATTATCTTAGTATGGTGTACTATTACGACAGAGTATGTTTTCTCCCCAGGGAGGGAGCATGTCAGGGTAGTGATATCACAAATATGGGGAACACACAAACTCACACATTTGTGGCTATTCGAATATTTCGCCATGCCCTATTTGCACACTGGAAACAGTTTAATATTTACTCCAGTCAAGTGTAGGAGTAAATCTGTTTCAAGGCTGGTATGGGAAGAGAATACCACCAAATTTGGTGGGAGTGTTGGAGATGGGTTTCCCCATAAGATAAAATCCAGTGGAGAAAAAGACATTACACAAATAAATGCATGTGCAATTGCACTAAAGATTGCATTTATGCATGTACACTTATACTCTATTTACAATTATACATATGGAAGTTTGCCAAACTATGCACCTAATTCAGACTATCCAAAGGTTTTCCAAGAGCTCTTCTGGAAATCTGTGGGCCCAGTACATAATGATGTTGCATTGAGTAGGTATGTCATACACCCATAGTACTCCTGGAGTAAGCCAAGTGTATTACAAGAGTAAATCACAGTAAAATATTTGTAAATTGGATCCTCTGGCTATTACAGGATTCAAGGAGTACTTTTGAAACCTTTATGAATAGCAGAAAATTGTAAATCTGTACCCATGCGTAGGATTAAACCTACATCTTCAGAGGAATTATTTTTATAAGAATTTGGCTCTCATGCTTGTGGTGCTTTGTGAACAAGGTGGCCAATTCACAAAGGTTAGAAAAACAACACAGGGTCGTGACTCTGAACCAGTAAGGCTGAGCCCAAAATATCTAAACAACAACACAACTGCCAGTACTGGATATTACTTGACTATTTTAAGATGACCTATATGAAAAAAGCATAATGGTCCGTTTTTTAATTTGCGTCACTAGTTTATTCATTTATTTTTGCACTAGTGGATCAAGGATTATTTTCATGAACAAAAAATAAATTTTATGTGTATGTACAAACAAAGCAGAAAATACAATAAAGCATTTACAAATGGATGATAATATACAAAACAATTTACAAAATTTACAACACATCCAAACTTTCACTCTGGCCAAACCTTTCATCCATCTACAATCATACCACAAAGCACAAATACTTAGGGCCTAATGTCAAAAATATAGGTTCCTATATACATATAAACAATTTCACATCCTAAAGTTGATAATTAATGTGATGAATGTAATTTCAGGGGAATTGATCCTGCTTAATGAACCCTATTTATAATATCATTTAATTTTGACAGAATGACCCAAAAACAGGTCGACGCGTTTCGAACTCCCCAATGCGGAGTTCTCCTCAGGACCAACAATCTTAGTATAGTGAAAAAAGCATTCCACTAGTAGATGGCGTACAGACAGTAGACAACTATCCAAGGGCTCTTATCCCCTTATCGTGTATTTGAAGCGTTTGAATTCGGAATTAGTTGTCCGGAGCATGCATGAGTTAATCACTCGCATCCGGCGTCAACAACTTTTCTCCTCCGTAATGAACTTCCGAGGTCTGCAAAAGGGACGCCGGATGCGAGTGATTAACTCATGCATGCTCTTGACAACTAATTCCGAATTCAAACGTTTCAAATACACAATAAGGGGATAAGAGCCCTTGGATAGTTGTCTACCGTCTGTACGCCATCTACTAGTGGAGTGCTTTTTTCATTATACTAAGATTGTTGGTCCTGAGGAGAACTCCTCAATCGTTGTCAGGACTTCCGCTTGAAGGAGTCAGATTGACCCTTGGCGCCAGCCAAGGAAGAGGTCTTCTTGGGCTGGAATGTTCGCTGACCGTCCGTAAAGGGCTACAAGGACTGATGGGAGGAATGAAAGGAAGACAAGGAAGAAGAGGATTCCAAAAACATCAAGAGTAGGAATATGATGAAGGCTTCCTCTTGTAATGCAGAGCATGCTTTCAATCTTTGAAAGCCTTGGTAATCATGCTGTCCAGCAGCTCTCCAAACAGCATTTTACCCTTAAACAGAATTTTAAGGAGAGAAGACGTTTCGGAGAAATCTGCCTTCCAGTCTCGCATCCACATATTCCTTGCCAGAATCATGGAACCAGAAGCCATGGCAGAAGATGACATCCAAAGAGATACATATGGAAATTTCCAAAATAGGCACCTAATTCAGACTGTGCAAAGGTTTTCCAAGAGCTCTTCTGGGAATCTGTGGGCCCAGTTCATAATGATGTTGCATTGAGTAGGTATGTCGATAGTACTCCTAGAGTAAGTCAAGTGTATTACAAGAGTAAATCACAGTCAAATATTTGTGAATTGGATCCTCTGACTAATGCAGGATTTAAGGAGTACTTTTAAAACCTTTATGAATAGCAAAAAATTGTAAATCTGTACCCATGCGTGGGATTAAACCAACATCTTCAGAGGAATTATTTTTATAAGAATTTGGCTCTCATGCTTGTGGTGCTTTGTGAACAAGGTGGCCAATTCACAAAGGTATCATTGACCATGCGTAAGGAGACACCGCCAGTTGTAAACCCAGTGCAAGGGCTAGGACATGGGCTACAATTAGCCTGGAAATATTGGGCACGCCCACTTGTAGGATTGTAGGAATTCACAGACTCCAGTGTGACCCTTTCCCACCATGGAGATGGTTGGTGCATATCTCCAAAAGTAAGACGGGAAGATGAACGGATCATCCCCAGATTTGAAGACGTAGGGGATGAACTTTTAAGGCGGGTCCAGCCAGGATATTTTAAATAGCTTATTCAGGCAGCACATAAAATTACCCCTTATCTATCCAGCTCCTCAGCAACTCTGACCATCCTTACAATTCTAAGTTCCAATGTGGAAGCTCAGTGGTTGCTATGGAGCAGCTGGACATCACAAGGTTTATATACCAAGCAAGTAACTTGTACACAACTACTCTGCATAAATGAACTAGATCCAACATGAGAACGAGATATAAAACAGTGTGACACTTTCCCACCATAGAGATGGTCGGTGTGTATCTGTTGTAAGGTAAATTCCAAAGATGACCAGAGGTAGCCAGGAGGTATATTTCAAGTAGAAGTTTTATTGGTTAGTTGTTACAGGTTTTAAAGAGATCTTAAGGAGGTCCCTCCAGGAGCAGCATGGTTGCTGCTCAACCCATTCTCTTCAACTGTCATTCTCTCCACACAAGCAGGCACACTAACATTCCACCTCTCTCTGTCATCAGGCATTCTAACATTCCACGCAGTCATCACATTCATTCTGGCTGAGCAGCTAAGGAGGAGATGCACTTGTAGGAATC
The DNA here is from genome assembly GCF_964261635.1 of Lissotriton helveticus. Taxonomy (NCBI): domain Eukaryota; kingdom Metazoa; phylum Chordata; class Amphibia; order Caudata; family Salamandridae; genus Lissotriton; species Lissotriton helveticus. The sequence goes on from NC_136070.1 coordinate 629,938,439, forward strand.
AAGGTATAACAGTATCTTCAAAAGTAAGATGGGAAGAGGACCAGATCATCCCAGCTTTGAAGAGGTAGGGGAAGGACTTTCTTGATCAATATATAAGCATGAGCAAACCTATGTTTTGCCCTAAGGCACAGCTCATTGCCTCACACATGATGACATAGGTTACATCACAAATTATGTCATTGATGACTTCATATTTCCTGCACTATTAACATCTTTCATGACATTAGTTTGGACAGCCAGGGTGTGGGCTTTTTGACTACGGTCTTGATCCAGCGCCAATACCAATAATAGATCAGGGACCGATACTCAACAAATCACTACAATGGCCCATACACATTCTCCCAGTATCCCTGATGCACTGGTGTCAATTTGTTCATTTAATCAAATACTTCTTCTTTATAGATCTCCTAGGGACATCCATGAAATAATTAATCTTGATATCAATGGGCCAAGTAGTTGAGTAGTTGATGGCCATGATAAATACTAACTCACCAACCATTAGTCAAAAAATATATTACAGACTCTTGGTAAGGTTAATACATGATTTTTTTATCTCAGAATTCAAGGTAAATGCTCATCTGCATCAGGTCACAATTACAAACATCGAATCTCATGACAGGAGTAATTGTGCATTTTATACCGACTCATTATGCAATGACATTATGCAATGAAGGAGTGGATAGAGTAAGAGACTAAAAATTCAGCAAATGAGTATGCCAACAATAAAATACCAAACGAAGGGATAGATGAAGAGACAATAGGTTCATGTAAAATAATGCATATCAATATATTGTTGACGGAGTGGATAGGCGGCGAGACAAAAGTTTCAGAATTAAATACATTAATGCGGAAATTCTGAGAATGATATAGGCTAAATACAAACCTATCGGTCTGTAAGAAAAACCACCCCCTGAACCCAGCTGATGATGGTGGTTCCCCAAAAGGTAATCAGGAAATGCAAGATATTAGGACAGGAACAGGACAGGATAGGAACAGCTAGGCCTCTCTGCAAACCGACAGACCGCGACGCATCTCCTCTCTTCTCTCCTGTCAGCCTAAGCTTCTCCAACACACCCCTAAAGGCACCCTAATTAAAGTCTAAATTGACATGTCCATTGCATTTTACCCTCTAAGTCACACAGGGATTGGTGGGCTGGGGAGGTGGCGTTGTCACACCACCATGACTTTACCTTTATTCAACAACTTTATTGTGTACAAATGTTCCCATGGTCTGAATCTCAGCTTATTTACATGTTCCCCACACAAGTAACACATTTACATTCTTTTTATTATGGATTAAAGACATTCGCAGAGAACATCTCCGGTCCCACGCTCAGGTACAGTAGTTGGCAGGCAACTGACATACTAGCCTTCACTCCTGTATGTCATCCGCAGTGTACAGGACATCTTTTTCTCCTCTTGGCAGAACAAACTCGCTCCTAACAGCTCCCCCCTCCCACCATAGCCAAGTTAAGCAAGATGGCGTCTTCCTCCAGCACACTAAAATAATAGAAATAAACATTTATTACTTATGTGATAAAGAAATCATCAATGTTTACCTCCCACCATTCACTAATTCCTATTAATTTTTCCTAGCATAAGCCTAGTGAGAAAAGCAGCATTAATCATCACCTTTCAAGCAGAATGCGACATGCAAATACTGATGCACTTGCGGCCTATTCGTGCAGCTCCTTTGTTTCTTCTAAAACACAAAGGTTATCACATTACTATGTAATTACGTGTTAATTCAGGCATGCACAAAGCAGTTCCCTCGTGTCATGTTGGTGTTTGTTAGTTTTACTATGTCTATTTAATGTTAGTATGTATTATGGGGGTACTCAATTCGAGCAGGTATTAATTTTGCGAAGCCCTGCTCCCTCAGTTTGAAATGGATGTATGACATTACAACGCATGCTTTTACATCGCATGCCTTTACAACGCGGTTTTTACAACGCAAACCTTTACAACGCATAGCGCTTTGGGGTGCTGGATAGTGAATAGTTTAATTTACAATTCCAACTCCAGTCCCCGTGGACACTAGGGAAGGTGTTGGATAGTAAATTAAACGTATTCCCTATCCTAGAGCGCCCCCCAGCGCAATGCATTGTAATGGTTTGCATTGTAAAAGTTGCCTCGTAAAGGCACTGCGTGGTAAAAGTTGCCTCGTAAAGGATGTTTCCCGTTTGAAATTAGTTCCATCTGTGCACAAACTGTAACTATTCAATCACCAAATCTGTATACTTTTTGCTCCATGGCTAAATACTTATAATGTCCCAAAGGTGAGACTGATTGCATTGCAAATGCTTGTTTTTAATGCAATAATCATATCTTAAAGAATAGGATGCCATACTGAGTATGGTTCAAACAGGGATGAGTGATAAAAGACATACAGCTACCCTGTCAGTAATAAATAAAGTAGTTAGATCCTTAGGCAAATGCACAGAGATTTAACTTAAAGGTGTGTACCATCCGTCTGATGTGCGGTCTCAGTCAAGGTGTTGTTGCATTTCTAAGACCTGAAGTTGATGTTGAGACAAGTGGTAGTGGGACAATAATACACACAACCGTAAACATTTCAAAATAACAGTAGCATTATATAGTAGTGTAACAATATACATGACAAGGTTAGACTTGAGTACAATTAGAAGAGATGGCACAATGCATATTGACAGTGATGTTTAGGGGATAAATATCAAGTGAGAAAAATCCTCTATAGTGTATTAGAGAGGATGTCAACATAAGGACATACCTGTATGTGCATGTGGTTTGCGAGAGATAGTGACAGTTGGACGGGGAGTATGATCTTACCTGGCACCACAATAGTGCTGTAATGAAGTAGCAGCCCATTTAGCAGGCAATGGGGGATGTCCCTCTCGAGGGGGGTGTGATGGAAAAGGGCTGTAGTAAGAACATCAGCCAGCTGAAACCTGGAGAACTTCTCCTTCACCCGTCTTCTCTCATCTTTCAATTTTTTATGTCTTCCCCTGGTACGGACCTCCTCCCTCAATCCTGTCACAGAGTCTGTGACTTCCTGCAATAAGGCACCTTTATGGAGTCCACTGAGAGAGAATGGAGGTGATGAAGCAAAGCTTCGCATTTGCGACTTGCTTTTGTCATGAACCTCGTCCATGTATAACCAGGTAATAATTTGTACGTCTTACTAACATTTATTTCATGTTTAAAACGAAATCAATGAAGCTTGCCTATGTGTATTTCTAATACAACTAATTTGAGTCCTAAAAATGGCCGCTGCTTTGAAATAGCTTCTGCGCATGCGTCAGTCACACTCACGTGTCCTGACGTGTTTGCAGGTTTGGAGGGAAATAGTTGCGCATGCGTAATACATAGCTTTGGCAATAACGTGGTACTGCTCGTGCCATTGCTCGTGTGCCCGTATATGTGTAGCTAATATTTAGACTGCATAAGTATATTTTATAGTGATAAGTTGAAAGTACAAACCCAATGATGTGTTTTCATATCGTTATTTCTATGTATTAATTTGTTTTCGCTTACTTTTCATGTACCGCGGGAAATGGGGGTTTGACTGAGCCGAAAGCCATCTTGGAGGTCCTTACTGCGCAGGACCGTCCGCCTGGGGAGAAGTCAACCTTGGCTGGTGGAACTCAGCCAGCTGGCAGGGATGGGCAAGATGCTCCTGAGAACTGACCTGCGAACTCAGCAGGACGGAGTCATGTGTCCCTACTTTGAAACAATGTAAAATTGTCATTGTATATCCCTGAATTTTCTCATGAGAACCCCAATCTCGCTAGGCGGTACCCAGAGATGCAAAGTAGGCATCGAAATAGTGTGTTCTGATTGGTGTGTTACCCAAATCCTATCTTAGGACCAATCCAAATTGAGGGATTCTGACACTTTGCAACATTGGGGGGGTGGTACACCGTCCCCAAACTGTATATCTACCCTGGGTTCACCTAGGGAAATGGTCCGACTTGTCTGGTTTAGCTGACCTGTCACTGACCCATCGCACTCAATAGGTGACTGAAGATACAGAGCACTGCGGAGTACTCTGTCCGAAATTGACCATAGACTAAGGTTCTACTGAGCCTTAAAGTGCTGGCGTAGCACTTTGCTGGGAGTTCGCTGACCCAATCGGGGTCTTGATCGATAGCTGCAGAGAGGGTGGAGCGCAGGCGTTGCTTCCGAACTGCGGGTGCTGGTCCTGTCCTGAGGGTTTCCTGTCCTGTCCTGAGGTCCTGTCCTGATTCCTAATCTGAGGGTATCCTGTCCGTCCTGGGTGTCCATTCTGCACCTGCTGTCCACTGAGGGGTATCCTTCCTTGAGGGTTTCCTGTCCTTAACTGACCCGTGGCCAGGGTTTGGTTTTCACACCAGTCTAGGTAAATATTGCTCTAAATTCTTTGAACTTGCACCTTTCTAATTTTCTGTCTTTTGCTTCAATAAAGACACACCTTTGCATATGTTGAGTTTCCATGCTTTACCGCAACTATTGAATCTTAAAGTCATTTGCATAATTTCATAACGTTTCCCATGTTACCCTATCTGTTAGAAATCATATTTTGCATTGCAGTTTGTCATTTCCTGATATGGTCTAGAACGGCCTTACTTAAATTTTCCAAAGAACTTTTACCCTAAATGCATAGCGTTTCCTGTTGCACCCCATATTAGTATTTCCATGATTACCCTGACTTTATTTCTCTATAGTTATGTACTTTTCGTTATCTTGATTATCGATTGCCTTATTCTTGTAAATTTCATGCTTTCAGAAAACGAACTTTAGATAAAGATTTTAAAACTTCCAGTTGTCCGTGGTCATTTTACACAGGTATTGAATGTCATTTTGAGTTGTATTTTGCTGCCTTTCCTTTTACAGCTAGCTCCCTGATCCATTGTGGTCATAGGTACCCGTGTCGGTGGATGGTAAGTCGGGTACGCTGAGTAATTACAGTAGGGAATTCACACAAATTGGTAGCAGCCCGTGAAGTCACCCGGTCAATGTATATGGTGAATTGAAATATATGGGCCCGAAGCCGGAAGCGGCGAAATTATTGGTTGGGTGACCTCGCGCGCTCTATCAGTTTTTCTGGCTAGCAGAGGATGGTTAGGGACTAGTTAAAGGCTAGGCAGGATTAGTTAGTCTAGTCAAGTCGGTAGCTGCTAGTATATTAATGCTGCTATAAGAGTGGCCGTTCCGAGGGACCTGATCATTCTCTTGAGAATACGCTGCTTTGAAATTCATGAATTGTTTTATCATTGTTATTCTTGTTCTTATATTGTTATATGTATTAATCCATGCATTTGTAAACCGTCTCGTTCAGTGTTGTCCGAACTCCCCGGGGAATTGAATGGCAAAGTGGTGAATAGAATCCATTTGCCTTGAGGTCGCAGGCTCTAGGAAAGTTAGGTGCAGGTTAGGTACAACCGGGAAGCACTAACTAGGGTTTTTTCTGAATACATGTGTGAATAAATGTCAGTAACGAGGTTCATTGGCAAAATTCCCATAGTGGCGTAACCTAGTAAGGGTCACATCGGAAGAGTAGCAGGTTCATCGGAGCTTGGGTGAAAGCAGAGGAGTCCGCTGGGAAACCTTAGACTCGGATATATCCCGGAGAAGTGGATGAGTTTAGGGGAATAACAGGTTCACCGATGCTAGAGTGAAGGGTAGGCGGAAGAGATCTACCCGCAGCGTGCTAAAAGTAAATGGAAGTAGTTTACTTGCAGTAAAATAACTCTTTCTCTGTCTAGACACTTGAGCACTGTGGCGAATGTGTATTCGTTGTAAAATAACCAAGCACTAAGCACTTTAGAAAGAAAGAAAGTTTCCGTTACCTTGTGAAGGGAGGGAGTCAGCCGCGAAGCGTCTCTGACGTCACTCCGTGCCCGCTGGGATTGGTATAAACAGCGGGCGGGTAGCGGGGCTGGAATTGTAAAGGAGGGGTGAAGCGCCGAAGAGTGAGAACTGTCTCACGAAGGGGCCGCGCACCCATTGGTCGAAACTATTTGAACGCGTGCACCCCATTGGTTGCACGGAATTGCAAGACGCGTTCTGATTGGAGGTAACTTTGTAAACAAAGTTAAGCGTAGAAATCGTATGTGGCATTCGTATTGTCCAGAGACTAGACCCGATCCAAGAAGCCAAGGGTTTGAAAGGGATCAGTGGAAAGCCAATAGATACGATATTATGTACGGAACTAAGAGAAAAATGTCCCTTGTAAATAAGGTAAAGAATTACTTCAAAACGGACAAACCGATTAAATCCAGAGAGGGCGTTATTGTCCCACCACCCAATACTCCCGCCTCTTTCATGATGTTTGATCGAGGGTACAATACCTGTGTGTGGTTGGAAAACTGGGTAAAGTACACAAAAGATGACGGAATATTGGCTTTTCCGTTAGACGGTACTTTCAATGGTAGGATTTTATTTAATTTGAGAACCCGAATGAATGAATTGCATCCCAGACCGAGACTAACGCAGTATGAGGCATTAGAGGAATGGGAGATTGAGGCTTTCGAAAGGGAGAAACCTCGAATGGACAAAGGTCTGACCAAGTGGTACCCAAGGCTGAAACAAGAGACCAGGGATAAAAAGATGAAACAGTGGAGACAGAGCATGATTGTTGAGGGTCTGTTTCCCATGGTGCCAGCAGGTACCCCTTCTGCAGGAGAGAAAAGGGCAGAAAAGAGTAAGCATTGGGGAGCTCTTGGGGAGTCGGACGATGAATTATTAGATGACATCTTTACGAGAAGTCCGCCCCCTTATGATGAGGGAGCCCGACTTTCCAGTACAGGAGGGAATCCCCAGCGTCCATCTATTAAGGAGGAGGACAGATCCCTAAGTAGGGGGGGAGGTGGTCAGGTACTGCCCTATTTTGAGAATCCCGGACCCGCTGAGGTACGAGAGATATATCCTAGAGTGCCCGTGAGCCCGGAGGAAAAATATTCCTGTGAAAGAGCCTTTTTCCCCGGACCTCTTTATGAAAACGAAGAGAAACCATTAAGTTCAGGAATGCCCTTTTTACAGCCTCCCTATGGGGAGGAGCGCAGGTCATTTGGCACAGGAACTTTGTTCCCAAAACCAAATTATGGGGGAGGACCAAGTGAAACGCATCCTACTGCCCCGAGTCTTACCCCTCACCTGACCCCACAGATGATACCTGACCGGACATTAGGAAGAGTACTAGATGAAAGGGAGCAAGAGGCCCTAGCTAGATAGAGAACAGAAATAATTCAGAAAATCTCCCAGTTAAATACCAGTCCTGAGGCTTTGACTATTCCGGTAACAATTGGACCAGTGGTTCCGTTGTATGGGAATAATCAGGGAAGCCCAAACCCTCCAGTTATTAATCCAATCATGGCCCCGCCGAGGCAGGAGCCCCTACTGATAGACGATCAGTCCAGTGAGTGTGAGTCCGAGGTTGTGTTCTTGGACCTGCCAAACAAACAGACCAGGAAGGGAGTGCAGAAGAGGCATAATCCTTTTAATGCGAAAGAAATTAAATTAGAATCAACGTCAGGTACTAGGAGTGTCTCTCTGGTAACTCCGGAAGAAATTGAAAATTGGAGTCGTGAATTAGAAAAACAGACTCCGCAAACGAAACCTTTAGACCTCTACAAACTGAGGGTAGAAATCGAGGAATTAATGGCAGGAAATGTGGGATTGGACAGATTAAATACCTACTCTGAAGAAGAGTTGCTGTTTATGTGTAAGAGCCTTACCCGAAGTACCAGAGTGCTCCACGAAAAGCTGACAGACACTGCAGCTAGTATGGGGGTAGATATTTCAAAATCCAAGCCCTTGCAAAAACCTTACAGAGCTGAATTCTCAGACAAAGATATAGAGAACTTGAATGTGTCAGGGAAAAAGTTGCAGATTAAAGAGCTGCTAGCAATTTTGCAAAAATGGGGAGACGTGGAAAAATGGAAAAGCAGGTGGGCACGAAAGAAAGATGAGGCTCGATCCAGACAAACGACCCCTGAGTTCGCTTTTTAGAGAAGTAGACAAGCCTGAACAGTTATGCCCCATGCGCGAAGTACCAGGTGGGAGGTATGTGCACGTTCCATGGTCCAGACAGGATATTGTGTCCTTTACTAACGATTTCCCGAAATTGCGCGAAAAGCCAGTTGACTGGTACCGGCAGGTGGAAAGGTTCGTAAAGGTGCAGAAATGCCTGTGGAAAGACCTGGATGGATTTTTTGATATTGTGGTCCCGGTAGATCTATGGACTGAGTGTAAAATAGCCATAGCCTGGCCTAGTGAGGAGTACCCGAGGGACTCTAACACAGGGGAGCCGTCGATTGAAGTGATGAAAAAATACGAACAAGTAATTCAGCATTTGAAAAATAAGGTGCCCGCAAAGGAAACAGATTGGACCAGGATAGATAGAACAACGCAGGAAAGAGACGAGACAGTGCACTCCTATTATGAAAGGCTGTTGCAGGTGTTTAAAACATACAGTGGTATAGATAACATCGAGATGAAGGATATGACGCATTTCATTTACAGGTTTGTAAACGGTTTAAGACCCGAAATTTGTCAGTGGATAAAGGATAATAAGATCTGTTGGCATACCAAAAAGGTAGACGAGGTCCTGCGTTACGCAAAGTACTGCGAGGACGAGATGGCAGAAAAGAAAAAGGCCCTCAAAGAGAAGGTCATGTGGGCTCAAGTGAAGCTCGCAGAACAGCAGGAAAAACAGCTGAGTAATATGGCCAAGAACACTCAGAACCAAGGTCCTGGGGGTGGGGGAGGAGGTAAGCCCCGGCCCAAAATGAGCAGAGAAGAGGCTATGAAGAAATTTCCCTGTCACCAGTGCGGAGAAATTGGACACTGGCGAAACGAGTGTCCTTATTTGCCTGACGATAACCCCAAAACACCTGATTTAACTCCACAGACGCAGAAAGAAAGACCAAGAAAGACTCAACCACAGGTAAAAACGATTCAGGTGCCCCGAGCTCCAAAGCAAGCACATAGGGGAAAAGTCACAGAGGGTGATGAGATAGAAGTCTGGGAAAGCAATGAGAACAGAAATGCAGCAACTTCGCAGTATTTGTTAAACGATACCTTCCTTTGTGATGACCAGTACTGACGGGGCCTGAGAGGGGAGGACGAGGAGTGCGTACTTGGCGCCTCCTTGCCGGTAGACCAGTCCGGACCATACATTGAAGGAAAGGTTGACGGAAATGATGTCACTTTTCTGTTGGACACTGGTGCTACCCGTTCTACTGTGAGAACAGTGGACGTTCCAAACCTACCCCTCTCGGGAGAAGCCATCCAAGTAGTAGGTGTATCTAATCAATTGATTAGTACTCCTGTTACCAAGCCCATGGAGATCTCAATTGGAAACTTTAAGGAAATGCATAGATTTGTCGTTTGTGACACCAGTCCAGTGAACTTACTGGGACGTGATTTGCTGTGCAAAATGAACTGTACCATCTTTTGCACACCAAAGGGTGTTGAAATTCAGACCCCAGATGAAGATGGCATCTATAAATTCATGTTAATCAGACCTGACTCAGAAATTAAACGAATGACTATGCAGGATTTGCCCAAAGAACTCCAAGAAGCAGTGAAGCCAGAAGTATGGGACTTTACTGGGAAAGATGTAGGGTTAATGAAAAACGTAGACCCCATACAGATAGCAATAAAGGACAATGCTGTATACCCCAATACTAAACCCTACAGAATGAATGCAGAAGTAAGAGCAGGTGTTACCCTGGAAATACAGAAATTGCTAGAAGGAAACATCATACAGGAAGTATTGAGTAGCCCATGTAACTACCCGATTATGGGCATCAAGAAGCCTAGTGGCAAGTACAGAGTAGTGCAGGACCTACGAAAAGTCAACAAGATAGTGGTCCCCTGCTGCCCTATTGTCCCGAACCCAGCAGTGATTCTGTATCAGATTCCCTGGGATGCTGAGTGGTTCACTGTAATAGACCTGTGTCATGCATTCTTTTCCATTCCCTTGCATCCAGATAGCAAATTTCTTTTCTCATTTGCCTTCAATGGTCACGTGTATGTCTGGAACAGGGTCCCCCAAGGTTACACAGAGAGCCCCTCTATCTTTAATCAGATCTTGAAAAAATGTTTGGAAACTTTGGTCTTACCTGGGAACTCTGTCCTAGTGCAATACATAGACGACCTCTTAGTGGCGTCTAAAAGTCATAGGGATTGTGTGATTGACACCATTGCCCTACTGAATCACCTGAGTGAGAAGGGACATAAAGTGGCCCCTGACAAATTACAGTTCTGTGCAAAATCAGTGAAGTATCTGGGGCACCAGATAGAGAAAGGTGTCAGGAAAGTAACATCAGAAAGGGTGAGAATAATTCAAAAGATGCAGTTACCCCGTACTCAGAAAGAGATCAGAATGTTCCTGGGAGTGATAGGATACTGCAGGCAATGGATTCTGGGATTTGCAGTCCTAGCTAGGCCTTTGATAAAAATGACCAAGAGAGGAACACCAGATATTGTAGAATGGGATGATGAAAGCTTAACAGCCTTCACAAAATTGCGAGATTGTCTGTGTACAGCCCCTGCGCTGGGAATGCCAGACTATTCTAAGGAATTTGCCCTATTCTGTGACACTCGCGATAATTGCGCGTTGTCAGTCCTGACACAAGAACATGGCACGACCAGAAGGCCTGTGGCATATTTCTCTGCCACCCTGGATCCAGTGGCTGCTGGATTACCAGGATGTCTGAAAGCAGTAGCTGCTACTTGCGCAAGTTTAGAGCAGAGTGAGTCCATTGTCATGGGACATCCTGTAACTGTGTATGTTCCACATGGAGTGGTAATTTTACTGACCAGAACAAAAACTCAGTACCTCACCCCTAGTCGGCTGACTAAATACGAAAGGATTCTTGTGGGTGCTGCAAATGTAAACATTGTTAGGTGCAGTATTCTGAACCCTGCCACCCTGCTCCCCGACCCAATGGATATGGAAGGTGGGGTGGATGATGAGCATGATTGCATTGATTTAACAGAATTCAACACCAAACCACGCCCAGACATTAAAGAAACTCCATTGCCTGAGCATGACAAGGAATTATTTGTGGATGGTTCATGTCTAAGACATGAACAAGGAGGCCTGAGTGCTGCCTATGCGGTAGTCTCCTTAACAAAAATTGAAGAAGCAGGTTATCTATTCGACGTAAAGTCTGCACAAGTAGCCGAATTGATAGCTATGATAAAAGCTTGCAAAATTGGGAAAAACCTACGCATAACAGTGTATACTGACAGTCAGTACTGTTATGGGGCTGTGCATGACTTTGGCCAGTTGTGGCTACAGAGGGAGTTCCTGACTTCATCAGGTACCCCTCTTCGAAATGGAAAAGTTGTTCAAGACCTTTTAGAGGCAATCCAGTTACCAAAGGAACTGGCAGTGGTAAAGTGTGTCGCTCATAAAAAAAAACATGGACACTGTATCACTGGGAAATGATTTTGCTGATCGAGTGGCCCAATGGTGCGCCAGAGATCGGTATATCATAAATCCAAAACGAGGGGGGCCAGGAACCAGCTGCCAACTTCAAGTGTTTGAAGAAGTGCCTACATGGGATGAAGTGAAAGAGTGGCAGCAGGCGGCACCTTGGCAAGAGAGAGAGAAGTGGAAGGAAGATGGGTGTAGACCAAGACGTGTGGATGGTGTCATCTTGGGCCCAACTGGTATGCCTGTGTTACCTAGACACTTACTTAGCACAATGGCGAGATTGATACATGAAGGATCACACATTGGTAGGGACGCCATGATTCTAGTGTTCCAACAGACTTGGTACAGTAAAAAGTTCAGGAAGGTAGCAGAGTCCCTCTGCCAGAGGTGCCTGCCATGTCAAAGGATGAACGCTGGCAAAAGAACTTCGGTGGAACTGGGGAAAATTGGGAGGTCAGGGGGTCCCTTTGTGAGAATACAAGTTGATTTCATCACCATGCCACGTTGTGAAGGGAAGCGATATGTTCTTGTCATGGTCTGCCTATTTTCAAAGTGGGTGGAGGCTTTCCCTACTCCCCAGAACGACGCAATGACGGTAGCTAAGTGTTTACTAAAAGAACTGATACCTAGGTTCGGGGTTCCAGTCACTATTGAATCAGATAGAGGCCGACATTTTCAGAATGAGGTGATCGACGAACTCTGTAAGGCCTTTGGAATCACACAAAAGCTTCACTGTGCGTACCGTCCAGAAGCTTCTGGAATAGTGGAACAAGTAAATGGAACTATCAAAAACAGACTAGCAAAACTGTGTGATGCATCTGGCATGACTTGGGTGAAGGCCCTGCCCTTGGTCCTGATGGGACTCCGAAGTGTTCCTGACCGCAAGACAGGCCTAAGTCCCCATGAAATCTTGATGGGAAGAGTGATGAGACAAGCATGGGTACCAGGAAGCAAACTGTTGAGTATTACTGATGATTTGGTGCTTGAATACTGCAAGAGATTAGGTGACCAAGTGCGTTCTATCTCTCGCCAGATGGGAGAAGACGCCATCCTCAATCCAACGACTCCTCTCCACAAACTGGTTCCCGGAGACTGGGTAAAAATAAAGAAGCATACTCGGAAGAGCTGCCTGGAGCCAAGGTGGGGAGAGAAGCGTCAGGTGATCCTGGTAACAACCACAGCAGTAAAGTGTGCAGGGGTTCCACATTGGATACACGCCAGCCACACCCAGAAGGTATTACCAGACGGAGAGCCTGAAGAAGAAGGGCGTCCAGCAGAGGACTCTGCAGGAGCCAGACCAGAAGTAGCTGACAACGTACAGCCCAGTACCAGTCGAGCTGCAGAATCAGCAGACGTTGGCCCAGGAGTAGTTGATGACAAACTGCCAAGAGTCCAGCCTGCTGAAGGGGTCCAAGAAGCTGAGCCAGAAGTAGCTGAAGACGAGCTGCCGAGCATATGGCCAGAGGAGTGGATACCATTGATTGATCTCACCGAAGACCCCATCAGAACAAGTGAGCGACTTTGGGAAGGTAGAGAGTGGACTAGAGAGGAAAAGCAAGGCACAGGCGAAGAACCTCAGGATCTTGAGATTCACATCAAAACTGAGGAAGGAGAAGGTCAGACAGGGACAGAACAGGTGGTTGATACAGAACAAGTGATTGATACTCCTCCACTGACTCCTGATGTCGGGAAGGGACAGACTAGACACAGTGTAATAGTTCAAGCAGAAGAAAATCAACAGATCGAAGTGCTTGAACAGGATCAGATAGGATTAGGAGAAAGTGTTCAGGAAACAGAAACAGAGACATTTGAAAAACAAAAACAAAATTCTCCTGAACAAGGCCAGATTAGTAACCAGGCAGAAGAAATAGATGCTAGCCCTGGAAATAGTCAGATAGAAGAGGAAGAAACTGAAACAGAATTGCCACAAACTAATGAAAACAAGAGGACAAGAGAAGAGAACGAGGTCTCAGTACCAACAAAAAGACTTAAGAAAAGAAAGCATATTGAGCCTGGATACATAAAGAAATTGAGACTGAGAATAAAAACAGTAGAAGAAAAACGTGCAGAAGAAAGAAGAAGTGCACGCATAGCAGAACAACCAGAAGATACCTCCAAAAGAAGGAGTGATCGAATAAAGAGACAAAACAAAAAGTACAAGTCTCCTGAATGGACGCTTGTTTTGGAAGAATTTGAAGATCTTGATATAACTGACGAAAGCGACGGAGAACCCGTCCCTGAGTACTCTGCTGAAGAAGAAGACGAGCCACCGTGAATTTGCACAAAGTAAGCTACTGGTGTAAAGACACAAAGAGGGGTCGAGAAACTTCTTCTGAGCCAAAATGTCTGATTCAAACGTGAATGGTAGACCTAGTTGCAGTCGTTGCAAAACATGCTGCAAGGTATGTGTATGTAGTATAGTTATACTGATATTACTCTGGATAGGACTAACAGTTTTCATTCCTTTTGCGGTGAGCAAAAATACTAATATTGTCCCTACTGAAATTGTAAATACTGACAGTGAGGAGCTGACAACACAAAGTGTAGCAAGACATGAGAGAGCACTTAGACAAACAAATCGAAACTTAGAAGCATCAGATGAGGGAGGACTACATTATCATGGAGTAAAGAATAGAACGCATTTAAATGTTTTCGCAAACTTGTTAATACACTATGTAGAGACTATGGAAATTGAAGATTGCTATGTCTGCATGAAGCTACCTACCTCTGTAGCTGAAGGCGTGACATACCATCACTTGCCTCTGACGTATGGAATTTCCTGTAGCATTTTAGCTAGTTTATTTTACAAAAGAGGACCGTTACAGTACTATTACTCAAACAGTGACGTGATCTTTTCTGAACTTCCTATACGTGGGAACTTGAATCCTGTACATACCAAAAGTGACGTTACTCGCTATATGGGCGAATACTTTTTGACTATAGGTAATATAGACCTAGGTGACGCACACAGAGATAACTTGACCTGTTCTTTGTGTGAGCAGGAAAAGATGTTCCTGAACATGGCAGAGAAAAGGAGAATAAAAATAAAAAGAAAGGCAGATGACGAAACACAGAAAAGGCCAAAATGGGCTGAGAACATGGAAGGCACCTCAAATGGTGGAGCGGGTCCTGCTCTGTTGCTGGATTTTGAAAAGAAAGGCAAGCTATGTCTTCACCGCGAGAAGACTAGCTACTATAATAACATTTTCATTGGTTCCAGTGAATGCGAACATAATTACAAGGTAATTGGAGGTTGGGGTTTCAAAAATGGGTCAGAGCCTGTGTTTCCTGGAATTTATTATATTTGTGGGGACAAGGCTTATTTCAAATTGCCGGATCACTGGTATGGAAGCTGCTACTTTGGCATTGTCTTCCCGAAAATATACCATGTGAACAAAGTTACTGGAAGCAGTGAAAATACTAATGGCTTAGTGCGTAGTAAAAGAGAAAGCATAGGTGAAATAATGGGTAGTATTTTCAGTGCACTGATACCTGGAGTGGGAGTGGTTCTGAACACTCACAGAATTTGCAAATTGTCCACTATAGTGGATGTGTTGTCTACTGACACAGCTCATGGATTCCTGCTGGTCAATACCGAAATGGTTGCGATCAGATCAATGGTTTTGCAGAACAGACTTGCTCTTGATACCTTATTAGCAAAAGAGGGCGGAGTCTGCCGGATGTTGAAGGCGCAACATTGTTGCACTTATATTCCGGACAAAAGTGTGCAGCTCAAAAGATATGTGAAAAACATTACTAATTTGGAAAGGGAACTCAAACCACTCGAGGTTGACAGTGCCTGGAAGAGACTGGTAGATGGTCTCTCAAATGTAGGTCATTGGTTTGCTAGCTTAGGTAGAAGCTTATTGTTTAAGATACTGATGCCAATTGGAATTATAGGTCTTATCCTATTCTTCATATTTGTCTGTTGCAAATGTCGCAAGCACACCGGAAAGCATCAAGTGAATGCGAGAGGAGTGAAACGAAGTGTGGATGAACTTGAATTGGAAGAAATGAATAATCAGATATACAAAAGGGTGAAGAATTCTCACCCTACCAAAAATGAGAGAGAAAAGCTGGATAGCTTGCTGGAAGAGATAGAGCTGTATAAGGTGTGAAAAGTTGGCATCTGGTTCCATTTATTTTGTGATGATAGTAAATATCATCAAAGAGGGGATTGATGAAGCAAAGCTTCGCATTTGCGACTTGCTTTTGTCATGAACCTCGTCCATGTATAACCAGGTAATAATTTGTACGTCTTACTAACGTTTATTTCATGTTTAAAACAAAATCAATGAAGCTTGCCTATGTGTATTTCTAATACAACTAATTTGAGTCCTAAAAATGGCCGCTGCTTTGAAATAGCTTCTGCACATGCGTCAGTCACACTCACGTGTCCTGACGTGTTTGCAGGTTTGGAGGGAAATAGTTGCGCATGCGTAATACATAGCTTTGGCAATAACGTGGTACTGCTCGTGCCATTGCTCGTGTGCCCGTATATGTGTAGCTAATATTTAGACTGCATAAGTATATTTTATAGTGATAAGTTGAAAGTACAAACCCAATGATGTGTTTTCATATCGTTATTTCTATGTATTAATTTGTTCTCGCTTACTTTTCATGTACCGCGGGAAATGGGGGTTTGACTGAGCCGAAAGCCATCTTGGAGGTCCTTACTGCGCAGGACCGTCCGCCTGGGGAGAAGTCAACCTTGGCTGGTGGAACTCAGCCAGCTGGCAGGGATGGGCAAGATGCTCCTGAGAACTGACCTGCGAACTCAGCAGGACGGAGTCATGTGTCCCTACTTTGAAACAATGTAAAATTGTCATTGTATTTCCCTGAATTTTCTCATGAGAACCCCAATCTCGCTAGGCGGTACCCAGAGATGCAAAGTAGGCATCGAAATAGTGTGTTCTGATTGGTGTGTTACCCAAATCCTATCTTAGGACCAATCCAAATTGAGGGATTCTGACACTTTGCAACATTGGGGGGTGGTACACCGTCCCCAAACTGTATATCTACCCTGGGTTCACCTAGGGAAATGGTCCGACTTGTCTGGTTTAGCTGACCTGTCACTGACCCATCGCACTCAATAGGTGACTGAAGATACAGAGCACTGCGGAGTACTCTGTCCGAAATTGACCATAGACTAAGGTTCTACTGAGCCTTAAAGTGCTGGCGTAGCACTTTGCTGGGAGTTCGCTGACCCAATCGGGGTCTTGATCGATAGCTGCAGAGAGGGTGGAGCGCAGGCGTTGCTTCCGAACTGCGGGTGCTGGTCCTGTCCTGAGGGTTTCCTGTCCTGTCCTGAGGTCCTGTCCTGATTCCTAATCTGAGGGTATCCTGTCCTGTCCTGGGTGTCCATTCTGCACCTGCTGTCCACTGAGGGGTATCCTTCCGTGAGGGTTTCCTGTCCTTAACTGACCCGTGGCCAGGGTTTGGTTTTCACACCAGTCTAGGTAAATATTGCTCTAAATTCTTTGAACTTGCACTTTTCTAATTTTCTGTCTTTTGCTTCAATAAAGACACACCTTTGCATATGTTGAGTTTCCATGCTTTACCGCAACTATTGAATCGTAAAGTCATTTGCATAATTTCATAACGTTTCCCATGTTACCCTATCTGTTAGAAATCATATTTTGCATTGCAGTTTGTCATTTCCTGATATGGTCTAGAACGGCCTTACTTAAATTTTCCAAAGAACTTTTACCCTAAATGCATAGCGTTTCCTGTTGCACCCCATATTAGTATTTCCATGATTACCCTGACTTTATTTCTCTATAGTTATGTACTTTTCGTTATCTTGATTATCGATTGCCTTATTCTTGTAAATTTCATGCTTTCAGAAAACGAACTTTAGATAAAGATTTTAAAACTTCCAGTTGTCCGTGGTCATTTTACACAGGTATTGAATGTCATTTTGAGTTGTATTTTGCTGCCTTTCCTTTTACAGCTAGCTCCCTGATCCATTGTGGTCATAGGTACCCGTGTCGGTGGATGGAAAGTCGGGTACGCTGAGTAATTACAGTAGGGAATTCACACAAATTGGTAGCAGCCCGTGAAGTCACCCGGTCAATGTATATGGTGAATTGAAATATATGGGCCCGAAGCCGGAAGCGGCGAAATTATTGGTTGGGTGACCTCGCGCGCTCTATCAGAGGCAAACCATATAGTTGCTTGTAGTATTTTATTGCAACTTTTACTACAATGGCTATGTCCTCCTCAGTGAAATTTCTTTCTCTTCATAACTGGCTGCCTACTTCATACACAATAGTGTGGCTGCAGGATCCGAAAACTGAAGAAGAAAATAACAGATCTTATGATGTGTACAACATTTATGTTGTTGTAAGGGAATGTGTGTCAAGTGTGTCTGATTTCTTTCATGACTATATAATTTAGCTATTAAATGCCATGCGGCGGTCTCCTATCCACTGCCATGCTGAGGTCTGCCCCTGAAGGGTGGAGGCTCCGCCCCAAGTGCGAAGGTCCCATCAGATGTGAAATGCAGTCACAGTAACTATACAGTTGTAAATTATGGTTATTCTGACTCCACCCCCTAAATTGAGGGGATGAAGACATGCAAGTCTACACTTTTGAGTAATTGTATACTAAGATTTTGTGAATGGCCAAAAGTAGTAAAGTTACTCAAAAGTGTAAGTGTAAAGTTTCACATATAAGTTATTCACAAGTGTAACTTATCTTTCTAAATAGCCCCTTCTAGTACTGGTCAGCCAGTGCTATTCCCTTAGGGCCACATGTATCAAAATAGCATTTTTCGATTTCAACATACATATTTTTACCGTATGACTATTTGGTAATTGAAAAATAGGATGTATGTCAGGAATCACTTTACATTTTGCGATTTCTTAAAATTACTGAATAGGAAATTGCTATTAGGTAATACTACTCCATTTGTTCCTATGGGCAAAGGCCCATAGCTGCAAATGGTTTTGCATTAGCTAATTTGCGATTACCTAATTGGTAATCGCAAATTCGGTAATGCAAGACCAAGGGTGTCCAGGGGTCTAAGGCTCCCCTGAAGCACCCGAAAAATAAATGTGCACATGTAAAGCGCACAAGGGGGCAATGCACTTTGAAAAATACATTTTTTGTGCATTTTAAAAAATTGCACATGGTTACCATCGACTTGTAGTCAAGGGTAATTGCATTTGCTAAAAAAATGTTGTGATTACCTAAAATCCACTGTCTAAGCCTTTCATACATCTTAAAAGGCTATTTTACATTCGTAAACAGCCAAACTTACCAATTCGCAGCACCGTTTGTGAATGCAAAATATGATGATACATGTGGCCCCTAGTCTTCACTGGAGGGGAGGGGAACTGCACCAAATGTCGATGTGGATTGGAAAGACAATTTGTAGACTTCCAGAGCAGGGAGTTCTTATATTTCCAAAAAGCTGTCAAAACTAAACAAATAGGGTAGCAGCAGGTGGCCACTACGATTGTATTTAAGGGGCATATTGCAGGCAACCAAGGGACAGAGCAATCAATGCAGGCAAAAAACCAACAGGTAAGTACTTTTATTCTGTGGCTTTGCTTTGGAGGCTGCAGGATATTAATGATGACTCTCCAACCCCTCTCAGGCATGTTACAGAGTGGACAGGGGAAATCTACATGTAGATCATCATGTACATAAGGACTGCATGAAGGAGAACCTCCATCTTGTATAGCAATCATTGTGCCCTAGAATGCGGCACCATTCACTCAACACAAGAGGCCCGATTCATAAAGTAATCTGAGACAAAATCCTAACTTTACAATTTTTGGTATTTACAGAAGGCATTTAGGAGTTAAACTTAAGTTTTGGCCTTAAGTTAAACTTAAGACAAATGTAAGTTTAACTGAGACAAAATCCTAGTCGTAAAGTTAGGATTTTGTCTCAGTTAAACTTAAGTTTGTCTTAAGTTTAACCTAAAACCAAAATGTAAGATTAACTGAGACAAAATCCTAACTTAATTATTCTTAAATGCCCTCTGTGAATATCAAAAGTCGTTAAGTTAGGATTTTGTCTCAGATTACTTTTGTGAATCGGGCCCAAGGACTTCCAAACATGTAGCAATACGAGCACACCACACCCCTGCCATAACACACACTATGGGGCCATAGAGTAGGAGGGACCGTCCGCAGGGGCTGCGGCGGTCCCTCCGTGCAGATTAGGATGTGACCGCCAGGGTGGCGGTCACATCCTCAATCTTTAAATTGTGGCGGGTGCAGCTTCAAGCTGCACCCGCCGCAATGTTAAAAATGCATACATTGCATTTGTATGCAGCAAGCGGCAGGCACCGCGCGGTGCTTGCCGATTACTGCATACAAATGCAGGGGGGTACCATAGGTACCCCCCATGTGCACCCCCCACCCCCCTTCACCCAGGGGGCCCTCAACGGGCCCCTGCAGTGAAGCTCCGTATGCTTTACCACGGCGGAAAACCCGCCGTGGAAAAGCATTTCTTTTCGGGCATCCTAATATGGCTGACGGTGTCTGAGAGACACCGTCACCATATTAGTGCTTTTCCGCCGCGGTTGTAAGCCAACCACGGCGGAAAAGCTGCGGACGGAAACCAGGACCCACCAGCCATCCTAATGTGGCGGTGGGTCTTTGGTGGGTCCGCTGCGGTTTTTCCGTATCCTCCGGGCCGGCGGTGGCTTCCGCCGGCCCGGAGGATACGGAAAAACCGCTATCCTAATCAACCCCTATATGTGCTGAAGAAAATTAAAGACCACCACTTAGCAGAACTGAGGGAGATTTCACAAGGGCATCGATAGATCCTTTTTCATGAGTACAGATAAAAAGACAGATGACCCTAATTCCGCTGCATTCAATGGTCAGTTTCCACTAAGCATGTCAATGGGACAGTAATCACCCTCATCTAGGGGTGAGGTAGACTATCTGTATACTCCTGTCCAGCAAAGCCTTTTTCTGTGCTGGGAGAGCAAATACAAAAGGTTTGGAGTGTAGGTGCCAACTTATGGAAAATACATGGAAAAGGCTACAGAAGCACACAACAAAGCCAAGAGGTCTTTCCCTCTTGACCTATTGGCTTTACTAATGTTAATTCTTGTTTTCTCTTTTTTTTGGAGATGCTGCACAGCATCGCCAAAGAAAAGAGAAAAAAAAGAAAAAGCTGTTATGAAAGCGGAGTACTTCTGTTTACATCTATGCACTTTAACTGTTTTTAAATGCTTGTAACTGTTTGAAGAAACAATATTTTTCCAAGCACTAGGTAAAGCGGGCCTCTGTGTTGGTCATCACAATGAGAGCATGTAAACATTGTCTCCTTCAGCTGCAAACCTTCACATAAATAGATAGCAGCAGTAACTAAAGTTCAAATGCATGTGAAAAACGTACTTCATATGTAAATTACAGTTACTCCAATGTTCCATTTACTAATTTTTCCAATCCACACACAATTGCTTGAAGTGCACGTGTCAATTAAGTGTGACATAAAGTGTTCATGAAAATGTAGCTCATTTACAGAAACAAAGACTACATCGGTCACAGATCCTTTGCAGAAGATTGGCCACAGTAATTGGAACCACAGTAATCCCCTTCACCACACCAAAAAAATTCATTGGCAAAGCCAGTAGGTCAAGCTTTACTGTAAGAACATAAAGACACGCCATTTGTATTACCTTCTTTCGATGTGTTACTTAATTAATGTCAGATCTATAAGCTTTGGCAATTTTATGAAAACCTTAGGTCTACGGTACCAAGACAAACAGGCTAGAGACACTAGAGATTATCTGAGGGAGCTTATGGGGGAATCGCTTTCAGGACGAAATCCCTTACCCACCATAGGTCATCATCTGGGATTCTCCTCTTGGCAGGAACACGTAGTCCTCTCTGAGAGGAAGGAGCTCAGGGATGTTTTATTCCTACACTTTTAAGATATACTTAATCCTGCAGACGAGAAGAAAACTGGTTAGGTCGAGGGAGCAGTGCAACAAAAAAACAACATGCGTGGGTAGTGATGGTAAAACTAGCTAACGAGAGCGACAAAGCTACCTTTATTGGCTCATTCTCGGTGCCAGGATTAAAAGCACCGCACCTGCAGTATGGATTTAGAACTGCAGGTGTCAGATGAAAAACAGGTCTACATGTTTCAGCCTTTAAGACCCAAAAAGGTCTCGCTGCTTTCGTCAGGACCTCGATATGCTACTGCGAAATAGCTGGTGATTAGTGATGAAAAAAGAATTAAGAAAGTTTCAATACAACACCAGTAATCCTACTGATTTGTGTGGCTGACTTACTGGTCGTACCTGTAGAGAGAAAAAAACAAGCATCAAGTGAAATCAAATGAGTAAGTGACTCTAAACATGTTTGTGAAATACATTACAAGGACCGTATGAGATACATACTATTCATCAACACTGGTTTTACTGTATTTGGCACTTCTAATAACTTTAAGAGTTGCTTACCCCTAGTGTATGGATAAGAAGCCTCACCTCAACCTGGCGACAGCTCAGGAAAGGGGCACCGCTCTGAGAAAAAGGGGGATGTTGGATGTGTCAAACATATCAAAGGTTAATTTGACACAGCTCCTTAAGGACATGGTTTAAAGATCATGTAAAAAACAAGTACACATACGTGCTTATCTGTAAGGTGTTAAAAATAGTCAAGTACTTTGAGAGGTTAGTCGTGTAGCCACCACCAGGTAAGTTGGACATGGTCTGGGGTTGGTGTTGTAGGTAGCGCCAAGATGTAAATCAGTAGTTTCATCTAGATATGACCATTGTGTAACTCAATGTGAGACACAGTATAGTCACTTCTCAAAGGCACGGGCTCTTCCATAGATGAGGGCTGAAAGCACGGAAGTGTAGTGCCTCGAGTCGGTGTCAACGGAAATGTATGCGCTTAAAGTGTGTGAGGTGCATAGATGGTGAATAGCTAGGCGGTCCTCAAATAGTGCTAAGGTGTCACAAGGTACAACCACAATAGTAGATAAACAATGCTCTGATAGTGCTGGAAACTGAAGATGGTACATAAAGATACTACCACAGTGGTGTACAGCCAAAATCTGAGTGATTAGCAAGGCGGTGCTGCAATCATGCTTGAACCGGTACTCATGTCGCAGGGTACTGTCACAGTAGTGTACAGGTAGGCTGGTGATCCAAACGTATTATATCCCGGGTCCGGTAAAATGGTGTACTGCCAAAGGAGTGTGCAAGCAAAATAAGGGAGGGGGGGGGGGCAAGCGTGCACTCACTAGGGAGCACAGGTACAGGAAAATAGTGTGCGGTGCTACAATCATGCTTTGAAGCTGGGACTCATGTAGCAGGGTATTATCATGGTGGTATACAGGTAGGCCAGTGCTCAAATAGTATTTTGGCCCGGGGATGGTAAACTGGTGGACTGCCCAGGATTGTGCAGACATATTTAAGGAAAGGCGGAGACGCGAGTACTTTGTGTGTCTAGAACTAGGGTGAATAACTTAAATGACGAATGCTGCCAGGCATATGACAGAGGCCCGACAGGCAAAGAACTCGTAAGCGACCCTTCATACTTTACAGCAAGATGGTTCTACATACTCCATGGGGAGAGTCCATAAAACATATGGTAGGGGTTTTTTCTCCATACGACTCCCCACTATATTATATTGTTTCTAGATTGCCCTGCACACAGCAATATATATCTCTTGCGACTATCTTTATATATTGTTTTTTTAATTAGAGTTTTCAATACAGATTTTGGGTGAGTACAGGCTAAACTGAGACATGAGTTATATTGCCTGTTGCTTTTGGAACCGGACAATGCATTTGTACATACTTTAGACTCTCACTTGGTGTACAGTACTCTTATAACAATGATGACGAGTAGGCAGTAACCGAAGAGCAATAGGAGCATCTCTGATGAAGCTGAAAGTGTGAGCAATTGACCAGGACGTGATGTCTTCGCATTCGGGGAATTTACTGTTGAAATATAATGAGCTGAGGTGGAGGGAGGATTCAGTGCAAGTGGAATGTGGAATAGTGTAATTGTAATTGCATTTATATTGCGCTTATTACCCCTGACGAAGCATTGAAGTGCTTTTTCGGCAAGTAGCACGCTACTCTGGAACCGAAATAGGATTAGTGATGAATTAGTATAGTGAAATATAAAAGGAAAATTTGAGTGGTGGACATGTTAGTCTGTTATTTGGATTGAAAAGGATAGTGGAGGGATAGAAGAGGGAAGGGTATGCATTTATATAGCACTTGCTACCCCTGATGAGGTGTTGAAGGGCTTTTTGGCGAGTAACACGCTACTCCAGAACCCAAAACCCCAAAATAATTAGTGGTGAATTAGTACAGGGAAATATTTAAATTAATTTGAACTGTGGACATGTTGGTCTGTTATTTGGATTGAAAAGGATAGTGGAGGGATATAAGAGGGAATGGTTTGCATTTATATAGCACTTGCTACCCCTGATGAGGTGTTGAAGTGCTTTTCAGCGGATAGCACGCTACTCCGGAACTCAAACAGGATTAGTGGGGATTTAGTTTAGGAAAACATAAAAAAAATTATTTGAGCGGTGGAAATGTTAGTCTGTTATGTGGATTGCAAAGGAATAATGGAGGGATAAAAGAGGGTCTGAAACTTTTCCTTTTAGTTCATAGCAGTAGGAGGAGGTCTGGGATGAGTAAAGGGAAGGTGGAGGGGGAAGAGACAGAGGGAAGGGTTTAGAAAAGCATGTTTGGGAGATCTGAATTGTAAAAGAGGTATGAGATGAAACAAGGATGGGTAAATGAGGGAAGGGTGCAGAAAGAGTTATTTTGGGTATCATAGTAGTGGCATGGGGTTTTGGGTGAGTGAGAGAGTGGAGGTAGGGGATATATTGAGAGAGGTGTAGGATGAGAAATAGAGTAGGCCATTGGAAAGAGTAGTATAATAAGGTTTGAGATGAGTTAGAGAGCTGAGGTAGAGGATATATTGAGAGAGTGGTATAGGGTTAGAGATAGGGTAGGGCATTGGAGAGTGTAGTAAAATGAGGTTTGAGATGAATCAGAGTGGAGGTAGTGGATATATTGCGGGAGGTATAGTGGGAGATATAGGATAATGCATTGGAGATGCGGAATTAGAAGCAAAGTAATAAATATAAAGATACATGTGTAAATGGAAGGTACATATGTATAAGGATGGTAATATATGTAGCTTTAAGTTGTATTTAATAAACTCATACTTTCAAGTGCTGCTGTACTTTAAGTTAATTTTCTTTATTTTGTAATTCAATAGTGCAGCAATTGTAGATAAATAGTTGTGTTAAAAGATTTACTTATTTATGCAGTCACCTATGCACATGTTAAACATAGAATAATGTAACTATCATTAATATGTACATTTGTTAAGCAGAACTAACACATATCCATATTTAAAAAAAACATAATTAGTATACAAGTTTACACAAATCATTACACATATATAGGTACCTATCTATAGTCCAAATAAATGCTTATATACAGAGGGATATACTGAATATTTCTGTTTGTGTATGGTGGTCATGTGGGGAAGAGCCAATTCTTTTTTTTTTATAAATATTTTTATTTTAGTTTTTCACAACAATCTTACCCCCCCAAATTATTACAGTCATCAGTTTTACAACACAGAGCATATATATTATATATCCCATTACAATATAAAGTAAATATACAACTGATACACTGTTGCAACAGTACTCTACAGAAATTTATGAAAAGAGGGTAAAAAGAAAACAAAACAACTAAAAGAAAATTAAAAGAGGAAAGAAATAGGAAGAGGAAAAAGAAAAGAGAGCATAAGGCAAATACAGGGATTAGCCCTTTACCCAACCCCGGCTCTATTTTGCTTAATTTTCCACCTCGTAATGGGTTGCCATATCTCCTCACCCAATTCCTTTGTCCTTCTGCCCTTCCTCTCATAAATAGCTTTCTCCAAATTGTATGAGGCTAACAATCCTGCTAACCAAGTTTGAAATGTTGGGGGTATCTTGTCTAGCCATGCCCGTGCTATACTAATTCGGAATACAGCTGCCACCATAAACAAAAACTCTATGGGGCCATTTTCGTACTCGATATTCACCCCTGTTAACGCGGGATTTCTGGTCTATAGTTATTATTCCAGATCCCAATTCAGGTCGACTAGATCGTTGGTACCTGTCATTGAGTAAAAGGCAATCCACTACTAGGTCAATCAAATAAGGACTTACTCCACTCTAAATAACCACTTACTACAAATACGTTTTAAAGGTTTATTATAAAGCCAAAGTTATCTGGAGATACAAACATCTCAGAATAAGATTCAAAAGATATATGGGAATCAATACAAACAAGAATTCTCTAAATGCTCTTAGTCGGCAGAATGATATCACTAAAACAAATTCAAAAAGCATTAAAGTCGCCAAAATAGACACAAGCTGTAGCTTATGCGTCATTTACAGAAAGGAAAAGTTCAGGTTAGACTGTCCCTACACTAGACTAAGTGACATCCCTACTTAACAAGATCTTTACCTAAAAAGGTGTCAGCCGTGGTGACTTCCAAAGAAGATCACACACTTCTCTCTTAGTCTTTGTTGCAAATCGATCTCTTGCAGTTAACCTATCTGCCTACCCCTCCGCACTCTTAGGCTCCTCAGACCATCTGCTCTAACTCCACCCCAGGGTGCTGTCCCTAATACAAAATCACATTTCCAATAAAAACGCCCTTAGAGACGCCCCTCACGTGGTGTTGGTTCTGGCGGCAATTTCCATGCTGGTACTCCTCTGGGTCCATCGTTAGCGTTGACCTTGCTTCCCAGGCTCTTCTCCTGCTGGACGGTACCCCCCAGGAAATTCCTGAAGCCTCCTCCAGGTCTGTGCCAGGCTTCTCTGAACAAAGCCCATTCATCACTTTCCTGATTAAACCCCCTCGCGCCTGCAAACAGACACTTTCTCTGTGGGCTCCAAATTCCGGCCTCCACCATATCTCCTAAGTCGTAAACCATGTAACAGGCTCTGTGTCTTGTGCTTTGCTTGACCTCTCTCTAACGAACCCATGCAGATCAAACGAAATGACTTTATCTATTCAGGCCTACTAGAATTACATTAAACAGGCCTCAGCACTCTGCAAACATTTCAATTTCTTTAGTTTAAACAGTATTCTAACTATAACACATTGATTAAATGAAACACTTCTATAAACATATATTTCAGTTCTATGATCAATAATACTTTGCATTACAACAACATTAGATCCATATTGTGTGGAAATGCATCAGCTTCTTGTATTCTCTGTGAACTGCCATGTGGCCTACACATTTCTACGTTTAGCAGAATTACATTTTCCCTTACAACAGCCACATAACCTGGGATTTCAACATCATTCTAACATCACTACACAATTCTATATTAGCTTTTCACTCTAGTATATGTATTCTTATCCTAACAAAACACTCATATATATTGCCACTCTATATATTTCACACTCTTATATAATTTCTACTGGGCTGATGCAACGTGCTTGTAAATATGGTGCACTTCTACATTTTTCTTAAATTGCGCTCACTCAGTCCCCCCTTTGATGACTTTTAGTAGTCATCACAATCACAACACCATCCCTAAGATGTGAATTTTCAAACGGAAGTCGTTGCAATATTCCCTCGTCTCATCACTTCTAGGGCCCTCAGGCTCCTGTACTGATTCTCCTGCATCGCAGCTAATCTCCTTCCCTGCTCTCGCATGGATCCCTGCAACCTATTTGATCTATACCATTGATACAGCCGCACCAATCCCCACAAAGTGAGTACACAAATCACTATTATGATGATGGGCTTCAGTATGTACCAAATGATTCCCTTTCCTAGGTTGGCAAACCAACCTCCAACTTTACCCATTCCTTGACCTACTTTCTCCCGCACATTTACCTTTGTCAAATCCTCAATCTCATGGTGTATTTCAGTAATATTCCGTATGTTTTTTTCTAGGGGTTTTGAATTGTCTGGAATGTAAGTGCAACATTCCTGAACCTTCAAAGCCTTACAGACTCCTCCCTCTTTGGCTAACAGAACATCTAGAGCAAGTCGGTTCTGAAGAACCATTGCCCTTATCGATTGCATCTCTCCCTCCACCAGCATTAATGATCTAGCAGTACTGGCGGACAACCTATCTACGACTGTTGGCAATCTTCTAATCTTGATGTCATGCAGTATGATTCCCAAAAGAGGAAATGCAGCACCAAATACATCTCCAATTACCTCCTCAGTGCTGACATCTCTTCTTCCTCTAGCTTGAATTCCTCCCTCTATGATCTCTAAATCCTTAGCATGGTATATTTTGGGGAAGACAATCGCTAAATAGCATGATCCATACCAATTATCTGGTAGTTTCACATTTGCATTCTTCCCACATACAAAATATACATTTGGGATCACCTGCATTTCCTTCAAGAAATCCTTAGAATAATACTCTAACTGAAAAGCATGTTCACAACTTACTTCTCCCACAAACACATTTTCGTAATAGGTTTCACGCCTATGTATACACAGTTTCCCCTTTTTCTCTCGATCTAAAGCTATTGGACCATTACTACCCTTTCTTTGGTGTGACCTTTCTTCCTCGGTCCAATCTGTTTTCCATTGACCTGAAGATTTTAAAATCTTCTGTCTCCTATATCGAGCATCCACCTGTCCTACAAACTTTTTCTCAATTTCTGACACTGTACAAGTCAAATTGTTTCTTCGAGCATGTGAAGTATCTAAAGTTTTCCATGGAAGGAAAAATTTCTGTAACCTGTCTTCACTCTTGTAATAATCCCATTTATTGAGGTGCTTGTAATTTGGCACCTCTGGCAACACGGAGTCAAAGTTCGAGAAGTAGTACTCGAAACCATCACGTTCATAAAATATGCTCAGCAATAAACTACATGTGATTCCATAAGGTAATGGAAGATGGTGGTACCTATTGCCCTCGTCTACAGATGCTGGCAATTTCATGCATACATAGCAATCTTTAGCCTCCATAGCATCCACATATTCATAAAGCAATTTAGCATATGCATTTGATTTAAAATTTCCCTGCGATTCATCTACATGTAACCTACGAGTCTCAGCTGCTAGCAAAGCTTTCTCTTTCTCTGTATTGTCCCCCTGTTTACCAGCAGTTGTAGGTTTCTGTGTTGATACACTTTTTGCTTCCTTTGCTGTTTTCACATCATTTTCATGTCCCACTACATATGATATAGTAACCACTAAAACTATAAGAGAAATCACTACCACTAAAAGTGTGCCTACTATGCATTTTGTCCTGTGGTTCGGGTTGCCAGCCTCCATGATCTCAAACAGTGTAGTTCTGCTTTTCTTTCACAGCACAAAGTCTCTTTTCTTTGCACAATGTTTCTTCTTGAACCACACCTGGAAGTTGATAATCCTTTCCGCAAGTCAGTCTCTGAGTTCTGTAGCGATAGACAACCCTAGCCCTTCTCCATCCGCTAAAATGGAAGTCCCTAATTTCTTCTTCTTCTTCCACTTGGCGCTAGGTTAACTCTCAATCTGTTTATTTACAAAGTTCTTCAAAGTCTTTAGCAATCCGGAATTATACGTGTTCCAACAACTCTCATCACACATTCTAAGATTTCCAAACGAAGAAGGAGTTCCTCAAGTATTGGACACCTTGAACAACAAGCTGGAAATTCCACTTTGTTTAGAACCAAGTCTCTTATTCCGCTCAGGTAAGGAGGATAGACGATATTGAGTGTTAGCAACCCTTCAACCTCCACTCCTGGTATCAGCAACTTTATTTCCACTATTATGATGGGGTCAGTACTGGTCAGGGTCACTTCCCTCACCCTCCCCGTTCTGCGTGCTTCGGACATCTGCAGCGAGGTAGGTCCACTCAGGAGTAGCGTATCTTCTGCAAGGCACTCGCACCCTCCTTGATCTTCTCGGACCTTCCTGTTCCTGTCCTTGTGCACCTTCGTCTGGATCTGAGTCTTTGGATATAGGAGCAAGGGTTCTCTCTGGAGTTGGCTTTAAGTTCGGCCTCTGTTTTCTTTCGGGCCAACTAACTTCTCCACGCCTTGTTCTCCTATTTCTCGTCCTCACACTCTGTTCTTGATCACTCTGGTACTGATCTGTGTCTGAGCCGTATTCACAACAGCTTTCTCCTTCAGTGGCAACTTCAGTTTCACTGCCGTCCTGCCTTTCTTCTTCTGGATCTGTAACACTCCCAACTTCTTCTGACACCCCCACAGCTTGACTGATCCCCTCTAGTGGTTCACTGTCCACTGCTGGATTTTCATCTGCGAGAGGAGCTGTTTCTTCCAGGGGTGCTGGAACTCTTCGAGTATGGGAAGCGTGGATCCAATTAGGCAGTCCTCCGCACTTCACGGCAGTGTTCGTCGTTAAGATGATCTGGTATGGCCCTTTCCAGCGCACGTCTAGGCAGTTCTTCCGGACGTGTTTCTTAATTAGCACCCAGTCCCTTGGACACAAGTCGTGACATAGATCTCTGGAAGATGGGACTTCAGCAGCCTGCATCTGAAGGGACACAGAATGAAGGGCGTCAGACAGTCCCTTGCAGTAATTCAAGATCAAGTCATCTGTGATATTCAACAAAGCAGTGGTTGGGACGGTTGGAAGTCTCATTGCCCTCCCCATTAGCACCTCGTGTGGAGAGAGACCTGTCCTCCTGTCGGGTGTGCTACGCATACTCATAAGCACCAAGGGCAAAGCATCAGGCCAACTTAAGGAAGTCGATGAACATACTTTGGCAATTCTGCATTTCAAAGTCCCGTTTATCTGCTCCACGATACCTGAAGCCTCAGGTCGATAGCTACAGTGCAACTTCTGATCAATGTTCAATGCAGAGCAGAGCATCTTCACAACTTCACTGTTAAAATGAATTCCTCGATCTGATTCCAGGGAGTTTGGCACCCCGTAGCGCGGGATCAACTCTCTAAGTAACAACTTTGCTACTGTGAGTGTATCACACCTACGTGTAGGGTATGCTTCGACCCATCTGGAAAATATGCATACAACCACCAAAACATACCTGAGGCGGTTGACCTTTGGCATCTCGATAAAATCTAATTGCATTCTGTTGAAAGGCCCCCCAGACCTCCCAATGTGACTCATTGTAACTGGTGTTCTTTTCCCTACGTTCAGTTGCTGACATGTAACGCATCTCCTACAAACTGCTTCTGCTGCAATCCTAAACTTAGGACAATACCAAGTCTGCCTAAATACCCTCAGCATGGCATCCCTTCCTAAGTGTACTGGACCATGTATTTGTCTTGCCATTGGACTTACTAATTCTTCTGGTAACACTGCCCTTCCATCTGCTGAAACCCAAAAGTCTATTTCACTTTTCACACAACCTGCTGTTTCCCATGCCTTTTTCTCTAAATCTGGTGCATTGTCTTGCATTACCTTCAAATCCTCCCAAGTATCCACTGTTTCTAACATCATGTTTAATTCTGTCTTTTCCTGAATCCCACCTACTTCCACCTCCGTGAAAGAGTATCCATGCTCCGCGCAGTAACGGGCAACTTCGTCTGCGTATCTATTTCCTTGTGACACAAAATCTGTATTTTTGGTGTGGGCTATACATTTGACTATTGCTATTGCATCCGGACCTTGTAATGCTTCTAATAGTAGTCGCACAACTTCTCCATTTCTGATGGGCGAACCAGAGGAGGTCATGTAACCCCTCTGAGACCACAATTGCCCGAAATCATGAACTACACCGAAACCATATTGGCTATCGGTATAAATGGTGACTCTAATTTTTCTACCTGCTATGCAGGCACGGGTCAATGCAATGATTTCTGCTACCTGTGCGGAGTGTACTCCTTCCAGGCAAGCGGCTTCCACAACTCCAGTAATGGTGCAAACAGCATAAGCTGCTCTCAACCGACCAGTATCGTCTCTTAAACATGAGCCATCAACAAAGAAAATTTTGTCGGGGTCAATCAACGGCTCATCCACAATATCTGGTCTGGGCTTCGTGCATAGTTCAGTCACATCAAGGCAATCGTGATCTTCACAGTCTTCGCCTTCTATATCATTAGGAAGTGGCATCAGTGTAGCAGGATTCAAAACAGAGCACCTCTTAAGGGTCACGTTTTCCGCAGCAAGAATAACTTGCTCGTAACGCGTGAGCCTACTGTTGGTCATGTGCTGTGTCTTGGTCCTGGTCATTAACAATTCCACAGAGTGCAGAACATACACCACTAACTGGTGTCCCATCACTATATTCTCACAACGTTCAATGCTGACACCTGTTGCAGCAACGGATTTGAGACATCCGGGCAACGCTGCGGCTACCGGATCTAAAGTAGCCGAGAAATATGCAACTGGTCTACGGGCATTCCCATGAGTCTGTACTAACACTGACAAAGCACAACCCTCTCTTTCGCAGCAGTAGAGTGAAAATGGTTTCTCATAGTCTGGCATCCCCAAAGCCGGAGCACGACACAGGTCCTCTCTCAGCTGTAGGAACGACATCAAACACTGTCTGTCCCATGGTACCGGATCACTCACCTCCTTGTGCGTCAGTTTCTGTAAGGGTTTTGCTTTCAGTGAAAAGTTAGCTATCCACTGTCGGCAATAACCAACCATTCCTAGGAACATCCTGACTTCTCTCTGTGTTGTAGGCGCATTCATTTTCATTATCGCCTCTATCCTATCTGGTGACACTTTGCGCTTTCCCTTTTCTATCCGGTGACCCAAGTACTGTACTTCGGTCAGACAGTACTGTAATTTGCTTGGAGATACCTTGTGTCCATTTTCAGCTAGATGGTTCAACAAGGCAATGGTATCTGTCTTACAAGCTTCTTCTGTTCCTGACGCAACAAGTAGGTCGTCTATGTACTGGACCAGAACCGAGTTCTGTGGCAGTACTAGACTTTCAAGATTCTTCTTCAACAGCTGGTTGAAGATTGATGGGCTATCTGTGAACCCTTGTGGGATTCGACACCATGTTAAGACGCGATTTTCCATTTTAAAAGCAAAAAGGTACTGGCTCTCTTCATCTAATGGGATTGAAAAGAAAGCCTGACAAAGATCTATCACTGTAAACCACTCAGCTTGGAATGGTATTTGAAACAATATTACTGATGGATTCGGTACCACTGGACAACATGAAACAACTATGCTGTTAATCTTCCGAAGATCCTGTACTATTCTAAATTTCCCACTAGGCTTCTGCAAACCCATAATCGGGGAGTTACATGGACTACCCACGATTTCCTTCAATATTCCCTGTTGGATCATAGAGTCAATCACAGGTTTTATTCCTGCAATCGTCTCTTGGGACAATTTGTATTGAGGCGTTCTTGGATAATCGACATTTGATTTCACCATGATCTTTACTGGTTCTACACCTTTGATCAATCCTATCTCTTCTCCAGTAAAATCCCATACCTCTGAAGATACTGCATCACGTAAGTCCCAGGGAAGGTCCCCCACAGTAAGAGTAGGATACAGTTCTATGCATGTTCTTGAATTAGCAACTTTAAAGGTAGCATCATCATCTGTAGTCTGTACCTCCACTCCCTGAGGTGTACAATATATTGTGCAGTTTAGTTTGCACAATAAATCCCTTCCTAGCAGACACACAGGACTAGAATCACATACCACAAACTGATGTTCATTGGTGTAGTTTCTGACACTGGTTCCGTCAAGGGGCTAGTCATTCTCCTGTTTGCGACTCCTACCACCTGAATTGTTTCCCCCGACATCGGTAGATCTGGAACCACTGCTGATCTCAGAGTTGATCGAGTAGCTCCAGTATCCACTAAGAATGTTGTAGGACACCCTGCCACTTCAGCCTCAACAAACGGACCTCTTTGATCCACCTCTAGAACTGCCCCGAGGGTACAGTCCTCTTCTCTGCTTACACGTTGTCCTGTCAATGGATCAACGTAGTAACATTTTTCTTCATCTATAAAAAGAGGCATTTGTCTATAGACCTTTCCCCCTGTCGCAATCTTTGGTGGCTGCGGGAACTGAGCTCGTGGAGCCGAAGTCCCCCCTTTGGCCACATTACTTCTGGTCACTGTCACCCTTTGAACTGGAACCTCTTGAACTTCCTCCTCTACCTCTAGTTCTCCGTTTTCAGGGTTATAGGGACACTCGCGCCTCCAATGTCCCACCTGGTGACACTGGTGGCACTTTGTCGTTTTCTTCAACGTAGCAAAGTCTATTCTAGGTCTCGAGTTTTCCTCGCTGTCTTTATTCGATTTCCGTCCCATTGTCCCCGTTCCCTGCTGCTGTCCACCCTTTCCAGCTGACTGCATCTGCACCATCATCAGCTTTTCCTTTAATTTCTTTGCTTTAGAATCTATTTCATCACTGCAATACCTTGCGTACCTCAAAATCTCATCCAATGGTTTGTTTTGCCAACAAATTAAATGCTGCTGAATCATCAAACAAATATCAGGTCTCAACCCCAAAACAAACTTTGATACAAACTGTCCTATATCCTTGGGATCCATTACATCTAGTCCACTGTATTGTTTGAATGCTTTCAGCAATCGCTCATAATACTCATGAACTGTCTCCTTGGGTTCCTGCCTTGTTCGGTCTATCTTTACCCAATCTATATCTTGTGGTGGCACCTTCTCTTTCAACCAAGTTATTACCCTTTCATATTTGTCCATGACACTTTCCGACGGTCCATTAGTAATAGCATTCCTTTGTGGTTCTGCATTTGGCCATTCAACACTAATCTTGCATGTTATCCACAAGTCCCCTGGAACCACAATGTCAAACAAAGTGTTCAAATCAATCCACAATACCTTTGAAATCTTGACAAACCTCTCTACCTGCTTGTACCACTCTACTGGATTTTCCCTTAACTTTGGAAATGAGTTGGTAAATGCAGCTAGATCTCCCCTACTCCAGGGCACGTGTACATAATTCCCATTCGCTATTTCTCGCAAAGGGAATGCTTCCATCTGCATTAGCCTTCCCTCCGGAGACATCACATTCGCGCTCCGCCTAACAGTTCCCTTCTTGGACCATCTCTCTTCCCATTTGTCCAGATCTCTCCATGTTCTTATTCCTGTGATCAGTTCCCTTATGTGTGTCTTTAATCCTGTAGTTCTCTTCTCATCTAAGTCCTGGTCTGAATACTGCAACCTATGGTTACCCTGTAACGTCTTTGTTCTGGACAAATCTACCATATATTTTTCTGCTAGTTCAGACAGTTTCTCATGAGCTGCTCTTGCTTTTCGAGTGATGTCCTTTGCCATAAACAGTAGCTCATCTTGCTCGTACGTCTCAATCCTTTCTATTTGCAACGTACCATCTATTATATCTTCCAGATCAGATCTTAAGCTGGACACATCGAGTCTTTTAGCTTTCACCACAGCTTTCAGTACGCCATCTCTAGAGGGTCCATTTACATCTCTCCCATCACAGCTCTGAGTCCTACGTCTGGGCTCAGGCGAGTTATGGGGAGTCCTCCCATGTTCCCATCTCTCTAGGTCCCATGCAGTTCCATCCTCTCTGGGTGGATAGTGAAACACTTTCCTATTTCCCATAGTCCCAGAATGTCCATCCTGCCTGGTTCCCCTGGGTGCATGGTAAGACATTTCATTATTCCCCATTCCTTCGCAATTTGGTGGTGACCTCTGATCACTCGACACATGGCAAGATCCCTCACTGTTCCCTGTGTTCCCATGATTCCAGTGCTGTACGTTTTCATCAGGTGCGTGATGAGTGCACCTCCTGTCTCTGTACTCTCGTGTCCTTTGGTGTCCCTCACTTTGCATGAGACGAGACATCTCTCCACATCCTGTACTTCTCTCTCTTCGCTCCTGCCCATTTCCTCCATCACTGTATCGTATAACTCCTCTATTCTCCTGACTTTTACCATCCCACTCCTGACTGCTTGCGCTAGCCCCGCAGTGAGACAATGTCTCCTTTCCTCGATTTCCCCATTCTGCTTCCTCTCTTGACCTGTTGTTCGGTGCTTCTGTGGACCCATCCCATTCCCTCAAGTCGACCCTCAACTCTTTATAGGATTTCGGCCGTGGTCCCCTCAGGTCCATCGGTCCTCTCTGACCCCCCTGCTCTGTTACGGGATCCCCTGCCGAATCTAATGGGGTGCTCCACGTTATCGGTCCTGGCAATTGCCTCCAGGCATTTGTCATGTTATTCCTCCTTTCCATCTCGACTCTTTCCCTGTCTAACTGTACCTGTTCTCCCTCTTTCCCCTTCTCTGGGTGATAAATCGACCGTATAGGACCTATGGTAACGGGTACTTGAAGAGCATCTGGCAATTCATAAGACTCAACCCTCTCTGTTGCTGGCGTCTTCTGTACCACCACCCTTCCGACTACACTCTGTATGGTACTATGTTGGGGTGACCCTTCATCTTTGGTAGGTACCCAATCCGCTAAAGGGAGTGGCCTATACCCTTCTATGCCAACCCTGTCTTCCCTTGGGAGTCCCGTACTTTCTGTCTCCCTATTGTCCGGAGGTGATCTATCCATTAACAACCTATTTATTACGTTGTCTTCCGACTCGCTCTCCTCATCCTCTTCCATGAGCCTCTTTTCTCCTGCAACCTCTCTCACTGTGTACAACTTATCCACCTCAATTGCCTGTACCCTCCATCTCTTGGCGTCCGCATCCCATTGGGCATCTGGCACTGCCCTTACTGATCGCCGTACCCTTTCTTGGCGCCTGTTCAGATTCCTGTCATGCGCCGCCCTAATCCATGCGTTAAGGGCCTCAAACTGTGTTGGTCTGGGCGAAGGTTCCATTGAGGACATGATTGCTTTCAGCCGATGTAACACTTCTAACCTAAACGTTCCATACCTCGGAAACGTCAGTTCCTCATTCCCTTCCGAAATCTTGCTCCATTCACTAATCCACAGTATAGTATGCAAACCAACGTTCGTTGCCATATAGTAAGCTGGTGTACCCTCTGGCGGTGCCTCTTCCCCATAATAAGAATTTCTTCTTTTTCTCTTAAAAATCCCCCTCAAACATTTAAAACACTTCATGTTCAAAACCTACAAATTTTCTATTTTCTCTGCGTTTGTTTACTTCCTGATGACAATCCACCAAGCTCAGCGCGGTTTTCGCTAACTGGCCTATCAGAGCGCGGCTTCTCCCTGACGTCACACCAACCGCCCTATCCCAGCGCGGCTCTTGCCGACGTCACTCCAACCGCCCTATCTCAGCGCGGCTTCTCACTAACCGCCCTATCTCAGCGCGGCTCTCGCTGACGTCACTTTCCCCCTTTGCAGCAGTTCCCCTCCTTTCTCAGCTCGTCTCCGCGGTCATGCATGCGTCCCATTCATACTCCGAAAAATGATTACTTCCGTCCAAGCGATAACTTTCCTTGACTGTACGTCCACAGTCTAACTGTAATTGTCACCTTAACCGACGAAATGTCTTTCCGTGTACGTCCAGACAATCGCCTTCTCTGATAGGTTACTTACACACGGTAACTTTCGACCTGCGTCCGCTACCCACACATTCACTCTTGCATTCCCCCTATCTCGGTCCTGCGGCGGTCAATGGTACCTCATGACCTCCTTACTCTGGTCGACAACTACTCTGGATGTTCGATACACCCGAACCACTTAAGCTCTACCTCGAACTTAAGATTTTCACCAGTTCACCGGTTTACCAGTTCACCAGTACCAGGTTGCGCGCGCTCACAACCTTCTCTCAATCACACTACAGGCATTCAACTCCGCAAGACATTACAATACAAATACAAGACAAAACACCGCAATCTGTCCACGCATGACCCTTGTTATACTCTCTTCCGACACTGCTGCTTCTCTCGTACCGTCAGCACCTTCTCCGGCACGCGATTCTTCCGCTGCTCATCTCTCGATCTCTAGGGGCCTTGGGATAATCTAACCTAGTCTAGATTACCTTCCTCAAGAAGATAACCATCCTCACTCTGCTACCAACTGTTAACGCGGGATTTCTGGTCTATAGTTATTATTCCAGATCCCAATTCAGGTCGACTAGATCGTTGGTACCTGTCATTGAGTAAAAGGCAATCCACTACTAGGTCAATCAAATAAGGACTTACTCCACTCTAAATAACCACTTACTACAAATAAGTTATAAAGGTTTATTATAAAGCCAAAGTTATCTGGAGATACAAACATCTCAGAATAAGATTCAAATGATATACGGGAATCAATACAAACAAGAATTCTCTAAATGCTCTTAGTCGGCAGAATGATATCACTAAAACAAATTCAAAAAGCATTAAAGTCGCCAACATAGACACAAGCTGTAGCTTATGCGTCATTTACAGAAAGGAAAAGTTCAGGTTAGACTGTCCCTACACTAGACTAAGTGACATCCCTACTTAACAAGATCTTTACCTAAAAAGGTGTCAGCCGTGGTGACTTCCAAAGAAGATCACACACTTCTCTCTTAGTCTTTGTTGCAAATCGATCTCTTGCAGTTAACCTATCTGCCTACCCCTCCGCTCTCTTAGGCTCCTCAGACCATC
Organism: Lissotriton helveticus; assembly: GCF_964261635.1. Classification (NCBI taxonomy): domain Eukaryota; kingdom Metazoa; phylum Chordata; class Amphibia; order Caudata; family Salamandridae; genus Lissotriton; species Lissotriton helveticus. The sequence goes on from NC_136070.1 coordinate 629,976,286, forward strand.
TGCTCTAACTCCACCCCAGGGTGCTGTCCCTAATACAAAATCGCATTTCCAATAGAAATGCCCTTAGAGACGCCCCTCACGTGGTGTTGGTTCTGGCGGCAATTTCCATGCTGGTACTCCTCTGGGTCCATCGTTAGCGTTGACCTTGCTTCCCAGGCTCTTCTCCTGCTGGACGGTACCCCCCAGGAAATTCCTGAAGCCCCCTCCAGGTCTGTGCCAGGCTTCTCTGAACAAAGCCCATTCATCACTTTACTGATTAAACCCCCTCGCACCTGCAAACAGACACTTTCTCTGTGGGCCCCAAATTCCGGCCTCCACCATATCTCCTAAGTCGTAAACCATGTAACAGGCTCTGTGTCTTGTGCTTTGCTTGACCTCTCTCTAACGAACCCATGCAGATCAAACGAAATGACTTTATCTATTCAGGCCTACTAGAATTACATTAAACAGGCCTCTGCACTCTGCAAACATTTCAATTTCTTTAGTTTAACCCCTTCAGCGCTAATGACAAGGGTAACTCGTCATGGACTTTCCATTGATTTCAATGGAAAGTGAATGGACCTCGCACACACCCCTTAGCAGCCAAGTGGTTAAACAGTATTCTAACTATAACACATTGATTAAATGAAACACTTCTATAAACATATATTTCAGTTCTATGATCAATAATACTTTGCATTAAGACAACATTAGATCCATATTGTGTGGAAATGCATCAGCTTCTTGTATTCTCTGTGAACTGCCATGTGGCCTACACATTTCTACGTTTAGCAGAATTACATTTTCCCTTACAACAGCCACATAACCTGGGATTTCAACATCATTCTAACATCACTACACAATTCTATATTAGCTTTTCACTCTAGTATATGTATTCTTATCCTAACAAAACACTCATATATATTGCCACTCTATATATTTCACACTCTTATATAATTTCTACTGGGCTGATGCAACGTGCTTGTAAATATGGTGCACTTCTACATTTTTCTTAAATTGCGCTCTCTCACCCCCAACAATAGCAGTTCATTATTTAATATAATCTTAATATCCAGGGATTTCTCAAAAAAATCTTCTATGGCCCTTTTCAGGGTATATAATTGTGGGCATTGTGCAAACATGTGTACAATATCGGCTTCCGTTGAATTACATCTAGGGCAGGTTATACCTTCCGTCCCACCCCACTGTGCTATTTTTGCTGGCGTGTGGTAAAGGCAATATAGTGTTTTGTAATGCTGTGACTGCAGCGTTGCCGAACATAAAACTGTTCTTCCTAAATCTAGCGACTTCTGAAATCCGTTCGGGGAAGTCCCCACTTTTTCTATCCATTTATTTAGAAATTTCTCTCTATCATCTGTTTAATATGCATACAGTTCTGCATGTAGCTGCCGTATCTTACACTGTTTACTCTGTTCTAAATAGTCTAATAATCTACAATGTTTGAATCCTAGCGGTCCGCCCTTCTTATCCCTCAGATAGCTCCTCACCTGTAGGTACTTAAAAAAGGTATTGGTGGGTATTTCAAATCTACTTTGTATTTCTTCAAATTGTATTACCCCCCCATCTATATCCAGGAGATCTCCTATTTTCCTGATGCCCCTATCATTCCATATCCTCATCGTTCCATCCCTGAATATCTTCCCCGGGAGGGTTTCGTTAGCTATCAATCTAGTGTATCTACTAAATCTGCCGATTCCCAATTTTTTCCCCACCCCTTTCCAAATCATATATACCGCTTTTAGTGTTTTAAACCTAGTGTTCTTAAAAAGTCCATAATCTATTGTATTCAGGAGCCCATCAACCGCGCCCTCCCCCAGTACAGTTCTATACACATTTGTAAAATCATATCCTCCACCTATTAATCCTTGGGAGTATTGCAGAACTGCGGCCCAGTAATACAATTTAAAATCCGGTGCACCCCACCCCCCTTTTTCACGTGTAAGTGTCATATGTCTGTAAGCCCTTCTAGTTTTCCCTTGTGCCCACACTAACCTATTAAGAATTGTTTCCAACTTAGCAAACCGAAATTGTTCAAAGAAGAGAGGTATGGCCCTAAACAGATAAAGAAATGTCGGTAGTGTAACCATTTTAATTACGTTTATCCGTCCCATTAGCGTCAGGTGTAGGCTGTGAATTCTTCCTGTATTGCTTTTTACCTTGGCTAATAGCGGTTCCATATTTAGTTTTACTAACTTCGCTAAGTCTGCTGACACCCTTACTCCTAGATACACCGCCTCCTTTACCACTCTGAGATCTGAATAGAGTATATGTTTATTCGTAATGATCTGAGTTTTCCCCTTATTAATTGAATATCCTGATAAATCCCCAAAAGCAGCGGCCTCCTGCTCTATTTCCCTTAGAGCCCTTCCTGGTTCCGTAGTTACTAGTGTCACATCGTCTGCATAGGCGAATACTTTGTACTCTACCTCCTGTATCACTACTGGCAAAATATTATTATTACCTATCAGTCTCCTAAGTAGTGGATCTAAATATAAAGCAAAAAGTAAGGGTGATGCCGGGCAGCCCTGTCTGGTTCCGCGTGTAATCCTTACCATTTTAGTGTAAGACTTGTTTATTTTCACCCTGACCTTTGGCTGCATATACAATACTTGTATAGCACTAATAAATCCTTTGCCTATGTCAAACCAGCCCATAACCTTCCACAGAAATTGCCAGGAGACCCTGTCGAATGCTTTTTCAGCATCAAGGAATATGGCTGCGACAGGGTCTCCTGCTACCTCAGCGGCGTCTAGTATTGTAATTAACTGTCTGGTATGCTGAGCGGTCCCTTTCCCTGGAATGAAACCGTGTTGTGTCTTGCTTACTAGTTTCTCGATAACTTTGCTCAGTCTTTGTGCTAATGCTTTGGCATACATTTTGGCATCTGCGTTCAAGAGGGTAATAGGTCGGTATGACCCTGGTTCTAATGGGGGTTTATCTTTTTTCAATATCACGATTATATTTGCGTCATCCCAGGACTGTGGCGCTAGTTTTTGCATCTGTGCCTTTTGAAAAGTCTCCAACATATCTTTCCTAAGCTTATCCCAGAATATTTTATAGAATTCGGCTGGTATTTGATCTGGCCCTGTAGCCTTGCCCCCTGGTAAACTATTCACTGCCATTTTCAGCTCCTGTAATGTTAGTGGTAGATCTAGTTTATCTCTTTCTTCGCGATCCAGTTTCTCATGTGGTATCCCTGTCAGAAAATCCCTACACCCTTCTCCTATGTCCTCTACATTCTGATCATATCATTTCTCATAAAATTCCCTAAATACCTCCTGAACCTCTTCAAGTTTGTTTACAACTTCCCCGGCACTGTTTCTGAATTCTTTAATTTCCCCAGCAGCCAAGTTTTGTCTAATTCTGATAGCCAATAATTGTCCTACCCTCTCGCTATACTCGTAACACTTTTCCTTTTTGGCAAGATAGTTCCCAGCCGCCTTTTCCATCAGTGCTTCTCCTGTCTCTGCTTTCTTGACTTCTATTTCCAATAGAGAGTCCTCTATATCTGTTGTGTTTTGACTCATTACTGCTCTATTTAGTTGCTCTTCTAATCTATACATTTCTTTTATCCACCTATCCATCCTTGTTCTCTCCATACTGCTCCTCTTTAATGTATAACTCAGGGTTTCCCCCCTTATCCCGGCCTTGAACGTATCCCAAACTATCTTAGCTGGGGCCGATCCTCTATTGGTTTCCCAGAACTGTTTAATCCATTCATTCATCCTATTAATATAACCTTCTTCTTTCAGCAATCTTCTTTCGAAAGTCCAAATATAGGGTTTAGAGCTCCCTCTGTCTATCCTTGGCATGGTTACTACCAATAAATTATGATCCGAAATCATTCTGGGCATTCGTTCTATCTGGGCCCCATTTACTTTATCATTAGACACTAAGATGTAATCTAACCTTGCAATCATTTTATGAGGAGCTGAATAAAAGGTGCCCCCTGATCCTAGTGGATTGTGTTTAGACCACAAATCAGACAAAGCATTATTCTGCATTAAATTATTTACGGCGTAACATATTTTCTTTTTCCGGCCTTCGTACCTCCCTCCTCCCGATTTCCCCAGTCCATGCAGTCCATTAATATTAAAATCGCCGCAAAAGATTATCGGTTCTGTCCAAAGTGCAAGTTCCTGATCTAGCCACTCGAACATTTCAGGATTATCCTCATTAGGTCCGTATACAGATACAATGGTTAGATTTCCAGCTGTAGTCTCCACTTCGACTATGACCCATCTCCCCTCAGAGTCTTCTTTTTTTCTCCTGAGTTTAGTAACCCCTCTCCTTGCTAGTATAGCTACCCCCTTTGTTCTTGTATCCTGATTTGTGTTGGCCAGTAACTCATATCCCATCTGTTCCAGCCTGTATTTTTCTTTTACCATAATATGCGTCTCCTGTAAGCAGATCACGTCTAGTTTTAGCAATCTGAACATTTATGCCGCCTTCTGCCTTTTCCCGCCATCATTTAAACCACATATGTTCACTGTCGCAACCCTTAACGCCATATTTTATTATAAGTTTTCCGTTCAGTTGCAAATTTTATCTCATTCCAATCTATTCTCTTGTGTTGTTTTTCCAGCTTTGTCAAGTCGTTTCCCACCCCCTGCCCCCCCTTCCCTCCCACAGCTACCCCTCCCCCCCTTTGTACAGGCAAATAGGTCAATCCTGACCTATGTGTTGACCGCTTGCATTGTAGCGTCGCCCTCCCTCTCCCTCTCAGTTACTCCAAATACGTAGTCCGTTGACCATGGTACATATGTCAAAGATAGTTTCCATGTTGAACTTCCTCATCTCCCCTTGCGTTGTTCCGTTAAGTCTTCAAGGTACTCCCCTGCTTTTATCTCGGAAAAAAACCATTCTTGTGCGGCCGCCAATGATGACTTTGAGTTTCGCCGGAAACAACAGATATGCTTCTGTTCCTTGTTGCTGAAAAGGGGTTATTAACTGTCTTAAACGCCATCGCCTCTCGACGGTGACGTGGCAAAAGTCAGGCCTTGCGAAAAAAGTAACCCCCTCAACAGTTCTTTTAGAGTCTGGTCTAGCTTTTTCCAGCACCTCCTGCCTTGCCAAGAAGTTACCGAAAAATATTAACATTGCCCTAGGCATATTGTCTTGATCCCCTCCTTGCCTCTTTTTCATTGTCAGTGGGAATCTATGGGCTCTTTGTACTTCATCTTCCCATCGCCACCTAGCCTCCGGGAAGGCTCCTTTTAGTAACCTTATCACGTACCCCCTTGCGTCTTGCCCTTCCACTCCTTCCTCTAGTCCCAAAAGCCTTACATTGTTCCGTCTCTGACGGTTTTCAAAATCCTCTACCTTCCATTGCAGGTCTTCCACTATCTTTATCTGTTCCTTCTTAAATTTGTGCCAGTCAGTTGCTTCGTCCTCCAATCTCCCCGTCCTTTCCTCTACCAACGCCACTCTCCCCTCCACTTCTTCATACTTTTTGTTCATCTTCCTTATGGAGGCTTGTATTTTTTTAGTATCGTGCCTAGCTCTACGACTCTCTGCCCTGGCCTCTCCCTGGATTTGCTTCAGCATATCAACTAATAAATTCAAGGTGGCATGATCTCTCGGCCCGGCCTCCTCCCTTGCACCCTCCCTTTCTTGTGCCCCTTGCAGTCCCTCTGAAAAAAGGCCCGCTGTGGCGGAATAATCCCACACAAGTTTTTTATTTGCCTTTACATTCAGACTACGTTTTATGGCTGATTTTTTCTTTTTTTTTACGCCTAATATGTCAGATTCGGTGCTTTCTTCCTCCTCTGATGATAGCTCAGTGGTCCCTGACCCTCCTTCCTCACTTGATGAAGTTGAGCCCTCATTGACAGAGAAAAATGTGTCTCCTTCACGTTCTTTCTGTGAGTCTAGGCTCACCATGCTTCCCCAATTTGCATCCATTCTTGGTCTCACATTGTTACTGAGCTCAGCCTCTACTTGCAGCAGCGCGTCCATCATTGAGGCATTATTCAGTCCTTCTATCTCTTTTAGTGCTAGCCCTCCATTACCTTTTGTATCTTGGCGTCTCCTCTCCCCCGTGTAGAGCGCTGTTACAGGGGCCGCTGCAGCCGCCGCCGCCTCCATTGTGTGCTCTAACTCCTCCGGCGTTCTGTTCTCCTCTGTTCTGGGCATGCTCTCTCCTGCGCACACCTCTGGTTGCTCGGCAACCCCCATGCCGCCTTCTGCGAGGAGATCTTTGTTCGCGCTACTCCCGGTTGGGGAAACGCCATTGCTCCCTGGCTGTGCCTCCGTCTGCTCGCCAATTCTCTCAAGGGTCTCACCTCCGCCTCCAGTGCCCACGCAGCCCTTCCTCTCTGCTGGCTGCTTCGCCATGACGGGTGCGAGTCCCGCTCCTGCATCACTCGCGGAGCCGCTAGGTAAAGCCGCCGTGGACATGGGCATGGGTTTTCTAACGAACGTCTCTGACAAGGTAGATTGCCTCAGTGCTGCTTCTTTTTCCTTGTCTTTATTCATGGCGCCGATATTTTTCGCAAGAGCCAATTCTTGAGTAGTTTTCCGAAGATAAGGTGGTTATCTGTGGATCTTATGTTAGGGGTTAAAGAGTTCCATAGTTTGGCTGCTTGAACAGAGAAGAATGTGCACCTTTGGTTTTTGACTTGTATGGTGGGATTTTGAGGCAAGGTGCCAATCTAGAGAGGATGCTCCTTTGTTGAATGTATTTTGTGATTTTATTCCTGTTCCATGTTTCGCTTTGTCGGTGATACAAAGCGGTTTGATTGTGGATCTTCTTGCAACCGGTAACCAATGTAGGGCTTTCAAGGCAAGGGAGATGTGGGCTTGTGGCTTTATATGTAGGAGTACTCTGGCAGCAGAGTTCTGAATCTGTTGTAGTGTTTTCATAGTTGTTAAAAGTGATCCATGGTAGAGGCTATTGGCGTAATTGAGTTTAGACTGAACAAGAGAGATAGTAGCCTGGACCTTGTTTGGAAATCCCAGGTGGGGAAAATGTATCACAGAAATTTTATGGTAACAAAGCTTGATCTTGCGATTTTGTTCACTTGGGCATTCATTGATTGCTTGGAGTCCATAGTAATTTCGAGGTTCCTTACTTTCTTTGATACTTCAGATGGTGTTCCCGATTCATCAGACGGCAAGTGGGCCATAATTTTTCCAATTGCCACACCTGAGTATTTTTGTTTTTGAAGCATTCCATTTGAGAAGGCTACATGTGATCCTTTGTTCCAAGGCTCTGAGACAACTGAAAATGTGTGTGTTTCCAATGTTTTTGGGGCTTTCCAGTTTAGGGAGTATTTGTGCATCATCTGTATAGTTATAGCATGTGAGATGAAATTGATTGATCAGTGCCTGTAATTACTTCATGTAAATGTTGAAAAGCATGGGTGAAATGATGGAGTCTTGGGGGACCCCTGCTTTTCTGAAGTGCGGTTTGGAAGAGTAAGGGGGGTATGGATGACATTTGTTCTGTTGTGAAGGTAGGATGTGATCCAGTTGAGTGTAGTCCCCCCTATGCCGGCTTTGTAGAGTCTTTGTATTAGAGTGTCATGGTCACCCATGTCAAAGGCAGCTGAGAGGTCCAGTAGAAGTAGTGCAGCAACCCGTTCCGTCAACTGTGTTCTTAAGGTCATCCCAGATGGCAACAAGGGCATATTCTGTGCCTCTTCTTGGACTGAATCCTGTTTGGAAGTCTGAAAGTAATGGAATTATCTTCAATGAATTGTGACATCTGGGCGAATTCTGCTCTTTCTATCAGTTTGCCCTCAGAAGATCTTTTTGTAATCGGTCTGTAGTTGTCGGAGTTAAGTGGGTCCAGGTTTGTTTTCTTTAGTAATGGGATTATGTACAACTTTTTTAGTTCTTCTGGAAATATTCCCATAGGTAAGGAATTTTGATTCTTCTTCCTACTGGTGTGGCAGCAGAGGAAGTTAGAATAATTTTTTGAAGGTTTGTGGTGGAGACAGGTCAACAGGCCTGCTTGCTTTGACCAGGTCCATAAATTCATTGTCTGAAGTTTATTGGAAGGAATGGAGAGGCTGGGTTAGCATACTCTTGGATTATTGTTTTGGAAAAGGGTCAGTGCTGGGGTTTTTCTTTGTTTTAAATAGAAGTTCAACATGTCTGCTTTGGTCTTTTAATGATTTGCCAGTTGGTCTGTGAAGTCTAGAGTAATGGGATGAGCTCTTCCTAGGCAATTTGGTTTACTGAATTCAGTGTGAATTTTATAGAATTCTTTATTTGCACATTTAGTATTTTGAATTTTGTCTGAAGAGTATTTTTTTATTGCTGACTTGTATAATCTGTTAAGTTTCTGTAGGTGAAATTTGTCTTGGTTGTTGTTTTTTTTTGCCAGGTACATTGTAGCTTTCTAATTTGCTGCTTTATCTCTTTTAGCTCTGTATTATTTCTCCAAGGTGCCTGTTTTGTTTTGCTCTGTTGTGTCATTTTTAGTGGTATTAGGATATCAAAAGCTTCCTGTAGCGTTCAAAATTGAGTTTGTTCCACAGTCAATAGGTGGATGCAGGTAAGGTGGTTTTAGGTGTTTTGCTTTGTGTTGTTTTATGTTTAGAAGGCAAGCAAATGGCGGTCAAGCCATGTGACTGAAGTCAATGTTTGAAAGGTAACTAGTACTGTATTTGCAAAAATGACATCTAGGATGTATACAAAGATGTTTGTGGGTTTGAGGACGATCTTATGTAGGTTGATTGCATCTAGGCCAGTAATGATTGTTTTCGGATAGGGCATATTGGGTTTGTCAAACCAAATGTTTAGGTCACCCAGAATGCATAGGTTGGAGTGAGTTTTATAAGGTTTAAAACTGTGTCTAGAAGTGTGTCTGGTAAATGTTGCATTGCTAGGTGGAGGTCTGTAAAGGAGCAGGAAGTTACAGGAGGAAGATGGTTTAGGGTTACATCTGGTGAAGAGGGCCTCACTACCTTGTATAGAGACGTTGTCAGATTTAGTGATATTTAATGTTTACTTGAACACAACAGCTAGGCCACCTCCTCTTTTGCCTTTACAATTTTGTGTGATAGTTTGATAGCCTAGAGGAACAGCTTTATGCAAGACCGGAGCCATACCATCTCCCAACCATGATTCAGTTATGAATAATAGGTCAGGTTGTGTATCAGTGAGAAGGTTGTAGATGTGATGTTTGTTTTTTGCGAGTGATCGAGTATTTATTATTAGGCAGTTTAGAGAATGTGCTTTGGTGATAGTGTGACTTTGTTTTGTAGAACAGTGAGAAGTATTTTGTGGGCTTTTAGCAGGTGTATCCTTAGTGCTGGTATTAGCTGCAAGAGACTAGCAATAGTGCAGCTGTTCTTTATCGTGTTCCTCGTCCAGCAGGCTAAGAAGGCATTTCTATGGTGAAAACAACATCCTGCTGCAGTGCGACACAGTGGAACGCATATGTGTTTCACCAAAAGTTTAACTTAGTGAGGCAGAGATGTTGACCAAATGCCAGGCAGCACCTCTTTGTATTCTGCCCCATCGGCTACCTAAAGAAGAACCTAGAAGCAAGTGACGTGTCATTGGGAATGCAGGAATTGGAAAAGATGGTGAGAAAAGAAGTTGTAGGATGCCAGTCATGTAAAAGGTTAGGGGCCTTGTTTCTAGTTTTTTGCTTGTTGTTGTGTGTACTTGTGGCAAGAAGTGAGATGTATCAGGCTGCTGTTTTTGTATGTGGTGAAGTACAGAAGCAGGATGTGGGCTATAAAATTTATGGAGGCTTGTGTGAACAAAGGAGATGAGTGGTAAGTCGGCATTAAGTGTGGCAGAGTCAAGCAGTAGAATGTGGAAGGCAGAATGCAGTGAGGTGGTTTTGGAATATTGTATGAATGTGTGGCAGTTGGTTGGAGTGCTATTAAGACAAGCCAAACTGGGACATTAGTTGCACCACCCGTTGCTCTCTAGTGGAATTGATTAATACATTTGTACATACCCTCAACCATTGCCTGATGTGAATTATTCTTTATCACACTTTAGTTTTGTAAAGGGTGATACACAAGCAGCCTTAGAAGGGATATTTTTGGTCAATAAGATGAACCCTCTGTCTTCTCTGATCATCCTACAATTTCCTTTTCTGTATCAGAGTAGTGGACCATAGTAAAAATATTTCAGAGGATATTCTCTGTGGTCCTCAGGGGTCACTCATCTAGACTGGTGGTCCAAGCATATGAGCTCATTGTCCGGTGACATTAAGATTGTTGTGAACATGGCTTAGAGATATGCTCTAATATCTTCTCCCGAAGCTTCTCAATGGACCCCAATATACATTTAATTTCTTCTTCTAACTGTGGTTTCCTCTGAAAAGCCCCCTTTCTCACTGAGTTTGCTGACCTCACTTTAAATACAACTGCTTTCTGATATTCCATTTCACCTGCACACGCTCCAATCACACATGTATACTGGAGATATGTTTGTGAAATGGACTGAGAGGCAGAGCTGGGCCTCTGGTCTGGTAGGGCACCCTAAGTACACCCTCCTTATTAACACTGACTTCTGTCAGCTCACTGGGCTGTTGAAGACTGAGGCAGTGGCAGCTAAACAGTCTTTACTGGAAAGGGAATATTTTTACCATCCCTTTCCGGAGAGAGTTGCGTTTCTGGTCTTTCCCACCTTTTCAATGTGGTCTACATGCTTCCTGAAACTGGGTCCTTCTCATATCCTTGTGGGACATACATGCTGCATGCACAGAGGACACGTTTATGTAATGTGGATAACACAGGTGACAATACCCACACTTTAAATCCATTTTTGTTTTTGGTGCATCAAATGGTACTTTAGATTGGGGGGGTTAGAGGCAGCCCAGGGAGAAGTTATCAACTCCAATGCCCCTCCATAACATTTAAGGGATCCTTTGTAGATGATCAGACTTTTGGGTGTAGAGGAGAGGAGACAAAGAACCCCATTGAAGCGTAGTGGGGTTTCCTCTGTCATGTCCAGGCTTGTTTTTCATTGAAGTGCCACTCCTGCACATTTCTAGATTATTATGCGGGAAAACCTCCCTTTCTCTTGATTTTGTGTCTGACAGAAGATTTCTATCTCCACCCAATTTTCCTGCTCCGACTGTGTGATAAAGATCTTAGCTGGACTAGTTTAAATGGAATTTTTAAAACAGGGCTGAACTGCGCAGATCCGGGTTCAAAGCTAAGTGTCGTAATAAATAAATGCTGACCCACATCAGTAACGAAGATAAGCTGTTTAGTGCCTAGCGACACAGTGGGTATATTCCACCATTTATGTATGATATCATGTGGACAAATGTGAAGACTGTATGGGTGTGTGTTTAAAGGTGGGTGGCAGTTGCTGGATGAAGGAGGGCACCAGCTTCTTGTTATCAGTAGATTACCATTTGAATTACGTAGGGGGCTGAAGCCAACAATAAAGTTGGTTGCCTTGTTGGTGTATCCGATGTCAAGAAAGAAAACTGAAATTTAAGGAGGGTGAAGGAGTATCAGGAGAAGTTAAAGCTGCAAATGGATGTTGTTTACAGCACCGGTGTGGAGTTCCTTCTACCACTGTCTTAAAGGAGGAAGTATCAAAAAGCCTGGTTGTGCCACTAAGGAATATTTGATGTGTTCTGAGGCTCGAAGATAACCACAGTTTGAAGATAACTGTGACAGTTCAAGATTACCAGCTGTGGGTTTGAGAAGAGTGTCAGTGTATATAGATATTAAAGAAGATGTGGATTCAGAGTGAGCGAAAATATGCATGAGGAGAATGTCTCTCTGGATGTAGGAGACAATGAGCTAGGCTTGGATTTGTGCTTCCATGATGGTAGTGAGCAAGTTAAAGATGCTACCGCTTAGAGCAGCTCACTAGAACTCCTTCTCACAAACATCTCATGAGTAAACAGAACTATATCAGAAGGAATGGCTTTCTCTTACAATGCTTCAAAGCATGGAGCGGCCTTAATGCAGCAAGAGGAAGGCACCTCTCCCCCTCCTTCATGCAGACTGGACAGGTGTGCGTAGCCAAGCGTGGGGAGAAGCAGTGCATCGGAACAGTACCTAGCGGGTGATCCTCTTGACAGTTGATATACTGGCAAAAGAATTAATAACTTTGAGCCACACAGGCTAATTGTGCATTAGCAAAACACAGAAAATGTCGGGAGAAAAATCAGGCGAGGCAATTGCTAAGAATTTGCACATTCAAAATGTGATCGTCCTAGGAGTAGGGGCGGCCGGGCAATAGCTCTGCCTGCTCGTGGAACTCTGGAGAATTCCGCTCAGTGAAACCCAGCGAGCTCCGCCCATCCCTACAGATATGTACCTTGATGATATATATATTTATCTTCAAGGTTTGCAGATATGAAGTTAAGAATAGTAAATGTATACTTACCTATTTGCACTTACCTTCTCAATATTTTGGTCTTCGATATTTTTTACTCAAAATTCTGTCTATACAATATGTTTGTTTCTAATATTCTGTCAGTGATCCAGTACATCAAAAAGGAGCAAATGAGGTAACAATCTTTAATGAATGCTGTAGCGTGGGTGAGGATCAGGTGACTTATGTGTCATGAGTGTTGTACAGCTTACCATCACCTTTATTACAGCCCTTGGATAATTAGCAGCACAAACATTTACAACTACCCTCTCCCAGCACTTCCAGAACACTCATCTCTGCCACAGCACTTGCAGTGTGCATGCACACAGTTCCTGCCCCGACCCCTCACATTGCATTGACATCCATGACCATCGCCTGTATCCGCTCATTGGTAGTCATAGCTGCCACCGCCGGTATGACAAGCGCAGAAGAGCAGGTGATTGGAGAGAGGCGGTCAGGAGTATCCGGAGAAGCCACTGGAGGAAAGGGAGGTGGGAAGGAGTGACCTGCTTGTAAAACCTGGATGATTGGGGGACAGGCTGTGTTTGCTGTGTGGAGAAAGAAGAGGCACACATTATGTGTGCTGGAGCATGGCCAGCGCTGTAACTGTTGCTGCAAGCTGAGTATGACGAGCAATGAAACAATAAGTGAGAAGTGCAAACAAAACACCAGCATTAATGGGAAGTGCTAGTCCCACAGGATCAGGTGAACAAATGGTGCAGGACCAATTCATAGAACAAAAAAGAGTGCGCTGACCAAACAAAAAATAAACAAAATAGTAGGGGGACATGTAACAGGGGCAGTAGACATCAAAGTGAAAAACACTCCCAAAGGTGGGACGTATAACAACGTTTGACCAATGAAAAGAAAAGAATCTAGCAAGGCACATGAAGGAACCAATTAAAAGTGATGGGTGAGATGAAAGCCCATGGAGTAGTTACAGCATGTCGCAAAGACACAGCGCCTGCAGTGCCTAGGTGAGACCTAAAAAGGTGTGCATTGTATTCTGCTGTTTGCGATGATGCCGACTTTTTTGCCCCTTTTCCGTCTCTGGTTTCATTTTGCCTTTACCTTTAGGTGTGAGTATTGCCCCTCTGTCTCAAGCAAAAACCCTGATGCTCTGCTCTAAAGTGAGCATGCGGTAACTTTCTTAAAGAGTGATATGTGATTGCATGGCACAGTGTTGCACAATGTCAGCACTTAAATGAATCAACTTGTGTTGTGAATACTTTGCACAGAACAGCACACCATTGCTGAGCTCTACAATATGCACAGGTCTGCTATAAAATGAATGTATTATAATTATTTTCAAAAAAAAATTCATGCCGCACAAATGCCACAGAGTTACTGTATTTATCTACTCACTTTCATTGTCACCATTCCCCTTTTTTCTTCTTCCCGCTTTTTCATATGGGAATGCACATTTATATTTGCCATGTTATTTTATTTTCTATAATCGTATGTGACATTTGACATTAGCACTTGAAGGTTCTGTGTGCAGCACAATGTTTGGCTTTAAAGGTCAATGTTTGGTAAATGTCTTACAGGTGAGCATATGGCACGATTGATAGAGATTAAAATAATTTATTTTAAATGGCTGTTGAATTGTGACTGTTGGATAGTTCTCTCTTCAATATGGTGAGCGGTCCTGATTATGAATGCATTTCATCACTTAACATTTTCACTTTACTTTGTGGGGTGTTTGCAGTTTTTGGAGGTCGAGCTTCGAGACCTGTTGTATCTCTTCTATGGACATTTGGCACGCCCACCAATTGCCATTGGCTGTGATCTGTGTCTTGTAAAAATTCCTGCTTATCATTGGTATATTTGTTTAAATGCCCCTCCTTTCTATGCTTATCTTCCTCCCAGGCGATTTCACTGAGAGATATTTTGTTTGCCCATCACACTGTTATAGCGCGTGATGGCCCCTCCTCCATATGGGCATTGCAGCATTATTAGGTCACGCCTACACAATGTGCAAAGAGCAGGGGCTACTACAGAAGGCCCCCTTTCCTTCACGCTGCAGACATTTATTTGCTCACTATTTTGCTTCCTTTGGCTTGGTTTGCGACGTAATCACATTAATTTGTTGCTATTCTTGCTTTTTATTAGGTTGCGTCTGCATAGCGTTGCTTGTTTTCCTAGCTGTCTTTTCTTTGGTCTCTTTGTGTTCATGTTTGTGTAAATGTTGCTACCAGTTTCATAAACCTTCATGTTGGTCCCTGTTGCAGTGCCATCATTATTAGGTGTTTTTGTTGTGGATGTGGCAGAGAAGGCATATATGCTGATTGACCTCATGCTTCAGCTTTAAGCATGGGCCCTCATCATGAGGCCTTGCCCTTTCCCATTAATTATGCACGGCATGGCGGCCAGAGCATTCGCATGGCCCTGCGTTATAAGTCCATGCCACTTTATTTAGGCACATCACTAAAAGGCATTCCCTTGCATAACATACTGCTTGTTTTATTTGCTTCAAAGTCTAAACTTGCATTTTTACTGGTGTGGTCCTTGCGGGAAAATATTTGTTCCAATATGGCTCCTACAGCTATCACACTGGTGTATTTTGTGGTCTGCTGCTGTCCTTGGAAGGAGAATCTGGTGCTGTACCCTGAGTGTGGGGCACTGAGGTTGCATGGCCGGTGTGGAGGAGCAGCAACTTTGGCTGCAGAAGGCAGTGGATGCCATGGTGGAGTGGCTGGATAGTGAAAACATTCAGGTTATGCAGTGAAGGGACGTGAAAACAACATAACTCTGCCTTGCTATATATGAAGGTCTCTTCTCATTCCCCTCGCCCTTTGGACATTCTGTGCCACTCACCAAACAGTATATTCCTTCCTACAGGAAACATTCTACGTTATTCCGCCCTTACCCCCCCTCCCGCCAAATACACCTTATACTCTCCATCTGTTTTTGTGTATGTCACCAAAGGGCAGTGATAACCTGATTTAAGAGTGTTATGTTTAGCATATTCGTTATTTATTGTCTGGGATTTTTTAATCAAAAGGTGACAACAACTGAATATATTAATCCGACGTGGACGCTCTCTTGCTGGAAGTGATGGAAGAAGAATTTATTATTCCTTTAGGAGCACTTTTCACCAGCACTTCAAATTAGCCTAATGCTCTGCTCTCCAGCTCTCATGCATGTTTTTGTTATTTTGCTAATGGTTTTCGGGAGGAGGTATGGGAAAGCAGCTTTCATAAACCCCACGCTGCTGGACACCGGTTTATTTTTACAACTCAGGTACATGTCCGCGCACAGGTATTCCGATTCAATTTGGTTGCTCATTATTGTTAAAAGGATTCGTACAGGAGCTGGCTTCAGCAGCGCCCCGGTCTGTCCCAGAGCTCTAACAACGGTTCAGATCAAAGTCACATACATGTATTTATTTATTTATTTATTTATAAGTTTTGTATAGCACTAGCTGGACCCAAGGGTATCAGAGCGCTTCACATCAGGTACAATTATGTGCCTTAACGACGGAGGCAGAATCCACAGTTGGTAAAACTTAAGAGCATTGCATACAACATTACCATACAGTTCTTGTGATCAAACAGGAGGGTTGCAGCTGCGGGGATTGAAACAGAGGAGTTCCTTTGCTGATAGTGAGAGGGGAGTCCATCAAGTCGGACGAGGTGTGGACGAATCCCGGTGATTATAATTCTGAGAGAACTGTTCTTTCGACCACAACAGGGATGTGGTGCGTTGTCGAACTTTTTCCAGAGTGTCATGTGTTCTTCCCATTAAGTTCAGGTGCGCTCAAGGAAGAGAGCTTTGAGTAGGGTCTTGAATTTTGGGAAATAGGTGGTCGTTCTAATGTGGGGGGGAATAGAGTTCCAGATCTTGGGTGCATTTCCCGCAAAGGATTTACTTGTGGTTTTACGATTCTGAGATTTCAATGGAATGAGAAGGAGCCTGTTGGAACTTCTGAGATTCCTGGACTGGCCGGCCCTTTTGAGTTTCGCGGCCAGGTATTCTGGTTTGCCTGTGTGAAGGGCTTTGTGCGTAAGACATGCTGTTCGGAAGTTGGCTAGTTGTTCAATTGGGAGCCATTTCAGCTCCTTGAGTGCGGGAGAAATGTGCTTGAATTTCTTGGTTCCGGTGACCATTATAGCTGCGGCATTGAGGGTGGTTTTCAAGGGGCCTAGTTGAGATTTGGCTGATCCGGTCAGGGCTGCGATTCCACAGTCAATTCTGGAGAGCACCAGTGCTTGAGTGGCCTGTTGAAGGTCTTTCGGAGGAAGGAAGGGTTTTATTTTGTAAAGAAGTTTCAGATTGAGAAACGTGCTTTTTGGTGGATCTAGAGATGTGTTTTTTCATGTCTAGTTTGGGGTCTAGGGTGATACCTAGGGACTTTACCGAGTCCGTTGGCGTGAGGGTGCCATTGAGGGCATCGACGGCTTTAAGCCATTCTTTAATTTGGGGGTTTTCGTCTCTGTTGGAGATGAGTAGAACTTCAGTTTTCTCTTGATTAAGCTTAAGGTGGTTCTGTGAAAGCCATTGTTGAACCTCTTTGAGCGTGCCATTTAGTTTGTGCATGTCGTCCATGGAGGTGGTTTCCAGATAAAGCTGCGTGTCATCCGCGTAGAGGTGGAAGGGGATCTTGGAGTTCCTGAGTAGTGTGGTGAGGGGTTCCATGTAGATATTAAAGAGTTGGGGAGAGAGAACTGACCCTTGTGGGACTCCTCTGATGACGGGTAGTGGGTCGGATTCAACGTTTTTAATTTTTATTCTTTGCGAGCGGTTGTGTAGAAAGGAGGAGAACTATGAAGTTTAGGATTGCAGTTTCAGTGCGGCATCCCTTTCTGAATCCCAATTGGTGTGGGTCTAGGAGCTTGATGTTTTCCAAGTGTTGGGTTAACTGTGGCAGAACACATCTTTCCAGTATTTTGGATAGGAGAGGTAGGTTCGACAGGGGTCTAAAGTTGTTCATATCCTCCATGTCTAGCCCAGGTTTTTTTAGTAGCGGCGTGACTTGGCCGACCTTGAGGCACACAGGGATACTTCCCGAACTCAGCGAACTGTTGATGATCTTGCATCACATTGGGACTAGGATGTGTTTCAGGTCTTTGGCCAGGTTAGTAGTAAGCTGATCTAGGGAGTGGGATGACGGTTTGGCATTGGCGATCAGATTGACTATCTCTGCTTCTTGAATGGGAGTGAAGACGGACCATTGAGTGGGTGGGTTCCCTGGATTGCTGACCATCAATGCTGGCATCTTGGTCTCCCTATGAAAGGAGGGATTTGTTTTGAGAGAGAGATCAATCTTGACGATTTTTTCGTTGAAAAAGCTGGCAAAGTTGTCGCATTGTTCTTTGGAGGCCACTAACTCTGATGTATTCGGTTTGGATGTTTGGCTTCTGATGATGTTAAAGAGTTCTTTGGGTCATTATTTTGCATTGTCGAGAGGGGAACAGAAGAAACAAGTCTTTTTGTTCTTGATGTGCTTATTGTAGTTTCTGCGTGCTGCCTTGAGTTGATCGCGGTGAAGGGCGGAGCGATTGCTCCTCCAGATCCTATCTAGGGATTTGAGATGTCTTCTTTCATCATTTATGTCAGAGGTGAACCAAGATCTGGGGGGGGTGTTTCTGGGTTTTTTCAGTTTCAAGGGCGCCAGGCGGTCTAAGGTGGCCGTCATGTTGGAACGGTAGAGAGAGGTGAGATGTGTGGTTGAGAGGTGCTCCGTCGTGCTCTGGAGGAGCGTGCTTAGATCTTTCTCAAGGTTGTTCCGTGGGACTTGAGCAGTATTCCTGACCCATTTGGGAGGAGCTTGTTTTATGGGTTGAGTTAGGGCAGTTTGGTTGATATGGAAAAGAATAATGTGATGATCTGACCAGTCTTCTGGAATGATATAGTCAATAGTGATAGTGTTTCTGTCCGCAATGATTGTGTCCAGTATCGCTCCTCTGTGGTGCGTTTCTTCTGAGCAGTGTTGTATCAGATCATTTTCTAGCAGAAGGCTATTGAGGGATTGGCTGAGCGGGTTATTTGTTTCATTCCATCTTATATTGAGATCACCCAGGATTATGCTGTTGGCGTTGTTGGGAAAAAACAACAGGAGCATAACCCGTAGACCAGATTGAGATCTGGGTGTACATATGTATAAAGCAACATTATCTCAATTCGATTTACTTGAGCAACAGATATATTTGCATGTACAAGACATTTCAAAGGATCTGGACATAAAGAAAGAGAGACTCAAGGTTTTAGTTTTTGAAAGTGCATGTAGCATCATGTATTAAAGGCCAATTTTTACAAAACCAGTAAAAACAATCATGATAGTGAGACAAACGGTGATGGCGCGAGTGACAAATGGGTTAAGAACAGCGATAGACGCAAAAGGACAAAAATGAAAACAATATATACAAAAATTGTCAGTTCCCCCTTAGAAATAGAGTAATTGCTGTTAGTTTAGGAACCAGAGAAGGTAATGCACCATGAGTTGTGCTGTAATGCTGGCCGGCGGCGTTTCGATCCTATCAATTTAGGATCTTCATCAGGACCGGGTTTCCGATTAACGGGAGTGGTTGATGGCACTGGAACGGGGCTCCGTTCAGGCCTTGTCGATGAATGAATCAGGTGTGGTCACAAGGATCCACTGGCTTCTCCCGGTGTAGACATCGTGGAAGGAAGGTCTGCGAGCCGTCAAAGTACGGCCATCAGATGGTGATCTTGGATCTGTTTAGTAGATCCGGGACCGCGGGAGGCGCCGGATTGAAATCCGGCGCCTCCCGCGGTCCCATTGGACCCTTGTGACCTCACCTGATTCATTCACCGACAAGGCCTGAACGGGGCTCCGTTCCAGTGCCTTTAACCACTCCCGTTAATCGGCAACCCGGTCCTGATGAAGATGCTAAATTAATAGGATCGAAACCCCGTTGACCCGCATTACAGCGCAGCTCATGGCGCATTACCTTCTCCGGTTCCTAAACTAACAGCAATTACTGGATTTCTAATGAGGAACCGACAATTTTTGTATATATTGTTTTCATTTTTGTCCTTTTGCGTCTGTCGCTGTTCTTCACCCATTTGTCACTCGCGCCATCACCGGTTGTCTCACTATCACGTAGTGCACAAAGCCCCCTTGGGTTGCCATTGCATTAATTGTCTTAAGTGCTGCTCTACAAAATGTTTGTTTTTACTAGTTTTGTAAAAATGAGCCTTTAATACATGATGCTACATGCACTTTCAAAAACTAAAACCTTGAGTCTCTCTTTCTTTATGCCCTGATCCTTTGTAATATCTTGTACATGCAAATATATCTGTTGGCGTTGTTGAGCGCGCATTGGGTGTTTGAGTCAGAGAGCTGCGCTCCGAAATCCTTGGAATTGCCTTGAGGGTGGTACAAGAGATGGCAAAGTATCGATCTGTTTGCGCATGATTTGATGTTGATTGAGAGGCATTCGAAGGAGCTTTACAGGCCCGGTGAGCTTTCCGTGATAGAGAAGATACTTTTATGAATGATAGCTAAGCCTCCACCTCTCTGCTTATGTCGGTCTTTGTGGGTTATTGAAAATCTGGGCAGCACCAGCATACATGGTTCCCTCACATGCTTAAATCTCCCAAAGCTTGGCCGGAATTTGATCCATGTTTTAAATATAAGAGCCAGGCTACTGCGACATGCTTTTAGACAATGGCGCGGCCCGAGCTGGCCTACATTAGTCTCACACATCATTTATTAAACTACAAATGGTGGTCTAAACTCCTGTGACACTCACTTTGTATTAGTATTGTATTAGTTTACCCACCTTTCACACTCAGAGAAGATTCCTGTTAAGTAACTGTTTTGTCAGCATCTGGGGCTGCTCAAGACCTGGCAGGTGTACACATATTATTTGTTTCAGAAATCTATAACATAGATGACACCTGTGCCTTGCTTTCGATAGCCATCTCCTAGGAAGCAATGTTATTTTGTGGTGCAGCCACTTTCCCCATTCCCCACCCATCCACATCACAAACTCCTATGCAGCACTGTTGGGTTGAGAAAGGTTTCCACGGCTGCTAATATAAATGGAGGCAATTAACCTTCATGTGCAAGTAGCACTAATACCTCAATATCTGGAGAGGTGCCTAACTCCCTGACTGCCGGTCGTGCAGGTATGTCCATCTTCTTAGACCGGGTCTGGTGGCTCAGTGGACTAATTCGTCTACTGCAGGGGCCTGTGTTCGACCTCATGGTCACAGGTTCAAATCCCGCCGGGTCCACTCAGCCTTTAATCCATCTGAGGTCGATAAAATGAGTACCATTGAGTTGGGTAACAACAAACATCTGTTATTCAGAGCCAAGATACCCGTAGTGGTGAACGTGCGCTTTACAAATACACATGTTATGTTATGTTATGTTCACACCCTTCTTCCATATTCGAACACCCCTTCGCATTCCATAACTTATACACCCACCTACTAGTCCCTTCTCACCTATATCCACTGGCCACACATCTTGGCCCTCCTCTTTCAAATAACCTCCTGGTCCACTGGCCCAGCCTGCCCGCTGATCCTTACAATACACTCACGTGCTCCCAGATCACAGAACTTTTCCACTAATGTACCCAGGCCCGTTATGCAACGCCTCCTTGTCTTTCATTAATACCTCCCCCTACCCAAGAGAAACATCTGCCACCGGAATCTAATGCAATATTTCTTTCACATATTATTTATTTCTGTTGCTTTCTATTAAAGTTATTTCCAAGTGGTCAAAGGGTGTCTTCCAGAACCGCAATGCCACTACACAAGCCTCTCACAAAATCCGACCCAATCCAGCATGCCACAAACTCAGTAAAAGACATTGTCATTTAGAACGCCAGTAGCTCAAACTCAAGCAAATGCAAGACCAATTTCCATTGCAAATGTTTGTTTATACGAGCCTGCAGCCTTTAATGTTAGCACATGATGTTTTGTGTCTAGCAGAGAATAGAAATAAGCTGTTTAGTAGCTTCTGCAGTGCCTTCAATTTCATTATTCACTTCATTGTCATCACCGACTCCTAGAAATAGGAATTGGAGACATTGTACTAAAATGGGTTAAGTCTTTTCTTACAGAAATGAAAAAAACCATTATCTTTCCCTCTTTTTAATCTGTCTGAAAATATCAGCGTTGTTGTTCCACAGGCTCTGTTTTATGATCACTGTTATTTAACATGTACATGTTGACACTGAACATTCAACCATCATTCATTATAAATGTAATCATGGTGCGCCTGCTCAGGCCATTAAGAGACATACACCACCATAGTACTTTCATTGACAACTTACAAGGATTGGTTAGAAAAAGAAACAGACCAGCCCCAGAACTGAACGTTTGGTCGCCCGGAAGAAGCAACTGTTCTGCAGAAGTCCGTCCTGTCGCTCCGGAAGGAAAAGCAAACAAGAACGGACCAATTCTGCTGCTCTGCACCCTGCACTTTAGTGAGAGCCCCTGCCTGGGCTACCGGCACGCCGCACTTTCTGCCCGGCCCCTGCAGTATCCTATTTAAATCGGAGACGGAAAACTCACCGCTGCCTGACGGCATTATCGCCTTGGCAAGCAACCAAAACCCTTTCACTGTCTGATGGCATAATCGTCGCGGCAGGCACCCAAAACTCAACACTATCAGAAGGTACTAGATAGACAAAGACAAGACTCTCGGAGGAAACATGCTGACAATTCTGCAAACTCAATTGACCGCTACCCGCGACCCATCACTGAGCTGACCATGTGATACAACCTCAACTGTGACAAAGCGTCACACATCAATAAGACAACCTAAACAGCGACTAAAAAATTCGAAATGAATGTGGAGTAATGAGGCTACTGCCTCGGTATCCAAAAACTCACCACTGTCAGAAGGAATCTGACAGACGAAAACAAGACACAGACTTGGGAAGGTGGGAGACTGCTCCGCAACGGACCAATTCTGCTGCTCTGCACCCTGCACTTTAGTAAGAGCCCCTGCCTGGGCTACCGGCACGCCGCACTTTCTGCCCGGCCCCTGCAGTATCCTATTTAAATTGCAGCCGGTCAAGGAAGGTGGGAGACCACTCCGCAATAGACCAATTCTGCTGCTCTGCACCCTGCCCTTTAGTGAGACCCCTGCCTGGGCTCTCGACATGCCGCACTTTCTGCCCGGCCCCTGCAGTATCCTACTTAAGACAAACCCGGTCACGCAACACGGGACACGCGCGGATGGCGCCCAGGCCATGACCGGGCCAAGACGGGCCCATCTATGCCCATCATAGACCGGAAGAGGCTGGGCCGGGCCACATCTCTAGGCCCTTTGGTGCTGTAAGAAGCTGTCAAAATCTTTTGTATGTTTGGTCTATGTAAGTTGGGCGGCCAAGACTGCTTCTATGGACATTAGCCCAGTGAATCCTAGCATTACCAATGCTTGGAATTCGTAAGCCCGGAGCTGCTTTGTTTGGGAAGGGGGTGTGACGCGTATAACTGTGTTTATTGACTCCTGCATCTTGTAATTTTATCTGCGCAGCGCCCCACTTAATTTCTCTGAAATGGGGAAAAGGAACGCCCAGGGAATATCTAAAACAAGTAGTGTGGAAGGCCCCAGGCAGACCTTGGTAAATTATTTGACCGGAGGGATGGGGGCCATAGAAAAGCAAATTAGTTCAGTGGAGGAAGTTATTAATATAGAAAAACTAAGTACAGAGGGCGAGAAAGTGCCGGAAGTCACAGTAGTAGGCCCGTCATTATGTCTATCCACTGTGCTGCCCCCTCACACAAGCCCATTAACAAATGAGGGCAAAGTAAATGGCTGCATTTTGGATATTTCTGATCATATCTTGGGCGGTGAGCAGGATAGTGTGACACAGCCCCAAGATAAACGTCCAAGGAATGCAAAAGCTATTCTTGTCCCCTCCACAAATTCTGTCCCTGGTGCATCAATTCCTAGTCGTAAATCTTCTAAAAAATTAGCTAAGAAACTGGAGATTCAACCTAAAACTAAACAAAGGACCAAGGGTATTCCGGTTGTAGAAAGTGGAAATTCCATGACCAGTGAATTAGAATCTGTGAAACTCACACTGGAGTCTCTATATACATTTATTGGAGAATTTGTGTCTTCCATTGCAACTAAACTAGACGTTTAGTATCTTCAATGTCTAAGCGAACAGAGTCCCCTGACGAGGTGGGCCCGTTAAAGAGCCCTGCCGTATCAGGGTGGACTACGGCTAAGAGGGCCGCTGTAGGTAATGGCATGACAAGTGATAGCTTCGCACAGCCTGATCCCTTGCCGAAACCCCATACGCTTGTACCATCATCCCTGTTTAACTGTCAGACCTCTGGCATGACAAATCCCTATCAAAGGTATCCACCATTAAAAAGATTAGGTCATGGCCCACAACCTTTGGTAGTTGCTGACAAGGGTAATTCTGAAGTGCATTCGAAACGGGCTAACCAGGCAACTTCCCATAAAGCCAGCATACTGGACCTTCAACCGGCAGTCACTTCTTACACTGTGATTTCAGCTAATGTACCGACACTGTGACAGGCGACTGAAGAACTATGGGTGTCATTGAGAAATAAAAGTCTAGGTTGGCTAGGTACAAAATTAGGCTATTCCGAGAAATTATTTGCAGAATTTAAGATGGTGCGAAGGATAAGTGGGTAGGGCGTGGACAAAAAAGGCTAAGCGGTAACTGTGTGGTTCTAACATTCGCCAATCTTCGGTTTGTGCAACTGTTTTTGTCCAGAGGTGGCGAGCAGGCCATATCACAAGCCAGCATAAACATTCTCCCTTTGGGCTACTTTTATCAACCAACATGTGATTTCCATCCAATGGTACATTCAGCCTCCTATCCATCAAATCAAAAACTATAGTATAATGTTCAGGTTCATAATAGATTTGAGGCTTTTCATAATTTAGAAGAGGTATATTGACTAACCACACATATCCCTAGGAATCATGCCTCTCTGCCTATTCCTATCAGTTTTTATACCTGACAGGTCTCTTGAACCAAAGTCCATTAACAACATAGAAGACCTAAATAGGGTTAGTATTGGACAGATTGACGGTTATAATGAGGATGCTGAGGAGGGAGTGGGAACCCTTAGTCCCATTAACAGGGAATTATTTATTAATCCATCAAATGAACAGTCCCTACAGTCTACCCAACTGACAAATAATATAGGAGAGCCTATAATCTCAGAAAGAGATGGCAGGAGGAATTGTCATAAGCTATGTTTCTGGAATGTGGCTGGGCTTAAAACAAAGGTGATAGATCATACCTGGATTGATTTTGTCAACGAGTTCGATGTATTAGCTGTCCAAGAGACCTGGATATGCGACCTTATACATTTAAATGGCTTCAGAGCATTTCATACCCCTGCTATTCCATCAGCTTATGGGAGAGCCAAGGGGGGTTTATGTTTTTATTTGTCCAACCACCTGAATTTGGAAAAATCTGCTCTAATTGGCAACAACGTTTATTATCAGGTCATGTCGCTTCACATAGACAGGACACTTTGTCTGCTGGTGGTTAACTTTTACAACAACATTCCTGCCACTAGATTTGAGGAGGTGGTGAGATCTATCAACACTACTGTACAGAACATTCAGGCTGCATCGTCTAGAGAAGTGTGCATCTTATGGGGGGGCGATTTTAACTGTAATATTTGTGACCATGTAGATAACGGGTACTGTGGTCTATCATGGGATAAGGACCATCCCTTTCAGCACTTCGAACACAATAAATTTGGGGACATCTTAAATGAAATTATGTTTGACACAGACTTGGGCTTTGCCAATATGTTATGTTCCAACCCCGTGCCTTTTATTTCCACCTATAATGGGCAGGGGAAATCATCAGCAATAGATTTTTATTTTGATGTCATGCAGGTATGCTACTAGAGCCAAAGATTTTGGCAAGTCAAGCCAAGTCAATCTTTATTTCGTTGCTTTAGCAACATAAAAGAATACAATAAAAAATACTACTATTCACAGTGCCAAAATCAATAACATTGATACTATTCATCGTAATTGGACACATTAATATGATTGGGATTGCCACAGAAATTTGAATAAATATATTTAAAAATATAATATACACTATACAATTTAAAAAGCATTAAATTGAATTCATAACAACCAGGCAAGGAATTTAAAAAATACTACACAATTCAAAATTGTAGTTTGAATTTAAAGAGGAAGAGACATTTTTGATCTAATAAAATTTGCAGCCAAAAGAAATTTACTAATTCCGAACACAATTACTTGGCTAGTGTCCATGTTTAGGATTCTACCGGCTTCCTTATGAGAGGTAACACCAATATTATAGCACAGTGGCACTATCCACTTTTTCCTTGCACTGCCATAGCTGGGACAAAAAAACAGTATGTGTAGTGTGTCCTCCCTTGAATTATTTGTGCATAATGTGCAGTGATCACTTTTTATCTTCCCCCAGCTTTTCTCAATAGCTTTGGTTCTCAGAGTTCCGTACCTGTATTTTAAGCACAGTGTTTTGGCCAATGGTGGCTCAATCTCGTCGAGAAATGGTTCAAAGTTAGCCACATTTTTGGCCATTAGAAATTTTTCGGTTAGGGGGCCATGCACTCTTGTGTACACAGACTCATGGCTCACATAAGACCAAAAAGACATTTTGACTATTTTCTTGGCGGCCGTATTTAGGGACTCTGGGTTGTTCCAAAAATGGATTAATCCTAATTTGGTTAACCAAGCTCTTACATGCTTGAACCAAAGGATTTTATTACCACTATCTAGGTCCAGCACTTCTTTCACACCATTTTTATAGTCAATCAATTCAGGAGTTGTCCATAATCTGACCCATAGTAATAGAGGTCGTAACATTACATGGTGGTCAGTATGTTTAATGTTTAAATCTAAAAATAAAGGTATCAGTGGGGTGTTATTAGGTACTTTTAACAATCCCCTAATGAACTTGTTCTCCTGAGTTTCAAAGGTCTTCCTGCATACTGGGCCCCAGAGTTCTGCCCCATACAAAGCAGCTGATTGAACCTTGTACCTGAAAATCTCAATTGCTGGAGTAACTGCCTTGTTTGCACATTTATTGTGTCTTTTCAGTATTGGAAGACAATTTTGTTTAAACACTATTTTTGATTTTTTTAACTGTGGTCTCCATCCCATTGATGAGTCTAGTAAAACCCCCAAATAGGTGAAACTCTGTTCATAATCGAGTTTTTGGCTGTTTAACATTAGATTCCTTTTAAAACTTTTATGCGGGTTTAGTGCCATATATTTTGTTTTTTTTACATTAATTTCTAACCCTTTTAGGGTACAGTATTGCTGAAACCTGTCTAGTAAGGTCTGAAGGCCCCGAGGGGTTTGCGAAATAAGAATCGTATCGTCCGCGAAAAGGAGGGACGCTACTCGTTCCCCACCTAATCGTGGCGAATCATTGTCACAGTTCTCCATGTGGGCAGCAATATCATTAACGAAAAGGGAGAAAAGGATGGGGGCTAATACGCATCCCTGGCGTACTCCCCTTTTTATGGGGATTTTATCTGCAAGTTCCCCGTTTGGGCCCCACCTAACCTTAGCGTAGTTCTCCTGGTGTAAGCCTTTCACCAATTTCAACAGTTCTCCAGGGAGCCCTTGGCCTTCCAGAGATCTCCAAAGTAAGTCACGAGGGATTAGGTCGAATGCTGCTCGTAGATCTACGAAGGTCACATACAAATGTCCCTTGCGAATAATGACGTATTTCCAATACAAGCAGCATAGCCTTAATACCTGATCTATGGTCCCAGTTTTTTTCCTAAACCCCGCCTGATATTTTGATAAAACTGATTCTTCCTCCAACCACATATTTATTCTATTTAATATATGCCTGGCATATATCTTTTGGGTTATATCTAAAAGGCTAATGGGGCGATAGTTAGCTGGATCGCCTCTATCCCCCTTTTTAAAAATAGTAATAATTTCTGCGCCATCCCATGTCTCCGGAATTTGGTCACCGGCCGCAATGATATTAAAAAAATGGTTCAAATAGGGTGCCCAAACGTCAGCATTATGCAGAGAGAGATCCCCTGGAATTTTATCAAGTCCAGGGGCCTTCCCTTGCTTTACTGAGGCTATTGCTAGCTCCGTTTCTTGTAAATCAAAAACTACCAATGGATAAGTTTTCTCTGGCTGGGTGGAAGTGAGTTCATCCATAAAGGATTCCTCAGTGGTTTTAGCTTCGTACAACATTGTAAAATGTTTTACCCATGTGGCCTCGTCTAGAAAAACCTCTCTAGAGCCTTTTTCTCGTTTGTTCCCCTTGGCCACTAGTTCCCAAAATTGCCTTTGGTCCTTGGTTTTGGCTGCTAATAACATATTAGACCATAGTTCCTCGTCCCAAGTAGATTTGGCATTTGCCATTATTTTGTTATATGACTTCCTTTTGTCTCTAATTTCTATGAGACCTTTCCTTTTAAGAGCGTCAATCAGAATAGTTTTAGCGACACGACATTCCTTGTTATACCAAGGTTTGCCCACCAGTTTTGTATTTGCTGGGCCTAGCCCTTTTTTTGATCTTTTTGTAAAAAGGTCAAATAGTTGGCTGAAAAGGGAATTATGTAATTTTATAAATTCTCCAGAGTCACATCTATATGGGCAGTATGATTCAAATGTGTTTGCCAAGGCGCAGTAAATATTAGCCAATAGGTCCTCTCTGATCAATATGTGTGCCCATTTGACAGCCCTTCGATTATTAGTAAGAATAATATTGTCTGGTATTGTTAAATTTGCTTGGCTGTGGCCACCCTCACTATTTTCCAGCCCCTTTAATAAGCTTGAAAAGAAGCTAGTTTCTAATGGGTAGTGGTCACTGTCAAATCTCTCCTTAACCTTTAGGTCATTTATGTATTGCCATAGGTCAAGGGAAACAATGACATAATCCAGTTTACTTTCATAATCCCGCCTTTTAAAGGTGGGAGCTTTCGGACTGTCAGATGGCATACGACCATTACATGCTCTCAAACCATGGCTTGTGAGTAACCTTGTGATCTGTAGGGCTAATCTAGTGCCAGCAACCATTCCATTATCACCCAGGACAGGTATCCCATGAGCAGCATCCTCATTTTTATACAATTGAGCTATGCCCATAATCGGTTCAAAATTGCAGTTCATATCCCCACATAGAATTATACTTGCATCAGGTTTTAAAGTATCCATAAACGTCTCCAATTTTTCGATGTATGGTGACTCCCTATAAGATGGATGAGGTCTGTGATACACATTTAGGAAGTAAATCACCCTTTTATCTACTGTAGTTGTTTCCAGGCCAAGTATGTCTAAGGTACCAGTATTTAGAATTTTTATACCGATGTTAATGGAGATACTAATCCATATTAAAAGTCCTCCTGAGGCTCGGCCTCTTAATGAAGGCACAGCCTCTAATTGATATGTTTTGTACCCAACTCTATAAATCTGGTCCGTGGCCCATGTTTCCTGCAGTGCACAAATATCAAAAGTATTCATGTAAATGTTCCAATCCGGGTCACATAATTTCGCGCATACCCCAGCTACATTCCATGAAAATCAAATGAAATCAGGGGTGACCCACTAGTTCCCAAAAGTGTAGGTGAGGACCGACTGCTATTTGCCCCTTTATCTATTGCAATAATGGAGTTCCCTGCCCTTGGAAGTCTAATCCCTCCTTCCTCCTTACTTTCAATAGTACTAAAGGTGTTGGCATCATCACTATCTTCCCCCCCGGTTATTAAACTTCAATCACACTCATCTAGGCCACCAAACACGTCAAACCTGTTCGATAGCTCCAGCGGCGTGAATGGTATCGGGTGGGCCATTCTTCTATAATCATCAGAATTAGTTCTGAGTGGTATTGTATTCCACCCGAATATCGTAGGGGCTGGGGCTGGCTGGTACATATGGACAGGGTTTCTAGCAAACTCCATATTAAACAGATAGTTATCAAAGGGGACGTTTCTGTGTACCGATTGGGAAGGAAATACTATCGATCTAGGGTAAAAATAGGTCAATGGGCGCGGTATAATACAGCTATCCTCATTACCATATCGCCAATTCAGTATATACTGAACTGCATTTTTGTCCCTGAAATTTACAACCACCACATCTCCCCCAATATCTTTTGGTCTTCCACCTAGCCATGGTAAACGTCGTACATGGACAATATCGCCATTAATGTTACTGGCTATTGGTCTATGTGATGCTAGCCAGTGCATTATTTTGTTTTTTAGTTGGAAAAAACCTTCTCGTTTACCACCTGACAATTCTGGTACCCCGGTAAGTACCACCACGTAAGGTGCGGCTTCCGGCGGGAGATCAGTAGGTGGTCTCCTACCTTGGCCCCCTCTCAAGTGTCTGGATTCCCCCTCCTCCAGTCTTGATGGTCCATTAGATGTAATTTCCCTTACTGGATTACTAGCAGGTGTATCAGACCTTTGGTTCAGTGTTGTAGTAAATTTTGTCGTTGGTATTTTTGGCTGGTTTGTGTTAAGATTGGTGGAATGATTGCGTGTAGGTGATGTGTTTATTAGCATCTGATTGGTTGTGGCTACAGTAGCTGGTTTCGGTTTAATTTGTGAAATAATCGTAGTAGGTGTTATTCCAACTGTATCTATTAAAGGGGTGTGTGTCAATATAGTGGCTTGGGAAATGATTGGAGCTGTTGTTTGCCCTAGAGACCTAACAGGGTTTCCTTGTGATACCAAGGTCGCCTCTATGTTCGCTAGTCTTAGTTCCACTCCTTTTAGTCTTTCTGCTATGGCTAAAATATAGCTTCTCACTATGAGTTCTATGCTATCCACTAAATTATTGGAGAATACTGGTTGGGACCCTTTGTGTATTGGAACTTGATCGATGTTGGACTCATTAAGTGATGGTGCAGGTGATGGTGCAAATGTTGGAGGATCGAACACTATTCCTACAAATTCCTTGGCAAGAGTTGTCTCCAAGGCCTCATCGCTAGAGGGATTGGACTTTTTCCCAAACTCTGTGTGACTTAGCTTGGGCTTGGTTGGATCCCTCCTCTTACGTCTCTTTTTGGTTGGCGGAGGGCCATAGATTTTCTGTGGTAGAGTCCTCATGCTTTTTCCTCTTACTACCTTCCCAGGGCGGGGTGTAGGTGAAATCATGATCTTTGATAGGTTAGATGTACTAGGGGAGCCAAGTGTGATTAAGCCTGATTCTGTTTGGGTTTGGGTTAAACCAATGGGAGGAGCTAAACATTCTCTTAGTAATAAGGGCACACTATCTACAGGTGATGTAATGTCCTTAATAGTGGCACAAAACTCTTTGTCCATAGTCACATCGGGAATAGGCTCTGAAAGAGTTCTATTCTTAATACGATCAATAGAACGACGGCGGTCAGCCCGCCGTTCAGCTAGAGATAGGTCTTTTAGTTCCTCTGGAACAGGTTTTGAAAAGTAATTGTCCAAGGTTCGGTTAGTCATAACCCCTGCTTTGTCAGATTCTCCAGTGGTCAGATTGTGTACAGTGATCGGCATCACAATGCGATAGTAATATAGCCCGAAATAATTATTTGGCGCTACTTACACGGGTGCAGATCAACGGCCAGGTGTTATGGCCCAGCCCAGTCTCCTCAGGCCTCAGAGGGCCTTACAGGGCCCGCCCTTTGCCCAGGCTTAGCCCGGCGCGGCCCCGCGTGCTCCCGCGATGTGGGAGATGATGGTCGTATTTGAGCGCCTCCTGGCGCGCTCCGCCTCGACGCGACTTCCGGTCGCGGAGGCCGTTGGGAGTTGTGGCCCCACACTCCCCCACACCACGGCAGCACAGGTGGAGAGAGGCTGCGGCGGGGGGAGGCGACCGGCAGCGGGAGCAGTAGCAAGGCAGCAGTGCCGGCGGGTCAGCAAAGGTTCCCTGAAGGTGAGGCTGGGAATCACTAGGCACACAAAGCGAGTCTGTATAGGCACCCGCTCCCCAGCTGATGATGGTCATATTTGAGCGCCTCCTGGCGCGCTCCGCCTCGACGCGACTTCCGGTCACGGAGGCCGCTGGGAGTTGTGGTCCCACACTGCCCCACACCACGGCAGCACAGGTGGAGAGAGATTTTGTCACACATGATATATTGGTGAGTGACCATTTCCCTTTGAGCATCTCCATAAGGTCTAGGAGAAATATAATTGATCTACATTTATGGGGAACCTTAATGTATCTAGACAAAAAGGATATGCCCTAAAATGGGATAAGTTGAACCCTGATACTTTCACTAGGAAGGGTATTACCAATTGCAAAGAGGATGTCAAGACGTGTTTAGATGTAAGCACTATGAACAAAGACATTATTAGTGTGTTCCAGACACTTTCAAAGTACATCAAACAGGAAATGTCTGTGAAACTCAGTAAATCTAATAACTCTAAGCATGGCTGGTTTGATGCAACATGTGCTAAGGCCCATGCCAAGTTAATGAGAGTACTGCATTTAGAGCCTAGAGTTGTGGAGGAAGTTAGGCTGGCACATAGAGAGTACACGTGGCCCTAAAGTTAAGGAAAACAACTACTAAAAAGAAGTGTGGCGGGACTTACAGATAGCATCAAAGCTAAAGGACCACTCTGCATTTTGGAAGGTGGTCAATGCGCCCTTTTTGTTGGAGAAATACAGGGCTACGATTGAGATAGCTATTAGTGAGGCTGAAGGGTTGGAGCATTTTTGAAAAATTATATAGAAATTCGGCCCATACAAGGGTGGAGATGGAGCCTGTAGCCAATCTGGTTTTTACACAAGGTACAGAGGATATGAATCTGAAATTTTAGCTGAATGAGGTTTAAAAACGGGAAAAGGTCGGACCCAGCCTGCTATTGGCTGATATCTCTACTCGATTCAACATGTAAGATTATCGGCAGAGTTTTGTTACTAAGGCTACAAGATTGGGCGGAAGACCATTCAATGCTTAGCGACCTTCAGTATTGTTTCCACAAAGGCATGGGTACAACTGACCAGGGGTTAAATTTGAACATGATGATTGGCAAATATACTAAACCAAAATGGGTAGGTTGCATTTAACGTTCGTAGATTTAACTGCTGCGTTTGATTCTGTAATTTACGAGGAACTCAGGAGATTTTTAACTAATATGAGGGTGGAAAGTTCAGTAGTTTTATTTCTGATACAACTATATGCGGGAGCAAATGCTAGGATTCGTTATGGGAGGGGAGGGGAATGCACTAAGCACTTTAGGGTGAGAAAGGGTGTGAGACAGGGATGTGTGCTGGCACTCTTCCTATTTATATTATATATTAATGATTTGGGAAGTATGCTGGGGAAAGAGTGGCAGGACCTCCCACAAGTGGGTAAGAGATCTATACCCACATTAATGTATGCCGATGATGCGGTCCTGATGTCACGTACCCCGGTAGGGATGCAGAGGTTAGTTGACTGTTTTGCTGATTACATGGCCAAATTGGGATTAAAAGTGAATATCTCTAAAACCTTTGTGATGAAATGTGGGGCAGGGAATACACAGTTTAGACCCATTTTAATAGGTAAGAAACCGATTGACTGTTGCAAAACCTTCTCCTACCTGGAAATACTCTTTGATAAGAGGGGGACATGGACTCATGCCATTAGGACCAGGAGGCTACTGTTTTCTAAAGGGGTAGCCACACTTTTTAACTTTAGTAAGAAGCTGGGGAAACGGGCTCCAGAGGTCCTACTACAGATTTATAAGGTGAAATGCATCTCAATAGCCGCTTTTGGGGCAGGTATCTGGGGTCATGAGAATGTTAATTCACTCCAATGCATTGAGAACAGGTTTTTAAGATTTTTATTGATTGTCCCGGACAGTACCTCTACCTATATTTGCCATACTGAATTGGGTCTGTCTTACATTATGGATGTATGTAAAATTCAACCTGTACTTCAGTCGCACAGAATTTGGACTTCCGATTCGCTGGAGTTCAATAGACAGATACTCACAGATTGTGGTAAATTGGATAGGGCAAGGAAGATTAGCTGGCTATAGTACATTAAGAATGTTGTTGGTTACCTTGGACACCCCGAATATTTTTCGGACCCCCTTAGTCTACTAGATGTAAATAAGGCAGAACTAAAAACTAGCTGTCTATCTTATTTGGATAATAAGAGAAGAGATACAGAATCCAAAAAAGTTTTGGTTCAGGCGCTTCAGTTAATAATGGCCGCCGATAGACTCCCGCCCTTTCTAAGTATGTTTACAAGAGAGCATGACAGATTTTTGTTGACCCGTTTGAGATTGGGCATTTTTCACAGGCTCGCTACTTTTCCCACTGAAAACAATTGGTCGAAGGAGCTATGTAAATGTCCAAGTGATGATGTGTCTTCTCAATCGACTATTCATGTTTTATTCTTTTGTAAATTTTACTCTCATAATAGGCATAGGTGGATTTTGACCATTTTAAAAAACAAGGGCCTAAGACAATGTAGTCCTGCTTTTCTGTTTTTACAACATTAGGAGAACAGTTGACTGTATCAATTTTAATATTTTTAGAGGTAGTCTTAAAATGTAGAAATTTAATTATGATGTAATCCACTTTTCTTAACCTTTTTAGGAACTGATTCGCACTGTTATTTTATGAATTTTATAAGTTAATATTTGCATATATTGTGTCCATATTTGTATTGTGATTTTATGATTATTTCTTTTAATCGATTAAAGCCGATTGAATTGAATTAACAACTTACATCCAAAGGTAAGAAATGTGTGGGGCACTTGCTTCTGGCAAATTAAAGTGTTAACAATGATTCTGAATGTTTGATCATTTGGAACTTCATATTCATTAAGCCAGCCGTGTACAATCATGGCTACACTATGGTACTTTAGTCCACCTTAGTCTCTCAGAACAATTTATGAGACTGGTGCAGATGTTTTAGAATGCTGCAGCAATTCTCAGTCCTGGTCACAGAAAAGCGACAGTATCAACCTCATTTTGAAATCTTTGCATTGGCAGCCTTTCAGGGAATACATCTTGCTTAAGTATCTTGTTTTTGCCCACTAGGCAATCCATCAAGCCTCCCCTGATTATATGATGTCCACATTTTCTCTTTAAAGGCCGCAGCATCATTTGCCATCTACCAACTAACGGTATTTGCAAATACCTAAAACGCAGGCCGTAATTTTTCGATAGAATATTTTCTATTACCGCAACTGAGGAGGGGGAATATCCCTCCATTAGATCTATATGCTCTTCCTCAATTCTAGCTTTTGTGCTGGAAATTAAAGACCCTTTATTTCTTTTTCAGTTGCAGATTCTCTCCTTGATATCCTGAATGCTGAATTTATTAAAGAAAAAGGAGACAAAACCTATGCATTTTCTTTTCCTACTTTATTTACACAGCACATTCAAAGAACCCACTACAATTCCCATAATTCGCCATTCTCGAGTAGGAAGCATTAACATCAAAGAAAGCCATCCAGCAGCAGAAATATGCGTGTTTCTTAACATAATTATATTTTCGTGATGTGCCAAGATTACAGACCATGGAGAAATCTAAGTATAACAAATACCAAGAAAAAACAAGCTACCAAGCAACATCCAAGCCAAACAACAAAAAACCAAGTCCTTTGAACAAAGTCCTCAGTATAAAAGTCTTTCTTGCAGGAGGCAAACTTCTTTATCACTTCAGTCAGACGTTATCTTTTAAGCTATTGTATAAATAGCTGAAACAAGTAGAAATAATCAAAAGAGCTATCAATAACATGGCATATAGGACAGTAAACAAATATGTATACATATTCTTTCTCTTTAATAAACGTAGGACTGTCCTTCACTAAGAGCTAGAAGTAGCTGCAATTTCAGTTCAAAGTTTCTTCAACACATCCATTACAGCATGCTGAATGGGTTTACAATGAAAGGTGTTAAAGTTTTAAATGTTGAAAACCTTGACCAGTCTGTTGACCTTAGAATATCTTCCAGCCTTGCCCCAGGGCAGAATTAATTTGAAGCTATAGATCCCCACAATGTGTTTACACCAAACGAACTTGTTTCTACATCTGTCAAAACCTTTACAACTTTCAATCATCTACTCAGGGTGGCCAGTTTAGCTGAAGACATTGGGCCAAAGGGTTTCGACAATGCTATAAATGAATGCATGGCTACCGACCTCAACCCCTCCGTTACCCGTATGTATTGTTGAAGACATCTAATCAGTCACAGTTAAGGGAGTGAGAAAACTCAATAGGAGTAGAATAACTCTTAGTACATGGTGTAATTGTAAAGTGTACCTCAACTGTCAAAAAAATCATGATTCAGAAAAGGGGGTGGTGATGAACAGAGTGTCTGAATTAAGCAGACCACTCTTACCCAGTCCAAAGATCAGGGCTTGATCCATCACCGTTATTTAGCTCACTGCCCCATCCCAGCTCAGAACCTGGCTATATCCAAATTAGTCTGTCCCTGGCCCAGTGCATCATGGGAACAGGGCAGACCAAACTACCAAACCAATTCTTATACTGGGAAGGAAACAAGCTACCGGGGACCGGTTTCTGGCATTTCATTTTGTCCACCATAAGCGTGGAAGGGTATACTCAGATGTGAGTCCCTTGCTCATTGCACCATCAGGATTCAAGCAAGCCGGGCCGACGAGGCTGAAATGCCAGAAACCGGTCCCCGGTAGCTTGTTTCCTTCCCAGTATAAGAATTGGCTTGGTAGTTTGGTTTGCCCTGTTCCCATCATGCACTGGGACAGGAACAGACTAATTTGCATATAGCCAAGTTCTGAGCTGGGATGGTGCAGTGAGCTAAAAAACGGTGATGGATCAAGCCCTGATCTTTGGACTGGGTAAGAGTGGTCTGCTTAATTCAGGCACTCTGTTCATCACCACCCCCTTTTCTGAATCATTTTGTCCACCATAAGCGTGGAAGGGTATACTCAGATGTGAGTCCCTTGCTCATTGCACCATCAGGATTCAAGCAAGCCGGGCCGACGAGGCTGAAATGCCAGAAACCGGTCCCCGGTAGCTTGTTTCCTTCCCAGTATAAGAATTGGCTTGGTAGTTTGGTTTGCCCTGTTCCCATCATGCACTGGGACAGGAACAGACTAATTTGCATATAGCCAAGTTCTGAGCTGGGATGGTGCAGTGAGCTAAAAAACGGTGATGGATCAAGCCCTGATCTTTGGACTGGGTAAGAGTGGTCTGCTTAATTCAGGCACTCTGTTCATCACCACCCCCTTTTCTGAATCATTTTGTCCACCATAAGCGTGGAAGGGTATACTCAGATGTGAGTCCCTTGCTCATTGCACCATCAGGATTCAAGCAAGCCGGGCCGACGAGGCTGAAATGCCAGAAACCGGTCCCCGGTAGCTTGTTTCCTTCCCAGTATAAGAATTGGCTTGGTAGTTTGGTTTGCCCTGTTCCCATCATGCACTGGGACAGGAACAGACTAATTTGCATATAGCCAAGTTCTGAGCTGGGATGGTGCAGTGAGCTAAAAAACGGTGATGGATCAAGCCCTGATCTTTGGACTGGGTAAGAGTGGTCTGCTTAATTCAGGCACTCTGTTCATCACCACCCCTTTTTCTGAATCATTTTGTCCACCATAAGCGTGGAAGGGTATACTCAGATGTGAGTCCCTTGCTCATTGCACCATCAGGATTCAAGCAAGCCGGGCCGACGAGGCTGAAATGCCAGAAACCGGTCCCCGGTAGCTTGTTTCCTTCCCAGTATAAGAATTGGCTTGGTAGTTTGGTTTGCCCTGTTCCCATCATGCACTGGGACAGGAACAGACTAATTTGCATATAGCCAAGTTCTGAGCTGGGATGGTGCAGTGAGCTAAAAAACGGTGATGGATCAAGCCCTGATCTTTGGACTGGGTAAGAGTGGTCTGCTTAATTCAGGCACTCTGTTCATCACCACCCCCTTTTCTGAATCAGTTTGTCCACCATAAGCTTGGAAGGGTATACTCAGATGTGAGTCCCTTGCTCATTGCACCATCAGGATTCAAGCAAGCCGGGCCGACGAGGCTGAAATGCCAGAAACCGGTCCCCGGTAGCTTGTTTCCTTCCCAGTATAAGAATTGGCTTGGTAGTTTGGTTTGCCCTGTTCCCATCATGCACTGGGACAGGAACAGACTAATTTGCATATAGCCAAGTTCTGAGCTGGGATGGTGCAGTGAGCTAAAAAACGGTGATGGATCAAGCCCTGATCTTTGGACTGGGTAAGAGTGGTCTGCTTAATTCAGGCACTCTGTTCATCACCACCCCCTTTTCTGAATCATTTTGTCCACCATAAGCGTGGAAGGGTATACTCAGATGTGAGTCCTTGCTCATTGCACCATCAGGATTCAAGCAAGCCGGGCCGACGAGGCTGAAATGCCAGAAACCGGTCCCCAGTAGCTTGTTTCCTTCCCAGTATAAGAATTGGCTTGGTAGTTTGGTTTGCCCTGTTCCCATCATGCACTGGGACAGGAACAGACTAATTTGCATATAGCCAAGTTCTGAGCTGGGATGGTGCAGTGAGCTAAAAAACGGTGATGGATCAAGCCCTGATCTTTGGACTGGGTAAGAGTGGTCTGCTTAATTCAGGCACTCTGTTCATCACCACCCCCTTTTCTGAATCATTTTGTCCACCACAAGCGTGGAAGGGTATACTCAGATGTGAGTCCCTTGCTCATTGCACCATCAGGATTCAAGCAAGCCGGGCCGACGAGGCTGAAATGCCAGAAACCGGTCCCCGGTAGCTTGTTTCCTTCCCAGTATAAGAATTGGCTTGGTAGTTTGGTTTGCCCTGTTCCCATCATGCACTGGGACAGGAACAGACTAATTTGCATATAGCCAAGTTCTGAGCTGGGATGGTGCAGTGAGCTAAAAAACGGTGATGGATCAAGCCCTGATCTTTGGACTGGGTAAGAGTGGTCTGCTTAATTCAGGCACTCTGTTCATCACCACCCCCTTTTCTGAATCATTTTGTCCACCATAAGCGTGGAAGGGTATACTCAGATGTGAGTCCCTTGCTCATTGCACCATCAGGATTCAAGCAAGCCGGGCCGACGAGGCTGAAATGCCAGAAACCGGTCCCCGGTAGCTTGTTTCCTTCCCAGTATAAGAATTGGCTTGGTAGTTTGGTTTGCCCTGTTCCCATCATGCACTGGGACAGGAACAGACTAATTTGCATATAGCCAAGTTCTGAGCTGGGATGGTGCAGTGAGCTAAAAAACGGTGATGGATCAAGCCCTGATCTTTGGACTGGGTAAGAGTGGTCTGCTTAATTCAGGCACTCTGTTCATCACCACCCCCTTTTCTGAATCATTTTGTCCACCATAAGCGTGGAAGGGTATACTCAGATGTGAGTCCCTTGCTCATTGCACCATCAGGATTCAAGCAAGCCGGGCCGACGAGGCTGAAATGCCAGAAACCGGTCCCCGGTAGCTTGTTTCCTTCCCAGTATAAGAATTGGCTTGGTAGTTTGGTTTGCCCTGTTCCCATCATGCACTGGGACAGGAACAGACTAATTTGCATATAGCCAAGTTCTGAGCTGGGATGGTGCAGTGAGCTAAAAAACGGTGATGGATCAAGCCCTGATCTTTGGACTGGGTAAGAGTGGTCTGCTTAATTCAGGCACTCTGTTCATCACCACCCCCCTTTTCTGAATCGTCAAAAAAATCATGGCAGAAACAACCAAAGCCCTAACAGCAGGCATCCTTCTAAAGAAACCAAGCATAACAATGTCACCAGTTTAGATGACAGACATGTGAATGATAATGTGTCATTATCTTCCCTGGACTGAAAGAGTTTAAAAAACAAATTAACATCCCACAGCATAGAATACCTAGGTTTAGGTACCATAGATTTGCATCTGAATCCAATATCTGATCCAAGCGCATAGAAAAAGTTGCAATTCTTTTTCATGTGTCTATATGGTCTAACCACCATCCTTTTCCCAGGCATTACTTCCTGATCAAAAGTAACCATCTCTGCAGGATGTATGACGGTACAACGCGTACCGTTACAACGCGTACCGTTACAACGCGCCCCTTTACGGCGCAGTTTTAACAACGCAAGTCGTTACAACGACTTGCGTTGGGGGGGCGCTGTTAG
Organism: Lissotriton helveticus; assembly: GCF_964261635.1. NCBI lineage: Eukaryota > Metazoa > Chordata > Amphibia > Caudata > Salamandridae > Lissotriton > Lissotriton helveticus. The sequence goes on from NC_136070.1 coordinate 630,015,555, forward strand.
TGAATAGTTTAATTTACTATTCCAACACCAGTCCCCATGTATAGTAGGGAAGGTGTTGGATAGTAAATTGAATTATCCCCTATCCTAGAGCGCCCTCCAGCGAAAGTCGTTGTAACGACTTTGGTTGTTAAAACTGCGTCGTAACGGTACCGCGTTGTAGCGGTTCAGTTGTAAAGGATTTTTCCCATCTCTGCATGATACAGATCACTTCTGAGACTTTTTATCTTTCATTTCTAAAGCACCCTGTAATAAAGAGGACCTGGGAAAATTGTTTGAATAGAAGGTGAAAGAAGGCCAGCTAGCCATGCTAACTTCAGCAGTGAAATCTGCTGTTCAGTTAGTGCCATCCTACACTCCCTCTTGATTAACTTCAATTTTACCCCCTGGAATGGTAGGATTTGCTTCTGCGCATTGAGCAGGGGCACCAAACTCTACATCTGCCTTGAAGGAACAAAATTTGTCCTTGTTGTCTACAAACCCCACATTGTGAATCAGATTCACAGCTACCTGCACCTGGTTTAGCACAAAGATTTGTTCTGATTCAAGAAAATCATATCATCTGGGTAGATGATTATCCTCAATACCTCAGCCCTGAGAGCTGCTGCTACGTACTTCAGAAGCTTGTTGAGATGCCAAGGTGCAGAGGACAGACCAAAAGGAAGGGAAGCAAACCTAAAGGTCTGCACAGTCACAAGAATTGCACCTGTGGTGCTGAAATTTTGTCACTGTCAAACAAGCATTTTTTAAATCTAGACACACCATCCAACCCCCTGGAGTCAAAATAATCCTGAGAATGAGAACCGTCTCCATTTTAAAATGCCTGAATGTACTGGCTCAAGTCTCTCAGATTTATTACCGGGTCTGAACCAAAACCTGCATTAGTGTTTCCTAGAATGCAAATTACCATTTTAGCATCCGGATCCAGAACCCCCCAGACACTTCTGCTTGCTCCGCATCTTGGCAATAGAACCCAAAGCATCCAGTACCTTGTCCTGGCATGAAGGCCATGCTCTTTCTACACCTATTTCTGGGTCCCTTACTTCTTGCTGCGAAGAAATGTAACAATTTTAGATCCAAAATTGGTATTATAGCCAACTTGTCTGAAATCTCTGGATTGTAAAATTCTACTCCCAATTTAGTTCTTGTTGCCCCATCAAAAGAGCCCTTAATCTTGGTCTTAAGATATTGATCCAAAAACATGGGGGGGGCCATGCCCACTGACCTGGTTAGTGTAACTGCTCTCCTTCCGTGCAGCTCCGCCACTAAGTGTTGCCCCCTGAGCTCCATTGCAGGGTGTTCGAGGCCCTCCTCCACCCGCAGGCTCCTAACTGTGCCAGTGGTCCAGTGGGAGAATACTCTCCTCTTCTGCTGCGCTGCCTCTCTTGCCTCTTCTTTGTGCCCTTTTGCTCTCTCCTTCGTTTTTTACTCTTTCCCTCAGCTGTCTCCTTTGTTTTTCACTCTTTTCCTCTGCTCTCTCCTTTGTTTTTCCCTCTTTCACTCTTATTGCTCTTTTCTTAGTTTTACCCCGCCACTGCTTTCCCCACAGCCACACCTTCCAGTGTGTCCTTCCCACTCCCGCCTCCCAGCTGCCCTGCCCTCCCCAATCCCTACTTAATGGCAGTCACTGTAACCCAGCTGCAACTAGCGCCAGGGACCCTGGTCCCCTGACCCGCCTCCGCTTCCACTCCAGCATACTCCACGATCACAACCCTGGACTCAGCAACAACTGCCAGCTCTCGATGCTGACCAGCAACCACGGCCCTTTCTCCTGTCTACATTGCCGCCACACCTACACCGACCTCGGTAGCTCAGCAATATCTCCCAGCCTACCGGATATCACAGCTTACAAACCATGCAACTATATCCTCCTCAACATACGCTCCCTACACAAGCACACAATAGGAATCTGGGATCTCCTCATCACCTACTTGGCCAAAATCGCCTTCCTCACGGAAACCTGGACCAATGCCAACTCGGCACCCAACAGCGCTACCGTCATTCCTGATGGATACAATATCCTGCGTAAGGTCCCCCCATCCGCCCAGGAGGCGACATTTCCATTGTTCACAAAAGTACCCTCTGCATGACCACCTTCCTGGATGAGACAACAAACCTCATGGAGCACCTCCACTTCCAGATCCAGAACAACCCCAAAACGAATCTCCACGGCACCCTCATCTACTGGCTGCCTGGCCCCTACGAGCCATTTCCCAATGCCATCACTGACTTCATCGCACCCAAAGCCCTTGCATCCACAGATTACATCGTACTCAGAGACCTAAACTTCCACCTGGATAACCATGACAATTCAAACACTGCCTCCCTCATAAAGAACCTCACCAACTTAGGACTGAATCAAATAGTCACTGCCCCCACGCACACAAAGTGACACAGACTCAACCCCGTCTTCACCAGAGGAAACAGCGTCTCCTACAGCCACACAAAGGAACTCCTCTGGACAGATCACCACTGAATCCACTTCTCCATCAATGCACCCACAGTACACAAGCTCGCCCACCACCTCACTTGCAGAAGCTGGAACAAAGACACCGAAGATCAGCTCACCTCCACCTTTGTTAGCACCCTACCACCAACCACGTCATATGCAAACACCACAGCACAGAACCTCCAACGCTAGATCATGAACTGTGCCAATACACTCACCCCCCTCAAGAAAGCCAAAGGAAGAAACATCAAGAAAGCAAGCTGGTTCACCGCTGCACTCCAAGAATCCAGATGCTCCTGCAGATGACTCGAAAAGATATGGAGGAACAACAAAACCCAGGAAACCTGTGCTGCCTACAAGACAGCCACCACTGCACACCACCAACTCATCAAATCCACAAGGAATAAATCTCTCCAAGACTGAATCCTCACTAATGCACACAACACCAAAGAGCTCTTCTACATCATCAAGGTATTTGCCAAACCTTGCAGCGAAGCTATATACGTCCCACCCTCCCAAGACCTCTGCAACAGACTCAACACCTTCTTCCACCACAAGATTACATGATCTATGACAACTATGACAGCCAAGACAACCTCACCGTTCCAGATCCCCCTTCATGAGACCTCACACAACAGACCCTGCTCAAATGGATCCTGCTCATGATAGAAGACACCTTAAAGACCATGAAAAGGGTCCACTTTGGGGCACCATTAGACCCCTGCCCACACCGCATCTTCCACAGAACGGCCTCCGCCATCGCACCCAAACTACAACGAATGATCAACTGTTCCTTCGAGACCGCCACCTTCCCTGATGACTGAAAACACGCCAAAGTCAACCCCCTCCTGAAGAAACCCTCAGCGGAACTGATTGACTTCAAGAACTTCAGGCCCAGCTCCCTGCTTGTCTTAGCAGCCAAGGTCATCGAAAAGGCGGTCAACACCCAGCTAGCAAACTTCATTGAAGCTAACAATATCCTGGACATCTCCCACTCCATATTCTGAAGCAACCACTGCACCGAGACCGCCCCATTTGCCACCACCGATGATATCCGCCCCCTCCTTGACCAGTGCAAAATGGCAGTCCTCGTCCTCCTAGACCTCTTGGGAACATTCAACACCGTCTCCCACCTCACCCCAGCCACCAGACTTCACTACGCTGGCATCCACAGCAAGGCCCTCGACTGGATACGTTCCTTCCTCACTGGCAGAACTCAGCAGGTTAGACTCCCTCCCTACCTCTCGAAACCAACAGAGACCAACCTCGGAGTGCCCCAGGGCTCCTCACTCAGCTCAACCCTCTTCAATGTACATGTTCCCCCCTCAACCAGTGTCAGGAACCACAGGCTCAACATCATCTCTTATGCCAACAACACCCATCTCACCTTCACCAATGAAACCAATATCGCTAAACAAAACTTCCAAGAAGGGATGAACGTCGCCCCCACCTGGATGAAGAACAGCTTCCTGAAATTGAACTCTGAAAAGACAGAAGTCCTCAACCTTGGGTCCACCTCCTCGGCATGAAAAGACTCCTGGTGGCCCTCTACCCTCGGAAATCCCCCCACCCAACCTGACCACACTCGAAACCTCAGCATCATACTAGACTCATTGCTCACAGTGAACCACCAGATCAACGCCGTATCCTCAACCTGCTTCAACACCCTCAGCATGCTACGAAAGACTTTCAAATTGATCCCCAACAAATCCAGAAAAACTGTCACGCACGCACTCATCAGCAGAAGACTGGACTACGGCAAAACTCTGTATGCCGGAATCAATAAGAAACTCCTTCCCAAACTTCAGACTGTCCAAAAGGCTGCAGCCAGACTGATTCTCCACATCCCCCATCACAGTCACATCATCCAACACCTGCGCGATCTGCACTGGCTTCCCGTCGAAAGAAGAATAACCTTCAAGCTTCTCACCCACGCATACAAGGCCCTTCACAACGCTAGACCGGCATACCTGAACAGTTGCCTCTCCTTCCATGCACCTATAAAACATCTGTGATCAGCCCAGCTCTCTTTCTGGCCACCATCCCTCATAACAAGACTAGAACGGGAGGAAATTCCTTTGCTACCTGACAGCCAAAGCCTGAAATACACTATCCATCCACCTCTGGCAATCTCCCACATTGCCCAAGTTTAGGAAGGACCTGAAGACCTGGCTCTTCGGATGACCTCAGCTCACTATGGAGTCGCCCCCCTCCCCCTCCCCCCCACCCACCCCCCCCCCAGTGCCTTTAGACCCTCGTGGGTGAGGAGTTGTGCTTTACCAATCCCTGATTGATTGACTCAGATGAATCTGGATGTTGAAAAAGTCCAGGCTCAAACTGGGGGAGTGCCCTGCATCCGCTATCAAAAAAGGTTTGTCCGCTGATTTAAACTTTTTGATGGAACACTAGTACTCCAAACATCATCATACTAAGAGCTATTCTAATTGAAATCATTAATATTTTGATCATACAGCTTATCAAATGATCTCTTGCCTGAAACCCCCAGTGCACCCATTAAGGAGTCTTGCTAATTAGACCACAAGTTGTCGCCCTTCATAATTCAACAACCACCACAATTATCATACCCCATATTCCTGAGAGGGTTCCATTATAATGTGTTTTAATTTCATTAATCGCTTGCTACCGTTACTACCTTCCTCTGCATGCTGCTGAGGATTATTTCCACCTATAAATGTGTTCAAAGAATTTGATATAGCTGTTGTAACAAAGTTGCCAAGTCAATGGCCCCATTTTTAAAAGAGGAAGAGACTGACTTAAATATTGAACTTGATACTGAGGCATCCAAAATAATCAAAGAAGTTTCTTCTAAAAACCTCATTCTCCTCTACTTGTGTATTACCACTACTATGGTCTTTTTATGCTGAACAAATGTTATGTATACAAAGCCCAAGGAAGTTGAAACCTCACCAAATTTCTCAACACACGTGTGTTTTCTAGGATATTTAAAAACACAGAACCACATATAACATATACGTTTCAAACTCTTTCTACCAGAAATAATGAGACAATTTCCCCCAAAAATGATTTACATATATGCATTTAAGAAAGAAACATTTCTTTTTTTTTGCAATTTGTTTTTATCCTTTTAACAACATACAGTAGAAAAGACAGACAATAGCTCTACCATATAGGGAAAGTATTGTGGCACGTACAACATATTAGTTCAATGTTAAAAAAAATTCTACAATAAGTAGGACATTAAAGACAATGAATCGTGGCACTTGTAGGTGATGAATTAGTTGTAAGCTGCCACAAGGAGTCAGAAAGTAAAGTGCGTCTAGACTAACGTAGACAGGTGCTGCGGGCTGCACATGGATCTTTCCAATACTAAAATAGTGTTTAGGAGTCCCAGGGGGAGATCTAATAAAAAGTCACGCAGCGAGGCTGCGCTGCGTTGCGCGACAGGGAAGGAGCAGGAGAGCACCATAACTTCAAAGATATGGCTATCTCCTCCCCTTTCCACTATGCCGGTGCAGATTACAGCTGCTGTGCGCCACCCACACACCTTAGTGCCACAGAGCTAGGGTGTGTGCATGAGTCTAGCATAGGTTTTGTACAGGAAGGATATCCTTCCTGTACAAAAGACAATGCTAGGCAAACGGGAAAGCTTTTCCCACTTTGTGTGCCTACTGCACAGTGCAGCACACATGCAAAGTCGGAAAAGGAAGGAGAAATGAAAGCATTTCTCCTTCCTTGCGCCTAGTTGAAAAGGACGCAGTTTTCTCATGATAAACTCAATCTACTGTTTTTTGTAAATTTGGTTTAGCGTGAGAAACCTTGGGTGGTTGCATGGGAACGCCCATGCACCACCCTTGGTATGTCCACATGGCACAAAGTAATGCGAAGCAGCGTATTACTTTTACGTTATTTCCAGTGCTAAACAAGTTTAGCGCTGGAAAGTAAATTACAAATAAAGATTTTGTCATTTTGCATCACTTTTGTAATGCAAACACTGCGCAAACGCTTAGTAACTCTCCCCCTTTGTCTGTGCCTTCCATTCTCAACAGGTAAATGTGCAGGGGTTTGCATATGTCTTTCGACCTGGAGATTAGGGGTTGCAGGGAAGCGTATGATTCGCTGGTGGTGTCGCAGTACACCAAATTGTTGAGCCAGGATTTAGCCGTTGGTGGATGTCTACTTACCCAATGAAGGGCAATTTCACACTTGGCCAGAAGTAAGGCAATGGCAGTGAAACATAGGACACTTTTTAGTAAGTCTTGTACATAGACCAGTAATGCCAGCAGCGAGTCGAGAGCAGGGTCAATGTTTGTCCTCTGGGCCAGGTGGGAGAATATGGGGTACCAGTAGGATTCAAATATGTCCACACGTCCATGACACATGCGCAAAGTCTGCCCCCAAGAGGTGACATTTGGGGCAATCAGAGAATCTTCTGGGATTGAGCCATGCCGGAGTGCTGGTTGCAACTTAGGCTCTATGCAAAAATGTATATTGTATGGGTTTGTGGCAGTGGGTGAATGAAATAAGTGTGAGTTTGAGCGTAGCAGGCAAGCCACATCTTGTCAGTCAGTGGGCATCCCAGGTCAACTTCCCAGTAAACTCTAAGCTTCCCATCGTGAGGGGCCAACATGGGCACGTTTGCATGGTACAGCCTAGATACTAGGCTTCTCCATTCGTCTTTGGTGATCACTAGGGTCAGAGGGGAACTCGTCTGAGGTCAGTGGGTATGACGGGATGGTGGCTTGTAACCAGTATAGATGCGTTGCATAATGAAGCAGTTCATATGTGAGGTGGAAGCGAAACAGACATCATCAGGTTGAGTAATGGTGTGACCATCTGGGAAGAGGTCTCCAAAGGTGTGTAGGGTGTAATGTGCCAGTGTACACTGCACCAGTTTTTCCCAGGTAATGGGAAGCCAGGGGTTATCCACCAGTAACAGCGCTGGTGAGTGGAGTAAATAACCCTCCAGAAATCGTAGAAGTTTCGTCCAAGCCCAACTGGTGGTGGATAAAGTTTGAATGTCCGTGGTATCTAGAGGGAGCCTTGCAGGAAGGAGTGAGGCCACTGGTGATGGAGTGGCTTGATCAATTTCAGGTTTGGAATAAAGGCAGCATGTGTTCGCGTGGAACCAATTGTGGGTGAAGTGGCCTTGTGCTTCTAGGAAATATAAGTGAAAATGTAGTACACCAAATCTGCCCCGCTCATATGGAAGTACTAGGGTGTCCCCGCTGATACGTGGATGCCCGTCAGCCCAGATTAGTTTCAGTAATAGGCTCCGCAGTGTGGCGAAGAAAGAGTTAGTGAGCAGGGTGGGTAGATTCAAGAAAAGGTATAGAAAGTGGGGCAAGACCAACATTTTTATAATGGCGATACGGCCAGCCATGGATAACGGAAGGTGAATCCATCACTCCACCTGAATGATCAGTTTATTGATGGGTGGGCCATAATTCAGTCTTATCACTTGGTCCTTGTTGTGATGAAGAAATATAACAGGGCCATCACACCAGGTCAGGGGAAACTCGCATTAAAAGGGCTCAGTCGTGTCAGTAATAGGAAACAGCTTAGACTTGGACCAGTTGATGTGGAGACCAGAGAAGCCTCCAAAATGAACTACCTCACTGAAAATCAGGGGCAGGTTATCCGCAGGGGGCCACACAAATAACAAGACTTCGCCTGCTTAGAAGAATATAAGTAAGGGGCCAGGCTTAAACTTTAGGCTGTGGTGTAAGTGTTTTTCTTGAAGCTGCCACATCAGGGGAACCATGGCTTTGACAAAGAGCAGAGGGAACAGGGGAAACGCTTGCCGTGTCCCTCTTGTGACAGTAAAGGGGGCAGTTAGTGAGCCATGGGCCCGAATTCAGCCCATTGGGTGGAGGTACAAGAGCATAATCAATTAAATAAAGCTGTAGAGTATGCCTAACTTGAGAAGTGTGCAAAAACAACAGTTGATGGACAGAATGCAGAACAATGTCATACATTCAACCCAGTACAGAGATCTGGGCCTAAATCCTTCGTTGTTTTGCTCACCATGTCATTCCAGTTTGAACCCAGCCATATGCAAATCAGTCTTGACCCTGTGCCCCATGGGAACCGTCCAGCCCGAACTGCCAAGCCAGGTCCTCTCTGGACTGGAGATAAGCATCCTAGGACCAGTGTCGGGCTTTCAGCCCTCATCAACCAGGATGGAGAGCACGGGACAACAGTTGATGGACAGAATGCAGAACAATGTCATACATTCACCCCAGTACAGAGATCTGGGTTTGAGAAGTGTGACATGAAGAAAGGGCCGTTCCAGCGAGGCAAAGGCCTTTTTCATGTCCAGGAGGGCAACGGAGGCCGAAACATTGGGAGAAATCCTGTTAAGGATGGAGAAGACAGTCCGTAGGTTCAGGGATGTGGAGCGATGGGGGACAAACCCCGACTGCATAGGGTAGATGTTTTGGTCCATCAGGCGAGAAAGGCAATTTGAGAGGACCTTGGCAAGTATCTTATAGTCAAAATTGAGTAGTCATAGGAATCAATAAGAGCCACAGTGGCATGGGTCTTTACCGGGTTTAAGAAGCAGGGTGATCACTGCTTCGTGCAGCGTCAGGGGAGCATTCCGGTTCCGAGGGATTCCACAAACATGGAAAGTAGATGGAGAGAGAGGAGGTGCTTAAAGTGCTTGTAGAAGATCCCAGGAGCCATAGATCCATCTAGCGAGTCGATAACTTCCACACTTTCCTCGCTCATAATTAGTTCATGACAACATTTTTGTTGGACTTGAAGAGCCATACCATGGCTATCTCTGTGGGATACAATGCTTGGTCAGGGCCATGCCCTAACAATCAGAAGGTATACAGTGGTGTGTAGTAGTGAAGCAGAGCAACTAAAATTTCCTCATTATCGGTTACCCGTGCCCCCTCATTCAATTGTACTTCGCAAATTTAAGAGGACTCAATGGGGGGGGGGGGCGAATAGCCTAGCCAGTGTGCAGCCTGGCTGCACTCCCTCCCCATATCTGCGGGCTCTGGTGTATTTCCCCAGAAATGCACCTCACGCTCAGCTTAGTCACAGTATTTGACAAGAAAGATGGTGCATTTGTGCAATTGTGGTCTGCTGTGCTGTTGGGCGTCTATATTGTCCATGCCCACCAGTTCCTTTTCTATATGAGTTAGACTTCTGCGTATGCCACTCAACACCCCAGCGTGTTTAGAGATATATATCAATCAATCAATCACTGCATTTCTAGAGCGCGCTACATACCCGTGAGGGTCTCGGGGGGGAGGGGGGGGGCGCTACTGATCGAAGAGCCAGGTCTCGAGAAGTCTTCTGAAGGCCAGCAGGGTCCTGCGTCTGTCGTAGGCTAGTAGGGAGAGCGTTCCAGGTCATGGCGGCGAGGTAGGAAAAGGATCTGCCGCCGGCGGTTGATTTTCCGGATACGAGGAACCGTGGCGAGGGCGAAGTTGGCTGAGCGGAGGCTTCGGGTGGGGGTGTGGAAGCTGAGACGGTTGTTGAGGTATGTAGGTCCGGTGTTGTGTAGTGCTTTGTGTGCGTGGATGAGGAGCTTGAAGGTGATCCTCTTGTTGACGGGAAGCCAGTGCAGGCTTCTCAGGTGGGGTGTGATGTGGCTGCGTCGGGGGATGTTGAGGATCAGTCGTGCCGAGGCGTTCTGGATTCGTTGTAGTCGTCTCAGGAGCTTGGTTATTGTTCCTGAGTAGAGGGCGTTCCCGTAGTTGAGTCTGCTGGTGATGAGGGCCTGGGTGACGTTTGTCTCGTGTCGGGAGGGATCCGTTTGAAGATCCTGCGGAGCATTCGGAGGGTGTTGAAGCAGGACGCGGAGACGGCGTTGACTTGCCTGGTCATGGAGAGGGTGGAGTCGAGGATGACCCCCAGGTTGCGTGCGTGGTCTGTGGGTTCCGGGGCTGTGCCTAGCGATGTGGGCCACCAAGAGTCGTCCCAGGCTGATGGGGTGGGTCGGGGAATGAGGACCTCCGTCTTGTCTGAATTCAGCTTCAGTCTGCTGTCCTTCATCCAGTCGGCTACGGCCTTCATTCCTCTGTGGAGGTTGGCTTTGGCCTCAAGTATAGGCCCTAAAGGTCTCCAATAGTGTGGCCTGGGTTGTAACCAAGCCTGTGTTAGGCACAAAGCATTCCACTACTGTCAAATGTAGTTCAGAATGGAATAGATTGTTGTGTTGTGCCATGGTAGGGAAGCCCAACTGACTCTCCAGGCCACCGCCAAAACGCATTTGCAGTGTCACTCGAACTGGGGAGTGGTAGGAGAATATGTGGTCCGGTGTGAGATGGTGCCCAGCGAGGGCCCAGGGTGGCAGAAACAAGCCAATAGTCATTACAGGACCTTGTATTGTGCTTTGTTGAATAATACGTGCATGCCAGGGAGGATGCATATTGCAGGCGCCAGGGAGCCTGGAGCAAGTATGTGTCACTTAGATCGCGGAGGACATGGAGTGACTGCAGCTTAACCGCTGGCATAATCGCTGTAGTATCCAGTAGGGGATCAATCAGCAGGTTGAAGTCACCTCCCAGGATAATGTGGTCAAAGTCAATGTGCCCTATTTGAGTCACATGTGTTTGTAAGAATTCTGGAGTATCGACATTGGGGGCGTGAAAATTAGCAAATGGTAAATGATGCCCAGCCAGGGTTCCTGTCACCAACACGTATCTGCCATTCTCATCCAATAGAGAGGCAGGGGAATGAAAGGGGAGATTTTTGTGGATTAGAGTTCAGACCCCATGCGAGTATGTGCTGTAGCATGAGAAGGAATGGTGTGGGCCCCAAGTAGAGGCAAAGGTGTTGGACTTTCGGGGAGGAAGGTGTGTCTGTTGAAAAGAGGCCACTTGTGTGTCATGTTGAGGCAGGTATTGCAACACCTGCTTGTCCTTATGGGGATTCGTATGGGTATTGTTGAGGACCCAGATGTTTCAAGTAAAGAATGCGAATTTCGCTGCTGACCCCTTATGACCCAGTGGCATCACCATTAAATAGTATTGGCATACTGCCAGAAGGAAGCTCTTCACTGGCGCGCCTGTCCCCTTAATTGTGTGAGCAAATAAATTAAGTAGCAGAAGTAAAGCACTATTGGTCTTTCAAAAAACAAATAGCCAGCTATGTAGCAAATGGCCAGCAAATGTAAACATTTAACTTTGTGCTGCCAAACAGATACAAAGGGTCGGATTTAGAGTTCGGCTGCCGGGTTACTCTATCACAAATGGGATGGATATCTCATCCGCGGTACAACAAGTGCATTATATCCAAACAGGGGTGAGGGGATGGGGGTATGGGGGAGAGGAGGAAATAAAAAAAAAACACTTAGCTTGATACCGCCTCTCCTCTGTCCTCTTCTCATCTCTTTGGCAGCAGGAACCAGAAATCACACAACCTCCTAGACTCCCCTGACTAATCACAATGCTGCCTTACAGCAGTGTTGTCATTGGTCTGAGCGCCGTGGTTCAGTGCTCAGATAGAGGCTGGCAGGCTGTGCATGTTCTCCACCCAGGCTGTAATGCAGCCTGGGTGGAGAACGTGCAAAGTGTGCATGACTGTCTGACCGGCCAAAACGTAGAGCGCTCTGCAACCCTGCGGGCATCCTGGCGCTAAAAGATAGCAAGTGGTCATGAGTGAACTGTTAAAGAAGATAAAGGGCGATCAGCAGAGGAAGGGTACTGTTACTAAAAAAGCAGGATTTTCAGACTTTTGGAAAGAGCCAGGTCTTAACTCTTTTACGGAACAACATCAAACTCTGAATGCTCCTGATTTCCAAGGGAATACGATTCCAGAGGCGGGCTGCTGCCACACTAAAAGCTCTCCCCCCCAGGGTAACCTTCTTTGTCCTGGGGATTCTAGCCAGAGGAGGAGCGGAGAGTGCGTGTAGGTTCATACCATTGGAACCTATCTTGAATCAGCTTGGGACCTTGCCCATGGAGTGCCCTGAACACTATACGTAAAGATTTGAACAGGATCCTCTGGGGTACTGGCAGCCAGTGTAACTCTGCCAGTGCTTGTGTTGTGCTCGGCCTAGAATTAACTTAGCTGCTGCCGCCTGAATACTCTGGAGCCTAGCAATCAGGTATCCAGGGGATTACAGAAGCAGCGCATTACAGTAATCCAGGCGGCTCAATATTATACTCCTGACTACCGTAGTTCGCGCCTGTACTCGCAGCAGCAGTAGCGCTTTCCGGAGTCCTCCTATGACAGTATAACAGTTAAATAAAATGATAATAACGTTGTGTTATTATCATTTTTTTCTGTTTTGAACTGCTCAGTGGGGCGAAGCTCCACCACCATAGCGGAAGAGCCCCCACTGATCCAAAGGCACTTATAATACAGCGGATGAGATATCTTTCATGTTTGTGATGGAGTAACGTCCACGCCAAACTCTAAATCAGATCCAGTATTCCCAATCAATAGAGTAAGTTGATAAAGCACGACCTGCTCACATGACCCAAAAACAATAGAATTAAGCTATACAGTGTCACAGATACACAATGTAATCACAAAGTAGCAGAAACAAAATGCAAAAGCACACAGATTCAACTCAAACGTAACTCACAAGCAGCAAGAAAAAATAAAGTTTGTGTGAACCACGCATATTTATATTGTCACGTGTCTTTTCTTGATGTTAATGCTTCCTGCTTGAGAATGCAGGATTGGTGAAATGCTAGTGTTATCTTTTAATGTGCTATATAAATAAAGCAGGAAAAGAGATTGCATAGTAGATCCCCTTGTTGTGTAATAAAATTTGGTATGGATGGCTTTTTTTGTTTTATTGTTTCCCCCCATTCTGTATACCTATGGAGTTGTGCTGTTTCATCTAGAGCACCACGTCACTATGGTGAAAGGTTCACTCGACAAAAGTAGGTGACATAGCATAGCATACTATGTAGTCGGTACAGTGATATGTGAATGCATACTACAAATGATGCTGGATTTTTGTGAAATTTAATTGAGGGCTTTTCAGACATTGAAAGGGTGTTTTTTGGTAAATAATGTTTCCTTTTCTTGTCAATATTCACTCTATGTGCCCCAATTAAACTATGTATGTATTCACGATAAGTAGGAGGTTTTAAAAACAATGTGTCTCCTTGCATATTTAATTTGATGTTTCTTTAGTTAATGATGGTAGTACAGACAACAACATTTTCAATACATTACAATGAAAATTGAAGAACCCAGCTTATAGAATGTCAATCAAACATTTTATTGGTAAACCAAATTTGGCACTGAAGGCAAGTAAAATAGAAACATATGCCACTTTTACAAAGCATTATGTGAACTACAAGCCATGTGGTATCTTTGAAGTTAACATCTATCAGATACAAATGCACGTGCCACTTGTGGGACCACATAGTGATCACAACCGGTCATAAAATGACTTTCATTCCACCCAAATACAATGACCATCAATATGTTGTTAGAGCCTTCCATGAATAGTACCAGACATAGCTAAAAGTAGGCATGTTTAATTGCAAATATAAGAATCACTTTTTAACAGCTTAAATTTAGACACATTTGAAAAAATTTCGTCTATGAGAAGGCAAACAATACATATGTGTTTGTGCAAAACATTATGACGAAGACACTACCCTTTGGTAATGGTGTTTCTGGTGGAAACTCTATCTAACTGCAGATTCCTCACCTTGTGAATATTCCTCAGGTGTTAAACTGGATCCAAGAAAACTCAAAAGCAGTTCTACTGCACGCCAATAATTGGTAGTGTGCGGCTCCGTGTCAATGTCATTCCGTTTCAGAAAAGACAGCTCCGCCTATAGGCACCACCCCTGCATGCTGAATTCAGTTTCTTCCATAGGTTTGACTGCGCTCTCTCAGATGCAGAGCCAATGAGAACACCAGTATGGCAAATGTGCACATCTCTAGACTGGGATCTTTTTTATAAGGAAAAGAGTCCATTCCACAGATCGGTGAGGTGGGAGGGCGATGAGGAATCTCCAGTTAAAATACCCACCAGAAAGAGCATTACTGTTGCTCTTCTAATGGATATTTCTCAGATCCCTCCACTTGTGAATAGATACCAAAGCAGTACCTCCTCAGGGGTGGGTCTGTGGAATGGGTCAGACCAAAATGTCTTGCAGTACTGAACAGGCCAAAGACCCATCCCAACGGACCTGGCTTTCAAGTCAATAGTGCTTTGTGATCATGTGCACTGATGCCCACATAGCAGTCTGAGAAATATCTTGGACAAGAACTGCGTGTGCCAGCGCAGTAGTAACAGCCTTGGTTCAAGCGGAATGAGCCTTTAATCCTTCAGGAGGGTGCTTCTTAGCTAAGGTGTAACAGGATTTAATACAGAGGACTTTTCACTTAGAGATGCTTCTTTTTTGAACTGCATGCCTTTCTTTGCTCCAGAAAATCCGACAAAGTGTTAAGCATCCTCCTGATGATGGAGAGTTCATTACTGTTTGAGTTATGTTTAAGCGCGAAAAGAGGAGGAGAATACTGAAAATAGCGGAATCTCCACGGAGGTGACATGCGGTCTACACTCTGACATGTATTACTGTGGAAACGAACATCACCCCGGCTGAGGTGGAAATGTTGTATGTTTGTATATCCGCATGCTCTAATGGTTTGGAGAAATAAAACTAATAAAGAATTTTTTTTTAAAAAGCATCCACCTGATGGTCCCTGGTACGAGTGCTCAAGTAGCTGAGGTCTCCTACAGGGTTCAGATGTTGGAGTCTCTCCTCCTCTTTCAAGGTGTAAGGTGGGGCAAGGAAAGCCAGTAGGGTAATAGCCTTCTGGACATGGAACGGTATTACTTCTTTTAGCAGAAATGCAGTTTGAGTTCTCAGCACCAGTATGTCTGGAAAAAATGTGGTGTAAAGCAGCGGGACCGAGAGTGCCTGCAGCTCACACAGCAAGTTGATGTTATCACGACCAGAAAAACTGTTATCAGGGTTAAGAGGTGTAGTGGGCAATTGTGCATTGACTCAAAAGGGGCATACATTAAAAAAGTGAGACCCAAATTCAAGTATGACTGTGGCATCACGTAGGGCTTTGGCAGGAATATATGTTGTAAGAAACCTCATCCCAACAGGTGATTTAAACAAAGAAAAGTGATCTGGTAACTGTGAAAAAGCCATAAGAACTGAGAAATAACCTTTAACAGTGCCCAGAGGAAGGCCCTGTTGGGCCCAAGACAAAAAAAGGAACCTTCCAACAGTTTGGCCTGTTCAATCTAGGTCCATCTGGGGGTTACCACACCAAGCCACACAATTGCCCCAGCAACCAGTGTACACCAACTGTGTGGAAGGGCACCAAGCTGCCAGGAAACATCAATGACCTCAGGAGGGAGGTCAAATAGACTCAACCGCTGCTGCTCAATCTCCACGCATGAAGGTACAAAACTATGCCCTGCTGCGACCTGCACCACCTCCAGATACAGTTGCCAGTCATGAGCCAGTTGGTGGTGGTGGCTGAGTACGTCCATTGTGGTGTTTAGAGATTCTTTCAGTTGGTGTACAACCACAATTTGTCATTTCCAGAGGTGTAATGCTTCCTAATACAGGGCCTAAGACCCCACCCCACTCTGCTTGTTGTAGCATCACCTGGCAATGCTGTCTTTCTGTCTGTGAAAAGCTGTACCAGGCTTCTTTTGACAGTTGGTCAAAAGGCCTTCAATGCCAAGTGAATCACCCTCAACTTCAACAAACTGATGTGGAGTTGGGTTTCTGCTGGAGGCCAGAGTCCTCTTATCTCCAGCATTTCAAGGTGGCCTACCGCACCCAGCAGCAATGTGTTACTGTCCATTGTCAGCCCTGGGTGGGATATGGAGAGATGTCCGCCACTGGCAAAATTACATTTGAGTAGCCACCACTTAAGAATATTTGCAATTTCTCTAAACCTGGATATGATCCAATAGGTCCCCTCGTGTTGTGCCCTCTGGAACTTCAGAACCCACTGCAGAGTGCACATGTTCCACCTAACACATTTGAGTAGCAGGGTGCAGGAGGCTATCTGTCCCACAAGCATCAGAATTATCCTAATTGAAATCACAACAGAGGCTAAAACATTGGGATCATAGTCTGAATTTCCTGGACTCTCCGCTCCAGGTTAAAGGCATGAAACTTCACTGTATCAAGGGGAGCTGTGGTGAATGGGACCATATGCAAAGGGGTCAGGTGTGGCTTTGACATGTTCACAGTGAATCCTAACAATGTTAGAAGGTTCTCTGTTGTCTGCAGGTGATCTACAACTGCATGGTGTGAACCTAGCTTTAACAGCCAGTTATTGAGGTAGGATTAGACTGGAACACTCAACCTTCGAAGATGGGCTGCAACCACTGCCATTACTTTTGAGCACACCTAAGGGGCACTGCTAAAAGCAAGCACCTCCAACTAGAAATGCTCTTGGCCCACTGTGAACCGCA
This sequence comes from Lissotriton helveticus, assembly GCF_964261635.1. Lineage (NCBI taxonomy): Eukaryota > Metazoa > Chordata > Amphibia > Caudata > Salamandridae > Lissotriton > Lissotriton helveticus. The sequence goes on from NC_136070.1 coordinate 630,032,366, forward strand.
GGTAATGCCTGTGTGCCTGCAGGACTGGAATGTGGAAATATACATCCTGCAGGTCCAACACTACCATCCAGGACAGACAGAACCTTGGCTAATGTCAGAGTCTGTAACTTGTTCTTTTGCAGGGTGAACGTCCAAGATAGGATGGAGGCGTTCATCCTTTTTCAGCATAAGGAAGTAGCAGGAGTAACATCCAGTACCTGCTTCTGAGCCCAGAATACTCTCTATGGCTCATTTAGCCAGACCCCCCAGGATTTTGCGATTTCGTGAATTGTCAAAAGACTACAAAATCAGCACTTTTGTAAAAATCCAGCGATTTTTACAGCAGTGCCCGCAAAATTAGATTGGTTTTATTTTTATATCCAGGGGGTCTGCTCTTTGGGCAAGCCTGCTCAGTGTCTGCACTTGTGGTTCTCATTCTGCTGCTTGGCAGTTTTCCTAGAAGAACATATGTGCCTTTTCTGCCGTCTTGTGGCTATGTGCAGAGCAGTAATTGCAACCTTTAAATAAATAGTTCCTTATAGTAATAACTGTAGTGGCGAAGCAAGGAAGTAAGGAATACCTTTCTTCTGCAGAATGGACTTTCAGAATGCTTATGTTTTTTTACTGACTGGGTGGGTGTATTATTTTGTACTTGCAGCTGTTTCACTAGTTGACTGGGGACTATTTATATTGCTCAAAATGGAAATTTGCTCAGTGTTTGCCAGTCTCCTCCAGACCTGATTGTTGCAGGCAGGGCACTCCATGAAATGCAGCTCAGAGATGTGTGATGTAGCCCTGAAGCAACATCATTGCTTCACAAGTCTGGTTCACAAGTGCGATTCTCCACAAAGAACCTGTCACAGTCTCTCCTCTGCTCTGTCTCCCAATCCCCTGGCAGGAACAGCGTTCCTCTGATCAGAGCAACTCGGGAACTACCACTTATGTGAGTGTCACGAATGCCGACTAATGTGCCCTATATGATAAGACAGCCGTGGAGGTATGGGATCGAGTGGTGACTAGAGTCTTGAAGAGTCCATGGCCAAGGACCTCGTTATTCGGATGCTGCTGCCCTTTGGCTGTATCAGTAAGGATATGTGTGTGGTGCGAGGGAGAGTGGGGGTTGTGAGACATTGGGGACCTCTAACCGGGAGAAAGTATAGCAGAAAAACACCCTCAGACACTTTAAACAAGCCTATTTCAAAGTGGAATACTCAGCTAAAACAGTTTCAATTGATTTAAGGCAGAAATGGAACGATTACGAGTAAAATAAAGTGCTGCAAGAATGCTTCAAAATTTCCCAATTTAGAACAGCAAAATTTCAGGTTTTTTGCCTCAAAATTCGCATATCTATGCCGCAATATACTGAAACGGTCTGTTTAGCCTGAAGGGCCTGCACTTTGTGCTGTTAAATGGACAAGTGGTCCTCAGTCAGCCTCTCTGATGCAGTGGAAAGTGTTTCAAAAAGGGGGTGGTGATGGACAGAGTATCTGAGTTAATCAGAACACTCCTACCCAGTCAACAGATCAGGGCTTGATCCATCACCGTTTTTTAGCTCACTGCACCATCCCAGTTCAGAACCTGGCTATATGCAAATTAGTCTGTCCCTGGCCCAGTGCATCATGGGAACAGGGCAGACCAAACTACCAAGCCAATTCTTCACTGGAAAGGAAACAAGCTTCCGGGGACCGGTTTCTGGCATTACAGCCGTCTTCGGCCCGGCTTGCTTGAATCCTGATGGTGCAATGAGCAAGGGACTCATGTCTGAGCATACCCTTCCACACTCATGGTGGCCAAAATAGTTTCAAAAAGGGGGTGGTGATGGACAGAGTATCTGAGTTAATGAGAACACTCCTACCCAGTCAACAGATCCGGGCTTGATCCATCACCGTTTTTTAGCTCACTGCACCATCCCAGTTCAGAACCTGGCTATATGCAAATTAGTCTGACCCTGGGCCAGTGCATCATGGGAACAGGGCAGACCAAACTACCAAGCCAATTCTTTACTGGAAAGGAAACAAGCTTCCGGGGACCGGTTTCTGGCATTACAGCCGTCTTCGGCCCGGCTTGCTTGAATCCTGATGGTGCAGTGAGCAAGGGACTCACATCTGAGCATACCCTTCCACACTTGTGGTGGCCAAAACGATTCAAAAAGGGGGGGGTGATGGACAGAGTATCTGAATTAAGCAGAACACTCCTACCCAGTCAAAAGATCAGGGCTTGTCTCCTTTCTGGTGAAGAATTGGCTTGGTAGTTTGGTCTGCCCTGTTCCCATGATGCACTGGCCCAGGGACAGACTAATTTGCATGTAGCCAGGTTCTGAACTGGGATGGTGCAGTGAGCTAAAAAACGGTGATGGATCAAGCCCTGATCTTTGGACTGGGTAGGAGTGTTCTGCCTAATTCAGACACTCTGTCCATCACCACACCCTTTTTGAATCGTTTTGGCCACCACAAGTGTGGAAGGGTATGCTCAGATGTGAGTCCCTTGCTCACTGCACCATCAGGATTCAAGCAAGCCGGGCCGAAGACGGCTGTAATGCCAGAAACCGGTCCCCGGAAGCTTGTTTCCTTTCCAGTAAAGAATTGGCTTGGTAGTTTGGTCTGCCCTGTTCCCATGATGCAATGGCCCAGAGTCAGACTAATTTGCATGTAGCCAGGTTCTGAACTGGGATGGTGCAGTGAGCTAAAAAACGGTGATGGATCAAGCCCTGATCTTTTGACTGGGTAGGAGTGTTCGGCTTAATTCAGATACTCTGTCCATCACCACCCCCTTTTTGAATCGTTTTGGCCACCACAAGTGTGGAAGGGTATGCTCAGATGTGAGTCCCTTGCTCACTGCACCATCAGGATTCAAGCAAGCCGGGCCGAAGACGGCTGTAATGCCAGAAACCGGTCCCCGGAAGCTTGTTTCCTTTCCAGTAAAGAATTGGCTTGGTAGTTTGGTCTGCCCTGTTCCCATGATGCACTGGCCCAGGGTCAGACTAATTTGCATGTAGCCAGGTTCTGAACTGGGATGGTGCAGTGAGCTAAAAAACGGTGATGGATCAAGCCCTGATCTTTTGACTGGGTAGGAGTGTTCTGCTTAATTCAGATACTCTGTCCATCACCACCCCCTTTTTGAATCGTTTTGGCCACTACAAGTGTGGAAGGGTATACTCAGATGTGAGTCCCTTGCTCATTGCACCATCAGGATTCAAGCAAGCCGGGCCGACGAGGCTGAAATGCCAGAAACCGGTCCCCGGAAGCTTGTTTCCTTTCCAGTAAAGAATTGGCTTGGTAGTTTGGTCTGCCCTGTTCCCATGATGCACTGGCCCAGGGTCAGACTAATTTGCATGTAGCCAGGTTCTGAACTGGGATGGTGCAGTGAGCTAAAGAACGGTGATGGATCAAGCCCTGATCTTTTGACTGGGTAGGAGTGTTCTGCTTAATTCAGATACTCTGTCCATCACCACCCCCTTTTTGAATCGTTTTGGCAACCACAAGTGTGGAAGGGTATGCTCAGATGTGAGTCCCTTGCTCACTGCACCATCAGGATTCAAGCAAGCCGGGCCTAAGACGGCTGTAATGCCAGGAACCGGTCCCCGGAAGCTTGTTTCCTTTCCAGTAAAGAATTGGCTTGGTAGTTTGGTCTGCCCTGTTCCCATGATGCACTGGCCCAGGGTCAGACTAATTTGCATGTAGCCAGGTTCTGAACTGGGATGGTGCAGTGAGCTAAAAAACGGTGATGGATCAAGCCCTGATCTTTTGACTGGGTAGGAGTGTTCTGCTTAATTCAGATACTCTGTCCATTACCACCCCCTTTTTGAATCGTTTTGGCCACCACAAGTGTGGAAGGTTATGCTCAGATGTGAGTCCCTTGCTCACTGCACCATCAGGATTCAAGCAAGCCGGGCCGAAGACGGCTGTAATGCCAGAAACCGGTCCCCGGAAGCTTGTTTCCTTTCCAGTAAAGAATTGGCTTGGTAGTTTGGTCTGCCCTGTTCCCATGATGCACTGGCCCAGGGTCAGACTAATTTGCATGTAGCCAGGTTCTGAACTGGGATGGTGCAGTGAGCTAAAAAACGGTGATGGATCAAGCCCTGATCTTTTGACTGGGTAGGAGTGTTCTGCTTAATTCAGATACTCTGTCCATCACCACCCCCTTTTTGAATCGCAGTGGAAAGTGTGGCAGAGTAGAAAGAAATGGGAGAGCATAGCCCCAATGGAAAATTTGGAAGACCCATTTCACAAACATAATGGCTTGCAACCCTGGGAGAAAATGGTGAATCCTGCTTTGTACAGGGCAGCTCTATGTTAGAAAGGACACACTAAAGGGGTTGTTAATGTGGGTGTCCTGGACAGGTGTGGGCCTGAGCTGTACGCTGTCCCTGATGGTCTTGCCACTGTCTCTGGGACTCGCAGCCTCAACCTAGAAAGGGCTTAGAATTTTGCTATGCTGCTGGTCAGGGTCTAATGTGGGGGGTACTGGAATCCGCTGGAGTATACCAAAAATGGACACAATTGTTGGGGAACCTATCTAGCAGGTGTAGAATGACCCAAAAAGCAAGCTGTGGTGCAACTCTCTTTGAATCTCTGTAGGGCTGAATCTGCTTTCCTACCACAGAGGTGAGAGCCATCAAATAGCATATCCATTATGGATTCTTGGATATCAACAGAGAAGCATGTAGACCTCATTGAAGTATGTTGCTGAAACACCACACTCTTACTAGTAGTTAGGCCCAAACAATTGGTCATACCCAGGCCAGAGCTGATAACAAATGTTGCTGCATTGCATCTATCTTGAATAGTTTGGGCTAAGGATACCTCAAAGTGTGGGACTGCTAGTAAAACCTGGCCAACCATTTCCCATAAAGCATGTGTGTGGTGGCCAAGAAGGCAACTGGCATGCACTGAACGTAGAGAAAGGATTGCAGAAGAATGCATGCACTTACCAAACGCTTCCATTAATTTTAATTCATGGTCAAGCTTTAGGGTTAACACGACCAGCGAATGACTGATTAATCAAGTTGTCTGGCATAGGATGCTAGGTAAGAAAGTCAGGGTCTAATGTAGCTGGCCTGTGGCAACAATTGACCAACCTGATGACCGGGACATGGTTTTTCCCATGTGCTCAAGAGCATGCTGTAGTTTTAAGAGGAAACGTTCCCTTCTACACTAGTACAATTTAGAAAAAAGAAAGTTAAATAAATGTGATCATAAAGCAAAGGAGTAGAGCTCTAGATCCACACCTAAAGGTACGGAAAGAAAAGAATATACGCAAGCGCACAGATTTGGCGCATAAATGCGCCTCTATCGTTCCTATTGGAACAGAACGACATTGAAGCGGAGCCACATGAATCCAGCCATCGTGCACGAGTTTTCCAGATCCAATCTGATGCCTAGGGAATATTCACTAGGTAAGGAATCTGCGGTTAGAAGTATCCACCAGAAGTTTGAGGTTCAAATACAAACAGTAACTTGATGTTAGAAGGCAACACCTAGTGATGACTGCGTGTTAAATAAATGTGTTACTTTTCCTCTATCTTTAGTGTTTTATTTCAAAACACATGCTTTTTATACTGTATTGAGAACAAAGCTTTCATTGTTATGTATTTTCAACTCATAAAGATGAATGTTATGAAGTGAGCCACATGTTTTACTCTGCCAATTAGTTATCAAATTAAATAAAACATCACAAGCTTATCTAGTATGCACAGTGCTGCAAAGCTAGAATTAAACGTCAGTGTGTTTATGAATTTAGGGACAACAATATCAGCACAACTGTATATTTATGACATGTATGACGTACGTTACTCTCTCACTTTCTTGCAGAGTCCAATCATAATTACAGCATAACTTCTTACATATTTACATTGTATATGTTCACCAACTGAGCGCATTCTGGCTTTACAAGACATTACTTTAGTTACAAAGAATGTGAAGTCTTGGGACTAAACGACAAATCATAAGCCAGTTGTTCCTGGCGGGCGAAGGGACATTGTGACTACAACCAGACTTTCTACTACTTTCCAATCGAAGTATTTCATCCAATCCAAACCTAATGACCATTAACATGCGCTTGAAGTCTTGGAAGAATTGTTCTATGCATGGCTTAAGACCAAAACATGACTAATTACAATAAAACAATAGCCTGGCTTAGTTACAAACATTAGACATAAATAAAATGTTTATTAATGAAATAAATATATGTGTTTCTTAAATAAAGCATTAAGGAAATGTCACTTTATAAATAAATAATGAAGTTGAAACAATAACAATTTTATGTATTACTCTCTATAGGTAAAAAATTCAAAAAGTGTGTCCAGCACTAGTAACAATTGTTAATACTTTCTTTCACTTTGGGATGGTTTAGTACTCGTGCATGATATGAACGTTCCTTTTTTAAGCATTCTAATGAGATAAAGCCCAACCAAGTTTCAAGTTTATTTAAATAATTGCTAAGTTACTTAAAACCATTGCAATAAAAGATATACATGGTATAAATACACTATTACATGATGGATAAAATTGGTAATTCTAAAATGTGAATCTTTAAAGTCAACTTTAAAATTGTCGAGTGGTAAGCGAAAGATTTAAAAAAATGATACTCTCGTGAACTGGAGGGACTGTTATAACAGGATAGATGTTTTCACATGGGACAATGACACATGAAAGGGAAAACTGTTTGGAGTTTAATTTGAGGTGTATTTCCAGCTCATGGATTTTCATCAATTATATTTAGTTCAAGAGAAAAACAGGTTTGCCCCCTTTACTTTTATTCATTAAGAATGATGTAACCATTTGCAAACGTTGTAAAATAAACCTACAACCTATTTATCTATGTAAAAAAAAAAAGAATGATGTAACCATTTAAGTAGCAGTTTAGGTCGGCAGCACTGAACAAATTAAATTTACTATAATCTTTGCTCCACCTTTAGCAAAGATTTGACAAAGCCCCAGTTTAGCTGAGGGTCCCCTGGACCAAAACACGCTAAAATTGCCTGCCTTTTTGTTCGAATTCCCCTTTGATTAAATGCTGTGATTAATAGTTGTTTCCTTTCTGTCTGTATTGTGTTGCAGGAATGGACTAGGTGCAACAGATCTTCCTTATTGGTCCCACAGAGCCAACAGGTAGCAGGGAGATTGCCATGTAGCCAGGGTGCCATATGTTCTTTAAAGCCCTACCAATATTTTATTAAAAAGGTGATTTAAAATTAACGTATGCATCTGTCTATACACAATTCTTCATTTAACATTTTTTAAATTATGTTATTATTAATGTAAGTTAACACTTTCTCTATCTGAATGAGCTTCTGCTCTCGCTTTTAAAAGTGGCCACTGCTCTATTTTGTCATACACCTATAACATGTATTTATTCACCTAATCTGTCCATCACTTCATAATACAATGTATATATTTTGCCAACATATAACTATACCTACCGCCCACACCTACCGTTCCTATGTGCCCTAATCTACCATACTAACCAATTATACCTACCATACCTATCATGGTTATCAAAACTACCTACCATACCTACAAACTGGACTTTTGGTACCTATTGCACCAACTTTACCATACTTACTTTGTCTACTGTTGTAGTGTAGTTCCTATATTCCCAATAGGCTCTGCGCATAATATATACTATAGATTTGACGTAGAACTGAGGTCTACTAGGTCTCTATTAGACTTAATTGTGAGTGCCAGCTAGCTCAGAGGCCACTAGAAACTTTCTTGAATTAACAAGAAGGGATTAATTTTTGACAACTGCATAAACATGACAACTTTGTTTACCAAGAATAAGAAATGTATCTCTAGAGTCACGGAAACACTAGATAGATATTTCACTCAGTCAATCATGCATGCTTTGTTTCACCAGAGGTGCAGAGAAATAGAGAGACGGGCGTTTTCAATAAAAAGTATTTATTGAACAGTCTTCTTTCTCATGCAGAGGAAATGAACCGCTACAATCGTAATACTGGTTGCAAAGTACAATGCGTACAGTACGAAGAGTATTATAAAATAATACTGTAAAAGCATGATATGGTTTCTAAGCCATAAAATACATGGAATACATACATTAATAAATAAAGACTAAAAGTACTCAACTGGTGCTTCTAAAATACCCCTACCCCGGTGTACCTAACCTAGGTCTAGTAAAAGGGAAGAAGTAAGTGAGGTGTAGCTTAGTTTCAGTATTCTTTTGCCAAGAATCTATCAAAGAATTCGCTGAGGGTCTAATCAGCTCCGTACCTTGGTTTAGACTGAAGGAGGTCTGGTATCTCTCTCTCAGGACGTGATTTCCCAACAACCCACAAGGGTAGCTTGGAAACACTGGAGCTGGATTTCTTGGCAAAAGAAAAGACAGCGTCTCTCTCGGTGTGTCTGCTGGAGGGTCGGCTTCCTTCGGCACTTGCTTCGGCGAGCTGAGTCATGTAGGTAGATAGTCGAACTGCTCCAAACCACAGTGTGTTTGCCTGGGCAAGTGTGAAAATATTTATACCTTGAAGGTGCCGAGTTTGACGTAAGGTTGGACATAATAACGTCATCAAAGACTCAGTTCTTTGAAAACTCTGTGAGTAAATCAATATTCAAGCAAGGGGAGGTCCCTGACTGCTGAAGGCGGGTTTTTCCAAGAAATCGTTGTGGATTTTCGGAACTAGTGAAAGTATTTGGACTGCATAGGCTAAGTCTAAATATGGTTATGATTTCTATGCCTATATAGGGATAGGGTGATTTATACCTATTTATGGGCATGAATCGGGAAAATTACACTAGTGTCCTAAATTCATATACAACACCCACGCCACTTTATTATGTTTAACATTACCAAATTATAAGCACTAAAAACATATCTAAAGCATGTGTTTACAATCCCACCCAAAATACACAAAATGCATTTCAACATGGTTGCACACGAAAAATGAGCATTTGTACAGTACGCATATAAAAGGAATGATTTCATCCTAAGCATATAGTATGATATTAGCAATGCTAACTGAATGAATCATGAGTTTACATTTCTATGAAATGGCTCTAGGTTTACAGAAAAAAGGTTGAGACCATTCCATAGCAGAATATACAGACTGTTATTGTTTATGAGGACAAGGTAAGATATTGTCTCTAGGAAGTGTTCGAAAAGAATTTCCTGTTCTCTAAAGATAGTTCTACTCTAAGCAGATTACTCTGTGCCCCAAACAAAATGCAATTTTGTAAAAAGTCAAATCAAAAACAGTAAAAAAAATGGAGTTCCAAAGTTAGAAGCTTTGTTTTTGAAAAACGAAGGCCAAATTTCAGAGTTCATGGAACGCTGTGTGCAGATTTCAAAAGTTATTCTCGGGGTCAGGAGAAAACATCAAATCGTCTAGGCTGGCAAAGAAATCGTCTACCACAGTAGGTGAAAGTGGATCTACTTCATTAAGTAGATCAATTGTGCACAGATGAGAAGCATCGCCTTCATCGTCATTCGCATTAGCAATGTTCGCAGCAGATGGTACCTGTGTGCCTGTTGTTCCACGTACCTCACCATTAGTTGTAGTTGCTGGTGAGATCTCTACTAATGCCGTTATCAGGATTGGCAGCCGTTGGGGGCAACACGATGCATGAGCCGTTACCGGACCTAGCAAAGCGTCAACACCCGTTGGCAGTGCTGATGGAAGTGTAAGACAAACGTCCAACACACATTCTTCTCCGCAAAGCAGGCATCGTAGAACAGGTAAGATGCAATCTTGCCAGATTGGTCTGAACGAGAGAAACCATGTGGTATTCAGATCTCTTAAACGAGCCAAGCCAAGAATCTGTGTAATTCTGTCATGGTACCGCATGGCTAGGAGAGCATTCTCCATGGTAGTCTGGGTATCGTTGGCGACTGGACTTGCCATATCGGAGCAGAAGAAACAAAAATAGAATTCCTGCAACGAGTCCCAAAATAAGAGGCAGGCCGCCGAACACAGAGTGCATGACATTTGGAAAAATGCCTAGGCCTGCTTCAAAGGGTGCTAACAGTCCCAAAGAAACTGCCTTAAATACATGTACAATACCACTGGTATCAGACATGTTTAAGATACGACCTAACATTTCTGCGAAATGTATTGGACAGTTCGTTGATAATAGGGCATGTATCTCAGGAGAAGTCCTTGCGACTTGCAGATCATATGTTTCTCTGGACGAGGTCAGTGGCACAGTTTTTTGCAAAAGAATGGCTTTCATTCTGCTTAAAGTATCTATTCGTATAGAAGAGATATTCAGTGAAGGCCATAACAGCGACTCCCTGTCTGTCCTGCTGTTAGGAAACTATTCTTGCATACAACAAGTGACCCTGGCTGACGCACTAACCAGATAGGCTATGCCTGGCATCATTCCACAACAGCTGTGATCACTCAACATTATGTAGCTACCATTGGATAGATGCCTAAAAACTGGGTCTATCACTGCCGCTGGAGATCCGTGCAGGTGGCAAGAAAGGTTATTCGAAGAACCCTCGCAGGCTCCGTGTAAATTAATACCTTGACACAAAAGTGTACTGCTTAGCGAGTTCTTACAATTTTTTCCACTAAGAAATACCTCCTTTCCCCCACTCCAACATTTGTGTGTGTATGGTAAATTCCAGGTCGACTTAATGTACTCTTACCCAACCTTTCATACAGGCCCGCTGGTATGTGTCTTAAGTAATACTGAAACTGGAAAATCACTGGTATCGTGATGGTGCCATGTATTTTCCATTCCACAACTGGTTTCTCAGAAACAGTTAATGGTAATCTTTCCAGTTTTTCTATGCACAGCACCGTATAGTCTGCTCCTCTTTGTGCCAAAGAGATTTGTTTATCTGTAAGGTTAAAGACAGTAAACAATAACATGGTGTTAATTAGACGCCATGGCACGTAGCCTGAACGGAGATTTTGTAATGGCCAGCCTAGCAGCATTATAGAACGTAATTGAGACTGGCCATGTTGTAACATTAGCAAGTCCTGCTCTATTATGTCAATGGCAGAGGATACAATGCTGTCCAAAGAATAAATTCTGGAGGACAGAGTTGTTAACCCATTGTTCACTACGGAGAGAGCTTTCTCTAAATTAATACAATCAATTTCTCGTATTCTTTCTATATTTTCCATTTGCGTGACTTTTCATGCTTCATTGTAAGCAGAGTATATACCGGCGTTTATGAAACGCCTTCTGTAAGTAAAGTTAAGTGTTGTTTAATTTCTGGAAGTGTGAATTTCTGTAGCCACTCAAAGCATAGTTTTCCTACACTGTATGTTGTAATTATCCCTGGATGTTGTCTCTGGGAACATCTTGGATCTGGCCTAGTTACTGTCAACCCTTGTGTTTTGTTCAGGAATCTATCTTGACAGTTATTTGTGTCTGTGGGCCAGATTAACCATTTTTTCCAATCAGGATTAGTTCTGTTCTGTTGTAAAATCTGTTTTAAGTCTACCTCCTCATCTGCAGAGCTATTACTGTCAGTTGTGGGGGCTTAGGTATGGACGGTTTGTTTAACTCTTTTATCTTAGCCAAGCCAAGACAAGATGTTTGTTGAATAGTATCATTTAAAAACATTATTTGTTCTGGGATAATGCAGGCTCTGAATAAGGCTTCTAAACCTTGTACCTGCCAGTCTTTTGTGCCCCAGACAGTTTTTGTCTCAATGTTGTCTTTCCAAAAGTTAAACCCTAATCTAGACAGTTGAGCATAAAAGTATGCAGAATAAAGTTGTTTAGTATTGGTCAATATGTTTTTCATTCCTGTCTTATTTACATTTTTAAAATATAACATTTCTGGATTTGTGACATTAAAACTTGAGAAGTATGGAAACTTTTCATAAAATGTTTTAGAGTTGCCCTTTAGCGGCGTTGGACAATGTTTCCTTTGATTGTAAGTAAAAACATTTCTAGGATATACCGATTTGTGCAAATAATGGTGACCATAATGATTAAAACAATACATGAATGAATCAATGAATGAATGGTGTTTTATAACGCGCAAGTTAGCCCCTAAGGGCATCAAGGCGCGATAACAAACAAACATAGAGTCCAGGCTACCAGGTGAAGACCATTATGACCACCGAAACCAAGGCCTCTAGTAAGCCTGAGAGAAAAGCCAGGTCTTTACAGATTTCCTGAAGGTCAACAGGGAGGACTGGCTAGAGAGTTCGGGGGGGAGAGTTCCAGAGTTTAGGAGCTAAGGTGGAAAAAGCTCTACCACCCCATTTCGCTTTCACAACTCTGGGGACCGAGAGTAAGTTCTTAGATGCAGAGCGCAGTGTTCTTACGGGGGTATAGGCACACAGAAGGGACCTGATTCCCTCTGAGCCTGAGCCATGAACAGTACCGTGGGCCAGACACAGGAGTTTAAACGAAATCCTAGAGGGAATCGGAAGCCAGTGAAGATCCCTTCTGGCCAGGGTTGCCGAGGCTAGCCTAGGGAGGATCAAGACCATCCTGGCTGCAGCGTTCTGCACCATCTGAAGTCGGTGGATGGAGCTCTTGTTAATGCCACTATAAAGGGCATTACAATAATCTAGCCTCGATGAGACCAAAGCAACTGTTGCTTGTTTCCGGGCTGCATGGGATAAATAGGGGGCAATCTTCCTCAGCGTTCTAATGATGGCACAGCAGGTAGACACCGTTCTGTTTACCTGAGCGTCAAATGATAGAACGGGATCAATAAGAACTTCAAGGTTCCTGGCGGAGAGGGAGGGAGGGGGGCATTCCCCCAGGGAGGAAGGCCACCAGTCTTTTGACCATAGGTCCCGACTACCACCAAAAACCATAATCTCTGTTTTGTCCCCATTTAATTTTAAAAAATTTCGTGCCATCCAGTTAGAGACTGCCTCCATACATGCTCTAAACTTGAGAGCTGAGTCGCTTGCCGACTGGGTGATGGAGACCATGATCTGTGTATCATCGGCGTACGATAATACTTCAAGGCCGAAGGATCTCACCACCTTAGCAAGTGGGGTAACGTAGATATTAAATAACAAAGGGCTCAGTGAAGAGCCCTGTGGTACCCCACATTGCACTTCTTGGGAGGCGGAGAGGAGATTGCCCAGCTTAAATCTCTGCTCCCTAGGATGTAGAAAGGAGGAGAGTAAACTAAGAGCAGAGCCCTCTACCCGATATCCTTAAGCCTGGAGATTAGAATTGACGGGGACAAGATGTCAAAAGCTGCTGTGAGATCTAACAACACCAGCAGAGTAGGATGTCCCTTGTCGACCTCCAGGCGGATATTGTTGATCACAACCGTGAGGGCAGACTCCATGCTGTGTGTGGCGCGGAAACCGTGTTGAGAGATATCCAGTAGATTGGAACTCTCAATGAAGGCAGAAAGATTCCGATTGATATGGGCCTCAAGAATCTTGGCTGGGGCTGGAAGTAGGGAGATGGGACGAAAGTTTTTTAGCACTCCTGGGTCGAGAGAGGGCTTTTTGAGCAATGGTTTAACAACAGCCTTCTTCCAGGAGGAGGGGAAGATCCCCTCACTGATGGCCATATTCAAAACCTCTAATAGCGGAGGGAGAACAACCCCTCTGCAGGTCTTTAAGATTCTTAGAGGACAGGGGTCTAAGGGTGAGGATGAGTTGGTGGCATCAAGGAGCTTGTTAAGGTCTTTAGGGTCAAGAGAGGGAAACCGGTGAGACACAATTTGGGACAAGCTTTGGTGGTCTCAGTCTGGGGAGGTGAGATCATAGGGAGAGAAGGTACTGAATTGGCATCCATCTCCCGATTGCATATCTCGAGAGAGTTATAAATATCGGCAATCTTGGAGTGGAAGAAGCTTGCGATATTATTTCAGAGCTCCTGACTTTCGACAATAGAATCGGCAACTTTAGGGGCCGATAGGGAATCAATGATTTTAAACAAATCTCGTGATGAATTTAGAGAGGCAGTGAGAATGGTAAAATGGTTTCTTTTTTCCTCAACAATAGCCTTCTTATAATCTCTCAGTAGAGATTTGAGTAGGGTTTTTCCCAGAGGGTCAGGGTGAGCATGCCAAGATCTCTCCTGTTGTCTGCACTTCTGGCGTAGAAGTCTTAGGCGGTCAGAGAACCAAGGCTGAGAAGGACTCCTACCTGCTGAGTAATGACGTTTAGCCGGCGCTAAGGTGTCTATGGCGTTGGCTAAGGCGTTAGAAAGACCCAGTGCAGCTGTGTTGGGGTCAGATAAAGAGAAAGAGCTAAAAGCGTCCATAAATGGGGCAATGGTACCTTCATTGATTGCTCCATAATTTCTTCTGGTCTCCCAGATGGTACTCTTAAATGTATTAAGTGACGTGGAGTTCATTTTAAGATGGAAAGGAACTGCTCTATGGTCAGACCAAGAAAGAGGGATGGGGGACCAGTCGTTAGTCTGGCATCATTAGTAAAAATGCCATCCAATGTATGGCCTGCGGAATGCGTAGGGCCCTGGACCAGTTGGCGCAGACCACATGCGGCAAGACCATCTATTAATGTCATCGTATCCTTGGTGTCAGAGGCCTTTAGGTGAAAGCTAAAATCGCCCAAGATACTGAAATTAGGCTTGTCGACAAACGGCTCAATGAGTTTAAGAATATTTTGTTGCAAGGTAGTTCTAGGACCCGGAGGTCTGTAACAGAGAATCCCGGAGAAGGAGGCAGAGGGAAGGAAATTAATAGAGAGATGCAATGCCTCAAAATTATCGGAGGGAGAGGAGAGGGGCTCGGTGCGACAGGTAAAGGCATCTTTAAATAAGATTCCCAGTCCGCCGCCTTTGCGCCCAGTCCTATCCATCCTGGTTAGGGTATAGCCTACAGGGACTGCCTCCACCAAATCAGGGCCTACATTTGTTCATAATCTGATGAACCTTCTAAGTATTGATGTTTAGTGAATTTAGCTGACATTTCTAAATCTGTCATCATATTATTAACAGTTTCAAAGTCCCAATCATCAGAAAATGTGCAGGGTGAAACAAAGTCACTCAAAGAAACCTTAAACTGGTGTGGAATCGTCAACAGCTCATAATCAGTTGTGTCCCATGCTATACCACCAGGTATAGGAATGGCTGCGATGTTTACTGATGACAGGTGTCTTCGTTCACAATGAGATGATTTGTGAGGTTTCAGGAGCAAGTTCATGTTCTTACTTGCTGTGTCCATTGTAATATATTTTCCATCTATCATCTTTCCCAAACTTAAAACAAGAATGAGCCAAAGAAGGAGAAAAATTCCACAATCCAAAATTCAACCCATGGTGAAACCAGGTATATATTTTCAAGCTGATGATTGAGCTCTTGGATTTTTTCTTTGAAAGTTTTATTTGCTGGCGTAGTTTCAGGTTCACTGGGATCCTCAGAAAATGTATCAAAGTTGATGAAATAGCCAGAGGCAGTTCTGTCAATTTTGGAATTGCATCAGGATTGTTTGGAACCGCTGGAGCTTTTTCTTCCTTTGTTATATTAGTATAGCCAGAGGCTATATCATTGTAGACAGGTTTTTCTTGACAAACTGGTATTTTGGTCTCAAGAGGGACAAGTTCCATTGCTTTGTTGCATAGTCCTTCTTTTCTTGCTGAAGGCTTATCAAAGGTGATGAGTCTTTCAGTTTGAACCTCTTGTATTGTAGCAAGATTTGGTTGTTTGCTACATCTCGGGAGTCCACTGGGCCTACTACTTATTATCGGCCACATGATGTGGTTTTACCAGGTTTATGGATACGGACCTGTTCTCCTTTCTTCCAGCAAGGGGCGGCAGTAACACTGTTCTTGATCCGTGGATTGCTAGTACAGGTACTGGTTTTTCCAAATGAATCTTATCCTAATAGTTGTGGGACCGCATTCGTCCATGGTGACGTTTGCGTGTAGGTAGTCTAATTCAGTCTAACAATGGTGTCTGAACTGGGCTGGCTACACTGTAGTCAGGTATCTGGTGGTTTTCAAAGCTATGATCTCTGTAACAGACATCGCAATTAATTCTGAATTCGTAAACTTTGACGCTTAGCCCCGGCCACCAGTACATCTCTTCTAATTCTATTAGAGATTTTAAGATCCCTTGATGTGTCAGACCCTCTCTCATATGTGCTTTGTGAACCGAAGCACCTCTCCGATTGCTGTTTGGAATTACTCTATCCCCCACTCCAGGGATTCGAGCAAAAGGAGCGGAGTTTGCATCAATTATGTATGTATATCCGAGTGGATATTTTTGAGATAACGCTGCATAGCTGCCTTTCATTGAGGCATTGACCGCTAGCATTGTTTCACCGTCTATTTTTGTTTTTGAACGAGTGATTACAGCTACGGAAGCTGTTTGCACAGCTGCCTTCGCGGCTTCATCAGCCAATGAATTCCCTGCAACGTGAACGCCATCACGCTGATGACTCAGTGTATGGATCACGTGAGTCTTTAGTAGTTATTTCTGCAATAGAAATACCTGTTCCCAAAGCATTTTATGCTTGATTGTGCCACCTCTTGCGTCTTTGAAACCGTTTTGAACCCAGTTCTGCAGATATTCATTGTAAGCCTGGACGCAATAATACGAATCGCACACTATGAGTGTGGGGAATTCGCGATCGGTATTTTCAAGCGCCACCTTGAAAGCCTGTAGTTCAGCTCGCTGAGCAGTACAGTTTCCGAGTGATTGAGTTTTAAATTTACCTTCGCGCCAGTGACCTTTAACAATCGCGCACCCAGCACTATAGGCTTGTTTACCCCCAATTGCGGACTGTGCTGATCCGTCTGTATAAATTATACAACCGTAATGTTATAGAGGCACAATCTAGGTTGGCAGAGGACATTCGTGTTCGTATTGTAGAAATTCTTGTGACTTTAAGTAGGGGTCAAAAACATATTCAACGTCTGTTGCAGCAAGAGAATTAACCCATTGTATCCATCTCGGATGTAAAGCCTTAGCATTTGGAATGCTCGCTTTTGTTACTGCCTCTAAGGCAGGTACAGGTGTAACGATCATTATGCGTTTACCCTGCGCGAGAGCTCTCTCTTTTGCTACTGCAGTTTGAATCGCTGTCAGAATCTTTTCTGTTGAAGTGAATTTCATTTCAGCCTGTGTGTACAAGTGTGATTTGTAAGCTATTGGTACCTTTTCACCTTCATTAAAGGTTAGGTATGTGAATCCGCATCTCCCTGGGATGATCCGAATCACAAGGTTGCGTACGTTGTCGCGTGTTTGTAATTGTGTTTTTGCTAACATGTCGGTTTGCACTGAATGCAAAATTTCGGTGTGTTTTTGAGTCCAATTAGTTGATTTGAAATCAGGTTTTATTAGTTTGCAGAGAGGTTTGACCCTTTCTGCGTAATTTAGAACATAAGTTCTTCCAAAATTCAGGAAACCTAGAATGGACTGTAAGTTTTTTAGCGTTTTTGGAGGTTGGAGCAGCGCACATTTCTCTAGAAAATTGGCTGCCAGGCTTTTGCCTTCACTTGATAACTCGTAACCTAAGAATAGGACGTTGAGGTGGGCTATTTGTGATTTCTTGAAATTGAATTTATACCCTTCAGAAACATACCCAAGTATTATGGTGTTCACTCTTTTCAAGTGTACGTCCAAATCATCATCTGTAAGATAGATGTAATCGACATAAAATAATGCCTCATCATCATACGTTTGTAGTAACTCTGTTACTCTGGCTGAAAATAAACCTGGACTATTCTTGAATCCCTGGGAGAGACAGCAAAATTGTTGCTGTGTCCCCATAATTGAGAAAGCGGCCAAGTACCTACTTTCTGGTGCAATGTTTTGACAGAAGAAACTGTTAGAAATATCTAATGTGGTTTTATATTTTTTCAACACGATGTTATTCATCAGTGCTACACTGTGTGCATTTTGTAATGCAAAAGTTTTGCAACAAGTGTTTAAATGTCTATAGTCCAAAACTAGACGATATGAATTGTCTGGTTTGGAGACAGGAAACAAAGGATTGTTCATAGATGAGGTGCATGTTTCAATCACCCCTTGGTATTCAAGTTGATCTCAGATTTCCTTGACCTGTTTTTTAGCTTCTTGCTTAACTGGATACTGCCTCTGTGCAGTAGGTTGATTTTTTAACTGGATTTTATGGTGAGGAGAGTCCTCATCCCATCCTACGTGATTTTTGTATAATGCTGGACCCTGGACTACAGCCCATTTTCTGGCATAGGTGTATTTTTTATTAATTGGAATGTGATTAGAGAAGGCTGGCATAATTATCTCTTCGCCATGTGGGCACTCTCTGTCAAATTCAGGTGGCCAGTCTTGTTCAGCTAGAAGAATGTCATAACCCTTAGATAGCTTCTCCCAAAAGAGTGCTTTCATTTTCCTAGTTATGTCCCCCTCCATCCGGAGTGTTACTTCATATAACTGATGGGGTACACTAACCCTGGTGTCGGCAGTTTCAACTTAAATGCATTCATTCAAGTCCACTGTCTCCAGAGAATCCTTCAAGATCTTGCGAGCTATGGTGACTTCTGCTGTGCTGTCTAGCATTGTCTGGGCCCACTTCCCGTTCTTGAGTTGTGTCCTCAAGATCCTCGGCATGTCTGATCTTTAGACTTGCTACCTTCTTTTTGGTGAATTGGGTTTTCTTATTTTTCGGAATGTGCTGTTTGTCTTTGGACTTCACGCGTTCCTCCTTTTGTTCTGATCGTTTTCTTCTTTTGGATTTCTACGAGGAAGTCTGAAAGGTACGAGAGGAACGTGTATCAATATCTTGATATCTATCAGTTTTTCTCAAATTATCCCTATTTCTGAGGTTATACCTCTTTTCAGAGGGCTCCTTTTGAGGAGACCTACCTCTGGACTGGGAGCGCTTCTCTTTAGGAAGCGTCTGTTTACTATTTTACCACTTCTTTTTAGGAGTAGTGAGATTATTTTTAATAAAAACCTTTTCAGGATTTTCTGTTAGTTCGGGTTTTACTGGTTCCCCCCCAAACTATCTCTTCCTAGTTCTTCATAGGATTTCTCAATAATTCTTGCAAGTTCATATGGTTGCTCTGTTAAATCAGTTTCTTTTAGTTTTTGGCGGATTGCCACGGATGCTGCTTCACCTTTGATGTTAGCTAATAGTATAGCCAAGACCTTTTTTGAAATCTTTTAGTAACTTCATACCAAGATTTAAGGCCGGTTCTGGTCCGTATTCATTTAGAATCTGTCTTAGGATGTCTGGTATTACCGCCATAGACGGAACACCATGTGTTTTTGTGTAGATTGAAGCAAAGACTGTACCCCAAGTGTCGCAGTCCTCTAGGTGTGGTGCAATCCCCATTGGTAAACAGATTTTTACCATCCCTTGTTTCTCATGAGGTGTACTATCAGGAAATACTGCCTCTATTTGAGTAATTTTTTTAGTTAACCAGAACGGAATGTGTTCCCTTTTTGCGGGCAATTTACCGATGACTAATTGTATAGTCTGTGGTGTAATTTTGTTCCCCTGATGAGGGGTGTGCTGTGGAATCCTTATAGAAGATTGGAAGGTTGGACTGTTAAAGTCCGCATGACATATTGAACCAACTGTCTATGTATTTTAATTAATTGTTTTAGCTGAGCTAATAGTTCTGGACCTGTCATTTGTTCAATGGCAGAATATGGTGTACAGCTGGCTAATACCGGCCATGTTGCTTCTGGTCTACCTAGTGGTCCGAGCCTGTTAATGTGATTTTGATGTTGTAGGGTGCCTTTAAACCAGAGCTGATGCTCTTGGTAAGTTAGTGGAATTTCAACATCCTCGAAAGGAACGTATTCCACTGGAGGTTCTTCTACTTTGTAGTAGTGGAACTCGTGTGTTACTGGATTTGCTGCAGGAAACAGAATCCATGAATAGAATACCTCTGTCTGACGATATTCATATGCCTCTATAACAAATATTACTTTACCACCCCTCGATGATACTACATTATTTATAAGCTTTATAGTGATTGTTTTCCTTATATTTACCGGGATGAGTATAGCATCCGGGTCATTTTGTTGGAGACTTGTGTCGTCTAAAACTGCCTGAGCTGCTGCTGCAGCTCTCTCCCTTTCATCGTCACTCTCTGACATTTTGTTGACCGAAAGTTTGCAGAGCAAGTTTCAAGGAAACAAAGATAAGGTGCACAATATTTTTGGAACACTGTATCCTTCAACGTTGAACAAACCCAAAAACTAATACATAGGATTTTTGTCCTACTCAGTTAAGGCGGATATTATATCCTTTTACCCACTCCAGACGTCTATTGAAGAATTTTACGGGAAAAAAGGGGTCTGTGTGAAAAGCACGACTGAGTTACTTTAGTATCTAGCGTTAAATTAACGCCTTACCAAACGTTGGGTGCCATGTAGTGTAGTTCCTATATTCCCAATAGGCTCTGCGCTTTGGAATAATATATACTATAGATTTGACGTAGGACTGAGGTCTACTAGGTCTCTATCGAATATATTAGACTTAATTGTGAGTGCCAGCTAGCTCAGAGGTCACTAGAAACTTTCTTGAGTGAACAAGAAGGGATTAGTTTCTGACAACCGCATACACATGACAACTTTGTTTCACAAGAATAAGAAATGTATCTCTAGAGTCGCGGAAACAATAGATAGATATTTCACTCAGTCAATCGTGCATGCTTTGTTTCACCAGAGGTGCAGAAAAATAGAGAGACAGGCGTTTTTAATAAAAAGTATTTATTGAACAGTCTTCTTTCTCATGCAGAGGAAATGAACTGCTACAATCGTATTACTGGTTGCAAAGTACAATGCGTACAGTATGAAGAGTATTATAAAATAATACTGTAAAAGCATGATATGGTTTCTAAGCCATAAAACACATGGAATACATACATTAATAAATAAAGACTAAAAGTACTCAACTGGTGCTTCTAAAATACGCCTACCCCGGTGTACCTAACCTAGGTCTAGTACAAGGGAACAAGTAAGTGAGGTGTACCTTAGTTTCAGTATTCTTTTGCCAAGAATCTATCTAAGAATTCTCTAAGGGTCTAATCAGCTCCATACCTTGGTTTAGAATGAAGGAGGTCTGGTATCTCTCTCTCAGGAAGGACTCGATTTCCCAACAACCCGCAAGGGTAGCTTGGAAACACTGGAGCTGGATTTCTCGGCAAGAGAAAAGACAGAAGGCCAGATGTAGGTAATCTCAATTTACCTATTCTTAAATACCGAATTTTACCGATTCGGTATTTAAGAATAGGTAAATTTTTCGGTAAAAATTACAGAATCGGTAAGATTCGGTAATTAAGAATCGATATTTACCAATTCGATATTTACCGAATCGGTAAATACCGATTCAGTAATTCCCATTCATTCCTATGGGCCTGGAGGCCATAGGAATGAATGAGAATTACCGATTTGGTAAATACCGATTCGGTAAATACCGAATCGGTAATAGGGGGAACCCTTTCAAGGGTGGTAGGGTGTCACATTGACACCCTGTTGCACCCCTGAATAGTGCAAGGGTGCACATGTGGCACACATGCATGTCCTAAGGGCATGTATGTCTGCCACATGGCACTGAATAAAAAGCTAAAAATTGCTTTTTAAAAGAAATTTGTTATTTACCACCAACTAATAGTTGGTGGTAAATAACGAATCCTTAAATGTAAGAAGCACTCACTTGAGTGCTCCCTACATTAAGGATTCGGTAATTTACCGAATCTGTATTTTAAGAATTTGGTCATTTACTGATTTCTTAAATTACTGATTCGGTAAATTACCGAATCCTGAAATGTGGCCTCCTACATCTGAATAGCCTAATAGCGGTCGGTTACGGCCGAAATTCAGTAATTTCGGCCATTACCGACCGTTACTATGCTTCCTACATCTGGCCCAGCTTCTCTCTCAGTGCGTCTGCTGGAGGGTCGGCTTCCTTCGGCACTTGCTTTGGCGAGCTGTGTCGTGTAGGTTGATAGTCGAACTGCTCCAAACCACAGTGTGTTTGCCTGGGCAAGTGTGGGCATATTTATACCTTGAAGGTGCCGAGTTTGACCTAAGGTTGGACATAATAACGTCACCAAAGACTCAGTTCTTTGAAAACTCCATGGGTTCTTGGATAAATCAATATTCAAGCAAGGGGAGGTCCCTGACTGCTGAAGGCGGGTTTTTCCAAGAAATCGTTGTGGATTTTCGGAACTAGTGGAAGTAGCCATGCCGTATTTGGACTGCATAGGCTAAGTCTAAATATGGTTATGATTTCTATGCCTATATAGGGATAGGGTGCCGCTCGTGAATTGTGAAAGACTGTGGACTTGCTTGTGGCCGTATCTGGGGCACTTTGTACAGCGGAGCCCTTTGTGAACCCTTTTCTGTGACCTGGGAGCACACCAGCTCGGTCACCATCGCTGGGGGAGAGCCACAAAAGTCACCTGCCTAGGGAGCGGGACTGCGAGGTCCAGAAGTGCTTGCGCCGTCCACCGCGCGCACCTGGCTCCTCTTCCCGCCCCCTCCTCCCTCTGACCTTCCTGCAGGCTCAAATACTCCTCGCGGCCCCCGCAGGCGCGGGTGCCGCTCGTGAATTGTGAAAGACTGTGGACTTGCTTGTGGCCGTATCTGGGGCACTTTGTACAGCGGAGCCCTTTGTGAACCCTTTTCTGTGACCTGGGAGCACACCAGCTCGGTTACCATCGCTGGGGGAGAGCCACAAACGTCACCTGCTTAGGGAGCGGGACTGCGAGGTCCAGAAGTGCTTGCGCCGTCCACCGCGCGCACCTGGCTCCTCTTCCCGCCCCCTTCTCTCCTCCTCTATTTTAACCCCGCCCTGAACGCGAACGCGGGACGCGCGCGGACGAAGAAGCGGGCGAAGACCGGGCTAAGAGCGGGCCGTTTGAGGCCGTTCGAGGACCGGAGAGACTGGACTGGGTCCTCCCACTTACTCCAGGTACTAACTTATACCCCCTTTTTTAATTCATCACTCCTCTACTACTTCTTGGGCCCTCAAGAGCTATCTAGCTCATTATGAGTAATATGGAGACTAGGAGTAAAGCTAGCCTGGCAGCCAATGCCCCTGCTACAACTGCCCCAAACCAAGGCAAAATTGATGATTATTTTTTGAAGGCCGGTTCCCTTCTGATTGACGATATCACCCTCCTGGAAAGACGAATCTCGCAGGAGATTGAATGGGTGAGAAGATCCTCGTTGGGGATCATAGCAATGTCGAAAACCCCCGAGGATAGGCGGACTGTAGATAGTTCCCAGCTTGTCGCATGTGGGGGGGCACATCGAACCACCAGTATAGATCTCTCTGAAGGAACAGTGAGTGAC
This sequence comes from Lissotriton helveticus, assembly GCF_964261635.1. Taxonomy (NCBI): domain Eukaryota; kingdom Metazoa; phylum Chordata; class Amphibia; order Caudata; family Salamandridae; genus Lissotriton; species Lissotriton helveticus. Next base: position 630,055,509 of record NC_136070.1, read on the forward strand.
TTAGATGACATGAGTCTTTTGTCCCTCCCCCTAACACAAATTACCCAACCTCCAAATACCACAGAACGGAGGGAAGCCATTGAAATAAGCACTTCAAGTCCCCCATTTTTGGGGGATGATCTAGCTATTACTACCACTAATACCCCTAAGCTACCAAAGTCACCTAGCACAGATCGAGGGAGAAGGGAGGGTGCTATACAAAAGAGGAAGATTGGGAAACAGAGTAATAAGGAAAGAAAAGGAAAGAAAACGAAGCAATATGCGGGGATAACACAAAATACAACTAGAACAGATCATAACAACCAGGAAAGAACATCGCCTAGGATAACAACTGACCCCCCCCAGGTACAGTCTAGGGATACTCCCACTGAATTGCCATCCCCTTCTGTGGAACATAACTCCGAGTCCACGGAAGAGGACATAACATTGGCGGACATTGGCCACCTCCTGAAATCGATCATAAGTCCCTTAGAAGCTCGCCTGATAAAAATGGAGGCGAGACTAATTAAAATCGAGAACACTGTCCTAAAAGTTATGGAGGGCTGGAAACCGGGTGCTCCCTGTTCCACATCCCGCCCCATGGATCCGAAACATAAGAACAATTTGGACCCTCTCAAAAGCTCAAAAGCAGCTGAGACAGCAACAACAACTCTAGCGGGGGATAAAAACTCTAAACCAACTAGCATTCAACCACCTAAACTAAATTCTAACTCGGCAACTCCAGTGACTTCAGGAGGCGCTATCAATAAACAAACTAGTGCTATCCAAAACCAAGTACTAACAGCAACTAACATAACTCAGACAAATGTGCAACACAAAAGTACCCCAAAACCTCAGTTGAACACCATCCATAATCCACGTGACCCAAAAACGCTTCTAACCAAACCTCCAAGAACAGTCACTGTAAATCTTCCTCCGGAGGTAGCACCATATACTGCTATTTTAATTGGGGTTCCCGAATTGAAATCAGACTCTTATGAGACAGGGGAGTCGTTGAAAAATAAAGTAATCAACTGGCTCTCAACACATAGGCCGCTTCCTAGAGGCAAGACCAGTGATATCAGCATGGCAAGAAGAGTCTCATGGGTGGGCAAGAGTCCCAAAACAATTAGCGGTGACTGTATTCTGGTGAGTTTTAAAGAACCAGGTACAGTCCCATTTATTTGCGGTTCCTTTTTGGAGGACGAAGGGAGCACTATTCAACCAGTCCCCCTGTCGTTCTTCTATCCACCTAGTGATCATCCATCTAAGGCACAGAGGAGAGGTTACTATCCGGACCTTAGGGGAAACTGGGAGGGAAACCAGGAAAGGAGGAGAATTCCCTTTGACCATGTACGCCCACCCCCCATCTACCTTCCCACATACTGTGATTCACAGGGATGGGAAACTGTACAGAGAAGAGGAACGGGAAGGGGGAATTATGAGAGAGAGGAGTCATGGCCCCCAAGATTTTACCAGCCACCTTTTTTATCACTGTCCAACCGCTATGACTGCTTAGAAACGGTGGATTGACAGCCGGCTTCCGTAGCAGGGGCAAAAGTGAGTTCAGTAGGCCCTAATCAAGGCTACTTAGTATCCCCCACTACCAGCAAGGAGAAAATCTGTAGAGGGACCCAAGACTCCCATTATGAACCTAATAAAAGGGAAAACACTCAAGAAGCCTCGGCAATTGAGGAAGTTCAAATGGGCTCAGCCCCGCGTACAGCTAATACCATCTCAAGGGCTAGCCAAGCAGCGACACGGATTGCCCCACTAATCCTAAATTTCCTCTCCTGGAATGTTGCAGGCATAAGTAACAAAATAGAATCGGACTCATGGGCTGAGTTAGTAGATCTAAAAAGTGTATGTCTCTTTCAAGAGACTTGGTCAAGAGAAGAGATACCATACAGGGGATTTCAGATTTTCTCAATCCCCGCTCTATGGGCTGGGAAAGGACGACCATCCGGAGGACTGGCAACCTGGGTTGCGTCAGACCTAGGATGTACAGCCTCAAGATACCCAGCAGACTCAGAAGATATACTGGCAGTATTACTGGAATGGCCAGGGCCTTTCAAACTATTAGTCATAAACATATATTCCAGACCAGTTCAAACAGCGGCCACTTCTAAAACTATAGAGTCATTGTCGACTATTTTGGAAACCATCCCGGGGGATATGTCTTATTTAATAGGGGGCGACTTCAATTATCATTTTGAGCCTTTACCTGGCCTACTTGATGGACCCTCCCTAGAGGAGGATTCAAGTTGGCAGGTTCCCCAGACAGAGGCACCCCCACCCAGAGCCTGGACACCGTTGGCCGTTCAAATAAATACATTGAACCTTACCTTTGGTCTGAGAGCGTGCAACGGTCGTACCAGATCTGACATTCCCTCTAAATGCACATTCAACAAGGCAGGTAGGCAAAGTAGACTGGATTACCTTCTGGTTCAAATGCAGGAGTGGAAAAGGGTATTGGATTTCAAAATAGTAGATAGAGATGACAGCGACCATAACGCCCTGGAGTTAGAATATGTCATCCGGCCCTTGGGGGAGACTGCACTATGTGCGCAGGAATTGAGAGGGGGGCACCTCCTGGAGAACAACCGAAGGCGGATAAGATGGGAAAAACTTGCCTCCAGTACCGAAAAGTTAGCCGCCCTCTATACTGGGATTATTCCCATTGTAGATGAGGTTTTTGAGTTATGGCGCCTTAACTCTACAAAAGACATCAGCGAGGATATAGCTCAGTTACATCTAAATCTAACCAAGAAGCTTGAGGCTGATTTTATAGGCATTGGACGACCAAGAGCACAGGGCGTACCCAAAAATACCTGGTACAATAACACCTGTAGACTGGCAAAGCGGGACCTCTTAACCTTGATAAAAGAGGGGGGCTCAAGGGAGGAAATGCGACTCAAAAGGAGGGCCTACAAATCACTCATAACCAACGCTAAAATTGAGTGGGACGTTCAGCAATGGGAGAATCTATCGGAGTCCCTAGCCGAAAGGGATTCCCGTAGATTCTGGAGAATTATAAACCACGGGAGTGGGGATCTCCCCTCGGCTGTGGAACCAAATATTGCTCCAAACGTCTGGCAGGACCATTTCCAGCAGCTATATTCCTCTGACAACGAGGAGATAGCAATAATAAAACCCTCTACTCATAACACGCATAGTGCTGTCCCTTTCACCATTAAAGACATAAGGGTGGCATTAGCAGGGCTGTCCTCCGGAAAGGCCCCAGGACTTGATGGGGTGCCGGGTGATCTTTTTAAACAAGAACCTGATATTTGGGCACCCTATCTGTTGATATTGTTTAATGCAGTCCTCGGGGGGATGAGAATACCGGACACTTGGCTGGGAGCGGAGGTGGTCCCTATATTCAAAAAGGGGTCGCCCCTGCTTCCAGCCAATTACTGTCCAATTAGTCTCATCGATGTGACCCAAAAGTTGTTCGGTAGACTAATCCTTGATAGGCTCCAAAATTGGATGGATGAGACAGATATTTTAAGCCCTCTTCAGGCAGGATTTAGGAGGGGAGTCTCTACAGTCGATCAGTTACTTAGACTTAACATTCTGTACTGGAAGACAACACACCTAGAAGGGGGGTCACTGTATGCGGTCTTCGTTGATCTCCGTGCTGCCTTCGACCTGGTCCCACGGGCCAGGTTGTGGGCAGTACTGGCGGATATGGGTATCCCCGGCGATATACTGCACATTTTAATAAGGCTACATACAGATAATTACGCCCGTGTAAGATTTGGAAGGGGTGGTAGGCTGACAGATAGGTTCCCTGTCCAACGAGGGGTAAGGCAGGGATGCGTGTTGGCGCCGACTCTTTTCTGTCTTTTTACAAATGGGGTAATAGAACATCTGAGTAGGATCCCCAACGTTGATGCTCCACAATTAAACAACAGCAGGGTGCCTGCGATTATGTTCGCTGACGACACCCTGCTGTAGGCAAAAACACCAATGGGGCTGCAGAGAGTTTTGGACGGTTTCTTGGACTTCTGCAACAAAAGGGGTCTAGAAATAAACCCCTCCAAGACCAAATTCATGATTCTCAGCAAAAAAAACAAAAATTGCCCAAATCCCCGTCTGGGATCTGTAGTTTTAGAAAGAGTTCAAGTAATTGAGTACCTGGGCATTACACTTAATCAGTCTCTGACCTGGCAGCAACATAAAACAAAGGCCACTATAAAACTAATTCAGAGGGCGGGAGCTATTTCCAGAATTGCCAAGAAATCCTATCTTCGACCTCTGACACCGGCAATACACATCTATAAAGCGCAAGCTAGAGGAGGTATTGCCTATGGGGCAGAGCTATGGGGACACACATCACTACAAAATATCCAGGTCGCTGAAAATAATTTTATAAGACAGCTAGCGGCTCTTCCATCGAGTAGCCCCCTCCTCCCCCTGAGAATGGACTTGGCACTCCGCCCAATTACTGAAGAATTGGGCCTAAAACCTTTGACCTACTGGAGACGTTTGTGGAGCAGTCAGGATCTGGACCACTACAGAAGTGAATTACAGGAGTTGCTCAGGCTAATACATGTGTCCAAAATTCCTTGGTTAAAGTATATCCGGGACATGTGTACTATACTTGGAATCCCTGAGTTGTGGTGTAATCCTGAAACAACTGCCACAAACCTCCCAAGGAAAGAACTCTCCAGACTGTTTTATAATTTCATGCTTGAGAAAGCTCTGGGTTCAATCAGAGAAGGGTCCTTAAGTGACATTTTTACGAAAGCAAAAGACTCCTACAGACCTGAGTATGTTCTGGACGCCATGACCCCTGTGCATATGAGAAAGATTTTCCTGCAATGGAGATATGGCTCGCTACCACTGAGGGCCTTCACCAAATCCTGGAATGGTAACCTTGAGTTGGCCACATGCCCAGCATGCAATTACAAGCTGGAAAGTGAGCTACATGTGGTTTTCTTTTGTGGAGCGTACAGCAAAATCAGGAGCTACTGGTTGGCTCCATACTTAAAGAACTTGGGCTTCCGAACCTATGCCCCAGCATATAGAGTACTAAAAACAGACTTATCACCTACAACCGTCTTTGCCATGGCGAAATTTCTGACGGCAATGTGGAGAGCACGCGCAAGAATTATAAAAGACTCCAATATGGCATCTTCTACTAACTTTTAAGTTTAAATCATATATTTCTTTTAGACTCCAATCATGGCTTTTTAAAACCTGTAATACAGAAATCGTCTTAATGTTTTATAGTATGTGTTTATCTTTTATGATCTGAAATGATCGAAATAAAGATTATTTGAATTGAATTGATTTATACCTATTTATGGGTATGAATCTGGAAAATTACACTAGGGTCCTAAATTCATATACAACACTGTGTATAAACTGAGGGTCTGTACTTGAGGGTGCAGCATCAAGAAAACAGGTGTTCAAATTCGTTACCTGAACTGTTGCTTCAAAACTGAGTGCAACAAGGCATTGTGGAAACAGGAAATGTTTGTCAAGTGGTACACAGTGGCCTCCATGTGTTGCACTGTGCAGTAGCTTGTGGTTTGCTGTTCTATGAGTGATGGAGTTTGCCAAAGATTAGAGTTCAATGTAGAATTTTGACTTGTAGTTGCATCTGTCAAACAAGTTACTTACCTTTGGTAACAGTCTTAATGGTGGATACTCTAACTGCAGATTCCCCACCTTGTGAATATCCCCAGGTGCTAGGCTGGTTTTGGAAGACTGGTACAGCAAAGCCCTTGAACCATCCCTGAGTGCTGACATCAGTTTCTTTATTGACAACTGTCTGTGTGCTCGGAGGCATAGCCCAACAATCCATCAGATGCTCCAGTATGCAGGTCTTTAAGTTGAGAGCGTATTGGTTAGAGAAAAAGCTCATTTCACCAAATGGGAATTTGGGAGGGCAGTGAGGAATCTCAACTGGAATTGGTGTTACAGAAAGTAAGTAACTTGTGCTTCTAATGGATACTTATAACCACAGATTCCTCACCCTCTGAGGAGGCACCTATCAAGGTGGTGGGCTAGTGACATGTTTCAAATCAAAAAGGAAGATTAAAAAGGCAGTAATGCTTAATGAACATGGGTGCTGATGCCCAAATTGCAGCATAATATATATCCTAAATGGGCACTATGTGTTCTAATGCAGTGATAGCAGCCTTGGGTCTGGTGGAATAAGCCCCCAACCCTTCTGGAGGCTGCTTCTTAGCCAATACGTAGCAGATCTTGAAATAGAGGGCTAGCCATCTTGATAAGGTTATTTTCTGAAAAAGAGAAACCCCCAGATAAACCCACAAGGTGCTGACCTTCCACCTGATGGTCTTTGCTGAGATTACTGTTAAAACTCAATATTCTTTTAGGTTCCAAAGAATGGAGTCTCTCCTTTTCTTTCAAGGAGTGAGGCGGAGCAAAGAATGTTGGAAGAGTGATGGATTGTTCGACAAGAAAATAAGTCACAGCCTTCATCAGAACAGCCGTTGTAGTTCTCAGCATACGTTTGCCCCTAAAAAAAGGTGGTGTTGGACAACTGGACTGAAAAAAAAAAACTCACATACATGGCAAGCTGAAGCTTCCACAAAAGGTTTAGGGGGAAACATATGAGTTAGGCCTGCAATAAATCCCATCACAACAGGCGATTTAAACACGGATGTTTGGTCCAGTAACCACAAAAAGTCAAACAGGGCCTGCAAATAACCGTTAACAATGCTCACAGCAAAACAAATAACAATAAATAATACAGTTTAGCCTGCAACGGGTACATCTTGCATGAGCCACACCAGGCTACAAACTTGTCCCAGCACCTGGTGAAACCGACTTTATAATAGGACACCTTCAGCGTGGATGGCATCCACTGGTTCTGGAGGGAGATCGAATGCAGTTAACTGCCGCTCATCAATCTCCATGCATAGAGGTGTAGATTGCGCAGGCCCTTGTGCAAGACCCTACTGCAGCAGAATATCCTCCCAAAGAAGCAGCCTGACTGGAGGATGGATGCTCAAGCCCAGAACCTCCGGGTACCCAACTCGAGCCAGGCTTCTCCTCATTGCAGAATGACACCTAGCGCCACCGATGGGTTTAACTTATATTTGTGATCTGCTAGGTGTCACTGACTGAGTTGGTCCCCTCTATTGTTTAACAGTCCTGATAGGTGGTGCATGATCAAGGAAATACCCTGACGATTCATCCAGTTCCAGAGGCCCAGGGCCTCCTAGCAGAGGCCAAGGACCTCACACTACCTGCTGATTTTAATACCACATGGGGCTGGTGTTATTCATGAGTACCGGAACCAGCCTCCCACTGATGGAAGGTAAGAAGGCTTTCAACTTAAGCAAATGGTCTGCAACTCCAACAGGTTCATTTAGAGTTGGGTCTCCACTGCAAACCAGAGTCCTCTTATGTCCACATCTCCCACATGACCTTCCCTACCCAGCAGTGATGCATCTGTCACCACTGTGCATTCTGGGTGGGTTAGATATTAGAATCTGCTACAGGTCCAATCGTGGTCCTCCAGCCACCACTGCAGATCTTTTGGAGTCTCTGCCACAATCTGGAAGGAATCTGACAGGTTCACCTGGTGATGGTCCCATTGAGACTTCATATCCCACTGCAGACCCTGCATATGCCACCTGGCACGGTCGATGAGCATGACACAGGAAGCCAATAAATAGACCAAGAAGCCTTAGAGCCACTCTTAAGGAGACCCAGGGCCAAGGCTTAAACAACAGGATCATATCCCAAATGTCCTGGACTAATTGATTCATAGGGAAGGCATCAAAATGCACTGTATACAGAATGGCTCTGATAAATGAGGTCCTCTGTGAAGACGTCAGGTGTGAATATAGCACATTGATTGTGAACCCCAGTGAAGTCAGAAGCTTCACCATCACCTGAAGGTGGTCCACATCTGACTGTGGTGAGCAACCTTCAACTGCCAGTCATTGAGGTGAGACTTCTCTGCAGCTCTGTCACTAGACCTCTTTAGTAGCCTGAGAGGAAAAGGGGTTAGCCACAATTTAGATCTTGCAGTACAGTGTGATCATTAGGACCACATAATAAAAGTCTGAGTCAGTAACTTGAAGTTAAAAGGTTTATTACAAACTTAAAGCAAGACTCATTTAAATAAATCTCAAAAACATACTGTAAAAATACAGGATTATCAAAGGAAGACCAAAGTGGCGTACAATATTGGTAGTCAACAGCAAAGAGCACATAAATATCTCTGTTGCAGCTATGTAAAATATAGGAAAATGGATTTGTTGACTAGACGAATGGTTGTGATCCTTCTCTCCATGCGTGGAAAAGGTTTGAAACATCTACCAATCCTTACACTAAACTAGGGATAGAGGAAACTATTGAATTGAGGAAGCAAGAAAGGTGTCAGCATAAGAACCTCTGTAGAAGTTCTATAAGTAAGAAGTCATGTGTAGCATGAAGCCACACAGTCAGAGATGACAAGAGAGATCGGTACATCTCCAAGTCTAAAGGGAATTTGACCAAACCCAAGGTGGGTTCACTAATTAAAATGCACAAAGAACATTCTAGAAATAAAGACCTCATACATATAACAATACATTTCCAGTTCCCAGAAAAGAACTTGGCGCTTTGAACACTACTCCCATATTCCAGTCTCCACTTCCAAAGCGTCCTTGGTTCTTCCCTTCATCTGATAGTACCAACGGGTAACACTCCCTTTGTTCTTCATTAAAATTATTTTACGTTGCCAGTTCTTTCTCGCCTCACTATCTCTGAAATACAATGTGCTTTTCACTAACTAACGAATGCTTTTGGTCTGCACCTGCAGAGGAGAAACATGTTGAAAAACAACTTTCACGTTAATATGAAATGTCTCAACTGTAGGCTCATGGCCCACACTCTTGCTAACTTAACAGTTTTCTTTAAATGCATATTACCTCTACAACCTACATGTAATCAAATAAATGAAATTTAATTAAAAAATGAAGCTATTTTTGTACTGTACTCTTACATGGGGCACAATAAGTGATGCATGTATTATTCAGCCAACACGACAACTGGTCACAATTTAATAAAAAACATTGAGCACACATACAATTCATTCTCACTAATCCCAGGCAAATACACTACATTAAGTGCATTTTAGTGCACCACCTTACAACCCCAACCTATAGAAGATTAATATCAGAAATCCAGATGTTTCTGAAAAGAAAAATGTTAATATACACATCTATATCTCAAAATGCACAATAGATGCCTTTTCTGTACCTTTGATGCATCATATCTCATTAGTATTAATGTGTCACATGACTATGTAAGGTCAACTGTAAATATATATGGCCTAACCCAACGTAAAAGAATGGAGCCAAAATGATGCCACGCCAGAGGTAAGGGTAGACTAGTATGCTCAACCTCCCAAGATATGCTGCAACCATTGCCATCACTTTCATGAACATCCGAGGGGCACTGGGGTGGGAGAAGGGGAGAAAGGATAATTGAAAATGCTCCCGACTCACCTTCAACCACAAGTAGCATCTGTGGGCCTGAAGGATTGGTACAATGAAATAGACATCCCGCAGGCCCAACAGCACCATTCAGTCTACTGGATCCAGGGCACATAAACATGGGCTAGCGTGAGCATCTAGAGTGTGTCCTTCCACAGGAAGAAGTTAAGAGTTTGATGAACTAAAAAGGAAGAAGGCCTCTGTCCTTGTTTGGCACTAGGAAATAGGATGAGTTAAATTCAGGGCCTATTTACAAGGACAGCCTCTCTATATGGTGTATTTTACTTAAGAAGCCTGAACTTCCTGCAGCAAAATAAATAGGTGCTCCTTCAATAGTCACTCTAATGTAGGCAGAAGAAGTGGCGGATTGGAATGGAATGTCAGGTCGTAGCCCTGTTGCATGATCTGCAGGCCCCACCTGTTGGATATTATATTCTGCCACCCCAGATGAAATAATTAACCCTGCCTCCCACAGTGCAGTCGTGTGATGCTAAAGTCCAACTGAAGTAGCTTGAAGGCTGATGCTGGAGGGGCAGGGCACTGTGAGGTTTGCTGTCCCTGAAACCCTAGATGATGCCTAATGGTTCCCCAACCCCAATCCTTACACTTACCATGAAAAGACTTGAGTGCCTCTTGCTGGGGTAGTGGGCCATAGCATTGCCTACATTACACACCCCTGACAAAGCCTCAAAATGGGCAAAACTGTTGAGGATACTAGCTCACGGGTGTAGAGAGGCACAGGGAGCATGCTGTAGCTCTGCTTTGTTTTAGGAACTTCAATGCAGAACTAGCCTTCTTGCCAAACAAATGAGACCTTTCAAATGGTATATCCATAAGTGACTCCTGAATGTCACCAGAGAAGCCTATGAATTTAAAACATGTGGTGCCAGAACACCACAACAGGCCCGATTGTTCTGCCTAAGCAATCAGTGGTGTCCAGTCCTGATCTAATGACATATTTTGTTGTGTTGGGGCCATTGTGAATGGTTTGCACTAGGTTGCACAGACTTCCTGCGGGACGGCCCGCAAAATCTTGATGACCATATCCCATAATACATGGGCATACCTACCCTGCAAACAGCTGTCATTGACTAACCGGAGGATGAGAGTGCCAGAGAAAAGCATTAATTCACAAATGCCTCAACTCTTTTTGATTCTGGAGGAAGGGGCGGAGGGTAGTGATTTATAGGAAATGAGTTAGGATTAACTCTACTGGTAGATGCCTGAGTTACCAGGCTCTCAGGTGTAGGGTGCTTGTCAGGAAAGTAGGATGAACTAGAGCAGGCATGTGGCATTGGCTGCCTGCCTATTCATAGGTGGACAAGAGCAACGCTTAGCTCAAGTACCCTTAGTATGTCCATCAGGGCTTCATTGATTGGCAACAAGGGCTAGGGACTAAACCAACTGAGGTTGCAAAACATACGTTAGGACATTGTGTTATGCCTCAATAGTAGGTAACTGTGATTCTAGAACTTCAGCTGTGCGTCTGATGGCCACAGCAAATGAGATTGTCTCTTCTGCTGATGGGCCAGGGAGAACGCATTCCAGTATCAGGGGATTGTCCAATCCACTTGCCTCATGTAGGTCGTCGTAAAGATTGTTGTCATCATATTGTGGTGGCAATTAATACCAACATCCCCATTATCCCCAAAAGCTGGCTGACTTTGGTCAGAGGCTGATTTTAAAAGTTGTTGGAGCACTAGAGGACAGCTCCTAGGGAATGGCAATGTTTTGACGGAGTCAAAATTAACTGGGGCTGGGTGCATCAGAATTGTTCCAGAATGTGATCCCAATCAAGGTCAAGGTGAATTTGGTTCGGAGTCAGTCACTATAATAGGAATGGCGTCCTCCTCTAGCATCGTAGATGTTGGGGCCGGATCACTGACATAATATAGAATGAAAAAATATAGACTAACCAAAATATAGTCACCAAAATATAGAATGCCAAAATATCGAATTCCTATCTACAAACAGGTAAGTACAAAAATATCGAATCCAAAATATAGTCTGTAAAAAATATAGTCAGTCAAAATATCGATTTTTTTAAAATGTCTTAAAAGTAATTTGAAATTAATGAAATAATAAATATAATTAACTAAAACATGCTTAAAAATACTCAAATAACCTTAAAATTAAGATATAATTAATTTAAGTTATTAATACAAAATGTACAATATTTTACCGTAGGATAGCAGGAGGGTAACATTTAATATTACCACTCCAGTGAGTGCAACAGTAGGGAAAGTGTTGGATAGCGTAGGGGTAAAAAATACTATTCCCACTCCAGTGAGTGCAACAGTAGGGAAAGCGTTGGATAGCATAGGGGTAAAACATACTATTCCCACTCCAGAGAGTGCAATAGTAGGGAAAGCGTTGGATAGCGTAGGGGTAAAAATTACTATTCCCACTCCAGAGAGTGCAACAGTAGGGAAAGCGTTGGATAGCGTAGGGGTAAAAAATACTATTCCCACTCCAGTGAGTACAACAGTAGGGAAAGCGTTGGATAGCGTAAGGGTAAAAATTACTATTCCCACTCCAGAGAGTGCAACAGTAGGGAAAGCGTTGGATAGCGGGAGGGTAAAAAATACTATTCCCACTCCAGTGAGTGCAACAGTAGGGAAAGCGTTGGATAGCGTAGGGGTAAAAAATACTATTCCCACTCCAGAGAGTGCAACAGTAGGGAAAGCGTTGGATAGCGTAGGGGTAAAAATTACTATTCCCACTCCAGAGAGTGCAACAGTAGGGAAAGCGTTGGATAGCGTAGGGGTAAAAAATACTATTCCCACTCCAGTGAGTGCAACAGTAGGGAAAGCGTTGGATAGCATAAGGGTAAAAATTACTATTCCCACTCCAGAGAGTGCAACAGTAGGGAAAGCATTGGATAGCGGGAGGGTAAAAATTACTATTCCAACTCCAGAGCGTGCAACAGTAGGGAAAGTGTTGGATAGCGTAGGGGTAAAAATGACTATTCCCACTCCAGAGAGTGCAACAGTAGGGAAAGCGTTCGATATTGGAAGGGTAAAAATTACTATTTCCACTCCAGAGAGTACAACAGCAGGGAAAGCATTGGATAGCGTAGGGGTAAAAATTACTATTCCCACTCCAGAGAGTGCAACAGTAGGGAAAGCGTTCGATAGCGTAGGGGTAAAAAATACTATTTCCACTCCAGAGAGTGCACCAGTAGGGAAAGCGTTGGATAGCGGGAGGGTGAAAATTACTATTCCCACTCCAGTGAGTTTAACAGTAGGGAAAGTAATGATTTAATATATTATTAAAAATAAATTAAATATCAATCCCAATAAAACAATAATTGAAATTAATAACCAATTCAATATTATGTAATAAATAATTCGAAATACAACTACATATTAGTTATTAAAAATTAATAACCTATTCATAATTATTTAACAACTAATTAATTTTCAATAACAAAAACTAATTCACAATAAAAATGAATACCAATTAAAAATTAACAGTAAATTAATTATCAGTACACAAAAAGTATTTTTAATATGTAATTAATTACAATTACATTACTTCCCACCCTATTCCCCTATAAACCCACATCCCACTACAGAAAATACATTAATACAATTATCATAATTATCAAATATTTAATTAATACAAAATAATTACCAATTAATAAAAAATAATTGCTAATTAATAGAAATTAATTACCAATTAAAAATTAATTACCAATAAATTTTAAATCAATACCAATAAATGAAAAAAATTATTTACTTAATTACAATTAAATTACTTCCCACCCTATTCCCCTATAAACCCACAACCCGCTACAGAAAATAAATTTAGAAAATTAACATAATTAACAATTAATCAATTAATACAAATTAATTGGCAATTAATAAAAATTAATTACCAATTAAAAAATAACAATAAATTCAAAATGAATACCAATAAATAAATGAAAATATTTAATTAATTACAATTAAATTACTTCCCACCCTATTCCCTATAAACCCACAACCCGCTACAGAACTAAAAAGCAAAATTTTATTAACAATTAATAATAATTGCTAAAAATTAATATTTAATTTAATATAATTAAATTACTTCGCACCCTATTCCCCTATAAACCCACAACCCGCTACAGAATTAAATTACGCAAAAATTAAATAACATAAAATTCATTACTTAAAATACATTAAACATACATTACAAAAATTAATATACACTTTTCACACATATACTAACATACAAAACACTTTAAAAAAATTGATATTATTAAAAAGTCGATATATTTAATGCCTATATTGTATACTTCGATATTTTGACTTCTATATTTTGAAAATCGATATTACTTACCTTAAATTCGATATTTTTAACCACTATATTGTGTCCATTCGATATTTTGTCCATTCTATATTTTTACTCCGATATTATGTCCATTCTATATTTTGGAATCGATATTATGACTGTTTACCGTTGGGGCCAGTGTTGACATGTCAGGAACTAGTGTTGATCTTGGAGCTGGATTTAAGTCAGATCCAGAGTTTAAACTGAATGGGATCAGGACATACGGTGCCAAGGACAGATCTGCTTGTGGTAATCTGACTGGAGGTTGCTGCAGAACCGTGGGGCCCAGAGGCACACCAGAGAGAGGCGGAAAGAGCTAAAGATTTGCAGCATGGCTTTTCTGAAAGCCTCAACATGTTGCAACGTTGCCAACAGCCCCAGAAATCTAAATTGCATAAGGATCATCTGTGAAATTAGATCCTCGGCAGAAGATCTGGAGCAAGACCGAGAAACACCTTGACGAGTCCCACTTGACCTCCTTATGCTTCATCCAGAATGCTAACTTACCTAAAGACTTGGTCCGTGCCCTTGACTTCCAGTGGGAATTCTGCGAATACCGGCGTTTGCGAATCGCAAACTGTGTTTTGGTATGTATGTGCAAAATCGCAAAATAAGGAATCGCAAAAATTGTGATTCCTTATTTTGCTCAAGCATTAAAGGAATCGCAATTTTGCGATTCCTTAAATGCTATGCATCAAGCATTTTTTTTTGCGAATCCACATTAAAAAATCGCAAATTTCCACCAACTTGTAGTTGGTGGTAATTTGCGATTTCTTTTACAAATGCACTTTTTGGCATTTGTTAAGGTGCCATATGCGCACACATGTAAGTTTCAGGGGTGCAGCAGGGTGTCCTTTGGACACCCCTGCACCCTTGAAATTATTCTCAATTTGCGATTAGCAAATTGCGAATCGCAAATTGTGAATAACTTCACATTCCTTCCTATGGGCCTCCTGGCCCATAGAAATGAATGGGAAATGATTCCTTAATTGCGATTAGCAATTTGATAATCGCAATTAAGGAATTTTAAGAAATCGCTAAAAAATAGCGCATTTCTACATACATCCCAATTTGCAATTCTCAAATAGCGATTTCTTAAAAATCGCTATTTGGGAATCGCAAATGATGGGGATGATACATCTGCCCCCAGACGTCTTTGTAGTTACTTTTATACTTGTGTTTATATTAGTAACATTGGCCTTATGTACTTTTTAGGTTTCGCTGGAGGGCGGAGCTCTTAGCTCCGCCTCCAGAGAAATCTCTTGATTTCCAGTAAGGAGAATGGAATACGCCCCCCTGTGCCATTGGCTAGCTCCATAAATGGAGGCTAGCCATTGGAACAGAGATCTGTCCGTCAAGGCCGGACCAGATTCGGGGGCATTCCCGAGATTTTTTCCCAGGGCGGAGTTACGTTTTTTCCCGTTCCCTCCCCTTTCACTGATGCGCTGTCCATTTCCGCCCCCCCCTCGCTGTCCTGTGCACGTTTCCCGCCGTCCGTGTCCTCTCCCGCCCCCTCCCGCCGTCCGTGTCCTCTCCCGCCCCCTCCCGCCGTCCGTGTCCACTCCCGCCCCCTCCCGCCGTCCGTGTCCACTCCCGCCCCCTCCCGCCGTCCGTGTCCACTCCCGCCCCGATTGATGGTTATCTAGAGCCGGTGCCCACCCGGCATTTGCCCGTAAAAATCAGCCCCCGCCTGCCTACCTAAGGAGAAGGGCCGCTGCGCTGCCCGCTGCGCTGCCCGCAGCGACCCGGAAGTGGTTGGCCGGCCGGCCAATCCCAGCGCGGCCGGCCGGAAGTGCCCGCCCCCGCAGCCCGGGGGGAAGAAAGAAGAAGCATGGCGGCCGGTTTGCAGGGCTCTGGTGAACACTGAATATCCGTCCGTCCCATGGCGCCGCCCGACATCCCATCACTTTACATTCACCCATCACGGTCGGTGCAATAAACCCCCGGGGGGGGGGGAGGTCTGTGTGCCCGGCCCCCGGGAAGCGGTGTGTTCTTTCCGGGGTTAGGCCGACCTAGAAGCGATGACCCGTTCTCATGCAATGGGCCCCCCAGCAGCCCGGGGAGCAGGACGCAGACCGAAACCATGCTCCAAATGGGATCCACGTTTCCCAGGTTTGTCAACCTTTTTAAAATGGATGTTTTTTCTTACGTCATGAATGATGACAACATCAGTTATGATGATTTCGTCCGACACAAGGCTTAGAAAGTGAAGAGATCTTTTTCTTACATCTAAGACTCTGGGATGTCTCTGTGTTTCTCGGGCCCGGCCCTACATAATCCTGGTCCGTGCGCCCTTGCTGCGCTCTGGCGCAGCGCACACCCCCCCAGTTCTCGCTGCGCCGTCCGCCCTCCTATGCACAGGTTCACAGTTTCTCCGCAGTGGAGTGCCCGTTTCAAGTGTCTTGCTTTGGAATAAAAGATGCCGTCTGCCGGGCTTCATGCCCGGCGCCTTGCCATGAATCGATGCGGCACAGGCTGTTTTAGGACAATCGTCCCACCCGGACCACTTGCTTCTGTCGGAGCAGCTGCCTGGCCGGGTTGGTGCCCCTCGTCTGTCGCTGTGGCATGCACGGACCTACCCAGCGTTGTGCCCCCCACCCCCAGTGAGTGCGGAAGTGCTTGGGCTCCAGGAGTGGTGCTGGGGGCTGGGCTCGCTGGAGGAACCGGTCAGGCTGGTGGGATGATGTGGGCGCCGGCCTGACTGCCGCAGGGGAGGACACGGCGTGCGCAGCAATGCCCAGGGGAGCACGTGTCTCTTCTCGGCGTTTTCTCACCACATATAGGCCTCTGCTGGATCACACCAAACAAGCATTTACAATGCAACGGTTTCGCCTTTGGAAAAGTTAGAGCTATTAGCAATGTAAAAGACAATGCCATTTATTTATCTGTTTTCAAAACCAACACATAAATACAAATTTTGTCATTTACAATGCCAATAGCTCAAACTTTTCCAAAGGCGAAACCTTTGCATTGTAAATGCTTGTTTTTTTTCTGTCCATTAGTTTGACCAATTGTCCTGAATTTTACATTCACTGACCTGAATTTGCTGCCATGTCTGGTGGTCTTCCCGTTACAATATAACTAGTCTCGCACTTCATTTTTAAGGTCTGTGTCATGTGCACACTCTGTTCTCTGTACAAATAATCACATTTTCAGGCAGCAGAACGTGCAAGAATCTGGAAAGGAATAACAGCAATCACAACATCCGGCAGCTTAGTGAGTCAATAGGCGGAGAGTTGAATTCGAGCTCCTGTTTCCGTGACAGCCAATCCCTGTAACTTCAGCTCAGGTAAAAGGTAAGATAAGAACAGCTGACGCCCCTCGCGCCTTCAGTTGTCCTTTCAGCTGGCTGCCTGACTCGTCTCGAGAAGTCCCGTGTTGTGCTGCCAGTATGGCTGCCTCCTGGGTGTGTTACGCTGCTTTCCTGCTGCTCGGATCTGCGGGGCTGCCTCAAGCCCTGCCAATGGACGACAATCCAGAGGGTGAGGTGATCCGCGTAAAGACAGTTCAACTGCTCGGAGGGTGGAATCCCCTTGACGTGACCAGCAAAAAAGCCAAAGAGATGGCGGAATTCACGGAAAGCGTGAACAAAGCTGATGAAAATGACAAGTGCAAGTATCACACCGTGAAGATCCTTGCCGCTAGCTACCAGGTGGGTAACAACAGGGCTTTAAATGGGATCATAAAAGGGGGGAAGGGGTGGTTCTGAACTTGGTCGGGCCAATGTTAAGGGGTGGCTTTAACATATACACCAAGATTGCCATAGAGTAAGGGCTTTAAGTGCGCCGGGTCCTGCCGGGCTGAACACTGGCAGATCTAAAAAGCAGGTGCTGAGACGGGTCTCTCTCGAGCTCTCTATTTTTACCCTCAGCATCAGGGTAAAAGAAAAATCTTAACTCTGTAGCAGTACCACCCTTCATTGCCTTTGATGTAACGTCAAAGACACTCGTTATGGTACTTTCCGTCTCATCATTTCAGAAGCATTTTTAATGTTATATCCAACGGATCCATAGTTGTTGCTTATTTATCTTACGCAACTAACAACCATTGACAAAGCCAATAGTCCTCCCTGGCTTGTTATAAGTGTAATGTTACTTGTATTATATATCTAGAGCAATGACAATAGCACAAAATATCAGTCGGGCGGCACACCATGCTAAGCACAGATTTTTAGCTTATGTGTTTATAAGTCACACCCTTAATTACATCGGCCATGCCCCTTTGAGAGACCCCCCACTTTTTATATCCCATTGAAATCCCTGTATAGAGTGCCACCCTGCCCACACATTTGCTTCCTGTCACAACCAGGGCACATGTCCTAAAAAAAAGAAGTGGGGGTACTAACCTAGTTAGGCAGTATGCAAGTGACATCACGGCATGTGACATCACAACGCGTAACATCACGGCAAATGACATAATGGCACATGACATCACTGCACATGACATTACATATGACATCACAGGAATTGACATCATAGGAAGTGGCATCACAAGCCACGTCTTTAATATGCACGTGTGATGTAAAGCGCTCTGACACTCTGATTTGGGATGAGTAGCGCTATACAAGAAAATATAATGGTAATTACATTATTTCAACGCCTCCTCAGGGGTAGTAAGTATTATATAAATTGCATTTAGTATTATGCAGCTACTGAGAGATACCAACACATCTGACATTCTTACAGTGCATGCATATCTAGTAAACAGAGCCTGAACAAAATGAAAAGCTGCCTCTCTTAAGTATATGTGAAGTCGTAACCTTTGTTACCCCTTTGCTTCTAGGTGTTAAGCTCCTGTCTGCTCCCAGCAAGGAGACTGAAACAAAAGGAGGCCTTATGACCCCTCATATTCGGGCTTTGTTAAGTGCCCTGCAGGACTCTAAAATAAGAAAGCCCCATCCCCTCCCCGCCTGCACATTGTTGCTTGTTGCAGATGGAAAGCAGACAACGTGCAGGCGCTGCTGAAAGTGTCCCGGTGTTTGGAAATTACATCAGGACGAGTTCAGCACATTATTTAGTGGGGCCCAACTTCTTGGCGGGGTGGTCAGCGTTCACCCTGTGAAAATAGTGGGAGGCCGCCGTCCACCCGCGTGTACCCCCGACTCGTGCCCTGATCACAACTCCAACTGTCATAAGTGACATTGCCCTGTGCGCTTTGCAGAGAGGACAGAGATTAGATGACCACGTATTCTCAACACCTTTTTGTCCTACTGATTGGCACTGAGAGAAGCTGGCACTGCCATCAGCCACATCGTAATTTTGCCCCGTTATAAATGCCTGGACACGGCTCTATTCAAATTATGCACTAGACTAATGTTATATGCTGCCTGAAAAACAACATAACACATCATCCTGGAAAAAGCAAACACTCATACGGAATGCAAGATTATCTAAAGTATGTGAGACATAAGCAGGAACGATAGGGATCAGCGTAACATGTTTTACATTCTTTGCTCAGAAATCGATCAATGTCTTTTGCATGAAAAGTTAAGGGCATGAATACAGGGGCTAAAACTGACCCGTTTCAATGTTCGTTTTAAATTACTAAAGGATCTTAGATCCAGAGAGAACCGATTCACCTAAAGCCCTGGGTAACAAACACGTGATAATCCCCTGAAAGTTTTTCTGACACTGCAAATATTGTAATTCACCCACAAGGTTTATGGTATCAGACTGACTTTTGTAACAGAGTCTATGTTTGCTGTAACAGTTAAACACTACAGTGTCTATCTCAGGGTTTTGAATTAGTTAACTGATTTTGTTTACACCACTCCTGCTGTGCGGCACTTGCATTCACTTAGCACAGTATTGTTCAAGTCTCTCACTCCCTTAACATTCTGAACAGGTGCAGCACTGAGGCCTGGATAACACAGAGTCTGAAGCACGTGCATTCAAAACCTTGTTGAAGAGTTTGACACCTGCGTGTCTGTCACTGAGGCTGTAGTGAGACTACATGAGCAATTATACGATACGACCACATGATACAAAATCAACATAAAAGAACGGGTAGTATTGTTTCCGGTGGGTTGGTAGGTTCTAATCCCAGCCACCACTCCTAACCAACAGTTAAGCTCACTTCTACAAGTTTCCAAAAGGTTAGGCCAGTCGTATTGTAAGAATCACACACGTTGCAAAAGGAAACAAATACTGCAATGCATAACGATATTCTCTTATACTGTGCAACAGAGAAACACTGCCATACGTAGCGCCACAGTCATGTACTTTGCAATTGAAGAAATAATGCAATGCGTCTCACCACCAGCATGTCCTGTACCGGGAAGAAACAAAGCAATGCGTCACGCTACAATCCTGTACAGTGCAATGAAGAAATAATACACTGCGCCACGTTATACTTGGATACTGTGCACTGAAGAAGTAATGCAATGCGCCACATTACAATCAGGTAATATGCAAGGGCAAAATAACGTAGTGCATAGCGCACCAAGCATGTGGTTCGTCAGGCCCAAATGAGGTCAGGCGTCATACGACAGTTTGATAGTTCGTTAGCAGCGATAATGCAAAATGTAATACAACTGTTTTACGTGCTCCCTTAGCAGTGCCCCTGTTATGGATCAAATAATGACACAAAAGTACTGCTTCCCACTCTGGCCCCAGCACTGCCCCTCCTTGGGTCAGAATGGGCTGGTATCTGAGCCGAAGCAACAGTTTGCGCAGATGACTGAAACTGGAGGTGGAGAGAGTATCTCTCTGGGACCGTACCCCACCCCAGGTGTTGATCCACTTTACCTGGGGGGGCGCGACCCCACTCTCTTCCCCGATGTCATCTATTGATCCAGAACTCCGTCACGGGGTGCGGCGGACTCGGGCCGGCCGCTCAGCTCTTCCGTGGCTGCCGGTCCGGGCAGCTGCGAGTGACTCAGAGGGCCCAATTATTGGCCGTCCTTCCAGCGGTCTCAGTACACACCGAGCACCCTCAGCACTGTGGAGACTTCACTTCCAATTCAGTGCACCTCCGGCTCAGGCACTCCTCACCAGCGCCTCAGGCTGCACTTCGACACGCACACCGCGCGTCCGAGACTCACCTCTTCTATGGTGCTCACCAAAATCCGGTGCTCTTTACCATCTCTACGCTTGCACCTCAACACGCACCCTGGCCATTCGAGTCTCTCCTTTTCTCCCAGTGCACACGTCCAGGCGCTCTTCACCAACACCATGGCTGCATCACGACACGCACTCTGCGCGTCCGAGTCTTACCTCTTCTCCCGGTGCACACAATGTTTAGGCGCTCCTCACTTCCGCCCTGCCTGCACCACGACATGCACCCAGCGCGTTCGAGACTCACTTCTTCCGTTGGTGCACATGTTGCCCAGACGCTCTTCACCAGCGCCCTGGCTGCACCCCGACGTGCACCCAGTGCGTCCGAGTCTCGCTTCTTCCTTTGGTGCACACGAGGCCCAGGCGCTCCTCACCAACACCCGGACTGCACCACGACACGCACACTGCATGTCTGAGCCTCATCCCTCGTCTCCCCATTCACACCATGACCAGGTGCTCATCACCAATCCCTTGACCTGCACTTTGACACACACCCAGCGTGTCTGAGACTTATCTTACTCCTGCGTGCCCACGATCACATGGCACAACTTCTGAGGGCCTCAAGCTGCAAAAGCACGTGCACGCTGCTTGGGACATATATATCCAGAAACTTTTATGATCCCATATTTCCAAACAGGGAGCCAGCTCACCTCGGGCCCTTGGGGGTTACAAGACACAGCACAAAACATAGTCTTCTTCAAGCAGGGGGACCCAGCGCCTCCTAGCATAGTCCCAACAGCCTGTCCCTTAGTTAGAACAGCAAACTGCAGACTAGCCCCAGATCACAAAGCAAGTATTGGTCTTTCCACGGCAGTCTCTTCAGTTGCTCCTTCTTTAACAGAGGTTCCTCTTGACCACAGAATGGGTCAAAGCCTTTACAGTCTCAATCCATATCTGTTTCATTCCTACTTTCAGGGGTTTCAACTCTTCTAGTTATACCCCTTACTGTCTTTGAAGTTTCTATGTCCTCAGGGTTCCCTGACTCCTCCCTTAATCAGTTCTGGGTGTCTCCCTCCCAGTGTCACCTTTCTCCCTTTGGTACTGGGGTCAGGATCCTTAATCACTCAGCAGGAGATGGGTCAATTGGTTTATAGCACCAGCCAGGCTTTTTCACCAGCCGGGCTTCTCCTCCCTCCTACTCTCCAGATGCAGGGCAGCCTGGTGCCATCTCAACCCCTTCCTGGATCAAAACCGCTTCCAGCTCCTCTCACCTTTCAGTTCCAGACAGACAATCCACATTTCAGAGACACACAGAAATGCTCAGAGCACAAAACTCAGCCACTTACTAAAAGAGTGGTTTATGAACACACAATGGCAAATCTGTTGCCGGAAGGTACACTTTCGCCTTACTTTGTAGTGGAGAGAGCCCATCGTGTACCCACGAGACCCCTGCCCCCTGGCTCCAATCCTAGGCCATTCATCCTTCGCGTCCTCAACTACAGAGACCGCGACACGATACTTCGTGAAGCCAGGAAGATGGGAGTCATTACCATTGAGAACGCCACAGTGATGTTCTTCCCGGACTACACAGTGCAGGTCCAGAGACAGAGACACTCCTTCCTGGTGGTGAAAAAGCGACTGCGCCAAGGGAACCTGAAGTATTCGCTCCTGTTCCCTGCCAAACTGAGAGTGGTGGCGCAGGACAAAACGCACTTCTTCACGAATCCCGATGAGGTGGAGGCCTGGCTGGATGGGGGAATGCCTGAGGTTCCACGGAGAGCGCAGGGGACCTCTACCGCAGAGAAGAACCGAGGACCTCGACGACGACGACGACGCGAGACTCCGACGCCGCCGCGGTCCAGACCGCCTCGATCCACTCCCCGCCCGTGGACCTTATTTTGCAGGAGCAGCAGGATGCACTGCGCAGAGCTGCGGAAATCAACATCTCCCCGGCACAGTCGCCACACCCTGGTGCTAGCCCAATTGCATCACTGACGGACGACGAGGCGATCTACGGCATCCCAGATACCCAGCAATCGGGGGAACCCCCGGACGTCACACCCCAAACGTCGGACCTCTTTGGTTAGCATGAGACCGGGATTGCCCCCTCCCACTCACTGCGAGATGCGACGCTGTACGACCCGCCGCTTGGCTGGTCTGATTTCCTGCTGGGCGGATCACGAACCCCTTGAATGGTGAGAGAGATTGCTGCTGCCGCTGGGGGAGACACCAGGCACTGTAAGTACTATTTTCGTTTCTATGTGCACGATCTGACCGCCCTCAGTGCGGACTTGAACAATTGGCTAGCAGAACTGCTTCGAACATTTGCCACATCGGGAGCCGCTCGTGGGGGTGGCGCCCCCTTATGGAGCAACGGCCCCTCCTGTGGCTGATGGGGCGGGCCGCTGGCGCCGCGCTGGGCTACGGACACTGGGCAGCTCCTGATCCGCAGTGGGCTCTGTACCTTGCCCGGGAAGGACACATGGTTCCCATAGAGACTACAATACTGTACCTGTTGTTGGTTACAAGTCACTTTTTACCCCTCAGAACTGTATAGTTTGCGAACTCATTAGAGTGTTTGGACGGCGACATGTTGTGCAGCCGACCTTTTGGAATTACATTCCCTGTTGCCATGTTTTGGCTATATGTTTTCCCTTTCTTCCCTGTCCCCATACCTTGCTGGAGGCTAAGGCACGGTACAAGAGACATAGACTACATTCTAGTGGCGGGGGTGGCATATGGCGGCGGGCGGGATGGACTGTTGTGGGGGCGATGTGGGGCGGGCACTGAGGACCCTGGCTATCACGACACAGATGGCTAGCATACAGATATGTACCTGGAATGTTCGGGGAATGCACACACCGGCTTGGCGTTACCACATATACTCATACCTAAAACGTCACAAGATTAACATCACGCTGCTACAGGAAACGCATCTGAATGGGACAGAGGTAAGGGCACTACACCGTAGATGGCGGGGGAAACTGTACGCCACGGAGTATTCCTCGTACGCGCGAGGGGCGCTGATATGGGTCCGTCCTGGGACTCCTTGGGTGTGCGAGGAAGCTGCGATTGACGATGACGGCAGATTTGCGGCCGTGCGGGGTAGGCTGGATGGGCACCAGATAGCGCTGGTATCTATATACTCCCCTAATGTTGATCAGGGTGGCTTCCTGGAACACCTCTCGAAAACAATGGCGGTCTGGCGAGAGCCTTCATGGGTGCTAGGTGGCGACTACAACTGCACCTTAGACACGACATTGGATCGTTCCCTGCCCCCCCCCCCACTGCATGCCCCCACGAGAAATGCCACGAAAGACCTACTAGAGTGGGCGACGCGATGGGACCTACATGATATCTGGAGAACACGCAACCCAGGCGCGAGGGTATACTCGTACTATTCAGGCGCGCATGGCCTCCACGTCCGCCTTGACAGATTCATGGCGTCCACTGACATACTGCCCCACGTGACGGACACATACTACATGGGCCGCACACACTCCGACCACAACCCTCACCTCTTATTTATCACTTGGGAACAACCGCTGCCCCCTGTGCCCACTTGGCGAATGCAACCTGCACTGCTGCTGGATGCGACCTTCCGCGACTCCCTACTCACATGCACTGCTCAGTATTTTGAGGACAACACAGGCACGGCCTCCTCTCCCCAAGTGGAATGGGATGCGTTCAAGGTGGTGGTGCGCGGACACTGCTTGCGGACACAGGGCCAGATTAAGCGACAATTGGAAAATGACCTCACCAGACTAGAAACGGGCTTGCTTGCTGGGGAGGGGGACGCGGTGAGGGGTACGCGGTGAGGGGTGACGAGACTCCACTAATGGGGGCGCGCGCAGAGCATGCGGCACTGCTGGAACGCCTCAAACATATCAATTATGCTGCACACTCGGCGAGGACAAATCAACTTAGTGATAGGCCTGGTAAGCTCTTGGCCTGGCTGATTTCCCAAGAGGACCGCGCGGCCCCTGTGACGGCCATACAGGAGACGGACGGAGCTATTGTGTACACACAACGCCGCATACACGAGACCTTTGTTGCGCATTACACCTTGCTATACCGATCCAGACTGCCAGTCCTACACCCAGACATTGCTGGCTACCTTGCCCCTTTACAGATGCCACACTTGACAGTGGCGCAACAGAACGAACTAGGGGCCCCTCTCGCGGCGGACGAACTCCGTGCGGCAATCTTCCACCTGTCCAACGGCAAAGCACCGGGCCCTGATGGACTCCCGGCGGAGTTTTACAAGGCTGGCTCAGATATCCTTATTCCGGAGCTTCTAAAGGTGTATAATGCAGCAGTGGAGGACTCCATCTTGCCCCCGACGCTGAATGAGGCTACTCTGATCTCCATCCTGAAGCCGGGCAAGGACGGCACCAGGGTGGGCTCATACCGCCCCCTGGCGCTGCTTAACACGGACTACAAAATACTGGCCTCTACACTGGCCCGAAGGCTTGCTCCTCATGTGCCTCATCTGGTGCATCAAGATCAGAATGGCTTTGTCCCAATGCGCCACACCTCCCACAACATCCGTCGTCTCTTCCGGGTGCAGGAATATGCTATCCGGCAGTGGCCCAGGGCGGGATGCCTTGTTCTTGATCTGGAGAAGGCCTTTGACTCCGTAGAGTGGCCGTACCTGCGAGCGGTCGCGGTGAAGTTCCAACTAGGAGGAGGATACGAGGCCCTGGTGGACTTGTTGTACGACAGACCGTCGGTAAGGGTGCGAACGGGCCAGCTACGCTCCAATGCCATCCGAGTGCGCAGGGGCACTAGACAGGGCTGTCCTCTGTGCCCACTGTTGTTTTCCCTGGCCATGGAACCTCTGGCTGTGATTCTTAAAGCACAGGGGCCAGATTGGGGCATTCCGTTGGTGGATGGTCTGCATGCGGTGTCGCTATAGGCAGACGACCTGCTCCTGTACGTCAGAGACATAACCGCAATCCCCACCTCTCTCACTGACGTCTTTGCTACATTTGAGGAGATGTCGGGCCTCCGGGTCAACTGGTCCAAATCTGGGGCCTACCCCTTTGGCCCAGACACGCCCGAGTGCGACGTACGACTAGGCGGAGGCAGATTACAGTGGTATCCCACTTCCTTCCGCTATCTAGGAATACAGATTTATCGGAACCCACTGGATATCTTAGAGGGGAACCTCGTTAGGACAATCGCCTCGATACGGGCACAGGTCCGCTTTTGGAATACCCTCCCACTTAATGTCCCTAGCCGCATAGCTTTATCTAAAATGATTGTGTTGCCCCGGCTACTCTACTACTTCGCGAACATACCCATATATGTCCCAACCAGGATATTTAGAGACCTGGAGGTGCTACTCCGTGACCTTATATGGAGCAGCGGCCGCCCACGGGTAGCACTGACGAAGATGTACATGCCAACTGACTCGGGAGGATTGTCAGTTCCCAACCTAGAGCTGTACTACCTTGCGGCACAGACGCAATGGGTGGCGTACTGGCTGAGTGGCAAATATCTTGAGGATACTGCCTCGGACGAGGCTGCATGGACGCAAACGCAGATCAATACGATGTTTCACCCGTTCATCCGCACATGATGCCCCTCCCAGCTGCACTTGGCGGTGGCGCGAAAATGTTTCCTGAGGTGCCTACGCCTTACCAGAGCGACCAAGCCGTATGCTCTGGTTATACCGCTGCTGGGCACACCGACCACGACGGGGATCCTCACGGAAACGCGCTTGGAGGCATGGGCACGGCCGGGGGTGGACACGTTGAGCGACCTGTATGCTGAGGGAGAATTGCTTACCTTCGTAGCCCTGGCTGACAGCGCAGATCTCCCGGCAGGGCAGTTCTTGCAACACGCGTCGCTACTGCGCACGTTCACAGCTTTCTGGGGTGACGTGACGGAAGAACTCCCGATGCATTGCTATATCCAGTACCTGCATGTCATGGGCAATGGATCGCACATCATACACTGGCTGGCTCAGGCGTTACAAACACACTCGCAACCTTCTACACAGCCGCTGCGTGACAAATGGGCGGCGGACAGGGGCAGGGACTGGACTAATAAGGAGTGGGCGATGGTCTTGGCGGGACCGACCTACATCCCTAGAAACCCCCGCTTTAAGATTATACAGTACTACTTGCTCCAGCGCGCATACCTCACGCCGGATAAAATCAATAAGTATTTCCCGCTTGCGGATGCGACCTGCCAACGCTGCTCTCTACCGGGAGCGGATTTGCTACACATGCTGTGGAACTGCTCTGGGGTGAGGGAATACTGGCAGGGAGTCCTGAAGCTCCTCTCACATGGAGCCGAAGAGGGGTTACCACACACCTGGGAAGCGTGCATTCTGGGGTTATACAAACGCACTAAGTCCAATAAAGTGCAAGCGCGCTTTTGGGACATGGGCCTCATCACTGCCAAACGCCTGCTTACCAAACATTGGAAATCTGCTACCCCTCCCCACACACAGCACTGGCGAACGTCCTTCACCAACTGGGCGCGAGCGGAAAGTGCCGTGCTCCTGAGAGAGGAAACGGCGGGACTACGCAAGTTCCCCATCGCCCAGCTCTGGGACGATCTCCTCAAGACGTATCAGGAGGCCTGCCAGGAACGGGAGATGACCTAAGGCGACCACCGCCTGCTTCATAGATACGCTGGACACACACACACACAGAGACCTTGCCCGGGTGTGCACTATCTTCCCCCCCCCCCGGACCCCCCCACACACACAGCCTCTGTCATTCTAACCCTGGCCCCTCTGAGCACCGCCGGACGACTGCTAACTCCCGCTGCATCATATGATGATCTCCTTCGTGCCCCCCCTCCACCCATTCCCTGACCGCGATACATTAACCGACCCCAGTTCTCCCCTACCGTTACGACACGTGGGGGATAGTTTACCCGCTGGTCAAGTTCCCCGACCAGACTTACACTTAGCTCTCGATATGGACACTGAGGACAGAGCGAACACTCGGCGGCAACACACTACGAAACGCATGCTACGCCTGGAGTACGGAGAGGTACTGACGCTTAGGGCTCCGGCGCAAGCAATGGACATACACGCGGCAAGGCGCAGTGCGCCTATTCTAACACTGACTGACCGCTGTGCTTGGGACCTGAGGATTAGTGTGCACGCCCTACTGCCACACACGTGGACATCGCTTTTAGGGCTGCGTACTGGACTCGCGAGCCTTCACCGGTAGCTTTGTGCCTCAGTGAGCTATACCACACACTGATTGTCATGCACGGTCGAGCATTGTACAGGCGAGACATGCCCACACCCACCCCGGGTCCCACGCATTACTATGCACTTTTGCAGTTCTGCACGCACCTAGGTGGGATCCCGGGGTATGAGCTGCGGCGGCCACGATGCTTGACTGAATGACACATTTCTACTGTTGTTACACCCAAAAAAGAGAAAAATTAGACCAATCACTTATTATGAACTATTCCAAATGACAATACTGTTTCCACCGTGTATATTGCCGCTGGACCCCCGGGTTGCCAGCTAAATGGCTGTGTCATCCATACCGAATAACTCTGTTTATTGAATATTTGATTTGCCCCACTGTGGGCCATGCAATACGCCTTGTATGACGATGGACAAATGTGAAATAAAGGTCTTCCAAAAACCAAAAAAAATAAAAAAAATGAACACACAATGGCAAAACCACCTTCACAGAAAGATGTGTTATAACACTGTGAGTTCATAAATACTAAACTTCACCTTTCCATTATAAACTGACAGGAAACTAGGCTAACAAACACAACACCCAGTCTCCCCCATTCTGTCCTATGGGCAGGATGGCCTTTCAGCAGTTAAAAACGAAATGGATTATATTTCACTGCCAGAACATAGCACACACCTCAGTATGTATTCTGCGTTTTACCTACACTGCCCCCTGCCCAGGGGTTACCTGGGACCCACGACAGGGGTGCCCAACATGTATGTAAAAGGGAAAGTCAGGCCTGACAAGTTGTTACACTTGTCAGGACTACATGCTTACTTAGCATTCTGCGCACAGGCCCTACACTGAAGGCCTGAGTTCCCTTCTCTGCGCGTCTTGGCATTACTAGCCTTGGCAAACACAGTGCACATCACTAGGGGCTTTACTAGTAAGGAAAACATACCAATCATGGCCAACCAATCACCATTACATTTTAAACAGGGAACTCTTGTACTTTTACACTGATCAACAGGGTTGTATGTCATTACAACGCGGGCTTTTACCCCGCATGCCATTACAACGCGGGGATTACAACGAAAGTCGTTACAACGACTTTCGCTGGAGGGCGCTGGATAGTGGAATAGTTTAATTTTCTATTCCAACTCCAGCCCACGTTGACAATAGGGAAGGTGTTGGATAGAAAATTAAACTATTCCCTATCCAACAGCGCCCTCCAGTGAAAGTCGTTGTAACGACTTCCGTTATAATCCCCGGGTTGTAATGGCATTGCGGGGTAATCCCCGCGTTGTCATGGCTGTTCTCCGATCAACAGTGGCAAAGTACCCAAAGCATCTAAATTGGCTATTCTATGTCAGGAAAATGGTCTAGGGGGAAAGCAAAATGTTTAGGGAACTTTAGCCAAAAAGGCCAAGACCTACAATGTGAAAAAAATGAATCAACACAGGTGCTGACGTGGAATTTCATCTAAGTGAGATTGGTGTCAGAACTTGCATATTCACTCACTCATCTACTCTTAGTAAGTTAAGCTCCCACTGTAAAAACATGCTTTTAACCAAAAGGTCACTTCCTTCTTAATTTTACACACACTGTGAGCGATAAAAGTTTGTACAACTCTGCCCTGCTGGATCTGTGCTGCGGGAAATGGAAGACTGCACTTACTCCTCCTGTAAGAGAGTGAAGCTTGCTTCTCTACTGCCATGCTGTCCCTATTTTGGGAGGCAGCAAAGCTTGCACTGCTGCTGCCTGGTTTGTACCGTTCTTGTGATGGGAAAAGCTTGTGCTGATGCTACCCTAGCTGTTCATATGCCCCAAAGGAGGGTAGCTCACAGTGTTTCTCCCCAGTGTGTAGTTGTTGTATGAAGAAGAGTGTTTCCTCTGCTGTTGCTCTATTTTTATGAAAAAACAAAGGGTGTTTTGAATGCACTTGCATAACATGCCTAGGCTAGCCAGAAGATGTTATTGGATCCAGGGAAAAACTAGTTGTGATCCCTGACCCGGAGACCCTTGGTTCAGTCTGTTTCCCAACTTGGACACATTGTGTGACTTCGGAAATTACTTTTCTTCACCCTGCCTCTTTTTCAGTGATGTTCACAATTGAGAGCACCTTCAGATATTTCAGTTCAAGATGTACATTATACTAAACCCATTCTTCCATATAGTTTAATAGCCTACACAATAAAATAAAGGCCTTTCATAGGAGGCAAAAGACAGTCAACTTGCCTCTTGGATTACTAATAAAAGTGTCATCAGATCAGAAGAGGGGAACATTTGTGTTCTTCTTCCAGGATCAGAATTTCACAATGTGTCATCATAATACCTGGTTTCAAAAAAAGCATCCAGGTTTGACTGCGTGACCTTAGGCTGTTACGCTTCTTCACTGTGCCTATATTTTCCATCATCACCACATTTGAAAGCACCTTGAAATAGTTCAAGATGCACTTCGTACAACAATCTCTCTTGTGTCTTGTTTAAGATATAATGTTGCTCCATTTATGAGGCCTTTGTTCTATCGCCCCCACGCCCTTCTGAGGAACATGCCCTATGAAGAAGTGAATTATTCCACAACATTTAGGGCCCGATTCTGATGCGGGTTGGAAAGCTTCCCGACCGAATCGGTTTGGAAATGGTTTCCAACCCACTCGGATCGGGAGAGTCTGACCAACCAAGTATGATGCATCAGGATGCTTCCAGATAGGATTTGCTTGGACTCCTATTGACTTCAATGGGAGCATATGTTCCAAACCGCATCATAATTGGGCCCTGGGTCGGGAAGAAATGTTCACGATCCGATTTCGAAGGAGCAAATGCCATTAGAAGGCGTTCCTAACCACATCAGAATCAGGCCCTAGGTGGGAATGCTTTCCTAACCACATCAGAATCAGGCCCATAATTTATTTATTTATTTATTTATTTAAAAGTTTTATATAGCGCTGGCTAGACCCGGAGGTATCAGAGCACTTTACATGAGGATCAGATCATAGTTACAGGTTACATCGTTACAAAGGTTACACAGTTCTAAGAGCATGGCAACATAGTTACTTGTAAGGTCGAGAAAAACAATAAGCACAGAATATGTAAGGGGAAAAGAAGGCAAGGTGAGAGATTTGGGGGGGTTGGAGTAGGGGAAGTAGACAGATAAAGAAGGTGGGAAAGAGGAGGGGAGGGGAAGGTGAGAGACATAGCCTGGGGAGAAGAGGGGAAGGGTGACGGGGACACAAACCGGTAGACGAGTCAAGGCAACGTCCAAAGTCCAGTAAGCTGTAATCCCAAAGGAAGTGGTATCCCTTCCCTATCTCTATTGCGAGAGGCTCCCTTTACGCAGTGGACTCTCTCAGAGAGGTCTCTGAGACTCCAAGGCCTACAAACTGGATCCTTCCCCAACAAGGGGAGAGGGAGTGCTTTGGCAAGGGGTGCCATACCATACCTCAAGTGTGAGTGGCTCCCTTTGCACATTGGACTCACTCAGCGGGTTCGCTGAGACTCCAGAGTATAAATATTGGATCTTTCCCCAACAAGGGGAGAAGGAGTGCTTAGTCAAAGGGCACAACGGACAGGGGGTAGGCAGAGTAGCAGGCAAGGGGAGAGATTCAGGGGAGAGAGGATAGGGGCTAGGGGCTAGGGAAGAGACAAATAAGGAGAGACGAAAAGAAGTCTGCCTAAAGACCGACTGGGTAGGTGACGATCCAGGAGGGAATCCAAGGCCCATCTCCCCTATAGCTAAACCAAGTAGCTCCATCGGGCATCAGACAAAATAGTTCAGTCTCAAAACATTGAGAGAGGAGGGAGGGAGAGACATAAATAGAGTGAAGATGCGGTAGGAGACGAAAGGAGAGACGACAGGAAGTGCAACAATGTGGTTCAACAATATACTAGAAGAAGATCAACAAGTAAACATTAAATCAAACAATCAGCAATACAATTTGGGGAGGAGTGAAAGGCGAGGGAAAGTAGTGGGGGGTAGGGGAGGAAAGGCAGTGTGGATAAGGGAAGAGACAACCATAGAGACGAAAGGGAGTCTGTCTAAGGTTCACAGAAAAACAGGGTGGGGACAAAGGGCATGGGCATGGGAGGGCAGAGGACAGAAGCTGGAAAGAGTCGGAGCGGAGAGGGGGGAAGGTTGCATAAGGTTTGAACAGACAGAGGCACGTATCTCCTGCCTGGGGGCTGTATTGTCTTGTTGGAGAATGCGGGCAGTGAGACTCTGTTCATCTCCGATGGGTGAAAAAGCTGGCATAAGCGAGTCCTTTGTTTCTAAGTGTGTGTCTTTATTGGTGGCCATTTTGGGGTCAGGCGGCCCCTTCTCAGTAGTGCGAGCTGGGGCTTTACAACAGTTGCTGCAATCAGCCGTGACACTGCGCGGCGTCCGAGGCAGTGAGGAGTGTGTTGCTCAGTGGGTGTCCTGCCCAGGGGAAAAGGAGTGAGGGGTTGACCGGTGCACACCAGTCTATCTTGCGGCTCGGGTCGTCAGTGCACTGCTCAGTGTATGTTCGCCGCAGCACCCAGGTCCTCCGAAGCAGTATGCCCTGAGAGTATGTTCAGGAGGTATTCAGTTCAACAATGAGGCCTCGCCGGACCAAAGTGAGAAGTTGGCCTGATGTATGATGTCCACAGTTCTGTGGGCACCTTGTATCAGTCCAACAATCCCTTATGGTGGTGGTTGTAAGTCAACCTTATAGGCAAGCTATCCTAGAGGTAGCATGGACTAAGCAGCCTAAAGGCTTAACTCAAGAGGACATGTGAAGCAAGCTGTTTTACCATATGCAATCCTGTAATATCAAATGAAAGGACACCACACAAGTTATATATTATACAAATATATGTATTTATTCTCAGAATAATCCCCACTACTCTTGATGAGCAATGAAGCACAAGCGTTTAAACAAAAGCACAGTATAACATATACAAGTAATGTGAGATACCTGTATTCCTGGGGAAGATGTCCGAGTCCAAAGTGGAAATATTCAAGCACTGAAACATGTTGTTGGAAAAGAATAGCAGGGTCTATTGCTCAACAGTCTTTTAATTTTGTGGATGGGAGATACCCATAAAAAATATTTTTAGATCACTCACATAAAATGTTAATATAAGTTTACCAAATGGAGAAAATAAATGTCAACATAAGTGACATGACCTCATTCTTACTAAAGAACCCATAACTTGGAATAGTACAAACAGAAGAGTAGTACTTTTGAATGCTTCTCAGTGCAAGATATAGAACCTACTGATAAAGCTTGCCATACTAGGTAGGTGAGCGATCATCATCCTATATGAATACATTAATATATGGCAATTCTACAAAAGGTTTGGCGGTTTTTTGCATGAGTTTTGTACCGCTGTATGTTTATGTCGAATATATGATGTTGAATCGCATACCAACACAGTGCATGCCATTACAATGCAGTTGCAATAACGCAAGTGTTGTTACAACGCTTTACATTACAACGTACATTTTTACATCGCATGTGCCTTTACCACGCATGCCATTACAACTCAAAGGCATTCGTGGTAAAGACATGTACTTGGTAAAAGTGGTTAAGGTAAGTAATGATATATATAATTATATATATATATATATGTATATATATATAACATAGATATATTATATATTTTAAATACCCCCTAAAACCCTTAAATTCCCCTTTGTACCTCAATAACCATACCCCCTAAAATTCTAAAATGTCCCTTACTACCCCAATACCCATTCCCCCTAAACCCTAAAATTACCATTGGCAACCCTAACCCACGTTGAACCCTAAATTTACCCTGGGCTCCCCAAAACCCAAACCCACCCTGAACCCTAAAATTACCCTTAGCACCCCAAAACTGAAATCCACCCTGAAATTACCCTGGGCACCCCAAAACCCAAACCCACCCTGAACCCTAAAATTATCCTTAGCAACCCAAAACCCAAACCAACCCTGAACCCTAAAAATGCCCATGCTACCCCAAAACCAATATCCACCCTAAAACTTAAAATTACCCATGGCACCCTAAAACCCAAATCTATCCTGAATGCTAAAATTACCCTGGGCACCCCAAAACCCAAACCAACCCTGAACCCTAAAATTACCCTTACTACCCCAAAACCCATACCCACCCTAAAACTTAAAATTACCGTTGGCACCCCGAAACCAAAATCCACCCAGAACCCTAACATTAACCTTGGCACCCTAAAAACCTGTACCCCTACACCCCAAAATCCAAACCCACCCTAAACCCTATACTTTTATACTTACATGTGAAACACATATGCCTTTACCATTCATGCCTTTTCAATGAAATTTGTTGTAAAGGCATGCGTGGTAAAGGCATATGCATTGTAATGCCATGCGTTGTAATGGCATTGCAATGTAATGGTAGTTGCGTTTTGTTGGCGTGCGTTGTAATGGCATGTGTTGTAATAAATGTGTTGTAATGGCTGTTTCCTGTTTATGTCTGCTTACTGAAATCATCCAATGGTCCTTTAATGCCCCTCACTCACTCTTTAGTGTGTTAGCTACCTGTGTTGTACCTGTCCTCTAAGTGTAAAAGAACAGTGTGACGGTCCTTCTGCTACTGCCACGTCCTTTACTTACACTTTGTGTCAGGATAGGTAGAGCTGCAGCTATCCATATTATACTTTTGTGCTGAGTTTCGGTTAAAACATTCCCATATACACAAGAAAAATCAATCCACATTGCCAATGCTTTGAGTGAAAGAGTGAATCCTCACAAAATATGTGCGCAGAGTTTACTTTTGGTAGGTAACTTTATAAAATGTTAAAACCTTGCTGATAAGTGGTTCCATTTAATTTATAACACATTTAGCCAATTTTGGCATTTTAGCCCATAATCAAACTTTTCAAAGTAAAACTGCACAAGTTCCGGGAATTATGCGATTTTGCGACTGTGGCTTTTTTAGCATAATTAAGGATTTGCCACATTTGCCACTTAATCAATCGTCTGCTGCATAATCTGCAAATTTCAACTAAAAATAATTTTGTTTATAGCTCAAACGGATCAAAGGGTACTAAAAACGTGGCGATTTGTGTTCATGTGTGTTGGAAGACCCTTCGTAAAGATTAACGGGTCAGCTTTCAGTTGCTCATTTATGTATTTGGTTGCTAAACTGGTAATAACATGTACAAAAGACAAAACAATGAAGAAATACTGTTAAAGAATCTGCAATACAAAACACAGAAAGCAAAAATATTATCTTTCAGTGCAAATGGGCGACATAAAAAGTATAAAATTCCTACACAAAATCTGTAATTCATCGAGGCCTAAAAAATATCAAGTAAAAACAATTACAATAAAATGGAAATTGAAGAATTCATATACCATTCGTCATAGAAAATCATTTTTTCCTAAGGCGGACAGCAGCAACAAAGAAACTAGCCATGTTAAATATATTCGTGTCATCTAACAATTGAAGATACATTAAAGCTGGTCTGACCTGTGAGAAGCCCTTTCCCCTCAGTAGAGGGGCTAGAAACCTCCTCCGAATGTCATTGTAAAAATCACAAAACATAATAAAGTGCATAGTGTCCTGAGGTGAAAAATTGTAGCGGTGACACAGGGCCATATCATCTGATTTACACCATCGAGGGAGGTTACCCAGGGAAAAGTGAATTAAGTTGAAGCGGAACCTAATCAAGAGCCAGCGATGGAAAGGCTTAGTCACGATTCTCAAATAGAGCTCTATTGATGGCGAGGAATTTATTAGGTAATGAGCCCTAACCAAAGGTTTTTGTATCTCCTGTTCCTCCCGTTCCAACCTCAGTATATTCAAGAATTGTGATTTCACCCATTTTACATCAACGTTTTTAATCCCTTCTGGGGCGTTATAAATATCAGGACGTCCTAGTTTAAGGAACATACCCTTAACATACGACAACCATGGAATGCTGCTGGCATTATCTAAGGCAACACAGTCCCTTAAGATCTGATGGTTCAAAGTTATCTCTGGGTTGAGCCTAGTTTTCATCCAACAGACTAAGGGTGCCAATCTCAACAAGTCAGTCACATAACCCAACCCCAATTCCTGGTGAATAGCATAATTTGGGGTTGATTGGGGCATGGACAAAAGGGTGCGTAAGAATTTATTTTCGACCAGCTGTACCCCTGCCGATTGTTTATAGGCCCAAATGGCAGAGCCATATGTAGCAATAGCCAGACATTTAGATCTGTAGATCCGTAGATGGCAAGAATTGCTTCAAAAGGCCTGGCACCCAATCGCTGTGAGAAGCCCAGTAGAGATGACGCCGATCTAACTACTGCATTCTTTTTAGCTTTAAATTGGGGGACCCAGGAACATCTGTCGTCGAATAAAACCCCCAGATATGTAAAGGCAGTCACTCTGGACACCTCAGCTCCATTACCTGGGAAAGTTTTAAGTTTTCTATTTCTTTGGCCCATTGTCATGACATGTGATTTTGACATGTTTACCACCAAATTCAGGGATTTCATGTAAGTCCCAAATGCGTCCAAGAGTCTCTGAAGGTCTATGGGAGTTTGGCATAATAACACGGCATCATCCGCGTAAAGGAGGACAGGGATGGTCCTATTTCCTACACGTGGGATGACCAGGCTGGCTTGATCCAGGGTTTTATCTAGGGTGTTGATGTAAAGGTTTAAAAAGTAATGGCGCCAGTATACAACCCTGGCGAATGCCTCTACCTGATTTGAAGTGTCTAGTTAATTTACCGTCCTGAGTAACCCTAACAGCTGCTAAAAGGTTCCGATGTAAATCTGCTAAAAAATAAACCAGACATGGATCAATCCCTATGTCAAGTAAAATAGACCAGAGCTTCGATCTGTTAACCAGATCGAATGCTGAGGAGAGATCCATAAAAGCCATATGCAGGGAACCTTTTTTGGCTACGGTGTATTTGCCTGTCAATAAATATAAATCAAGGCACTGATCCATGGTGCTTCTGCCTTGTCTAACACCCTACTGAAGATTGGATAAAACACCAATATCATTTACCCAATCCGTGACTTTGACCAAGATCACTTCACCTAAGATTTTGACGGCTAAATTAATCAAATATAATATTCTGTAGCACTGCGGATCCCCTCTCTGACCCTTTTTGAAAACTGGTATAATGGGAGACAGGGACCAGGATGCAGGGAACCCCTGGACGACTGAGGAATTAAACACATTTGCTAAGATCTTAGCCCAAAATTTAGGATCACCCTTATAGAGGTCTGCGGGGACACAATCAGGGCCAGGTGCCTTATTGCTGGATGAATCTATTATTGTCTTCTCAATGTCCACCTCTTTAAAAACCAACAGAGGTAAGGCACCACGTGTATCTGGAACTAAAAAAGGCTCATGGACCTCATTTGATCCATAAATACTCTCAAAGTGTAATAGCCACTGCTCCTCTGGGATATTAGTTTCCAGGGTGTCATTCTCTTGACCCGAGAAAAATGGGGTATTTACAATTTTGAGCTATCCTTTAGGATTTCAACAGACGTTAAAGCATTCCAGGCCTCTGAATTAATCTAATTTTTCCGGGTATATACCGCTACTATATAATACTTCCTGAGACTAACTATCTGTTCCCTGTCTCTTGGTTTATTTTTCAGGGCTTTTACTAGATTTTGATGGGCCCTAGAGCAATTTGCGTCAAACCACCTTTCACCTGAGTTCAGTCTGGGCTTAGTTGTAACAGTCAGATCAGTTGCAGCCTGGCTGCAAATACCTTCAAAGGCTCTAATAACCTCATCCTTTGGTGAATAATCCGCACATTTTGCAATATCATTTTTAGCCTTCATACATAAATTAGCCAAAAAGGATTCAGGGATTACCTTAGACCATTTGAGCCTCCTCCCTTGGTCACTAGTTGCCACATGATTGACTCCCATGTTCCTGCCCAAAGAGCACAAAAGATCCATATGGTCGCTATAGGGAGACACCCTAGCATTAAAAAACACCACATTAGCTAGCATTGAGGAGGAGAGAAATATATAATCAATAATAGTATTCCTTCCCCTGGCCTTAAATGTCGGTACCCTCTCAGATGGATCATGGAAACCAGGTTCAAAGAGGTCAGCTCCTACCAGAAGATCCTCCGGAGCCTCCCCCTTAAGGGTGTCCTCAAAATGGAATGACACCGAATAATCAGGGCCCAGATCATCGTCAATATGGCAATTCAAATCACACAAATTAACATTAAAATTGCCCTTAATTTAGTCAAAACTACTGCATAAATTGGTGCTCCCCTGCCGCATAATTCCAGTGCCCCTGAAACTACAAACCCCACAATGCAACATGTTGCTGAATGGAAAAAATACATGTTGGTATCCAATGTCGTAGTGCTAAAGCGCAGAATTGTGAAACACTAAACAAAGTTTAGTTGATTGCTTTCAGCCTTTTTTAAGTCGAGCCTAGATAGTGCGCATGCGCGGTCTGCAAGACCTGCTGCAATCATTATACAGATCGTAATCCAACCAGCTGCTTACCATTTGTTCACTCTTGCTTCACTCTTCTTTGCTGGCTCTTCATTGGTTGGTGCCCTGATACATCACTTCAGTTTTATGCTCAGGAGCACAGGCCAACTACAGCTTACTTACGTTGAAGGTGTTTATATGTTCCTTTGGGGGCTACTACTTTTATTTCCTGCTTGTTAATAATTGTGAACACAGTTTAACTGGTGTAGGGAAAGAATATTGAGGTAAAAATATCGAATTGCACCAATATCGTGGTAAAAATATTGTAGGTCAAGAATATCGACAGTAAAATCCTGGTGGTCCAGAATATCGATTTTAGGTAAGTAATATCAATTTAAAAAATATTGAAGTGTTTAATATTGTTTGTAAAAATATAGTTGTTAAAAATTTCGATTTTTTAAATAATGATATGTATTTTAGTATATATTTATGTGTGTGATGTTTGTTTTTTTGTATAAGAATTGTTTGCATTTTTATTATATGTGTTAACCGCTTCGCTGAAGCCAGTATTCCCCCGCAGTGCTAAGGAATTTGGTGCGTGT
Organism: Lissotriton helveticus; assembly: GCF_964261635.1. NCBI lineage: Eukaryota > Metazoa > Chordata > Amphibia > Caudata > Salamandridae > Lissotriton > Lissotriton helveticus. Next base: position 630,094,429 of record NC_136070.1, read on the forward strand.
GCGGTTCGTACGGCCCCCGGACATCCTCTGCACACGTCGACTGTGACGTTAGACGGCCGGGGGCCGTCCGACATACGGAAGAGGTTAAAATTTAGGTGATGATAAAAATATTTTTATTGAATTTCGCGTTTTTAGTTCCGTAGGGGGTTGTGGGTTTATAAGGGAATAGGTGGGAAGTAATGTAATAATATACATTTTATTGATTATTTATAGTAGTTATTGTTTTTTTATTGAATTTTGCGTTTTTAGTTCCATAGCGGGTTGTGGGTTTATAGGGGAATAGGGTGGGAAGTCATTAATTTTTATCGATGAATTACTAATTAGTTGTTAATTAATTTAAAATAATTAATTAGTAATTAATGATGGTAATTGTATAAATAATTTTAGGTGTGTGTTGTGGTGTTTATTAGGTGTAAATGGTGGGAAGGGTAGAAAGTAACTTATTTGTTATTGATGAATTATTAATTAGTTGTTAATTAATTTAAATTAGTTTATTAGTAATTAATTAAGGTAATTGTGTAATTAATTTTAGGTGTGTGTTATGGTGTTTATAGGTATAAATGGTGTGAAGGGTGGGAAGAAATTAATTTTTTATTGATGAATTATTCAGTATTTGTTAATTTAAATTAATTAGTAATTAATAACCGTAATTGTGTAATTATTTTAGGTGTGTGTTGTGGATTTTATAGTGTTAAAAAATGTGTACTCAAAGAATGTTTATTAACTTTTCTTATTAATAATATATTAATAATATATTTTAAATTCACTATTCATTATAATAATACATTTCAATAAAAATGTCGATGTCTTTTTTATTGGTGTGGTGTTATAGGGTACAAAATAAAAAAAATACATGTATGTTTTAAATAATTTGTTTGTGAATATGTATTCCTTTTATAAATGCATTTATTATTTTTTATATCATATGTTATTTTATGTTATGTTAAAAGGTTTTGTATAGCGCTCAGCAGCCCCAGCCAAGGGGCGTCCCGGTGCTGTCACTAACTAGGAGGGTAGCTGTCCCCACTGAGAGCGCAGCAGAGCTAAACAACCAATCGTTTGGAGCTGACTTTAAAGGAAAAAGGTGGGTCTTAATCGCCTTCCTAAACGTCAGCAAATCCTCTAAACCACGGATCTGGGACGGCAAAGCGTTCCATAGTTTAGCGGCAAGATAGCGAAAAGAGCGGCCGCCCAAATGGGAGAGCTTCACCGGAGGGATTGCTACCAAGTGCTGGCCCTCAGAGCGCAGTGATTGCAGGGGAACATACGGGGTCAGTAGCGTGCAGAGCGTCGGAGGAGAAGCGAGCTTCAGGATCTTGAACGAGAGAACGAGAGTTTTAAATTGGATACGCTTTGCCACAGGAAGCCAATGAAGTTTGCTAATAGTCTCGGCAACAGGATGGAAGCGAGGGAAACCTACCAGAATTCTTGCTGCCGCATTTTGTATGCGCTGCATTCTCCTAATCTCTGCCAGGTTGGCTCCCAGCAACAAGGAGCTGGCATAGTCCAGGCGTGAGAGGATAGTCGATTGCACTATTAGCTGGCGGGTGGTAGGGTAAAAAAAATTCAGAATGGGCCTGAGATTTCGTAAGAGCCCGAAACACGTGGCTGCTGTTTTTTTAATGTTGGTGCAGAGACTAAGAGAGGAGTCTATCCATACTCCGAGATTCTTTACCTCTGTTTTGGGGTCCGGGGTTTTCCCTAGTGTATTTGGCCACCATTGTTCACCCCAGAAGTTGACGTTTTTCCCCACAATCAGAACTTCTGTCTTACTCGCATTAAGCTGCAAGCAATTGGCATTCATCTAGTTTGCCACGGCCGTCAGGCCATTCTTAAACCTGCAGGCGCTCAGAGTGGAATCATCAGTCAGGGCAACCACTAGCTGCGTGTCGTCAGCGTATGAGATCATAGACAGCTCCCATTTATTGGCGACCACAGCCAGTGTAGATTCTTGTTGTATGTAATTAACATATGTGTTCTTATTATATGTTTAATATATTTAATTGTATATTTTTAAAATATTGTTTATTTATTTTTAAGATTTTTTTTAATTGTTTAAATGCTATTAGTAATTTTTGTTTTTCTGCTATCCAATACTTTTCTTACTGTTGCACTCACTGCAGTGGGAATAGTAATTTTTACCCCTAAATTATCCAAAACGTTCTCTACTGTTACACTCATTGGAGTGGGAATAGGAATATTTACCCTTCAGCTATCCAGCACTTTCCATACTGTTGCACTCACTGGAGTGGGAATAGTAATTTTACCCTTCCACTATCCAGCACTTCCCTACTGTTGCACTAACTGGAGTGTAGAATATTAATTTTTACCCAGACGCAATCTAATACTTTCCCTACTGTTGCACTCACTGGAGTTGAAATAGTAATTTATACTCCTCCCCTATCTAACATTTACACTACTTTTGCACTCATTGGAATGGGAATAGTAAATCTTACCCCTCTGCTATCCAACACTTTCCCTACTGTTGCACTTAGTGCAGTTAGAATAGTAAATGTTATTGTTTCACTATCTATTGTTTCACTACCTATCATTTTCCCTACTGTATTTATTGTGTTACGAAATGTATATTCTAATTTTGTTTTAATAGTTTAAAGTTTTAATTAATTATGTTTTTTAATTTTATAATATTGATATGTATGTATTTAGTTTTTATATAATTTAAAAGTTTAAAAATTAAATAAAGATAATAGTTAATACATTATTTTAAAGTAAATATATGTATAAAGTATGATGTGTGTGTTTATCTTTTTATAAATTAATTTGTATTTTTTTATTAGTTAAAATGCATATTAATTTTAATTTATTTTGTCAAGGATGATATTAATATTTGTTATTTTTAATATATATTACTTAATTGTAATTATATTTTTAAATCAATATTTTTTACATTTATATTTTTTACTTCGATATTTTTGTATTTACCTGTTTAAGTATAGGGAGTCGATATTTTTACTATCTATATTTTTTTGTCGATATTGTTACCATCGATCTTTTTACCATCGATATCAGTGAACCCTGTTTCACGAGCGCCACGCTTTCGGTTTTACTTTCATTGTCGTGTTACTTCTGGCACTGCATCCTCCCGTGGGGTGCCCTCCCTGGTGAAGGGTGAGCTGCGTAGAGTTCACAACGCCGTAAGCACAACTTTCTGTTTTGGTTTCTTCTCCCCCGCTTACCTATCCCTTACATGGCTGGCCACGCTCTCACACAGAGGACCTTTCCCCATAAAAGGCTTAGAAATTTTTTTCTTTTCTCCTCATATTTTTCCGTGGGCACCCAGCACGTGCAATTAATCTAGACTTGTTCCAGGCAGCGCCTGTGACCTCACCCTGCAGCAGAAGATGGAGAGGGCGGGGGAGAAGCAGGAGTGCTACGAGAGACAGTGCAGACATTTACATTATAAGACCATCTTTGGAAATCTCCTACTTTTGTGTTGCTTCCCCCTGGGTCTGTCTGCAGGGAAATGGAAGGTCTGCCATAGGTGGTAACAATATCCGGGATTCAAAACTGAAGCAATGCAAACATGTGACAGTGACTGGTGCATGCTTCGCAATCGCAGCCATGCTAATTGGGTAAGTCAATTTGGAATTTCTCTTCAGGGTTTCAAATCGCATAATTAATAATAGTATATTAGCATTTTCTGAAAAGTCGCATTTTCGGTCAAATAATGGGGAAAAAGAATTACAATTGCCAGTGCAGTAGTTCTAGTCCATGTTTCACTTTCTGCTATTCCATCTGAATCCCCATAATTACAGGCTCTACGTGTACAGTGTAAGGGGGTCGTGCAGCACTACACATACGGGCCACAGGTAATCATGAATACATGCATGCACTAATGAACGGACACCACGCAGGCTTACTGGCAAGGTTGGACAGGAAGCCACGAGCGACTTCCCCCCGTTTATTTAGGGACTTCTGGCCACGCCTGGCTAGAAGGTGTTACAATGTATGGGAGTGTTTCCGGGTCTCCGCCGAGACCCGAGAAACACTAGACTGTCACATCCCATCCCAAGTTGGTATTTGTTCTTTTTTTCGTTATAACAGTCTTGCCAAGTCAACAAGCAAAATCAGCCAACATCCGACTAGGTCTAGGGTTTGGTCGAAGGTTGTGAGCTCCTCTCCCTCTGGAGAGCACCGGTTCAGGTTCTCTTCTCCTGGGAGAAGATGACGTGGTGGCAGTGTCATTAGTCTCAGCAGGCTCACTCCCATTGTCGGATTGGCTGGCAACTTCAGCGACGGGCCCCTTGCATGCCTCCTGGGCCTCAGGCCTCGATGGAATACGTTTGAACCAAGATATATTCCTGGTGATTTCTTCTCCGTTCTTTTGTGCCGTGACCGCAGTGCCTTTGGTCGCTTTGATTGTCCATGGTTCAACTTCGTAGGGAGTCTTAAACTTGCCACCCGGCCTGCGGGTTCTCACCAATACTGCATCCCCTGGGACCTGTCTCAAGCCCTCTTCTTGTGGCTTGCCTTCTCATTTGTTCTCCTCCTCCTTTCTTGGGTGGCAGCGGGTGAATAGGGTTCAGGCATCCAGTTATCAGCAGTTGGTAGTAGATCATGCTGCGGCCCTGCAAACATCAGCGACCAGGGCGACCTTTGAGTGGTGCTGTGAGGGGTGCTTCTATACTCCCTTAGAAAGAACTGTAGCGCTGCCTCAGGATCTGTCCCCTCTGCTAGTGCGATTCTCAGGGTCTTATTGATTGTCCTCATGAATCGTTCTGCCTCTCCATTCGCCTCGGGCCATTGGGGCGTGATACGCTGGTGCTTTATACCTAGTCCCTGTAGGAATTCTTTGAACTCATGTCCCTGAAATGGGGGCCCATTGTCTGTTTTCATCACTCTGGGGATGCCAAACATTGCAAATGCTTTACTGAGGATTGGCTGGACATTTGCAAAACTGGTGGAAGGAGCCACTTCCACTACTGGATATTTCGTGTAACTGTCGACCAGTACAACGGTCACCCTCCCGTCTGGAAAACTCCCGAAGTCTAGACTGACCCAGGTCCATGGTGCCGGGGATGGTTCTTCCGTAATGACGGGTGCTGGCGTCTCTGGAAGACTAGTCACCTGGCACGCTCCGCAGTTCTTTACCATCATTTCCACTTTTTCGTCCATGTGAGGAAACCATACTTTCTCCCTCATCCTGGCTTTCATCCGCTTCGTACCTTGGTGCCCTTCATGAGCCAATGAAGTTGCACGATCTTGGAGAGTGAGGGGAATCACCACTCTTGATCCTCTAAGTATGAGCCCATTGCTCGCCTTTCTAAGTTCATTGCGTATCTTCCAGAACTGGGACAAACGAACTCGGTCAGCTTCGTCCCAATCACTCACGTTGCGTAGGAAGTTCTCCCAGGATCCAGTCTCTATCGCCACCCTGACCCTCGTGATGACGACATCTTCACCATACCTTGCCACGATGTCTTCAGGCGCTAGTGCTTGGGGACAAGACAGCAGGGACACCATGTCTATCAATTCCTCAGTCCGTGCTTCCTGTACGAGGGTTCCCTCTGGTTCCGCCTGGGGGTGTCGTGACAGAAAATCCACCGGGTTTTTTGCTCCGGGTCTATAGACTAGATCCATCTGGTAGTGTTGGACCTGAATGGCCCACCTTTCAATTCGCGGCGGTGGGTGTGGGGCTGTGCCTTTGAACAGAGACACTAGAGGCTGATGATCGGTAACCATCCTGAAGGGCTGCCCAGTGATATATAGGTGGAAATGGTTACAGGCCCACTTCACAGCCAATGCCTCTTTCTCAATCTGCGAATACCTGGCTTCCGTTGCAGTGAGAGCCTTGCTTGCAAATGCCAGAGGCACCCAGACCCCAGGCTCCGCCTCCTGTGTCAGCAATGCACCTAGTCCCACTGGACTGGCGTCAACTAATACTTCTGTTTGCCGTGCCGTATCGAAGTAGGCCATCGTCGTGCTGTCCAACAGTGCTGTTTTAACCTTGTCAAATGCTTCTGCTTCTGCCTGGGACCACTTCCAAGGGCTCTCCTTTTTGGTCAGATTCCTCAGTGGTTCAGCTATGGTGGCAAGCTGTGGAATGAACCGGGAACAGTATTGCGCCATGCCCATGAAACTTCTCACCTCCGATGCGGTGGTCGGGGCTGGGGCGTTCTTGATGGCAGTTGACTTCCGTGGATCTACTTTAACCCCCTCTGATCCGAACACATATCCAAAGAACTCTATGGATTGTTTGAAGAACTGACACTTCTCTTTATGTAATGTGACGCCAAATTCTGCCAGTCTCCTAAGTGTTGCTTTCAGCCTCCTGTGATGTTCCTCGCTGGTTTTGGCATGGATAAGGATGTCATCGCTGACATTCAGCACTCCGCTCAGTCCCAACAGAATCTCCTTGATCGTGTTCTGAAAGATTTCAGCCGCCGATGTGATGCCAAAGTTGAGCCTTTTGTACCTCCTCAAACCTAGGTGGGTAGAGAACGTTGTGATGTACCGGCTCTCCTCCGATAGTTTCAATTGATGGTAACCAGCATTTAAGTCTAATTTGGAGAACCATTGAGCCCCATTCAAGTCTGTGAGTATGTCATCTACCATGGGCGTGAGGTGCCTCTCCCTTTTGATTGCTTTATTGGGCATCCTCATGTCAATACATATTCGAATCTTGCCCGGTTGCCTAGGTTTCTCAGCGATCCCCATCGGTGATACCCATGGTGTCGGTCCCGTCATTTTTTCTATTACTCCTTGTTCTTCCAGCTTGATGAGTTCCTGCTCAACTGCCGACCGAAGATGAAAGGATATCCTCCGATGTCTTAACGCAATGGGTTGTATTGCTTTGTCAATGTGTAGCTTGACTGGTGGTCTTTTAATAGTGCCCAAACCTTGAAATAACGATGGGAATAACTGAAGGATCTCCTCCGTGTGTAGTGCCTTAACTGCATTCGCAAATGCGATTAGTTTTAGGTCCTCTGCCGTATGACTGCCAACTAGCAAGTCTGCTTCCTTGTCAATTACATGGAACGTTGTTGTCAGCTCTTGATCCTCGGCTTTTACCTGCACCATCATCTTCCCTCTTAGTGGTAGTGGGGTCTTGCTACCATACGTGAGGATGCGGGCCTTTGATGGCACCAATTGAGGTCTTGGTCGCAGTGCTTTGTAGTGCTGGATGCCCATGACATTGATTGTGGCTCCAGTGTCTATGACCCCGGTGACCCGTCAATTTGGATCTGGCATTTTGGTTGGGGTCTTCTCTTCCTTTTGAGTTAGTTTACAAAAGCGACATAATAGCATTCTTCCTCATCGTCCGTCGACGAGTCATCCAGCCTCTGCTGGTGGCGAGATGTTGTCTTGTTCCCTCTCGACGGATATGTTTCTCGAGTGTCTTCCAGAGCCAGCTGCCTCACCGCTCTAGTGGGCGCTTTCTTCCCCGCCGATCCTTGTCCTCGTGTAGTTCCTCTAGCGCCCCCTCTGCATACGCTGGCAAAATGATCGGCACCACCGCACTTGTCACATGTCTTGCCGCGTGCAGGGCAGCTGTCTCTGTTGTGTTCCTCATAACCACAGGAACCACATTGCGCTCGCCATTGCGTCCTAGTCGGCCATCTCCCTCTACCTCCGCGGTTACTATTTCGTACGGCATCCACTCTCTCCGTCTTCACCGTGACTTCAGTGCTTGACGATGGGTTAATGGCTGACTCCATAGCTGTGGCCCGCGCATCGGACAGCGCATGTGACCTGGCCAGCAACAATATCTCGTCCAACGTGATGCGAGGCTGTCTCAAAATCAGTGTCCGGAGGTGTTTGTTCTTGCACCCCTGAATCAATTGTGCGGTTACCTCTTTCTCTTGGTCATCATCCGGGCATGTGCTTATCAGCTCCCTCAGTCGTGCGTGAAAAGCATCCATCGTTTCTCCGTCCCTTTGCCTGGACTGCCTAAACTTGAACCTCTCATAATGCGGATTTAACTGCGGGTCAAAATGAGCGTTCAGCGCTTGTACTGCGGCATTGTAGTCTGTTGCCGCTCCGGTGTTAGGTAGATGTAGGAACAATTTGTATAGTTCGTCACCACCAAAGTGTAGTAACAACGACCGTTTTACCTCATTGTCCTTTTCCCTCGTTGCCGTAAAGTAGTTATTTAGGCGGCTCAGCCACACTGCCCAGCGAGGCGCCGCCGTGCCCGGGTCAGCCAGCGCGCTGAATGGCGGGATATGATTTATCTGGGAGTGTGGTGACTGTTGGACCATTGTGCCCACTACTTGTATTCCTGCTTGTCCTGCTCCTTGGGGTGGGGCTGCTGCTTGTGCAGTCCCTCCCCCTCCCGCAGTATCTTGCACCACTGACATGACTGTGGCCTCCCTCTACCACGTGGTTAGCGTAATGTGTGGTGCATGCCTCTCACGCGACGTTGTCAGACTCCTCCAGCGGGCTAATTGGGTGTGTGTGTGACCCCACCTCTTGACTATAGAACCTTGGCGTCGGTGTATAACCTCCTTTTCACTTTCCTTTTCCACCAAACAGCATTGTGGTTTACTGAAAAATGTTCGACTTTTTTCCCTTTTATTTTTGTTTTTGTTTTTTGATTTTGTACAGTTGCCAATGCTTGTTTGCAATACTGCAGTTCCTAGACAGACGCGCAAACTCGCCTGTGTCTTTCGCCGCTGTCCTCCGTCACCCCAGGCACCTCAGGAGACCGCCGCTCCACTGGGTATAGCACTCCGCTCGTCGGGCTGGGATCGAGGCTTCCACGCGTGATCGCTGTTGCCAGGCAGGCCTCACACACAATGCGCATGCGCGCAACACTCCAGGTGCCGATCCGGGTTGAAACGCCGCTCGGAATGAGACGGCCTTGTTCACTCCGTGCAGCACCACCGCAGGCTGTCTTCCCCGCAGCTCACCACGCGCTGCTTACCGGCGGGACCGCACTGCAAAGCCTGCACCTCTAGCGGCGGGACCACCGCCACTGCACACACACCGGACCAGGGCACCGCTGCCGGCTAGGAGACCTCCGCCTTCTTGTCTGGGTCCGGATACTCGATCGGCTGGATCATTAACACCGCCCTCGTCGCCAGTGTAAGGGGGTCATGCAGCACTACACATACGGGCCACAGGTAATCATGAATACATGCATGCACTAATGAATGGACACCACGCAGGCTTACTGGGAAGGTTGGACAGGAAGCCACAAGCGACGTCCCTCCGTTTATTTAAGGACTTCTGGCCATGCCTGGCTAGAAGGTGTTACAATGTATGGGAGTGTTTCCGGGTCTCCGCCGAGACCCGAGAAACACTAGACTGTCACATACAGTAAGTGATGACAAGTGGAGTGTTTACAAGTCATGCTGGCAGTGGATTGTGAAGCCCGGGGGACTGCATGCTGTCTTCCCATTTTGGGCAAACAGCAGATGATCTACTGCAGGCCAACGCCAGAGCTGGCTCAAACCTTACTGAACAAAACAAGCAAAGGGAGCCGAATATATGCCTGCGGTACAAATATGTGTTGTTGACAGTGCAGGGCACATCAACCACGCCCCCCTCCGTTCTCTACAATTAGTACTGAGCTGAGAATCCCTTACAATGCTTACGTGAATGAGTGAAGACTATGTGCGCACTGCACAGTGTTGGTCAAAGGAGTGGAAGCGTACAGCGTGCTCTCTCTGGGAAAAATAAACATTGCGTTTCCCTGCAGGCCTCCAACACATGTTCAGCCCCAAAATATAGTTTGTTCTCTTTCTCTTACAGCATTTTCGTGACAATGAATTATTTTTACGAATTAACCCAGGTTCCAATGCGGTGTGGTTTACGATTTTGGTTCAGATGAAAATAAGCATATGTTGTCCCCCTGGGGGGAATTCAAAGTACTCTGTTTTCAGAATGTAATAAATCGACTTCCCCCTTACAGTTTCCACTCAGCTGCCTTGGTGTAAAAAAGTGGAACTGAGTCCATTATTTACCACAATACAAATTTGGTAAATTAACTCACTCCTCCTGCCCGGCCGCCCACCCCCTTAATATGTCTGTATTTTGGTTTTATTTGGATTAAAAAGCGAGTGGCAGGAAGGAAATCATATTACTCTGCCATGTATCTCTGTTGCTGTCTCACTCCCAGCATTGCATTGCAGCTGCCTGACAACCCAGCTCGGGAAAAGGAAGGGGGCAGGGGCATGGCGTCGCCCAGTTCTGTCTACAGACATTAACCATTATAGACTACAACGTTTTTATAGTGCACTCTTCTCCTTGTCTTAACCCGTGCTGCAGGAATTGGCACTCTAAAGTACTTTAAATTGAGCTAAACCTTTGAACAGTTTAGCCCAGGCTAGGCAGTTGTTACTTCACCCACTTCCCGTCTCACCTCGCTCTCTCACACTCCCACTACCCACCACCCACTCTCATCTCACAATACCACTGCCCTTTCTCCTCCCTCCCTCACTACCTGTCTCCTCTCCATACTGCCTACTCACACATGTGTTGTAAAGAAACACTCTTGTAGAAGTTTGAGCAGTTTATTGTCAATTCAGTAAACCACCAACAGGCACTGCCAGCACGTCGGTCTCCAGTCTCTAACTGTCTCAGCAGAGACATTACCATGGAGACTGGAACACCGGGCACGATCTGGAAATCAGAACAAAACAAAACAATCTAATACAACACATCCCCTATACCAACAATATAAAAAATTTAATGAAAGAATGAAAATCAAGAAGTTTCTGGAAATAAAGACGGAAAGCAATCCCACTTAACATTTGTTCATTTCATAATCCTTAAAACGTTTCGGGAGGCGGTGAAACCTGAAAGAAAATCTCCTTGCAAGAGAAGCATTGGATGTTGATAAGATTGAACCAGGCAACTCTGTGTCAGTACAAGAAGGATATAGTGACTTGTCACCATTGAACCTCACAAGTCGTGACATGCTCCACTTACTTCCGTTGTGCATAGTCACAACATTTCTCTGGATGGAAGTAATGACAAAAGGACCCATAAATTCAGTGACACCCTTCTTCTGCCACCTGGGTTTCTTGACCATCACCCACTCACCCACACTCCACGATCTTGTCCTCACCAAATTTTTAAAATCATATCTCTCCTTGTATTTCCTTTGATCAAATTTGATCCTGGCATCCACCTCCTCCTTATCCAAGGAATTAGCATATTTCAAAGGCAACCATCCAGGATTCAACTTAGTGTGAGCCTGTCTACCTCGCAATACCTGAAATGGAGAACACCGCATAACATATTTGACTGTGGTACAATGTGCCCACCAGGTGTCTCACAAAACTTCTTTAAGCGGGACCTTTGATTCTAAAGCTCTTTGAACACAAGCCTTGACCACCCTGTTCATACGTTCCGCAAGACCATTGGCATGCGGTGCATAAAGAGCTGTTCTAAGATGGGTTATTCCAAAATCTTCTAAGAAATCCTGCATATCTTGGGAAGTAAATTGTACAACGTTGTCAGTGATCAAGAACTTGGGAATACCTTCACAGGCAAATTCATCTTTGAGGAAGTCAAGAATCACTTTAGTGCTAGCAGTGCTCACACACTTGGGGGGCACCCACTTCGAAGAATAATCCACAAAAAGAATAACACGTCTATCAGTAGGCCCTAATAATTGAAAAGGACCCAAGCTGGAAATCAAAACAAAAACAATCTAATATAACAACATGCTACCCTCCTGTACCTCCTCACTCTGTGCACAAATCCACCTCTCGCCTCCCCCTCTAGCTGCCTCTTCCACTTGTGCCTCTATCTCTCGCTCTCTCGCACTCTTTCTCACACATCTCTCTTACTCTCTCATGCCCTATTCCTGCCTCTGTCATGTGGTTACCTTCAGGTCTTTAAGCACAGTTTCTATCCCGTAACTTTTGAAAGTTTCCATCCCTCAAACCCATGCTGCCCTCCTCTTCTTAGTGCGTACACAAAACTTCCCTTTTTCTGCACATAAAGCCTGCTCTCCCCTTCTTTCTATCTTTCTTACACACTATTTCTGCTCCTCCGTCTCAAATTCAGCAACCACTTCCTACACAAACTTCCTATCCCTCTCATGGTTCCTATCCATCTATTCTCTGCCGCTCTCACCACTATCTATTCACCATGCCACATAATTCCAAAACACAAATCACAATTACACAAGTAACAATTCCAATATAACCCACATAATTCCACTCCAAACTATTTACATCCACTACACACCAAAACAAAACACATAGGTAATAAAAAGCATTATCATTTACAACGCCACTTGCTCCAACTCTCACAAATGCGAGACCTATTGCATTGCAAATGCTTGTTCTTGTAGGCAATCACAGGTTAAACAGCCCAGGTGATAGGGCAGAGATTCCTTTCAGAAGCAAATGCCAGCATCTCCTGTTAAAGATTATTATACTCCTGAGGTATTTAACAGTCCCTTATACCTCCCTTCTAGTCTTACCCTTCAGGGCTACAGAAAGGCATGCGCTTGTTACCACTGAAGACTCCAAAAGGTTTGAACGCAAAATAGGCCTCTGCTTCTCCTGTGGTGAAGATGCCCCAATCCCTCATTCATGCTTGCGATATGAGTCTCAGGACGATATCGTCCCCATATTTGGCAGGAGAGCCATGCAGCTTTGTGTTACACCAATGTACAAAGGGAATAATTTGGTTAATTCAACTGGAGGCCCATAGTTCTAAAGGCCCCAAAATGCCAGCAGTAAACAACTGTACTTATCATAGCTAGCACCTGCTAACTTCCCAATATATATTCGCAAGACAAGATTTCTCTTTCCATTCAGTCCTTTGTGTATGCATTTGAAAAATACACAATAAAAAAAAGTTTCAAATTAATACTTCTGATTTATAAACGTAAAAGTCCAAAGTGATCTGGAAGTAACCCAGCCCAGTTAAAGTGAAAAGAACCCTTAGTAGAGTGTCACCATTATTTAATAACGAATGGAGTCACACTTAAAAAAGCGTGAGTGTGAAGAAAACTATTTGTGGTTCAGTGCCCAGTTAGGGCTCATGTGTTTCACTTATGAATAGATATAGTCTAAAAGCTCTTCTCTTGGTTTCTGAGGCTGCTCTGGAGGTGTCTGAGGGCACACCATGGATCCCTGAGACCACGCCTTGGTCATTTACATACTAGCCTGTGGTCTTTGAAATCAGGGCGAGTACAGCTGGGCATGTATAAGGGACAATTGAGAAGTCCAAGGGGGCAGGCTGAGGGCTGGTTAGATGTTTATGAGAGTGGGCTGAGAGGGCAGAAGTCTTGCGTGAGATGTCTGAAAGTTGACTGACAGCCCAATATAGACATCTGGTGGAGGTTAATGACCAGCTGGCATTTCCAGATGCTTGGAAAAGGGCTGGATGAGGTAGTTAATGGTCAATAAGGGGTGTTCAAACACTAGCTGCAAATTATGGCGTTGAAGGTATGCTCTGGGAGCAGATGAAGGAAATTTTAAATGGAGACAGTAGTGTTTGAGAGAGGACTGGGGTGTCTGGGGCAGACCAAATGTTTCTAGGGCCCAGCTGAGCTCTCTGTGGGCCTGACAGTGGTGTCGCAGGGCATGCCATGATTCCCTAAGTGCCACCTGGGCTTGTTGAAGACCAACAGGTGTGCCTGATTCAAAGCTGTAGGCCATTAAGTACGAGAAAACTGAGGGCAATTTGGGGAGCTCTCAGCTACTTTGAAGACTGAATGAAGGTGGTTGAAGGATGGCTCAGGGCCTCAAAGGACCAGTTCACTGAGTCATGTAGGGCCTATGCTACTTGGCTGAGGGTGACTGAAGGACACTTTAGCATATTTGACACATTCATTAGTCTCTTTGGTGTGTCCAGAGCCAACTTGGTGTGTCCAAGGCTAGACGGGAGAAGAAGTGTGTAAGTATCAGCTGATAGTGTCTGTTGCAAAAAGTGGGCTGCCGGGTTGTGTTTCCACGGCCCGCAACTCAGAAGGGCCCCTGGCCTACCGTCATTATCCTAACTCTTGAGGGCAGCAAGAAGTTCTAAACAAATTCCCACTAAAAAGCCTGTGAAGAACAAGTCATGCTTAAAATTTCTCTCTCAACCTCTGAAAAAGCCTGTTGTACTCCAATTTTTCTTATCACCATAGTAAAGCCCTGCTGCCTGGAGAATTCCACAGTTACTCTTACGAAGTTTGTCTACAGTTTGCTTCAAAATTTACCATATCTCATTTAATTTTTTCAGAAGGGGGCTTTATTGTAGTCATAACGGGAGCATCTGTAACTTATATGTGTGTTTTAAATTTGCATTTTTGTGTGCAGTTACCTGCACCGACATCCGCTGCCATCACTTCGGACCAATGTAACATCAGAAGTAAGCACCACATTATAGATAACTCTACACGAGAACACCTCACACTCACAGACTTCAAGACACACCCTGGCTTTGGCACCAACTGCCTTCCAACATGTCTAAAGACTAGTATTGCATCCGTTTGCCCCACACCTTATGTAAGTTTCGGGGGCAGTCCCTACTGGCATATGCTGCTTTTTCCGCCACCATATACATATCCATGCCCCTTCATTATTCCTACATAGTCGGACAGGCCCTCGCCCCCAGTATCGTGCTGTCTCCCTTTTAGCCATGATCAGACCAAGGCCACAGAACAGGAGCTGTACCAGTAGCAAATCAATTTTGTTTGGGATTCCCAAAAGGAGAAATTTAGGGTCCATTACGATCGAAGCCTCAAGCACCTCATCCAGCTCTCCGGCAATAGCCACACAGTACTCTTGTATTTGGAGACAGCTCCGGATTGTATGGAAGAAGGAACCATCTTCTCCCTGGCACCTCAGACAGTTTGGGGTTTGCACCCTTCCCATGGAATGCAATTGACGCCTGTTGTAGTACACTTTGCGGAATATTTTACATTGAACCAGTCGTAGCCATGATTTGATTGCTACCTCCCTCTCGTGCATCAACGCTGCCTCACAGTCTATGTCCTCCATATCCCCCACTTCTGTCATTCATCTCTCCCTCAGCTTATGTAGGGTTTGTGGGATGTTATTGTTGAGGGTTTTTGTAGGTAAGGAAAATCAAGCCCTTCCCCAGCTCTTCGGTCAGCAGCCGCCCCTCTAATATGGCATTTTCCCGAATGCCTTCACCAGTGCGCCACTCAGCCCACCATGCCTGCCTTTTTTGTGCATATTTGAAGAACTGAGTTGTGTTCATCCCATATTCTCATTGGAGGGATGAGAATGGCTTAATATCACCTTCCACCTTGGAGATCCAGATCCTGTCTCTGGAAGCCAGTGCCCTTGCCACAACAGTGTTTCCATTGTTGGCCTGCCGTGTCAGCCAAAAGCTTTCATGGCTCTATCCCAAACCGGAAGTGTAATCTGGATGGCGAGAAAGAGATGCCAATTTCCCCCGCCACCATAGAGAAGGTGTAAGCAAAACCGTTCACCTCATTGAGACTGCTCCAGCCTAAAAGTGGAGTGCTCTAGGGGGGACAAATTGCCAATCATTAATATTGATGAGGTGGGCTGCCCAATAGTAGTCTCTGAAATCAGGCAAGGCGAGTGCACCATTATACTGATTACATTGGTGAGTTTTTAAGGCAATTCTTGGGGTGTTGACCATTCCACTGTAGTGTAGCTCCTATTTTCCCAATAGGCTCTGCGCATTGGAATAGTACCTACAGCAGTAAAGGCCTAGACCAGACGTTAACTAGGTCTACTACTGTCGATACTAGACTTAATTTTTGGGTTTGCCAGCTAAGCTCAGAGTTCGCTAGAAACTTTCTCGAATGTTCAAGAGAGAATTACCTCCCCTGATTAGACAAGAAGGGATTTAGTTTCTGACAACCATAGAACATGACAACTTTGCTCTCCCCTAATCAAGAGTCAATCTCATGAGTCGTGTGAGCACAAGGCAATTATTTTACTCAGTCAGTACGTGCATTCTTAGTCTCATCAGAATGTAGAGAAAAGGAAGAGACGGGCGTGTTCAATAAAAAGGTGTTATTTATTGATCAGTCTCTTTTCTCGTACAAGAGAAATGGATCGATATTATTGCAATACTTATAGTTAAGTAAAGTGCATACATTAAAAGCAATAGTATAAAATAATACTGTAAAAACATTGATATGGTTTCTGAGCCATATGATGTTTTAAAATGATTAAAATATATTTACATACACATATACATTTGACTAAACGTACTCAACTGGTGTTTCTAAATACGCCTACCCCGTGTACCTGACCTAAGTCTAATGCGTGGGCGGGAATAGAAAGTTACAGTTTAAGTTAAGTTTGTTTTTGCCAAGTGAATAACTTAAGAATTCTCTGTGAGGGGTTATTCAGTTCTGTACCTGGAATTTAGGATGGATGAGGAATGGTATCTCTTTCTCTGCTCTCGATATTCCAGGCTGCCTGCGAGGGCTACCCGGAAGCGCCGGTGCTGGGTCTCTCGGCTTGAGATAGCAGCGCGTCTCTCAGCGCGTCAGGAAGGCGGGGCTGTTGCCTGCGGGGTCTGCTTCTGCTCTCGGCTTCGGCAAGTATGGCTGCTCCGTCTTGTCACCACGCGTGTGTTTGCATAGGGCAAGGTCGGCAATATTTATACCTTAAAGGTGCCGGGATTGACGTAAGGATGGACATAGGTACGTCAATAAAGATGTCATACGACTTGCTCGTTAGCACATTCTTTTGCAAAAGTTCTCTGTGAAATCAAAACAATGGCCGCACGGATTGTCCAGGTTGTCATAGGTTTGATTTGTTATGAGAACGTCGTATGCCTTATCAGGGGCTGGAGGAATGTCGCTTGTCTAATTAGATCTCAAGCGTTATGACCTAATCAGATAACACGTTGCTGTGCCGTAGTGTGACTGCGTCAGATAACGGTATCTGCATCATGGGGGCTTTCTTGCCTCATGGGCTGACTGTTAGTTAACTAGCTAGTTAGTTTAACCAGAATAGGGTCAGGAATAGGGGGATCGATTCAGAACCTATAGAAATACACGACACCCACTCCACGCTAACTATGGTCATATCTACTAATCTATGCATAGTATAACATAGTACAACATACTATAGAGTATAGTGTATACCTTACCACCCCAAAATACATAAATGCATTTCGAAATTTTCAAATATACTGAAAAATTGCAGTCATATATATTGTATGCACTTAAGCTATGAATTAAATGCAAAAGTAAACACGCATTTTATGCATTATTGCTTGTTGGTATATGAGAAATACACATGAAATGGCTCTTAATATGGCTATACAGAAAGAAAAGTCGAAACCATTTCATCACATAATATATTTTGTGAACATACCAGCGGGCAGCTAAAGTCTATATAAAGTATCTAAAAATAGAAATCTTAGTTCTCTAGGAATAGTTTCTTACTTTAAGCAGAAGATCAGTGTCCCGGGGAAAAAATATATAGAAAAATATTTTAAGGGCTTGCTGAAAAAAGTTGCTGTCCGTGAACTGGATTGTAATTGTTCATGTGACTTTATTTTTAAAGTTGAAGGCCGAATTCAGGGAACGCTGTGTGCGAGTTTACGCAAAAGTCTCTATTTCTGTTCTGGAGAGAACATCATATCATTCAGGCTTTCGAAAAAACTGTCAACAGCTTCATGGGAAAGTTCCTCTAAGTCGGAAATAGGGGTAACCATGCATTCGTGCGCATGATTGTCTCCATTGACATTCTGATTTGCATTGCTGACAGAAGGTCGTACCTGTTCGATGTTGCTTTCATCTTGAACTTCACTACCCTTCAATCGTAGTGGTGAAGATTCCAGGAATGCCGTCATCAGAATTGGCAGCCTTTGAGGGCAGCACAGTGCGTGAACCTTGGTAGGAACCAACAGTGTATCTGCATCCACTGGCGCATCCGATTGTAGCGTCAGACAGGTGTCTAACACGCATTCTTCTCCGCATAGCAGACACCTTAGTACAGGTAAAACACACCTTTGCCACATTGGTCGAAATGATAGAAACCAAGTCATGTTTAGGTCTCTAAGCCGGGAGAGTCCCAGGATTTTTGATATCCGGTCCCGGTATCCAATGGCTAGGATCGTATCTTCCATTGTCGCGAGAGTTTGATCTGTGACATGGGTTGCCATAACGAAAAATAAGGACTAGGAATAGGATTCCTGCAATTAGTCCCAGGATCAGGGGAAGTCCGCCAAAAATCGAATGGACGAAATCTGGAAAAATACCCAGTATGGCTTTGAATGGTGTTAATGCCATAGAAAATACTGTCTTAAATACCTTTGAGACCCCAGTGGTATCAGAAATATTTAAGATTTCGCTCAGGATTTCCGCGAAATGTACGGGTGAATTAGTTGATAATAATGTATGTATCTCTGCAGTCGTCCTTGCGACTTGTAGATCATACGTTTCTTTTGATGACGTGAGCCTTGTAGGCGTCTGAAGAAGCACTGTTTTGATGTCTTTGAGGATATCTAGGGTCTGGCCTGGTCATTTTGAAACCCTGTGTTTTATTCAGGAATCTATCTTGACAGTGATTTGTATCTGTGGGCCAGATTAACCATTGTTTCCAATCAGGATGTGTTCTGTTTTGGTTAAGTATATGGTTTATGTCTATTTCTTCATCTGTATCAGAGTTATTGCTAAACATTGTTGGCTTTGGAATAGACGGGTTATTTAAATCTTTGATTTTGGCTAAGCTAAGCCAAGACAGGTGGTTTGTTGAACAGTGTCATTTAAAAATATCATTTGTTCTGGGATCATGCAGGCTCTAAACAAAGCTTCTAAACCCTGTACTTGCCATTCTTTTGTACCCCAAACACTTTTCAAATCAACATTTTTGTCCCAATAATCAAATCCAAAAGTATTCATTTTTTCAAAGAATGAATCTGAATATATCAATTTTGTGTTGGTTATCATGGTTTTCATCCCTGTCTTGTTTGACAATTTGTAATAAAATGTTTCAGCATTAGTTACGTTAAAACCTGAAAAATATGAATATTTGTCATAAACGGTTCTAGAGCTCCCTTTTGGAGGTGTAGCACAATGTTCCCATTGATTATAATTTAAAACATTTCTAGGTTGTGCAGATTTATGCAAGAAATGGTTACCATAATGGTTATAGCAATACATACTATCATAATTTGTAGAACCTTGCAAATAATCATGTTTTGTAAATTTAGCAGACATTACTAAGTCAGACATCATATTGTTTATACTTTCAAAGTCCCAATCATCAGCAAATGAGTTTGGTTTTGCAAAGTCACTCAAGGAGATCTTGATTTGGTGTGGATATTTCAGGATCTCGACCGGACCATAAATTTCATAGTCAGTGTTGTCCCAGGCTACCCCACCAGGTATCGGAATTGCTGTGAAGTTGGCTGAAGAAAGTTCTGAAGAAAGTTCTCTTTTCTCGATGTGTGAAGATGTCTGTGGTTTGAGGACCAAGTTGATGTTCTGACTTGCTGTGTCCATTTTAGCATATTTTCCCTCAATGAAGCGTCCCAAAGTAAATACCATGATGAGCCAAAGTATGAGGATAAATGCACCAAAACCCACCCAAAATTCAATCCATGGAGAAACCAGATATGTTTCTTTCAGTTCTTTTAAAAGTTCCTTCGCTTTGTCTTTAAAGGATTTTGATGATGGCTGTGTCTTTGATTCACTGAAGCCGTCAGAGGAATCATCGAAGTTGATGAAGTAACCGGATGCAGTTCTGTCAATTGTTCCAATTGGTTCAGGATTCTTGTTTTTTGCATTTTCACTTGGTACTTCAGTATAGATTGGTGTGTCTCTGCTAAATGTTTTTAT
This sequence comes from Lissotriton helveticus, assembly GCF_964261635.1. Taxonomy (NCBI): domain Eukaryota; kingdom Metazoa; phylum Chordata; class Amphibia; order Caudata; family Salamandridae; genus Lissotriton; species Lissotriton helveticus. Next base: position 630,114,146 of record NC_136070.1, read on the forward strand.
TTGGGTTTTCAGAGGTCTTAGTTCTATTGCATTGTTGCATAGTCCTTGTTGTTCTTCTGTAGGCGTTTCGAATGTGATGAGCCTCTTTGATAGGACCTCTGTACTGGTAGCAAACCTTGGTGTTCTGCTACTTATTGGGAGTCCACTTGGCCTACTGTTTGTTATCGGCCACATGTTGTGGTTTTACCAGGTCGATGGATACAACTCGGTTCTCCTTTTTACCAGCAAGTGGCGGTAGTACAACTGATCTTGTTCCGTTGACAGACAAGACAGGAACTGCTTTTCTGTAAGAAGGCCCAAATTCCTTCTTTACCGCGATCTTTTCCCTGACTAGATCCCCGACTTTTGGAATCCAGACAGGTCTTGCTGGGACAGGTGGTGATTCTTCAGTGGTTGTTGGCTGTTGTTTCAACTGTATGTTGCTCAGGTCTTTTCTTGTTTTGTTTAAGTCCTGCAAAATAGCCAAACGGTCTTTGACATCAAAGGTTTTTTCTATTACCACTGAAGTCTGACTATCAAGGTCAGAGATCAACATCCTAGTTCCGAATAATAATTCGTACGGACTGAATCCCTTCAGAGAATTTCTTGGCAAGTTATTTAGACTACGTTGGACACTTATTAGATGTTTGACCCACCCAGCTCCCGAACCTAATACCTTTGCCGTTATAGATTGCTTTATGTCACGGTTTTTTCTTTCAACAATTCCGTTCCCCTCAGGGTGAAATGGACAAGAGTACCGCAATTGCACGCCCATGCTGACCATGGCCTCCTTATAAGCCCGAGAGCTAAAAGCAGGACCATTGTCTGAATGCAGAATGCCAATTGCGTATGTGCCGATAAAGACTCGCAAATCTTTTATAACAGTTCTGGCGTCAGCCGTTCGCTGGGGCCACATCCATATGAATCTCGTGCATGAGTCCACTGCGACCAAGATATACTTATAGTTACCATCCCTTTGTAAGGGACCGCAGTGGTCTAGATAAACACAGGCTAATGGTTTATCCGAGATTAGAAGGGGCGTCTGTGCTGGACGTCTCACAGTTGATACTTTCATTTTTTGACATATTTCACATGCTAGAACATAGTTCCTTGTTTGTCTTCTCATTTGTGGCCACCAGTATCTCTGTTTTAATAATGATACAGTGGCTGAGACGCCAACATGGGTAGAAGCAAGCCCTTCGTGTGCCGCTATTATCAGTCCTAACCTATGTTCCATGTTTGGAATTGCCCTATCCCCCACTCCAGGGATTCGAGCAAAAGGAACATTGTTTGTATCAGTTATGTATGAGTATTTTACTGGAAAGCCTTTAGGGAGTGGTTCTATCGAATCCTTTTCTGAAGCGCTGACAGCTTGTAATATTTCGCTGTCTATTTTTGTTTTTGACCGGGTGACGGCAGCTACGGAAGCCGTTTGCACAGCTGCCTTCGCGGCCTCATCAGCCAATGAATTCCCTGCAACGTGAACGCCATCACGTTGATGACTCAGTGTATGTATCACGTGAGTCTTCGGTAGTTCTTTTTGTAAAAGAGCTACTTGTTCCCAGAGCATTTTATGCTTGATTGTGCCACCTTTCGCATCCTTGAAACCATTCTGAAGCCAGATCTGCAAGTATTCATTATAAGATTGAACGCAATAATACGAATCGCACACTATGAGCGTGGGGAATTCTCGATCGGTATTTTCAAGCGCCATCTTGAATGCTAGTAATTCAGCTCGCTGAGCTGTACAATCTCCTAGGGATTGTGTTTTAGTGAGGGTTGGTTTAAATTTCCCTTCGTGCCAACGACCTTTAACAATCGCGCACGCAGCACTGTAAGCTTGTTTACCCCCTACTGCGGGCTGTGCTGATCCGTCTGTATATATTATACAGCCGTAGTCATCTAGAGGCAGAATTTCGGTTGGCGGAGGACATTCAAATTCATATTGGAGAAATTCTTGTGTTTTTAAATAAGGATCAAATTCGTACATCACGTCTGTTGCAGCAAGAGAGTTAGCCCATTGTATCCATCTTGGATGGAGTGCTTTAGCATTTGGAATGCTTGCCTTTGTTACCGCCTCTAAGGCTGGTATTGGTGTCACGATTATTATTCGTTTACCTTGTGCCAGGGCTCGTTCTTTTGCTATAGCTGTCTGTGTTGCTGTAAGAATTTTTTCCGTTGGGCTAAATTTCATTTCAGCCTTAGTGTACAAGTGTGATTTGAATGCAATTGGTACCTTTTCTCCCTCATTAGAGGTCAGGTATGTGAATCCGCATCTCCCTGGGATGACTCGGATCACAAGGTTGCGTGTATTATCACGGGTTTCTAATTTTGTCTTAATTAGCATGTCTGTTTGTAAGGATCTCAAAATTTCTGTGTGTGTTTGAGTCCAACTGGATCTTTTAAAGTCTGGTTTAATTAGATCGTAAAGGGGTTTCACCCTCTCTGCGTAATTTGCAATGTATGTTCTTCCGAAATTTAGGAAGCCTAAAATTGATTGTAGGTTTTTTAGTGTTTTAGGAGCTTGGATAACGGCACATTTCTCTAGGAAATTGTCTGCCAGGCTTTTACCTTCACTTGATAGCTCATATCCTAAGAATAGGACTGTCAGATGGGCAATTCTGGACTTTTTGAAGTTGAATTTGTAACCCTCTGCAGCGAACCCAAGTATTATGGTGTTCACCCTTTTCAAGTGAGTCTCCAAGTCATCATCTGTTAAGTAAATGTCATCGACATAAGATAATGCTTCATCATCATATAGTTGTAGTAATTCTGTTACTCTCGCTGAGAATACCCCCGGGCTGTTCTTGTACCCCTGGGCTAACCGACAGAATTGCTTTTGAGTGCCATTTACTGAGAATGCAGTTAAATATCTGCTCTCTGGTGCTATGTTTTGACAAAAGAATCCATTGGAGATGTCCAAGGTTGTTTTGTATTTTTTGCGCACTATGTTATTCATTAGTGCAGCACTGTGTGAGTTTTGCACTGCAAAGGTTTTGCAACATGTGTTAAGGTGTCGGTAATCCAAAACTAGACGGTATGAATTGTCTGGTTTGGAGACCGGAAACAAAGGATTGTTCATTTGTGAGGTGCAAGTTTCAATCACCCCCTGGTATTCTAGCTGATCTAGTATTTCATTTACTTGTTTTTTAGCTTCTTGCTTAATTGGGTACTGCCTTTGTGCAGTAGGTTGTGATTTTAACTGGATTTTGTGAGGAGGAGAATCCTCATCCCATCCTACATGATTTTTATATAAAGCAGGTGCTAAGGCCACTGCCCACTTTCTAGCAAGTGTGTATTTTTTATGAATCGGTATTTGATTCGAGAAGGCAGGCATAATTACTTCTTCGCCATGAGGGCACTCCCTGACAAACTCTGGTGGCCAGTCTTTTTCAGCTAGAAGGATGTCATAGCCTTTGGATAGGTTATCCCAAAATAGTCCCCTTATTTTCCTAGTCTTATCTCCCTCTATACGTAATGTTATCTCGTATATCTTGTGGGGCTTGCTAACTCTGGTATCTGCAGTTTCCACTTGAAGATATTCATTCGTGTCCACTGTCTCCAGATGATTCATAAGGACTTTGCGAGCTATGCTCACCTCTGCTGCGCTGTCTAGCATTGTCTGAGCCCACTCTCTGTTTTTCAGTTGTGTCCTCAGTATTCTCGGCATTTTTAACTACCTTGATACTGGCTACCTTCTTTTTTGGAAATTGTGATTTCTTTTTAAGTTGAGCAGGTTCCTTGTCTTTGGACTTGGCGTGCTCTTCTGATCGTCCTCTTCTTTCCGATTTCTGCGAGGAATTCTGAAAAGATTGAGAGGGACGTGTATCAATGTCTTGATATCTATCAGGTTTTTTAATATTATCCCTATTTCTAAGGTTATATCTATTCCCAGAGGGTTCACTCTGGGGTGATCTTTGTCTCGGGTTTGGAGATTTCTCTCTTCGCCTAGGAGACCTTCCTCTGGACTGGAATTTCTTTTCTTTAGGATTGGATTGTTTGTTTCCATCCCAGTTCTTTTTTGGTGAATTATTATTATTAAAAAATATTTTTTCTGGACTTGTAGTCAGTTGCGGTTTTACTGGTATTCCACCTAGACTATCTCTGCCTAGTTCTTCATAGGATTTTTCTATGATTCTGGCAATTTCAGCTGGTTGGTCTGCTATATCTGTCTCTTTTAACCTCTGGCGGATCGCCACGTTTGCTGCTTCACCTTTTATGTTGGCTAGTAATATAGCCGAGACCTGCTTGAAGTCTTTCAGTAATTTCATACCAAGAGTTAAAGCAGGTTCTGGACCGTATTCATCTTGAATTTGTTTTAGCACATCTGGTATTACCGAAATGGATGGAACACCGTGCGTTTTTGTGTAGATGGAAGCAAAGACTGTACCCCAAGTGTCACAGTCCTCAATGTGTGGTGCGATTCCCATTGGGAGACATATAGTCAGAATCCTGTGTTTTTCTAATGGGGTGGTGTCAGGAAACACCGCCTCTATTTGGGTGATTTTCTGTGCCAACCAGAATGGTATTTGTTCCCGTTTAGCTGGAACTTTACCTAGGCAGGATTGGATGTTCTGTGGTGTAATTTTATTTGTGTTCCCCTGGTGAGGGGTCAGCTGTGGTAGTTTAATCGCTGGCTGAATTGTTGAAGTCCGCATTACATACTGAACTAATTGTCTGTGAATTTTTAGTAGTTGTTTTAGCTGTATTAACAGCTCTGCTGCAGGCATTCTTTCGATGTCTGGATGTGGTGTGTATCCGGCTAGGACCGGCCACGTTGCTCCTGGTCTTCCTAAAGGACCGAGCCTTGTAATGTGATTGTTATGTTTTAGGGCGCCATCAAATAAGAGCAAATGCTCTTGGAATTTGAGTGGTACTTCCACCTCCTCGAAAGGAGTGTACTCATTAGGAGGTTCCTCTACTTTGTAATAGTGGAAGTACTTTGTTACAGCATTTGCTGCTGGAAAATGTATCCATGTATAGTATACCTCTGTCTGCCGATATTTGTGTGCCTCAATTACGAATATGACTGTGCCACCTCTAGGTGTCAGTCCATTTTCTATAAGTTTTAAGGTTATAGATCTCCTTTTGGCGACCTGGATGAGTATTATATCCGGGTCTGCTGTTTGCATGGTAGCATCAGCATCTGCTATTTCAGTGGCTAATCTAATTGCCTCTCTTTCATCATCACTCTCTGCCATTTTACAGACAGGATGGTATTATGTTTGTTTGCAGATCAGGTTTCTTTATGGAAACAGAGATTAGATGCACAATATTCTGGAACTGTTTTATCCTTCAACGTTGACTAGACCAAGAACCATACATAGGAGTTCCCTCCTGCGAGGTTTTGGAGGATATAATAACCTTTCACCCACTCCAGACGTCTTTGGAGTATTTGGGAAAAGGGGTCTGAGTGAGAAAGCACGACTGAGTTACTCTAAATGTCTTACGTTAGTTTTATCGCCCTTTCCAAACGCGTTGGGCGCCATGTAGTGTAGCTCCTATTTTCCCAATAGGCTCTGCGCATTGGAATAGTACCTACAGCAGTAAAGGCCTAGACCAGACGTTAACTAGGTCTACTACTGTCGATACTAGACTTAATTTTTGGGTTTGCCAGCTAAGCTCAGAGTTCGCTAGAAACTTTCTCGAATGTTCAAGAGAGAATTACCTCCCCTGATTAGACAAGAAGGGATTTAGTTTCTGACAACCATAGAACATGACAACTTTGCTCTCCCCTAATCAAGAGTCAATCTCATGAGTCGTGTGAGCACAAGGCAATTATTTTACTCAGTCAGTACGTGCATTCTTAGTCTCATCAGAATGTAGAGAAAAGGAAGAGACGGGCGTGTTCAATAAAAAGGTGTTATTTATTGATCAGTCTCTTTTCTCGTACAAGAGAAATGGATCGATATTATTGCAATACTTATAGTTAAGTAAAGTGCATACATTAAAAGCAATAGTATAAAATAATACTGTAAAAACATTGATATGGTTTCTGAGCCATATGATGTTTTAAAATGATTAAAATATATTTACATACACATATACATTTGACTAAACGTACTCAACTGGTGTTTCTAAATACGCCTACCCCGTGTACCTGACCTAAGTCTAATGCGTGGGCGGGAATAGAAAGTTACAGTTTAAGTTAAGTTTGTTTTTGCCAAGTGAATAACTTAAGAATTCTCTGTGAGGGGTTATTCAGTTCTGTACCTGGAATTTAGGATGGATGAGGAATGGTATCTCTTTCTCTGCTCTCGATATTCCAGGCTGCCTGCGAGGGCTACCCGGAAGCGCCGGTGCTGGGTCTCTCGGCTTGAGATAGCAGCGCGTCTCTCAGCGCGTCAGGAAGGCGGGGCTGTTGCCTGCGGGGTCTGCTTCTGCTCTCGGCTTCGGCAAGTATGGCTGCTCCGTCTTGTCACCACGCGTGTGTTTGCATAGGGCAAGGTCGGCAATATTTATACCTTAAAGGTGCCGGGATTGACGTAAGGATGGACATAGGTACGTCAATAAAGATGTCATACGACTTGCTCGTTAGCACATTCTTTTGCAAAAGTTCTCTGTGAAATCAAAACAATGGCCGCACGGATTGTCCAGGTTGTCATAGGTTTGATTTGTTATGAGAACGTCGTATGCCTTATCAGGGGCTGGAGGAATGTCGCTTGTCTAATTAGATCTCAAGCGTTATGACCTAATCAGATAACACGTTCCTGTGCCGTAGTGTGACTGCGTCAGATAACGGTATCTGCATCATGGGGGCTTTCTTGCCTCATGGGCTGACTGTTAGTTAACTAGCTAGTTAGTTTAACCAGAATAGGGTCAGGAATAGGGGGATCGATTCAGAACCTATAGAAATACACGACACCACAACAGGTTCAGAATGTCACCCTCGATTTTAGCAAAGATCTCTGGGGGAATCCGGTTAGAACTTATTCGGCAACACATATAACAGTTTGGGTAGTGAGATAATATTGAACATGGCTTCCCATGATTGTGAGGGGACAACCACGCCACCTCTCCCTTTTGGCTCAGCATTTTCCCATCACCCTACTCAAGTTCTGCTTGAAGCAGAGTTCCCTCCCCAGTGTCATGAATATGCCTAAACACTTAAATCCCCATGACATGTGTGTCAAGCGATGGTGGAGCGGGGGTACCTCTGTCACGTTTTGTTGGATGTAGAGCACTGATTTGTTCCAATTTATCCTGTAATCAGAATAACTCCCATAATCCTCGAACAGTTAAAAAAATCAAAGGGAGGGACTCTGATGGGTTTGTAATATAAGGAAGATTGTCATCTGCAGTAAAATATGTTCTTCTGAAGTAGCTTCTCCCATGACGTTAAAGACATGAATCCCAGTATGGCTGTGAATTGCACATGCCAGTGAATCTATGGGGAGGGTGTACAGGATGGGGGAATAGAGTGCAACCCTGCCTTGTGCCTCAACCAATAAGGAATTAAGAGGACAGCACTCTGTTAACTCTGACTGCCACTACCAGGGCCTGAAATAATAGTGTTAGCCATTTCCTGTAATAGGGGCCAAACAAGAACTTGACTGAGGTTTTTAAAAAAAAAAGGGCACTACATTGAACGCCTTTTCTGCGTCCTGTGCTAAAAGGATATGGGGGTCTGTCTGTTTTTTAATTTCGTTTAGCCAGTTGTGTGTCCGTCTAAGATTGTAGCGTGTCGTCCTGAAGGGCATAATGCTGAACTGGTCCTTATAGATCAGTGATGTGATCACCTGCAGTAGCCCAGTGGCCAGTATTGTGGCTAAAATGTTAACCTCTGTGTTGAGTAGTGAGATTGGACAGTACCACTATAACCACCCGCCTGAGATTTGGCAGGAGAGTGCCGTGTTTACCTGCTTCTAGAAACATATTTAGAAGATGAGGTACCAATAGCATTAAAAAAGTTCTGCTGGAATGCCATTGGGCCACAGGATCTTATTAAAGTTGAGTTTTGCCATGGCCGCTATTTAAACATAATACATTTTAAACATACAAAGTTGATGATAACAAAAATTAATGAATTTCATAATGACAATAAAATAAAGACAACCCAATGCATTTCGGGTTCTGCGGAACCCTTCTTCAGGGGTACGTTATACAATATTTCTTTGAGTTATTTTCTTCTTGACTTTACGTTCCGTGGTCGGACACCTATCAATGAACTGCCACAATGTGTCAACCCCAAGATGGGTGTTTGCCAACCTTGAGGTGAACAGAGAGATTCCAAAGCTGAAGCCCGTATCGCCTGCCGTAGTGATTTAATCCCGCTGTGGTTAACAACGGTTTGAAAAGCGTGTGCTCGATGCCGTTTGATCCTCAACCTCTCCTATTTCCGGTAATATATGACTGCCAAGTATGTTTCGATTGGGGTAGCTCCCGTAATAGCCGGGCTTTATAGAAATCCTCGTAGTAGTGGGTGAAGGTCTTAGCTATAGCTTCATCAGAGTCCGCACTTTCTCCCCCTGGCCCGACTATCTGATGCACTCGTCTGGATTCTGCCTCCTTTTTCCCAAACCAGAAAAGGAGCTTCCCTGCTTTATCACCAGAATCATAACGTCTGTGTAAAGTAGCCCACATTTGGGTCTTAGCCCCGTCCTGTGGGCAGAGTTTGATATTCTTCCCTGAGGATGTCCAGTTTCTTGAGCCTGGAGGAGTGGTGGTCTAGTCTTACGTTCCCCTCAAGGTCTAACAACTGACCTTCAAGCCATTCTAGGGCGCCTACCACCCTCTTCTTCTGGGCTATCAAGTTCTGAGCTCGGTCCTGAAGGACCGTCTTGTATGCCGCTCCAAATCCGTCCCTTGATCGTCTCCTGTATAACCATGTGTGGATCCCCCTTCTAGACTAACAGTTTTGCTCTTTTTATCACAGCCACTCTGTCCTTTTCTGACTCCGAGGATGCCTCTTGTCTCATCTCTTGACCTCTGTTGCGCCTGCCCATACTTCTCTTTTCTGAGCAGCGAGCTCTCCTTTGAGGCCATTGCAAGTCTTTGGGTCTGGCCCCCTATCACGTAATCAGGTGGCGGCCTGGTTCACCCTCCTTGTCCTGCGCAGCCTGGGGCATGCCTCAACCACTCCCATGCTGCTTCAGGGGTCTGAAAGAAATTTGATTTCCCCCGGAACAGTCCCTTCATTTTGGCTGGAAATTAAAGCATATATTTTAGATGAAGACTTTCCAGTTTAGACTTAACAGAACGGAATGTATGCCTCTGCCACTGAGTCTCCAGGGTGTAATCTGGGAAAATCAGGATCTTGGAGTTTTCATGGTGCACTTACCCCATCTTGTGTACTTTAGAAAGGACCCTATCTCTGCCTTGGCAGTTCAAGAAGCCCCTGCCCCCCAAAGCGTGGGGTGTCTGTTCGAAGAGGAGGAAAATGTATCCTGAGGTAGGATCTGTTGCGACCACTCATGTAGGAACCATGGCACATTCTGGCCCTCAACTCCCTATGGAAACCCCACAAATCTGAGGTTGTGAATCAGGTGCGGTTTTCCACATCTTCCTCTCTCTTGTACCATTGAGTTGAGTTATAATAAACATCTGTTATTCAGCGTCAAGATACCATGGGGTGAATGTGCGCTTTAAAAATGTCCATATTATGTGATGTTATTCCACGTCCCTAGCAGTGGCCTGGGCCTCCGCGCAACTTCTTTGCGGAGGCGCTAGACTGTGTCTTCCAACTTCAAAAATCTGGTTTCTGCAGACGTAACCTTTTTTGCCATGTTTCGGCTGTCTTGAGACAGGAAGGAGTCCTTAGAACACACCTCACCCACCCTCCCCTCCAGGACATCAAGGGATGACTGGCTAGCGAGGAGGAGGGCAGCGTTCTCAGGCATCACAGGAGTAGCGTCCTTCATCGGGAGAGAGCTATCACCCTCATGTAGCAATCCATTCTGTCCTGACAGGGGTCTTGTGGTCCTTGTCACGGGCCATTCTCTCTTCCCCAGAGTTCATCCCCTCTCACTTCTATCAAATCGTACCTGTTGGTATTGGGGCTGTTTCACCAATCAAGGGTCTCGGTACAAAGATGGACAGTGTTTGCACCTAAGACAGTGTGAGTAGCTTGAACTTGTCAGCAATGTGAAAAACATGTACTAGTGAACAATGTACAGAGCTGTCACTGGTGGGTTGACTCAGGAACAGACACTGTTAGGCAGTGTGAGAAGAAATCACTACCTGGAAGTCTGGGTAGTCTAGTATAACCAGGGATTGGTAGTGTTTGTGAGAAGATGGCACTGTTGGGTTGCATACAGACGTCGCAATGCTGGCGAAAGAGGAGCGGGAGACTGCCAGTGGACAGTATGTGCTCACATTGATGGGCAGAGTAATGCACCTTCACTACTGAGCAGTGTTAGAGGCAAATGTTAGTCCTCTGTTTGAAGAGCAGGCATGGTGGAACCTCTGAGGTGCTGGCTTTGGGGGGCAGGGTGAAGAGCTGTCAGTGGTGGACAGTGTGTGAGGTGGCACTGGTAAGCAGTGTAAGCAAGAGACACTGGCAGAAGATGCATGGAAATGATACTAGCAGGTACGGTAAAGAGCTGGCACCAGTGGGCAGGATTGGGAATGGGCTGTGGTGGACCGTATGGTCAGCTGGTACTTTTGAACAGAGTAGCCTTCAGTTGTGAGCATTAAGAGATTTGATGTTGATAGACATTGAGAAGCACAGGCATTGGTGGATGGTGTGCGAATCTCACACTCTTGTGTACAACGACCTGAATGCGGTGGAAAGTGAACAGGAAGTGGTGGACTGCATGGAAAGCTGGCATTCGTAGGTGATTGATAAATGCATTGGTAGGCTGTGTGAGGAGTAAGCATTAGTGGTCATTGTGGTGAGCTGGAACTTATCTGCAGTGTGAAAAGCTGGCCAAGGCGTTGTTACCAGTGGGCAGTGTAATGAGCGTGGGTAGGGGGAGGAACTCAATCTGAGTTGTAGAAGATGATTGCACGGTTGGACAATGTGAGGGCCTGAAAAAGTGAAGCAATGTGAGAATGGGAAGGTATTGTGCAGTATAGGAAGCTGATGCTAGTAGACAGTGTGATCAGCCTGCATATGGGGGGGGGGGCGTATGAAGCACTGAAACTGGCACTGTAAGAAGCAGGCACAGGTGGCCAGTGTTAGAAGCGGACTTTTGCGGGTGGTAGGAGAAGCAGGCACCTTTCGGCAGTCCGCTGGGTATGTGAAGAGTCAGCATTGAGGGGTAGTATAAGAGGTTGGAACTTGTTGCAACAGAGTCTCTGGCACTGGTGGACAAGGTGAAAACAGCACTCACTGGCGTGAGGAATTGAGGCAAGTGGACAGTGTGAGAAGTTGACATTGGTGGGCTGTATGAAGAGCGGGCACCGGTGAGTAATGTAAGAAGCTGGTTTAGGTCACCAGCGAGAAGTTGGAATTGGAGAGCAGTACAAAGAGTTGGCACAGGTGGACCGTGTGAGGAGCTAACGCTTATGGCACATGCGAGGAGCAGACACCAATGGGCAGTGTGCAGAACTGGCACTGGTGGGCAGTGTGAGTCGCTCATATTGTGGCAATGCAAGCTACTGGCACAGATGGGCAACGTGAGAAGTTAGCACTACAGGTTACTGTGAGGAACTGGCACTATTGGCAGTATGATGACCTGATGATCTGCATATCACTGAGCAGCATGAGGGTTGGCAGTATGATGAGCTGGTGGTCTGCATATCAGCGAGCAGCATGAGGGTTGGAAGTATGATGAGCTGGTGGTCTGCATATCAGCGAGCAGCATGAGGGTTGGCAGTATGATGAGCTGGTGGTCTGCGTATCAGCGAGCAGCATGAGGGTTGGCAGTATGATGAGCTGGTGGTCTGCGTATCAGCGAGCAGCATGTAAATGTAAATGTATTTGTAAATGTATTTGAGCTTATAAAGCGCACTGCTACCCGTCCGTAGGTTTCCTGGCGCTGTATAACTCTGGGGAACCCGTCCTGGCTTTCCCTGTGGGATGGTCCCTGCTGGGAGCCCCCAAGGTGGAGCCAGGAATCCCCGGAACTGATGGGGCCATTGTGGAGATTAGGCAAGCTAATGCCCAGAGTTGCCGAGTGGAACCCCTCATTAGAGTAAGCACCGAAGCGAGAATTATCGAGTCCGCTGACCCAAGTCCACGACCCTGCCGCGTCGGGAATTGAACCCTGGTCCCGGGCCGACTTCTGCTCCCGGGTCTGCCGCCTCTAACCAGTGAGCCACACTACTCCACTGCATGAGGGTTGGCAGTATGATGAGCTAGTGGTCTGCGTATCAGTCAGCAGCATGGCACTATTGGCAGTATGATAAGCTGGTGGTCTGCGTATCAGTGAGCAGCATTGCACGATTGACAGTATGATGAGCTGGTGGTCTGCGTATCACTGAGCAGCATGAGGGTTGTTAGTAGTGAGCAGAGTGAGTAACAGGAATGGCTGGGGAGCAGAGGTGGGTAGTATGTGGTTTAACCCCGACGGGCAGTTATAGGAGCGAACACTATGACGATTAAGGTGCTTTCAATCGTGTGAGGAGCCTGCTTTCCTGATTTGCAGTTTGAGGAGGTCATGTTTGGTGACCAGGGCGAGGACCCGGCACTGAGAAACAGTGTGAAGAGGATGCATTAGCAGGCACAGCAAGAAGGTATTGGTTGCCAATATGTGAAATGGAGTTTAGTAGTCGGTAAGAGGGACACCCTCTGGAGAGCAGAAAAGAAAGCTGGACTGCTGGGTGCGAGTACCGGGCACTGGCGGGCACTACTAGGCAGTGAATGGGGAGGCACCAGTGACAATGTTAGACAATGACACCAGGGAATGTGTGAAGAGCCACCACTGATGAGCAGTGAAAGTAGATGGCACGTGTGGCCTTTAAATAACTGGAACTGGTGGAGAGTGTGAGGATCTGGCACTCTCGAGGAGTCTAGGAGCTGGAAGTGGCTAGCTGTGTGAGAAAACCATCAGCTGCAAGCAGAGTGGCTATCATTTATGGTCTGTGTGAGGAGCTGCATTGATGGATAGGGAAACTTGTCCCTAGTGAGCAGTGGGAGGAGTTCTCACCAGCGTGAGGGACATTGGACCCACAGCACTAACTCTAAATTCTGCGCCTCCCCAAAATACCAAATATCCTCTGATGTTTATGCAAATAATCCATTGTGCAACAAAAGAAGACAGGTAGCGATCAGAAGCTGGAATGTCTAAATCGTTAGCCCATTAAATTATTCTCCCTATACACGGCCAGCAGGTAGCATCAATGAGGGAGGGGGGAGGTCCGGCACTCCCACTGCACAACAGATATGAACCACTCCACTGGGGAAGACACCTTAGCGAAGCTGATTGACTACAGGGAGAGACGGTAGGCTAAGAAAATGTGCCAGCTGTGGCTTCTCCAAATCCAAGTTCACAGGTTGAGGAGCAGGAAAGGGGAGGCATTCTAAATATATATCAGTTTGCTCGAGGAAAAATAAAGACCCATAGAAATGAGGTACCACAGGGTATTGGCAGGCCAACTACAGGCATTTGCTCTTACGCAAGTACACCAGTGAGTGCAATAGAACTAGTATCCTGGAGCATAGCAGGCCTGTCAGCCAAGTTTCGGAACCAGGAATGGTTGGAATACATTAACCAATTTAAAATCATTTGTATGCAGGAAACCTGGGAGGTAGACCATTTTAATTTTCACCTGGCTGGGTACAAATCGTTTGGGATCCCCGCAAGTAAATCCACGGCCGGAAGAGCGAGGGGAGGTCTCCTAATATTCGTGGATTTGTGCTTGTAAGGGGGGTGGACTGATTTAAAATGGAACTCAGAAAATATGATAGGCCTCGGTTTTAAAAGTAGGAGCCTTAATATAATTCTGGTGAATTTCTATAGCTCGGGAGGTAATAGAGTGAGAGAGCTTGATGAAATATTAAGCTGGCTGAGAGAGCAGAACCAGGGGCAAACGGCACCTATGTCTCTAATAGTGGGAGACTTCAATTGTCATCTGTGCCCCAAACTGTTACCAAACAAAGACTCTTGGACTTCATGTAACATAGAGGAGGGGCCACACTTCGAGCATACAATGAAGGGAAAGGAGCTGACTAGGGTGATGAAAAATCACATGCTTGAACACACAATGGATTTACTGGTGGTGGAACCTAATAAACTGGCTACCCCCACTTTTAAAGAAGGGGATGTAGCTCTTTCATTGATTTTATTTTAGTGTCCCAATTGTTTAAAAGGAGGCTATTGGAATTTTCAATAGAACTGAGTGGTTTTTGTGACCACAATCCCATAGTATTGTCTCTAGCAGACCCAGTGAGAAGGAGGGTCACAAAAAGGGGGACTGTGTCTAATTTAGAAAAAGTCACCGACCAGGGCAGGCGTTTGAAATGGTCACGTATTAATGTGGAAAAATGTTTTAGGTCTCTAGTAATAGAAGGGAAACAGTTTTAGAGGAATGCCTAGGCTTAGCAGTGGAAGGCCGCACTTAGTAGAGTCATTTGAGGAAATAGGCCGTCTAATTGAGGGACTTTTAAAGACGACAGGGCAAGGGAAGCTTAAAAACGACCCCAGATGGATTGACAAAGCATGTTCCCTTGCACAGAGAAATCTAAGAGTTGCCCTAAGACTTAATCCAAGGGATAAATACAGGGTCATGCAATGCAGGCTAAACTATAAGCAGGCAGTAAAGCACGGGAAGTGTGCTCTCCAGACACAAACCTGGGAGGACCTGAGAGGAGCGGCTGAAAGAAAAGACATGACTACCTTTTTGAAGATTATTAATAATCCGTGCTTCCAAGATGGAAACAGCTTGCAGATAGGAGCTAATGTTCTACCGGAAAAGTGGGTGGAGCATTTCAGAGGGCTATATAATCGGGGGAACAGTGAGCCACCGGATAACGGGTTGGAGACGGGGTGGGGAATGTAACACTAGAATTTACCCTGGAAGAGATCACCGCTGGCATCCTGGGTCTTACTAGAAATAAAGCACCGGGACCGGACGGGATCCCCCCGGACCTCTTCCTAAGACAGGTGGATCTATTGGGGCCAATTTTAACAAGAGTAATAAATGCTGCTATAGCTACGGGGCTCCCTCGTTCGTGGTCATCGGCCATAATAGTGCCCATCTTTAAAAAGGGGAACAGAGACAACCCCAAGTGCTATTGCCCAATTTCCCTTATAGAAGTTACTGCTAAGGTTCTGGGGCAAGTTATTTTAAATCGCCTGATGAATTGGGCTGAGGAACACCATATTATTACTGATGTCCAGTACGGATTCAGGGCTGAAAGATCCACAACAGACCAATGTCTAAATTTATATTTATTGGAGGCAAAATATACTATTGCTAGCAATGAAGCAGTCTACCTAGCCTTTATGGATCTTACCGCAGCATTCAACTGCGTTAACAGGGAGAAGCTGTGGTCTTTACTGACTTCTCTTGGGGCAGATCAAGAACTGATTAAGATTATGAAAGCCCTACATTGGAACACCTCGGCCAAAGTCAGATACAACTTAGAGGGCGGATGCACAGAGTCCTTTATTTGCACTAGTGGCGTGCGACAGGGGTGTATCTTGGCCCCATTACTGTTTTCCCTATATATAAATGGTCTAGAACAATCCCTAGTAAGCCTAAATGTGGACTCTCCTAGAGTAGGCAGAAGAGTAATCCCTGTTCTGCTTTATGCAGATGGCGCAGTACTGTTGGCACGCACTCCACTGGGACTACAGCGACTGATAGATGGTTTTGTGGAGTTTATGAATAATTTAGAGCTGTCTGCCAACTTGACCAAGTCATATGTAATGGAAACAGGGATCAAATCAAGGAAAAGTTTCAACTATAGAATAGGTGACCATAAACTACAGAAGGTGCAGTCCTTCTCGTACCTGGCCATTTTATTTGATGGGCATTTAAATGTCAAATTATTAACTGAGGAGCGTTGTAATAAGTTAGTGTCCAGTACAGGGGCAATTATGAGTTTTGGCCGTAGACTTGGACGCTGGTCCCCGGCTGAAATGATGAAATTATATAATTCAATCTGTTACTCTAAAGTGGGGTATGGGACGGAACTCTGGGGGTTTGCTGATTGCAACAAACTGCAGGTGGAGGAGAACAAGTTTATGAGAAGGCTCCTCAAAGTCCCACGGGGTGTCCCCTCCCATATTGCTCATGAAGAACTGGGTGAGGTTTTGTTCATAGAGGACAGGGTCCAGGCCAGACCCCTGATAGCATGGCAAAGATCTGGGACAATCCAGAGGCAATACTGACTGGACAGATAATCATGGACTGTCTTGTGAGGGACAGGGGAATGAACATCCCATGGCTGAAGTATCTAAAGGCAGCTTTCGAAAAGATTGGCTGTAAAGATCTCTTCTCAAACCCGACCGGAATTACAGGTCGGGATAAGGCTAGCGTGAAGACAAAGTTTTTTAGGCACAAAGTCCTCTCTAGAGAAGAGAAGGAATGGGGTAAACAGTCGATCAAAGATTACAGCTTAGTGAGGACCAGCGATGGAATGGAACCGTACCTCCCCCTCATGCACAAAGCTCAGGATAGATTTTTAATCACACGTTTTAGGCTCAATCTTTTACATTATTTATTAGCCGACCCGGTAGGTTTTACTAGTGTAGCTGAGCCAAAGGGTCCCTGCGGCTGCGATCAACGATCTCCGCAGGATACCCTTCATTTTGTATTATTATGCCCCTTTTATTTATTGCCCAGGCGCCGTTTTTTAATTAGTTTGTTGAAGAAAAATAAATTCAAACATGCCAAGGTGGCTCTTCTACATTTACAAATGTCACAAGACCCCTTGACCCTACTCTCCATCTCAAGCTTTTTGAGATTAGCAGTCAAACTAAGAGAGAGAAGAGGGATATGCTGAAAGGAGTGACCCCAAACACAATAGCAAAACGCGGGGAGGGTTTGGGGTCAATGTATTATAATTGAATCGGTTTATATGTATATATTAATGGTGTTTTAAACTGTACTTTTATGGTGTTTCTTAATGCCGAATAAAGATTCTATTGATTGATTGATTGATATTCTCCCTATAACAAAACTGCAACATTCTTTAAAGAAAATGTAGAAAGCACATCTAGACTTTTGCATTATTTTATGGGCACCTAATGTTAACTTTAGGTATCTTAGTGTGTGACCTTCTGACACTGGCAATATTTATTGCAATCTTCCACCTCCTTCCAGTTGCTTCTAAGGCTTATTAAATGTTTGAAATCCACTCTCCTGCTTTGTATGTGGTTTCAAATTTAGATTCATGGTACAGCTTGCTTGTACACTTTCGTATGATTTGGCAGAATGATCCGCTTATGCACTTGTTTTCTGGAAGATTATTTATGATGCAAGAATGCCAGACCAAAGCTTCTTTTTAATGAAACATCGCCTTGCACAAAGCAGGGTCAGTGCACCAAGATTACACTGACGTATATCATGATATGACACACAATCTTTTAAAGTTGCAGTATATGTGAAAGTGTTTGTCAATCCCTGCCCTAAGCATCAATTTTCTTCGGATACCAATGCAACCGATTGACCTAGTGGTGCTAAAGTACCACGATTCCTAAACTGAAGACATACTTGGCTATGATTGTCTGAGAGTCTTTTTGGATTTGTTTTCTCCCTTGCATTACTTGGATAAGTGTCACACACTGTCTTTTGTTTCTGTACAGAATGGGACCAAATGTATACAAATCATTCTGTTCCAAACTTTGAAGTGCCTCCTCTACATTGGACAGCAACCAAAAGCATTACATTTCTGGGAAGTGCCTTGACTACCATGTATTTCTGTTATCAGGTTGTGAACGGCTACAAGTTTCGCTTGAAACTGAAGATGATCAAAAATGGATGTGGGCAGGGATCCTCTAATGGAAACATCCAAAGTGAGGTAATGATGGCTTTTGTTTCTCCCCTTTTACTCCTGTTTTCCCGACTGAAAGGGATATCACTGTGGCTTAGAATAGACACTTATCAGGGTAACATTGATCATTCAAGTGCACAAGCTCAACTCTCAATGTTCTTCACTTCGAGAAATAATGAATATCGTGTACAGCTGCTCTGTGGCTTTCAACCCCCCTGCATTGCGGTCAAAGATGTTTCAAGGATGCCAGTGATGGGTTTTTTGAAACTGTGTGTAACACAGTCTGCACCCTAATATTGTTTTTTTCTGCTATAAGTGAATTTAATACCAATCATCTGACGGTAAGATTGATAATCCAAATGTCTTGTGCCCCCGTTCATTGCTCTACTTCTTATGCTGGGGAGGCAGCTACCTGGGCCAAAGGAGCCAAAATGCCCCCAACATTACCAAACCTGGCCTGCCCAACATTACCTGATGGGGTAGAATTACTGAGGCAACAGATGTCTATCTATCTATCTATCTATCTATATATATATCTTTCTATCTATCTATCTATCTATCTATCTATTGATCTATATATAATGCAGCTATGTGGAGTTTTGGTATAGAAAATCTATACTTGCTTACCTGTCGATACTTTGGAGTCAATATTTTCTACTCAATATTCTGTGCCATTGATATTATAGTTTCGATATTTAGGATGCACACCCAATCACTCCTCATTTCTTTCCTTAAAAAAGAATTTTTGGGACCTAATATCCTGTTAAAGGTCCCCCTTGGCCATCAGAAATTCCAGAAAAATACATTTGTGTTCCTTCTACAACAGATCATAAAAGACCACATTGTGCCAGACTCCTTTCAATTGATCTTTTCACCTAGACAGAGCACTGTACAAGACCGTATCTGGTTATGGGATGATACCCTGGCTACATTTTCATCTGCAACAGGCATTGCTTTCCTCCTGGAACTGCCTACCGACTTCAAGACTGTACAGAGCCTCTTAGACTGACTTCAGCAGCATCCCGCTCCCATAGGTCTGATCTCACATGGTATAGATTATTGCTCAAATGCTGAAAGCTAGTCCCCTCATACTATAAGTCTACCGGTCACCTGATTGATCCACCAAGCATCCTGCCTAATATTCCAACCTCTTCAACATGGACCCCTCATTTCCCTTCAAATGAATCTGTAACCTTTCCTTCTACCACTTTTCAGGCAGCACACACATTTACTTGATGGTCTGTGGATCAATGTACTGGGTAAATCACGTTTCTGTAGCTTGAGGCCATCAAGAACTCGCGAGTCAAATTTGGTGAAAACGCCAGCTCAAAGTTTAGGTGATCATTTCAGCTGGCCCTCTCAGATACTGTCAGCCACTAAGGAGGCAGTGCTGGAATGGGAGTTAAAAGCAACCTGGAAAAATGTTTTATTAGTAGCATCATACTCTACTAAGCTTTCAAATTGAATGAGTCTGACCTTCTATCCATGCCCAAACATGAATTAAAAATAATAAAATGGCCCAAGCAATTTGTAGAGCACAACTTTGCTATGATATTGGATAAAAAGCCTTTGGATTTACAGGTAGCGTTGAATAGTAACATTTCCAATAAATGTGGATATTAATCGCCCTTCACAACTACCCACGTATGTGCCTACAAGAAACCAGGTTGTTGCTCATCTGGTTTCTCCTTTGCGGTCACTGTTTCTTTCTCTGTGTCCTGTATACGAAATCCATAGTTGCACAACGTGTACTCAGAAATGTAGCCTATACATTCCAATACCAAATGGTGACCTTTGTTACGAAAAATAGTTGGTGCTGTGGCATGGATCCTAGACCTTGGAGTACAGGAGCATGGGAAATTGTGTTGAGACAGGTGAAAAATCTTCACAGGCCTTTCACACATCAGAGAAAAATATCCACTTGAAGTTTTTTCTATGTAACGTTTCCTTTTTTTTTTTTTTAAATCTTATTAACAACACAAGAAAATGCAATTGTAACATACAGTTAGATATAAGAGAGAGGAAAAACAAAAAAACAATAAGGCAGAACAGAAATAGCATCATTACATGCAAATATTAAATGCAAATATTAATGGTGGTGTCGAACGTTGCAGAGAAAAAAGACAAAACAATCAGTTGTAAATACAGTAAAAATTAAACAGTAGAAAAAAAAGAATGTTTACAATTAATGATATTACTAGACAATTTAAATAAAAGTACCCCAGATTTTATCCATTTTCATTAATGATGCCACTCCTCTTATTTTAGCTAAAGCGGACTCCATAGTGTAAATTTCTTTGACCAGAGACCACCATTCCATAATACGGGGCGGTTTCGGGGATATCCATACTCGAGCGATTGTCAGTTTAGCACATGACATTAAAATGGTTACAAGATCTTTCTGCAGGATATTAAGTGTTTGTATATCTAATAGTACCATTGGTGCAGTGAGAGAAGGGAATCTTACAAGTTTTTGTTTCAGCACATTGTCCAAGCCTGACCAAAACTCAGTCAGAACTGGACAAGAGAATAACATGTGTTCTAAATCAGCCGCTATAAGATCGCATTTAGGGCATTTAGACCTATCGCTTGGCAAGTTATTCATGGACCATTTTGATATCCTTTCTGGTGTATGATATAAAAAACATGTCGTTTTATATTGTTGTAGTCTTAGGCTAGAAGATTGTACTAAGTTATTAATATTGCAGAGAGAAGCGGAAATCTTATTCACAGTTATATTGGAGCCCAGCTTTATACTCCATTTCTCCGCAAGTTTCACACAATCATTAGTTTTATAAGAGTTAAGGCATTTGTAACCTTCACTAATTAGTGACTTGATCTTGGCTGAGTAAAAGCAGTTCCAAATATCTGAGTCTAAGATTCCCCGCAGCTTCATCTTACATATAAAATAATCATGAATTTGTATATATTTAAATCACATAGCTTCCGTCAGCTTATAAAGAGTTTTAAGTATTTCGAAGTCCAAAAAGCCATTGGTACCATAAAGATCCCCATAAGTTTTAATTCCACAAGCAATCCATATTTTAGCCATTCTGTCATTAAAGATTCCAGGGAGTCCTGGATTGCCCCATAATAAAAGTTTAGGGTGAAATAGAGTGGTTCTACACATAGCCAGAATCATGAACCAAATCGTAACTGTCTCTTTTGCGGTCTTGAATTTCACCCTTTTAAAGTAATTGGGGTCATTTACTCTAGCTAGGAACATATTAGAGTCAGCATCCAACATAAATATATGAAAATAAAATTGATTATCGGATTAAATAAGCTACGGAGGCGACCAAGGAAAGTTGCAAAAAAATATAGTTTGAAATCGGGGAGATTGAGCCCACCTTTATCTAAAGAGAGCTTAAGTAAAGCCATTGACCGGCGCGCTTTCCGATATTCCCAGATGAAACTACTAAGTATCCCATCGAGCCTTTTAAAAAAAGAATTATTTAAATATAACGGAATAGATCGGAATAAATAAAGAAATTTGGGGAGTACCTTCCTTTTAATTAGGTTGATCCGGCCAATAACATTCAATGGAACCTTATGCCACTTTTTCAATGTGAGGGAGATTTCTCTTAATAGTGCCTCGTAATTAAGTGTAGTTATTTCACTTATTTTAGATGATATTTTAACACCCAGATATGTAGCTGCTCTGCATATCCCTTGTATAGGTGCCAGTGGTTTATAGTTCAATATTATTTGTGTTTTATTTACATTTAATATGTATCCCGACACCGCCCCAAATTTATTGGCTTCATCAGTTATCCCATGTAGGGCTTCTACAACATCTGTGGAGTAAATAGCAATATCCTCAGCATAAGCTGTGATTTTTAGGGAGTGAGGGCCAAATTTAAAAGGAGTTATTCGAGATTGTATCTGTAAAGCATAAAGGAATGGTTCCACTTAGAACGCAAACAGCAAGGGTGACAAAAGACACCCTTGCCGAGTGCCCCGGGATATTGTGAAGTTAGAGGACATCATGCCAGCGTAACTAATTCTCACAGTTGGGTGGTCGTATATAGCCTGTATCCACCTTAGATATTGGCCATTAAAGCCAAAAGTTGTCATTACTGCCCAGAGATAATCCCACCCCACTCGGTCGAAAGCTTTCTCGGCATCCAACAGTATCATACCGAGTGGGATGGAACCAGTCTCTGCTATGTCAAACGCAGTAATGGCCATGTTTACATGGGCTGTTGTATCCCTGCCCATGAAAAATCCATGTTGTTGTGGACTGACTAATTTAGGAATAAAAAAGGAGCCAGTTGTGTGGCCAAAACTTTGGCAAATACTTTGGCATCCGTGTTAATGAGTGAAATGGGTCTATGCAAC
The DNA here is from genome assembly GCF_964261635.1 of Lissotriton helveticus. NCBI lineage: Eukaryota > Metazoa > Chordata > Amphibia > Caudata > Salamandridae > Lissotriton > Lissotriton helveticus. Next base: position 630,136,290 of record NC_136070.1, read on the forward strand.
GTTTCCTATACATTAAATATTGGTGCCAAGTAGTGTAGAGCTGGACAGAGGTTACAGATGGTGCCGAGCTTAGGCCTTAATGATCTTTGAAGTCTGCATTCTGAATGAGTTAGCCATTTTTATCCTGCCTTTGGTACTTTCTATGAAATTGACAATATATCACCAGCTCAGCCACATAGTTACAAGGCACTGTACCTGCGGCTGTAACATTTAACCCCTTTGCCGCAGCAGCAATTCCGCCGCAGCGCTAGGGGGGAGGGAACCGCTCGTCACGAGCCTCGGGCGCGCTGTGCTTGTGACGAAGCATTTCCGTCACGGCCCCGCCCGCTCATCAGAACACGCCGCGCAGGCGCGAAATCAGCGCCATGCAGGCGCGCCGAGCGGCCCGTGACGGAACCGCTCCGTCACCAGCACAGCGCGACCGAGGCTGGTGACAGAGCAATTCCGTCACCAGCATGGGAGGGGTTAATTTTACCTACTGAAAGTTGAAGCCATAGCTCTTCCGGCTCTGCCTCTGGTGCAGCCATATTTTTTGTAAGCTATTTTACTGTTGCAGTTGTGTATGACATGTCAACGACATGTCAATGACATACTCCAGGCAACCTTATGACAGGCAGTGACCTCAAATCTCACCACTGTTCTTTAGGGCACTGTCACCGAAGCAAGGACAGTTTGTCAGTGATTTGTCACTTCAGATGGTAAACTCCAAGGCATTTTTGCATTCTTAAGCTGCAGATCTGCTGTAGCGCTTCACCTTGTAAACGTTTGGGCACAATTGTAGGGTAATGTATTAGCATTTACATTCGTGTTAGAAGGGTGTCTTTTCTGGGTGCAAAAAACACTTTGCATCACTGTGCAGCAAAAGTGCATTACTTAGGAGTCACTTGGGTGTATCAGCACAAACACTTGTAGGTTCTGCTGCATCGCCTGATCTACTAAAATAGCCACACCAGGCTATGCTTAAAAATGAATGCCTCCTTGAAGCAGCCATTAACAAGTGAAAATGCGTTCATTACAAAAAACGAACACATTGCCTCTATGTTGAAGAGCACAACACACATCCAATGTATGGGACCCTTCTTAGTTTATGGAGGCATAAACAATTGTACTGGAAAGGGTATGCTTCTAGTACAAAACCTACGTTTGACAGTGCACATTGATCTCTACATCATGGTGCAAGGGTGTTGATTCCACAGGGTTCCTTGTTTAAATGCCAGCACAGGGGATAACTACAGTAATTGGCCAATCTTTAGTAGATATGGCTCTGTGGTGTTATTCTTCCACTGCAGCTACACAGTGTATTTGTATGCAACACTGTGTGGCATAAAAAAGGGCTACATTTTCCCTAGTTTTCGGTCAACTGCACCTACCTGGTCTTGGGCTCAGTATGCACCTTAGCTATTATTAATCTAGGCATTAACTAAATCATCTATAGTTCTTAATTCCTTGTGAACATTTGAAAATGTATGTGAAGATGCAAAAAACTGATTCAGACAGAAACATATTGTCATCTGCAACATGGAAGAGAGAACTGAATAAGATGAGATAATGCAATACAAGGTAACATGCATGGACATCTTGAGCAGGTGTACAGAAAGTATACATGAAACCAAAGGGCATATTGATGTGATTCCACACATTCTAACCAATGTGTTAATGCTCAGAAACAACAGATTTTACAGGGTACAACCTCACTCTATCCAATAATTCTGTATCAAACATGTGAAGAGTTTGCAGAATAGGACAACATTGTGGCACTGTACCTTACATTAGCCCATTCTAGAAGATCAAATCCTAAATTCTGTGGTGAGGCGAAGAAACTTAGTACTGGCTAAAAAGATCATACACCCTAGGTCAACCGAACCGGAAGTATTTTGGAGTTTCCCATGCAAATTTATTTCTCAGTGGTCAGTGGTGTCCCAGTCTTAATTCTTTAACCCCAGGAAAGAACATTCTCCTCTAATTCAAAGTAACGTCACACTCTCTTGTGGCTTGGCTAATTTGGAAAGTACTGTTTAGTACTGCTTTAACTATGGTCATTACCAAAAAGCTCGAACTGTAATGGCGACATAGATTCCGTAGGATCTAGAGAATCTAGTGTAGGTGAACGTATGAAGAGGGTGGCATGGTGCTGGAAAAGAAATAGCCATCTTGGCAGGATTGAGAAGTAACTGCACTAACACATGTAAGCTTTTTCTTGACCCTCTAGAACAGAGAATACACATTTGTGTAAAGTTGAGAGCGTTGTTTCTTATGCTTACTCCTCTCTTGTTGGTTTCTACATAAAGTGGAGAGAGAATGTTTATCAGAAGAGACATGAACTATACTATTTCCCCCCTCCATGACTACACAAGATAAAACACAATCTTAGCACTTTAATGCAAGTAGAATACACATGTATGTATGGATATATGTGGTACTTCTCTTGCGCAAACCTAGCCAAAAAGCAGTGTAATGCTGCACATGGTCAAAGATAAGCATCAGCAAACACTAATCACCTCTGTGCCAGGTATGGCAAACACAACCCACCTGTGCCCTTCCTTGCTGCAAAAATAGCAGCACCCAGACCAGACTCCGCACTGGCAAAGCCTTTTTGGTCACATCATAGATGGACCAGATATGGTAACCCTTGTCCACAGTCATTAAGCTTGTCCTGGTATTGAATACCCATTGTTAGAACTGGGTCATTATTTCCTCTGTTCTAATAACTGAGGTAAGACCCTCAAAGTAGATAATTCAAAGTAAATAGAAAGGAGAATAGGAGGCAGAATTTTCATTGCTAAACCTGCCCAGAGAAGCACCTTACTGCTGTGCCCAACCTCTCCAGCAGTCAGTCAAACACAGCAAGGTATAGCAGATGAAGAAATGATTCGTACTGAGTTCTACTTCCTGTAGGGATGGGAATATAATTAATATAGACGGAAAACATCATCCACATCTCCTGGCATGCTTCATAATTAGTGTCCCTTCTTCACCCCAAAAAATAGAGGGGGAAAATTTCCCTGTGAGGGGAATAATATTATAAATAATTCCTGTACATCACAACCATTTTGTATCCTTATGCTTGGGAACCAGAATCAAGATAATTAATCTTGGGATTCCAAGAGAAAATTTTAAAGCCCTGTAAGGATCCTTTTTTAAGTCTCGGCTCTAGACAGCACTTGCGCTGTCTCGAAGAAGCATGTTATATATACTTTGTGGGCTTCAGCCCGTCCATAGGCTTCTGATTTGCTGGCTCCATCGTCGCTCTTATATTCATTCTCCCGATTTGCCTATGGCATGCATGCGTCATGCTTCTTCCTGTGTTTAGCCCACCCCAAGAGCATGGACCAATTACTACTATCCATCCCCAGCTTCCCTTTTAGCAAATGTTTTCGGGACTACTTTTTTGTTTGTTTTTAGCACTTAATGCAAGCAATTGTGTTATCAGTTGCTCTGAGCTCTATTTATGTAAATAGCCTCGTCACATTTGCTGTGCATTTAAAGACCGAGGTCCCCCAATCCCTTCACTGCTTGGCGTGGAGCGATGTACCAGGAATTCCCAGACTACGAGAAGACAGAATGTCCTTTTCCAGAAGGCCTGTTGCAACTACTTTTGTGTGTGAGGAGTGCAGCAGGGACTCGTTTTCTCTTGCCACATTACATTCCGCTCGACATCGATAATGGATGTGAGCACCACTAATATGTTCAATGTTTTTTTTCTTCTCTCGTTTCGAATAAAATTAAACTATAGACTTTTGGCATTACTAAAGTTACTGCTGCAAACCAACCCTGTATCACTTCACATATGAGGCTGAATTACACAGGATCGTTATTTTTTCTTCTTACTTGATCTTGCAGCTGAAGTTGAATGGAGAAAAGCTTTAATATATGCCCAGCAGATTGTTCAGCGGTGCTCTGCCAAGCTGCTACCTGAAAGTAATTGTTTTTGAATGACCAAATTCCCCTTCAGCAGCTTTATTTGTCTTCAAAGATCTCTGTCACCCAGGGTATTTTGTTTAAGATATCTAATGAATAATAATGCCATGTGCAATGGCTGCTGCATTTCTAATTTAGAAAAACTGAAATATGAACACAGGAGTAGATAAAAGCAGATTAGATGTGTGATCTGGTTAAAGGCAGCTCTACATTCTTGTGAGGAAAAAACAACTCTGTGGAAGGTCAGCCTCAGTGAGTAGACACTTTCTTTTTAGCACTCCTCCAAAAATGCCTGGAAAACGTGAAGGTTGTTGCTAAATTCTTCACTAATTATACTGTACAAGCCCACCATGTCGAAATTTGGCCTTGCACGTTTGTCATGTTCACTCACTCAAGGTCATGGCAAACGTGGTTCAATGTGGGGGTAATTTGTTTGTTTTGGCTACTTCCCTGATGTCAGCCATAGCTGGAAAGCTGGAGATTTAATTGGAGGGTGCCCAGTCTTGTACTTTCCTCACCGTGAACACAATTTCAGGCGTGGGGAAGAAATGAAAGCCCTTTTATTTGACCTTTTTGGTCAAGCATTCGAGACCTCTTGTATATACTTTAGTATATACTTATATGTGTATGTGCGTTTTTGTGGGCTCTGGAGATGAGCTCTAGGACTTGTCTGCTTCCGCTTAGGGACTTTTTTTTCTGTTCAACTGCCTCTCTTTAACTGTCTTGATAGAAAACGACCAGTAGAGGTCAGTAAAATACCAGAATTGCTTTCTGCTGAGGGACTTTCTCTTTTTCAGTTTTTCTGGCAACTGCCTCTATTTAACTTTCTTGACTGAAAATGACCTGCAGAAGCCAGTAAAATACCAGAATCGCTTTAGCATTCTCTAGATTCCAGTCCATAGAAATTGTCTTCCATGAGCACCCATAGACAATAATATTTTTTTCAAATCTTGTATTTTCAGTGATAGGACGACCAAAGGCCCTGATTTTATATTAAAAACAGAGCTTTTGAATATACCATTTTCCGCTGAAGGGCAACATTTCTCTACATGTATTCCCATACCTGGCGTGTCATGCAGTTTGGTGCTTACTTTCCCTCCATGTTAAACAACAGTAGATGTTTCAACACCCATGCTAATGTGCTGCATAGCTAAGGTCCCAAAGGCGAGACCGATTGCATTGCAAATGCTTGTTTATAAGGCTATTACCTCCAGTTGTGAGTTACCCCTTTGAATTCAGAACTGCAAAGAAGAAAGGGGTGTGCATTTGAGATCTGGTTACAACCAGATTACATGAACCCGAATATGATTGGGTCGGAAAGTTAGAACAAATTCTTGGAAGCGTACACTGCACTTTGAGTTATTTACATTGCATCTGTTTACACTTTAGCACACAGGGAAAGGCAATTGCTTGTCCACTTCACATTTGCCAGTACAAAAGAGAGATTGGAGTAGCGAATGATGTCCTCCGAAGCGTACATGAGCCTCCTCCAGAAAGCACCTGCCACTTGGTCAGTCAGTGGCATTGATTCCACTTCAAATTCCTAGTTTCCATCCTATGTAGGGTGTTACCGCTCACAAGTTACCAGGTCTGGAGTTTAGGCATAAAAGCAACCATGGAAAATCTTTTGAGTCCGGTTCCACACTGGACAGAGCAAACTTTTTGGCCAAGGCTAATCATGTCCAAGTGGTTTTGGTGTGGTTCTCACTCCAAGAACTGTGTTTCCAAGATGACACAGTTATACAAATTGTGCTGGCAAAATAGCTTCAGGCTTTTGGTGGTTGTTCTGATGGGAAACACATGAAAGTATTTCAATAGGCCATGGTCTGGCACAGTACCTAGGATTTCTCTGTAAAATGAAATTATGGATGTGCGTAGGAAAAAAACTATATAATGCTGCCTCAAGGCTATTTTTAAGAATGTGTGGTTGAGGTTTACCTGCGTCCTGTAAGGCATTTGAGTCATGGGCCTATTTCCAACTGATATGTGTTACACAGACACTTCACTAGGTATACTGATACCTATTCAAATCGGTCTGCATTGTGGTCATTGCCTACATACAGGTTTCTAAAGATACTAGCTAAACAGACAAAAACTGTAGAACTCAGTGACCACACCTGCTGCAAGACAAACAAATGCCCTTTTGCCCCTGTTTGTTATTGTAAATGTGTTATCCTTCTTCCGTGTTCTTACTTCCAGAATGCTTGTATGCATTCTGTGTTCTATGCTGAATATTCTGTGGGAGTCAGTTGGGAGTTGGTCATCTGGAGTGGTGACCTCTTTGGCTGCGTTCTTCAATAAATATTACCACTTACTAACAAGAGCTTGGCGTCTTCTCTTCAACAATTTTGGCAAAGATGTTGTCAGCAGCTGACCTCTGAAAAGCGAGAATTCAACCTCTTCAATCCAACTCCGCCGATCTGCAGTCTCCGAGAGTCGCCCGCACATCTAATCCATGCAGCGTTCCTGTTTCCTTGCATCCTCTGCAGCACACACGTCTCCGCAAACTACTACTGTGCTCAGCACGAAATCGGTGAGGAGAAACATGCCGAAATCCAAAGAAGAAGGGCCCGCTGACGTCACTCGTCTTAACTGTAAGTGTACAATGGCGCATTCATACTCTCGTACGTGATCGTTGCTTGGCACCCCTCTGACTTGTGTTGACGCGTCATCCAGCGTGTCATTCCTGGCTTTGTTAGTGTTGCCTAGCAACGTTAGAAGAGACTATACGCAACCGCGCAGACTTTGTCAACAACTCCGCTGCGTTTCAAGTGTCACCAGTTCCAACTAGTACTACGTAATTACGTCGCGGCCATTTTATTTTTATTGTTTAGAGCTTTGCCTAGCTACAACAAGTAGGGCATTATGCTCAGTCTGGAAACGGGAACAGCGCTTCACATGGTTTATTTACGGTGATGCGCACACCTGTGTAATAAAAACACAACTGTGCAACACGGATTTTACTTCTCCGCGGTGATGCGCACACCTGTTCAACTTTCGGATTACACTATTGTGTTTAAAGAAACGCTCTTCTTCAAAGTTTTCCTACAATTTGTGTGTGTTATTCATTCAATGATACGCACATCCCTAATTTGCATTTTTTCATTCTCTGAGTCATTCATTAACATTATATACCACATCCATGTATTGTATCTGTTTTGTCTTTAAATCATTGTAGTTTTGACATTCTTGTTCTTCACTAGGTGCTTCGTCATCCTATTTTCAAGAAGGCTTACCTTTTGATTTAAGTCAAAGCATCATATTGTGTCATATCTCAACAAATAACAGTTACACTTCCTCCGCCATTTTTAAATGAACCTGGACTCCTCCTATTTCATGGGAAGACTGGATCATCATTTTTTACAACTATCGTGATGTACTCGATGGACAAGAATTTTCAGGGAAGCGCAAAAAGGCATTACTTCTTAGCACTCCAGGCAAAGAAGGTCAACGCATCTTCAGATTTCTTCCTTCAGCACCTCAAGCCAATGGTCAACCTTTACCTGATGAATTTAAGGAAGCTATTTGTAGGTTAGAGACTTGGTTCTCAAAGGAAAAAAATGTAGTGATGAATCGCTACAAATTTTACACACATTGTCAACGGAGTGAGGAATCAATTGATGACTTTGTTGCTCGTTTAAGAGAACTTTCAGTCAAGTGCAAATTCGGTGCTATGTGTGATGAATTAATCAGAGATCAATTAATACTGCAATGTAACAACACAAAAATTCAAGAGCGGTTATGGGCTGCTAAGAATCCTACCTTAAAAGTGGCAATTGACTTGGCCAAATTCATTGAAGAATCAGAGAGTTGCATGAAAGAATTACAAAAGAAATCGAGTACTCAACATGAGGTGTCAGAAGTTTCTGAGAAAAGTTTAAAAGAGGAATGCGATTCAGATGATGAAGAATCTGTGGTTGTAGTAAGAAATAAAACTAAATCCAGCAGTAAAAAGAGTTCTTCCTCCAAATTTACAAACAAGGTTTGTTCTCGTTGTGGCAGCAATGGCCATACATCTCAATCAAGATACTGCTTTGCATCCAACAAAGAGTTCTTGAAATGTGGCAGACTAGGACACTTTTCAGAAATGTGCAAAACCAAGAACGCCCAAAAGTTGCAGTGGTTTAAGATTCCACAGGAGAAGTTAGAAAACAAAAGGACAGAACTTTAGTAATTGATAATGTTGATGTTGTTTTAGACAATGATAAGAGACTGAACAGACCAAAGGAGGTATTTACAATTGATAGTCCTGAAGTCTCTCTTATGGTAGACACAGGTTCGAGATACACCATTATTCCATGATCTATGTTACATGAGCATTGGGGCATTATTGAATAGTGATATTAATCCAACGAGGTATCAAGGGGAGACAATAGACATCCTAGGCTACTTTGAATCTAATATTATATTTAAAAAAAGAGTTACGTTTGGGAAAGTTTATGTCTCTGTTGATGGACCCCTCCATTCTAGGATGGGTTCATCAATTTGATCTACACATAATCATCAATCCTATGGCACCTTTGCAAGTCATGGTGGTGGATGACCAATCCTTAGAAGACATATTGGGAAAATTCAAAACTGTATTTAAAGATGAGTTAGGTGACCTCAAAGGTTATTTGCACTGTATTCAGTTGAAAGATAATAGTGTACCTCTCCAATACAAATTAAGAAGAATTCCCATTTCGGTGAGGGATGATGTTAAGTCCTTATTAAACTAAATGTTACAGAGTGGTGTGCTAGAACCGGTTGAGGCATCCTCATGGGTATCTCCAGTTGTTCTCACTAAGAAATCGGACGGAAAATTGAGATTTTGTGTAGATTTAAGGTCACTAAACACGTGTGTTGTGGCAGATACCTTTCCTCTACCCAACATAAATGAATTATCATCTACATTACAAGGTGCTAAGTACTTATCAAAACTAGATCTAAAGAGTGCTTACCACCAGATAAGACTCCATGGTGACTCTAAGCACCTCACTGCATTTATTACTACAGAAGGAACTTTCCAGTTCACATGTCTTCCTTTTGGCCTCATTTCGTCTGCAAGTGTATTTCAAAGAATGGTTACTGAAATTTTCTCAGGGATTCAGAAAGCGGTCTTCTTTCAGGATGACATTTTGGTCTTCGGAAACTCTGTTGATGATCATAATGCAGTACTTGAAAATGTTCTCAGCAGAATCCCAGAGGCTGTTCTAACTCTTTGTAAGGACAAATGTTCCTTTCTGGTTGAAAAAATTGAGTATCTTGGTCACGAAATAACAGCATTAGGAATGAAACCCAAGACAAAACCTTTGGAAGCTATTCACTTAGCTCCATGTCCATCTGACAAAGATCAACTCAGATCTTTCGGTGAACAACCTTTACAACAAAACTTTTACAACGCACTACCATTACAACGCGGTCATTACAACGCAAACCATTACAACGCATTGCGCTGGGGGGCGCTCTAGGATAGGGAATAAGTTTAATTTACTATCCAAACCTTCCCTAGTGTCCACGGGGACTGGAGTTGGAATAGTAAATTAAACTATTCACTATCCAGCACCCCAAAGCGCTATGCGTTGCAATGGATTGCGATGTAAAAACCGCGTTGTAAAGGCAGGCGTTGTAATAGCCTGCGTTGTAACGTCATACATCCAGATCTTTCATGGGGTTGATAGAATACTATTCAATACTCATTAGAAATTTCTCTGACAAGACAGCACAACTAAGGCCTTTGTTAAAAAAAAGGAGCAACATTTGTGTGGAGTGACGATCAAAATACATATTTTAATTGTATTAAAAAAGAAATATGTGAGGCCAATGTTTTAGCCCCTTTTGACACCAAACGCACATCAGTTGTTATGGTTGATGCCAGTGCCACTGATTTAGGCGCTGTTCTTTTGCAAAAACACATTGAGGTGGAACAAACAATTGCCTTTGCTACTCGAACACTAACTCCTTCAGAACATCATTACTCTGTCATAGAGAAAGAAGCACTTGCAGCAGCTTGGGGTGTCCAATATTTTCGCACGTACTTGTGGGGGACAGAATTTATTCTAAATACTGATCACAAACAATTGGTTTGCATCTTATCTCCTGGTGGTGCTGCCAAGGGTTCTCCAAGGTTAGCTAGATTGGCTTCCAAGCTTCAAGACTACCAGTATGAAATCTCACATGTACAAGGTTGGCGTAACTTTGAAGCGGATTGTCTCTCCAAACTATCTGTTAAGTGGGAGGATCTTGATGACAAATCTTTTAGCATTGAGAATGATGAAGAGTATGTTGCATCTGTTCAGGATGTCCTGGAAGTTAGCAAATGTACTTTTACTCGTGAAGAATGGTGCAAAGCTATGGCCAATTATCACATTCTCAAAGAAGTAATCCTTCTTATTAAGTTGGGTTCTAGAAGAGAAAGTTGCGTACACATCTCTACTCGTCCTTTCTTGAAAATTCTGGATGAATTATCTATTTGTGGTGACAATGTTTTAATGCACAGTGATAAATTCATTCCTCCTCCTAGCTTAAGACCCAAATTACTCAATATCGCTCATGAAGGCCATTTAGGTCAAACTTTGACTCAACGCAGATTAAAAGCCAATTTCTGGTGGCCGGGTTTAGATTCTCAGGTCTCTTCATGGATTGAAAAGTTTCCTTCCTGTAGCGAAGGTGAAAAGATACTTAAAATTGCTGTTCGGTCATCCTCTGGTCAGATAACAAGTCCTGGTAGTCCATGGCACAGTATTTGTCTAGATTTCATTGGACCTATGGAAGAACTTCCTTTAAGTCAACGTTTTGCAATTGTATCTATTGACCTATTTTCTCAATGGCTTACTATCAGTTTTGTAAGGGATATTAATACTGAGACCACCATAGGTTTCTTGAAAACACTCTTTCAGGAAGAAGGCTACCCTAATGTACTTATCACAGACAGTGGCACACAATTAGTCTCCCATAACATGAGTTCCTTTTTGTTAAATTGTGGAGTTAAACATCATTGCACATCTCTATATAACCCACAAAGAAATGGTTTGTGTGAAAGGATTAACAGATTATTGAAAGGAATAATCCAAATGTCTTGTTCAAGCGGCAGTTTTGATCATGGTATGGTTTGTGATATGGTCTGGGCGTATCGCACTACTGTACATGGTAATAATGAGAAGTCACCTTTTGAACTAATGCGTGGGAGATCTCCTGGTACTAAACTTACTCCTTCATGGATTAATGAGTGAGTTTCTCATGATGGTCATGATCACTACAATTCCTCAACCACTCTGGATCCCAATAGTACTGTCTCGACACACATTTCAAAGGGGATCTTGTTAAAGTAAAATCAGGAGGAATTTCCAGAGGTTTATCTAAATTCAAAGGTCCATTTTCTGTCAATGAAGTATTTCTTCATTACATAGTCTTAACCAATGGTGAGAAATGGAATATTCGCCGTGTGGCTTTATATCAAAAATAATCTATTGTTTCCAATTATGTAATCCACTCCTTTTCTGCTAACAGTGGGAATAGTGGCTACATGTATTCCACATCAGAAGATTCTAGCTCGTCCCTCAGTTCATTCAATAGGCAAAATGTAGGTGGTGGTGATGCTTGTAAATCTAGTTGTTTACAAAACAACTCCAATAACCCTTTTCACTTTCAGGATGCTCCTGTGTCTCTTGACTCCAGGATGCCGAGATGTCGTAGATCACCAGCCTATTTAAATGATTATTGTTGTTGACTTTTTATTTTTCTTACACGATATGTTCTTTTGCTTTACATTCATATTTTCACATTGTTATGTTTATTGCTTTCTTTTCTTATAATATGTTGCTGTTGCCTTTCAATGTGGTCATTTGTTTCTTTTCCCTAAAGAAGGAAGGTATGTTGTAAATATGTTATCCTTCTTCCTTGTTCTTACTTCCAGAATGCTTGTACGCATTCTGTGTTCTACACTGAATATTATGTGGGAGTCAGTTAGGAGTTGGTCAGCTGGCGTGGTGACCTCTTTGGCTGCGCTCTTCAATAAATATTACTACTTACCAACAAGAGCTTGGCGTCTTCTCTTCAACATTTATCTTAAATCACACTGGATTGCAATCTAACAGAATGAAAGTTAAGATCATCTTTGATCTACAAATACCTCACAGTAACAGCCTTCCCAACACCTGTGCAGAACATTACCCAATTTACATTACTCCAAAATCTAATCTCTGCCTCTCTGCTTGCATTCACAAACACATCACCAGGGGTGTTTTTCCGTACTCCTAGTCTCTGTAATAACCCTTTGTCCCACCCTAGTAAGATCCGTCCCACCCTCAACAAAGTTAAATTGGCAATTTTCCCATTTTTTTAAGCACCACTGCAGAAGATCCATATTACCATTTAAATTTGGTTCTAGCACACCCCAAGACACAACCCCCGCACAGAATCCAGAACTCCTTCCTGGAATGACGCTCTGCATCTCTCATGTTGACCCTCTCTGCCACTCTGTAACCCGATGTACTTACTAGGTGACCACAGCAACTGTGATTCACATAAGGACCATGCTCGCTGTTTAAGCCGAGATGATTATGAACTGTTTATATCACAGTTAGAGTATCTTTTGCTGTCATTAACAACACTTGGTCTTCACCAAGATCTCGTGAGTTGTGAGGGAGAGGCGGAAATATACCACAACGCAATAAGATTTGTAGAGAGAATGCCCTAGACAAGACATTAAGAGTTGGCACTTGGATTGTCAAGCTATGTGTGTGAGCACCCACGCGGCTCCAGGGCCTATATGGAAATGTGTTGCCAACTTTCATCAATGGAATAACATGTCCTCTCCTTTCTCTACTACAGACCCTTCAGTGTGACGTCTCCATTATGGTGGACAATCGGATGCAACAGAAAAAGCTACAGGATAAATCATGCACTCCCGTAAGGGCATGATAACAACGACAGCAGCAATCAAACACAAGTCATGACTGAGTGGGCATGAAACTAATGAAAATACTTACATAAAATAAATAGTGGTAGAGTATTTATTTCATTATGGATGAAGCCCTCAATGGTGTGCTTGATCAGGTTCATTAATATCCGTTTGGCACTTGATGTGTTAAACCCATACTATTACCACAGGAATACTTAATTACCAATTAAGAAAACTACTAGAGCACTGCACTTTAAGAGCAAACCAAATACGGAGTGACATTGGGAACCCAGCATCGCCATGAACTACTTCCGAAGCTACTTTTCAAATGTTTTATATCAAACTTAGGTCCAGATGTACGACCATTTTTACGGTTTCAAAGGGGAAATCGGCCCGTTTGAGACCTCTAAAAAGAGTTGTAGCATGTACCAAAGCTATTTTGCAAGTTGGTTATCTGTTACCCACTCGCAAAATAGGTCTTGCGAGTCGCTATTAGGAAAGGGCATGCCAAGGGCGTCCCTTCGTAATAGAGAGCTGCAGGGGGATGTAAGTTTGCTTTGCGACCGCAAATGCGGTCACGAAATATTAGCATTTACCACCAATTTCAAATTGGTGGTAAGCCCGTCGCAAATGAGAAGGGTTCTCCAAGGGACCCTTTCCTCTTTGTGATTGGCAGCGAAAATGTTTTTTAAGAGCAGACAGTGGTCCCACAGACCACTGCCTGCTCTTAAACAAGCATTTGCAATGCAATAGGTCTCGCATTGATGAGAATTTAAGCGATTGGCAAAGCAATAACTTAAACTCTCGCAAAGTCGAGACCTATTGCATCGCTAGCACCCGAGGCAGCGCTTTCACATTCATTAAGGGCACACCCCTTTCTTTAGACAGGCCGCGTCTAAAGAAAGGGGCGTGGCCGACATTAAAGTGAAGCTGCGGCCCGGGGGATTTTTCCAAAAAGAGCATCTATTTGTCAAGTTGACAAACAGATGTTTTTTTGGGGGGGTAAAAGCGCCCATGCTGCGCTTTCACTTTAATGTTGTCCGGGCACCTTTCTTTAGACACAGCTTGTCTAAGGAAAGGAGCGCGGCCTTCATGAATGTGAAAGCGCCACATGGGCAGTAGTAAACAAGCAAAAAAAAGTTAATAAATGAATAAATAAGTAATTGTGGCCACTATACTTGAAGCAGACCGTCCTACTAAAATAAATAAATAAAAAATCGCGCTTGCGCCCGCCTATACTAAATAAATTAAAAGCGTGCGGCGTGCTGCGAGTTAGTTGGGGAATAGGGCCAAATCATTTAATTAAATAGCGCACACAGCAAAGATAAAGCAGACCGTGTAACAAAAGAAGTAAAAGGTCCAATCGTTATGGGAGGTAACATATGCAGACAAGGTGGTACCAAGGAGGGACTAACAAGCCTAATAATGATTTGCAAGACAGTGTTTAGGAAAGACAATGACACAAGCCAATTAAAAATATGGGTGGTGAATGGGCGGGATATCAGTTCCATACTCTACTAGTGCATACCTTGTGGCAGTGCATGTGTTGCCAAGGCTCCACCTAAAAATGATACTGAAACGTTTCATTTTTATTTTTGTTACCCATCCTGTTTTTCTGTATAGAAAACGATCTGCATTTTAAAGAAAAGTTGTTTTATTTAAAAAGAAAACACAGACATAGGGGTCAGGGCCCCTAGCAGGTCCCCATCCCTGTGTTATTGGCCATTACCAATGAATCAGAAATTTACCACCTGCCTCATGAATATTGATGAGGCAGGTCATTTGCAACCCCATTGGGAATGGCAAAATGTGTCTGAGACACATTAGTACATTTCCTTTTGTAACTCACAGATTGCGAGTCGCTAAAATTAGCAAATTGTGATTCGCAAAAGGAAATGGTCGTACATCTGGCCCCCTGTTTCCTATAGTAATGGTAACAAAAACTTTTTTTCAGAACAGAAGTGGCTTTTAAAAAATGAAAAGAAAACTTTTCATTTTTCTTTTTCAAACACAACCCATTTACCAAGAAACTACCAAGAAAACAGACTGCATTAAAAAAAATATTTAACAGCAATCCCTAACATGGCAGTCTGCTAACCCCCGCGGGCCGATATCCCTGTGATTTTAGGGATTCCTGATGGTTCGCAAATTGCGACCTACCTCCTTAATATTCATGAGAAAGGTTGCTTTGCGACCCACTAAAAATCCCTAAATGAACCTCTATGAGTTTCATTAATTAGGAATAATGATTACTTAATTGCAATTCACAGAGAATAGCAATTAGATAATCGATATTCCCAATACTGATACAGCTGGCTCAGGGTCTCTTGCGGACCCCTTCCCATTTGCGAATGGGATACCATTTACTTGAAGTAGGTGGTAAAATGCAAATGCTTTGCGACCACATTTCTGTTGCAAAACATTTTTACACACTGCTGCAATTCAGTATTAGGAAGGGACGCTCTAAAACCAGCCCTTTCCTAATACCAAATCGGCATCTAGTCACAATTCCAAATTGCGATTGGATAACATGTTACTGGATCACAAATTGGAATTCACACATGCCAATATAAATTTTATCTGTCACAAACGGTCCGATTCTGTGAATCGGGCCATTTGTGACCAGTAAAATGCATGACTCACATGGGCCATGAATCTTCTTTCTGAGCTAGGCGGCGTAATATCCCTATTGTGGATACTGGCCCACCTGATTCTGAATTTTACTGGGTTAAGGAAACGCAGTTGGGAAAATCAAATCCGGGAACATTTTCTTACTGTGCATGGATAGATACCTGAAATCAGGAAAAGCATGAAACCAGGAAACGCATAGAGTTGGTGCCAATAATTCTGAACCCAACATGTTATTCCCTGTTCCTGGCTCAGAAACTCAGAATGACTGATAATTTTGGCGGAGGTGCCAGCTGCAATCAGTAACTTGAGCACCAGTATCTCTACCTCCAATTGCCAGCAGACTCATTATGACGCCCATAATTGACTATTGCCATGCCTACTCCAGCTCACCTCAAAGTGATGCAACGCACAGATATGTACTGCTAACGGAAAACAGAGAGAACTTCTACCACACACCCAAATCAACTCATATACGAAGAAAAATGTACTACCACTGTGCTCAACTGCACTCACACAAAAAAAGCCCCTCAAACATGCAAAATAATATATTAGACATACGTTTTCTAGCACTTGTATCACAAATACATGGATAATGCATAGCAGCTATACCGGATTAGACATGCCACATACCCAGGCACAGCATGCTCAGACTATTTCCATCTGCCAGGCAATGAGTATGTCAAGAAACTTAAAAGATGCCTAAGCAATTGGTGTATCTGCCCAAAATCCCCTCCTAGATATGTGCTATATCATCCATAGCTCAACGAATAAGACATAGCAACACAACAAAACTGAGAAATCCACCAAGACACACCATTATACTCCAACTATAATGATTCCCTTATAAATCGAACTCCACTGTATGAACCCATCTCCCGCGATCTGCCCACAATATCGTCTACCATTACATCACCAAATATGTGTAGATAAGTATATAATAAAAAGGGGTTAAGATTAGAACTAGATAAACATTGAAAAGGGCCTAAAATACACACGCCACAATACATGAATGACTGTCTCTGCCCCTACCATACAGGCTTTCAGAAATGAAATTGCTACTTGAAGACATCATGCCTCTACATTTACGTTGGAAATGTGCCAGACTATAAAGAAAATAAAAAAGAGAAGGCATGGCCCCAGGGGATGGGGTCCACGGGGTTGAAATCGAGCTTGGTAGGGGTGCTGGCCGTCCCCCCTTTAAAAAAAAATTAAAAAAAATAAAGAAGAAGGGAAGGCCACAGGAGATGGGGTCTCTGGGGCCTAAAATGGTCAATGGGAGGGGTGCCTAATGTAAAAGGAAAAGCAAAAAAAGAGCCTGCAGCTTGCTGCATGCTCGCCTCCTTTTTCTACTACTTTGCAAATGTACCTCCTGGCAGGCTGCTGGTTAGAGGCTTGCCCCCTTGGCTGCTGAGGGTCCTTAGGGGCCAACAAGACCTTCTGTTACCTCCAGTAAGCCCCACACAGCAGGATTGCTGAGAGGTGATCAGAGGCCACACACCCTTTCTCCACCACTTTGCAAAAGTGCCTCTCAGGCACTGCTGGTGGGGGGATGAGTTCCCCTTGCCTCTGAGAGCCTCAGGAGTAAAGTGGACTTCTTACCGCAAACAGTAGTGCACCAGGGCTCGTGTTTGCAGAGTGGTGCAGAAAGGAGGCATAGCCTTCTACTCGGTCTCACCAATCCCCCTGTGTATGACTTACTGGTGGTAATGGGAGAGTTGGTTGTTCCCCAAGGACCCTCAATAGCCAAGGGGACTTCATCCCCCTACTAGTAGTACGCCAGGAGACACATTTGCAGAGTGGTGGAGAAAGGGGGTCAAGAAGCTCTCCTGGCATGCACTGTAAGTCCTTCATAGCAGAATTCCTAAGAGCTGCTCAGAGGCCCAGACCCCTTTCTCCACCACTCTGAAAACATGACTGCTAGTTAAAAAACCTTAGAAATTCACTGAAAAAAAATCATAGGTTAAAGGGACGTTATAGTTCAGGTCAGATTTTGCTCATACAAAACCAGTGAAATTCCGCCGTTATAGTTAGCTAAGCTAACTATAACACACGCCCCTGCAAATGCGTGCATATGACCTCTTATATTACATTACTCATGTCATGGTCAGTGACTTCACTGATGACATCTCAAATTACATCACTGATGACATCAGAACCTAGAATCTAACATACCCACTCACACCCCCAATAACCTTTCATACACCCACTCTAACTTCCACACTACCATTCTCATACACATTCACACACCCATACCAGTACTTACCCAGCTACTCACTGATTCATAGATCAGCACACACAGCCACTCACCCACCCATAAAGCCACTCACTCACTAATACAATCATCAACACATCCATTCATACAGCCACTCAAACACTGAGTTAGCCACCCATAGAGCTATTCACACACCTAGTCACTCACCTATACAGTCAATCTCAAAGCCACTTGCCAATGTAGTTACACACACACCCACTTACTCATACTTATACTAAAGCCTCACTTACCTCACTTACCTATACTGTATCTGACAGAAGCACACACTCACCTATATAACCACCTTCACATTCACTCACTCACCCATACAGTCACTCATATACCCCATCATTCACATATACTGCCTTTCACATACCCAGTTACTCACCCATATACCACTGACACATCCACTCACCTACACAGCCATACACACACTCACTCACCCATACAGCCCTTCACACACACATACACTGACTCACTGACCCTTACAGCAACTAACTCACCCACCCACTCATCCATGCAAGCAGTCACACCCCCCTCACGCACCCACACAGACACTCATACACCAATACAGGTACTCAGACAGCAAATCAATCACCCATATAGCCACCCACATACCCAGTCACCGACCCATACAGCCACTTAGACACCAACTGACAGACTGATCCAGACATTCACACAACCTAGTCACTCACCCATACACTCACTGAGGCATCTAATCACTCACTTATACAGTTAGTCATGCACCCACTGAATCATCCTTTTAGGCACTCATACACCCACTGATTCACGAATACACCTTGGTATATATATTTAACACTCAAACTTTTTAAAAGCATACACATTCACTGGATGATGGTATTAGTAATGTCATTTGAGATGTCATCAGTGATGTCACTGACCATGTTAGGAGTGATGTAATATGTGAGGTCATAAGCAGTGCATTGCAGAGGCGCGAGTTATAGTTAGCTCGGATAACTATAATGGGGCTGAGTTTACTGGCTTTGTACGAGCGAAATCTGAACCCTAACTATGATGTACCTGTAACCTTTGTTTTTTTCAGTGTGTGTGTGTATGTATATATATATATATATATATATATATATATATATATGTATATATATATATATATATATATATATGAAGAACTTTGCCACCACTGACTGCTTTCTTTCACAGCATATGACGATGATCAGACCCAAGGATCCTGGTGCCAAATTAAAGTGCCTTTATTGTGCCCAGCAAATCCGCCACAACTCGTTTCACTTCTCAACGAAGCTTGATCATATATATATATATATATATTACCTGGCAGTCGCCAGTAGGTAGTTATAGTTAGAACCTAGTTTCCATAGGAAAGCGTTTTTTGATTTGCTAATAACTTTGGTGTCGTATGACGAATCTTCGCAAAATTCTCCCCCCAAAAAGTCGATCCCGGTCAGCTCAAATCCTGGAAGTTGGGGGGTGATTCGTCAAGCAGGGGCTGAGGAAAAAGGGGGAGTCCTAAAATGCGTTTTCCATGTGTTAATTTCCGTAGGAAATTTTGAGACAGGATACAGCCCGAACTGCTTAACGGAATTACCCCAAATTTGACAAAAAGGTAGTGCTTGGTTCAGAATGCGAACCTTTTTTTTAAATGGTGTAAATCCGTGTAGTAGTTGCTGAGAAATCCCAAAAATAAGAGTAAAAAAATCAATTTCCCATAGGAAACTTTAGGCAAGGCTACAGCCCGAACTGCTGAACAGAATTACCTTAAATTTGACAAAAAGGTAGTGCTTGGTTCAGAAAGCGACCTTTTTTTTAATAGTGTAAATCCGTTTAGTAATTGCTGAGAAATTAAAAAAATAAGAGTACAAATATCAATCAGCGGCCGAGAAAAAAGTGGGGTCCCAAAACGTGTTGTTCATGTGTTTCCTTGGTTCAGAAAGCTACCTTTTTTTAAAATGGTGTAAATCCGTTTAGTAGTTGGTGAGAAATTCAAAAAATAAAAGTTTCGATATCTTTGGCCGCGGTGGATTCGCGAACCCTCTGGACCATAAGCTTTATTCTAATTGACTATCAACACTCCAAACCAGGAAGTGTTGGCAGCCATCTTGTGACTCAGTAGAACTGAGTCACAAGACAACAGAGAACTAAGCATGAAAAACAAGAAAAGGGGGCAGGGTAAAAACACCCTGACCCCCTAGGCCTGCTCAGGGGGTCCCACAAGGACCCCAGGTCAAAAGAAAGTTATTTTTTTTTAATTGGCCGTATTCGCGCTGGGTGCGCAAATCTGGACTGAAAAAAAAAAGAAGCGCGGTCTCCCGCGCTTCGTATTCAAAAAGCCCCTGGGTGGGCCAGGTTCCGGGGGCACTTATAAATTATGTTGCGGGTGCCTGTGGGGGGCCCACAGTCCCAGGGACCACCACCTACCCGGGGCTTATTAAATTAAATGCGGGGGCAGGCAGCCCCATGTAGGCCCGGGGACCGCCACCTCCCCAGGGCTTCCTAAAGAAATGCGTGGGGGGTCCCACGGAGCAGTTATGAAAATTGGCGGGGGCCTCATGGCAGATTTCTTTTTCATAAAGGGAGCTGCATGTCAGCAGCTCCTTGTGTCGAAATGTAATGCTGGCTCCCGCAGGAGGTGGGGAGCCGGTGGGACCCTGAGGGAGATGAGGCTCCCTCCACGGTCCCCAACAGAGTGGCCAGGGCCCAGGAGATGGGCTCCCTGGGGCTAGAAGTGGCACGGGAGAGGGGCCACGCGGCCCCCCTCCCTCAATAAAAAAATATAACAATAAAAGAGGCACGTCCCCCGGGTCAATAGAGGCCTCAGGAGGGGGGCCACACAGCCCCTCTCCTTAAAAATGTATAAAAATATATATAAATATGTGGCAATGCCCCGGGGATGGGGACCCCGGGGCCAAAATTGGCCTCCGGAGGGGGTCACGTGACCCACTTCCCGTTTTATTTTTTAAGTAAAAAAAAGAGAAGGCCCTGGGAGATGGTGTCCCCAGGGCCCCAAATAATGTAAAAGAAGGGGGGCCACTTGTAAAATAAAAAATAAATTCAAAAAAGGCCCGCCCCCTCCCTGCAGCACTCAGCAGACGTGCCCCCTGGCGCATTGTAAGTTGGGGAAATAATTCCCCTTGAATACTGAGGGTGTCTGGGGGACAAGTAGCCCACCAGGTACCTCCAGTATGTGGCAGAGAGCTGGGTTGCATAGAGGTGTCAGAGGCCACGCCGCTTTTTACACCTCTCTGCAATGCAGCTCTGTGGTGCTTACTGGAGGTACATGGTGGGCTAGTTGACCCCCAGGGACCCTCAGCACTCAAGGGGAATTAATCCCCCATTTACAACGCGCCGGGGGGCTCATTTGCACAGTGGTGCAGGGAAGGGGCGGGACCTGACATAGCAAGTGTGCAAATGCCCCCCTTGCACATTGTAAAGTGGGGGATTAAGACCCCTTCAATACTGAGGGCCCCTGGGGGTGAACTAGCTCATCAGGTACCTCCAGTATGCACCAGGGAGCTGTGTTGCAGAGAGGTGTTCAGACACTATACCCCTTTTTACACCTCTCTGCAACACAGCTCTGTGGCCCTTACTGGAGGTAGCTGGTGGGCTAATTGGCCCCCAGGGACCCTCGAGACTCAAGGGGATTTAATCCCCCAACTTACAACGCTCCAGGGGGTGCGTTTGCACAATGGTGCAGGGAGGGGGCGTGGCCTGATGTGACAAGTGTGCAAACATGCCCTGTGGCGCGTTTTAAATTGGGGGATTAAGTCCCCTTGAATCCTGAGGGTCTCTGAGGGCCAACTAGCCTACCAGGTACCTCCAGTAAGCCCCAGGGAGCTGTATTGCAGAGAGGTGGTCCAAGGCCACGCCCCCTTTTACACCACTCTGCAATACAGCTCTGTGGCGCTTACTGGCGGTAGCTGGTGGGCTAATTGGCCCCCAGGGACCCTCAGGACTCAAGGGGACTTAATCCTCCAATTTACAACGCACCAGCGGGTGCATTTGCACATTGGTGCAGGGAGAGGCGGTAGCCTGATGTGACAAGTGTGCAAACGCACCCTGTGGCACGTTTCAAGTTGGGGAATTTAGTCCCCTTGAATCCTGAGGGTCCCTGGGGGCCAACTAGCCCACGAGGTATGTCCAGTAAGAACCACAGAATTGCGTTGCAGAGAAGTGTAAAAAGGGGCATGGCCTTGGGCCACCTCTCTGCAATGCAGCTCTGTGGCGCTTACTGGAGGTACCTGGTGGCCTGCCAGGGGGCATGTTTGCACAGTGGTGAAGGGAGAGGGGGGCTTGATGTGACATGTCTGTACTTATGCAATCACTCTGCCAAAACCTAAGCACTTATAAATTCACCTTGCACTCTCCTTGCAGCACTCTAATCATCCAGTCACTACCCATGCACTCATGCAATGACCCAGGCACCAACTCATGCACTGCTACAATACCCTGAGCAGTACCCATACAGTCCAGCCATCGACCCTGTCACTACCCATGCACTCCTCCAATCACCCAGCGAGCACCATGTACTTATCAAATCACTCCGGCAAAACCTAGGCACTTATAAATTCACCATGCACTGTCCTTGCAGTACTCTAATTATCCACTCAGTACCCATGTACTTATGCAATGACCCAGTTACTAACACATGCACTGGTACAATCCTCTGAGCACTACCCATGCAGTCCAGCCATCTCCCTGTCAGTACCCATGCACTCTTTCAATCACCCAGCCAGCACCATGTACTTATCCAATCACTCCACCAAAACCCAAGCACTTATAAATTCACCATTCACCCCCTTTGCAGTATTCTAATCTTCCAGTCAGTACCCATGTACTCATGGAATGACCCAGGCACTAACACATGCACTGCTACAATCCCCTGTGTACTACCCATACAGACCTCTAACCACCTACACCAGTGTTTCCCAAACTGTGGTTCGCGGACCCCTAGGGGTACGTGACACATTCCCAGGGGGTTCCCAGGCAGCAGTTTTAAAAGCACTGCAAAGTTCCAAGTATAATTAGAAGTTTTCGAGCAACAATAAAAGTGTCAAGATAACACCAGTGATTAATGTTCCTGCTGGAGAGAGATGAGTTTTGTCCAGTAGCAGCTTGATTTACTTGATGTAGCACAGAGGGTTAATATGCCTCTTGCAAAGAAAGTGTGCCTGCATTTTCTTTTAAAAAACTATGTTTGATCTGCATAGAACAGTGGGTTACTGCTTTTGTTACAGATATTCTTTAGTTACTGTGCACTTTATAAGTAAAGTGACAATCGTGATCCAGCACAGAGACGTATAAACTGGCATCAAAAATATATTTGTAAACTGCATGGTACAAGATAGTAACTTTCGTTTTTTCCCAGTCTTTAATTATCCTAATGCTGCTAAAAAGGTTTATTTGAATGGAAATAAAGTTTCATTGTTAAAGTCAATGCTAAACACTGTGTTATGCCTACCAGTATGAATAGCATGTGAATCCTACAACTTGTAGTCGCCTGGCCTTATGTAATTACATGTATGATTCATTGTCTCTATGGGGCAGATTTACAAGGAAAGTGACTCAGTGAGTGGTGCAAGCCATTTGGCTGCGCCGCACTTAGTCACTTTCAAAGCACAGGGATGCAACATATTTACCATAGGATGTTGCATCTCAGTGCTCTCCTTGCGCTGGTGCACAAACTGCTCCCATGCGCCGGCACAGGCACCCTTGTACCATGGTGCAAGGATGCCTGCATTGTGGGGAGATTGTTTATGTTCAGGTAGGATTCCCTTTCTGCATATAAAAAATCACTAGAGGGGATTTCATCTTCCTAAACAACAAGGAGAAATGAATACATGTATTCTTGTTGCACCTCCCTACACCTCCCTTGGGGAGGTGTAGCATTCAGACGCATTTCCAGATTAACGATTTCTCGTAAATCTGGAAATGTGTCTGGTTTCATGGGTGTTGCTTGGGAACACTCACAGCAAAACCCATGGAACGCACCTTTCAAGCAAAGTGCTGTCTACAAAGGGGCCATATTTACAAGAACAGAAAAAGTCACGCAGGGTGGCTTTTCCTATCCTTATAAATATGGGACACTAAAATGCGCCACCAGAGTGTCACTTTTTGTGACGCATCGGTTGCGCAAGGGGCTTGTATATCTGTCCTATATGTGTGTGTGTTGTAAAGTGCTCTGACATCCTACAACGGTATGACAGATGCTAAAAAAAAGAAAGGAAATACATGTGAAAGAGGGACTATGGAGAGATGAGAGGCACTGTTGGAGTGTGATAAAAAGGGAATCATTGAAGAACCCAAACAAAGATTATCCTATCCTGGTGCAAAGTAAGGTCATCATTTACTATTCGTTAAAAGCTAATAAAATTCAATAAATAATGATAAATGTGTTGTAGAATGCACGATTGTTTCCTAAATTGTCTTGGGGGGGGGGGGGAGCCTCCCAAAGTCCCCTTTGTAGTGGTTCGACTCACTCACTGCACTTGGTGTGCACCTGAGGGGACTGGTCTGAAAACATTGGCCAGGGCTGCTTGGGTTTCCAGTCTGGCCCTGGCAGGAGCAGGAGCCTCATACTGTGAAATAAAACCAACCATTTAAAAGTTAGTCATGGAGATGCAGCACCAACCTTCCCAATAAAGTTTTTTGTTTTTTGCAGATTCTTTCAATATAAAATACTAAAATCCTTAGTAATTCGACAATTTGTTTTGTATGCACGCACACCTGTGTTTATTTCTTTCGAATTACTGTTTTAATGTTTGAAATTTAAATCATACAGATTACAGTGCTGACTCAATGGGGGTCCTCAGGAGCCAAAACTTTGGGAACCACTGACTTACACAGTACTGATTCACTCCTCAAATCCCCCATCCAGCATCATGTACTTATCCAATCACTCCACCAAAACCCAAGCAGTCATAAAATCACCATGCACTGTTCTGGCCGCACTCTAATCAGCCAGTCACTATCCATGTACTCATGCAATGACCCAGGCACTAACACATGCACTGCTACAATCCCCTGAGCTCTACTGATGCAGTCCAGCCATCTCCTTGTCACTGCCCATGCACTCCTCCAATCACCCAGTCATCATCATCTACTCTCCTTGCATTACTCTAATCATCCACTCAGTACTCATGTACTCATGCAATGACCCAGGCACTAACTCATGGCAAATACAGAGGAGGTCGTGCTAATCACAGGGGTACCCCAACACATAGTGTTTCCTGGTGTATGTAGGTGTTTTCACTATATTCTAAGTGTCTTTTAGCATAGCACTAGCTCCGGTCCTGGTTAGTCAGAGTCAGTTACCACCAGTACCCGTCAGTAATTAGTTGGGAGCACAAGAGGAGTTTCTGCTCCTCTGTTGGTTCTTTCTACATTTGTCTTGCTTCTTTCTGCTCTTTTCTTCCTCTTTCTTCACATATCCTACCTTTGTAGGCATAGTTAGAAATTAGCATTTAAAAAACCATTGAAATTAACACAAAAAAACATAGATTTTAGGCACGTTATAGTTAGAAATTAGCATTTAAAAAACCATTGAAATTTACTGAAAAAAAAACATAGGTTTCAGACACGTTATAGTTAGAAATTAGCATTTAAAAAACCTTAGAAATTCACTGAAAAAATCATAGGTTTCAGGGATGTTATAGTTAGTTGGACTCGCGTCCCGGCAATGCACTGCTGATGACGTCATATATTACATCATTCGTGACATGGTCAGTTACATCACTGATGGAATCACTGATGACATCTCAAATGACATCACTGATGACATCACTGATGACATCATCCACATCAAAATCTGATGCACCTCCTCACTCTAATATAACCTTGGATACACCCACTGTAAAATACAGACTGCCATTTTCGAAACCATGGACACACCAATACCAGTTAGTACATATGCACTCACTGATTCCTAGGTCCTCCACTTACATACAGGCACTCATCAATATAACACTATCATATGCACTCATACCCCTATACAGACATGCACACACCGCCACTCATCCATGGAGTTACTCACACACCTAGTCAGTCATGCAAAGAATCAATCACACTCCCATTTCCTCACCTATACAGTTATACACACACCACCTCACTTATGAAAACATATACTAACACATACTTACTCTCTTATACAATCACTGATACAAGTACACACTCATCCATACAGCCACTCTCACAATCACTGACTCTCACGTATAGTCATTTATATACTCCAACTCTCACATACACTGTCTTTAACATATGTAGTTACTTGGACATGTACCACTGAGTAATCCAATCTCTCACCAACACAGCCATACAGACACTCACCCACCCATACAGCTGTTTCCACATGCACTCTTGTACCTATACACCCAGTGAATCAACCACACACATATCTATGCACAGAGTCACATACCTCCCACCCACCCACACACACACTCAGTCTCCCATACAAATACTCAGGGGCACTCAGGGCTGATTTCCTAGTGGATTTTCTTTTCACTGGTCACCAACAAGAAAACGGTCTCTCAGGACGCGTTTCTGCTTCTCGCCTTCAATATATACCTAGATATTAATTTCACAAAATCCATCAAAGCTGCCAAACTCCAGGACGGGTTCTCCGTATGTGAGCATGGACTCATGAAATATTTGCAAAAACTTCAACAGGAAGAACACGGATACACACATTGTCAAATATCCAATTTTAATTGTAAGTGGCAGGCAAAGGCTTTTCGGCAAACAAGCTTTTGTCAATGCCTGTAAGGAAGTCTGCAATTCATTTGCCCATTTTGCATGTTGGCTAGTAAACTATGTGTTCTGTTTTCCCTGAAGGCAACCTATTGAAGGTCAATGGCATATTTTGATTACAGTGACTATACAATCCGGGAAAATACAAGCACCACATTTTGGATTAATAGCATTTGTGCATGCGAATATAGATGGCACAAAGATTGTTTTTGAACCAGGGAAGTGGCAAGGGCCTCATTTACTCATACTCCTTTTTTATTGTGTCCTAATTTTGCCCAATATCTTGATGGGTTATACTCCTAGTCTTTCTAGGTCTTATCTTGGGGACCCTGGTCACAGACCCTAGAACGAGACCTAGAAGAAAATAGCCCACAAGTATACAGCTTTTTCCAGTTCTATCTCAGCATACTAACTGTGCCAACCAGGATGCCAGGAGATAATATGGCCAACAGAGTAGGTGACATAATCATTGGACTCACATTGCCTTCTCTCTCCACTTTATCAACGGAGCCCACATCCTCTCTCTGCTTTTTTGATCACACGCCATATCAGATTCACTAATATATAAAATGTTCCTGAGGCATTCAGAAAATGTTGGGGGATTCCCAGATTTCCATAGTTTACAAATTTCCCGTCTTGCCAACAAGAGGACATAAAGCAAAAATGTGGATTCTACAACAGAAATGTGTACTTCTTGATCCAAGCTTAATACGATAAAAATTAAACTTAATGTTACTTTCAATTGTGCCCCTATGGTTACTCCCAAAAAAGCAATTATGGTATTCCAAAAAGGGACAATTTGGGGACATGACGTAAACATGTGTATCGTCAGCCTCTACCTGCATGCACCTGAGACAGGTATAAAAATTGCCGGTGACCTTAGAGAGTTTTACAGGAGACCAGTATACGCTATATGTGGTGAACAAATGATTTTGTTTCAGTTGTGCTTATTTTACTGCTTTTCGCAGGATAGCGTATGATTTATCCACATTTGCATTAGATCCCAATTTTCAAGCTATTCGCCCCACAATTTTAGAATTTAATTTTCAATATGTCCTCTGTCTTCACAAAGGCCCAATACCAAAACGATGTTTCCTTACGCCACTGACCGGTTCTCATTACTTCATCAGAGTTAGCGTCCTCAACCTCTGCCCAGTCATGAGTAGCCCACCAAGAGCTGAGTTGGTAATATTTGAACCTTGTCAACAGACCGTTGGTACAGGTACTAAATGCTTCCCAGCTCATCAAATTTATACCAACCTTAAGGTCCGCCCAACGACAAATACCTCCAGTTTTCAAAGGTTGGCTCAATTGGTCCCTCAAACACTCCAGTGTACCAGGAGAGTCCCAAATTGGTGCCCATGATGAGAAATATGAGATTTTTGAAGTTTTCCGCACATACATCCATACCTTCAGTGCCGACTTTAAAATCTTAAGCCTCACTGTTTTGAAAAATTTGGGGTCCCCATATTTAAAAAGAAACCTAATTTGACCTTGTGGTACGTCTATCAATAATGCTTCAAATAGCGTGCCCATAATTGAATTATTCACCTTATTGGCCAGCAAAAGAACATTCTTAAATTGGAAGGCATAGCAGTAAGCTAGTATATCTAGTAGTGCCAATCCTCCAATTTCCAATCTCCTACGCAGTTTTTTGCAGGAGATCCTGGCACCTTTTGATGCCCAAATAAAGCTTCCTATTCTTCCCTGGAGTTTTTCTATATCTTTCTTTTGGAACGTCAGTGGAATAGAATCAAACATAAATGTCACTTTCGACAAAAAAATCATTTTTATAAGGTTAACCCTACCGTAAATATTAAGTGGTAAATTTGCTCATTTAGAAAGCAAACCTATAACTTCATGACTAACTTTCTTTCAGTTTACTTTTATTATATCGTCAATATTCTGAGTTATTTGGACTCCCAAATATCTTATTTGATTCTTCGCCACGCTGCTTGCCACCCCCTGATTCCAATCCATGATCCCAGTTTTACCTGGATTTACTTCATAGCCTAAAATGCGGCCAAAGGCCTCCGCCTTCCTCATTAGATTTGGGATTGCTTCTTGTGGATTACTTGTGTAAAACAGCAAATCATCTGCATAGAGCCATAACTTTACTTCAAAGGAATGGGAATTAAAAGGGAAAATGGCCATATCCGCCCTAATCAAATTAACTAAAGGCTCAATATATATTAAAAAGAAGCAGGGAAGAGGGGATCAACCCTGCCTTGTTACTCTATAAATATCAAACCAGTCTGACAGCCTCCCGTTTATTAAAACCCTGGCTTTAGGGCCATGATATGAAGTCTGAATCGCAGTTACTATGTTCAATGGAAAAGCAAAACTCCCCAAAGCCTCCCATAGATATGTCCAGTGCACCTGGTCAAATGCTTTGGCTGCGTCCACTTCCAATATAGTCAGAGGTAATTTTCGAGCTTCTGCCAGATCTATGACTCCCAATAACTGGAAGGTAATCTCATTTAGTTGCCTCCCCAGAATAAATCCTCTTGGTTAGGGTGGATGACCTCATGTATTACTTTGGCCACACGGGACGCAATAATACCGGAAAAGATCTTGTAATCTGTATTCAACAATGAAATCGGCCTATATGAGTCTATCTTCTTCGGATCCTTATTAGGTTTTTGAATCATAGTGACTGTTGCTTCAAGCCAGGATTTAGGAACCTTTTTTCCACCCATGTATATCCCATTAAATAAACTATATAAAACGAGAATTACAATGTTTAAGCTACACAAGAAAACTTCCACAGGAAGACCATCCGGTCCAGCTGCCTTTACCTTAACGATTTTATGACCCTGAGCTCTTATCTCACTCTCCTTAATCTCATCTTCTAACATGTTTATTTGCTCAGTAGGTAACCGGGAGAGAATTGTTAATCCAAGCCACTCCTTTATCTGCTTGACTCATTGCTGTGTCCTCTCTATATAGTTCTTTCATATATCTACAAGCCTCCTTACACATATCTAAATTAACATTTAGAAGGGCACTCGATTTTCCACTTATCAACTGTCGTATTTGGTTTCTTACCCTATCTGCTTTTACTTTCCAGGCTAATAGAGCTCCACAGTTCTCCCCTTAAGCAAAGTGTTGAAGTTTGCTTGCCTTCCACCTATCTATTGATCTTTTATCCATTTTTGCCCGGAATGCAGCTTGTAACCCCTCTAACTCCTTACTTAAGACACCCACTCTATTTGGATCCTCTATGGATGCCTTTTGTAACTTTCCCTCTTTATTCTTAATATCTAAAATCGCATCTTCCCTATCCTGTTTCTCCACTCAATTGTTCCCAATCATACTAGATATTAAAGTTCCCCTTAAATATAATTTAAAAGCATCCCAGACAATATCTTCTTCTGTTGAACCCTCATTAGTAGTAAAGAAGCCCTCCGATTTCTCCCTTAAATCTTCAACTACCCTCTCGTCCTATCTAAAGTCTCCCTTCTACACTCCTCTTTTTGGTGATATCTTAGAGATAGTACCACTGCAGAATGATTGGATACTATTGCTGGGATATGACTCACATCAAGAACATCTCCACATAACTCCTGATCAACCAAAAAGTAATCTATACGGGAGTGGTGTCCGTACTTATTATTATAAAAAGTGAATTCTCTCTTATCCTTTTTAATTGTAAGCCATATATCTATTAAGTTAAATTCTCTCATTATAGTTGTTAGTCTAGAGAAAGTTTTCGGTGGGCTATTGTATTTTGCTTTTGACGTCCTGTCTAATCCTTTGTTTAGAACCAAATTACCCCCCCCAATACAATAGGGGCTGCTGTCTTCAATAGACAAGACTCCAATTTTTCCAGAGAATCTGGATTATCATTATTCGGCCCATAATGGACAGCGCATATCAAGGGCCTGCCATGCACTAAAAGAGTTGCCACCAACCACCTACAAAAAGTCTGATTCATATTTAAGTAATCTTATTTCATGGTTAGTTTTAACAATTATGGCCACTCCTCTGGTGCTCCCACTCTGGTCTGAACATACTACCTCCTGTATCCATCAAAAGCATTGTTTACATTCTATCCTTTCTAAATGGGTTTCTTGGAGCAGTATTATTTGGGCCGCGCTATCCTTACAAAATTTAGCAACACGTGGCACTTTTTTCCTAGATCTTAATCCATTTACGTTCCATGTTAATATATTAATTATTTTAGCTTTTTCTATGCTCATCTCATCGAATAAAGAGAATCCCACCTACAACATCAACCCATCTTGTTCCTCCCACAGGAAAAATTTAGAGACTACATCAATGAGGACAATTTTTTTGTTTTTTTCTCCCATTGCACCCCACACCCAGTGCCCCTCCCCCCTCCCCCCAGGAAACCTCCATTCTACCTTTTGGGCAATACAATCAGCCCTTCGTGAGCCCCCATATCGAGAAGAACGAAACAGAGGAGACAACCTCCCGAAAAACAAGAAAACTAAACCTAACTACACACTACTCCTTATGTATATTTTCCTTTTTTTTTACCTACAAAATGGTGTAATAGCTAATTTATCCATCTGTTGTATAAACATATAAACATCCTCAGGATAGCTGATATTATGCATCTTATTCCGCCACATAATTTTCAATATGGCTGAAAATTCTAATTGCACCTGTGCTCCCTTTCCTCGAAGCTCACTCATCCTTGTACCCAGCTCCCACTGCCTCTGGGCTGTCCTTTTACTTGGATCCGATCTTATCTGGTACGAAAAACCCTCATGCCTTAAGGAACCCTCTTTTAATGCCTTGCCCAATACCACTCTTTCAGTGTGAAATTCAAAAAGTTAACAAAAATATTTTTGGAGTTTTCCTCTCGGGGTTTAGCCTAAAAGGGTCCCGATGTGCCCTCTGAATCTCACTCTCACATTCAATGTCCAATCTATCAGGCAAAATTTCTCTTAAAAGGGTACAAATAAGGGTCTTAATGTCTCCTTTCTCAGCTCCCGCTGGGATTTTTGAAAACCTCAGGTTATTGCGACAAGATTGTGTTTCTAAACTTTCTATATCTTCTTGTAATGTTCTGTTCTGTTTCCTTAACCATTCGATGTCTTTTGAGTTTTCTGAAACAGTTACTGACAGTGATTTAACCTCTCCTTCCAAAGTACAGGTACTTTGCACAATGTCGTCAAATTTTTTCTCGAGAGCTTCACATTTATCATAAATACCCTTTTGGTTAGACTCCGATATCTCGAATTTCTCAAGAATATTTTGCCTTATACTTCTTGATTGACAGCAGAAGTAGTCAAAGATATGTCCACGTAGGACGAGGGCACATGCACTGCATCGTGAAGATTGCTGTAAGGCTAGGAGTCTTGTATTCTCCATTACCCCTGAACACACAATGTCTGTTGTGTAGGTACCCTTTGTGTGGTACGTCTTTCTCACCCCTTACAGTACACTCTCTCCCTTGCCCCGGAGTTGATCTTAATGCTTCAAGAGGCCTGAGAGAAAGGCCTATAGTGCATCCCTACACTCTGTGAACATGAGCTGTATCGTGTGCCTGTGATTCGACAGCATCTATTTTCAAAGTTAGTATTTATTTAAAAAGACCTGCTCCAAAAAAGGTGTAATGTTCGACACAGCTTTAGAAAGAGGTTTACACTTATGGGTGCTAATGAGAAGGAATGTAATGCCTACAGTGATGCTGCTCTAAAAAGCACTCAAGCATGTGATGCAGTATGGAAACGGTTAATTTCTGTTCGGAAAGATGACTGCTCACCATGGCAGGCTCTTCTGCTGACACTACACTGTTTTTTTAATTTATTTTTGGATTCAGGGCTTTATCTATAGAGACTTTTTTTTTTAATCTTTATTTATAAAGTTTTCTTGACAATCAGTAAGATAAAACGGCAGTCAGGTAGGTTACACATGTCCACATTGCATTCCTAAGCATATACATACACAAAATCAAAATACAGTGGCCGGCGAATCCGAGCAGGCCAGATACATGCAGGGAATAGTTTGCTAGCTGTTCTTCATCACATGTCCCATCATTTATACAACAGGAAGGCATTATAGCATTGTGGCACTTCTGTGAGGGGCATCAAACAACATATCAATACATCAACAATTGTCAGGAAGACCGTGCCTATCTACAGTCTTGCAGTTTAGTGAAACCGAACCCACATCAGTCTAAGCCACCCATCCCAATTCGTATGTTGTCTCAATCGTCACACAGAGCAAACAACAGTTAGGATGGGGTGATCTCGTGCCCAGGAGCAGTTGGATATAGTATCTCATACAGGGGTCTAAGGGGTATCCCCGGTAGTATCAGTAGGGCACCCGCTGCAGCTTTTACTCTTGACTGCCATTATCGGAGTCAGCTGATGCCGCCGCATCTTTCAATAAATAGTTCTGCAATGGACCCCAAATATCGCCTGGCCTGCTGCGCGCTGGTAGCAAATCTGCATACACATTGTTCTGATCTTGGCAATAAACCATATCTGCCAGCCACTCCTTGAACTTTGGGGCCCTCCCCCTGCCCCATCTGCACGCTACACGTCTTTTGGCTAATAGTAGCGCAACCTCTACAAACTTGCGAACCGTCTTAGGTACATCCCGTGTATATCCCAATAGCATAAGTAACGGATCACTGTCGAGCACTCCTCCAGTCATAGTCTGCAAAGCATCCTGTATCTCCAACCAATATTCATATACACCAGGACACTCCCATGCCAACTGGATAAATCCCGCCCCCTCCGCCGTGCAGCGTTCACACCTATCGTTGTCCGCTAAACGAAACCGTAGCTTTCTAACAGGTGTATAGTAAAAACGCTGTAAAAATTTGAAATGAATAATCTTCAGCCTGCTACTAGACGAGATTTTAGCTGTGATGGCACTGTAATATTGCCACTGAGCGTCAGAGACATCTCTACCCAAGTCTTCGCTCCACTTTCTACGAGCGGAACTCTCAGGCCCCTGATGCTGTAATCTGATATTGTTGTACAACCTGGAGACGAGATGGCGGCCGTCGGACATCAGCATCGCGTGTAGTGGCAACACCACATCTGGTTCCTTCGGGAAACCAGGCAAGAGTATGCGAAGCCCCTGCCTGAGCCTAACGTAATAGAAAACCTCTAGAGGAGTGGGCTCAATATCCTGAAACAATTGTTCCCTGGTACGGAACTGCCCTTCGAGGAACATGTCTCCCCACTTGGCAATCTTTAGGCGCTTACACATCAGCTGAAATCCCACCTCCTGTAGGAGCGGCATATAAGGGTGATACGTAAGGGGCATAGCAGGTGAATACAGCTGCGTGGCATTAAGAGTCCTCGCAATGTGAGTCCAAGCATCTATGGTGCACGTCACTGTAGTGAACGGTGTGTCTATGTCTCGCACCGAACCGTGTATCAAGCCACTAAGCGGCAGGTGTCGTGCGATCCAGTCTTCTGCAGCGACTTGTGGCATAAAGGGCGTGGGGTTAATCCAATGATAGGCGTACTGTGCCTGTGCTGCAACATAGTAGGCTTCGAAGTCAGGGACGTCAAAACCTCCCTTCTCATAGGGCTGGGTGATAATGTCCCAACGCACCCGCGGCTGCTTGCCCCCCCAGAAAAGACGAAGAAGTTCCGACCTCAGCTGTTTAAAAAAAAAGGCACCAGGGAAATATGGTATGTTCTGGAATAGGTATAAGAACTGCGGCAGTATCACCATCTTTATTAACGATGCCCTCCCTGCCATTGATAACGGCAGCGCCTTCCACCGTGTAACGTTATCCGCCAGTTTCGATACAGCCACCCCGTAATTCATCCTTAGCGTTTCCTCCCTGCTCAGGGATATCTGTATTCCCAGGTATTTAAGATCTGCATCGCACCACTCCAGTGGATAGTCCAACTGAAATCTGTGGACCGCACCCGTGAGCGAGAAAAATTTTGATTTTTTCCAATTGATCTGCACTCCCGACAATCGTCCAAAAACCAGGAATTCTCCTAGTATAGATTAAGATTAGTCTGCGGGTCTTTCACGTAAATCGTGATGTCGTCCGCATACAATGATACGCCAATTTGGCGTTGGTAGCAACGAAAAGCGCTGTCTCTGTGCATTTGTCGGATGCGACAAGCCAGTGGCTTTATCGCTATGGCGAAGAGCAATGGGGAAAGAGGGCACCCCTGTCTAGTGCCTCTGGTTATAGGTATCGGGGAAGACAGCAGTCCATTAATAACTATCTTGGCCGTCGGCGCGGTATACAGCAGTTCCACCCAGCTAACAAACATCCTCGGGAAACCCCATCCTGTGCAATATAGTAATTAGGTACGTCCATTCAACCGAGCCGAATGCTTTCGTGGCATCTAGGAACACGGCGGCGACCGGGATATCAGGGGCGATTGTCTGAATTAAAGAGAACAGCGTCCTGAGATTATGCGATGTAGCGCGGCCCGGCACGAAGCCAGCTTGATCAGGTAAAACCAGTTTGGTCATTATCAGAGAAAGGCGTGTCGCGAGGACTTTAGCAAGAATTTTAGCGTCACAATTTATGAGTGACAACGGACGATAGGAGTCCGTATCCGTCGGGTCTTTCCCCGGTTTTAACAGGGAGGTAATAACCACTTATCTCATCGACCCCGGCAATATACCGGCTTCCAAAGATTCCACATATACTTCACGAAGGACCGGTGCCATGATATCCATGTAACATTTATAGAACTCCGCAGGGAGACCGTCCAGTCCCGTCGCCTTACCATTAGCCAGTGACATCATTGCGTCGCGTATCTCATCAAGCTCCAGCGGCGCGCTAAGAAATGTTCTATGCACATCGCTGATCCAGCATAGCGCAATGTCATCTAGGAAGCCGCCCATGTCAACCGCACCAGTCTGTTGCGAATTGTATAAATGACGATAATGCGACAAAAACTGCTTCTGAATACTCTCAGTGTCACTACACCGTGTACCGTCCTGCGCTACAATTTCTAACACAGTGGAGCTAAATCGCGGCTTCCTCGTCATTGCAGCCAGCACTTTGCCCGGCCGCTCCCCCTCGCAATACCGGCGCGCTGTCCAGTATTTCCCCTTGAAGTTGACCTCTCTCACCGCTTCTGCCTCATACTCAGTCAATTTATCTCTGAATGTCTTATGTAGCCCCGTGTCTGGTCTTGTTGTCATGTCGATTTCTAGTTCTTTCAGTTCGCGTTCCAATCTGCCCAATGTCCTTTGTATATCTCTCAGCACCCCCCCACCCTTAGATATGCAAATCCCTCTGATCGTGACTTTGAATGCTTCCCACACCGTTTCCACACTAGCCACCGAGTCCTTATTTCTAGGAAAAAATTCCTCAATTTCGACTCCCAGTTCCGACTTAAAGACTGTGTCTAGCAGCATTGATGGGAGCATCCTCCAAGGGGGTCTCAAGTTATTATGACCCGGCACAGCAAGGGACAGCAGTACCGGGCAGTGGTCAGAGTAAGTTCTTGGCAAGTGTGTTACCGCTCCCATCCCTTCACATAGTCCCCGCGTCACAAAGCAGTAGTCCAACCTAGCCCAGGTATTGGTGTGGGAAGTAAAGTGTGTGCCTTCCCTACGTGTGGGGTGCGCGTGCCTCCAGCTATCTACCAGCCCAGCTTCTTCTATAATGCCTACCAACATATCTCGTGCTTGTTTGTTATATTGTACGCAGCCATCTGCCCTATCCATACCAGGAAATAGTGCCACATTAAAATCCCCCCCCCCCCCAAATAACGTGAGTGGCACCCACCCCCAATACATGCCCCCATAGCGTCGTAAAGAAGCCTGGTGTGTCAACATTAGGTGCATAACAACTCACAATCACTACGGTATCCGTGCCCAACCTCCCCACACTATTACAAAGCGACCATCCGGGTCCAGTACCTCACCCATTAAGTGAAATGCAGTGGAGTTCTTGATCAGCACCGCAGTGCCCCTCGAGTACGATGAATAGGATGAAAATTTCCTGATCACAGTCCACTTTCTAGCAAAATTGGGATCCAACCATGGCCTAAAGTGTATCTCCTGCAACAGTGCTATGTGCACATTATGCCTATCCAAATAAGCAAGTACATTTCTGCCTTTCCTAGCATCATTAATGCCCCTCACGTTCCATGACAGGATCGACAGTGAATTCTTAGATTTATCAGCCATAAGCGTTTGCGCCAATTATATAGGTACACATATCCACCCGTCTCTGCCACCCGCCAGCCATCTCATAACAATAGCTCCTTTGGACATGCAAGTTCCTGTGCAACCATTGACTGTAGTAACCAACCATCCCAGTTCCCCTCCGCCTTCCCCGCCCCCTCCAGCTCCTTGCAAACAGCCTAGCAACCCCCCCCCGCTCCCAAACAGACATCATTACAACATACCATATCTTCAATCTTTCCAGCGTTGCTATAATCATCCATAACACATGCACTTCCCACCCACCCCCCTTCCACTGAAGCATCCCCAACTCTCCAGCACCCCTTCCCCCCCTCCCTTGTCACTGCTAGCAAACCCACAATGAGCAGCAGTGTAACAAACAATGTCAGTGGGGCACACCCTAGTGGGGTCATCTAAGGTACGCACTTCATCACCCCCTCCGTCTCGTACTTCGTGTCATGCCTCCCCACGGAGGTGTCCACGAGAGAAGGGGGTGTTGCCTGGCATACGTTACCACCTTCAGTTCCAACGCCGACTGCATCAGTATCCCGTACCCACATCAGCAGTGTCCATTCAAAGTCTCCAGGCCGATAGCTCAGTAGAACTTTTCCGCTACGACCCATACGTGTCTCAGTTCAGTCCGCAATCCACTCCAATAGCATTCAGTGAGGGTTCAGGCCGCCTCTTCCTCCGCTCCTTCTTCTGCCCGATGGTGACCCTGCTCCCTCCTTAACGATTTCAGAAAGTCCTCAACTTGTTGTGGATTCACCAAAAAGTGCTGTTTCGCCTGGTGCGTTACTCTGAGTTTTGCAGGGTATAGTAGAGCATAATCAATTTGCAAGTTTCTAAGCTTTTTTTTCACATCCAAAAACTTCCGTCTTTGATCTTGCACCATCGGTGTGAAATCAGGGTACAGGGTGAAATTAACTCCATCACATGACAGCTGTTTCTTGGTTCTTGCAGCTCGTAAAGCCGTATCCCTGTCTCTATAATTGAGTAGCCGCGCTATGAACGGTCTGGGCGGCGCTCCTGGTTGGGGCTGAGGGCCTAAAGATCGATGCGCCCTCTCGACAATGAACTGTTGCGAGAAGGCCTCTTCTCCCACCGCCGTTTTCAGAATCCGCTCCACATAATCTTCCATCCGCCCTGTGTTTGTCGATTCCGGCATGCCTACCACGCGTACATTATTGCGGCGGCTGCGTGCTTCCAATTCTTCATTCTTTGCAGCTATCACCCTGAGAATGTTGTCCATTCTTGACAGCCTGGCATCGTGGGACGCCACAGTATCATCATTGTCCGATATTCTCCTCTCCGCCGCTGTGATGCGTTCCTCGTGAACGTCCATCTTCTGTGCAATAGCGTCCATCCTGGAGGAGAGTCGGTCTACCTTATCCACCACCGTCGCGAAACCCTGTTTCATCTCCTGCAGAATAAGGTGCATATCCGGCGCAGTTGCGTCGCGGCTGGTACCTGTTGCTGACAAGTTGTGAGGCCCTCCTGAGTCTGATTCCAATCTAGCGCTTTTCTTTGCCGGCTGGGCCGAATCAAAGGATAGTTTCGGCTGCCTAGTGTCCTGCCGTCCCATGATAGCTCCCTTTGCTGATCTGGCTCTGGCGATATTGGTTCCTCTACCTCCACTACCACCGGGCGATCCGGAGGCCTCCGTCATAAATTAGCGCAGCACCCAACACACCCCTGGACTATCCACCAGGTCAGCTCCGAAACCTTCAGCTGTATCTGTGATCTTCAACAAAGCGCCTCTCCTCCTCCTACACTTATGCTCACCAGATCTCTGTGCACTCTAGCAGAACTCTTTCCGCCGTGATGTAGTCAGCGGGCAGGGGCAAGAACGGTCCTCTTGTGCAAGGCTCCAGCGCACGTGGTCCCGGATCAGGTCACACGGAATCACCAAGCTCTCCTTCGAGTCCACCAGAGGAACATAGTTGTAAATGACCCACGACCATTCACCAATATGTGTGTTTCAGACGAAAATCCCCTCCGTCACTAACACCTCAGTAGATACAGTGTTCACCACGCAGCATGTGGGGGGTCAGTGTCGTTGTGCGAGTGTTCTCCAAAATTTCAGCAGAAAGTGTTGGCACCATGCGCCCACCAATCTCAGAATCCCACGCCGGGTTATATGGTGCTTTCTACCGTCAGCTACGTGCAAGCGATCCGTAAAATATGTAGGCACTAATGCACGTGCATCTCTTCACACTCTGTTCCCGCTGTTCAACACAGAATTGCGGTGCTCTCTCCCCGTTCTCGTACGAGTCCGCTCCGCATAATAATCCAGCCGGGTCACTGCAGCGCCTTCTGGGATTCCAATGGCCGGCCGTTCACAATTCGCGGGCAACCTCGCTTTTGGCGCCGAAAAGTCCGCGTCCGCCCCGCCACGACCAGCATTCAGAGTATCAGTGTCCCTTGTCTTCCACCGCTGGGACCCAAGGGGGCACTTTAGGAGGATGTTGACAAGTAGCGGGCACCTCAACACACCTCACCTCCGGCAATCAGCGCCAGCTCGGCGACTCTTCAGGCCTCCGTACTGCCCCGTAGGTATCGCCAGGCCACTCAGTCCTTCCCACGTCCCAGGCAGCCCCGCTAGGTCCTGCAGTAGCGTGTCCAGTACCGCTCCTTAGGGTCTCACCCTGCGATCAGGCGAATCTGCACATCCGCACGTCAAGCAAGGCCCTCTGACCTCATGGGCACCCCGGTGTCGCGTATCTTCCGTGCCCAGCGTCGCGCACCGTAGTCACCGCAGCAGCTGCCGGTCGGGTCTTTCCTCGGTGATATCTCCTCGATCACAGCTCCGCAGCCCTTCAAACTTTCAGCGAGTGCTGGGACAGTGTTTCTCTACTACCCCATCGATTTTCGTCAGCGTTGGAGGTGGTGAAGGAAGGATAAATACAGGATAGCGGCACAGGCTGCAGGAGCCTCACTCAAGTGCGACCATGCTGCTCGTGCGCCCTCTAGCGCCCCCTTTATCTATAGAGACTTGCATCCCTTTGCTTAATTGGATATGGGCTACTCCTAAGTAGAATGCTCAATAGGTTTCAGGAACCATTTGACAGCAATACAAAAGATCATTGCTATTTATGTAACCAAACAAACATATCAGAAAGTGAGTTGAGAATCGATACATACAAGCTCAAGATAATAACTAAATTAAAGTTCATAAATTTCCGCGTGCTACTGGAAACAACCTTTACTGTATTTATGCCAAGCAACCACCTACGCAGATTTAGTATCTGAAGAGAATGTAAAACAAACAGCAATTTCTTTTATTAGGAGGAGGCCTGCCAGACATTGCCTTACTCCTTCCTGGATTCGGGGCTGCTCCTCAGGAACTAGCGTTGAACCCCCTGGCCCCTGAGCAACCCACAGACCTTGTGCTATTCCCTCTTGGACTCTGCATTGCCTCCCTCAGAGCCTGCATTGCTCCTGGCCCCGGACCACACGCTCCCCCATTACACTGTTCGCTGCCCCACTGGCCTTGTGCTGCCCACTTCTTTTGATCTTTCTTCTGTCCCCTGCCCATGTATCCCAGTTGGCCGTTCATAGATCCCCCAGGCAAACAAACTTCAACACTTTGCTTATGGTGAGAACTGTGGAGCTCTATTAGCCTGGAAAGTAAAAGCGGATAGAGTAGGAAACCCAATACGGGAGTTGATTAGTGGAGAATCAGGTGCCCTTCTGAATGTTAATTCAGATATGTGAAAGGACTTGTTCCTAAGGTAGGCCCTAGCAAGCTCTCGGTACATAGGTACATGTCCTACCTTTTACCTACAATACACCCTGCCCATAGGGCTAGCTAGTGCCTTCCTTAGGGGGGACTGACATGTAGTAAAAGGGGGGTGAAAAACATGGCACGCACTTTAGGTGTCACGTCATGCGGCAGTAACACTGCGCGCACAGGCCCTGCAATGGCAGAGGCCTGAAACAGGTTTGAAAGGTTACTTTGGTGGGTGGCACAATCAACACTGGAAACCCACCAGTAGCATTTAATTTACTAGCCCTGGGTATATGAGATATCACTTTACAAGGGACTGACAGGTAAATTAAATATGCCAAACAGGTGTAGACCAATCTTACCATGTTTACCACAGAATGCACACTCATTTTACACTGAACAGCAGTGCTAAAGTGCCCAGAGTCCTAAAACCACCCACACCATGTCAGAAAAAAGACTAGGAGAAAGGCAAAAAGTTCAGGGATAACCCTGCAAAAAGGGCCAAGTCCAACACGGGCCCTAATTCTTTTAATTATTGGGGGATTCTTTTTATTTAATTTTTTTAGCTGGAACGCTTTTTTAACTTTAAGATCCTAACAATATAATAGGAATCCTAAGGCTATTTTTAGATTTGCACATAGACTAAGGCATAAAATCAATCAATTAAAGAGATGACGGGCTTACATAAAAAGTAAATGCATCTCGGCAGGGGTATATTGCAGGCCTGTGGAGTTATTGTAACATGGGGGCTCTTCAACGTACTGAAAACTGTTTTTCCCGCAGATTACTTTCAGTTACTGGAGGCACTGCCACCATTACATGCCATGAGGAATTAGGGTTGCATACCTGAAGGATTTGATTGAGCTTTCTCCTCCTATTTAATCGACTCAGAGTAGGGGCATCCCAGAGGAGGGCCTGGTCAGAACATGTATTTCAAATTGCCTGACCCTTGACAAGGCAGCTCAGATCCTCTGGCTCTCACACTTTTTTTAAAAAAAAATCTTTATTTACCTTTTCCAAAGAAAAAACAAAATCAAATAAACTCGCATTTGGTACAGACTTATCAAATAGTACATTGCAAGTCATAACCATTATAATCGTAATCGAGCTGTATCACATAAGAAGAAATGAAGCAGAAGGTGGCATTTGCCGCACAGCTTTGAGTCCTAGTATTCTGGGCAGTAGAGCGTACATCAAGAAAGTCATAACTACAGACCACAATTCACAGGAAACAAGGAGAACGGTAAGGGGAGGGAGAGGAATGTAGACATATGGATATATTCCAAATAGAGTATCAGCATACCTTTCAATTACATAGCGGGAGTTCAAGGTGTCGCATGGGGCGCCACATCCTTACTTCACATTCGTCCCATCCTCACCCCAGAGACCATCCGCAATTTGGCCGGGGTACCTCCCTAGAGCGATAGAATGTATGTATTCTCAACCAATACCCTCGGGTACAATCTGGTGGTCCAATTGTGTTTGGTGGGCAGACATAGCCTTGGCAATGTACGTGCGGTTTGGGCCCCAGATGTCCACCGGTCTAGCAGCAGTGGGATTCATCAACGAAAACTCCTCATTATTAGTGTGGCAGAAAGCTTGACTACGGAGCCAAGAGTTCTGTTTTGGAGGGCACCTATCGCATCATCGCAGTGCAACCTCACGTTTGGCCAGTAGAAACCCCAAAACGGCCAATCTACGCACTCTGCGAGGAAAGTCAGCGACATATCCTAGCAAGGCGATCTCCGGGGTGGGAACCAGATTTAGAAGCAGCATATCACTGAATGTACGGTGCACCTGGGACCAGTATTCTTGAATGAGGGGGCAAGACCACGAGAGATGTGCAAAGTCAGCAAACGGAGCCCGGCATTTGGGGCAATTGTGAGAGCGCTCAGGGTCAATCCTGTGTGAGCGACCCGGGGTGTGGTACAACCGCCGCAGGAATTTAAAGCGTAATAGTTTATGTCTGCTGTTAAGGGACACCTCCCTGATAGCCCTACAACACCATCTCCATTGCTCATCCGAAATGGTGTAGCCCAGGTCCATCTCCCACGCTGAGCGAACTCCAGAGTCAAGCGAAGGGAGAAAATCACTGCACATATGATACATTTTAGAAACCAAATGGGCACCCGAGGGGTGTGGAATTAACAAGGTAAGAGGGGGCACTTCCTCCGGGGGTAGAGGAAACGTAGAAAAAGAGGCCTGCAACATGGAACGCAGTATGAAAGAATCCATGAACGACCGGTCAGTGAACCGGTGGTCTTCGGATATCGAAAAAGTGTGTCCCTCAGGGAACAAGTCTCCAATAGTGGAGATCTGAAATTTGGTCAAGGTGTGTTGTACTATGGTTTCCCAAGTGATCGGTAGCCATGCAGGATTAGGGAGGGGGAGGGCTGGTGAATACAATTGCACAAAACCGATGTATCTGCGCAGTCTATCCCACGCTCAACAGGTCGCATGGAGAGACCGGTAGGTAGTGTGGTGGATAACCGGCCTGGGAGGACCAAGTCAGCTTCGGGTTTTAAATAAATAATGTGGGCATCCGGGTGAAAGCAAGGGTAGGCATAGGCACATTGTGCAATCAGAAAATACAAATAAAAATCTGGAACCCCAAAACCCCCACGCTCATAAGGGAGGGTTAAGACTTTCCAAGATACGCGTGGAACCCTGTTACCCCACACAAGGCGCAATAGCAGTGACTTCAATTGGGAGGAAAAAACCTTTGTGAGAGGGACTGGTATATTGCTAAAAAGATACAAGAACCTAGGGAGTACGACCATTTTGATGATGGCAATACGACCAGCCATGGACAAGGGAAGGCGGTTCCATCTTTCAATCTGGCTTTCTCGAACAGAAATCTCAGTGCCGTAGTTCAACCTGATGATGGACGCTACGTGCAGGTGGATATGAATTCCCAGGTATTTCACAGACTCCCGATTCCACGTAAGCGG
The DNA here is from genome assembly GCF_964261635.1 of Lissotriton helveticus. Taxonomy (NCBI): domain Eukaryota; kingdom Metazoa; phylum Chordata; class Amphibia; order Caudata; family Salamandridae; genus Lissotriton; species Lissotriton helveticus. The sequence continues at coordinate 630,179,495 of NC_136070.1, forward strand.
AAAGGGACAGGGCCACTCCATCGTGCTGGGGGCGAGTGGGAATATGACTGACTTACCCCAATTAATTTGAAGCCCCGAAAACTTGCCAAACCTAATGATCTCCAATATCAAGGGTTCTAGGTTAATTTGGGGCTGACGAACATACAAGATGGTGTCATCAGCGTATAACAACAATAATAATGGGCCGGTTCGGAATTGGAGACCACGGTGTAAATGTGTCTCCTGAAATGTCGGACAAGTGGGTCCATTGCCAGAATGTGCAACAATGGCGACAATGGGCACGCTTGGCGTGTCCCTCGAGATAGGGGGAAGTGCCCCGTAATGGTGCCGTTTAGTCTCAGTCTGGCAGTGGGCAGTGTGTACAACAGGGCAACTGTGGAGACAAAGCATTAAGGCATTCCCATGCGCCTCATAATAGACAAAAAGAAGGGCCATTCTAAAGAGTCAAATGCCTTCTCGGCATCTAGGAGAATCGCTGCAGCGGGGACGTCAGGATCGATGCGATGCATCACTGAGAAAAGGGTCCTAAGATTAAGGGAGGTGGACCGGTGCGGGACAAAACCCGATTGAACCGGGGAGATGATATTTTCCATGAGCAACGACAGCCGGATAGCCAACACCTTAGCGAGGATCTTATAATCCAAGTTTAGTAGGGAAAGAGGTGTGTAGGAGCCGAACAAGGTTGCATCCCTACCCGGCTTGGGAGTAGCACAATAACCGCCACCCTCAGTGTCGGGGGCAAGTGACCTGTTTTTAGAGCCTCAGCATAGACTTCCACTATGCGAGGAACAAGTTCCTCCTTGAATGTCTTATAGAAAGCAGCAGAGAAGCCATCCAGCCCAGGTGCCGACGACCCCTTAAGTGAATCTATCACCTCAACAATAATATCTGTCGTAATGGGGCTGGCCAGGAAGTCTTGCAAGTTTTTCTCTAAGTAAACCAGCGCAATCTCATTCAAGTAGGCGCTGCGCTCTGAGTGGTCACCCGACAAGGTAGAAGTGTATAAGGTTTTGTAATAGGACAAGAAAGTGTCACATATCTCTGGTGTAGAGCGGTGGACTTCTCCCTGCAATCCCTTGATCTCAGTAATATAAGAGGAAGCATTAGGGGGGCGAAGTAAATGTGCCAACAACTTCCCCGGTCTGTCACCCTCACCGTTCTGGCGAGCAGTGTACTGTCTGGACAGGAAGCGCAGTTCTCTCTCAGCCTCATCTCGAAATTCAATCAGCAATTTAAGGCGCCTAGTCTCTCCCTCAGCAGAGCGGGATCTAAGTTGTTCCTCATCGAGCGTGGCAATCTCTTTTTCAATACGGGACAAAGTGTTGTGGATGTTGCGCAACACCCCTGTGTGTTTTGCAATGCAGACCCCCCGAATGGTGGCCTTAAAACCTTCCCATAGGACAGCCCAAGAATCCACCGTGCCAGTGTTAAATTCAAAATATTCATCAATGCCTGCCTAATCTCTTCCACAAACACCGGGTCCGATAAAGCCTTCCCCGGAAACCGCCACTGACGCTCATAGCCACCTGCCCTGGGTACCTTCAGTCTAAGAACAATGGGGGAATGATCTGACGAGGTGCGTGGGAGTGTGAGGAGGTCTTCCACCCAACCAACCACCCCGGGGTAGAGGAGCCAGTAATCAATCCTAGTCCCGGTATGGTGGTATCCGGAATAATGCGTGTACACAGGTGGTGCGGGGTGTAAGCGAGCGTCGATGTCCACTAGTGAGAAGTGTGAGCATATGTGAAGGAGCACAGGTCGCGAGCGAGGTTTAGAATCCTGAGAGGAAGAGGTGCTATCTCTACCCGGGTCCAACAACAGATTGAAGTCACCTCCCACTATCAGCAAGCCTGGAGCTAAACTGAGCAAATGAATCTGCAAGTCCTGAAAAAAGGAAGGGGTGTCAATATTGGGGCCATATATCCCAACCAGCGTAATCCTGTGTCCCAGTAGTGTTCCATCAACTGTGACATATCTGCCCTCTGTGTCTGCGACACACTGTGTTAGCGCAAAGGGGGTACGTTTATGGATACATATGGCAACCCCTCTGGAGTATGTGCAGTAACAGGAGAAGTATCGGTGTGTACCCCAACTCTTGGCAACCTGTGAGGCACTCCCAGAGGACAAATGCGTCTCCTGGAGTATAACTATGTCAATCCTGTGTCTGGAAATATAGTTAAGGACCTGTCTACACTTTTTAGGGTTCTTAAGCCCACGAAAATTCCAGGTCATTATCAACAAATCGGAAGAACTTAGCTGCAATCTTAACTTGGCCATCGGGCAATGCCTATCAACAATGAACTAAACGGTGAGTAGCTCTCATCCCAATCCAGGAATTGACAAAGAATGCAGCATACAAGGATAAATCTATACCAAACAAAAAGCCCCCCCCACCCACCTCTCATCCTCTCATAAACCCTCAAGAGGAAAACCCAGTACCCAATACCAGGTGGATCATACGTTATACATGTCACACTAACATTGCACATGTCATTGAGTCCTGCAAAAACAAAGACAACAACGGCTCTTGCCATGGGGTGCAGCAACGCCACGATGCTCGGGAGAGCCAATTCAATTAAAGTACGGAAAAACTTTGGTGAAACTATTCAATGGGTCAAAAATCAGTCAGTCATCACTGAAAGCTTGTGAATATGTCAACCCGTGCCACTGTCCGGAAATAAGTCGACGCTGAGCTGGGATTCGCTCCGCTCCGGGGGCGGCCCTCTGGAGGCGCTGGACAACTGGGAACCCCGTTTTTTATAGGACTGGCAAAACTCCTGTGCCACTGTGGGGGTGTCAAATATGTGGTATCGGCCAGCCACCTCTACCTTTAGGCGCGCCGGGTATAGCATCCCATATTTGAGGCCTAGATTCCTCAGGGTGGTCTTAACACCTGTGAACTTCCGACGTGCTTCCTGCACCATCATTGTGAAATCCGGATAAAAGGATAAGGCACTTCCTTGCCACCGTATCTCCCCCTTCACACGGGCAGCGCGGAGAGCCGCGTCGCGGTCACGAAAATTCATGATCCTGGCAACAATGGGACGTGGCGGAAGGCCTGGTCGGGGACGGGGCCCCAGCGAGCGGTGGGCTCGCTCAACCACAAACCCCTGAGTGAATATTTCCCGTCTGAACAAGTCACTGAGCAGCGTCTCGACGAATTCGTCCAGTCTGCCCGTCTGGGTCATCTCCGCAACTCCTAAAAACTAATGTTGTTGCCTCGCCCACGCGCTTCAAGGTCCTCGTTTTTTATGGCCACATCTTTCAGCATTTTTTCCACACGTTCAAGCCGCTTCAATGACTTGTTAGCAGCATCTTCTGCGTCGGAGACTCGGGATTCCACAACATCCAGTCGTCGTGGACTTGGACTTTCGACCCCATGTCTGCCAGTTTCTGCTCCAGCGTGTCGAATCTACTATCAAGTGCTCTGAAGCCCGCCCTCATTTCGCCCATCATGGCCGTGACCAGAGAGGCGGTTTCCCCTTGCGTTGGGAGGACTTCTGCGCCAGTCGAGGATCCAGGGGGGGCATCGGTGGCAAGCAAGGGGGTCTTGTCGAAGCTTAGCTTCCGTTGGTTCGGGTCTCTCTTCCCCATGGTGGCACTGGACACCTGTGGCTTGTTGAGGATGGAAATGTGGCCCAGTGAATATTATCTGTCTGGCGCCACCGGGCAACTGACTAATCTTAGGGCATCTGGAGTGCTCGGGAAGGGAGTCGCAGAATGAGGCCCATAGGGGGAAGTAGAACGTAGTAGACACTGTGCGAGATCAGGCCTGGTAACACGTGCGTCAGGGTATGGGGCCGAGGCAAGCCAGCGCTCCGGTGTCAGCACCCCCGCCACTGGTAAAACGGTGAAAGTCAGTGCCACTCGGCTCCCACGGGCACCAGGACAGTAGTTATGTCCTAAGGAGAGATGCCGGCACAATTAAACTACCGGAGTTGTAGGTGGGGCCTCACAAGGGCTCCGCAGCGCGACCTCCAGCGATCCCCCCACTTCTGGTGTGGCGGTTCAGAAGGATGGCGGGGCCACCCGGTCCGGCGAGGTACACACCCTGAAGGCGCCCAGCCCGGCCCAACCGCCCCAACCCCCCCGCGACGCCAGAGACGACGTGCGCCAGCCCGCAGGCCCGCCGGGGAGAGCCGTCAATCTAGCCCCCGGCTCCGGCCTATACGCCCGGTCCAAGGACCAAAGCGTCCACCAGAGCCGTTCGCCAAAGGCCGCCGCCCCCCTTCAATCCGGGTCAGCGAACCGCGCCTGCGCCCCCAACGCCCCAAGAGCGCGCAGGACTGGCCAAAATGCCTCCGACGCTGCACTCACCTTCCAGTTGGGTGCAGGCAGGGAGAGCCCAAGGGGGGTGGCGCTCGATCCCCTCCGCCGGCGTCGGTCTTCCGGGCACCTCCGAGCCCGATGGAACAACCGGATGACAGTAAATCGCTGCAGCTTCAGGATGGCATGAGGCTATGGGGGTTTCTTTAGCGTTTCATCACAGGATGTGTGGAATTAGCCTCCCGAGCTCCGGAGCTTCAATCGGAGGCGGCCATCTTGGTCGCCTCCGTGGCCACGCCCCCCTGGCTCTCACACTTTGGAAAAAACTTTGAGACAATAGACCTCCACAATTGTATCAAAACCTGCATAAGTGAATGTTCAAATGTAAAGAAGTAGTTAAAGAACATTGTCTAGACCACTGTATGAAAATGGGGCTAGAGAGTGCCCAGTTTAAGGAGAGAGTAGTGAGATACTCTTCGGTATCAACTACAAGGAGTTCAGAACCCTATTTATACTGGATTGTGAACCCTACCCATTGTTTTTACCTTACTCTTTTTATAATACATACTTTGCATTTTAAGTTTGCTTTCCCTTTGCAAAGATCTTGGCAAAGTGATCTATCTGCCTGCCATTGTGATAATGTATTTAAGCAAAGCACAGTTACTTTATTTAGTTCTGTCCTGTGGATTCGGTAACTCGGTCCTCCTTTTTGGTTCCCATTTAGCGTACCAAAAATTTGGGACAGCATGAAGAAGGGCTTGTGCGTTTACCAGCAACTTTGGACAGTAGACATTTGTCTCAAATTTGATAAGACTGACTTTTACAATTAGGAAATGCTATGGAGAGGTACTCTTCTGATGATGGTATGTTTGTGCTCGGGCAATGTAGATTTTGACATTTTAAAGGCTGGTCTTAACACTGTTTCCTGTTTTTTTTATTGTTTTATGTTTTTATCCTTGTAATGGATGTTTATGTTTTGCTTCAATGGCAATTGCCAAATAAAGATTATTACTGACTCACATAATCCCTGATAGCAAGGAATTCACACTACCCAACACTGTAACCGTGATAGGGAGCAAATTAATGTTCTATCACAAAACAAAAAATGACCCCCCCCATTGCCTCAAATCCACTAGAATAATGCACCACTGCATTGAAGACACTGCATCGGAATTCAAGTATTCAAAATGTTACTACTTAGAATCCTACAACATCAAATAAAGAAAGTCAAGCAATTATGTTACACTAAAATTACTTTTTAAAATGTAATTTTGTATAACATTTTAACTGTGCTAAGGTTCCTTATTTAATTTAATACTTGGTTTAGTTTCATTTTGTTTAATCAAGGGTCAGGAATGGAAGTGGCACTAGAGCTTTTTAATGATTTCCTAATATTAAATTAATTTAAAATAATCATCTATAGCAGTACTAGTATCGGTTTAGGATGTGGATGACGAACAGCCAAAATGCCAGTGACTATTGTTTTAAGAAGGATTCCTACCAGTAGATCTAGATGGAGGTACACAAGATGTATTGGGCAAAATGGGGCACTTACAGATCACTGACTCACTGTTTGTGTGGAAAAGGCTGCTTTATTGAAACAGGTGTATTACACATCAAAAATCCTTACAGGTGGCTTGGCGCCGGAGAGAATGGTCGCACTCTGAGGCGGCTTCCTGCCCTTCTCGGCTAAACCGCCGTTACAACGCGACTGGTGCCGCCATCTGACCCAGGGTCCGGGGGTAATATATTGCTGCCCCCTCGGAGTGCCTCTGCTTGAACTCGGAGGCCCGCTGGGGCCCACGGGCAGCCGCTTCCAGTTCCCGGCGCCCGGGTCGCATCGGACTGCAATGGCGGCCGCAACTCGCCGGACTGTGGCGTAATGTTCCGGGGCCGCCACTGACATCGGTGTCACACTAGCGCTTCAGCAGCGCTCAACCGAGTCTGGGGGAGGCGATTCCCCGCCGCTTCACTCTGTCCTCAGGTCCATAGCTGCCGCGGGTGAGGAGCGGGACGGTCTGTTGCAGTCTCCCCCACCCGCCCGGCGCTGAGATCCAGGCGAGTCCCCGGCTTTGGGCCCATCACCGGAGGTCTTCACGCGGCATCGGCCTGGGTCGCTTCTGTGAACTGGGTCTGCACCCACCTCCCCTTTCTTACACCAATCAGAGGAGGCTATGACGGAGACATAGTAAAGGACCCCCTGGAGCCCTTCAGGTCTACAGCCTCGAGCCTGTCAGGACACACTGGCTGCTGGTCCCCCTCCCCAGCCGCGCCTGCTGTCTCACTGCACCCTCATCCCTGGAGTTGCTTGCCGGTGGCCGGGATCAGACGGAGTTGGGATCTGTTCGAGTGGAAGCTGCTGCGGGCCTAAATCCGGCTCACCGGCCTGGTGGTGAGTGCTTCTTTCTGACCACCCGCAACCGGCCATTGCACGCCTCCGGGTGCTTGCCTCTGCTCGAGCCCTCTGTCATACGACCGTTCCCGGAGCTAGTGGGGTGCGCTTCCAAATACCCCCCCGGAACACCAGCTGGAGGATCCCCCTCCCCCCCCCTCTATCCTCATTCAGTGCTCGGGCCTCACAGTCTCCAATCCCAACAACCTCCATATCACCTCATGATGTCCTCCAACAGAAGCGCTCGGCCTGCTACTCAACGGCAAATTACCAAACTGTCGTGGGGATCCAAGGGGGAACAGAAAGACATGGCTCCAGACGCTGCTTCGAAAGCAACGACCCCCCCTCCACAGGTGCGGCCCCCTCCAACCTTGGAAGACGTCATGGAAGCGATAGCGGGGGTCCGCTCTTCGTTGGAGACCCGCATCGATTCTGTGAACATAGAGGTGACGTTGCTGCGTGCGGACCTCCGGAAAATGGACACAAAAGTAAAAGACATTGAAATAAAAACCCAGGCACTTGTCGATGATACCTCCACACTACAGAATCAAGTGACCCAACTACAGAAACAACAACACCAGATGGAGGTGCTCCTGGATGACTATGAAGGATGCGCTCGGCGCAATAACCTCCGCATCTTGGGTGTTCCCGAGCGCCTTGAGGAGCCGGCCACCGATCTCTTTGTGGAGAAATTGGTCCTGCAACACCTCCAACCAAAAAACCTCTCCAATTATTTCTCCATCGAAAGGGCCCACAGAGTCCCGGGGGGTAGACCAAAGGTGGGCGCTCCCCCCCGCCCCATTGTGGCCCGGGTGTTCAACTTCCGTGACCGTGATGTCATCCTCCAAACGGCACGAGCGAGGCCACCCCTGCGTATAGACAATGCACAGATCACCATCTTTCCGGACTTCACTGTGAAAGTGCAGGCACGTCGACGCGGCTTCCTGGAAGTAAAGAAGGCACTCCGCGCACAATCCGTTAAATACTCGATGCTTTTCCCCTTCGAAACTCCGTATTGAGTCGGATGGCAAGACCTGGTTTTTTGAATCTCCTGCTGAGGTGTGGGACTGGCTCGAGGGATGGCGCCAATCAACCTCCTCCAAAAATCGACGCAGGGAATCCACGGATCACATGGACGATGATCTGCCACTTGAAAGTCAGGACCTGTTCATCGACAAAACACTGACGGAGTAGAGACCCTAAAATCCATGATGGATCATACCTTCAGTCCGTCTTCCCAGGTGATATGGCTCCTACCCGTAGTAACCTTCATGCTGCCGCTCCGAGAGGATTCAGTACCTCTCCACCGACCGGCCTCGTCTCTCTTGCTCCCGGAGTTCTCTGCGTCTTCTGTGGAGGCCCTCAGCCGCTCCACTCTGTTCTCACAAAAGCTGATCACATCGACGACTCTCCCAGTGGCCGGGACTCCGGAACCAAGGCTGCATAATGGACCTGTCTACTTGAGAACCCTGTGGCCGGATGGCAGGCCGCCTGACACTTGAAGCGCGTCCTGGCTCTACTGTATCCTTTACTGACCCCCTCTTCCCTGAGGGGTTGTATCTTTGGCTGTTCTAGAGTATGGGAATACCGTTCTACCGGAATGCTCTCACATAGGACACTTGTTCCCCTAACACCCCGAAGAGGGCATTGTCACTTAGCCTTGATCAGCCACCTCCCCTTGACTGCGGAGATACGAAGGTGTATGCTAGGAGAAGGTGCATAGTTACGGGCTATATCTTTCATTTTTATGTTACTTGCTGATATTTACATGATTGTACTAGCTGTGCTTTATGGCGCTGTCCCTTACATGGTCTGGTCCCCTTTGGACCCTGGCACAGGACTAACCTGGACATCTGTGTTATTAATAACCTCTACTCTGTGAAAGCTATTGTTAGACTCTAATTGTTCCTAATTGCACTAGTCAAATTTATCCTGTCATTAGCTGAGGAGGGCACCTCCGGCTCTCCACGCACCTCGTCGATGTTTGGGTGGGCGACAGGCACTCTGCCTAGTTGGGGAGTGGATAGTTTCAAGTCCGCGGGCAGGGACGCAGGGTGGGGGGTTGATGGGGGGGTTGAACCGAGGGGGGAGGGTTTGGGAGGGTTGGGAAATGTTGGGGGGTTTGAGACGGGACTCATATGGTTTCTGTTTTTGTTCAATCACCGCAGAGAATTTTTTTTGATCGTGGAGCGCGTCATACGGCATGCCGCGTCCTCGCACACTGACATTTGCGATTTCTTCACTGACGGCCTCACTACACATCACCTTACGCTGTCCTGGTACAATGTCTGCCTACAATCTGCTAATGCTGTGCCTTGCGGATGCTTTGCCGCAGCCCCATCCCCTGGAGTCAACTCCTCTACGCTCCATTCATTGTACCTCAAACCACTGATCCGTGCACAATCCCATCTCTTCAGGCCACCATGACGCCCCCCTCGACATCCTCCCTAACCATCATGACGTGGAATGTTCACGGCCTCGGCAATAAGCTGAAGAGAGGGGTGGTTCTGCAATATCTTAAACGTCATTCTCCGGACCTGGTTCTCCTCCAGGAAACACACTTAATGGGCAACACATGCCACGCATTACACCCTTATGGTTATAAACTACTGGTACATGCCGGTTTCACTTCTGGGTCCAGGGGCACCGGTGTCCTAGTGAAAAGGAATGTGGCTTTAACATGCACTAAGACATGGGCCGACCCGATGGGCCGTTTCGCGGTAGTTGAGGCCACCTGGGAGGGCAAACCGCTGAATATAATTTCAGTCTACATCCCTCCTGCTCTCGGCACAGCCGCATTACAGACCTTACAGTGTCTGATGCTCGACCTCCCGCAGGGGCCCATGCTCATCGGCGGCGACTTTAATATGACAATGCACGATGCGCTAGATCGGCGCCCCCGACGTCCCTCCCACAGGTCGACCACTGACCTATATGATTTCACTCTAACAATGGGGCTTGAAGACCTGTGGCGCCTCTCCCATCCGACTACTTCATACTTCACGCACTACTCCAATGCCCATAATAGCAGCTCTCGCATCGACTACCTCTTCTCCCCTACTACTGATTTGGAATTCTTTCACCATCCGGAGGGACTTCCCAGAGGAATCTCCGACCACTCCCCACTCACTGTGCAGTTTACACACCACCGCCAAACGGCACGCGGTCCCATAATTATCACACCCTGGCTCTTGAGAATCCCTGACATTAAGGACAGCTTGCTGGAGCACACTGAATACTACTTTACCGAAAACGTAGGATCGGTGGCTTCGGCCATAACGATATGGGAAGCATACAAGGTGGTGCTCAAAGGTAAAGCGCTAGCCCTTAAGATTGGCTATATTCATAAACAAAATGAACACCTGTTGCAAGTAGAAACAGACCTCGCTACCCTAGAGTCCCTCCACAACACAAACCCCACAGAGGAAACATCGGCCCGTCTCAGCGCTAAACAAATGGAGTATAACGGTCTAGCTCTTGAAAAGGCACAGGCCAAGCTCTTGAAAACCCGTCACCGAATCTATGAATTGGGAGACAGAGCAGGCAAGATGCTTGCATGGCTCGAAAAACGGGAACAGGGCTCCCGCTGGGTCACAGAATTGACCCTCCCAGATCAATCTACTGTCACAGACCCGGGTGATATAGCGGAGGCCTTCGCCACTCACCTGGAAGGGATCTACACTGCCAGGGCCCACTATAACGTGGAGGAATCTAAATTACTCCTTGCAGAAATGCGGCTTCCCACCCTCTGCGAATCTGATTTACAGGGACTAGAGGCTGACCTCACGACGGAGGAAGTCGGAGATGCCTTGTTTGCCATCCAATCTGGCAAAGCTATGGGCCCCAATGGCGTCCCGATGGAATTCCTGAAGGGCATGGCAGGAGAGATCCTCCCTCACCTGAAGGCAATGTTCGAGGAGAGCCGGGAGGTTGGGTGCCTACCACCGGATCAGCGACTGGCATCGATTGTGGTCATTCGTAAGCCTAATAAACCAGCTGCTGACTGTGGCTCCTACCGACCTATCTCTCTCATTAATGCTGAGGTTAAGGTACTCGCTAAGCTCCTTGCCACCAGACTCATGACAGTCCTCCCTGCCTTGATACACGAAGATCAATCAGGCTTCCTTCCGGGCCGCAATACTGCGCTCAATCTCCGTCGAGTCCATAATGTTATGAGTAGGATACCGCTGCTCCATGACGATGCAGCTATCCTCTCCTTAGACGCAACGCTTGCCTTCGATTCCATCGAATGGTCTTACCTATTCGAGGTGCTCGTCCGCTTCGGCTTTGGCCCCAAATTCATACAGTGGATCCGGCTACTCTATACTGATCTCTGGGGACAGGTCTATGTTAACGGGCACACGTCTAGGCGTTTTCCCTTGCACAGAGGTACGAGACAGGGATGCCCTCTGTCCCCCCTGTTATTTACACTTACTCTCGAACCTCTGGCCCATTGGATTAGATCCGACAACTCCATCCGTGGCCTACGATGGACTGACGACACGATCGATAAAATTTCACTGTACGCAGATGACATCCTTGTATATCTTTCCTCCCCTAAGTCTTCTCTCAATAGCCTGCTACATGTGATCACTAACTTTGGCAAATACTCCGGCTTCTCCATTAACTGGTCTAAATCCGTGCTATATGTCCTACATGGTCCGCCCCCACCCCTCCCACGGGGCTACTCTATCGAAATCGCCCGTGAAGGATTTAAATACCTTGGCATTTTTGTCACCCCAGACCCCCAACTATTTTATGATCGTAACCTTAAAGGCCCACTTCAGAGACTACATACTGACATCACACACTGGAGATCGCTCCCCCTCTCCCTCCCAGGTAGAGCTGCCCTATTTAAGATGCTCGCGCTCCCTCGATTCCTATATGCCCTACAGAATTGCCCTTTCCCCATAGCTGACTCCTATTTTAAATTAATTGAAGGAGACCTCCGCCTTCTGCATTGGGATGGCGGCTCCCCCCGCATCGCTTTGGCCTCGCTCACGCAGGGATGGTACGATGGAGGTATCGCCCTTCCCAATGTTCGCCTATATTATTGGGCAACTCAATTAGTCACCACCAACTCGTGGATATATGGCTCACCCACGAACCCTGCTTTCCACCTGGAGAAATATCAAACAGGCCGCGGTGGCTACCTCGAGGCTCTATACGGCAAACATTCCCGCTCCCATTATATAGGCCCGATGTCCCACACACTGTCGATTTGGCACCGCGCAAACAAACGACTCGGATGGGCTGACACCCTTACACTGTCCACTCCACTATGGACCTCATACAAACTGGGCACCCTCTGTCACTATCAAGGCTTTGATAAATGGGACACAATCAGCATATCCACGATCAGCGACATGCTTCGCAAGGGCAGAATATTGACATTCGCAGAGCTACAGAAAACGTATGACCTGGCGCAATCCGAAACCTTCCGCTACCTCCAAATTAAACACGCCTTACTCACCAATGTCCCAAACCTCTCTTCCCTCCCACAGTCCTCGCCCCTTGAAGACAGACTCCTGTCGGAACCTCTCCAGGCCAAAGCGATATCCTGTACCTATCGCAAACTATGCAACAACATACCAAACACCTTCCACCTCCTCCGAGATAAATGGCAGAATGACGTCGGGACCCTTGATGATACAGAGTGGCAGTCGGCACTGATGTCTCCATGCGAGTCGGCCATCAGTCACAGATTTAGATTAATACAGCTCAAAATACTACACAGAACATACATGTCCGGTCCTCTCCTTGCTAAACTTGGCCGACGCCCCTCTGATCTCTGCCTCCGCACCTGTGGTCGTGCGGGGACCTTCTACCACACTCTTTGGGATTGCCCCGCGATCCAAAACCTCTGGACCCGAGCCATTCAGAAAATGACCGATGCACTGGGTAAGCCGGTCCCCCTTACTCCCAAGTGTGCTCTTCTCAATGTATGGGACCCCACAGACTTAACTGCAATAGAAATACGATGGGCGGCTCTCGGCTTCCTCTTATTGAAGCATGAGATTGCCATGAAGTGGGGCTCACCACAAACCCCGCTCCTGATTAGGTGGGTGGCCGCTATGGACATGTGCATGCTGTCTGAAAAAACGGTCTACAAGATCAGAGGATGCCCTGGGGTCTGGGATAGGAAGTGGGGTCGGTGGAACGCCTACAGAGGCGAATTGTGTACTTCTCCATCAGCAGATATGGAAATGGCCAGGCCTGCCATCCCTCCGTGAGTGTGATTGTGGTTATTGCTGTACAGTACGTGCTCCATGACGACATTGTTGCTGAGATTGTTTTGGTAAATATTTCTCTGCCCTTGTTCAGTTACTTATGTTAACACAAAAGGAAAAACCATAGACCGTTAAGTTTTCAGAAATACACCGCTCAATGATCTGTATACACCCTACCCTTGCACGCCGCCGGGCCCCTGGGATATCGGCAGAAAGGCTGTGTTACTCAAACACTGATGCAAAGGTACCTCAACAGAACGCTGCCGGCCCGTGGGGTTGTAGGCACTATGCTGTGTCATTGTATAAACTATGCAATAAAGGTCTTTGGAAAAAAAAAAATCCTTACAGAACTAAAACCTCACTATACATTCAGTACTCTACCTTCCTTCCCCCCTCCCCTAATCCCACCCTCCTTATACATACCATTCAACCTTCAACATAATAAACACTGTACTTCTGTGATTGACTCATGTTAAACTTCCCCTTCTGGCTAGCAGTTAACTAATTGAACTGTACTCAACTTGTTATTCCTAAGATGTAACATTTTAACTCCAGGACTTCTGATGTGGTCTTGTTGAGACCCTCTCTTTCTGCCTGCTTATCCCAAATTAACCAAAATAACCTTAATTGAAGATGTGCAAACTTGTAGGCTAACCACCCTTTCGACACACCTGTCTCAAGCGACAACCAATACAATTTATTCCACCAACGCACCTGCTGCAACTAGCCTGCCAAAATCATAACCATCCCTTTCAAATTATCCTTTTCCAAACGCTATATATGGGGGTGGGAGGATAGGACAAACTGGTCCTACAATAAGATGGGCTGCCACAGTGGATACCTAATACAAAATGGTGGGATGCAGCCCAAAATAGCCAACTATATACCCTTGGGTTACAACCTTTACTGGAAGTAGCCCAATACAAGCCTAGTCATCTAGACTGTGTTTGATTCCCCCAATAAACCTGGGGGATAGACCTCCATTCGGTAGTCTGTCCCGTAAAGCCCTATTTGGCAAAATGGGACGCCTGCAAATCACTGACTCACCGTTTGTGTGGGAAAGGGTGCTTTCTTGAAACAGGTGCATATTACATCAAACATCCTCGGCCAATGCCTTACAGAACTGAAACCTCACTCTACAATCAATACTCATTCCTTCCCTCTCCCTCCCCCTCCCCTAATCCCATCCTCCGTATACATACCGTTCAAACTTTAACTTGATACACACTGTACTTCTGTGATTAGCTAACTGTAAAATTCCCCTTCTTCCTAGCAGTTAACTAATTAACTGGTGCTCAATCTGTTATTCATAAGACTTAACATTTTAACTCCAGGAATTCTGGTGAGGTCTTGTTGAGACCCTCCCTTTCTGCCTGCTCATCCATTATTAACCAAAATAACCTTAATTGAAGGCCTGCAAACTTGTGGGTCAACCACCAACAGAAAAGTGCATCAATCTGACTTTTCTTGCCCTTCCCATCAGCAACAATTCACTTCTGTATCTGCAAAGGTCTTACCAAAAACTCCTTCAACTACAACAAATAGAATTTCATCTCATAGTCTGACCGATGTACTTCATCGTCCCCAAAGAACTCAACTTCCTCATAATGTAAATCAACATACCTATGCCTTCATCAGTATAAAAAAAAACACATTTCCCCATTACTTTCCTCCGGGCGCTGTCTTTGGCTGATGACTGGCTGCACCTCTCCAACATCTCCTAGGGATAAACTCCATCCATGCTATAAATAGCCTGACCACTGCGCTCGTATCTCCCCGAGATCCTGTTTCATGTACCGCAAATGTGCCAAAACGTTCTCCACCACGATTTTGTTCTCTCCTAAGTGAATCATCAAAATGTTCAGGCAAGTGTTGGTTGGCACAATCATAATAAGCTTGGATAATAGTTCCTTCCAACTCATGGCCTCATGACCAAACCAGTCCACTGTCAAAATGTTCACTGAAAACCAACATTCCTATACACTGGACTCCTCTCCACCGCCCAAACTGCCCACTACATGAAGGAGTGTCCAACTATCCACACTGTCAAGCCAGCAGCCAAAAGGACTGGGACCAAACCTGGAGAAAAAAAAAACATGCCATCTGGCTAACATTAGCCCCCCTTCCCTTTCACTATTCCTTACATATCTCTGAAAAACATGTTATGACCACCTACCCAGCCCTATTATCTGTTCCCTACACCAACCCCTTTTTTTTGCCTCCGTTGCTGCCTCAAGCCTAACAATGCATGCCAAAGTCGGTAGGCTAAAACCCCTGCTTCGTTATTGCCCTTCTCAATACTGCTAGCAGTTGAAAAGTGGTGACCCGGTCCCCTTGTCGGTGTTTGAAAACCCCCCTACCAATGTCCCCACTTGTGCTTTCAGTTTCTTGTCCCAGGTCACAGGGCAAATCCCTTCCACCTGAGTCTGTAACACGACAGACTTTCCTTTTGTCTTCTTGTCTGTCTTTGACCTAAGTAAACGTATTTTCAAGCTAGTGCGCCGAAACCCATCATCCTCTCATCTCTAAAGGGGGATACCTTGATCACCTAAAGGTTCTAACACTCTAAAAGCCCCGAAAATCATCCACCTCATCAGCCTGGAGAAAAGAACAACTTCAAAGTGCGACAAGCACTATTCCGGTAAACTATGGATCACACTGCAAAAAACTGGCCAAGAAAGAAGCTTCCTCTTGGGACCTGCTTTCCCTGGCTCCCTAGCCCAAACTTCTAACAGTCTTCTGCCCAACTTTCCTGCTGTTGGAGTATAGCCCCCAAAAACCTTTCCCATAAAGGCAATGCCCACTAACTTCCTTGTGATTGTAACTCTGGACAGACCCATCTTTGTCAGGTATAATTGTCATCTTCTTGTGTTTGCTTTGTTTGCCTAAAGTTGGCAGGGTATGCCCAGACATGGGTCCCTTGCTCACTTTGCCACTGGATTCAAGCTAGCATGGCTGATATGGGGTGTTACCCTGAAACCGGTCCCAGGATGCCTGTTTCCGGATCAGGGAAGACCTGGCTTGTCTGTTCGGGCTGGACAGATTGAAGACTGATTTGCATATGGCTGGGTCTGAACTAAGGTGGTGAAGTGAGCTAAAGAATGATGATGGATTCAAACCAGATCAGTGACTGGGGAGAGTGTCTGAAAAGTTTCAGCGCTCCGTCTATCATCTCCTTGTGTTTGCTTTGTTCACCCTAAGTTAGCAGGGTATGTCCAGACATGTTTCCCTTGCTCACTTTGCCACGGGATTCAACCTAGCCTGGATGATGAGGGGTGTTACCCTGTAACCAGTCCCAGGATGCTGGTTTCTGGTTCAGGGAAGGCCTGGCTTGGCAGTTCAGGTTGGACTGTTCCCATGAGGCATAGGTCAGTGACTGGGGGTGAGGGTCTGAAAAGTTTTAGCGCTCCGTCTATCATCTCCTAGTGTTTGCTTTCTTTGCCCTAAGTTGGCAGGGTATGCCCAAACGTGGGTTTCTTGCTCACTTTGCCTCTGGATTCAAGGTAGCCTGTCTGATGAGGCATGTTACCCCAAAACTGGTTCCAGGATGCTTGTTTCTGGTTCAGGGAAGACCTGGCTTGGCAGTTAGGGCTGAACTGTTCCCATGAGGCACAGGGTCAAGACTGATTTAAATATAGCTAGGTCTGAACTGAGGTGGCGAAGTGAGTTAAAGAACAATGATGAATTCATCCCAGATCAGGGACTGGGGTGAGTGTCTGAAAAGTTTCAGTGCTCTCTCCATCATCTCCTTGTGTTTGCTTTGTTCACCCTAAGTTGTCAGGGCATGCCCAGATGTGAGTCCCTTGCTCATTTTGCCACTGGATTCAAGCTAGCCTGGCTGATGAGGGGTGTTACCCCGAAACTGGTCGCAGGATGCTTGTTTTCGGTTCAGGGAAGACCTGTCTTGGCAGTTTGGGCCGGACTGTTCCCGTGAGGCACAGGGTCCAGATTGATTTGCAAATAGCTGGGTCTGAACTGAGGCGGCAAAGTGAGCTAAAGAACAATGATAGATTCAACCCAGATCAGTGACTGGGGGTGAGTGTCTGAAAAGTTTCAGCGCTCCGTCCATCATCTCCTTGTGTTTGCTTTGTTCGCCCTAAGTTGGCAGGGTGTGCCCAAACGTGGGTTCCTTGCTCACTTTGTCACTGGAT
This sequence comes from Lissotriton helveticus, assembly GCF_964261635.1. Taxonomy (NCBI): domain Eukaryota; kingdom Metazoa; phylum Chordata; class Amphibia; order Caudata; family Salamandridae; genus Lissotriton; species Lissotriton helveticus. Next base: position 630,196,534 of record NC_136070.1, read on the forward strand.
TTAAGTTAGCCTGGCTGATTAGCGGTATTACCCCGAAACCAGTACCAGGATGCTTGTTTCTGGTTCAGGGAAGACCTGGCTTTGCAGTTCAGGCTAAACTGTTCCCATGAGGCACAAATTCAAGACTGATTTGCATATAGCTGGGTCTGAACTGAGGTGGCGAAGTGAGCTGAAGAATGATAATGGATTCAACCCAGATCAGTGACTAGGGATAAATGACTGAAATGTTTCAACACTCTGTCCATCATCCCCTTGTGTTTGCTTTGTAATAGAAATTGTGCCCCATCCTCAACTCCGTCCCACACTTTTGCACAGTGACGAGCTTTCTGAAAGCAAAAACTCACCTCAAGCCTAGTAATATGCTGCATGAGTAGGCCCTGCCATGGACCCTACTACCAGTTGGCACATTCTTTTTCTACCACTGTCCCTAAAGCCAGCACCATCTGATTTCTGCCTCTGTAACAAGTCCATAGAACCTCTCCCACTGCGAACAAGTGAGAAAATTTGCAATGTCATTGTCCACACCCGGTATGTGCTTGCTTCAAACAAAATGTCCTGACTCAAGTATTCTAGGAAGAACACCTTCAGCAACTTGAGGACCTTTTCATCTTTTGCTGACTGCCTGTTGACCCCTTGTACCACATCCATGTTATCTATCTGGAAGAGGACTTTCTTATGTTGCGGCGAGGATTCCCACAATGTGACAGCTACAACTAGTGTAAAGAACTCTTAAAAATGCAATGTTCCTTCTCCCAAGTTTCCAACATTCAAGCCATTCCTCTGCACATCATCAACCCTGTCAGTAAAGACCAAAACCTATCCCACATGAGGCATCAGAGAAAATCTGAACACCCCAGTTAAACATCTGTGGGGCTGCAATTGGAATGCCATGGAATGACTCTAAAGAGATTCACCACATCCGCAGATCTGCCTTCACCCCTGTAGATAATGTCACAAGATGGTTGGTAGGATAGCGCTTGTCCCTATCTCCTGCAGAATGTCCGACTTGCCGGGTTAGGTGACCTAAAAGCACTTGAATCTCTCTGACCCTCAACTTCTGTTTTGTCAACATGGTGTCTAACAGTGCCTGCATCTTCAATTTATGTACAATGGTTGGTGTTTCATCATGGCTAGTGAATCCAGCTCAATTCCTAGAAATTATATGACATTTACTGAACTTACTGTCTTTTCCGAGGCAAATGTTACCCCCATGTCCACCCTGAGCTCCTGTAAACTTACTAGAAGCCATTGGCAGTCTGCAGAACTGGAGTATGTGACCAGAAAAAAGGTCATTGGGAGAGTGAGTCACTTTCTTGTCACCGGTTGTTTCCATTAACAGCCACTGCAGAAATGTGCTGAAACGCTCAGAGTGTGCACAAAATTGAACAACCGATAGGGAGAGCCTTGTCCACGTACCATGAACCTCCAAATTAGATACCCAGCAATCAGAAATCATCTGGATGGACGGGAAGTAATCTAAATGCAGATTTTTATATCACATTTGGCCATGTAAGCACTTACTACCGCTTGTTCCCTCATGGCCGCTGCTACATCCACTGAGGAGTAAGATACGGAAGTTAGTTTACTCCTCACCATGAAGTCGTTGATCGACAGCCCATGACAGATGTTGGATGAGCCTAAACTGTCCCAACTCTTTCTTGGATACTAGCCTATCAGAGGAATAATTAGATCATCTATTAGCTGTAGGAAGCTGGCTCCGTATATACTATACCAAAATGAGGTACAGTGTGCAGTGTACAGTGGAACCCCGAAGGTAGGCAGAGGTAAAAAAGTAGACAGCACCTTATTCTTTATTTGTGGTAGCGTGGGCAAGCACTAAGGCTTTATCAGAGTGTAGTGTTAAAAATGTGTTGTACACACTCAGGCAGCAAATGATGGCACACTCAAAGACTGTACTCAGACCAATTTGTTTGTAAAAAAAGTATTACTTAGTTATATTTATTTCCTAGAACCAAGCAAGCCTGGCACAGGTAAGTGTAAATGACACTTTTCATGGCAGGTTGACCAATACAATCAAGCTGAATAAAAAAATGACTTTGTTACAGGTTTGTAAATACTTGGAATACAGTTGAAATTACTGTTAGATTAATTTTGATTTCTTTACAAATTACTGCATGAATTACTTTTACTACTCAGTGTGATATGCCCATATATCGTACTGGGACATTTCCTAGAGAAAGGTAAGTAAAGCTGTTTTAGATATTTACAGCTTTTCAAGTTCTCATACAAAACCAACTCTACACTTAAAAACAATTTTCACAATTAACCAGTCAATGCAGTCCTATGGGAAGAAAGGTAGTTATCGGCCTCAAGGTAAGTACTTCGGTTTGTGAGTTTGTTTTCTGGGGTTAGAACGAGGGTTCCCCACGGTCAAGGATGCACTCTCGAAGCACCCTCAGTAGCACTAGGGCGGTCAAGTGCAGAGTGCTGAGGCCCAACGTTATCCAATAGGAGATAGGGGATCTCCAGTTGGTGGCTGCTCATGAGTAGGCTATATGGTTGTGCAAGCAAAGCTACTGGTGTTAGGCTCAGGGCAAAGGGGGATCCGAGTTACCACCCGAAGTACACCTGCAGCGGGTGCTGTGTGCAGGTTGCTGTTTTGGCATTGGATGTACTGTTGATTTCAATGGGGATTCTTCGGTTGCAACAAAGACTGCAGGCTCGGGGACAAAGAGCTTCTGGAGGTGACCACCAGTTGGAGAGGTAAGGTGGGATGCCTGGGTATGCTGGGACCCCTTGGTTAGGCCATCCAAGCTGTGGGGTGTTGGGTGCAGGTGTGTCTTTAGGGGTGTCTTTACGCGTCACGATTTCTTACCGGTTCCGGTCGCGGTCAGGGGGATCCTCCAGAAAGGGGCGGTAGGCTTTACTTTGAGATTCAAGGAAGGTCAGAGATCACCAGATCTCAGGTCAGTATAGCCGGGGAGACCTCCTCTGGGTGTTGGGCCACTCGAACTCAGGCCATGGTCTTCGGGTGCAAAGTGGTACAGACTTGTGGTTTTGGCTGAGGCCAGAGTCTGTGGGTGAGCAAATCTGCTGCTCATGGGAGACAAAGTCTTTGGCTTGGAAGGCAGGGCAGGTCCTCTGAGTTCTTTAGGTTGCTGGCTGCAGGACACACCAGGATTTTGCTGGAGCAGGTTTGAGGTGGGGACAGGCCGGTAGGGCTGGGGCCAAGTCAGTAGACTTTCTCCTCTTCTTAGTGCAGCACAGTTTCTTCGGTCCTTCTTCTTCTCTTCTTCATGTAAATTCTTGTCTGAGGAGGCAAGGTTTGGGTTGCCCCTAAATACTAGATTTAGGGGCATTACAGATAAGTAAAGGTTGGGACCAATGGGCCCCACGCTTGGGGTGGGTATACCCCCTATTACGCCACCCTCTGTTTGGCTTGGTCCACCATCTACAAGATGATGGGGACTGAGAGTTCTGCTTCACTTCGCCTCCCTCATCTGGGGTAGCTGAGGGTGGGGTTGGCAAAGGTGGGCACACCTTCCTTCCTCACTTGGTATTCCCACTGATTCTCCTGCCCAAAGTGGGGGTCAGAACTGTGGGAGCCATTTGTTGGAGGCAGCAAGGGGTTGGGGTAGCTCATAAAGGCAGCAAGCCTCCTCCCCCATCCTAGAGAGGAGACTTGGCACCTCGTCCAAGGATGTGCATTGTTTCAGACCACCGAGAGTAGCAAGCTCTTGACCTAGGGCCCAAAAATATGTCTGGTGATGGCAGCTGGCGAGCAGCCACTCAGCCAGGACACTAGAGTTAATTCGTTTTTCAGGGGGCATCTTCAAGATGCCCTCTGAGTGTTTTTTCATTAAATCCCACCATGGCATCAGTGTGTGTTTAATGTGCTGAGAAATTTGATACCAAACTTCCCAGTTTTCAGTAAAGCCATTGTGATGCTGTGGAGTTTGTAATGACAAACTCCCAGCACCATATAATCTTAATGGCATTACTGCACTTACAATGTCTAAGAATTGGCTTAGACACTGTAGGAGTACAGGGCTCATGCACCTGTACCCTCATCACTGGTATAGTACCCCCCAGCTAGAGGGGTGTCTGACCTATGCCAGGGCAGTGGGTTGTAGGTATGGGACATAGGCATGTGTGCCATGTCGACTCTTCACTTTGTTCTGTACCAAAACACGAAGCCTGCAATGGCAGTGTGTGTGTAAAGGTACAGGGCAAAATAAGTGCTGCAGCCCTTAGAGGCCTTCCCTGGCCACAGTGCCCTTGATACCTGTGGTGCCATTTACAAGGGACTGACAAGTGGCCAAATAGAGCCAGTTGGGTTTTGTCTCAATGCAGTTTAGGGAAAGAAAATAAGAAATGGGTACTTGATTGACAGGACCCAGGGCAAACTCAGTCAAAGTACATCAACAGTTTGGCAAAAAGAGGGGGTGGCCATACAAAAAGAGGACACTTTCTCACATTGGCCAACTGTGAAAAGGCCTTGCTATTCTTCCTTCATTTATTTCCTTGCGTAACTTGTAGCATTGCACCTGTGAGTGTGCCTTCCCAGACTTAAAATTTTCTGACGAATGCCTCGCCCTCGGATCTGTGTAACCCAATCTGAAACCCCATGTGAAACCCTCCTGCAATATGCAAGCATCCGCCCTATTCAGATAGGAGCCCAGCCAAAACGAGCATCTATCTAACCTAACAAGCATAAGAGCTTTTTCCCTGAGACTCCTGAGCACCCCTTCCCCTTCCATAGCCTACTGATGGAGCTGCTACTCCTCACCCAGAGTTCTGGTGCCATTGTGAACTGGGAGCATTCTGCCCTCCCAACGTCCATAGCAGTTGACCAGTGGGTGTCTCCCTGCACACTTGAGGCAACCCTTTATTGTAATCCCAACAGGCACCTTGTGTTCCTCCCTGTACTGTATTGTGGGTTCCCTGCACTGGTGGGACAGACCTTAAAGTGGCTGATACACTATAGGCAGACCACTAGCTGTGTAAATAGTCTTCGCAAACTTCGCTGAGCCCCTTGTTTGCTGCCACAGATCTGTTTCAAACTCCCCCACTTGGCTTCAGGGGCCGATACCATGCATGGTCTATATTCTTCATCATACTGACCACAGGCGTTGACATAAAATGAAATTTGGGCTTCACTTATCATGCCCATATATTTTTTAAAAGCCACCTCCGCTCGATATTTCTCACAGTAGACACTGGTATATATCAGGAATGATGCTGTCCAGTACTCAATGGTCATGGGTACTCTTGGCGGATTAGCCGACTCATATTCCTCCTCTTTGGAAACCTCTTTTGCCCTAAGCTCCCTATGCATAAACCTGAGCATGTCCACAAATACACCTTTCCAAAGTATCCCCTAGTTGACAACATCAAAAGAGCTCCTAATGGCTTTGTAACCCCCATATAGGAGAGTTTCCAGATCTTAAGCTCCCATTATAACCTCTTTCTACCCATGTGGGCACCATGACTGGAGCTGCCACTTTTAACACATTTGCTATCTTACCTGGCTGAAAGGTCGGAGCCCACTCAGAAGCCTGCCACCTTGCCAGTGTGTGATGTTGCTGTGTCCCATGTTGAGTCTGTGGCCATCCGGAAACCTGCAAACTAGCACTAGATGAGGGATTAGCATTACCCCCCTCCGACACAGTTCTTCTGTACCCTTCTGGTGGCACCACTAGTTTCTGCACCTCTGTATCCTCAATTTTTCCTTCTTCGAGACTACCATCTCCATAAGCCAAAACATCATTATGCCATGCAAGCCCTCCTACTGGACCAGTACCCTTGCCTGCCCTAGTGTAGCTGCTGTTGCCTCTCATCGGGCTACCATGCACCATCTCCTGAAGGGCCGTACCATACCCTTTCAGGTACCTGTGAAGTGGGTCCGATTGGACCCATACTGTCCCCAAGATATAGATGCTCCGTGCATGTGTTCAACCTGGCAAGGCCACACAAGACCTTCTTGCGCTATCTAAGGCATGGTCCCATGACGCCATCAGGTTAGTAATTCAATGCCATGCCTTCTTTCCCCTGGGGCAGACGAGCCGCACTGTGTTCACCCAGGTCTACTCCTTGGCGAACTGTCGGCGCCTGCAAAGAAGAGGTTGACCCTTATTTCCCAGCCTGGCATATACCTTTTGAGGCTAATGTGAAGTAAGACCTAATACCACGTCTGCCTCCTCCTCGACACTCCACTCCAGCATTACTGCCACAATTTGTGAAGCCCTGCCACATGGCTCCCCATGTGTGGGGACCCTCTCCTCTAACAGCCAAGTGAAACATCTAAGTACTCCGGCACACCTCCCACCTTGGCTCAGGATTCTGAGAACTGCCTACTCCCAGCCCACTCCCCCTTTACTCCCAGGCTTACTAGCCCCTCCATGTGCCCAGATCCATGACTCTGTCTTCCAGAATCTGCACGGGGTGCATATGCTCCCTCTACTTGCTTCATAACCACAAAAGACTATGACTCTGCATCATCATAAAGAGGGGGCCCACAAAATAAGGAGCCCTCCTCAGTCATCCCTCCCAGATCTTTCTGTGAAGGCAAATCAATGCTCCCATCCGGCCCTGCCCCTACTTCACTCTGTGCCAAGCCTTCCACGTCCACATCATGGAATATGGAGGACCCTGCCCCCCCCCTCCCTCCCTCCCACTTTCTCTCAGCCTGATTGCTTTACTTTCAGGGCCCTTTCCCCATGGGGCCTTCTTTTCTTGGCCTCCCACCCCAATTTATGTGTGTTTGTATGCGGCCCTTAATGCATACCAGTGATGTTGCCAGGCGTCTCAGGGGCAAGCACACCGGAATTGGGGCCAAAACACTGCATGAGGCTGCTCGTAACAGCCTCAACGACTGCGCAGTAAACACCTCCCCTGCTAGCAGGTCCAAGTGCCCGGCTTCCTTCTGGAGCCAGAGCGCTTCGTTCACCCGCCCGTGAAAAAACCTCTACACTTGCTACACTAAAGTTTGCAAAAATGCCTACTCTCACCTCTACAAAATTGTCCTAAAATAAAATACATCTGTGTGCACCTAATACAGAATGGTGGGTGGCAGCCCAAAATGACCAACTATATATCCTTGGGCTACGTGCTCTCTCTGATGTAGCCAACTTCAATCCTAGTCATCTAGACTGTGCCTGATTCTCCCAATACCCACGGGGGACAGACCTCCCTTCAGTCGTCTGTCCCCTGAAGCCCTAATCGGATTTAGGTCTCTTAACTGACTCATACGACATGACAGGGTGGCCAAATGTCAAAACCTTAGCCACAATGGGCTGGCTTTAAAGCTGGGTTGAAGGATCTTCAGCTCATACAGCCCCAAAACCAACTTTGATGCAACAGCATACAGTTGTCCTATAGACACATACACCTATGTGATACTGATGAAGTATCTGGAGGAGTTACATTTTTATCAGTTTCTCTTCAGAACTGCTTGTAGAGCTTCTAGATTTGTATCCAATATATTTGTAAAATTGTGCTCCAAAATGAACTGTTTTGCCATTTATTGAAAAAGAGCAGCTCTAACCCTTACTGGATCACTCAATGTGCTTTATTTGTGCAATATTGGTCTGGTATTAAAACTTTTCTAAGATGGCTTTAAGCTCCCTCTGCAGCTCTAGTGATTTTTGAATTGGAGTGGTGTGCAGGATGGGAACTAAATTGAAATATTTGGCACGAAATATGCCTAGTGGATGGCCATTTGAAAGATGCTTTCTGTTAGAGGTTCATGTTTGCTTTTGGAGGCGGCTGTCGACTCAGCCAGAACATTTAGATCTCTTAGTTCCTCTCTGTACTTGTAAATATGAAGTGGCATGAATAACTATATAAAAAAAGGAGGGATACAAGGTCCAGCACACATGCACCCTAGCTAAGACTGAAAAAAAAGAAACGTGAACAGTTCCCAATGGTGGTAGATAAATAAATAACTATATCTCCCTGTGCCCCAAAGTGTAAATATCTATAATGTGAATATGTAGCAATCGAGTGCTTGAATAATACACAGAAGTGGTAGAATATGGGTAGTTTTAGCGGATGCGCATTTCCCACAAATAGTCATAATTTCACTGCTGCTGCCCAGTCTGTGCCAGTCCTGTATGCTAGTGAACCTTGCTGAAAAAACAACTGCTATGTGAAAGCTAAAATGACAGGCACTATTGAGAGGAGCATTGAACATTGTTTTTTGTTTTTCGCTTCAGAGGGGCGGTGAATTTCTAAGGCTTGCTGTGGCCTCATATAAAATAGAAGGACACAGGCAGAGATCGGTAGGTGGTAGGTCTACTGAAAAAATTATAGCCTACGGCCCTAAGTCAATAGGGTTGACATGGGTATTTTAGGGTTGACAAGAGTATTTTAGGGTTGACAAGTATGGGAGCAGAAACTCAGACAACAAATCAATAACCCATATAGACACTCATGTACCAACTCAACAACCCATGCAGCCGCTTACACACCAATTGAGAGACTAATACAGACTTTCACACAGTTTAGTCACTAACCCATGCATTCAGTAGGACACGTTCAATCACTCACTTATACAGTCAGTCACGCACCTACTAAATAATCCCTTCAGGCACTTGTAAATCCACTCATTCTTCAATACATCTTGGCATAGATATATATGAAAAATATTTAAACTTTACAGAAACACACATTCACTGGATCATGTCATCAGTGATGTCATTTGAGATGTCATCAGTGATGTCACTGACCATGTCATGAGTGATGTAATATGTGATGTCATCAGCAGTGCATTGTGGACGTGCGAGTTATACTTATCTCAACTAACTATAACGGGTGAATTTCTCTGGTTTTATATGAGTCAAATGTCCAACTAACTAACGACCCTGAAGCCTATGGTTTTTTAGTGAATTTCAAAGGTTTTTTAAATGCTAATTCCTAACTATAACGTCTGTAAAACCTATGGTTTTTTCAGTGAAATTCGAAAGTTTTTAAAATGTTAATTTCATATTTTAATATTTATAAAACCTATATTCTTTCTATTTTTTTGTAATATTTTGGAAATCTATTATTTTTTTTAACTTTAAAAAGTATGTAATGTTTTATATCTTCAAAAACAAAATATGTATATCTTTGGGTTTGTTTTTGTTGAGAAAACTGGAGTCCCATACCGGTAGTGTACCAAGCTCCATCAGCACGTGAATCCTATCCGCCATATTGCTAAACTAGTAAATGATGCGCATTTTGTATCAGACGGGTTCGTGGCACTGCATCCCGCATAACATCATATACGTATGAGGTCGCGCCAGCTGCTACTTTGGTATGCAATGGGTACGCAGTACCAAGCCAAGTGTTTTGTCATGTACGTATGGGGTCGCGCCCGCTGCGCGTTGCGTATGAGACGAGTGCACGCTGCCAGGCCCTGTGTTATACCATAGACGTATGGTGTCGCGCTGGGTATGCCATTTCCTCATTTTTGTATGTCTCAAAATTATATCTAAATACCTTTAAAGTGTATATGAGAGCAAGCAATAATCTAAAATATTTAAAAAATTTAAACATTTATATATTTCTAACTGTAATAAACTTATATTATAGTAAATATATTTTCTCAAAATCGCGTCGGGTGCTGTCTCCTTGCGCGCTGGGTGCGCGATTGCCATGTGACCTCAAAAAAAAGCATTTGATTACTTCATAACATTTCCCATTGTAGCAGTTGGAGAATGCCAGCCATTTTAATCATTACAGCATTTGATGAGAACCACCTCTTCTGCTTAGAGAGCTTTTTTGAAAAACGTTTTTCTATGTACACATCTTACACTACACACAACATGCAACCATCATCTTCATAAATATTCATGGTCTGTAAAATAGCCTTCCAGCTGTGATAGCCATGCACCTAAAGTTACATAACCAAAGTTTTCCCCACTGCCAGAGGTAACATGGTTGCATACGTTGTCCACAGCACAATTTAATGTGGTACGGCCCAGGGGCAGTATCATGCATAAATAAGGAACACACCGACACAGATAGATAGTAGAAGTGGGTACGGGCACGTGCGCTCATCTCCTTTTTATTTCCAGGGCCACATATCCAGTGACATCTGTGCTGGATGCGTGTGGGATGAGTGTAAACCAGCCCTCGGAGAATAGTTGCTGCTAGCATCAACTACAACAGTAATCATTGGATCACACACAGAGATTCAATAATAAAAGGTTCAATAGTTTGTGCTGCAGTAAGGTAGGGACAGTAGATGTAAAATAATACACAAAATATTCTGTCGTAAAAGAACCATACTTGTGGTATACTGAGACACAGGCAGTAGATCTGAAATAATACACAAACAGATTGTATCATAAAGGGTCCATCAGTTCTAGTGCACTCAGATAGCCACATCAAAAACATTCAGCATGTGCACAGCCAACGATGATGCGTGCTGCGGGCGGGCCGTACTAGAAGCAATGTCTGTTGCCTACAGGACTACATCATATGCAATAACGACTCAATATGAATTGTGAACACTGCTGTCTGCAGTGTAAGCCAGAGAGAGTGGTCAGAATGGGCCCACAGCCATGTGGCATTGACTTGAGCTGCCCAGTTTGTAATACAAGAAGCAACAAAAAGTGTGTGTTGAGCCTGCGATGATGGGTATGCGTGGTGAGGACAGAGCGCACTGGAGCAATGTCTTTTGCCTACAGGACTGCATCATCTACAATAGCGACTCGATCTGAATTGTGAACACTGCTATCTACAGGGTAAATTGAAGGCAGTAGTCACCACAGACATCCATGAATACTTTTCTCACTTCCTCTTCATAAAATACAACAACATAAATTACCGAAAACTCTGCAATAAATAAATCAAACCAATTTGAATTGCGATCTCTGCTGTCCACAGTGTAGACTGTTATTCAGAGTTCTTTTTTACTACCAAGAAGAACTTGGTCATTGTACTAAACCTATAACTCATCTAAAAATAGTTCTTCAAGTAACTATACTAAAAGGATATTGTGTATATTTCAATAGACATTGTAGTTAGTTGCCTACTGGATTCTGTAATTAAACAATCACCTCTCGATCTGAATTGCGAGCCCTGCTGACCGCAGTGTAGGCCACAGGCAGTGGTCATTAACGCCTCACAGCCACGTGCCGTTAGATTCGGAAGCACGGAGTTGGTTGCACCTGATTGGAGGGGGTACACAGAAATCATCACAGACTTCAACTTCTGACATCCTCAATCATAGAATCAAGACCCCATTTCACTGTTCGGAACCTGCTGCACCGCGGTGTAGTCCAGCCACTGCAGTCGGCCAAGCCCAATAATGATGTGCAGCAGTTAGCTACGGAAGCACACATTGTGATGCACCTCAACGGAGGGACTTGTATGAAAACCAAGCAGCAAGTAACATCGGACATCGTCCATTGTGGGATCAAGACACTGTTTCACTGTTGGGACCTAGAGTTGGTTGCACCTGGTCAAAGGGAGTACCTTCATCTCCACTCTCAGATGCAGTGCTAACATCGTCCATTCTGAGATCAAGACACTGTTCCACTGTTGGTACCTGTTAGACTACTGTGTTAGTAGTATACAGAGCACTCCACGGTGCTGGGCCTCAGGCTGGGTGCTGTGTGCATGTGTCGGGGTAGCTACATATGACTTTATGGGGTGGACTCTGACTTGTTTTGTCAGTTGGCACCTTGTGGGTGTGATCATGAAGCCCTCACCCACCAACCTGGTTGGTGACATGCTTCATCATCGGGCCCACCCAGTAACACCTAATGTGTCCTGGGTGTGCTACGACGCCTGATTACAGCGGAGCTGGTATGTTACTGAGAGTGCAGTGTTGGGGTTTAGTGACGTGACAATTAAAACGGCTTGAAATTGAAATTAAATTTTAATAGCAGGGCCGCCGTCAGCGGTTAAAATAAGGCAAAAGGATGTTTGGTGGTAAGTTACGACCTCCTACATCTATTATGGGTCAACATGTTTGAGCCAGTGCCTTAGGATTAATCTGGCTTTCCTCAGGACCTTAATAAAAACGTGCTGGTGCAAATTAAAAAAGTGGAGTGTCATACATACTATGTGTTGCACTCGCTAGTGAAGTGAAGCGGCAAGGGGTGTTGTGAAGACGGCGCCACCGGTACACGGCAGGCTTTGACCAGAACGGCTGGCTCAACCCCTTGCCGCTTCACTCCAGGAAGCATCGGCTGCTAATTCTCAGCATATGCATGAGAAGTGAATCCCCCTCTCACACCTAGAAAAACACCTTAGCGAGTGTAACACATAGTCTCTATGACACTCCACTTTTTTAATTTGCACCAGCACGTTTTTATTAAGGTCCTGAGGAAAGCCAGATTAATCCTAAGGCACTGGCTGAAACATGTCGACCCATAATGGATGTAGGAGGTCGTAACTTACCACCAAACATGTTTTTGCCTCATTTTAACCGCTGACCCAGCTATTAAAATTTAATTTACCCTCGGGTACTGGGACCCCCGCCAAGCCGTTTTAATTGTCACGTCACTAAACCCCAACTCTGCACTCTCAGTAACATACCAGCTCCGCTGTAATCAGGCATCGTAGCACACCCGGGACACATTAGGTGTTACTGGGTGGGCCCGATGATGAAGCATGCCACCAACCAGGTTGGTGGGTGAGGGCTTCATGATCACACCCACAAGGTGCCAACTGACAAAACAAGTCAGAGTCCACCCCATAAAGTCATATGTAGCTAGTCTTTTTTGTTGAAACATATAATCCTACGGGGACTCGGACTAGCTAACTAGTCCTCTCTCTCTCTCTTGATACGCCTACATGTGTCGGGGTAGTCAGCGTTGATCTCAGGAGCCTTCTGAGCTCGCAGACCTCAGGCAGGACCTTCCACCGGCAAGTGGTAGGCCCTCTTTCACATACAGTGGTGTCAAAAGGTGAACTGTGAGGCATATGTGCACCGCAGCAGCCATGGCGGTTTCTGAGTACCAGCAGGCTGACAGCATCATTCACGCAGCCACCTTCACTCATGACGTCAGCCTCGTGGCGGTGTAAGCTGCGCAGACCTGGCACACACGTTCGCCATCCCCAAAGAGAACCACACCCAGAGAAACGTGCCTTTTCTTCACACCCCTACGCTAGCCTTGCGTACGCCGAGCCAGCCCACTACGCTAAAGATTTGGGAGGGGGGCACGTATGCGCTATGTTTCCGTAATCTTCCCTACTGACTGTACTATCATGGTTGCGTCCACTGTCCACTTCACTCAATAAACCATCAGTGTATGTTGACATGTACATGTCTGTGCTCTGCATACTCAAGTCTGTCCGGCACATCCCTTCAACACTTTGCATTGTATGCTTTTATAATCGAGTATCACTTGCCACCTTCCCACATACTTTGCTCCCATCTCTCCCTGCATTCTGTACTGTGTGGCAGAGGTGCCATGCCATGTTTGGTTTATGTACATGGCTAGCCACGGTTCCCACAGTACGTAGTGTTGTTGTGTCTGCTAGGTGTACATGTTGTTTGTCATGTTGTATGTAATTATATAAGGTAGCGCGTTTATTCACTAGCAGTGGTTTCTTCCATTTACATATGGCAGTCTTAAAGAGGATACAGAAGTTTTTCTCACAGGTTAAAAGTGCGACCACAATGGCAGTCATTCATTACTATGCAAGAATGTCCAACTGCACCACGCTTCTAAGCTTACAGACCCCAATCTTGCGTGCTTTCTTAAAAGCACGCCAACTTCCACAATCAGACCAACATTCACACAGCTTTCTAACTGCAGTTATCTGCTTCTTAATAACATGGACTGCTACTGAATGTGAGCTGGCATACCGTATGTCCTTACTGTTTCAAGCCAAGTAACTTCCTGTGGCAATGTCTATTCCCACTCACACAAAGTAACTCCCAAAGTTCAACTGGGTCTTCAACACCTACTTTGAAAACAGATTTCATTAAACTGAGCAAATTAAAAATGATTTTGTTTCAAACAGAAGAGTCCCTCACTTCGGCAAAATAAATTTATCGACTGCAGATTCCACAATCTTCAAGTAAAATACAGTCCCTTTTAAATATAAACGTCCCATTACACTTTTTGATTTGTTACACAATTTTCAAAATACATCTGACACTCAAGTTCTGGCACACTTTTTTAACACTGTCTCCCCCGGCCTTGTCACAGGCTTTCAAACTGTTTTTGGTATAATACCAGACTTCATTCATTCGATCATCTCTGTAATAACTGGAACATTGCCCATAATTTCCGCTCTCTTTGGGGCCATCCTACTACTATTTTTGCTTGTAAAAAATGGCTGCTCTCCCTGTGGTAACAAGCATGTCCAACAGAATACGCCTCTACGCGAAGCTACATCAATACCGTGTAAAAATGGAACAACTTTTTGGCTGTCTGCCTCTATCTATTATCGGAACCAGCTACAACATGACATTTATTTACACATATGCAATCTGTGTGTAACCATCTTTTTATTGCTAAACTTGCCCATTTGACTGGCGAATGGATGTATGCCTTGCCAACATCCCAACAATCGCTCCCGATATCCAGCAGGTAATAGAGTATCTTGAAAACCATGAACTTGATTGTTCAGGCAGTGGAGCAATGGTATATCAAACACAAAAAGGCATTGTGGCGGAATGGGATTTCTGCGCAGCCGCGAAAGATCTCCTGCAACATGCCACCTTTGACAGCATCGCAGATTGCCAACCAATTTAAATTGCCGCTCCAACATTTGGGGAACATTACTGTCCCTTCGAGGATATGAATTGGATCGCTTTGCTTTTCTCACACGATGACAACAATCGCCTCTTGGAACATTACGCATCTCAAGCCGTTGAAGAACTTCCGGACTGCAATCTCCAAGACGTAAGAAATTCACGTTATTCTGGGATTGATTTTTTCCAACTTTTTTGACTTTTTTCTATACATTTTTTTAATACACTTCAATGGAACTATTTTCATATAATAACTTTCTAAGTATGAACAGGCATTTGAACTCTGTTTTCATCATTGGCCTTTACGTCTCCAGACTAACCAGGCATGGGTGATGTATGGCCTATGCAAATACGCTATTTACTTGCTAAATTAGCCTAAACCAGACAACCATTTTGAAACCATGTCTATTCTTTGTGCACACATCTCTCTGCCTGCCTGTTACCCACAAAGCCCTTTCACACAAATTGGCTCATCCTCAGCCTCTGCTCACAAGCTGGCGATCAAGATAAAAAAACACAACATTGTTTAGGAACTATTTGGCACAGTGTGGTAATCATATCCTACCTTTATTTCCATTAGAGCTTAGGTTCGAATACAGCAGAAGCGGTTGGAGTTTGCCTCAGCTCTTGCATAAGAATATTTTTTTGAAGGCCTGAAGACAATAATGTATGGTTTGACGAGAAGGGTACCGAATGTGCTTCTGAGAAGCACAATGTTTGTGTTCCTCCCCAAAGTTCCGATGTGGGTAGAACTATAACCAATTCCAACACACACCAGATTGAATCTACTGTAGAAGAGATTGCTGATTGCTTTACTGTTGATAATTTTGTGTTTCAAAAAGGAACATGTAATGTGGAATTCACTGCTGCAGGAGCTTAAGTTTGAATACAGCAGAAGCGGTTGGAGTTTGTCTCAGCTGGATGCCTTAGCTCTTACACCTGTGGGTCCATTTATGGCTTTTAAATAAAGACACTTTTTATATAACTTGCAGTCTCCATCGCATTATTACACACAGCCACGTTCTTAGTTACACCTGATTTCACCATTTGTCTTCTGTGGCATTGCAACATTCTGCATTATATTCTTCACGATTATTTCTTTATTCCTGCTGGCTAAAACATGCATTCCCACTCCCTGTATAGTATAAACGCATAAACGCATACTAACACTACTCACACAGGTATGCTACAGTGGTCAGTATCCTACAGCACCCGCAGCACATCACTTTACAGTAATCAGCTCACGGCTTAGGCTCACGGTTTCATCCCCGAGTCTTCAGACCGGTAGGAGTGAGTAGTTTGCTTCCCACTCCTGCTATAGTATAAACGCATACTAATACTACCTGCACAGCTATGCTACAGCGGCAAGTAGGCTACAGCGCCCAGAGCACATCAGTTTACAGCACTCAGCCCACGGTTTAGGAGCACGGTTTCATCCCTGAGTGTACCGGCACCGCACCATCTCACTCTGGCCAAAACAGCACTTTCACACCGGTATGGGTGAATACTTCGCTTCACACTCCCTGTATAGCACACCCTAACCACCCCACAGAACTCACAGCGCTCCTACCCTCCTCTTTCCTACTTTTTTTACCCTTTTTTCCCCATACTCATTTCAACGGAATCACAAAATGGCTGCCAACATTTCCTAGTTGCAACCGTTCACAACCAATAACCAGCAAGCTCGTGCTCGTAACGCCTCAGCTAATCAGATGGCAGAATTCCCAAATATCGATATCTGTAAATTTCGATATTTCTCCAAAACCACTGAACGGATTTACACCAAATGAACAAAAGCGTGCTTTCTAGACCAAGAACCTTCTCCCTGCCAAATGTGGGGTAATTCCGTTCACCCATTCGACCTGTAACCTTGTCTAAAGTTTCCTATGGAAATTGCATGGAGAAAACATGTTTTGGGACCCCACTTTTTTTCTCAGCCCTCCCTTGACGGATCACCCCCAAACCTGCATTATATGAGCTGATAAGAACAAAGAATTAGTTTGGAAAATTTCATGAAGATTAATCAAACGACGCCAAAGTTATAAGCAAAACAAAAAATAGAAACTTGGTCCTAACTATAACTACCTACTGGCAACCGCTAGTAGGTAATATATATATATATATATGTGTATTTATATATATGTGTGTTCAGTGGGTCCCTTCACTGCATGGGTCCCTGCGGCTAACTACGATGACCAGCATGCAGTAGGGGAGCAGGCACAGCACAAGGAGCTTCGCACCTGTGAGGCAGAGGAGGGGCGTAATCACGTGACTGGGAGTAGTCACAGCTATTTAAACACCACAGCAAAGGACCCCTTACAAGAATACAACTGAAATGTGCACTGAGGAATCCATTTGAAAGATGAAACACGTCTGCTGAGGGTTTCAGGGACCCCTCAAGTTATAGTTAGGAATTACCATTTAAAAAACCTTAGAGGCTGTGGCCGGCCGACCCCTACAGGAAATTCCATTTCTCAGAAAGCAGCATCGCCCTTCCAACCTTTACGCGTCCCATATAACGCAAGTTCCACTGGAAGTTTGGGACCAAACTAATGTTAAGCACGATCTTACTACTTTCCCATCCCCACTCACTCCCCTGATGGACAACCCTGACTTTACGCCAGGCACCAATGCTGTGGCCTATGCGAGGTGGAGACCAGCTGGTTGTCGAGTCCTCTTCCATATGTACTCACCGGAACGGGTGATTCCTTTCATGCAGTTTCGGCAAACGTACGGAATGCCAGCGATTGAGCGGCTGCATTAGCTCCAGGTGCGACACTGGGCATTTAGTGAGCCGGTGCGCCCAGTGGCCGATAGACATCTCTTCCCCTATGAGCGCTGGCTGATCACCCTCACGACGGACAAAAAATTAATCTCTGACTTATACAAAATGTTACTAGCTGGGTACACACACACATATAGTGCTGGTAAGGCGCGTTGGGAAAGAGAGTTGGGTAGGACACCTAGCCATAAAGAGTGGGATTGGATATTTTATAGAGCGCGACATTCCGCATACCACATGGGGCTTACTGACACTCTCACTAAAATTGCAACTTACTGGTATTACACTCCGGAGCGTCTCCACGCAATGGATGGTACCAAGGATGCGACCTGCTGGCGGGGCTGCATCAGGTGGGCACGCTGGTCCACATCTTATGGGATTGTGTGCACCTTCAGGCATACTGGAGGCAGGTGTTGGATGCGGTGGATGCGCATTTTGAGACCGAAATCCCGCGTCTCCCCTCATACGTTCTTCTGGGACTCCCAAATCCTTTAACGTATCCTTAAGCTCTCGTAGAGGCCGGCTAATTGCTGTAGCACTGGGTTCCGCCATGCAAAGCATCCTTGCACACTGGCGCACCACCAATATCCCCGTATTTAATGGCTGGCTTCACCGACGGTGGCATGTACTTGGGACGGAAAAGCTTTCCTTAACCTTAGCGGGGATGGATCCAAATATGCAGAGTTATGGCAGCCTTTCTTGTTCCTATTGGCCTCGGAATTCTATGAGGTCACGTGTCCCCGATACCTCCGGCTACTTTGCCTTTCCGACACTGAGCATTCGAAAGTGGACTGAGAGTTGCAAGGGTATGAATGGTGGACTTGGAACACGGGTGGGGGGTGGAGAGGTGTGGGGGGAGGGGGGGTTTGTTGGTTTTCTTTCATTCTTTCTCTTTTGATAAATTTGATGTCGGCACAGCTTCCTTTGATGCAGATCAGACCACACTGGCACAGTTACTTTGCTTGTCTTCATTTGTCACCCTTTTCTTGTCATTTCAGAGGCGATGTGATGATTGTGATTAATGATGTTGTTTTTCTTTGTGCTGCAATTTTCAATAAAAAAGATTTAATACTAAAAAACCTTAGAAATTCACTGAAAAAAACATAGGTTTCAGGGGTGTTATAGTCAGCAGGACATTTCATGCGCACAAAGCCATTGAAATTCCTCCGTTATAGTTAGTTCTACTAACTATAACTCGCACGCCCGCAATCCACTACTGATGATGTCACATATTACATCATTAATGACATGATCAGTGACATCACTGATGACATCTCAAATGACATCACTGATGATATCACTGATGACATCATCCACGTGACAATCTGATACAACTCATCATACACTAGTATAACCTTTCAACACTCATTCTAAAATATGGAGTACCATATTTTAAACCATTGACACACCAATACAAGTTTCTAAAAACCCACTCAGTGATTCCTACATCTACACACACATCTAAACACTTACCTAAAGATTCACTCATACATGCTAACAAAGATCAATAGAACATTATTAAATATACTTATACACCTACATCCACATTTCACACCAGCACACATCAACTATTTATACATATTTGGATAGTCACACACCTCCCATCCAACCACACACAGATTCACTATCCTAACAAATACTCACTTAATTAATTAATACTAATATAGACTTTACATAGCTACTAACCAACTTATGTAGTAGTTTACATAACAAGGGATACAGTGAAACATATATTCACACAGTTTAGTCACTATCCCATATATTTAGTGAGACACTTTAAATTAGTCACTTAGACAGTCAATGACAGTGCTACTAAATCCTCCATCCAGACACTTATACATCCAGTCAGTCTACAATACAGATTGCTATGTATATAATATATATATAAATATCGAACCAAACCACATTCACTGGATGATGTCATCAGTGATGTCATCAGTGATGTCATTTGAGATGTCATCAGTGATGTCACTGACCATGTCATGAATGATGTAATATGTGACATCATCAGCAGTCAGTGTATTGCGGGCGCGCGAGTTATAGTTAGTAGAACTAACTATAACTGAGGAATTTCAATGGTTTTGTAGGCATGAAATGTCCTGCTAACTATAACACCCCTGAAACCTATGGTTTTTTCAGTGAATATATATATCTATATATATATTACCTACTGGCGGTCGCCAGTAGGTATATATAGTTAGGATTTTTTCCCTATGGGATTTTTGAAAATTCTATGTCTAATAACTTTGGCGTTTGTGGACGGAATTGGCTGAAATTTTCAGGAAAATGGCACATTTTGTTTCTGAGCAGCCCCCGAAAATTTCGGGGGGGTTCGTCAAGGGGGGGCCGAGAAAAAAGGGGGGTCCCAAAACGCGTTTTTCCCATGTTAATTTCCATAGGGCGGTTGGCCTCACTTTTAGCCCGAACGGCTGAATGGATTTGCACGAAACTTGGCAAAATTGTAGGGACTGGTAGCCCGATGTGCCTTTTGTAGGTCTCAATATATGTGCTCCAGTGGATTTTGAGAAATTAACGTTTAAAAAAAGATATATATCTGTAACAGCGGACTGGGCAGCGGCCCAGGACGCGTACTTGTCGCGCAACGGAGCTTTGTTAAGCGAAGCTGATTGGTTCTCCGGCGTCTGTCAACATTCCAAACAGTCCGTAGCGGCCGCCATCTTGTCTCTCGGTAGGATCGAGAGACAAGAGGAGGTCAAAACAAAGGGGGAAATAACTATAAGGGGGCATAGTAGATCCTCGCTGACCCCCTAGGTTTGATGTGGAGGTTTTAAAAGGGCCCCGCGGGGCAAAAAAAAATAATAATAATAATAATCGAACGGCTGAATGGATTTGCACGAAACTTGGCAAAATATTAGGGACTGGTAGCCCGATGTGCCTTTGCTAGGTCTCAATATATGTGATCCAGTGGATTTTAAGAAATTACCGTTCAAAAAAAGATATATATCTGTAACAGCGCTCCGCTTCGCGTAACGGAGGTTTGCGAAGCTGATTGGTCATTCTGTCACTGGGCTATAGTTGGGCTACATCTGGCTGATATTTGGGCTACATTTGTTTTTTTGTGTGTCTGGCGGCCATCTTTGGGCTACATTGGGCTACATTGGGCTACATTTGGGCTCCAACATATATATAGGCCAATGTAGCCCAATATATATTTTTCAAAGTTAATTTTCGTAAAAACCACTGGAGCATATATCTTGAGACATAGCAAAGGCACATCGGGCTACCAGTCCCTACAATTTTGCCAAGTTTCGTGGAAATCCATTCAGCCGTTCGAGCTAAAAGTGAGTCCAACCGCCCTATGGAAATGAAGGAAATGAATGGGTAATTTGTAATTAGCAAATAGCTCATCGCAAACTAGGAATGGTAAAGAATCGCTATTTATTCCTTAAAGTTCGCTATTTAGGAAATGCAAAAAACTTTGATGATACATATGGCGGTTCATCTCTAACAAGATAAGAAGCATAGGGATACATTTATGATGACTGGCGCATCACCAGGGATGTGTTAGTCATTCTGTGCCGCTGTTCCGTCACCTATGGTGTGCTGCATTTACAATGCGGCGCATCATGGGGCAAAAACAGCACAGATGCGTGATGTATCTGTGCCGTAAAGGTGGCGCATTGCTGGAGTTGTATCGCAAGTGTGATGAAGCTCCAGCAAGGGTCGGGGGTGCCCCTGTCGCAGGGTTTCTGTTCTCACACAGAACTGTGGACAGAGGATTGGAACCTCGGCGAATTAGGGTGTCCCAAAACTCACGTTAGTAATCAAAAACTCCTTAGCAAGCTAGGTACAGTGTCACATTGGATATAACAAACTCTCAATGTTTAGACAATCCAGAATATGAACTTATAGTACCTCAGGATACGTGGAACTCATGAACAGTCGGTCGTTATATATTTCTTAGAAACCAGAACATGGAGTTAAGAAGAACACATGTGTATTTGAAATGTTTATTTACTAATGCCGTCTTCACAGGCGTAGTATCTTAGATAATACAAGTACACATATTATCAGTAGCAAAATTACCAGCATAGTTACTAGTACATAAAAAGCGAATGGTGATAGTATGTTAACATGCTGTAAATGAATAAGAGTTAGCAACACTTATAAGCAGCCGCGGGCCGTGGAGGGAGTTACAGTGGGGCAGGGAGGCGGGGAGGGGGAGGGGCAAGGTAGAGAGGGCTCCACCCTGCTTCTCCCCCTCCCCGCCTCCCTGCCTCACCGTAACTCCCTCCACGGCCCGCGGCTGCTTATATCTCACCCTCCCTAATACACATATTATATTATTTGCTAAGAAGGTCTCTTTGTGTTGGTTTAGGGCGTGCCCATACTTTAGTGTCTTAGATTTGAAGGAATCACATCAGCATACACCAGCTCTCTCTTCATGTGAGCCGCATCAACTGTTGTGTATGTGTGTTCGGCAAAGCAATATAAAACCCGCCTCATGCCCAGAATTGGCAGAAGTTGCACTTATGTTATGAGTATGAAGTCGTGGAGATCAGACCTCATAACAATTCTGTATCGTGTTGTTCTTGAAACTTTAGCACTCGCTGTACAGATATAGTTTAACAAGCAAAGCAGATAGTAGAGCAATAACATATTATTCTCATGTAAACCACGATGAACTACTAGGTGGAAAGCTAAAGCAACAACTAAGTGTCGTGTGCAGAAGTTGCAAAAAAGGAAAAATGGCGTTTAAACCGGTAATGAGCCCATGCTAACTTAACACGGTGTAAAGATATCCAGGACCTAGATGACACCTCCCCATGATCCGGAAACGAACTGAATAAGATAATAGAAGTGCCATCTCATGAGAGCAGATTGCAAGTTTATATGTGGATGGTCCGCAAGGTAAAGCATTAAAAACTAGGAAAATTTAATGCTAAAGAAAAATAAAACAGCCAAGTACTTTATCGAGTCTTAAGCCAATAGGCAAGGTAAATAATAAAAACTTGACAAATAAGTCAATGAATTGTCAATGAAATGCTAGTACTCAGCATATCAAACATGAAAAAGGTCTATGACATAACTGTGTATGCAAAATAAGCTGCAACAGCCTCCAATAGGAAGTCACCGTCTTCATCCGAAAACAGTTCAGCCATCCAATTTAAAAGCGGAAAAGAACATACGTGCTCTCCCAGCACCGGATCCTCTATCACCATCAGAGGACAGCTCGGTGGGTTTTCAAGAAAGCTCTGTTCCAAGAAAGACTGTGCTGCCGCCAGTAAATTCCAGGGACCAAGTAGTCCATGCATCAATGCCACAGCCATAATCCTTTCGCCAGGACAAACCAACTCGTGAGTAATGATAGGAGTCATCAGCTGATTAAAGTCGACGTCAGGAGAAACCGGTCCGCAGAGACACAAATCAATGGCCCAATCGAAATCACAGGTCAGGCAGTGAAATACAGGCTGGACACAGGTGAAGTAGGAGAATCGAAAAGATAATCCATATGCCGTGCTTAATATCGCCAACGGCATTGTGCCATAATATTCTAGCATGCGATTGCGGAACAGTGTCAGCAGCTGCAGGGTGGGAGGTTGCATAGGAGGGACATCCATATTTAAAAATGTAAAAAAGCACAAGAGCGTCCGCTGGTAATGCAAGTAAAAATGCCAATCCACGAACCAGAGTGGAGAAAATAGAATGAAAGGAAGCAGGGATGAGTCCAAAGATTTTCTCAAATGAAGTCACGAGACCACTGGTAACAACTTTAAAAAAGTGCGCCAGGGACTTTGCGGAGGATGCGTTAAAGATAGTCGGAACCATCTTGCTGAATTTGAAAGGCAAATCTGAATTGAAAAGTGTGTGCACCTCTGTACGGGTGTTCGCTATGTGAAGCACGAAAGTTTCACGGGCCGAACTCAAGGCCACCTCTCTCTGAGACAAAAGAGCTCTTATTCTTGCCATGCCGTTGAAATCTGTCCCAAGGTTGGTATTTGTGGCCAGATTGAAAACTCCCTATGTTCATGTGTGGGAGGAAATAGAACATTTCTGCAGCAAATAACCCGTTCACTTACTGTTACGATAAAAGGAATACTTTTAATTAACTCAGAACAATCTTCATTATTGAGCATCAAATAACTACCATTTTCCAACAACTTGAACGTGGGGATGATAGCAGGAACTGGCGTGCCTTGCAACACGCAAGCCATATTTGGTCGGTGTTTGTTGCATGAACCGTGTAACTGTATGTGCCTACACATTAGTGAATGATCTGGCGTCTCAGTGCATTCCTCTCCATTCAGATAAACTTCTTGATCATCTTTGAAACATCTGTATGTGTATGGAAGCGACCAGACCTCATGAAGAAAAGCACTACCTAAAGGTTCATAACGACCTATTGGTATATATTTCATACAATTTGAAAACTTATATAAAGCAAAAGGCAGCGTTATTAAACCGTGGATAAGGCACGTTGCCAAAAAACCCGCAATCCTCTGCTGATGATGTCACTGAGCATGTCATGAATGATGTAATATGTGACATCATCAGCAGTGGATTACGGGTAATAGTATCTCTAGTTTACTCCCCTATAGCTGTCTTTCTTTTAACATAAGTGTCTGTTTCCTTCCCTTATACTTACTGTTTTTGGTTCGCTTCCGGTTCGCGTACCGGGGAGCGAACTGGGAAGCGAACTAAGAGAAATAGAGGTTGGCACAGTTCCAAATATTGTACCAATTTTTTAATAACGGGGAGGTAGTTCTGAAAAGAACTTTTTTTTTTATTTTTCAGAACATTTTTTTACTTTTTTTGAATTTTTCTGAACAGTTTTATATTTTTTGGGGGTTTTCTTGGAGGGGGCAATGAAAACGATTCATTGTAAAGGGCTCAACAGGAGCAACAAAACAAAAAAAAGAAGTATTTATTATTTTGGGCGTTTCGTACAAACTTGCATATGATAGTCAATAGCTCTGTTGATCAGAGTGATGCTTTTTTCTCCGTAGGAAATGAATCCATCGCAAAATACGCAGATGTGTTTTACATCACCAAATCTCATTTGTATATTTGGCACCATCTCCCTGCCCTCTGGTCCCGTTACTTCCGGTACAACAGATCTTCTGGCCATAATAGGGAGATTATCTAGGTCGTTCCGAAACTGTGCAGCACTGTAGTTGTTAGGATGCCACCTAGTCATATGGCGATGCATTGTGTAGTTTCCGAAACTGTATTTTTTGTCGGTCCCTCTGGACAGTCTATCTTGACATATAAGGCAAGTTACGTATCTTGCATTTACTTTTTTCTGACCTTTGGGAATTTTAAAAAATTGCCAAATGAAGTTTTCTTTCCGGTGAGACGTCCTGGGCTGCTCAGGCAAAAACTGCCTCTCTTCGTGCTCGTCCTCCTGTTCCTCTTCTTCCTCTCCTTGTTGAATTATAACTTGAGCAGGTGGTCCACTCTTCCTTGGATGTGGTGGAGGTGGTGGGGAAGCACCAGCTGAAGCTACTAAAGAAGCCATTGCTCAGTGATCACAAAGGGTCTTTCTCTCACAATGATGAAAGTCAGAGTGAGGAAAGAAGGAGGGATTTTCATCATTTGGGAAAAACAAGAGTTCTCAACCAATCAAAAGTGTTCATTTTAGATTATATGACCTAGTCTTACATCATTAGGAAACCAAAAGTGAAATGAACCAATGAAAAGTGTTATTACCAAGTCACATGACTTGCTGTGTTTACGTTAAGCGCTTTGCAGGGCCTCCCGGTTTGCTTCCAGAAACCTGCGCTTTGCGACTCGCTTCGCGTACCAGTTCGCTAACGTTGTACGTCATATGACGTATCACGCGACAACGTGAAACGTCATGCGGACGGGAGGCGTCACGATGTTGTTTTCTAAGGCGGCACTTGCGGTAAAGAAACGTTTACCGGCTCGCGGTCTATTTCGCGGCATCAAGGTCAGCTAACGGGAAGCTTCCCGATTCGCGAAGCGGGAACGAAGAAAAAAAAATATTTAAAAAAAAAAATATTCATAAACATATAAAATATATTTTGGGATTTAAAGAAGAATACATTTTACAGCTACAGATATTAGCTGTTAAAAAACCAATGAAATTCACAGAAAAAACCATAGGTTATAGACCATATATAGTTAGGAATTAGCATTTACAAAACCTTGAAAATTCACTGAAAAAACCATAGGTTATAGACCATATAGAGTTAGGAATTAGCATTTAGAAAACCTTATTTTACTCACACAAAACCATTGAAATTCCATATATAGTTAGTTGCACTAACTATATATCGCGCACCCGCAATCCACTGCTGATGATGTCACATATTACATCATTCATGACATGGTCAGTGACATCACTGATGACATCACTGATGACATCTCAAATGACATCACTGATGACATCACTGATGACATCTCAAATGACATCACTGATGACATCATGACACACCAATACCAGTTACTACATAAGCACTCACTGATTCCTACGTCTACACACACATTCACTCATTCACCCATACAATCACTCATACATACAGTCACTTATTATTACAACACTATCATATGCACTCATACACCTATGCAGACAGTCACACACTGCCACTCATCCATGGAGTTACTCACACACCAAGCCAGTCCTGTAAAGAATCAATCACACTTCCATTTCTTCATCTATACAGTTAAACACAGAACACCATACTTCAGTGACATCACTGATGACATCACTAATGACATCTGAAATGACATCACTGATGACATCTCAAATGACATCACTGATGACATCAAGACACACCAATACCAGTTACTACATACACACTCACTGATTCGTACGTCTACACACACATTCACTCATTCACCCATACAATTACTCATACATACAGTCACTTATTATTAGAACACTATCATATGCACTCATACACCTAGTCAGTCCTGTGAAGAATCAATCACACTTCGATTTCCTCATCTATAGTTAAACACAGAACACCATACTTTTCACACATATACTAACACATACTTACTCTCTTATACAATCACTGATACAAGTACACATTGATATGCACAGAGTCACACACCTCCC
Source organism: Lissotriton helveticus (assembly GCF_964261635.1). NCBI lineage: Eukaryota > Metazoa > Chordata > Amphibia > Caudata > Salamandridae > Lissotriton > Lissotriton helveticus. Next base: position 630,223,027 of record NC_136070.1, read on the forward strand.
AGCCAGCCACACACACACTCAGTCTTCCATACATCCAGTCATTCTTCAATATGTAAAACGTATTTAAACTTTACAAAAACACACAGACACTAGATGATGTCATCAGTGATGTCATTTGAGATGTCATCAGTGATGTCATCAGTGATGTCACTGACCATGTCATGAATGATGTAATATGTGACATCATCAGCAGTGGATTGCAGGTGCGCGATATATAGTTAGTGCAACTAACTATATATGGAATTTCAATGGTTTTGTGTGAGTAAAATAAGGTTTTCTAAATGCTAATTCCTAACTATATATGGTCTATAACCTATGGTTTTTTCAGTGAATTTTCAAGGTTTTGTAAATGCTAATTCCTAACTATATATGGTCTATAACCTATGGTTTTTTCTGTGAATATATATATATATTCACGGAACTTTGTTTCTTTATCCTGAATTCTCCAGAAAAACGAACACAGACCCAGACAGGTGATTTGCAATCTCCTTTATTTTGCGTGCATCACAATGACCGCCATGACGCGTTTGTGGCCCTATGAGCCCTTGTTCACATAACGTTGTTTTGGCAAGCCCCACCCATATAAAGTGCAATTGCAGATCATCTGACCACCAGGCCTAAGGACATGAACAACAGACTTCCGCAGCATTTCGAAATAATTCACTAGAAAGTTCTATGCAAATACTTTTTATACAATTAATTTCTAAATGGATGTAATTTAAAACCAAAGACCCACAATATATTTAAAATCATAAATAAAGCAGCACCAATGATGGAGTGCAAAAATTCAAGCATGTGCAACATTCCGCAAATAAATATACAGCAATACAAATAATTATTTAAAATGTACAAGTTCGCTTTAGAGTGTGCAAAATACGCTGTGTTTGTGCAAAACATACTGATGTCTAAGTATCTCTAACATCAGGGTTACTGCCACAGGACCATAAAGCCTGCGTAGGATTTACCTAGTTATATCCTACATTGGATGAGATACTAAACGGGTCTTTTACTGCTGATATCGGTTGACCCCCAACAGAATACTTGTTCCATCTCAGCTGCTTACTGTGGGTTAGATGTATACCCCTATATTTGTAGAGCCCTGGTTTCATAATAAAGCCCATGTGGGCAGATTAAAATTCCATAAGTGCGCTGCCTCCTAACTGCCTATCAAATGTGGTAAAAAAAATACTCTATATAAATATGAAAAAAGAGAAAAAAACGAGAAAATCTTATTTTTGTGTAGGTCATATAGATATAGATATATATCCAAAAAGACTCCTTTAGACTGAAGAAACAGAGGCCACACGGGCGAATTCTACTGGAAGCTTTTTACTGGGGTAGCAGGGCATAATGCATTTCAGCCATCATGGCCTTCGTCAAATGCCATCTAAACAAAATGGTGGCCCCACATCATTTTAAAATTGTCCATCAGCTTTCCCTTTGGTGGAAACACGCTCCGCCCCAGGTCATGTGATAGTGCACTCCATCGCTGCGCCTTAGAGCTGCAAGTTCCAGAGATCATTGCTTCTGGTGAGTGCTACATGAGGATTTTTGATTGTTATACTTGTGTGGGTTTTAGCATAGTGCAGGACAAAACGAGTTGAAGGCAGATGGTGCAATATTTGATTGGTGTGCGGTCCCAGGGTTTCCTCGAGTCCCCTTGGATGCTCCAACCCCCATTCCAAGTGTCCACCGAGCAGGGGCAGGGTAAACAATGTACCCTACCCTAAGTGAAGTCACAAACTGCGCTGCAGCTGCCCTTGCTTTGCTTGTCCTGTGGGGCGGGCCTGGGCCATTCCGATACCTCGGACAACAAAAAACACCTTGGCAGATGCAAAACCAGTGATGCTCAGGCCAACTTGTAGAGCGGGGCCTCTGTTAGCGCGTCTCTGGGTGACGCGTGCAATATCCAAAAAGACTCCTCCAGACTGAAGAAGCAGAGGCCACACGGGGGAATTCTATGGGAAGCTTTTTACTGGAGTCGCAGGGCATAATGCCTATATATAAATATCTCAAACAAAGACCTCCGAGTCAAAGGAGCCCCGACCCTGCAGGGCGGCCTCAATACAATGTGCACGGAGCAGCCCATCAAATCACAACCATGACAAAAAAGCTATGTGGCCCAGTTCCAGAGACATAGCATTTATTCCATAACACAGCAGCACCTCATGTTTTCATTTCCTTATGCGATTCGGTGTCCATTGCAGCCTTGATCACAGGTGAAAAAAATAAAAATGCAAAGTGTGTTTGTGCGTGCTGAAAACCCTTTTAATCACATTACTTAATGAAAAATAAATTTTCCATAGTGCATTGTAAAGTCATTTTGGATGTAAAGCAGGAATTTCTCATTTCAATCATAATTCTCAATTTATTCTTTTTACATGCACTGATGTTGGTGTGGAATCCTTTTTAAAGCAGCCATGTGAGTTCCCATGTTTGCTTAGTGCTCTAATACTATGATTGCCTTAGAACATACCAGTCCTCCAGAAAGATCAGAGCAGGAGGTAATCCCCTCTGAACCCCTTACTCACAGTCACATATTTGCTTCATTAGCGTACTCCTCTTACAGGCATGTGAGAGCAAGTGGGTCATGCTCCTGATTTGAACCAAACAAAGTCCTCCGAGTCAAAGGAGCCCCGACCCTGCAGGGCAGCCTTAATACAGATGTACTGCGTAGAGGTCCCATGTTTGCTTATAGATTTGAGCGATATATGGGACTGCATGCAACATGATTGATTGATGAACATGACCAAAGTATAGCCATTGTAGGGTTTAATAGTTATAAGCACTGTGATTTTTATGCCAACAAATATGTTCGAGTCGGATTGTCCATTTGGTATAATGATTTTTAGATCGCTGATTTTTACCATAACGCACTATTTTTGATTCAGAGTGGTTGGCCTGTCAAAAGTGCCTCTGGTATTTAAATGGAAACAGTCACGTGATAAACGGACTTGCCTACCATATCCATGAATAAGGACATTGGACCGAAACGCGTCGGGAGGCACTCTTTGTTTGTTATGTTCAGGTGGAATAAATTTGATTGAAAATGCTTGCAGTTGAATGTGTCCTTCTTTCTCCATGGGCATCGGAGAAATTGGATTAATAAATATAAATATATAGAACACAAATTACAACATTACGGAATCACAAAGACTAGCCCTGAAAACATTAATGAAAGACACGAAATTAATTGTGAAGCCCTCAGATAAGGGCGGGAATGTGGTTTTAATGACACGCGAATACTATAAACAGGAAGCATTAAGGCAGCTCTCAGATGAGAACTTTTACAACAAATGTATTAATGAAGTCTACCAGCAAAGCATCAAAGATTATGATACACTCATCGCTAAGTGGTATGACCAACATATGTTGAGCAGTGATGAACACCTGTTCTTACGTACGAACTGCCCTATGACTCCTACATTTTACCACCTCCCAAAATTACACAAAAATCGTGACTGTCCGCCTGGTCGCCCTATTATTTCTTCCATTGGAAGTCTTACAGAAAATATGTCTCGCTTTGTGGACCATACCTTATTTCCTTTGGTATCTAATTTGGATTCCTATGTGCGAGACACAAAAGACTTTCTGATGAAGATACAGAACTTAGTATGGGAACAGGAATACCTATTGATGGTATTAGATATCACTAGCCTATACACAATTATTGAACACCATCATGGACTAGAGGCTGTGAAATGGGCATTAGAACAACGCCAGCTACGATTTTCGAGACACAATACAATGATTCTCGAATTCGTAGAATTTTGCCTGACACACAATATTTTTCTGTTCGAAGAACAATTGTATATTCAGAAGTCTGGGACGGCGATGGGTACCTGCTTTTCCCCCAGCTACGCGAACCTGTTCGTGGGCTGGTGGGAGGAGCAGGTACCCAGGAGCTGTGTATCAGGAGAGGAAGAAGGAAAGGTCATTTGTTGGCATCGATATATTGATGACCTTTTCCTTGTGTGGAAAGGTAATTCTGAAACAGCATACGAATACATCAATGTCCTGAATAGAAACAACATCAATCTCCATTTCTCGGGAACAGTAAGTCCGGTGGCAGCGGACTATCTGGACCTTAGAATATATGTAGAGGAAGGACACCTCCACACTAATCTTTTCAGGAAACAAACTGCTGGCAACTCGACACTGCATGCCAGCAGCAGTCACCCCCCACAACTGATCAACAGCATCCCCTATGGGGAATTGTTGAGACTTCGTAGAAATTGTTCTAAACCATCTGATTTCGAAGCGGCCGCTTCGGAATGCGTATCCCGGTTCAGGGTTAGGGGGTACGGTAAGAAATTACTAAATAATACCCTCAACAGAGTTAGAAGAATAGAGAGACAGTCCCTTCTGACCAATAATCCTGAACAAGGGAATCGCAGAGCCATACCAGGTGATAACAAGGGCAAGTTCAGAGTCATAACCCCCTACTCATCAGGAGCCGAAACTTTTAGAGCTATGCTAAGGAAGAATTGGCATATTCTTCTTACAGATAATGTGCTCAAAGCAGATTTACCAACTCAGCCACTCCTAACCTTTAGCAAAGCCAGATCAATAGGCGACATGTTGGTGACGAGTCATCTTGAGAAAATGCCCCATAAAAGTAATACCTTAAGGGAGCAAAGAGGCTTTTACCCCTGCGGCCGCTGCAAAGCGTGCGCGGGTAGTAAACGGGTCCTCTCTTATGTCATCACTGATACTGGCAGGAAAATGAATATTAACAAATTCATCACCTGCAGTACCCAATATGCCGTCTACTGCCTACAGTGCCCCTGTGGCTTACGCTATATTGGGAGTACGATTAAAGAGATCAAGCTCAGAGTACTAGAGCATATGAGAGCCATCGATAAAGTAGACCAGGCATACCCGGTGGCTCGCCACTTTGCGGAGGCCCACAATCGAGACAGGAACAAACTCCAATATTTTGGCCTAGACGTTGTACCCCCAAATATACGTGGTGGTGACCGCCTACGCAGATTAAGGAGATTGGAGTCCCGATATATTATAGACCTTTCTACGAAACATCCTAAAGGCCTAAATAGTGGGGAGGAGATGGCTTTCCATCTAGGGAAATAACTTAGGAGATCTGAAAAGAACACTAGGTCGACATGATTCCAGGATGATAGCTCATTTCAAAAATCTGTAATTAGAACTTCTGAGTATCATCTTTCATGGAATAATTGTAGACCACTGTATATATTAGCTCTAGAAAATTCTGAAAATTCTGAAAACTTTGTCTGTGTGTTTGATCCATGTCATATACATACAATGGTGTGAGAGACCGTTTTATGCCAAATGAACCACAGTATCTAATCTGTTTTAGAAAATCTTCATATGAATTGAATATGAACTTGGCATGTATTTTGTGCTACAGATTTACAGAATGTCTATGTGGATTTGGATTCACACATGGGTTCATTATAAGAGACTTTTGCAAATTTATCTTTCCACTGTGCTTATATGTATATATGGATATATATATAATTCTGTGTTTCATTATACCTCTTCGGAGATTGATCTTTAAAATGAAACGTGAATTGCAGTTTAAACATATCTTCACATGACCTTTTGCTGCTGCACGCGACGCATCTCACAATATAACTCATGCACTCCACTTATAAGTCTCTCTTACCACAATGATGTTGAATTGTAAGTCCTTCATTTTGGTTATATACACTTCGACTATCCACTCTACTAGGGGACACCAGCCGATCCACGACTATATATTTTTGTCTATTTGAAGACCAGTATATATATGATGTATCATGCTTAGAATAAGGAGGCTGCCCATTTGTGGGCTTGAACGTTTCTGCTATTATGTTGCTTTGTTTGATGTTAATCAGCCTTACAAAAAACAAACATTGCAAGATGGCCGCCACTTTTCAATGTATGGTGCGAGTCCCCTTGTCGATGTCTATGCCTTATGGTTTGTGGGAGTGAACAACACAAAAAATGTTTAAAATAATGTCGGGTTTAAACATAGTGCATCACACACTGACGAAGGCAGACCGCCGAAACGCGTCTGTGTGCACCCCTCCGCTGAATAAAATCTAGCGTGTCGAAAACTCCATCCTCGAGTGCTGTTTTGTTCTTTCTGGGAAAGACTGAAAGGATTTGGAGCGTTATATATATATATATATATATATATATATATATATATATATATATATATTCACTGAAAAAACCATAGGTTTCACACATGTTATAGTTAGCTGGACATTTCACTCATACAAAACCATTGAAATTCCCCCGTTATAGTTAATTCAGCTAACTATAACTCGCACGCCCGCAATGCACTACTGATGACGTCACATATTACATCACTCATGGCATGGTCAGTGACATCACTCATGACATCACTGATGACATCTCAAATGACATCACTGGTGACATCACTGATGACATCATCCAGTGAAGTGCGTCTTTCTGAAAAATAAATATGTTTTATATATGTATATCTAAAGGTCGATGGAAGAAAAAATGTGTAAATAAATGTCTAAATGGATGTTTTTTTTGTAAAAATGATTGTATAACTGACTTATTAAGTGTATCTTAGTGAATACATGTATTAGCGAGTAATGTTTGAATATGAAAATATCTGTATCAGTGTCTCACTTTGTGTATAAGTGGCTGCATGGGTTGGTGACTAGCTACATGAGTGTTGATATGGGTTATTAGTTGGTTTTTAGAGTATCAGTATGACTGTCTGTATGGTTTGGTGGGGGGGTATTACTTACCGCATAGATGCATCAATGGGTGACTCACTGTTTGTATGTATTTTGAAGACAGCATGTGTGCAGGACTGTATGGGTCAATGAGTGTGTGTATGGGTGTGTTAGTGAGTGAATCACTGTCTCAATAGTATCTTTATGAGTAACTACATATGTGTTAAACTAGTATATGTGAGTATTGATGTATATAAGTGAGTATATGTGAGAGCGAGAGATTGTAAGAGTTCCTGTATAAATAAGTGTGTGTTTCTATAAGTGATTGTTTAAGAGAGTAAGTATGTGTACGATTCTGTAGAAGTAAGTGTAGTGGTGGGTGTATAGCTGTATATTGTGGAGAAGTGTGGCTCAATGGTTAGAGCAGGCAGACCTTGATGCAGAGCTCTGGCCAGGGACCAGGGTTCGATTCCCGCCTCGGCGGGTCTCCGGCTCATTAATTCCCCTGACTGGATATTCTCGCCTCAGTGCCTGTTCTGATCATGGGTCCCACGCTGCAACTCTGGGCAATAGCTGTCTCCACAACGGCCCCAAAAGCGCTGGGATGCCTGGCTGCACCTGGGGGGTGCCCAGGAGTGGACATTTCCCAGGAAAGCCAGGAAGGGTTCCTAAGCGGTATACAGACAGCGCCAGGACACCTCCGGGGGAGGTAGCTGTGCGCTTTACAAATTCCAACATTTACATTTACATTTATATGCAAGTAAATGAATGTTTGATAGTTTATTTGCGTGTGTGAGTTTGTGTGTGAGTAACTCTATAGATGAGTGTCCGTGTGTAATAAGATGTATAGGTGTATGACATATGATGAGTGAGTACCTGTATGAGTGCCTATATAGAACTGTTAGTGAATGACTGGATGTGTATGTAGATTTTGGAATTACTGAATAGGTTGTTCTAACTGGAATTGGTATCTCCATGTTTTTGAAAATTTTAGTTTCTATTTTTGAATGTGTGTATCAAGGGTTACATTACGCTGAGAGGAGGTCTGCCACTCTTTCACAAGGATGATGTCATCAGTGATGTCATCAGTGATGTCATTTGAGATGTCATCAGTGATGTCATTGTTACTGACCATGTCATGAGTGATGTAATATGTGACGTCATCAGCAGTGCATTTCGGGCGCGCGAGTTATAGTTAGCTGAATTAACTATAACGGGGGAATTTTAATGGTTTTGTATGAGTGAAATGTCCAGCTAACTATAACATGTGTGAAAACCTATGGTTTTTTCAGTGAATTTCTAAGGTTTTTTAAATGCTAATTCCTAACTATAACGTGTGTGAAACCTATGGTTTTTTCAGCGAATTTCTAAGGTTTTTTAAATGCAAATTTTTAACTATAACATGGCTTAAACCTATGGTTTTTTCAGTGAATTTTTAAGGTTTTTTAAATGCTAATTTTTAACTATAACGTGGCTGAAACCTATGGTTTTTTCAGTGAATTTCAAAGGCTTTGTAAATGATAATTTTTAAATGTATTAATTGTTATATTTTTTTATACAGATTTACTACATTATTTTAAACTATTTATTTTTAGATATTTTATTTTTTAAATTACATTACACATTTTTAATATAAATTGAAACAAAATGTTTTTAAAAATATTGAAATTGTAATATTTTTTTTATTTTTTTATTTATATATATTTTATATAGCAGAAAATGATATCCTATGGAAGGAAATTCAAGTTACTGGTAAATACAGTTAAATTTACTTTTCATCAATAGTAGTGAGCTAGATTGGGGAATTAATTCCTCTTCAATCCTGAGGTCCCCTGTGAGCCAACTAGCCCACCAGATACCTCCAGTATGCGCCAGGAGGCTGCATTGCAGAGACGTGTAATGAGGCCATGCCCTTTTTACACCTCTCTGCAACGCAGCCCCCGGGCGCGTTTGCAGAGGGGGAACTAATTCCCCTTGCATACTGGGGGTCAAAGGGGGCCAACTAGCCCACAAGGAATCTCCAATATGCGCCAGGGGGCTGCATTGAAGAGAGGTGTAATGAGGTCACACCCCTTTTCACACCTCTCTGCAATGCAGCCCCCGGGCGCGTTTGCAGAGGGGGAACTAATTCCCCTTGCATACTGGGGGTCCATGGGGGCCAACTAGCCCACCAGGAACTTCCAGTATGCGCCAGAGGGCCACATTGCAGAGAGGTGTAATGAGGCCACCCTCCTTTTTACACCTCTCTGCAATGCAACCCCCTGGTGCGTTTGCAGAGGGGGAACCAATTCCCCTTGCATACTGTGGGTCCATGGGGGCCAACTAGCCTACCTGGAACCTACAGTATGCTCCAGGGGGCTGCGTTGCTTTGCCCCGGGGGGTGGTGGTCCCCGGGGCAGTGTGGGGGGATTGGGCCCCCCCACACTTCTTTTTCACTATGCCCCTGGGATTTGGTCCCCCTGGGGGGTAATTTGAAAAAAATCAGAACGTTTTTTTTTTTTTTTAAATGGGGCCTTGGGGGGCCTTTTGGGACCACCTGAGCAGGCCTAGGAGGTCAAGCTGTTTCTACCCTGCCCCCTTTTTGCGTTCTACACGTTTGTTTTTCAGATTTCTTGTGTCTCGGTCTACCGAGCACAAGATGACTGCCAACACTTCCTGGTTTGGAGTGTGAATGAATTTGAATGAATTTGGGATTTATATAGCGCATGGCTGCCCGAAAGCGTCCCAGCGCTGAGATTGCAAACAGTCACTCAATGATAAAGGCTGAGGGGGAAATGGAGAGGTTATTGCGGGAAAAGGTGGGTTTTGAGAAGCTTTCGGAATTTCATATAATTAGGTTCAGACCGGAGTTGAATTGGGAGAGAGTTCCAGAGGGTTGCGGCTACCACCGAGAAACGGCGTCCGCCAGTACGAGCTCTTTTAGTTCGGTGAACCTTAGCCAGGTTGCCCTGTGCTGAACGTAGAGCTCTGTTAGGTGTGTATGGGTAGAGCATAGATTTCAGTATAGGGGGTCCTTGGTTTTGCATGGCTCTATGAGTGGTACATAGGGACTTGAATTTGACCCTTTCACGGATCGGCAGCCAGTGCAATGCCTTTAGGGTAGGTTTGGCTGAGACTCTACGGGGGGTGCCGGTAAGTATCCTTGCTGCGGCGTTTTGTGTTCGCTGCAGGACATTAAGCGTGGCTTCAGGGGCGGCCAGAAAAAGGGCATTGCAGTAGTCTAATCTTGATAGTATTAGACCTTGTATGAGCATTTTTTGAGAGGTTGCAGGGAGTAGAGGAAGGATCTTCTTAGTTGAACGGAGGAGACCAACACAGGTGCCAGCTGTTTTATTTGCCTGTGTTGTCATGGAGAGATTCCGTTCAAACCAAAAACCTAGACTTTTAATTTCCGTCTTGGGCTGGGGGATGGGTCCTAGGCAGGAAGGCCAAATAGCACTAGGGAGGGTTGGTGGTTTATGTCCCAGGAGCATAAGCTCGGTCTTTGAGCCATTGAGCTTAAGCCTTGAGTTGGACATCCAGGCATGTATACCTTCCAGGCAATCATGGAGGTTTTTGATTTTTTTCTTCCTCAAGTGAAAATGATACAATCATTTGGGTGTCGTCAGCATAGGTGACAGCTTTTATCCCAAAAGGGGAGACCACATCCTCCAGGGAGGCCATATAGGTATTAAATAGTGTAGGGCTCAATGAAGAGCCCTGAGGGACCCCACACTGGAGGGAAAGGATATCTGATCGAGCGTTCCCTTCACAAACTTGGAAGGTACGGTTTTCTAGGAAGGATGAAAGCCAGCAGAGTGCCGTGCTTCTCACTCCTAGTTCAGATAGTCGCTGGATTAAGATCTTGTGGTCCACCGTATCGAATGCGGCGCTTAGATCCAGGAGGAGCAGTAAAACTGATCCCCCTGAATCCAGGATGCATCTAGCCTCCTCTACCACTTTAAGGAGGGCAGTCTCAGTCCCCTGGCCAGGATGGAAGCCTGTCTGTGAGGGTCGGAGAAGATTGTTGGATTCGAGGAAGGCTGACAATTGTTGGTTAACTGCCTTCTCTGCGATTTTGCTCAGACCGGGTAAGAGAGAGATCGGTCGAAGGTTGGATAGGTCTGATGGGTCCTGTCCTGGTTTTTTCTGTAATGCCTTGACCATGGCATGCTTCCAGCTGGGGGGGACTAATCCTTGGCCCAACGAGGTATTAATCAAGTTAGTGGCCAGGTGAGATATGGTAGGTCCGACTTGTTTTAGGATTCGTATGGGGGCAGGATCGTTGGGGGAGCCACTTTTCAGGTTTGAGAGGGCTTTCAAAAAGTCGTCGTTGGACAGTTGATTAAAACTGTCGAGGGTTGGTCTCGGGGTGGGTGGGGGGGGGACAATCGGAGGGTTGCTATCTGTTTTGGGCGGAAGGGACTGCAGAATGTTAGTGATCTTTTTTTGGAAAAAGCCAGCTATTTGGTTGCATCTGGCAACTGAGGGTTGTTGCAAAGAAAGGGGGGTGGGTATTTTGCGAAGTTCTTTAACAATTTTGTAGGTCTCTCGGGATGAGCAAGATGCATCTTTGATTTTTTTATCAAAAAATAAAGCTGGGGCTGCTTTGCGCGCGGCTTTGTAGGTCCTCATTGCAGTTTTATACTCTTCCTTAATGAGGGGGTCCCACTTTTTTCTCCACTTTCTCTCGTGGATTTTACAGATTTTTCGTAAGTTCCTAAGTTCTTGTGAGAACCAAGGCGATTTAAAGGAGTTGTTTTTCTTTTTTAGATCTTGTTTTGGGGCGATTATATCTAAAGTGGAAGTGAGCCAACTGGTGAAGTTAGCATCTGCTTTTACTGGGTCAGAGAGTGGCAGAGGAGCGGAGCGAGTAAGCTCCTGTGTCCATTGCTCAAATGATATTTTAGACCATTTTCTGTCGTGTTCTCTGGCAGTTGGTATATACACCTTTTTTGCGGGAGTTTGCCAGATGAATGGGAGGAGAAAGTGGTCAGTCCAAGGGAGAGGGATCGCCGGTCGAGTCTCAATTTTTGGGATATTGGTGAAGAGAGGGTCCAAAAGGTGGCCTTTGATGTGCGTTGCCTCTGAATTTATTAAATGGAGATCAAGTGATTTTAATTCTGAAATGAGGTCCATAGCCGTTTTGTCGGAGTTGTCCTCAAAGTGTAAATTTAAGTCTCCAAGCACAATGAAGTTAGGGGGCGAGATACAGGAGGAGATAGTGGCCTCTAGTAATGAGTTTATAAAATTTCCAGGGCTGCCAGGTGGACGGTATATCAGAGTGCCCGTAAGTGATTTGTTAGGGGTAATCTGAAGAGAAAAAAGGATGCTTTCACAGTCCTCTATTTCTCCTTCTTGTATCCTACATACGAAGGAGTTTTTGTAAACGATAGCTAGTCCACCTCCTTTTCCCTCTTTCCTGTTCTGAAATTGTATAAGATGGTCCAGGGGGAGCATATTAACTATGTCCGTTTCAGAGTGAGATGTTAACCAGGTTTCCGTGAGGAATAGTACATCCAGTTTTAGGTCTTGGATCATCATTTTGATTTCTATAGCGTGTTTAGGGGCTGATCTACAATTCAGCAGAGCTAGGCTGATACCATCCAGGGACTGATGGGTGGAAGTCCCTGCAGACTCCTCTTGGGATTTGGGTGAGGGAGAGGGTTGAGCTCCGAGGAAAGGAGCTGGCGTGCTGAATTGGAGGAGGTAGTCTCGTGAGTGTCTGATCCGGGGACTGTGTGCAATGGACATAGTAAGTGGCCCTGTGCCCGGCCTGGCCCGGACGGGCCCAGATGGGCTTGCCTCTGGCGCGCCTCCGGCGCGCCATCGGCGCGCCCGCTGCGCCCGCCCGCTGCGCGGACGGGGAGGGGGCTCCATTTTATAGTGATTTGGGCCCAATTCGCCCAGCCACTAGAGCGCTGTCCAGGCCCCAATCTAAGATGGCGGCCGTGGATTCCTTGCCTCGAGGGGATTGATTGTTGGACCGGTAGCCTCGAGTGGTTTTGTGCCTTTTTAGTCTTAGGTGCAGTCAAAACGGGTTACAAGCGGTCATTTAGGAAATTTTCGGCAGGTAATTCTTAACGTGACACAGAACACACAAATACACAGTAAAAGCGATAATGTGACAGTTTTAAAAGCGCTAGTGCTGGTATAAAGTGCAGTGCAGTTAAAAGTTTTAAGTTTTAAAATTACAAGTATTCTGTAATGAGCATTAGAACCTCCCGGCTTCCGCCTCAGGAGTGTGTCGCAATCGAGCTAAACAAAGGACTAAAGTCGGCTCTTTTATAGTGATTTGGGCCCAATTCGCCCAGCCACTAGAGCGCTGTCCAGGCCCCAATCAAGATGGCGGCCGTGGATTCCTTGCCTCGAGGGGATTGATTGTTGGACCGGTAGCCTCGAGTGGTTTTGTGCCTTTTTAGTCTTAGGTGCAGTCAAAACGGGTTACAAGCGGTCATTTAGGAAATTTTCGGCAGGTAATTCTTAACGTGACACAGAACACACAAATACACAGTAAAAGCGATAATGTGACAGTTTTAAAAGCGCTAGTGCTGGTATAAAGTGCAGTGCAGTTAAAAGTTTTAAGTTTTAAAATTACAAGTATTCTGTAATGAGCATTAGAACCTCCCGGCTTCCGCCTCAGGAGTGTGTCGCAATCGAGCTAAACAAAGGACTAAAGTCGGCTCTTTTATAGTGATTTGGGCCCAATTCGCCCAGCCACTAGAGCGCTGTCCAGGCCCCAATCTAAGATGGCGGCCGTGGATTCCTTGCCTCGAGGGGATTGATTGTTGGACCGGTAGCCTCGAGTGGTTTTGTGCCTTTTTAGTCTTAGGTGCAGTCAAAACGGGTTACAAGCGGTCATTTAGGAAATTTTCGGCAGGTAATTCTTAACGTGACACAGAACACACAAATACACAGTAAAAGCGATAATGTGACAGTTTTAAAAGCGCTAGTGCTGGTATAAAGTGCAGTGCAGTTAAAAGTTTTAAGTTTTAAAATTACAAGTATTCTGTAATGAGCATTAGAACCTCCCGGCTTCCGCCTCAGGAGTGTGTCGCAATCGAGCTAAACAAAGGACTAAAGTCGGCTCTTTTATAGTGATTTGGGCCCAATTCGCCCAGCCACTAGAGCGCTGTCCAGGCCCCAATCTAAGATGGCGGCCGTGGATTCCTTGCCTCGAGGGGATTGATTGTTGGACCGGTAGCCTCGAGTGGTTTTGTGCCTTTTTAGTCTTAGGTGCAGTCAAAACGGGTTACAAGCGGTCATTTAGGAAATTTTCGGCAGGTAATTCTTAACGTGACACAGAACACACAAATACACAGTAAAAGCGATAATGTGACAGTTTTAAAAGCGCTAGTGCTGGTATAAAGTGCAGTGCAGTTAAAAGTTTTAAGTTTTAAAATTACAAGTATTCTGTAATGAGCATTAGAACCTCCCGGCTTCCGCCTCAGGAGTGTGTCACAATCGAGCTAAACAAAGGACTAAAGTCGGCTCTTTTATAGTGATTTGGGCCCAATTCGCCCAGCCACTAGAGCGCTGTCCAGGCCCCAATCTAAGATGGCGGCCGTGGATTCCTTGCCTCGAGGGGATTGATTGTTGGACCGGTAGCCTCGAGTGGTTTTGTGCCTTTTTAGTCTTAGGTGCAGTCAAAACGGGTTACAAGCGGTCATTTAGGAAATTTTCGGCAGGTAATTCTTAACGTGACACAGAACACACAAATACACAGTAAAAGCGATAATGTGACAGTTTTAAAAGCGCTAGTGCTGGTATAAAGTGCAGTGCAGTTAAAAGTTTTAAGTTTTAAAATTACAAGTATTCTGTAATGAGCATTAGAACCTCCCGGCTTCCGCCTCAGGAGTGTGTCGCAATCGAGCTAAACAAAGGACTAAAGTCGGCTCTTTTATAGTGATTTGGGCCCAATTCGCCCAGCCACTAGAGCGCTGTCCAGGCCCCAATCAAGATGGCTGCCGTGGATTCCTTGCCTCGAGGGGATTGATTGTTGGACCGGTAGCCTCGAGTGGTTTTGTGCCTTTTTAGTCTTAGGTGCAGTCAAAACGGGTTCACAGCCAATGAGCATGCAGCTGGTACTCGGAAAGGTACGCATACGGTACTCATTCAGTACTCGTACGGTACTCGTACCCCGCGATTTTTGTCAAAAAAAAATTGCGGGGGGCCTTGAGGGTCCTTGTGGGACCCCCTGAGCAGGCCTAGGGGGTCAGGGTGTTTCTACCCTGCCCCCTTTTTGCGTTCTACAAGTTTGTTTTTCTGCTTTCGTGTGCCTCAGTCTACCGAGCACAAGATGGCTGCCAACACTTCCTGGTTTGGAGTGTTCACAGCCAATGAGCATGCAGCTCGTACTCAGAAAGGTACTCGTACGGTACTCGTACCCCGCGATTTTTGGCAAAAAAGAAATTGGGGGGGTCCTTGTGGGACCCCCTGAGCAGGCCTAGGGGGTCAGGGTGTTTCTACCCTGCCCACTTTAACCTACCCTACGTTTGTTTTTCTGCTTTCTTGTGCCTCAGTCTACCGAGGCACAAGATGGCTGCCAACACTTTCTGGTTTAGAGTGTTGAGCTCGTGCTCGGGAAGGTACAGAGTACAGTAAGCTTACAGTAAGCTTACGGTATGCACCTCTAGATATACTTTGATTTTACTTTTGATTTTCTCAGTAACTACTGAACGGATGTACACCATTTAACAAAAAGGCCCATCTGCGAACAGAACTCTACCTTTTTGCCAAGTTTGGTGTAATTCCTTTCAGCTGTTCGGGCTGTAGCCCCGGCTAAAGGTCCTATGGGAAATTACATGGGGAAAACACGTTTTTGGGCCCCCCTTTTTTCTCGGCCCCCGCTTCACGAATCACCCCCAAACTTTCAGGGAAGGAGCGGAGCGGAGCAGTCCATCTTCTTGGAGAAATTCACAAAGATTCGTCCACCGGCGCCGAAGTTATTCCAAATAGAATGTTGCAGATTTCCTATGGAAACTAGGTTTTAACTATAACTACCTACTAGCGACCACACAACAAGGCTGGAACGTTCAAGGGGACTCGAGGGAGATCTGCAATTAACTTTCACAAGGACTCTTTATTTTTTGACACTATGCACCTTTCAAACAATCACCTTCACCCACAGAGGTTTTAGTTTTCAGTCCCTCCCAGGCAACACTCAACCAGTAATACAGCATTCTGGGAGCTGTAGTTGATCTGCAGCGGAGTTGTGAGCATGTGACCACAGGTCAGTGGATTACCACCAATGGTAGAGACTGTGCTCAGTGAAAGGTGGGAGTGGAGTCATACCTTGCACACAGCTGCATCTGAGGAAGGCCTAAAAGGCTGAAATGCATTATGCGTGAGCTGTTTTAACAAAGGTCTCCCGACGCTTCCCCCGAGTGGCCTCCACCTCTTCTTTGTTGGAGGGGAATGCTGTGGAGATATATATATATATATATATAATATCTTCACAGAAAAAAACAAAGTTTACAAGAACTTTATAGTTAGGCTCACACTTCACTCCTACAAAACCATAGAAATTCAGCAGTTATAGTTACCTGAGCTAACTATGACTTACGCTTCGCAGTGCACTGCCTTAGAACGCACATTTTACATCACTGATGACATGCTCAGTGACATCACTGATGACTTTTCAAATAATGTCACTGATGATATCATCCAGTGAGTGTAAGTGTTTTTAAGAGTTTATGGGTGTTAAACATATATACTAACCTACTACAAAAGTTAGACTAGTATACAAGTTGTACTACTAATGAGTGATGCTATCTCTAACATGTGTGATCTGAGTGGATGTGTGACATCCACTCAGATCACACATGTGTGAGTTGCTATAAGGGTTTGTGAATCGATTCATGAGTGACTGTATGGGTGAGTGGATTTCTGACTCGGTCTGAAGGTGAGTGAGTGGTTGTGTCAGTGGTTGTATGGGTGTGTGAGTGAGTCTGTGAGTGATTTTGTGGGTATTTGTCCATAGGGGTGGGCGGAAGTTGCGAAAGGGACTATCGCGGAGAGGCACGGAGATTGGTTCAATCTCCGTGCCTCTCCGCGATATTTTCATTACGCGAGCCCGCCCGCCGCTTGCCCGCCGTCCGCTTCCCGCCCGTCTTATTAAATTATATTTAAAGGCTAAAATGAAACTTAAATAAAACGTACCTTATTGCTCCGCAAACTTCCCCATCGCGGCTTCATCTTGGAAACTGCACATGCGCGGGAGCCTGTGCATGCGCATTCCTCGCCAGGACTGCGCATGCGCATGCGCAGGCTCCCACGCATGCGCTGTTTCCAAGATGAAGCCGCGATAGGGAGGTTTGCGGAACAGGGTGAGTTTGGGTTTTTGGGTGGCAAGTGTATTTTTAGGGTGGGTATGGGTTATTGGGTGCCAAAGGTATTTTTAGGGTTTTATGAGGTAGGAGTAATTTTAGGGTGGTTATGGGTTATTGAGTAGGAAGGGTAAATTAATGGTTTAGGGTGGGTGTGAGTTTTTGAGTGGCAAGGGTATTTTTAGGGTTTAGGGTGTGTGTGGGTTTTTGGGGGCAAGGGTATTTCTGGGGATAAGGGTAGGTGTGGGTGTTTGAGCAGCAAGTGTATTTTTAGGGTGGGTGTGGATTTTTGGGTGACAAAGGTATACTTAGGGTTCAGTGTGGGTATGGGCTTTTGGGAGGCAAGGATATTTTTAGGATTTAGGGTGAGCATGGATTGTTTGTTTTAAGGGTATTCAAAGGGTTTAGGGTGGGTATGGGATTTGGGGTGACAACAGTATGTTTAGGATTTATAGTGGGTATGGGTTTTTCGATGCCAAGGGTATTTTTGGGGCTTAGGGTGGTTGTGGGGTTTTGTGTAGCAAGGGTCCTTTTACTTATAGAGTTGGTATGGGTTATTGGGTGGCAAGGGTCATTTTAGGGTGGGTATGCGATTTGGGGTGACAACAGTATGTTTAGGGTTTATAGTGGGTATGGGTTTTTCGATGCCAAGGGTATTTTTGGGGCTTAGGGTGGTTGTGGGGTTTTGTGTGGCAAGGGTCCTTTTACTTATAGAGTTGGTATGGGTTATTGGGTGGCAAGGGTCATTTTAGGGTGGGTATCGGTTTTTAGAAGGCAATGGTATTTTTAAGGTTTAGGGTAGATGTGGGTTTTTGGGTCCAAATGGTATTTTTAGGGTTTAGGGTGGGAGTGAGTTTTGGGTGGCAAGGGTATTTTAATACTATAGGGTGGGTGTGGGCTTTTCGGTGGCAAGTGAACTTTTAGGATTTGAGGTGGGAATGGGTTTTTGGGTGGGAAGAGTATTTTCAGAGTTTAGGGTGGGTTCAGGTTTTTGGGTTATAATATTTTTAGGGTTTCAGGTGGGTGTGGGTTTTGGATGACAAGGGTATTTTTAGGGTTTAGGGTGGGTATGGATTTTTGGGTGGCAAGATAATTTTTAGTGTTTGGGTAAATATGTGTTTTTGGTGGCAAGGGTATTTTTAGGGTTTAACGTAGGTATAGTATTTTAGGTGGCAAGGGTATTATAATAGAACAGGGTGGATTTGGGTTTTTGGTTGGCAAGTGTGCTTACAGGATTTAGGGTTCGATTGGTTTATTGTGTGGAAAGGGTCTTTTTAGGGTTTAGGGGGTATGGATTTTTGGGTGGAAAATCATTTTAGGGTTCGGGTGAATATGGGTTTTTATGAATGAATTTGGCATTTTTACAGTGCATGGCTACCAGAAGGCCTCCCAGCGCTAAAGACAGATTCATCACCAAACTACAGCTGAGCATTTAGGGGAACATAAGGGTTTTCAGGAGTTTGCGAAAGGCAAGATAGTTAGCTTCAAGCCGAATATAGTCTGGTAGCTGATTCCAGCATTTTTCCGCAATGAGTGAGAACATGTATCCACCACTCCAAACTCAGTTTATCTTAGAGACAGCTGCCAGGTGTTTCTTCCCAGAGTGCACAGATCTTTTAGGGAGGTAGGGAGAAATAACAGCTCGGAGAATCTGTGGGGCTTTAGCAAAAAGAGTCTTATGAGCAATGCGCAGTGCCTTAAACTGAATTCTTTCGGCAACCAGAAACCAATGCAGGGAAATGATGTTAGGTTTAGCAGATTCCCGATTATGGGCCTGCATAAGGAGCCGTGCAGCACAATTTTGAGCGGCTTCCAAGTTTTTAGTGGTAGAACATGGAGAGCCTAAATACAGCACATTGGCATAATCAAGCCGAGAAAGAATCAAGGTTTGCACCAATAGTCGCCTAGCATTGAAAGGCAGCAGTGGGAGAATTTTCCTAATCATTTTTAGGATACCATAACAGGTACCTGCCACCCTTCGTGCCTGCTCCTTAAAATTCAAGTTGTGATCGAGCCACACACCAAGGTTTTTTATCTGATCTTTAGCGGGGGCATAGCATCCATACATCTGAGCGAGAGTACGCTGGCATCCAGGTTAACAGTCTTGCCTAAAAACATCAGCTCAGTTTTAGCTGCGTTTAGTTTTAGGAAAAAGTCATCCATCCATGTGGAGACCCTTTCCAGGCAGTTGGCCAGGTTAGTCTTCGTCTTGTCCATTTGATTAAGAGACACAATCAGCTGAGTGTCATCAGCATAGGAAATAATCCAGACCCCAAAAGGCTCAACCACCTCGGCCAGGGGGTTCAAGTAGACATTAAAAAGCTTGGGGATCAGGGAGGAGCCCTAAGGTACCCCACATCTCAAAGGCATCCTTTCAGAGATGAAATTGTCCTCAGAAATCTGAAATGACCTATCAGCCAAGATGGACTCTAACCCTTTGAGTAGAGCTCCTGTGAATCCTACCTCTCTAAGTCTTAGGATTAGAAGTTGGTGATTGACCGCGTCGAAGGCTGCGCTAAGATCTAGCATGACAATTTCCGCGGAACCACGACATCCAAGATTTTCCTGGCTTCTTCAACTACATCCAAGAAGGCCGTCTCCCTGCCCTATTGAGGTCTAAAGCCAGTTGGGAAGAGTGAAAACGTTCATTTTTCTCCGAAAATTTAGAGAGGACCAAGTTGACATATTTTCCACTAATTTTTGCGATCCCCGGCAGGAGAGAGATCAGCCAATAGTAAGCAAATACTTCTGGGTCTAGGTTGTGTTTTTTTAGGAGAGCTTTAACCATGGCAAGGGTATTTTTAGGGTTTATGGTGGGAATGGGTAGGTGTAAGGGTGGAAAGGGCATTTTTAGGGTTTAGGGTGGGAGTGGATTATTGTGTGACAGGAGCATTTTTATGGTTTATAGTGGAGGGTTTTTATGGCAAGGGTAATTTTCGGTTTAGGGAGGGTACTGGTATTTGGATGGCCACTGTATTTTTAGGGTTTAGCGTGGGTATTTGTGTTTTGGTTCGCAAGGGTATTTTTAGGGTTTAGGGCAGGTATGGGTTTTTGGGTCACAGGGGTGTGTTTAAGGTTTAGGGGGTATGAGTTTTTGGTTGGAGACGGTATGTTTTGGGTTTAAGGTGGGTATGGGGATTTGGGTGGCAAGGGAAATTTTAGGGTTTAGGGTGGGTTATTAGTTTTTGGGTGTCAAGGGTATTTATAGGGTTTAGGGTGGGAATGGGCTTTTGGGTGGGAATTTTTTTTGCGTTTTGGCTGGTAAGTATATTTTTGGGGTTTTGGCTAGATGTGGGTTTTTGTGTATTTTTAGGGTTTAGTGTGAGTATGGGTTTTTGAGCGGCAAGCGTTTAGTCTAGGTTGGGTATGGGTTTTTGGTCAGCAAGAGTATTGTTAGGGTGGGTTTGGTTTTTGGGTGGCAAAGATAGTTTTAGGATTTAGGGTGAGTATGGGTTTTTGATTGGCAAGGGTATCTTTAGAGTTAAGGTTGGGTGTGGATTTTTGGGTGGCAAATAAATTGTAGCATTTTGGGTTGGAATGGGTTTTTTAGGTGGCAACGGTATTTCCAGGAATATAGGTTGGTGTGGGTTTTTGGATGGTAAGAATATTTTTAGGGCTTAGGTTGGGTGTGGGGTTTTGGTTATCAAGGGTACTTTTATGGGGGTATGGATTTTCAGTGGCAAGATCATTTATAGGGTTTGATTGAAAATAGATTTTATTGTGGCACAAGTATTTTTAGAATTTAGAGTGAGTATGGATTTTTCGGTGGCAAGGGTAATTTTACAGCTTAGGGTGGGAATGGTTTTTTGGTTGCCAAGGGTATTTTTAGGGTTTAGGGTGGGTATGGTATTTTGGGTGGGAGTGTATTTTTAGGGTTTAGGGTGGGAATGGGTTCTTAGTGGCAAGGGTATTTTCATGGTGGGTGTGGGTTTTGGGTGGCAAGTATAATTTGTAGGTTTAGGTCAGGTAGGTATGAGTATTTGGGTGATAAGGGAAATTTTAGAATGGGAATGGGTTCTTTGATTGCAAATGTACGTGCTGGATTAGAGTGGGTATGGTTTTTGTGTGGCTGGGGTGTTCTTAGTGTTTAGGGTATGTGTGGGTTTTTAGGTGGCAACAGTATTTTTAGAATGTAGGGTGGGTACGGGTTTTTAGGTGGCAAGGGTAGTTTTAAGGTTTAGGGTGAGTTTAGGATTTTGGGTGAAAGGGTGTTTTTAGGGATTATAATGGGCTAGGGATTTCTGGGTGGCAAGGGTATTTTTAGGGTTCCGGGTGTGTGTACTTTTTGGTTGGAAAGGGTAATTTGAAGGTTTCGGGTAGGTATAGGTTTTTGGGTGATAAATGTAATTTTAGGGTGGGTATGTGTTTTAGGCGGCACGGGTATTGTTAGGGTTTAGCGCGGGTCGGTTTTTGGGTTGCCACGGTTAATTTAAGGGTTTCAGTGGGTATGGGGTTTTAGGTGGCAAGGGTAGTTTTATGGTATAGGGGTGAGATTTTCCATAGTAATGGGTATTTTAAAGGTTAAAGTGGGTACAGGTTATTGGGTGGCAAATGTATTTTTACGGTTTAGAGTGAGTATGGGTTCTTGAGTGGCTAAGGTATTTTTAATATATAAGGTATGTAAGGGTTTTTGGGTAGCAAGTGTATTTTTCGGGTTCAGGGTGGGCATGGTTTTTGGGTGGCTATGGTGTTTTAGGGTTTGGGGTGGGTTTTTGAGTGGCAGGGGTATTTTTAGGGTTTGGGGTAGGTGAGGGTTTTTGGATGGATAGGGTATTTTTAGGGTTTAAGGTGGATATAGGTTTTTTGGTGGCAAGGGTATTTTTAGGGTTTAGGGTGGGTACGGGTTTTTTGGTGGCAAGGGTATTTATTGGGTTTAGGGTGGGTATGGGTTTTTGGATGCCGAGGGTATTTTTGGGGTTTAGGGTGGGTATGACATTTTGGATGGTAAAGGTGTTTGTCGGGTTTACAGTGGTTATGGGGTTTTGGGTGGCAAGGGAAATTTTAGTATTTAGGGTGGGTATGTGTTTTGGGGTGGAAAGGTTAATTTTAGGGTTTAGGGTGGGATGAGTTTTTGTGTGGCAAGGGTATTATTATGGTACAGTGTGTGTGGGTGTTTTGTGTGACAAGGTTATTTTTAGGTTGAAGGGTGGGTGTGGGTTTCCAGATGGCAAATGTACTTTTATGATTTAGGGTGGGTGTAGTTTTTTGGGTGGCAAGGGTATTTTTAGGGTTTAGGGTTTAGGGTAGGTATGGGTTTTTTTATGGCAAGGGTATTTTAGTCTGTAAGATGGGCAATGGTTTTTGGATGGCAAGGGTATTTTTAGGGTTTAGGATGAGTATGAATATTTGAGTGGCAACAATATTTTTAGGGCTTGGTGAGTGTGGGTTTTTGATAGCAAGTCTATTTTTAGGATTTAGGGTACGTATGCGGTTTTGTGTGGCAGGGGAATTTTTAGGTTTAGAGTGGGCATGTTATTTTGGGTGGATGGGTATTTTTAGGGTTTAGGGTAGGCATCAGTTTTTTGGTGGCAAGGGTAATTTTAGGGTTTAGGCTGGGTATGGGTTTTGAAGTGGCAAGGGTAATTTTACCGTTTGGGTTGCATATGAGTTTTTCAGTGGCAAAGGTATTTTTAGGATTTAGGGTGGGTGTGGGGATTTGGGTTGCAATGGTGTTTTTAGGGTTTAGTGTTAGTATGAGTCTTTTGGCTGGGCAGAGTATTTTTAGGGTTGCATGTCGGTATGGGTTCTTAGTGGCAAGGGTATTTTCATGGTGGGTGTGGGTTTTGGGTGGCAAGTATAATTTGTAGGTTTAGGTCAGGTAGGTATGAGTATTTGGGTGATAAGGGAAATTTTAGAATGGGAATGGGTTCTTTGATTGCAAATGTACGTGCTGGATTAGAGTGGGTATGGTTTTTGTGTGGCTGGGGTGTTCTTAGTGTTTAGGGTATGTGTGGGTTTTTAGGTGGCAACAGTATTTTTAGAATGTAGGGTGGGTACGGGTTTTTAGGTGGCAAGGGTAGTTTTAAGGTTTAGGGTGAGTTTAGGATTTTGGGTGAAAGGGTGTTTTTAGGGTTTATAATGGGCTAGGGATTTCTGGGTGGCAAGGGTATTTTTAGGGTTCCGGGTGTGTGTACTTTTTGGTTGGAAAGGGTAATTTGAAGGTTTCGGGTAGGTATAGGTTTTTGGGTGATAAATGTAATTTTAGGGTGGGTATGTGTTTTAGGCGGCACGGGTATTGTTAGGGTTTAGCGCGGGTCGGTTTTTGGGTTGCCACGGTTAATTTAAGGGTTTCAGTGGGTATGGGGTTTTAGGTGGCAAGGGTAGTTTTATGGTATAGGGGTGAGATTTTCCATAGTAATGGGTATTTTAAGGGTTAAAGTGGGTACAGGTTATTGGGTGGCAAAGGTATTTTTACGGTTTAGAGTGAGTATGGGTTCTTGAGTGGCTAAGTTATTTTTAATATATAAGGTATGTAAGGGTTTTTGGGTAGCAAGTGTATTTTTCGGGTTCAGGGTGGGCATGGTTTTTGGGTGGCTATGGTGTTTTAGGGTTTGGGGTGGGTTTTTGAGTGGCAGGGGTATTTTTAGGGTTTGGGGTAGGTGAGGGTTTTTGGATGGATAGGGTATTTTTAGGGTTTAAGGTGGATATAGGTTTTTTGGTGGCAAGGGTATTTTTAGGGTTTAGGGTGGGTACGGGTTTTTTGGTGGCAAGGGTATTTATTGGGTTTAGGGTGGGTATGGGTTTTTGGATGCCGAGGGTATTTTTGGGGTTTAGGGTGGGTATGACATTTTGGATGGTAAAGGTGTTTGTCGGGTTTACAGTGGTTATGGGGTTTTGGGTGGCAAGGGAAATTTTAGTATTTAGGGTGGGTATGTGTTTTGGGGTGGAAAGGTTAATTTTAGGGTTTAGGGTGGGATGAGTTTTTGTGTGGCAAGGGTATTATTATGGTACAGTGTGTGTGGGGGTTTTGTGTGACAAGGTTATTTTTAGGTTGAAGGGTGGGTGTGGGTTTCCAGATGGCAAATGTACTTTTATGATTTAGGGTGGGTGTTGTTTTTTGGGTGGCAAGGGTATTTTTAGGGTTTAGGGTAGGTATGGGTTTTTGTATGGCAAGGGTATTTTAGTCTGTAAGATGGGCAATGGTTTTTGGATGGCAAGGGTATTTTTAGGGTTTAGGATGAGTATGAATATTTGAGTGGCAACAATATTTTTAGGGCTTGGTGAGTGTGGGTTTTTGATAGCAAGTCTATTTTTAGGATTTAGGGTACGTATGCGGTTTTGTGTGGCAAGGGAATTTTTAGGTTTAGAGTGGGCATGTTATTTTGGGTGGATGGGTATTTTTAGGGTTTAGTGTGGGCATCAGTTTTTTGGTGGCAAGGGTAATTTTAGGGTTTAGGGTGGGTATGGGTTTTGAAGTGGCAAGGGTAATTTTACCGTTTGGGTTGCATATGAGTTTTTCAGTGGCAAAGGTATTTTTAGGATTTAGGGTGGGTGTGGGGATTTGGGTTGCAATGGTGTTTTTAGGGTTTAGTGTTAGTATGAGTCTTTTGGCTGGGCAGAGTATTTTTAGCGTTGCATGTCGGTATGGGTTTTTGGGTGGCAATGGTATTTTTTGGGTTTAGGTTGGGAATGGATTTGTGGTGGCGAAGAGACTTTTAGGGTTCAAGGTGGCTATTAGTGTTTGAGTGGCCAGGGTGTTTTTAGTAGTTAGTGTGGGTGTAGGTTTTGGGTGGCAAGGGTAGCTTTAGGGTTTAGGGTGGGTGTGGGTTTTTGTGCAGCACTGTTTTTTAGGGAATAGAGTGGGTATAGTTATTATGGTGGCAAGTGAAATTTTAGGATGGCTATGGGTTTTTGGGTGGCAAGTGTATTTTTAGAGTGGGTGTGGGTTTTGGTTGGTAAGGGTATTTTTAGGGTTTAGAGTGAGTATGGGTTTTGTGCAGCAAGGGTTTTTTAGAGTTAAAGGTGGGTATGGGTTTTTGGTGGCAAGTGTTGTTTTAGGGATTAGGGATTTATGCGTTTTTCAGTGGCATGGCTATTTTCTGGGTTTAGTGTGGGTATGGGTTTTTAGTGGCAAGGATATTTTTAGGGTTTAGATTGGATGTGGTTTTGTGGGGACAAGGCTATTTTTTGTGTTTAGGGTGGTTATGGTTTTTTGGATGGCAAAGGTATTTTTATGATTTAGGGTGGGAATGGTTTTTTGGTCACAAGGGTATTTTTAGGGTTTAGAGTGAGTTCTTGACACATGTTTTTTCGGGTTTAGGTTGTGTATGGGTTTTGGGGAGTTGAAGGGTCTTTTAGGGTTTAACATGATTATTATCATTTGGGTGGCCAGGGTATTTATA
Source organism: Lissotriton helveticus (assembly GCF_964261635.1). NCBI lineage: Eukaryota > Metazoa > Chordata > Amphibia > Caudata > Salamandridae > Lissotriton > Lissotriton helveticus. The sequence goes on from NC_136070.1 coordinate 630,248,356, forward strand.
GGGGTTAATATGGGTATGGGTTTTTTGGTTGCAAGGGTATTTTTAGGGTTTAGGTTGGGTGTGGTTTTTGGGTGGCAAGGCTATTTTTAGGGTTAAGGGTGTGTGTGGGTTATTGGGTGACAGGTGTATTTTTAGGGATTAGGGAGGTGTTGGTTTTTGAGTGGCAAGGGTATTTTCAGGGTTCGATTGGGTGTGGTTTTGTGGGGGACAAAGCTATTTCTAGGGTTTAGGGTGGTTATGGTTTTTTGGGTGGTAAGAGTATTTTTAAAGTTTAGGGTGACGATGGTATGGATTTTTTGGTGGCAAGGGTATTTTTAGGGTTTAGGTTGGTTATGGTTTTTTGGGGTGGCAAAGGTATATATATATATATTATTTTTTTTTATTATTTTCACTAAAAAACAAAGGTTACAGAGATGTAATAGTTAGGCTCAGGTTTTACTCATACAAAACCAGAAAACTTTAGCAGTTATAATTAGCTGAGCTAATCATAACTCGCACCACCGCAATGTACTGCTTATGACCTCACATATTACATCATTACATCACTCGTGTCATGGTCAGTGATATCGCTGATAATATCACTGATGACATTATCCACAGAATCTGGTGCACCCACTCATACCCTAATATAACCTTTCATACCGCCACTCTAACTTCCACACTACCATTCTCAAAACAATTGACACACCCATACTAGTACTTACACACCCACTCACTGATTCATAGGTCTTTACACACATCCACTCAATCGGCCATACAGCAACTTATGCACCAACTCACTCAGTAATGCAGCCACTGAATATGTACACCCTCTCAGGTTCAGGTTTTAATGTCTTTATTTCGATAATAAAATCATAAAAGACAGAATAAAAACATTTTTAAGAAAATCAAAAAACCACCACAACATGCAAACAATTATGAAAAACCAAATTTAAAAATTTTATCAAATTTATACTAAGGCTAAAACCACAATAAAAAGGTTATTAAACATTAGTGGATTCCACAAGACATTAAATGAACCTGATACCAAAAATATAATGACACACAAAAATCATTACAGAATGTAATTACGAAGAAGTTGGGTTCTTTCTGACTCTAATTGCCCAGGCCCAGCCTAAAAATTTGGCCAAACATATCACGATGATTTCAGAGGTGTTTGTTTTTAGGGCCCATATTGCATCCGAAGATTTTCTACAGGGTAATCGTTTGAAGAGGGGTTTTAGCCACTTGGAGCGGGGTTCTGTGTATTGAGGACAAGCAAACAAAAAATGGCCCTCGGTTTCTTTATGGTTAGGGCAACAACTACAGAAGCTTGAGGGAGTTTTACCCCAGGATGAAGTAAAGGAATTCAGGGGTAATGAGCCCACCCGAAATTGATGGTAAAGCTTTTTATCCAATGGCCTGGTGATGGAATCCCAATAGGTCTCACGGGCAGGATCCAGCTTAAAGCTTAGGAAACGCCCTGTTAGACCCTCAGAACTAGAGGCCTGTACCAGGGAGAGGCGGGTTGAGGCCCAAAATAAATCCTTGAATTCCTTTTTCGAGGGAAAATTATTAATATCTGGGGACACCCACAGATGATTTAAGCCCATGTCACACAGGCTCTTTTTCACCGAGCGGAGCCATGGGATCCGCTCAGAGCCCCACATAGCCTTTACTTCTGCTAACTCTTTTGCAAACAGTACAAGATCCTCAGTGGTCCATAAGCGCCTCCAAGTAGACACTACTCTATATCTTGCCATATCCATGATTGGGGGACAACCCATATCATGACAGAGAGGGATCGATGGAGTTGATTGTGGTAACCCTACTAGGTTACGAAGAAATCTACACTGGGTTCTGTATAGACTCGAAAGATCCATAAACCCCCATAGCTCTGCCCCATAAAGTGTGGCTGCGTTAATTTTGGTATCATATATTCTCAAGGCGGGGATAACCCGTTTTGTGATGGATTTCTTCTGCTCACGCAGAAGGCATCCAGTCAGTTGGGCGAATTTCAATTGCTGTGTCGCTATTTGATCTTTCCAAGACAGACGACGGTCCAGAGTGACCCCCAAGTACGTCATGGTTTCAACTTGTTCCAAGTTGACCCCATTTAATTGTACGCTGCTGCGTATTAGATTTTTCCTGGATAAAACCATAAACTTGGTTTTACCCACGTTTATCTGGAGGTCATTTTTTTTACAAAACTCCTCAAAATGGTTTAAGGCCCGCTGTAGGCCTCCCCGGGTTTTAGATAGGAGTAGGGTGTCGTCAGCAAAGATCAACATAGGAAATTTAGTCCCCGCTAAGGATGGAGCATCGGTATTTATGGACATGAAGAATTTAACTATTTGGTCAATAAAGAGTAAGAAGAGGGTGGGAGCGAGGACGCACCCCTGACGGACTCCTCGAGTTACTGGGAACGAGTCCGTGAATTGACCTTGAGCTCCCCACCTTACCCTGGCGTAGTTCTCACCATGTAGTCTGATAATCAACTCAACTAATTCCCCCGGCATACCCAGATCCCTCAGAACCTGCCATAACTTTCCCCTCGGTACTAGATCGAATGCTGACTTCAAATCTATGAAGGCAGCAAAAATGGTGCCACCGCCTAGCGTAACAACCTTCCAAAAGATCATACAGAAGCGTAGCACCTGATCGATGGTACTTGTACCGGATCTAAACCCCGCCTGCATTGGGGACAGTATATTTTCAAGATCCATCCACCCCTGTACTCTCGCCAGGATCATACGGGCGAAAACTTTTTGAAAACAATCAATTAAACTGATCGGGCGATAGTTACCTGGGTTTGATCTATCTCCCTTTTTGTGTATAGGCAGAATCTCGGCCCCCTTCCATGTTTTGGGGATACAAGCTCCTCTCGCTATGGCGTTGGCTATATTTGTTAAGTAAGGTACCCAAAGGGCAGTATTAGCCTTAAACAGGTCAGCTGGGATTTGATCCAACCCAGGAGCTTTCCCCCGCTTTGTCAAGCCTAGTGCTATCTCCGTTTCAGTTTCGGTGAAGGTCATCGTCACATCACAGGGGGGCATTACGTATAACAGGTTCAGTGTGATTGGAGGATCGGCAACCTCTACGCAGAATTGGGATGAATAATAATTTATCCAGGCTTCAGGGGATACGTTATTGGATGGGGTACGAACATTACCATCCTTACCGCATTTAACAATGTCCCAGAATTTAGTCTGATTATTAGACTTACTGGCATCCAGGAGGTCCGTCCAATAGTCATCTTCCCATGCCCTCTTCGCTTCCCATTGTACTCTTTTGTACCTTTGCCTGGCCACCTTTACTTCGCTCATGTTTCTGGATTTCACTTTCTCAATCAAGGAACTATGGGCCTCCCTACACTCTCTGTTATACCATTTTGCTCTAGGGACTTGCAAATGCCCAGTACTTTTCTTACAGGGTTTCGAGAGAAGTTGTTTAAGCTCGATAAAACATTTATCATGAATACCCATAATCTTATCTAAATCAATCTGGTCCCTCTCAACAACATCAGACCTCATATTATTTAGTGCAAGCTTCACCACATTTTCTATATTAGCCTGTATAGTTGCATCATTTGATATGGTGGACCATTTAAGTCTCCTCCGGTCATTTGATAGAGTCAGAACCCCTTGCCCCATCGGATCAGGTTCCGCCAATCTTATTAGATCATATATTTTAAGTTTCATGGACAAGGGATTGTGATCACTTTCCGGGCGCGTAACAATTTCCATATCAACAATTAGGCTCCAAAATTCCATTTTAAAAAAAATATAGTCAATGCGGCTTTTTCTCACACCATTGTCAAATGTGAAGTTAGCGCCAATGTCTGATTTAGTACGGCCATTTACGGCCCTTAACCCCCAAGTAAGACAAAAAGCAGTCCAGCTCAGGGCGGCCTCCGTTGCTTTAACAAGTGTTCCATTCGTTAGCTCCGGGATTTTCCATGTTACGTCCTCTGCAAATCCCCAATTGTCCTCAGGCAGATAGAGTGGCTCGATAGTACAATTTATATCACCAGCTATCATAATGAAAGTACCTTTATTCCAACCAGTTAAAAGGTGGTCTAGGACACCTATCAACTGGGGACATCGCCCACCAGGTAGGCCACGAGAATAGATATTAATAATAAGCATATCCTGGCCCCCTGCCTTGCGCAACCTAATTGCCAAGATGTCAGGATTATCCACATGCAATTCAGAAACTGAATAACCCCAGGCCTGTTTTACCCACGTTGTCAGTCCCCCTGAAGCACGCCCTTTATTGCTCTTTATTGCGGGCTTAAAAAAATGTATAAACCCGACTCTGTGTGTGGGTACTGTAGCCCAAGTTTCTTGGAGTAGAACAACCTCGTGTTTGTCAATGAACTCTAACCAATCTTCGGAGTCCAAGCGGGACTTTACTCCGGCTACATTCCAGGACACAAAGTTAGATATCAGAAAATCAGTTTCTACAGGGTTGTTGCTGACATTGGCAGGGGAATAGGTATTGGGTGAACTAACACTTGTTGGCCCAATACTAGCTCTCTTTTCTACTATCTTGGCAGTCTGCGTCTTTGCCCCAGCTGACGCGGCCGGTATTCTAACTTTCTTATTGGACATAGGTTGGTGATCCATATTGAATTCCAAAACAGGGTTAGGTGGATATTGCGCTGCTTCCCCATTCTCTATAGACAGGTTAGATGACAAGCTGGGTGCAAACAGTCAATCAATCCACTCTAAATCAGACAATGCCTCAAAGTGGTTAAAGAGCGGGGGGTACTGTTGGGGATAGGGTGTTATTGGCTCTCGAAACCTCCCCCCCCTCGTTTTCCACTGATTGGAGCCCATTTGGTAGTTAATATGGGTGTGGGGATAGAAGTAGCCGAGGGACAGGGTCTGAACATCACCCAGGCGGGCAAATCTAGCTTTCCTTTGAATTCTGTCCACCACCCAAGGGTCTTTAAAAGAAATCAAAATACAATCCCCTTCTAGATCTTTTAAGCCTTTGCCCACCCAATCAACTCTCCTTACATACAGGATTTCGGTTGGTGATGAGGGGGGGAGGGGACGGTGTTTATTTAACCAAAATATGACCTTATTCCGCAAGTCCCCTTGTGACTCTTTGGTACCATCTTTTAAGGGGGCCACCCCAGTTAAAACAATGGTGTATTGGGACGCTTCAGGTGGTAAGTTGACTCTAGGTGTTGGTCGTGTTTTTCGATTATCCGACCTCTGAAACCTAGACGGTTGTGAGTTATTTTGGTCTTTACCCATTGTTGGTAATTGCACAGAAGTAATATTTGTATGGTTTAGAGGGCCGTTCGACACGGGATGTTTCGCTGCGGCATTATTACCAGTTAATGGGCGTTTATCCCTCTGATTATCCTTTGTGGGCGCTCTACTGGCAGTGGTCAGAGTGGCAGCGGGTTTAACCCCTAATAGGGAATTTTTATTATTAACAGCTGAAGTCCCCGCGGGGATCGCTGTAGATTTCCCCGCTTGTTGATTTGTGCCCCAAGTTGAATTACGATCCCCCATCCCAGTAGCGGGTTTAGTTAATTTTTGTAAAAGACCCATGTTGGTATTGACAGCTGATTCCAAAACGTCTATTTTGGCGGTCATCAACCTTGTTCTCTCTAAGACCGGGAGCAATATAGTTTTTAACATAGCTTCCATCTTAGCCAACAGAATATCGTCACTGCTAAGACATGTTGGGCACGGATTTGATGAACCAGAGTGGGCCAACGATGGGCAGTACACCGTTGGGGCACTATAGTGGGACTGGGAGGGAGATAAACTCACCCTATGGGTAGGATCAATTTTGGGTTGTTTTTGGACCTTTTCCCCCTGTGGACTAGAAACGTATTTTCTTTTCCGGGATGTTGGGTTTATGTTATCTTGTGGCAGGTTGGGCACACTAGGGGGAGTGGGAACAAAAGACTGTGATGCATCAGACGGGCTACACTCATCATCCTCAATGTACTGGCTATCGTCCTCATAGCTTGTCTGGTTGGTATGAGGGTTCAGTTCTCTGTTATCATGGGGTGGGGAAGAGATAGCTCCATTGCCATCTATATGGACTATCGCCTCTGTCTCTGTAGTAGAAATACAATTAAAAGCTGCGTTTGTTACGGGGCTTTTAACATGGGCTAGAGCGCCAATTGAAGAACGCTTCCCGGTAACTAAATCCAGGGACAGTCTATGTTCTACCATTTCTATTTCCTTTTCTAGGATTCCTGTCGCTCTAGAGATAAAAGCATCAAGGGGACCAGAAACAACACCCTTAGAGGTTTGAATGTGTACTAGACGTTGTTTCCCAGATCTTAACGCCATGTGTGCTGGCTGCGTGGGATAATATATAAAATACAATATAATATAAATATTGATACATCCACTATGCCACCTAAAATACTAATACAGCCCCTCTCTATTAAATACAATAGGGCTAAATACCACACAAAAAAAAAAGGTATAATACTAAAAGTGGTTTTAACCAGGGTTCTGGGCCCAACCCAACCTTGTCCGACCACGGACGGCCACAGACGGTCCCGCCCTTGTCCCGGGCTTCTCCCGGTCGCTCCCGCGAAGCGGAGAAACTGCACTCCTTATGGCTGTACAGCTATGTGTTCATTGGCTGATAGGCGGGGGGGCGTGGCCAGCGGGGAGAGCAGCCCAGGTGTTGCTGGTTGGGCTCGCAGGGGCTCCTGGACACTGGAGTCCCCTGCCTGTGCTCGCAGCCCCGCTGGTTCACTCGCCTGTCCCCGCGCTCCTCCAGGAATTCTCGCTGCTGCCGCCCAAGAGACGACGCGCTGCGGGACCCGCGAAGCGGGTCCGGCGAGCCTTGGTGAAAATGAAGGCAAGGGGTCAGCAAAACAGCAAGTCCGTCGCGTTCCTCACACGACCAGGTGCAGGCAGCAAAGTCTGTTTAAAAAGGTATCCCACAGTCTCTAAGCAAAGGCTCACTTTTAACACTGTTGGCGGGGGGGCGTGGCCAGCGGGGAGAGCAGCCCAGGTGTTGCTGGTTGGGCGCGCAGGGGCTCCTGGACACTGGAGTCCCCTGCCTGTGCTCGCAGCCCCGCTGGTTCACTCGCCTGTCCCCGCGCTCCTCCAGGAATTCTCGCTGCAGCCGCCCAAGAGACGACGCGCTGCGGGACCCGCGAAGCGGGTCCGGCGAGCCTTGGTGAAAATGAAGGCAAGGGGTCAGCAAAACAGCAAGTCCGTCGCGTTCCTCACACGACCAGGTGCAGGCAGCAAAGTCCGTTTAAAAAGGTATCCCACAGTCTCTAAGCAAAGGCTCACTTTTAACACTGTTGGCGGGGGCGTGGCCAGCGGGGAGAGCAGCCCAGGTGTTGCTGGTTGGGCGCGCAGGGGCTCCTGGACACTGGAGTCCCCTGCCTGTGCTCGCAGCCCCGCTGGTTCACTCGCCTGTCCCCGCGCTCCTCCAGGAATTCTCGCTGCAGCCGCCCAAGAGACGACGCGCTGCGGGACCCGCGAAGCGGGTCCGGCGAGCCTTGGTGAAAATGAAGGCAAGGGGTCAGCAAAACAGCAAGTCCGTCGCGTTCCTCACACGACCAGGTGCAGGCAGCAAAGTCCGTTTAAAAAGGTACACCCTCTCATACACTGTCAGTCACCCATAGAGCTACACACACACCTACTCACTTATACAGATAGATATGCTTCCACTCACTTATTCATAGAGATACCAATACTTACTCATTCACCTAGACAGTCACTGACACAAGCACACACTCACTCATACGGCCACTCTCACAATTACTAACTCACACATACGGTCACTTGTATACTTCAACTCTCATCTATACTGCCTTTCACATATGCAGTTATTCACCCATATACCACTGACACATCCATCCACTCACTGACACAAACATACACACTCTCAGTCACCCATACAGCCCCTCACAGATGTACTCACTAACCCATACAGCCACTGACTCACCCACTGACTTATCCATGCAGGCAGTCACACACACACTCACCCACCCACACAGACACTTATACATCCATACAGGTACTCAGACAACAAATCAATCACCTATACAGCCATTCACATACCCACTCACCAACCCATACAGCCACTTAGACACCAACTGACAGATTGATACAGACATTCACACAAGCTAGTCACTCACCAATACATTCACGAGACACCTATTCACTCACTTATACAGTCAGTCACACACCCACTGAATCTTCCATACAGGCACTCATACACCAAATGATTCATCAATACATTTGGGTATATATTTAACACTCATAAACTTTAAAAACACCCAGAGTCACAGGATGATGTCATCAGTAATGTCATTTGAGATGTCATCTGTGATGTTACTGGCCATGTCATGATTGATCTAATATGTGAGGTCACAAGAAGTGGATTGCGAGGGCGCGAGTTATAGTTTTGTACGAGTGAAACCTGAGCCTAACTATAATGTCACCGTAACCTTTGGTTTTTCAGTGAATTTACAAGGTTTTTTAATTCAATTTCCTAACTATAATATCCCTTTAACCTTTGTTTTAATTATCCTTAGGGAGCTGGTGGTCCCCGGGGCAAGGGGATCCATTAGGCCCCCCTACATAATTTGAAATAGCCCAGGGGCGGTGGCGGTCCCCATGGCTACAGGTAGGTCCAGTGTGCCTGCCCGCATTCATGATGAAAAGTACCTCCGGAAAGTGGTAGTCCCCGGGGCTTTTATAAGCCTAAGTAGGGGGGCCCCATGCGCCCCTTCCTAAATTTAACATATGCCCCCTGGACCTGGCCCACCCGGGATTTATTTTATAGTGAGTGCTCGAGGCCGGGCTTGCTTTTTTATTTAGTTTTGCCGCGGGCTAATGGATCAGTGGCAAAATAAAAAAAAATGCTTTTCATCCCCACCATATCTGGGGGTCAGGGCATTCCTACCCTGCCCCCTTTTCTTTTTTTTTAAACTTTATTTCTGGGACTTGGCTTCAAGCCAAGTCCCAGGATGGCTGCCAACACTTCCTGGTTGAAGTGTTGGAACCCATTCAAATTTTAGTAGGATTCACGAGTTCACTGCAACGAATTGCGTCCCTAGACATCTATATATTTCAAAGATGGATATCTCAAAAACATCTGAACTGATTTACACCAAATCACAAAAAGCACGCTTTCTGGACCAACATCTAGCTTTCTGCTAAATTTGGTGTAATTCTGTTCAGCAGTTTGGGCTGTAGTCGTGTTAAAAAAACAGAAAAATCCCTATAGACTTAACATGGGGAAAACACGTTTTGGGACCCTCCTTTTTTTTCAGTCCCCACTTGACTGATCACCCCAAAACTTTCAACACAGCAGCTGAACCAAAAACAGAAATTTTTGAAAATTTCATGGAGCCTCGTCAAGCGGCGCCAGAGTTATTGTAAAAAGCAAATGCTTTCCCTATGGAAACTTTGGTCCTAAATAGAACTATAGATATATATATAAATTGAGGATACTGGAGCATTTGCGGGCAATTGAAAAGTCGGATCCCGCCTACCCGGTTGCCCGGCATTTTGCAGAAGAGCATGGAAGGGATCGTGACAAACTCCAATTCTTTGGGTTGGACATCGTCCCACCCAATGTTAGGGGAGGTGATCGCTTGAGAAGACTCCGTAGGTTGGAGTCGAGGTACATTTTAGATCTCTCCACCAAATATCCCAGAGGGCTCAACAGTGGAGAAGAGATGGCGTTTCACCTAGGAAAGTGACATTATAAAAACGATATCACCACCTATATAGGGACCCCTTGGGTTTATAATAATGATCCACTACCATTATACCATCCCTGGACCTATTGAATTTCTAATCTCTGCCTGGGTAAGGGACAAGATATAAGGTACTTTAACACACATGTACAGTGATATGGAATATTGATCTCTTGTCCCAAATTTTTGAAGGTTTCCTGTTTCTGTTTCTGTTTTTGTCTTTTGTTCTTCCTGAGGTCTGACTTGCATCTACCCACCAACTTAGATACTATTGGGCGAGTGGAATGATCAGATATTACAAAAGCCTATGTTACTGTTATCCGTATTGAATCTCGTGAAGGAGAATATTTTCTAATCGAGTAAATTGCATTTATTAACTGAACTAACTTACGACATATATTATCAATGTATTTTACATATGTTTGAGCAATTTGATTCGATTAACGCCGGTTTTGATGAATTAAGGTATTATTTTCGGTATGTTTTTAAATGCTACATAATCATGATGGGACATTCTTAACATAGGACATTAGCCGATCCACGGCTTTATTCTTTGTCTAAATCTTGTGACATTTTGTAATTAATATACCCTTCAACCATGAATACGAAGTCCATCAGTGGACGTTAAGAGCTTTTCATATATGTAATAATGCTTTGGAAATACATTCCAATATGGCGCTCATGTTGTTGCTTGAGGGGTTAGTTCTATGTTGATGTCTATGATTGTAAAAAACTTTATCAACATGTTGATCTTGAGTCGCAATTGACACACTGACGAAGGCAGCACGCCGAAACGCGTCTGTGCAGTTCCCCTTAATAAATCATTTTTCGTGATTTTCATAACCCTCCTTGAGTGCTGTGCCTTTTCTGTGAGAGACGAAAAGTTTGAGCGCAATATATATATATATATATATATATATATATATATATATATATATATATATATATATATATATATATATATATATATATATATCAAACACCGCATTCAGAACAACTACCGATACTTCTCCTTCGTCTTCGCCAAAACAGACACGGACCAGGTATGAGTGCAAAAGGATTTCTTTATTCTCTTGTCGTCATAACGTTTCGGCTCGCCCGAGCCTTGATCACATGACAATGTAACGCTAGAGACATCCAAATTTAAAGTGACAGTGCACATGGGGAACATACCACGTGGAACACATGGGAATAGACATAAACGAAATTCATTATCCCTAAAGTTTCGAACGGGAATACACTAAAAACATGACTAAAATGTGCAATGGTTATGAATCCACTGATCAATAGATAAATAAATAAAGGCTAAAATTAAAGACATCTAAAAGGGTACATTTTAACATCAGTCGAACCATCAGTATATGGACAGCAATTAGCAGCAAACATTGGTGCAAATAAGCAAAATTATGTGCAAAAAATGCAATAGTGCAGCAATGTAGCAGTACATACATATATATATATATATATGTGGCACACATGGTTGTAATGCAAGAAAGAGAAAGAATGGCAGCCTGAGTCTAATAATTATATAGATGCCAAGGTGGCTAATGCTAGTGCCTTGATCAATCACAAATCATTACCTTGTGGACAGACCAATATGCTAGGTGAGCAGGCTGACTTGAACCCCCGATGAAGCCTCTAATCTTATGGGGACAACCACAGTGCAAGCGTGCGAATGCAGATGCTGTCGACTCAAACAGATGGACAAATGTACAATGGCTGTGGAATACCTCCGTGTTAACATGGTATTTCATACTTATCGTACCTGGAACCTACGTTTGTGCAAAATTAGGCAGCTCTGATGGGTAGTATATTTCCCTGTGGAAAACCCACTGCTTAGGTCATAATAAGTGTTTTAGACTGCGAGGGCGAATTACGGGTTGAATCCCAGAATGTCAACTGTATTTGTGTCACAGCGCCCTAACAAGTATGCAAATTGTCTATCCCATATGTGAGTGAAACTAGTACAAATATAAGATATTGAAGTGATGAACTGTGGTAAACTGCTGACTGTTACAAAGGGACATTTGAAATGGAGTCAAGTGTATTAGTCCAAAATATAGTAGTATCATTTCTGCCTCAGGTTTGAAATACATTTGTGGCAACATGAATAAAGTGTCAGCGAGCAAAAGCAGAGGTAAGAGAAGGCAAACAATATTGCCTGGAAAGAAACGCAAATCAGAATACAAATCGGACTGGGGCTGGCCGTGACAAACTAACAAAAGAATGGGCGCCTAGCACCTCATAGGTGTACTGGATTAATTGATTCTACAATAATGAATATAAATATATAAATATCTAACATCAAAAGTATAAATATATAAATATGCATTAAACAGATAACGTTGTCTGTTGGACCTATGAAAGCATGTAAGGCGTGATTGCAGTACTGTTTCTTAGTATGTCTAGGCTCAAATCGATTTGTAGAGTCCAAAAAGCAAATTAGGACGTCTATAAATCAGTCTGAGGCACACCATGGATAAAAGGAAGGAATATAGTGACCTGAAACAGGTCACACAAGATCAAAGTTAAACCACTATCCCAGGCATGTATGCAAATCCTCTGTAATATTCAAGCCTCCCGGGGTCTTTGAATTAAGCTGGAGGATATACTGGGTTCCTAATTTACGGAGTTTAGATTCCCTGCTCCCTCCCCTTCTGCTTGGTGAAACAGCATCAATAGCAAAATATTTGAGTCCACTGTTGTTACTGTTGTGGACCTCCCTGAAATATCTGGCCACCGGGTAGGTATTGTCCTGGTTGGAAATTGCCCATAGGTGTTGTAGGATTCGCTTATGTACGGCCAGCTTAGTGCTGCCGACATATTTCAATCCACATGGACACATCAGGACATAAACAGTATACTCTGTCTTACATGTAAGGAGCTTGCTGATCGTGTGTTCCCTATTTCTAAAGGGAGGTTTTCGTGTTGACCCCGTGGATACAAGCCTTGCATATCTTACACTTGTAAGAGCCACAATTAGTCTGAAGGCAAGTGGTTTTGTTAATGACCTCAGGACTGGTATTAACTAACCTGTCCTTCATGGATGGTGCCTTGCTGTAAGGAATGGATACTTTTCTGGGTAGAGTTGGACCTATTACTGGGTCACTGAACACGATAGGCCAGTTCCTGTTAATAATTTGGTGGAGAGCAGCGTGTTGCCTGCTGTAGCCTGTTATATTCCTGAAGGGAGTTATGGTGGTCTCCTGCCGTGGTGTCTCAGTTTGTGTGGAAAGTGGTTGTTCCAGTTCTATTTCTTTGTCAGATAGAAGACCCCTTCTACTATACCTCATAGACTTAGTGGTTGCACTGTCTATTGTATGCCTGCTGTACCCTCTCTCCAGAAATCTGGATTTGCTGTGAGCTTGTGCCTGTTTTAAATCTATCTCACTGCTACAGATCCTTCTGAGGCATAGCATTTCCCCGTAGGGAATGCTGTTGATGAGATGAGGCGGATGGGAACTCCCGGCATGTAAAGTCGAGTTCCCTGCCGTTAGCTTCCTGTACAGCCTGGTTTCTATATGGTTATTGATAATGTAAACCTCAGTATCTAGAAACATAATGAATGATTGGCTCATGGTAACAGTAAAGTTAAGATTTAAAGTATTGTCATTGAGTGCAGATACAAACTCTTCGGCCTGTTTCTTATGACCGTTCCACAGGACAAACAGGTCGTCAATGTAGCGTAGCCAAACAACTACATTCAAATCAAAGGTTTGGCTTACCTGTTTCCTGAGGACCATTTCCTCCCAGCTGCCCATGTGTAAACAGGCATAACTGGGAGAAAAACTGGCCCCCATTGCTACACCTCTAAGTTGCTGGTAAAGCAAGTTATTGTACATGAAAATGTTGTTCCGGAGACAATATTCCAACATTTCATATTGTTGTGGTCCAAATATTGCAAGGGTCTTTGTGCCAGATAGTACTTTACAGCTCTGAGGCCGTCCTCATGTCTTATACTCGTGTAGAGGGATGTAACATCAAGGACTAACATCCAGTATCCCTCTTTCCATTGCACCTTCCCAATTTTTCTTAGAAAATCACCCGTGTCCTGGACAAAGGAGTTTACGGATCTCACATATTCCTGTAAGAAAAAGTCAATATAGATAGAAGTGTTTTCAAGGATCCCATCACTTGCAGAAATGATAGGTCTGCCAGGTGGTTTATCAGCGTTCTTGTGAATGTTGTGCATAAAGAATATAGAGGGAGTTACTGGAAAGTCGTTCTTTTTTTTTTTTGTAAATCTTTTTATTGAAAGTAAATAACATACAAGGCAAAAAATTACAGTACATTAGGATGTAGTCCGAGCGAGGAAGGAAGCAAAAAATCATACAGTGAAATGTGTAAATTATATCAGGGAACGGACGCAGAGGAGAGACAAATTACAGAACAATCATGTATTCTACATTACGGGAATGGTGGGTCAGGGGGAAAGCTGAACTTCAGGGACATCCATAAGAGGAGGAGTGCAAATCTCCCCACGATAAGTGTTCCAATGGCCCCAGACCTTTACCCACTTCCTGGGTCGCCCCCGTGCAACATAAACAGTCTTCTCCCTAAACATGCACCAATCCATGTTTTCCATCCAAATCTCGACCGTGGGCGGTCTCTGGGAACCCCACAACTGTGCTATGTCTCTCTTAGCCACCATATTTCCCAGAGTTGCCCACTGCGTCTGTGCGACATTATAATCAGTTGGTCCCCAGACATTCAGGAGACAACGTCTAGCCTCAGGTAGTAGGGCAACACCGGTAGCCTCTCTCATCTTATTGTGCACCCCACTCCAGAAGGCAGCAACTATGGGACACTCCCAAATTATATGCAAAAAGGTCCCGAGCATCCCACAACCGCGTTTGCAAAGACCATCTTCCGAATAACCCATTCTAATCAAGCGGGGACCAGTCACATAAACTCTGTGTAGGATTTTAAGTTGCACCAACCGAAGACGGGCCGGGATCGCGACCTCCTTAGGAGAAGAGATCGCGGACTGCCAGGCCTCGTCGTCTAATTCGAGACCGTCTCGGGTCCATATGTCCCGGAGGAGCACTAACAGGTCAGCTCTACCGTTGATTAGTTTTTTATATATTAAGGAGATAATGCTATCTGGCACATGGCCGTCTAGTATTCTATCCTCGAGCGGAGAGGATTCCGGAATGCTTGCACTGTCGGGAAAAACCGCCCGCAAGGCATGATGCACCTGGGCATATCGAAAATATTCCCTCTCACTAAGTTGGAACTCGACTTGCAATTCCTCAAAAGATTTAAACTTGCCTTTAGCCCAGATGTCGCTCACCTTACTGATCCCAATCATATCCCACCTCTCAAATCCTTTAGTTTTCCACAAGCTACCCAGCCTCTCGGAAGCAAAAAGTGGGGTTGCTCAGGTCAGTCGATCTTTCCAACCCATCGCACTGTTTGGGCAGTTCCGTATCCGTACTGCAAACTTTGTGGGCCCAGAGAGCCTTCTGCCATTTAGTCTAGAGTAAAGCGCTCTATAAAAATCACCCCCCGGCAACAACCACCTATCCATTGCAAAAGCAGGGTTCAACCCGGGGCCATACATACTATGATTAATGGCCCCCAATTGAGAGGCCCAGTAATACCGCTTGATGTCGGGGAGAGCGATACCGCCATCGTACCAAGGTAACGTCAGCTTAGCAAGGGCAATACGCGAACGTCCGTCCCAAATCAACTTCCTCTGGAGACCCTCAATAGCCCGAAAATAACTCGCGGGGACTACATCAACGGTGCTATGAAGAGCATATAGAAAGCGTGGCAATGTCATCATCTTAAAAAGCGCCGCACGACCAAGTGGCGAAAGCGGGAGCCTGCGCCATCGCACCACATCCAGCTTCAACCGATTCAGCGGTGCAAATTCTGTTCATACCGGACAGTCGGGTTCAATGACACGTATACCCCAAGATACTTGAAACCCGCGTGTGCGACCTGGATCGGACAATCTTGCGGCAACAGAGGAACTTCACCCGAAAGAACAAATAAGTAAGATTTAGTCCAGTTAATAACTAAGCCGGAATTTTTGCCAAAAGATGTAAGGACATCAAACAAAACTATTAACGACTTCCGGGGTGACGTCAGGTACAACAGTATATCGTCTGCATAGAGCGAGATGCGGTCCTCAAAATCTGGGGCCCACCGAATACCCTTCATCGACGGTTCCCATCTAATCCACGCAGCTAGGGGCTCAAGGGCAAGGGCAAATAGAAGTGGAGACAACGGACAACCCTGTCTTGTACCTCTTCCAAGAACAAAAGGCTTAGAGACCCGACCATTTACCACGACCTGCGCCAATGGACCTTCATATAGAAGCTTGACCCAGCTAATGAAGCCAGGACCAAAGCCGAACTTGGCCAGTACGGCCCACAGATATGGCCACTCAATCGTATCAAAGGCCATCGTGGCGTCTAAGGAGGCCAAGATGGCGGGCTCACGCAGCGACGAAGCCCTCACGAGAACGCCATGCAACCTTCGCAGATTCAGAGCCGTATTTCGATGAGGGATGAAACCGGATTGTTCCGGATGAACCAAGTCACCAATCACCTTTATTATACGGTTAGCTAACAATTTAGCGAGAATCTTGGGCTCTGCATTAAGAAGTGATATTGGTCTATAAGAGGCACAGCGGTTCCTTGGCTTCCCTTCCTTATGAATCACCACTATGGTCGCAAGACGCTGATCACGAGGAAGGGAGCCCATATCTCGAGATTCCAAAAACATGTCACGAAGATACGGCGCTACTTTATCGGGACGCAGTTTATAAAGTTCAATGGGGAGACCATTAGGGCCCATGGCTTTACCCGAACGAATGGAGCGAATAGCGAGAGCTACTTCATCCGCGGTTATTACGGAATCCAGCAATTCTTTATCGGAGTCAGATAAGCTGGGAAGTGCTATATCCCGCAACAAAAAATGGGAGTCCTCCTCCGGTCTATCAGAAACGGGGGAGTACACTTCCTGGAAATGCTCCGCAAAACTCTGAACAATCATCTTAGGATCAGTCACACACGTACCATTCACTCTCTCAATCACGGGAACCACGCGACTAGCCCTCTCTTTCTTGTCTAACCATGCTATCAGCTTGCCAGCTTTATCCCCGACATCATACAGTCGACCCTGCTGCTCCCTGCCCATGACTTTCGCAGCATCTGTGACCAGTGCCCTGTAGTCAAGTTGTTTAAGACGCAAGATATGCAACTTCTCACGGGTGACGCCCTGTTCCAGAGTATGCTCCAAGTCGGCGATCTCAGTCTCCAGCCTCACCACTTCCTCATTCTTACTCTTCTTCGCACCGGCTATCAATGATAACGCCTGACCTCGGATGACCATCTTAAAGGCCTCCCAGAGCGATATCGCAGAAGACACCGATCCCTGATTTTCGAAAAAATAGTGGTTGAGGGATTTAATCAACGCCGCACGGGTCTTAGGAGCACGGAGATACCACGGATTAACCGGAGCCACCCGCCCCTCTGCACCTACACGCAACTCCATCCGAAGCCACAATGGGGAGTGGTCGGATATTCCCCGAGCTAGATGACGAACCTCAGTGACAGAGGGGGCATGCGCAGCTGGCATCAGAATGTAATCGATCCTAGAAAGGCTACCATGTGCACCCGAGTGGAAAGTGTATTGATTCTGGGCCAGGTGCTGCAATCTCCAGCAGTCCACCAACCCCAGTGTATCTATTAAGCCATTAAGCCAATTCTGTGACCCAGCGAGGTCCCTGGGCGGGTATCGATCATCCCTACCAGAAACGACTGAATTAAAATCTCCGCCCACAATCAAAATTCCTTCAGGAAGCCCCAATATTACCCGTCCCAGGTCCGCAAAGGTTGTCGACTGCAGACCCGGGGGGACATAGACTGAGAGTAAGGATATAATTCTACCCTCCAATCGTCCAGTGATAGCTACATAGCGACCCCTATCATCTAAAAGTGTAGCATCGATTGCTAGGGGAAGAGAACTCCTAATTAGAATACCCACCCCCCTGGATCCAGAGGAGAACCCCGCATGAGCGACCAAACGATACCCTCTCCGGTTCATGGCATGACACGTGTTGCCAATCAAATGCGTTTCCTGTAACAACACCACATCAGGAGAAAGTCACTTCAACAGTTGCAACACAACCCCTCGCTTTATCCTGTCCCCCAACCCATTCACATTCCAACTCATTAGTCTCAATCCCCTACCCCATCCCAAGAGTGAAAGCGGATCCAACCCCCCTCGGAACTCAGCATCCAAATCAATTGAACGAACAATATGTTGCCTTGTGATAAACCAAAGCACACCCACATAAACAACCCACCACCCAAAAACCAACACCCCGGTACAGACCCCCCCACCCTGCACCCCTGCATAAAACTAAATAGCCACCCCAACTTGCAGTGTGCCTGTCGCCCTAACATCGAACTAGTCTACAAAAAGAAACCCAGAGGAGGAAAGAGTCCCATTCAGTTCCCCGCAACTCCCGGGTATAAATATCAAATCAGACAATAAGTAATCGAACCATAGTCAAGGTTATCAATAAAGTTCAGAGACCGGAAACCATACTCCTATTCCTGCCCCGTTGGGCCACCTTCCGCTCCTCCAGGATGTTCCTCTTGGCCGTGCCGGTGATGCAAAGTATCAAGCCAGTTCCCCACCATCTCTGGACGATCAAAAAAGTATGTTCGTTCCTCGAATTCAACGCGCAGCCTGGCCGGAAAAAGCATTGCGTATTTCAATTCCATGTCTCTCAGTCGGCGTTTGACGCCCAGAAACCCAATTCTCTGCTTTTGGACAGTCTGTGTAAAGTCCGGGTAGAAACTTATAGTGGCATTTTCATATTTCGTGGGTCCATTCGTCCGCGATGCCTGCAGGATAGCGTCTCTATCCCTGAAATTAAAGATTCTGGCGATGAGAGGTCGCGGCGGTACAAAAGGGGGTGGTGATGGACGGAGCATCTGAATCAATCAAACACTCACACCCAGTCAAAAGATCTGGGTTTAATCCATCACCGTTCTTTAGCCCACTCTGCCACCCCAGTTCTGACATGGCTATATGCAAATCTGTCTGACCCTGTGCCTCATCAATCAATCAATCAATCATAGCATTTGTATAGCGCGCTACTCACCCGGGAGGGTCTCAAGGCGCTTGGGGGAAGGGGCCCACTACTGCTAGAACAACCAGGTCTTGAGTTGTTTCCTGAAGGCGAGATGGTCCTGGGTCAGTCGGAGGTGGATGGGGAGGGAGTTTCATGTCTTGGCCGCCAGGTAGGAGAAGGATCTGCCTCCGGCGGTGGCTCTTCGGATGCGTGGTACGGCGACGAGGGCGAGGCTAGTAGATCGTAGCTGGCGGGTGGGCGTGTAGAAGGTCAGTCGGTCGTTGAGGTACTTGGGGCTCAGGTCGTGGAGAGACTTGTGTGCGTGGGTGAGAAGCCTGAACGTGATCCTCTTGTTGACAGGGAGCCAGTGCAGGTACCTCAGGTGGCCGGAGATGTGGCTGCGCCGGGGGATGTCCAGGATGAGTCGTGCGGAGGCGTTCTGGATGCGTTGGAGTCTCCTCTGTAGCTTGGCTGTGGTTCCGGCGTAGAGGGTGTTTCCGTAGTCCAGTCGGCTGGTGACGAGTGCCTGGGTGACCGTCTTCCTGGTTTCGGTCGGGATCCATCGGAAGATCTTGCGGAGCATGCGTAGGGTGTTGAAGCACGATGAGGAGACGGCGTTGACTTGTCTGGTCATCGAGAGGGAAGAGTCCAGGATGAAGCCCAGGTTGCGTGCGTGGTCTGTTGGCTTGGGAGCGGTGCCCAGGGCGGGAGGCCACCAGGAGTCGTCCCAGGCGGAGGGCGATGGTCCCAGGATGGGGACTTCCGTCTTGTCCGAGTTCAGTTTAAGGCGGCTGTTCTTCATCCACTCGGCGACGTCTTTCATCCCTTCGTGTAGGCTGGTTCTGGCGGTGTCGGGGTCCCTGGTGAGGGAGAGGATCAGCTGGGTGTCGTGGGCGTAGGAGATGATGTTGAGGTTGTGTTGGCGTGCGATGGCTGCAAGAGGTCTCATGTAGACGTTGAAGAAGGTGGGGCTGAGTGAAGATCCTTGTGGTACGCCGCAGATGACTTCGGTGGCCTCGGATCGAACCGGGGGAAGGCGAACTCTCTGTGTTCTTCGGCGAGGAACGAGATGATCCACTCCAGTGCCTTCTCTTGGATGCCGATGTTGCTGAGGCGTTGGACTAGGGTGCGGTGGCAGACAGTGTCGAACGCTGCGGAGAGGTCCAGGAGGATGAGGGCCCCTGTTTCCCCGTTGTCGAGCAGGGCTCGGATGTCGTCGGTGGCTGCGATCAGGGTGGTCTCGGTGCTGTGTTTGGCTCTGAAACCGGACTGCGAGGGGTCGAGGGATCCGTTCGTCTCGAGGAAGGCGGTCAGCTGTCTGTTGACGATCTTCTCGATGACTTTCGCAGGAAAAGGGAGGAGCGAGATGGGGCGGAAGTTCTTGAGGTCGGTGGGGTCCGCTGTTGGTTTCTTCAGTAGGGCGCTGAGCTCAGCATGCTTCCAGCTCTCCGGGAAGGTGGCAGTGTTGAAAGAGCAGTAGATGATGTTCCGGAGTTGGGGTGCGATGGTGGAGTCGGCCTTGTTGAAGACGTGGTGGGGGCAGGGGTCGGTCGGAGATCCGGAGTGGATGGTGTTCATCGTGCGGGCTGTGTCTTCGGTGGTCACCGTGGTCCAGGTGCGGAGGGTGGCGGTGGGGGGCGTTGGTTCGATGGTTGGGTGCGTGGATGGTGCGCCGAAGCTGTTGTGGATGTCGGCGATCTTGCGGTGGAAGAACGAGGCGAGAGAGTCGCAGAGATCTTGTGAAGGAGTGATGTCGTTGTTGCCGGTGCTGGGGTTGGAGAACTCCTTGACGATGCTGAAGAGTTCCTTGCTGTCGTGGGCGTTGTTGTCCAGTCGTTCCTTCAGTGATTTCTTCTTGGTGGTGCGGATAAGCTGGTGGTGCTTGTGGGTGGCTTGTTTGAGGGCAGACATGTTGTCTGTGGTCTGGTCGCGGAGCCAGGCTTTCTCGAGGGTGCGGCAGTTCCCTCATGGGAACAGTCCAGCCCGAACTGCCAAGTCATGTCTACCCTGGACAGGAAACAAGCTTCTGAAGACCGGTTTCTGGCATTCCAGCCGTCTTCAGCCCGGCTTGCTTGAATCCAGTGGCAAAGTGAGCAAGGGACTCACGTCTGAGCGTACCCTGCCACACTTATGATTGGTTCAGATGCTCCGTCCATCACCACCCCCTTTTGTACCACTTTGTTCGCCATAAGTTGGCAGGGTATGCTCAGACGTGAGTCCCTTGCTCACTTTGCCACTGGATTCAAGCAAGCCTGGCTGAAGACGGCTGAAATGCCAGAAACCGGTCCTAGGAAGCTTGTTTCCAGTCCAGGGAAGGCATGGCTTGGCAGTTCGGGCTGGACTGTTCCCATGAGGCACAAGGTCAGACTGATTTGCATATGGCCATGTCTGACCTGGGGTGGCAGAGTGGGCTAAAGAACGGTGATGGATTAAACCCAGATCTGTTGACTGGGTGTGAGTGTTTGATTGGTTCAGATGCTCCGTCCATCACCACCCCCTTTTGTACCGAGAGGTCGCGGCGGGGCACCCACCTTCGGTTTGCCACCCGGTACCCTGTGGGCTCGTTCAACCGCAAAAAACTTGCTCAACCCCTTAGGAGCAAGGTGCTTGGTGATGAGATCTTCCACAAAAAGATCAGCTGCCGGATCCTCTGATTTTTCCGGGACCCCTATGATGCGTATGTTACGCTGAGACCTGCTTTCAAAGTCCTCCAATCGGCGGGCAAAAAAGTAATTAGCGGTCCTCAAGTTGCGGACCTCCGTTTGCAAATCGGACACCTCACCCGTGAGGCTGGAAGTTTTCAAATCCAACGATTTGACCTTTTCGTTGGTTTTCGATAGATCCGTACAAATCAAATTAACATCGATCGCTACGGTGTCCAGCTTGTGGGCGAGAGTCTCGAATTGTTGGCCGATGGAAGTCTTCATCCCGTCAATGGCACCCATGACGTCTTGCAAGGTCAATTCTGTCGATGGGGCCAGGTCCTCCTTAGTACCATCTAGAGATCTACTCAGTCCGCCAGGGGATCCTTTGGGTTGAGCATATCGATCCATATTGTTCGCCTGGGTGTAGCCACCTCGCCGAGTGATCTTGGATTTTTGCTTGTCGCCCTCAGGCTTAGTCGCCATCTCGGACAAGGAGACCCTCCAGCGAGGTGAGCAACGAGAGAAAATGGCCGCACCGGGAGTTGCAACCCAGCCGGCAACGGCGATCAGAGGGCACGGTTCGCCGGGGCCCAGAACACACAATCGGAGCAGCACCTACGATCGCTTGGTGGTCAAGTAGCTTCCGCTGGTAGTAGGCTAGCTCTCCAGTAGGATCAGAAGGAGGCCACGAAAACCAAAGTGAAAGTCAAATCAGTGTCTCCTCAAGCCGTTGTTGTTCAACAACTGCCCGGACATCTCACCAACTCGAGCTCCGGGCAACTCCGAGGGGCAGGCCGCAATGTTCAAGTCGATGTTACTCCGGTTCCTGAAGACCGATTCAAATTTTTGACAACAGTGTCCGCCTCAGCTATGGCTCTTCTTCAATAACCCGTCAATGTGATCAGGATAATTTACAGGATAGATGCGGGAGGTTGCGAGGGTCTCGGGAGCCCTGTGCTCACGCGGCCATCTTGGTCGCGCGCGAAGCTCCTCCCCTGGAAAGTCGTTCTTAAGATATTTGTATTCAGCCTCCGTGATGAGTTTCTTGTTTTTCCTTCTGGTCAGCCTCATGTAGTAATCATCGTGGGAAATTTTCATGGTAGCAGGCGTAGTTCTTGCATAGCATTTCCTATCATTTAGTTGGGAATATGCCTCTCTATCGTTATCCTCACGTGTCAACAGGACAATATTGCCCCCTTTGTCACTTCCCCTAACCACGGTGTTATTTTTACTTGTCAATTTACTCATTAGGGTCTCGTATTTTTGAGTCTGTTGGTCATAATAACGTTTGGTTCTTTGTGTATCCATATAAAGTTTCTTGAGTTGGATTGTGACATTTTCATGGAAAACGTCCAGGGAGTCGCGGGGCATGAGTGGTTTGAAAGTGGACGGATGTTTAAACGGTGTGACCGGTGCCCTACGCAATGATTCCACGTTGGTCGAAGTCACCTGCTGATTATTGGAGCAATATCCCGCTCCCTCTGTGTCCCAAAGTTCTTGCAGCTCCACCATAGCAGGGATATCAGATTGAGTATATTGTCCCTGTAAATCATCGGTCCTTGGAATCATAGTTCCACTTTTTAAAGTGTGCTATTTACGTAGTTTTAGTTTTCTCACTGCTTTGTAAATATCTAATCTGGTGGCCGCATATTTGAAGTTGGTTTGGGGTGCATAGGTGAGCCCTAGTTTTAGAATATTTTCCTCCTCCGTAGTCAATTCCACTGGTGTTAAGTTTACCACGGTTTTATTGGTCCCATTGATGGTTATTGTTTCTTTGCCTTCTGGTCCCTTCCCCTCCTCCTGCCTTTATTTTGTGCGCCTCCTCCTTGCCCTGCTCCTCTGCCTGCGTTTGAAGTTGACACATTTTCGCTGTAATTCCTTTGTTGCCTTGGGCGCATATTTATAAATATATATATACTTGCTTTGCTCCAGATTGCGGCTGGATCTGGTGGCCCAAGACGACTGGTGTTGCGTGAGCAGCGTCAACCCCAAACGCTGTAAGTATCAAAGAAATCTCCACTCCACATCAGGAAAAAAGAGCACGCACATGAGGACCATTCAAGTAAAGGCTTCTTTATTGAATTAAGCCTCCTCCAACCCAGCACAGAGAGAAGCGTTTCGCCTGTCACAGCAGGCTTCCTCAATCTGATGAGCGCCATTTTAATGGTAGCCTTTATACTCTAACATGCTTGTAAACATAGAAGAGTTACTTTATTAACTGGAATTAAATTAGACTTAAATTTAAAATCTGGTGAACAATTACGTAAAAATACATTCCATATAAAATCTGTACATGGTGGCTATTAACATCATAAATGAGAAAGCATATTGTGATGCATCAACAATTGTCAATGTACACTTAGTGGTACCCACACCACTCGAGTACAGCAGATTCAATGTAAATAAACACCAGCATAATAAAAAAATAAACACTTTCATGTTGCTATACAATATCCGAAAACCGAGGCCATATGGTTACATCATCACGCTGGTCACATATTTACACTTTGTATTGCCTATGCATTGCACTGCAGTGAATACCAGACAGATGTGACATGCTGGCACTAAATCACTCATATTCAGCCCGGGTAAGTGATGCATTACAATATGCTTTATCATTGCACATAAAATTGTAAAAACTGTTCTGCACATCTGCCTGTAGCGCTTCCAGACTTGAGTGCAACGCACCTAATCTGGGCTACATCAGCAACCACCTCTGCCTCAATGGGAAAGGAAAAGTCACAAATCTATTTCATCATTATCGAGGACTCTGGCAAGTCCACTACCATCAGCCGCATCATCTACAAGTGTGGAGACATTGATATGCAAAGCATTAAGAAATCCGAGAAGGAGGCCACCAACATGACGAGCAAAGGATTTTACAAGTTCACGTGGGTGCTGGGTAACCTGAAGACAGACAGTGAACATGTTATCGCCATCAACCTCTTTCTCTGGAAGTTCGAGACTGCAAAGTATTGTTTCACTAACACTGTTGCCCCCGGGCACAGGGATTTCATCAAGAACATGATCACAGGCACCCCACAGGCTT
This sequence comes from Lissotriton helveticus, assembly GCF_964261635.1. Classification (NCBI taxonomy): domain Eukaryota; kingdom Metazoa; phylum Chordata; class Amphibia; order Caudata; family Salamandridae; genus Lissotriton; species Lissotriton helveticus. Next base: position 630,272,841 of record NC_136070.1, read on the forward strand.
ACTGCCTGATTGCTAGCTTGTGGGATGAGCCTGAAGCTGGTATTTCCAAAAATGGACCAGCTGCAACACACCCTCATGGCCTGCACCCTGGGGGTGAAACAGCTGATCATTGATGTGAACAAGATGGACATTAAGAAGATTGGTTAGGAAATCCCAATAAAATGTGTTTACAAGAAAACAAAATCGGTTACAACCCAAGCATTATGTCATTCATACCATTCTACCACTGGCACGGGGACAACATGCCGGAACCCAGCAGAAATATGACTAGGATTAAGGGCTGGAAGGCTGAATATAAGAAGGGAAATGCCAGTGGACTCACCTTGCTGAAAGCTTTGGACTCAATCATCCCACCTATACAACCGGCAGGCTACAAGATAGGAGATATCGTCACAGTCCTATTATGCTGTAGAGCAGTGGTCTTCAAACTTTTTTAGGTTGAGCCCCCCAGCTCAATCTTTTTAGATGTCAGACCCCCCACCACCTGACTGAAATTTCTGGAATCTGTTGCACTACACAGTTGACAGCCATCTGCATATGCCAGACCTAATCCGGCAATTTCTGTCACCCTGCCTGCTACAGCACAAGCACAGTCCCCAGCCGTAATGCGGCCAATGCCTGTGAGATGTGAGTATGGCTGTTGCGTCTATTGAGCTCACGCACACTATGCAATTAGCATGCTGGGAGGCAGCGCACCGATACTGCAGGTGGCTCCATAGCGCACAAAAAGTTGCGGTGGCCACAGCTGCATTGAGCACATTGAGGATAGTAGCAATGCACGGCTGCAGGCTATACTACTCTGGCTATGCACCAAGTGGAAAGTTCACACTTACTTTTGTTTATTCTTTCTCATGAGCCCTCACTCCCAAGTTCGAAATGCACTCTTGCAGCTTCCTTGCCTTAACTCGGTCATAAGCCAGCCCCCAGCTACAATTATCCAATGCAGGGCCAGACTGGGAACTAAAACCGGCCCTGGCAAAGTGCTCGGCCGCCCCCTCCCCCCCCTTCACCCCCGGGGTTGGGGGGTCCCGCCGAGCTCTTTGGCGGGCGGTTTTCTGCCGATTTTGTTACAGGGCCGATTTTGCAGCTATGCTGCAAAAACGGTCCTGTAACAAAAATACACACAAGATTTATTTATTTATTTATTTTATTTTCAAAGTTTTATATAGCGCGAACAAGATCTTTGCAGATATCAGAGCGCTTTACAGAAAACAAGGGCTAGGGGAAACAAGAGGGTGATTAAACAAACTATTGGGTACAATATAGTAGTCGGTAGTAAGTGAATAGCCAAATAGGATAGCAATCAGATAAAAAGATAATGCAACAAGGATAGCAGTCAGATAAAAACATAATACAAAGTAGGATAGCAGTCAGATAAAAACATAATACAAAAAGATAATCAGAAAAACCAGTAATACAAAAAAAAACAAAAAAAACTGAGCAAAGTCTTTGGTCCAGTAAATGTAGAGATCAGGTGAATTTAGCCATAAGGATGGCTTTTACCTCTTTCTTAAAAAATGCCGTGTAGGAGATAAATCTGGTTTCAGGAGGGAGTGCATTCCAGATCCTGGGTGCCATTCCCGAGAAGGAGCGTTTGTATGTTTTTTCCTTCCAGAATCTTCGAGGTTTCAGGAGGAGATTTTTCGTGCTTCTGTTGGATCTAGAGCCTCCTGATATAGTCAGCTTTTGAGTGAGGTAGTCGGGTGACTTGTGGTGTACGGCCAAGTGTGTCATGCAGGCGATTTTCAGCTGTATTCTGGCTTCAAACGGCAGCCAGTTCAGTGATTTTAAGTCAGGGGATATATGCGAATGTTTCCTTGATCCGGTGATAAGTCTCGCTGCAGCGTTCAAGGAGGCTCTTATGGGTGCGGTTGTTGATAGGGGGAGTCCGCTGAGAGCCACAATTCCGTAGTCTATGCGTGGGATGACTAGGGCTTGTACAGCAGTTTGGAAATCCTTAGCTGGGAGGAAGGGTTTAAGTTTCCTCAAAGTGTTGATTTGAAAATTAGCTCCTTTAGTTGCTTTGCTAATGTGCTGCTGCATGTTGAGATTGGCGTCCAGTGTGATGCCTAAGGATTTCGCGGAGTCCACGATGGTGGGTTGGACATTGAGTGCAGTAAGATGCTTGAGCCAGGTTTGGGAGATGGCGAGTTTCGCCGGAGGTGCGATCAGAAGGAACTCAGTTTTCAGGGCATTTAGTTTGAGGTGATTGTCGGCCAACCATGATTGGGTGTTTCTGAGCGTGGAGTTCAGAAGTTTGATGTCTTCCGGGGATTGGAGTTTGAGGTAGAGTTGAGTGTCATCGGCGTACATGTGAAAGTGTACATTAGATGCTTGAAGCAATGTGGTGAGTCGTTCCATGACCAGGTTGAACAAAGTGGGGGATAGGAAAGATCCTTTTGGAACGCCTAATGTTACAGGCACAGATGAGGACAACACGTTGTTGATCTTGAACTTCTGAGACCGGTTATGTAGGAAGGAAGTGAACCATTTGAGAACAGTTCCGGATAAACCCATTCTGGTGTTTAACAGCTCCAGCAGATTCTCATGTTTGACAGTGTCAAATGCTGAGGAGAGATCAAGTAGGATAAGGAGGCAGGAATCATTGTGATCAAGGATTTGGAAGGCGTCATCAATTATGTGCGTCATAGCCGTTTCCGTACTGTGTCTTGCTCTGAAGCCTGATTGATGAGGGTTGAGGAGGTCAAACCGATCAATGTGTTTTGTCAGTTGGAGTTGTACGCATTTTTCCAGCAGTTTGGCCAGGGTGGGGATATTGGTGATAGGGCGGTAATTGTTTAGGTTAGCAGGGTCAGCTGTAGGTTTCTTGAGTATAGGCGTGACTTGCCCCACCTTAAGGGAGTCCGGGATGAGCCCTTGTTGCAGGGAACTGTTAATGATTTTAGTCCAGAGTGGGAGGAGCAGGAGGGTGAAGTCTTTTACAGCATTAGCAGGTAAGGGGTCTGTGAGGTGATTAGAGGGTTTCAGGGTGCCGAGCAGTTTGTTAATTTCTTCTTCAGAGTAGGTGTCGAAGGACGACCATGCCACGTTGTTTTTAGGTTGGGTGTTAGTTATGCTGATGGGGCTGGAGTATCGGCTTATATCATTGAGGGGATCACTTCTTATATTGTCAGTCTTTACCTCAAAGAAATGATTCAGAAAAGGGGGTGGTGATGGACAGAGCATCTAAGTTAAACAGAACACTCATACCCAGTCAAGAGATCAGGGCTTGATCCATCACCGTTTTTTAGCTCACTACACCATCCCAGTTCAGAACCTGGCTATATGCAAATTAGTCTGTCCCTGGCCCAGTGCATCATGGGAACAGGGCAGACCAAACTACCAAGCCAATTCTTTCCTGGAAAGGAAACAAGCTTCCGGGGACCGGTTTCTGGCATTTCAGCCGTCGTCGGCCCGGCTTGCTTGGATCCTGATGGTGCAGTGAGCAAGGGACTCACATCTGAGCATACCCTGCCACTCCTATAGTGGCCAAAACGATTCAGAAAAGGGGGTGGTGATGGACAGAGCATCTGAGTTAAACAGAACACTCATACCCAGTCAAGAGATCAGGGCTTGATCCATCACCGTTTTTTAGCTCACTACACCATCCCAGTTCAGAACCTGGCTATATGCAAATTAGTCTGTCCCTGGCCCAGTGCATCATGGGAAGAGGGCAGACCAAACTACCAAGCCAATTCTTTACTGGAAAGGAAACAAGCTTCCGGGGACCGGTTTCTGGCATTTCAGCCGTCGTCGGCCCGGCTTGCTTGGATCCTGATGGTGCAGTGAGCAAGGGACTCACATCTGAGCATACCCTGCCACTCCTATAGTGGCCAAAACGATTCAGAAAAGGGGGTGGTGATGGACAGAGCATCTGAGTTAAATAGAACACTCATACCCAGTCAAGAGATCAGGGCTTGATCCATCACCGTTTTTTAGCTCACTACACCATCCCAGTTCAGAACCTGGCTATATGCAAATTAGTCTGTCCCTGGCCCAGTGCATCATGGGAACAGGGCAGACCAAACTACCAAGCCAATTCTTTACTGGAAAGGAAACAAGCTTCCGGGGACCGGTTTCTGGCATTTCAGCCGTCGTCGGCCCGGCTTGCTTGGATCCTGATGGTGCAGTGAGCAAGGGACTCACATCTGAGCATACCCTGCCACTCCTATAGTGGCCAAAACGATTCAGAAAAGGGGGTGGTGATGGACAGAGCATCTGAGTTAAACAGAACACTCATACCCAGTCAAGAGATCAGGGCTTGATCCATCACCATTTTTTTAGCTCACTACACCATCCCAGTTCAGAACCTGGCTATAATTCTGGCTGTAATGCCAGAAACCGGTCCCCGGAAGCTTGTTTCCTTTCCAGTAAAGAATTGGCTTGGTAGTTTGGTCTGCCCTGTTCCCATGATGCACTGGGCCAGGGACAGACTAATTTGCATATAGCCAGGTTCTGAACTGGGATGGTGCAGTGAGCTAAAAAACGGTGATGGATCAAGCCCTGATCTGTTGACTGGGTAGGAGTGTTCTGATTAACTCAGATACTCTGTCCATCACCACCCCCTTTTTGAAATTATTTTGTCCACCATAAGTGTGGAAGGGTATGCTCAGACATGAGTCCCTTGCTCACTGCACCATCAGGATTCAAGCAAGCCGGGCCGAAGACGGCTGTAATGCCAGAAACCGGTCCCCGGAAGCTTGTTTCCTTTCCAGTAAAGAATTGGCTTGGTAGTTTGGTCTGCCCTGTTCCCATGATGCACTGGGCCAGGGACAGACTAATTTGTGTGTAGCCAGGTTCTGAACTGGGATGGTGCAGTGAGCAAAAAAACGGTGATGGATCAAGCCCGGATCTGTTGACTGGGTAGTAGTGTTCTGATTAACTCAGATACTCTGTCCATCACCACCCCCTTTTTGAAATTATTTTGGCCACCATAAGTGTGGAAGGGTATGCTCAGACACGAGTCCCTTGCTCACTGCACCATCAGGATTCAAGCAAGCCGGGCCGAAGACGGCTGTAATGCCAGAAACCGGTCCCCGGAAGCTTGTTTCCTTTCCAGTAAAGAATTTGCTTGGTAGTTTGGTCTGCCCTGTTCCCATGATGCACTGGGCCAGGGACAGACTAATTTGCATGTAGCCAGGTTCTGAACTGGGATGGTGCAGTGAGCTAAAAAACGGTGATGGATCAAGCCCTGATCTGTTGACTGGGTAGGAGTGTTCCGATTAACTCAGATACTCTGTCCATCACCACCCCCTTTTTGAAATTATTTTGGCCACCATAAGTGTGGAAGGGTATGCTCAGACATGAGTCCCTTGCTCACTGCACCATCAGGATTCAAGCAAGCCGGGCCGAAGACGGCTGTAATGCCAGAAACCGGTCCCCGGAAGCTTGTTTCCTTTCCAGTAAAGAATTGGCTTGGTAGTTTGGTCTGCCCTGTTCCCATGATGCACTGGGCCAGGGACAGACTAATTTGCATGTAGCCAGGTTCTGAACTGGGATGGTGCAGTGAGCTAAAAACGGTGATGGATCAAGCCCTGATCTGTTGACTGGGTAGGAGTGTTCTGATTAACTCAGATACTCTGTCCATCACCACCCCCTTTTTGAAATTATTTTGGCCACCATAAGTGTGGAAGGGTATGCTCAGACATGAGTCCCTTGCTCACTGCACCATCAGGATTCAAGCAAGCCGGGCCAAAGACGGCTGTAATGCCAGAAACCGGTCCCCGGAAGCTTGTTTCCTTTCCAGTAAAGAATTGGCTTGGTAGTTTGGTCTGCCCTGTTCCCATGATGCACTGGGTCAGGGACAGACTAATTTGCATGTAGCCAGGTTCTGAACTGGGATGGTGCAGTGAGCTAAAAACGGTGATGGATCAAGCCCTGATCTGTTGACTGGGTAGGAGTGTTCTGATTAACTCAGATACTCTGTCCATCACCACCCCCTTTTTGAAATTATTTTGGCCACCATAAGTGTGGAAGGGTATGCTCAGACATGAGTCCCTTGCTCACTGCACCATCAGGATTCAAGCAAGCCGGGCCAAAGACGGCTGTAATGCCAGAAACCGGTCCCCGGAAGCTTGTTTCCTTTCCAGTAAAGAATTGGCTTGGTAGTTTGGTCTGCCCTGTTCCCATGATGCACTGGGTCAGGGACAGACTAATTTGCATATAGCCAGGTTCTGAACTGGGATGGTGCAGTGAGCTAAAAAACGGTGATGGATCAAGCCCTGATCTGTTGACTGGGTAGGAGTGTTCTCATTAACTCAGATACTCTGTCCATCCCCACCCCCTTTTTGAAATTATTTTGGCCACCATAAGTGTGGAAGGGTATGCTCAGACATGAGTCCCTTGCTCACTGCACCATCAGGATTCAAGCAAGCCGGGCCGAAGAAGGCTGTAATGCCAGAAACCGGTCCCCGGAAGCTTGTTTCCTTTCCAGTAAAGAATTGGCTTGGTAGTTTGGACTGCCCTGTTCCCATGATGCACTGGGCCAGGGACAGACTAATTTGCATGTAGCCAGGTTCTGAACTGGGATGGTGCAGTGAGCTAAAAAACGGTGATGGATCAAGCCCTGATCTGTTGACTGGGTAGGAGTGTTCTGATTAACTCAGATACTCTGTCCATCACCACCCCCTTTTTGAAATTATTTAGTTTAAAGAAAGCAGAAAAGTCTTCACAGGATGGTATAGCGCTTGTTGTGCTGTTTGATTGTAGAGGTTGTTCCTTGGTTTGAGTTTTGACTAGTTCGAAGAGTTTTCTTGGTCTGTTTTTTGCTTGGTCGAGCTGGAGGCTGAAGAATTCAGATTTCGAGCGCTTGATTTTCCTAAAGTAGGCATTTCTCTTATTCTTAAGAGTTTTAAGGTGCAATGCTGAGGGGTCTGACCTCCAGGTGCGCTCTGCCATTCGCATGGCACGCCTGTCTTCATTGAGTCTACCATCATACCATGGGTTCGAGTTCTTGGTGGAGACTCTCTTCCGTTGCAGGGGGGCGGCTTCGTTGATTATTGAGGTCATAGAGTCGAGGTAGAGGTCGGTCAGAGATTGTACGTCAGAGGCGCCCGAGAGGGGAAGGAGGAGACTGCAGGTGTGGGAAGGCAAGGATTTGGGGTTAAGTTTCTTCAGGTCCCTTTTCCAGATCTTGGATTTGGTGGGTTGAGCCGGGTTAAGTTTAACTTTTTTGTTGATGAAGAATGTGATAATGTGGTGATCTGACCAGTCACAGGGTTGGATTGCTCCCAGTTGTGTAGAGTCCTCTTTGGCGATGATGAGGTCGAGGATAGAGCCTTTGTCATGTGTTGGGCTGTTGCAGATTTGGGTGAGGTCAAGCGCATTAAGGAAAGTTTTGAGACTGTTCACCACTGCGTCATTATGATCGTTCCAGTGGAGATTGAAGTCACCCAGGTAGATTTGAGTGTTCTGCCGTCCGGCATTGGATGAAATCGTGTCCATGAGTTGTTGGGTGATGGTGAGGTTGTCCCCGGGCGGGTGGTAGATGACATGTAAAGAGCATTCAGGTTTGCCCTCGCTGGTGATATTGAGGCAGATGAGTTCACAGGAGGTGAGGGAGGGGGAGGTGACTTTAGTAACAGAGAGATTGCTCTTAAAAATGCATGCGATTCCCCCGCCCGTCTTGCCTGTCCTGTCGAGTCTAATGATGTGGTAGTTGGGGGGGACTAGAATGTCCATTATAAGTGTAGAGGATTCAGTTAGCCAGGTTTCAGTCAGAATGGCTAGGTCAAGGTCCATTGTTATGATGAGATCCGCGATGTCGGATGAGTGTCTAGGGGCCGATCTGCAGTTGAGTAGGATGCATTTGAGTCTGGGGGTGAGAGGGGTGGTCGAGTGTTCTAGAGAGAGGGTGATTTTTCTGAGATTATTGGAGACGGAACTTCTGTTGCTTTGTGTGGGGGGCCTAAGGGGATTTAAGAGAATCGTGGGTATGGGGAGGTGTGTGGTGGTTGAGAGGTTTAGGGGGCCTGGGACAAATGAGCGGAGGAGGGTGTGTATGTCGTGGTCCGAAAGGGGATTGAGGGCGCGTCGGGGGCGGTTGATGTGATTGCGAGCGGGGATAGAGGGCCAATGGGGGGAGTATTGAGTGAGAGGGTCTGTGGGGAGGGTGGGGGACTTGTTGGGAGAGGTAGTGGTGGTGGGTGGGGGTGTCTGGGGTGTATGAAGAGAAGTTCTTTGATGGTGTGCAGATCTTCCTTGAGTTGGAGGAGGGTGGACATAATCATGTCCAGAGTTGGATTGGGGATGGTGTTGGGGATGAGAGCCATGGGCTGGTTGACCAGGTAGCTGGGGTGGGGGGGAAGGGTGCGCTAGCGTTGGTGCAGGGCTCTGCGGTAATAGTAATTGGGATGGCATTTGGAAGGTGAGAGAGTTTAGGGGTGCAGGGTGTGGATGAGGTAGGGGGCAGGTTGGTGGCATAGGCGGGGGTGTTGGTGGGAGGCAGCGAAGGTGAGTTGGGGGGTGAGTGTAGGCAGGAGACGGTGGGAGTGCAGGTAAGGTAGTGGGGGCTGAGGATGGGGGGAAAGTGGAGGAGGGGATAAGGTAAGGGAGGTGGTGTGTTCTGAGAACCTAGTTGGGAGAGTGGGGTAATGGGGAGTGAGAGTGGGGGGGGAGATAGAGTGGGAGATGGTCCTGTCGCAGGGAGGGGGAGATAGGTTCAGGGAGGTGGTGAGTTCTGCGAGACTCGTAGGAGGTGTGAAGTGGGGGGTAGAGGGGGTGGGTGTGTGGAGGATGTATGAAGGGGAGTGATCTACGCCTGTGATTGAGGGGTGTGATGAAGTTACCGCGGGTGGATGAATGACTAGAGCGCTGGGGGGAGGGGAGAGGTGCGTGTCGTTCAGATGCTGTGCTGGGTTTGGAGTGTTAGATAGATGGTAGGAGGTAGAGGGTGTGGTGTAGTCTTGGGTGTTAGGAGTGGAGGTACGATGGTTGGAGATATGTTCTAAGAGGGTGGGGAACAGGTTGTCGAGTAGGTCAAGGTTCCTGTCTGTGGATTGAGATAGGATGATCCCGTTGTTGTAGATAGTGATGGTGGCTCTGCCTGGGAAGAGTTGGGATGGTATGATAGAAAGTGTTAGACCATGAGCGAATTTTCTGGTGGTGGAGATAGTGAGAAGGGAGAGGAGCGCTTTCCTCCATTGTGCTCTACGTATAGTGTAGAAGATGATATCGGTGCTCATGGCTCCATTGGTCAGTGAGAAGTAGGTGTCCACAAACGGGGTTTCAGGGTGGGCCTTCAGGAAGTTGTGTTTGAAGCGTTTGGCGTTTTTTTTGGTGAGTTTGGGTGGGTAGTTAATTTTGTAAGTGTGCTTGCCCATGCGTTCCATGTTGGGAGAGATGGTGTAGATAGGTGAGGGGGTAGATGAGGGGGGGTGTGTGTGGGTGGGTGAAGTTACAGGGCTATAAGAGTGAGAATAAATAAAAAGAAAAATTGCGAATGAGATGGTGTAGGTAGATGAAGGGGTAGATGAAGGGGGGTGTGTGAGGGTGGGTGAAATTACAGGGCTATAGGAAAGAGAATAAAATAAATAAAAGATTAAAAGAAAAATTGCGAATAGTCTAAGGTATGGTCAGTTAATGAGGAGACTAGTCTAAGATGGCCACCAGAGTGGAGGACTATTCTAAGATGGCCGCCAAGTAGGATAGAGAGAGACAAAAATAGTAGTCCTCTGTCTGTTGTTGTTAGGGTTTAGAGAGTTTCGTTTCCCTTTCTACTCTGGGGCAAGTCGAATTAGTCCAGCTTCTGGGTTGCTTGGGGGAGACAGTCTTATCTCTGTTTTGGTGACCCCTAGTCGAATTGTTATGCAGCCTCGTGGTCATCTGGGGGCAGTGGAGGCGATTTATTGCTCTAGTTTATGGCCCCCACCATTTTAGACAATGGAAAGACCGACATGCATGTCCAAGATGGTAATTTAAATTAAGTGCAGATACCTTCCAGCAGACGCGCGCATCCGCCCTCTGCACGATCCGCAGTTCCGCTCGTCCCGGTGGCAGCAGAGGGGGCGCGGGTAGTGGGAACCAAGGTGAGGCGCCGATCCGCAGGTCTGGGCAGCAGGCAGCCCCTCGCTGCAGTTCAGGCTTCTAGAGAGCAGGCTGCGCCGGAGCTGCTCGATCTCACTTGCCGGGCACAGGGGAGACGCCTCGATTGCCAAACTCGCCAGTGCAGCAGCGTGCAGCTGTGGTGCTGGACGAGGGGGCAAACAGTCGTCGCAGTCGGGCCGTGAAGCGACCCAGCCCGCCTCAGTCCTCGTAGCCGTGTGCAGCCTCACTCCCGACCAAATTGTCTCCAGGATTGCCCTCCGTTTGATCCGCATGGGAATAGGCACGATAATCCCGGGGCGAGTCTCGAGCCCAGGACCGATCCGGTGACGATGGGGGAAAGTCAGTTACACACAGTTAGCGGTTCGGAGACCTCCAGTGGGCAGCCCAGCTTTCCTGGTGGATTCCAGTCAGGGTCTCGTGCCCTGCGATGCCAGTCTGCTCGGCTGCCGCAGGCTCCGCAACAGGCTCCAGACATCAGTCTCCGCCGAAGGTCCGGTGAAAACGTGGGAGCCCTCAGCCGACTAGTACTCCTCTGGTGTCCTCCGCCTCCCAGGCGACCACCGATCACGGGCACGGTGAGCTTCAGTCCTCCGCAAATCAGGTAGGAGTCATAAGGTTGCGATCCAGTTACTTGTGCTGTTTACGTTCCTCGAGGTAGTGGGTGCTAACAGGGATAAATTCCAATAATGGGATCCCAAGCACTAGGACCTCGGTACAAGAGCTCCTACCCGGCGGCCATCTTCAGACAGAATGTTGCACAATGGCAAAACATTCACCCCCAGTCACAGATCTGGGTTTAATCCATTGTTATTTTGCTCACCAAGCCACCCCAGGTCAGACATGGCCATATGCAAATCAGTCTTGACCCTGTGCCTCATGGGAACAGTCCAGACCGAACTGCCAAGCCATATCTTTCCTGGACCGGAATCAAGCATCCTAGGACCGGTTTCTGGCTATCAGCCTTCATCAGCCAGGATAGCTTGACTCCAGTGGCGTAGTGAGGACGGGACCCATGTCTGGGCATACCCTTCCCACATAGGGTGAACAGCAAAACACACAAGATGATGGACGGAATGTTGCACAATGGCAAAACATTCACCCCCAGTCACAGATCTGGGTTTAATCCATCGTTATTTTGCTCACCAAGCCACCCCAGGTCAGACAGGGCCACATGCAAATCAGTCTTGACCCTGTGCCTCATGGGAACAGTCCAGACCGAACTGTAAAGCCATGTCTTTCGTGGACCGGAATCAAGCATCCTAGGACCAGTTTCTGGCTATCAGCCTTCATCAGCCAGGATAGCTTGACTTCAGTGGCGTAGTGAGCACGGGACCCATGTCTAAGCATACCCTTCCCACTTAGGGTAAACAGGAAAACAAACTAGATGATGGACGGAATGTTGCACAATGGCAAAACATTCACCCCTAGTCACAGATCTGGGTTTATCCCATCGTTATTTTGCTCACCAAGCCACCCCAGGTCAGATATGGCCGTATGCAAATCAGTCTTGACCCTGTGCCTCATGGGAACAGTCCAGACCGAACTGTAAAGCCATGTCTTTCCTGGACCGGAATCAAGCATCCTAGGACCGGCTTCTGGCTATCAGCCTTCATCAGCCAGGATAGCTTGACTCCAGTGGCGTAGAGAGCACGGAACCCACATCTGGGCATACCCTTCCCACAATGGATGAACAGCAAAACACACAAGATGATGGACGGAATGTTGCACAATGGCAAAACATTCACCCCCAGTCACAGATCTGGGTTTATCCCATCGTTATTTTGCTCACCAAGCCACCCCAGGTCAGATATGGCCATATGCAAATCAGTCTTGACCCTGTGCCTCATGGGAACAGTCCAGACCGAACTGCCAAGCCATGTCTTTCCTGGATCGGAATCAAACATCCTAGGACCGGATTCTGGCTATCAGCCTTCATCAGCCAGGATAGCTTGACTCCAGTGGCGTAGAGAGCACGGAACCCACATCTGGGCATACCCTTCCCACAATGGGTGAACAGCAAAACACACAAGATGATGGACGGAATGTTGCACAATGGCAAAACATTCACCCCCAGTCACAGATCTGGGTTTAATCCATCGTTATTTTGCTCACCAAGCCACCCCATGTCAGACATGGCCATATGCAAATCAGTCTTGACCCTGTGCCTCATGGGAACAGTCCAGACCAAACTGCCAAGCCATTTCTTTCCTGGATCGGAATCAAACATCCTAGGACGGGATTCTGGCTATCAGCCTTCATCAGCCAGGATAGCTTGACTCTAGTGGCGTAGAGAGCACGGAACCCACGTCTGGGCATACCCTTCCCACAATGGGTGAACAGCAAAACACACAAGATGATGGACGAAATGTTGCACAATGGCAAAACATTCACCCCCAGTCACAGATCTGGGTTTAATCCATCGTTATTTTGCTCACCAAGCCACCCCAGGTCAGATATGGCCATATGCAAATCAGTCTTGACCCTGTGCCTCATGGGAACAGTCCAGACCGAACTGCCAAGCCATGTCTTTCCTGGACCGCAATCAAGCATCCTAGGACCGGTTTCTGGCTATCAGCCTTCATCAGCCAGGATAGCTTGACTCCAGTGGCGTAGTGAGCAAGGGACCCATGTCTGGGCATACCCTTCCCACATAGGGTGAACAGCAAAACACACAAGATGATGGACGGAATGTTGCACAATGGCAAAACATTCACCCCCAGTCACAGATCTGGGTTTAATCCATCGTTATTTTGCTCACCAAGCCACCCCAGGTCAGACATGGCCATATGCAAATCAGTCTTGACCTTGTGCCTCATGGGAACAGTCCAGACCAAACTGCCAAACCATGTCTTTCCTCGACCGGAATAAAGCATCCTAGGACCGGTTTCTGGCTATCAGCCTTCGTCAGCCAGGATAGCTTGACTCCAGTGGCGTAGTGAGCAAGGGACCCACGTCTGGGCATACCCTTCCCACATAGGGTGAACAGCAAAACACACTAAATGATGGATGGAATGTTGCACAATGGCAAAACATTCACCCCCAGTCACAGATTTGGGTTTAATCCATCGTTATTTTGCTCACCAAGCCACCCCAGGTCAGACATGGCCACATGCAAATCAGTCTTGAACCTGTGCCTCATGGGAACAGTCCAGACCAAACTGCCAAGCCATGTCTTTCCTGGACCGAAATCAATCAATCAAATAACTTTATTCGGTTATTGTACATATAAAATAACCATAAAAGTACAGTTGTCTTATCACAATCAAAATTCATATTTAAGAAAGAACCGTAAAGTTACACATGATAAAAACATGTATAATAAAATTCATATTATAATTGATTTCCGAAATCTAAAAACAGTCTTTAGAAAGGCAGTAACAGAGGCAACAGTTAGTATATTATCCAGTTTCTGAATTGCCAAGAATGCAGGGCGGCATCGTCTTATTTCCATACTTTTTAGTAGTGGGGCAATCCATTTTTTCCTCGGTACCATGTAAAATGTACAGAAAAATAAAACATGCATGGACGATTGAGCCGACAGATCATCACAAGGACACTTAGAGAGTGATCGTGACCAATCATTCACCTCAGGAAAACGTAAGGATCTATGCAGGATGTTAAGTCTGAGGCGTGTTAGTAGAAACCTCTCAAAATTCTTTATAGGTAGCAAGATGTAAGGTTGAACGTTACCAGTAACCAGGGTGAGGTGATGTGCTACCACTGTGGGTTTGGTCATTTCGTTAATTATTCTTAGGTCAGTCAGGTGTATCATGCAAAGGTTTTTAAGTGCCTTTATAGAAACCTGTAGCATTAATAGGGGATCGTTAAAATATTCCAAGTGGCCGAATTGTGACAAAAACATTTTGACATAGTGTAGCCTTCTGATTTTGTTGGCATTGTCGATACTCATTACATCTTTTAGAATAGAACTATTAAAAACAGTCTCTTCAGTGGTCCAAACTCTATGCCATAATAAGACTGGTTGAATCTTAACTATATCTTCCAAGTAAGGGAAAAACAGAGTTCTGTTGGCAAATTAGGGTGGAAACACTGTCCGGGACTGCCAACAGGTACCGAAGAAAGATATTTTCTGCCACCTGCAATGTAGAAACATTGGCATACCCCCAAATGCCTGCCCCATATGTAGTGATTGCTACACATGTAGCTCTGTAAAAGCACAGTAATTCTCCTGGTGAGCGCCTACCCATCTTTCTGCTAAAGTTTGTCAGGGCCATTAAGGACTTACAAAAAAGGAGCCTTCTAGTTTTTATTGCATTGCTCCAGGAGCCAGACTGATCAAACAATATCCCTAAATAGGAGAATGTGGGAGTAAAATCTAAACCTTTCGAATCAATACAAATTGACTTTTTCTTTTTATTTGCCCCAAGGCCGCAGTTCATTGAAAATTTTTTAGATCAATTAATTGTAAGGCCCAGATTTGTCATGAATTGTGAAAAGGACGTTACCACCCTTTGCATAGCAATGGATGTCCGGGCCATCAGGACCGCGTCATCTGCATATAGGAGTGCAGAGACAGATCGTGCCGCTGCCATAGGCAGATCCCTGCACTCCCTAAGCAGAGTATTCTCAAGATCATTAATATATAGGGTGAACAAGAATGGGGCAAGGACGCAGCCTTGCCGCACCCCTCTCGAAATTTGGAACCCCCTAGTTAAGTCCCCATCCTCTCCAAATCGGACCTTTGCCCTTGCCCCGGAGTATAATTGCCTCAAAAAGGCGGTTATCTGACTGTCTACCCCCAGCCTTTCAACAATTGCCCATAATTTTACATGTATGACGCAATCAAACGCTGACGTTAAGTCAACAAAAGTTAAAAACAGCTTCCCTCCCTTTGCTTTCATGTATTTGTCTAAAAGAATATGAAGATTTAGGCTCTGGTCAACAGTGCCAAGACCTTTTCGAAAGCCATATTGGAGATCGCTGATGATTGATTGCTCGTCTGCCCAAAGTTGTAGTCTATCTAAGACCACACGTCCAGTTATCTTAACAGTGGAATCTAGGAGTGAAATTGGGCGGTAGCAAGCTGGGCTTGCTCTATCACCCTTTTTAAATATGGGAACTATGATGGATTCATACCACATCTTTAATAGGCCTATACAGCAACATGCATTAAGTAATTGGGTGAGTAATGGTCCCCATAGAGCTACATTGTTTTTAAACAAGTCAACCGGAACTCTGTCCGGGCCCGGAGCCTTACCACCCATACTAGCTTTAATAGCTAGTTTAACTTCTTCCAAAGTGAAGCCCATCTCCAGTTGCTGGGAGGGGGGGTAGAGCTCTTGATCGAATTCTGGCCCTTCCTTTTCCTGGTCAGACAGAGGTTGGTCACTATAGAGTTTGGCGTAATGTAATATCCACTCTTCCTCCGTAATAGCAATCTCTATAGTTGCCTTGGGGATATCATTAAAGAAGGGGGCATTAACCGCCTTCCAGAAAGCAACATTATCTCGATTCATGGACGCCTCATGTAGAGTATTCCATGCTTCTCTCTTCATTTCATCCTTCCTTATTTTTAGCACCTTCTTATAATTCCTTCTAGCTTCCCTTATTAAGTCCTGATCCTTGCTTGAAGCATTTAAAACATGCTTAAGCCTTTAATAAGCCTTCGTGCAAGCAGTATCAAACCACCCCTCGTTAGTAGCACCTCGTCTTTTGGCATCTACCCAAAAACTTTTCTTAATTTGGGCTGAAATAGCTGTAAACTTCTCTACAATTACCATGTCAGTAGAGTTTTCATCCAAACAGGCACTGAAGCTAGAATCGCATTTCACCAATAAGTCATGAAGAAAATCCTCAGGGATCACTTTCAACCACTTCAGGGCATAACCATTTTGTCTGCTTAAGCCTATACTATTTAAGCATGACTCAGGTCTACTGGACCTGTTTGGCTCCTGGTTAAATACCAAAATATCGACACTTAATGGGAAGTGGTCACTTAAGGCAGTGTCATGTGTGGTAAAGTTCCTGACAAGTGCGGAGTGACTACAGGACATCAAAATGTAATCTATAATTGAGAAAACACCTCTACCATTGAATGTAGGAGAGAAGGGCACCTCGGGCTGACACAAACTGTTAGCGTACCCCATATCACAGGAAAACATAATATCGTTCATAAAGTCCCTACAGACTGTATGTGCAAAATGCGGAATACTGGTATCATTACCTAGCATTAACCCACACGTCCCAGTATCCCCCTATGGCATAGAGAGCAGTTGAAATCCCCGCCCCAAATAACAAAAACATCTCTGGTACTCTGACCGAGTAGGCTTTTTACATTTCTGCTCAGACTTCCCATCATGTTTTCCATCATCTCAGAGGAGCAATTATTATAGAAATTCACAATAATCACACATAGCGCCTTGTCCATGCAAATCCTAACGATAGGATAATAACTGTTGTTATGGACCATCTCAACCTTTACAATTTTAAGATAATTTGAGATATAAGTACATAGGCCCCCTTTTGCTCTACCATGTTTGGAGCTAATAGCCAGAGTATGTAGAGTTTTATAACCACACAAGTGAATAGGTTCTCCAGCCCAGGTTTCCTGTAGGTTTAAAATCTCAAATTTATTCATGAAATCTACCCACACTTTGTTATTCACCTTTGATTTTAGACCAGCCACGTTCCAAAACATGATTTGACATTTAATATCCTTAGGATTACTATCTACCTGGCAACCACTAACCGTGACATTGGTTGGAAAAATGTCATCAAGGGGCATACAATTAGGCGCTAGATCATTCTGCTTCTCTTCACGAGGTTCAGCAAGTTTATTTACGGTCTCTTTTAAGCGGTGTGTATTGCTAGAACAGCCTAAGCTATCTGTAAAAGTTGGTTCCTGCTGTGCAGCAGTTGTTAAGTTGGAGGTAACAACATTAATAGAATCTCCCAAACTCAGTCAATCTACTTCCTTGAGCCCATGAAGTATATCAAAGCGATTATAAGTGGGGATACTAATCTGATTTCCAAATACCATCCTTGGATCTTCCCAGTTTGACCTTGGAAGGGCCCAGTATGCGGGGCGATAGAAATATCACAGAGGAACAACACTAATCTGCGTGTTACCTGTAGGATTGTTCCCCACTTTATTCAAGATCAAGTTCACAAGGTTGGGTGATTTAAAGGTCAATACAACATAATCCCCTTCAAAATGTTTTGGTCCTTTTCCTAGCCAACTCACCCTCCTTACCATCTTGAATTCGTCAAATAATTTACCGGTTAGTCCTGTTCTGTAGCCTAGCCAGTGTAAGGACTTATTCCTAAGATTCACCCATGTTTCATCCCCCACCTCAGTCAGTGCAGGAACATTAGCTAAAACTACTACATACGGAGTAGCTGCTGGCGGTCGATCTAAGCAAGTAGTATATTGGGTCACAGGAGTCTGATGTACTATACTCGGGTTTACTAACAGGAGAGTTGTAGCTATCCTCTGCAACATTTTGTGAGTCAGGGGGTTGGCGACTAACATATTTTGACCCACTGGTAAGGGTTCTGTTAAAGAAGCTTTACTATAGGATATGGCAGGTCCCATTTGGCTGATATGTGAGCTAGGGGCTATTTGGTAATTTCTGGCAGTATGATTAGTCAGACTAGTTCTATCCACTGATGCAGACTGGACAGCATCTAGACACTTAGATAGAGATACTTCGATTACTCCAATTCTAGTTATTAAGCTTCCAAAACTGACTCTTATCAGACTGTCTAGGTACTTTAAGTTTTTCTACCTCCGTCTGCATGCGCATATTTGAGCTAATGATAGCTTTCTCCCAATTTTCAGTTTTGTTAGCTGGTGCAGGCTTAGTCTTTTTTTGTACCCTTTTTCATTTTTTGGGGGACGACCTCTCTACTACAATTTAATTTATGCCCCCTCCTCCATTGATATTTGGGCCACTACTATCACAGTTACTATCACAGTTACTCGGATTCCAAAGCTCGTTTATTTGGCGGCTGGTCAGGTGCGTCTACTTCGAGTTCGCTATCAGTTAGATGGTCCGAGATATTTACCACGCAACCATTCATGCCTGGTTTACCTCTATTTTCTCCAACTACCTCTGTGCTGCGTAAAGTGTTCTCGTCTATTCCAGGTTTCAAAGCCTCTTCGACTGTGTTAAACTGCCTTTCTATGGCACCTACAGCACCAGTGAGATAGCTTAATAGGGATTGACGTGACTGCTCACCAGCGTTAGCTGTATTTTTCTTCTGGGCAGACATTGTTTTCCGCTTCCTCATATTAAACAAATATTAAACAAATGATATAACGCACTCAATTTACAAAAGAAAAAAGTAAGCAATAGCTCACTTAAGATACAAATAAGTAAAATCCAACGTGAGTCAGCGTGACGAGTTATGGGCCCATTGAATATACACCCTTAACCGTAGATATCAAAAAGCAGAAATCCAAGGTCCAATGTCCAGTCTATGCAAAAGTATACTCAACAGCTAAGGTAGTCCGTTCCATAGAGGTATTTACACTTTAGGTAGAGCAGAAAAGTCTAAAACACAGTACCTTTGAAGCATAGATTTTAGAGCCGTGGCTCAGCCCAGTCTAAGTCGGTCTCAGACGGGCCCGCCCTTGGTCCGGGCTTCGTCCGTGCTCTGTCCCGCGTCGCAGTGGGAGAGGCTGCGCTATGAGCACGTTGGCCCCACCTCCCCCTCATTCGCGGCAGGTGTGTGGCATAGCGGTGCACTCTGGGGATTGAAGTCCCAGAGTTTGAAGATGGCGTTGGCGCGACAGGCGCAACAATGGCTGAGCAACCCCTGGGACCCTTGTCCAGAACTCAGCAGCAGGTAAGAGAACACCCTTTTAACATATAAGAGGCTCCCACACTCGAGTGCCCTAGTCTCAGTACTGTCTCAGTCCAAGCGCACACGCGCCTACAACCACTCTCATATGTCTCCCTTCAGTGCAGCTCAAATCGTCTGTATCACGCCGGCACTCTCTGCCTGCAATCTGTTCTCACCGCCACTCACCGTGTACCCGAAAGGAAGCGCCACTGGCCGCACAGCAACCGCGGACCCCACTTAGCCTCCAGCCCGATGGCCCGCTACTGGGGCGCTGTAGCACTCACCGCCAATGCTCAGACTAAGCAGCCGGAATCCTCCGCAAACAAAGCGACGCACTCCCGCAGGCGGGCCGGTGTCTCCGGTCACTCTCCTCGGCATAGGCACGTCCACCAGGTGGTGCCTCCGTCTCAAGGATGCAGGATCTCCTCTCCCCTCTCCGACCTCGTACAGGGCCCAGTCCTCGTAACTCACAGTAGTGCCTCAACGGCAGGCCGAAAAGCTGCCGGTGTCAGGACATGCCGTTCTGGACCCTTTCGCGCTGTATGTACCCGGTGAATTATAAGATTGTTCCGGAATCAAGCATCCTAGGACCGGTTTCTGGCTATCAGCCTTCATCAGCCAGGATAGCTTGACTCCAGTGGCATAGTGAGCAAGGGACCCACGTCTGGGCATACCCTTCCCACATAGGGTGAACAGCAAAACACACAAGATGATGGACGGAATGTTGCACAATGGCAAAACATTCATCCCCAGTCACAGATCTGGGTTTAATCCATTGTTCTTTTGCTCACCAAGCCACCCCAGGTCAGACATGGCCATATGAAAATCAGTCTTGACCCTGTGCCTCATGGGAACAGTCCAGACCGAACTGCCAAGCCATGTCTTTCCTGGACTGGAATCAAGCATCCTAGAACGAGTTTCTGGTTTGGGGTGAATGTATGACATTGTTCTGCATTCTGTCCATCAACTGTTCTTTTAGCATCTGTAACAAAAATGGCCCCCTGGGGCCCAAAATCAGCCCCCACCCTTGCGGCGCACCAGGGGATTGCCCGGTGCCAGCAATGGCCAGTCCGGGCCTGATCCAATGGGAAGCTTAGGATCAGGCAGTGGCAGGTTGCAGCAGACTCGGAGAATAGAATGCAAGCCATTCATTGATGATGACTTCTTGGATTCATGACAGGCTTGTGACGTCATCACTAATGTGGTGATACACAATCATGCCTGCTTGGACAGACCTACGCCTGCCTATAAAAACATACCAGCCCGTCACCATGAAAGGTATGTTGTTCTTTTTATTTTGAAGTTGAGCAATTAATACTGAGACCACCACCTGCAGGGTCAGAAATTGTAGCCCTGGCCCTGTGCAATAAGTGCCGCTGGTGAGTACCGGAAACCACTGTCTCTAATTAAGCACTGCTTGAACCGTATCCGCGCCCCATCTTGCCAAACACAGAACTGCTAATGTACTATTAAATGACCGTGAGTGTCCCCAGAGTATTTGAATCATCCTACATGACATGAAACTAAACAAAATAAGATACTGCATTACGTGCCCCTTTCTCAAACACATAAAAAATATAAACATGCAAACATTTCTCCTCACCAAATGTTTTGTTTAAAAAACATAATCATTGACACAGAAACAAAATTGCTTTAAAACTTAAACTAATGATAAATTTGTCATTGTGAAATGTGTCTAAATGTTGCCAACTCAGTAAATGTCCAACTATCTTCATGAAATCGTTGCATAATTGAAACTGAAAGTCAGCTTAAAGTTTTTAACACAGTCAATTAAGTGTTCATTCTACAATTTATGAAGAATTGACATGCCCCTACTAATGTAATTTAAAGAGAAACTTCCTGTGAAGAACTAACCTTACCGGGACGATTCATTCCGAGAGCTGAAAATCTTCATCTGCGGTGGGAGGCAGGGAGTCTCCTGTGCTGCAAAACCGAAAGCGGACTGCTTTCACGCTTTGCTTTCAACATGACAAAATTATGGGCAGGTCATGCCCCATTGATTAGGAAAGTGGGTAACAATGAGATGCTAGGGTGGAGTGTGTGCCCCCCCCCTGAGATGGTGTTGCGCCCCCCCCCCCGGGGGGCACGGCCCACAGTTTGAACAACTGTGCTGTAGAGTCCATGGGGATGCACTGTAAGGCACTGATGGATGCAATCCCAGTAATAATGTTGGTTTTGATGGGAAGAACATTTCTGTGAAAGACATTCGAAGGAGGGATATTGCTGGTGATAGCAAAAATGTCGTCCACTATGAAGACTAGAAGCCTTACAGCCCAGGTTATTATTCTGAATGCGGGATGTGATCAGGCCATATCAATCATGGATACCTTCCTGTGTTGGATTACCACACCATTCTTCTTGCCTGCAAATTTGCTGAGCTGACTTAACAAAATTATTGGATGAAACTGCAAGAAGCTTGAAGATAGTCCTGAAGCATTCAAGTCTAGAAGTGCTGTCAATGTGGACATAATTCCTTGGAAACCCATGTGTGTGGAGAGATTCCCTAACAATTCTCCTCTTGGTTATGTTGCTGAATGCGACATGAGGTAGACGGTGGCTTAAAGAGTCATCAAGCCCATTAGGAAGGAGGAGACCCGGCTGGCAAAGTCATCCAGTCTGCCATCAAGTCTTCTGTCAAGATGTAGCACAGCCACACACAGCTGCCCTTCTGGTGCTGGGCAACCAGAATCCTCTGGTCTCAGACTATCACCTGCACTCTTTAATCAGGGACCGGTTACTGAGCATTAGGGTCCATTACAAGAGCCTCCACAGGAAATTGAGACAGGATTTGGGTGCTTGTTCTGATGTTCTAATATTTTGTGACATACATTTTGTCTATTCCCTGTCTGGGATTTTTGAATACACTATTGGCAAAATTGTGATAGGAAGTCCCTAAATTAAAACATTAATATTGTTAGTATCATTACATATATATGGGAAAGACAGTGCATATTGTAGTCATGGTAAGCTATAGCCTTATTGCAGAATAGTGCGTACATATTTTACTAAACTTGACATAAGTACAAACACACTGTTTACTATATTTGTTGATATGTAGAGCATGAACTAGAGAGAGACGCACATTATTATGCAGTGTTTGTTTGCTATTGCTCCCGGGCTTTTTGTTTCACTGTGTTAACATTAGCAATAGCATCTGCAACAATCACTGCTTGGCAAAGAGCACTGACTTTTCTTTACGTGTTCATCCATTTACCATTCACACACACCATAATTTGTGGCACCCACCATGTTTTCGAGCAGATAGCTCTTTAAGTACAGATGACAAGTTGGCATTTTGAGCATGGTGGGTGTTGTAAGGTATGGCATGTGTTGTATGTGTTGTGTGTGTTTAATACCACAATGGGTGTTATGTGCCTGTGTTAGGCCAATTTAGTGAAGCGGCTCATTTCTTACATTGTCCTGTTTTTCACAATAACATTTCTGGCAAGACCTTTAGAACATATTTGTGTGGACAACAACATTGGAATTGTTTCTCTGAAACGTCTTTGTTTACGCACCTGGATTCGCAAATTTTCGGGATGCCATGAACATCATGTACAAGGCCCTTCTATGCACTATGTACAAAAGTTGTTCTATCTTCATCCACGCGGTAACAGAGCTATTAACATATCCATAACATCACTAATCTATATGCACATCGCAATGCTGCTTTCTATTATAAATAAAGAGCATCTCAATAGATTAGGAGAGGAGACACGTCAGCTGACACAGTGGGTCCCTGCCTGCTGAGACACCACCACTCAGGAATGATTGAGATTATTTTCAATATTAGGCTCCGGTTGAGGCTATCATGGGAACCCTGAGATTCATACAGGTGATGCATTACTAGTTTTTTTTCCCAATGATTAGAACTAGTATCCTGCCTGCAACGTAGATGTGTGTGCAAGGAACCAAATTGACAAGCAGTGTTACCTGAGTCAGACATCCTTTGTAGAAACAATTCCTGTAGCCTTCTGTTTGGAGTGTAGATACCCGAGGTGTCACTATAGGTCTGTTGGGAGGGAACTTGGGAATTCGGATTTCTTGTTTCCAGGAAGTGCAGCTTGATTGCCTTGACTGAATTCTTCATGCTGGGAAAAATAGTATATAAACCAGACCACAAAGATTTTGTTGCTTCTTGTGAGTGTGAATTGATTGATGCCTGACAATAGGCAGATGCCGCACTGGAATAATGGTTGTCATCTTTGTACATTCATGGCCACCCTTGGCACTATGATAGGTGCTCCAGTTATAAATATGGCCCATACTGCAAATATTCGGGCATCTTTGGAATTAGAGCTTCCACACATGTCCATAATAGTTGCACCTGGAGAAATAGTGGCTATTATTGTGGGCATCCCTGGTGTTAATCATGACCAGCACTAGCATGGTGATGACCACCCCTAGAATAATGGAAACTATCTGTGACATTTTGTGGGTATCCCTGGGATCTCTGTGGCCACCACTAGCCTAATGGTGGCTGCCCTTGATATTTAAATTAATTATCTGTACACAGAGGAGACCGTGAGGTGATTAAAAAAAGAGTTGAGTAGTGATAGAGTTTTCATTCTTTCACTGAATGGCAGAAAATCTACTTCACAAGAATCAGAGAAATAATGCTCCCATGCTTTAAGTAAGAACTGCATGTTGGAGAGACAGATTCTTGTGGAAGGTGCATTTGGGAGAGTTGTAAAAGCATGTGACAATGCTTCCTACATACCAAAATAGTGTTGTGCACCTTTTCATAACTGCCAAGTAACCAAGTGTCATATGCCACACCTTCATCCAGTTTGACTAAGCAGATTGATAGATTCATGCAAAACACTGAACATCTGTACCTAGCAGTCCAGAACTCAATTAGAAAATGTATTGAAGGAAGACCAGGATCCAAGTAGTTGATGAAGTACATTTATTAAAGGAAGATGGTACAAGGATAAAAGTAGATTAATTAATTAAAAGTACAGGAAATATAAAACCCCCACCAGGAGCAGGATGGTGACAGCTCAGCCCTAACTATCAACTGAAATCCCAGAGCTATGCAGCATTCTATTATTTCATCAGGATGACAACACTCTACTGGGCTAGGCAGGAGACTATGGGGAAGGAAGTATGAAGTTGAGACACTACACATCTTCCCCTTTACAAACACAATCAAAAAAGTACACAATATAACAATAGCAATAATATAATGACACAGTGAAGAACACTAGGAGGGAACATTAAGAAACACACTTAAATAAGAGGCACAAAACTAGAACAGCAAGAGTAAGAAAAGGAGAACAAAAACTTAGAAGAGATAAATAAAACATACATCGCGGAATAAGGACGGAAGAGTAAAGCAGGAAGACAAGACATCTTCTCCTTAAATAATTAAAGAAAAAAAGAGAACGCACTACAGAGGTTGGGGAATGGGAGAGAGAAAAATCAAACACCAGAAAAAAGAAATGGGCACATAACATAGCATAGAGAAAATTGTTATGTAAAATGTTGAAGGTTACAGCGAGGCATGCCAGTTGGCCAGACTGGAATGGAGTTGTGAACTGACGAACGCTAAATACTAGAAGGTAAAACAGATAAAGATAAAAGAAGAAAAGTACTCCAAACAGAAGAAATGAGACGAAATCTCCAATAAAGAAAGTGAAAAGAAAGGTGAAAATTACACCAAACAGGAGTATGAACGAGAATGAATAAGAGGTGAACCTCATTTGCCAGGGAATTAATAAATGAAAGTTAAGCAGAACCTGGCATAACTTTAAACGAAAATTCAATAACAGGGGTTCTGGCACAGAACCGCTGTGAAACACTCATGAGTGAAAATAATGAATGAATATGAAAATGCAGGAGTCTACATCCTAGGACAAGACATTTTCATAGAACTATGTGAAATGAAACATTTTCTAAATTAAAACCTGTGAGAAAATACACAGTGCAAGATCTTCAGCAAAGGTGCGAAAAATTCTGCATATGAATGAGCATTCAAACAAACATAGTAAATACAATGCATCATTAAAATACGAAGAAAATGTGAACAGCTGTTTGAAATGAAAATGGAAAGTCATATCAGAACATAACCATAAGTGATATAGAAATTCTCAAATGAAATATGTGTAGAAACACAACATTCATCAATTAAACGAAGTTGCAGAAATTCTGAAAATGAATTAGCAGTTAAACCTGCGAAGAAAAATTTAATTCATCATCAAAGAAAACGGAAAATATGAAAACTCTTTAAAATATGTATAGCAAAATAAAATAGGAAAGAAACAGTAAGCATTTCAAAATTACATCTTTAAAAGAGTTAGAAGGTAAAATTCATGCAACATATTGACATAAAAATAATAAATGGCACTACAAAACAGCGCACACAAAACATTCAAGAAATGTGCACAACATTATATAAATACATATTGTAGAAACAAACTCTGGTGAAGAAGTAAAAACAAAGAAATAAAATAAGAAAAGTAGTCTCCGTTGTCATCAGCGTAGACATGTAGAAAGAAATAAAGTACTCACGCAATTTCGTGCCATTTTAATGAGGAACGTCACATTCACTAAGCAGAACAAGCATTTACAATGCAACGGTTTCGCCTTTGGAAAAGTTAGAGCGATTGGCAATGTAAAGGACAATGCCATTTATTTATCTGTTTTCAAAACCAACACAAATACAAATGTTGTCATTTACAATGCCAATAGCTCAAACTTTTCCAAAGGCGAAACCGTTGCATTGTAAATGCTTGTTGGTGTATGTATTGGCATAACGGGGACTTGGGTCATAGCCCTGTTAGCCCCCCATGCCCCCTCCCAACCACCACCCCGGGTATGATTGAGTCTGCAAACACCAAATATGACAGCAGCAGCATACTGCATATCAGTATATTGCCGCCATCTGTGCTCCAATGCGTGCTTCACTGCTCGAGATGCATAGGTGCAGACAACGAGGGCCTACCCAAGCTGTAAATGCACGTGTGCGCAAAAAGCAGAAGTGCCTGTGTGTACCTCACTTTAAAGGAGCACACCCTCACAGTTTGTTGTGTATCTTAGTTAAAATGTTTTGCGTCCTGGAGTGGAAGCTGTGCCGCCAGGCTTTCGCCTGTCCCTTCATTATACTGCATTAAACCTTTTTGGATCAATACGGCGTAATCGCATCATTACACAGTTGCAGCAATAATTAAGTGCCGCATGCAAAACACGACGGACAGACGGGGATGAAGGTCAGTGGAAGCAAAGTAACCACAGGGTTAGAGTATCAAGGAGCCCACGTGCATGTTTTATTTCACGGGGTCAATTCACTTTAAAGGGGAATGCCCCTATATCGGCCACTCCACCGTCTCGATGTCAAAGTCCCATTAATATATCTATCTTACAGAGGAAATTGTGCTCTACCATCACAGGATGTTGAATGTCACAGGGACTCAAACTTGGTTCTACAGTTCCAAAGCCGCTTCTTCTCCGACAATATTCCCAACATTCTTGCATATTCCCAACATTCTTGCATTGCATTAAACGCATCTGCTGTCTGTCTCTTGATCAATAGACACCACCTTTCCGGCTCAGCCTAAATACAGACAAGCATACTCATGCCAACGTCAGGCTATCCAGTTTGTCGTGGGGTATGGCAGCCCTTACTGCATCACACCCCCACGGTGAGTGACTGCAGCAGCAACGCTCCTCCAATCACTCATTCGCCTTCGCCTGTTATCCTAATACAGTACTCCTCTGCCTGTGGACGAAGCACTATACAAGTGCATACATTTCGTCCATCTACATATCGCATCCAAAGACAAGATGCATTAAATACTGGATTAAACAAAACACCGAGCAGATCAAATAACTTTTTCAGTGCACCCTTACGATTGCCGCCGTGAACAAAGATAAATAAATCGACCCGTCTAAACAGACAAGCAAACAAAATGGCCTGAGGCATCCAGCATGAAGTTAAGCGACGAGATCAGGCTAGTGACGATACACCTATAGCATTAGTGGAGTAGCACACATTTTTTGGTCAGCTACAATTTGGCGCTGGTTATTTTTGGATGCCTGGTTCATCTAGTACACTACACTGGCGGAGGAAGAATCGACCGCTATGAATGGACTCAAAACCATGATGTTTGAAATACTGCTAAGCATTGGCTCATTTAAACAAGGTTTCCTGCTCCACATCCCACAACGGCATTATCCCACCTACTTCTAAAATGGGATTCCGAAACTGGTTGGGGCCGGAGTGTTGAGCACCCGGGCCGCCCAGAGCCTGCCCTTCAGTTGCCTCTTCGGACGACGTGGCCCAGCCCCCTCTCACCTGAGGCGCCACATGGAGCATTGGTCTCTGCCACCGACAGGCCTCAGCTCATGACTCCCCACGCACCGATTCCCTTCCGAAAAACTGCTCCGAAAAATGTCACCAGAGGCCGTTTCCTCGCCGACGTCACTTCCGTCGAAGAAGGAACTCCACCACACAACCAACGAGGTTTGACGAGTGAGCTCTGAGGAAAACCAGTGAAGCCAGAGCGTCTCCTTAACCATAGAGTCTAGTCGCGGCTCTGACCCCCCCCCCCCCCCTTCATTGTTTGCAGGAAATGTATTCGAAAGGGTATAGTGTCTGGTCGTGTAAACACAGTGGCCATCTTGGATGCTCCCTGATTTGGTTCCGCCTATTAAAGAGCTTGACGTATTAGAAACGTGGAATCCATGCACGTCTCCTCCTTGCTTTCTCATAACAGCAGCCCCCATGAATGATAACAAAACACTAGAGCATATGTAAAGAATGTAACCTTTCACAGCCATTTGAAGAAGAACATTTGCAGTTATATTACTAAACCGATGTAAGGATTACCCATGTCATGTTTCACTCAATTTTGCATAATGCCCACTAAGAATGTACCTTTAATGTTAATACAACTACATTTCAAAAGGCTACCGAGACAAAGAAAGAGCATAGGTAGAACTGTGTAAATCCATGGACGGCGGGAGGGGGCGGGAGTGGACACGGACGGCGGGAGGGGGCGGGAGGGGGCGGGAGTGGACACGGACGGACGGCGGGAGGGGGCGGGAGTGGACACGGACGGCGGGAGGGGGCGGGAGGGGGCGGGAGTGGACACGGACGGCGGGAGGGGGCGGGAGAGGACACGGACGGCGGGAGGGGGCGGGAGAGGACACGGACGGCGGGAGGGGGCGGGAGAGGACACGGGGGCGGGAGAGGCACACGGAGGGGGCGGGAATGGACAGACTACGTAACTCCGCCCTGGGAAAAAATCTCGGGAACGCCCCCGAATCTGGTCCGGCCTTGACGGACAGATGTCTGTTCCAATGGCTAGCCTCCATTTATGGAGCTAGCCAATGGGACAGGGGGGCGTTTTCCATTTTCCTTACTGGAATCAAGAGATTTCTCTGGAGGCGGAGCTAAGAGCTCCGCCCTCCAGCGAAACCTAAAAACACGAAGAGTTGTTAAGGTGCTCCATTGTATTTTACCTATATTATGTGTTGAAATTTCTTTATTTCGGCCGTCGGCCATAAAAGACACACATAAGTACATTCATTAACTCATATGTTAGTACAAAATATGTGCATCAGAAAACATTTAAGACTATAGTTTCAATAGTACGTTAAAAAAAAAAATAATAATAATTTTCAACAGTTAATTCAGAGAACATCATTCAATCAGCGGGAAAATACAATTTTTAGCAGCAAGGTTCACTATTTAAAATAAATCCATCTTCAGAGCACCTGTCCCAGTTTCTTTCGGACAATAAAGACTGAATGAAGAAACCTACTGATACTGAATACAATAAACTGTGCAGTATTAGTTTTTAAGATCCTGTACGCTGTAGCACATGATCTAGTTCCTAAAAGAACACACATAGGTTTGAGCCATCTTTTTCGAGCTTTGAGATATGCTTTGCATATAAATAACATATGGACCTCATTCTCCTTGCATAAATCTGAGCACATAGGGCATCTCTCATTTATACTCGTAGGACAGTCCAGTTTTTTATTTGTCCAGCGCTCAGTATTGGAATTCAGCATGAGATTCCCATACCTGAACTTCAAGAAGAGAGTCTTGGCAAGAGGAGGCTCTATTTCATCCAAGAAGGATTCGAAACATGGTTCACATTTGAAGGTTAAAAATTGTTTAGTTAAGGTGCCAATTCTACTGTCATGAGCATATCTGTCGTTCATAAAGCACCAATATGCTCTTTTAACTGTATTTTTAGCAAAAGCTGGTAAATTCTCCGGGTTTTCCCAGAACGAACTCAAACCCAGATTAACAAACCATTTTTTAACATGCCCAAACCACCGAAGGGAATTGAAAGAATCTAAATTCAATACTTCTTGAAGACCATTTCTGTAGTCTACTAGTTCCGGAGTGGACCAAATCCTTATCCAGAACATTAATGGTCTTATGATGGTTAGGTGGTCGGTTCGTTTGAAGTTCAAATCGAAATGGAGAGGTATTAGTGGTGTGCTGGTCGGGACCTTTACAATTGTTCTCATGAATTTATTGTCAAGGCCTTGAAAACTCTCCCTGGCCCAAGGTCCCCATATCTCAGCCCCATATAAGGCTGCAGATTGAATTTTAAATTTAAAAAGTTCAAGTACGGGAGTTATGCTTTTACTTGTACTAGCATTCAATCTACAGATTATAGGTTTTGCATTATGGGCGTATGCCACCTTACTTTTTTCGATTTGAGCCTTCCATGTTAACTTGGAATCGAGTACTACCCCCAGGTAGGTAAAATTCTCTACAGTACCTAAAGTTTCCCCATTCAGGGTCAGGTTCCCTCTGTCCGGTCTAATGGGATTTAAAGCCATACATTTTGTTTTATCAACATTTATTTCTAGCCCTTTGGTCACACAATAACTGCTGAAGGAGTTTAAGAGTGACTGGAGGCCCTTCTTAGTTTGGGATATTAGGATGGTGTCATCCGCGAAGAGCAACGCAGGCACTCTCTCTCCATTCAGCTGTGGTGAATCATTACTGCAAGCATTAAGATAATCAGGCACATCATTGACAAAAATAGAAAACAAAGTGGGGGCCAAGACGCATCCCTGTCGAACACCACGCTTAATCGGGATATCTCGCGTCAGTTCACCTTTCGGACCCCACCTGATGTTTGCGTGATTTCTAGCATGCAATTCAATAATGTGAACCAAGAGACTTTCTGGCAGACCGGCTAAGTTTAACGATCTCCATAGCAGATTGCGAGGAACAAGGTCGAATGCCGCCCTCAAATCGATAAAGGCTACATACAGATGACCTTTCCGAATGTGAACATACTTCCAAAACAGACAACAAAATCTAAAGACCTGGTCTATCGTGCTGGTCTTAGACCGAAAGCCTGCTTGAAGTTTGGAAAGTATAGCCGATTCCTCCAGCCAGTCATTTATCCTAAATAGTAGATGCTTGGCATAGAGTTTTTGCAGAGTGTCCATTAAACTAATAGGTCTGTAATTAGAGGGAACAGATCTATTTCCCTTTTTAAAAATGGGGACAACTTCTGCTGCACGCCAACTATCAGGAAACTTACAACTTATGGACAGAGCATTAAACAAATGATTAATATAGGGTGCCCAAACTTCAGGTACATGTTTATAGAGGTCACCCGATATTTTATCCGGGCCGGGAGCTTTGTTATTTTTCAGTTCATTAATTGCCCTGTATGTTTCTTCCAAAGTAAAATCTAAACATACAGGTAGTGGGAGTGAACATGGGAGCTCCTCTTCCTTACCATTATCGTATGGTTTATATAAATTGGAAAAGTGTATCACCCATGTCATTTCATCAATGAACGAGTCCCTCACAGGTCTACCAGCATGCCCCCTATTTGCAACCAACCTCCAGAAGCCAACATTATCATTATGTTTTGCAGCAAACAGCATTTCAGCCCAAATTGACTCTTCCCATGTTTTCTGCGATTCCCTTTGTACTCGTTTATACTCCTCCCTAGCGAGTCTAACATCATCTTGGGTTTTACTTCTGATCGCATATAGGAGCTTTCTCTTAGCCAATTTACATGCATGGTCATACCAAAGTTTTCCATGGCATCCCACGCGTACATTTTGCTGTTTCTTCATCGGCAATTTGGACATATAAACTCTCAATTCTTTAAAAAAGACCTTATGTAGCTCAACAAAATGGTCACAATTATCAGTAGACAAAGGTTGTCCTACAAGGGGTGTAAATGTCTTGTCAAACAATGAATAAACTGCAGCCAGGGTCTTACCCTCACTTAAAAGATGTGGCCATTTTAAAGCACGTCTATTATTGTTAATTGTATGTGCCTGCTCACATTGGGCATCAGTAACTGCCTCGTTGGTAACTCTAATTATGTGAGGATCAATAAAAAGTTCCAGCGGAAAATGATCACTCTCGACCCGTAATGATACTTTAAAATCAATCATAAAATGCCAGATAATTAAAGAGACAAAGATGAAATCTAGTCTACTTTTCGATTTCCCAAAGGTGGGTTGTTTTGTAAGATCTGAGGGAAGGCGACCATTGCACGCTCTAAGGCCATGATCAACTGTTAGCCTCAGTAGTTGAACCGCCAGGGTGGTACACGGGACATAATTAACGGTCTCAAGCTGAGGAATATTATATGCTTGGTCTTCATCTTGACAAACGTCAGAGATCCCAAGGATCGGTTCGAAATTACAATTCAGGTCACCCCCTAGTATTACAGGGACCTCACCCACCACACTTTTCAAAAAGGTATCCAAGATTTCCAAGGTGGGCGAAATCTTGGAATGCCCTGTCGGTCTATTATAGACATTAATAATGTAGTATTCACCCCCATTGGTCGATACAATTTTTAAAGCCAAAATGTCAGGGGTTCCTGTGTCTATAAGATCAACTCTTATCGCTAGAGTAACTTTGAGCCATATCAACAAACCCCCACATGGCCTTCTCCTATCGGACTGAGTGGCCTTGATACCAAAAGTTTTGTATCCCATCCTGTGCGGAATATCCAATGCCCAAGTTTCTTGTAATAGGCAAAAATCGCAAGTGTCTACATAATCTGCCCATTCTGGGTCTTTCAGATTTTTCCCCACTCCAGCGATGTTCCATGACAGGAAAAACAAATGTGGGATTGGCTCACTGCTAGGGGGATCGAATTCGGCATTAAGTAACGTTGGTGCCAAGGGGGGAGCTACACTATCTAGCTGTGGGTTATCCAACCTTATTTCTGCGTCCATAATCGGTACCCTGGATAAAAATCTAATCTTAGGACCAGCACAATCCACAACATTATCAATATGTGCTAAGGTCAAGGTTGAATGGCTTTCCATATGCCCATGATTGTGATCGGACATTACGGGGGGATTTACAGAAGGCCCTGCTGACAAAGTTGCAGAGGTCATTGATTCTACATTAGGCGTCGGTTGCCTTAAAAGTCAGTCCACCTCCTCAAGGCCGCCAAACCTATTCTGAGTAGGTAGACCATTCCAGCACATAAAAGAATCTTGGTAGTTGGAGGGATAAGTCCTCCAGGGATGGCGCTGTACCAGGGTCCAGCCATCGTGCTGTAGTTTTTTAGGGGGTGGAGGGTAAAAAAAAGACAGGAGTCTAGGGATAACACAAGAACCTTCCCCATTGGGGCAAGAACAAATATAACGTGCTGTATGT
The DNA here is from genome assembly GCF_964261635.1 of Lissotriton helveticus. Taxonomy (NCBI): domain Eukaryota; kingdom Metazoa; phylum Chordata; class Amphibia; order Caudata; family Salamandridae; genus Lissotriton; species Lissotriton helveticus. The sequence goes on from NC_136070.1 coordinate 630,305,335, forward strand.
GGGTCCTCAAAGGTCACCACTACACAATCTCCAACCACAGATTTCTTTGTAGGGCCCACCCAAGGAACACGTCGTACCATCAGCACACTGCTCTTCCTACCATTGGGAATTGCACGGTTTACATTGAGCCAGTGCATTGTCTTGTTCTTCAGAGACCAATGGTTCTCATGGTGGCCATTCTCAAGCTGGGGAACACCCGTCAAAACAACCACATAGTCATTTGCCTCTGGGGGAAGATCAATGTAACCCCCTCTAAAATTATTCTTTACAGAAGTACCCTGGGGATACTGCTGGCGAGATTCTGTGGGGCATGGTTTAGTAGGAGGGACTACAATAGGCTTTAGGATGGGTACAGAACAAGAACTGGAGGGGACAACAGGTTTAACTGATGTAGCAGTTTGGTTAACACCCACAGTTCGTGGTTTCGGAACTGGACGTTCCGGTGGTAATACAGGTAGAGGAATAGAAGATACCTGTGGAATCGAGTCCTCTACCCCAATGCCCTGATTTTCTAGACTTCTCAGGCCCAAAGTGGCCAAAGCAATAATGCTTTTCTCCATCTCCAACAAACTGTTTTCAATGGATGAGAGTCTATGAGCAAGGGGGGAGAGCAGTTTTTTGAGAGTTTCCCAAACTATGCCTATGAATTCCCCGTCCTTCCCTTCCTTCCCCTCCTGGCCCTCAACAGTTACGCCCCCCTCTTGGAGTGTGGTAAAGATTTGAGTGGGTACAGCCCCCCTGTTGGCACCTTCTGAATGTATCTCCTCTTTGAGGATAATCCCTTCAGTTGTTTTGGAGATTTGTACAGTGGGCGGTTTTGATTTCTGTTCCACCGCAACTCTTGCCTTTTTCCCGTAATAGGTATACCGGGAGGTCTTTTTCCTTTTTGGGAAATTACCCAATTTTGAATTAATTCTGGTTGAGTTAAAAATTACGGGGTCGGGAAAATTAGAGCTGGTGACCTGCGTTTCACCAAAAGTTTTTGCAGTTGCTGGAATTAAAAAGTTAAAACTAACATTCTTCAAAGGAGACAGTACAGGTGGAATTATATCACCAGCATCAACAATTTGCTCTACAACCTGTGAGGCCAGTTGTAGAGTTGGAACCTGGTGGACCTCTGCCTGCACGACTAATGGCTTGCGGATGGCAGGTCGCTCCGGGGTAACAGCAGTAGCTATGTGCCCCAGTGAAGATTTTTTTGAGAGGGTTATTACCTCTGATAATCTTCTAGCGGCTGCCAACTCAAGAGAAACACGGGTCTGTAGTTTAGAAATTTCCTCATCAATGGCCAAGTTGGTACGAGTAATAAAATCATCCATTGGGCCACTGATTGAGGTGTTTCCCTTACCAGTCTTGCTACGGGTTATCCTAACGGACATATTTGTAGTAAATTACACCTGAATAAAACCTCCTATACAATATGAATAGTACCAACTACACCAACCACAATTTAACAATATAGCCAAATGGACGAAAGAGGGTAGGCCAGTCCAGTCCTCGGCCGTCCTCGAACGGCCTCAAACGGCCCAGTCTTCGCCCGGGCTGCGTCCCGCGCTGCGGGAGTGTCGGGAAAATAAATTAGTGGCCGAGTAAAACAAGGGGGCGTGGCAGCAGGGAGAGCGGACCGAATGTCAGTCAAAGGTCTAGCAGGGACTCCTGGGCAATGGAGTCCCCTGCACGCTCGCAGCCCCGCTGACCGCACTCACCCGGTGGCCGGTGTCCCAAGCAGCGAAGCGGCACCCGCGGAGCGGGTGCGGCGAGTCGTCCTGCTAGTTCCTGGAAGGTACAGGGAGTACCGCTGCAGTTGCCGGGTCAGCGACCAAAGGAGCCTCCAAAGTGCCTCAGTGCTTGAAAATGTGTCCCTATATTAAATGTTCAAGCACGATAGTGCTGGAAAGCCACTAGGTGGCACCCTTGAATTAAAACTGCCCTTGAAGAAAAGTCCCGGTCAAATAAACTTTCACATAACAGATGTTAATCCCACTAATCGGCAATAAAACTGAAGATTGCACATGCCATAGGGAAAACAATACACTGAATGTGCATATGACTGAAATGAAATGCCGGTCGCAAATTTGAAAACTCTTCAGCAGTGAAAGTGAAGGTCCGGATGAAATGAGGACGTCGGGGATCTCATGAGGAGCATTACGCTAGATGGACAAACACTTCAGCATTAGCCCAAAGTAAAGCTGGTAAAAAGCGGAAGAAGGAGAAAAAGAAAAACGTGGTTGGCAAGGGTGGATGGCAAAAATGAAGAACTCCACGCAAAGAAAATGGCAGCACGTTACTGATGTACAGCCGAATGACTCACGGCACGCACATACACCAAATGTAAATAACCAGTGGTTCTGTCATAAAAGAAAAAACAAAAACCGTCAACGTGGGTTATTTGCATAGGTGCCAGGTGATATGAGTGACAATATTGCTCAGTGCTACAAAAGTGTACAGTATATACAGTGTGGATATGGTTTCTTGCACATAGAAACCATTTCCACGTTGACAGTTTTTGTTTTTTGTTTTTTTGTTTTATGTTTACTGTAATTATCTAGGAATTAAGTAATTCTGATAAAAAAACAGTATAAAGCAATTTTTCTTTCTTTCTTCATTTACAAAGTGATAAGTATTCTATTCCACAGGCGTTGTGTAGAGGTTGCGCCAAGCATTTTAAATGCACTATGAGCAACTTTAACTAACGTACTTTCTACCCGACAGAACCACTTGTTTAATAGAAACTTACCCAGATTCTGAGGGACACAGGGTTACCCCATTTCTACCTAATCATACACCAAATGTAGGTGCACAACGGTGCTGACGTTGATTTATGAAGAAGGAGTAACGTCATTGGAATGCAAAATGACGCTGGAGACAATCGAAGGTAAGCGGCGCGCGCCATCCAAGTTGTACCGCTTTTTAAATAACAGTAGCTGTTAAACTGCCATTAATGGCGCAGTAAATAAAACAAAAGTCGAATGCCGCAAAACGATGGCAAATTTACAAACTGCAGAAAAATAGAAGAAAAGCAGACACTGTCTCAAACCACAATGACAGTCGCTCCCACATGGCAGGCAGAAACCGGTGGTGTACTCCCACCAGGCAATAGTTCACAAATGCAAAATTGTAGTTCCAACCAAGCAGAGGGAGATAAGGGTCGTTGCTCATGAGGGACAAAACTCTCCAGAGTAACGCCGCCGCATGGGTAAAGCAGGGCACTCCATCACGGGAGAGCGTGGAGCACATAAAGGGCATTTGCTTCATAACAGCAAAACGAAACAGGAATGTAGGAGGCAACCGTGAGGCAAAGCAGCAGGAAGGTGAGTGCTGCTGTGCGCTTAAAAGAAAAATACTTTGAAGGTATCAGAAAGGGAACAGGTGTTCTTCTTAAACAGGCACTCAGGAACTGGTAAGTAGAAGGTTACAGCAGGGACTGGCACTATTAAGAAAGAGGGCAACCGGTGGATTGGTCACTGGTGGGGCTAGCCAGTATGCTTGAGGAAGAAGTCAAAGTTCATTACCTTGTAGTTGCTTGAAATTGAAAGTCTTTGTAGGTAGCAGGTTGAAGTATGCCCAAATCGTTGGCATAAATGTGTAGTGAAGGATGATCAAGATCCGCGTAGTTTCATGAAATATATTTATTTAAGTAAGGTGGTACAAGGATAAGAGTACATACATTAAGCAAAGGTAATGGAAATTAAAAAAAACACCAGGAGCAGGATGGTGACAGCTCAGCCCTAACTCTCAACTGAAATCCCAGAGCTATGCAGGGCTAGGCAGGAGACTATGGGGAAGGATGTATGAGGTTAAAACACCACATAAAACTAGCTACCAGTGGGTTTCTGAATCTCAGGTGTTTTACTTTGTAATGATTTGTGGGAGGGATGGGCGGGAAAAGAAGCGAGGAGGCTGGATTTGTTTCTTAATGATGCTGTATTATATAATTATGACAGTTAAGGGTGGTTCAATCACGAAGGAAATGATCTCATTCAATTCTTCCTCCTTCTCTCATCCCTTCAAGGCCATCCTCATCACCCAGGAGGGTGTCACCCGGAGGCTCAAAGAAAAGGAAAAAGATAGTAAGGATAAGTAAATGTACTTCTTTCAGTTTTTATCAGAATAGGTACATTCACCACACCTGGGGGACGGTGCATACCCAGACTATTTGTCATACACTGAGAATAGAAAAAGATATTTGGGATGGAGGAGATAGAAAGACAGAACCTTCAAAACTTAATTACTCCTCTAGTTTTTCCCAATTTCTTCCTGGGTTTCAACTCCTCTGGTGAAAAATAAAAATATTGATTGTATCTACCTTGGTACCTAACATGGTAGATAGCTTCAGTTGTCTAAGGTACTGACAAATGACTTCTAACCTCGCCGTTTTCTTTTTTTTTTTTTTTTTTTTTTTTTTTTGGTTAAAAACTTTTATTGAGCAATCAGATAAAAAGTACAAAGATGGGCCTACAACCACACGGGCTGGCCGCTAATTCGCAAAGCACGACACATGAGGTAGACAATCCTTTCCGTGGCCAGGACGAAATCATAGAGTAAATATTGCTCCAGACATAGGACAGAACATGATAATTTTCTATATTAAACATTAAAATAACGAACACTAAAACAAGGCGAATGCAGCAATCAAGTCAGCCCGGATGTCAGAGGGGAGGGCCACTAATCAGGAAAACAAAGATGAATCAATGAGACTCGGCAAGGCCGGGGGAGGGGGGAAGCAGGGAGGACAGGAAAATCCTAAAACAGAATGAAAAATTTCGGGAACGTCAGCCTAGGGAGACAGGGTAATATCGGAGGTGTCAACCAAGGGAGGGGTACAAATTTCTCCACGATATGCATTCCATTGACCCCAAATTTTCGTCCACGCCCTGGGTCTGCCCCTAGCCACATAGACGGTCTTCTCTCGGAACATGGACCAGTCCATGTTATCCTCCCACACCGAAACGTCTGGAGGACGGGATGTGCCCCAAAGTTGCGCAATGTCACGCTTCGCGACCATGTAACCCAAGGTCGCCCATCCAGTCTGGGCCACAGAGTAATCGGAGGGTTCCCACACGTTTAGCAGGCATCGTCGGGCCTCAGGCCGCAGTGCAACACCAGTCACAACAGTCATTATCGCAAGTACATCCACCCAATAGGCTGCCACCACAGGGCACTCCCAAAGTATATGCATAAAGGTAGCGCTCATCCCACACCCACGCTTACATAAGCCATCCGGGGAAAAACCCATTACCACCAGACGCGGACCAGTCACATACACCCGGTGGAGGATTTTAAGTTGCACCAAACGAAGACGGGTGGGAATGGCGACTTCTTTCGGAGAGGAGAGTGCCGACTGCCAATCCTCGTCATCTAATTCCAATCCGTCACCGACCCACATCTCTCTGAGCCGGAGCAACAAATCAGCGCGAGTATGAATCAATTTTTTGTAAATAAGGGAGATAGTGCTGTCGGGCAGGTGTCCATCTAGTATACGATCCTCAAGGGGGGAGGACTCGGGCAGGGCCACATCAGGAGTCAGAACTGAGGACAGGGCATGCCGGACCTGCAGATACCGGAAAAACTCTCTATCACTCAAGTCGTATTCCGCCTTAAGGGCCTGGAACGACTTCACGCTACCATTCACACAAACATCACCCACCTTACAAATCCCAATCATATCCCAGCGGTCAAAGCCCTTAGTAGACCAGAGACACCCCAAACGTTCAGAAGCATAAAGCGAAGTCGCCAGCGTCAGTCGATTCTCCCATCCCAAACTCACATTCGCGGCGCGCCACACGTTGACTGCGGTCCTGGACGGGCCCGTAAGGTGGCGCCCGGCCGATCTAGAATAAAGCGCTCTATTAAAGTCCCCTCCCGGCAACTGGAACCTATCCATCTCAAAGGCCGGATCGCGACCCGGCGAATACATCGCGTGGTTAATGGCAGATAGCTGGGCAGCCCAGTAATATCTCTTGATATCGGGGAGCGCCATGCCCCCGTCGTACCAAGGGATGGTAAGTTTCGCAAGGGCTATACGTGGACGCCCGTCCCAAATCAGTTGTCTTTGCAGACTCTCGATCTCTCGGAAATAGGTAGCGGGAATGTCGTCATAGGAATTTTGAAGTGCGTAGAGGAACCGCGGCAAGGACATCATTTTAAAAAGAGCTGCCCTACCCAAAGGAGATAGGGGCAGCTTACGCCAACGGGCCACATCCAGTCGCAGTCTAAGAAGCGGGGGGAGGAGATTACGCTCAAACCGGAGTGAGGGGTCCAGGGTAATAAAAATCCCCAAATACTTGAAGCCAGACTGGAACACCTGGATAGGAAATCTGTCCGGCAAAGGGGGCAAAATACCCGAAAGAACATACACACAGGACTTAGCCCAATTAATAACAAGGCCCGAATTAGCACCGAACGAAGTAAGAACATCAAATAAGAAATTTAAAGATTTACGCGGGGAGGTAAGATATAGAAGAATGTCGTCCGCGTAAAGAGAGACACGGTCCTCAAAGTCCGGTGACCAACGGATCCCTTTGAGCGAAGGCTCCCAACGAAGCCACGCAGCTAACGGTTCCAAGGCAAGCGCGAAAAGCAATGGAGACAAGGGGCAACCCTGACGGGTCCCCCTACCAAGGCAGAAGGGGACAGAAACTTTACCGTTCACCACTACTTGCGCTAAGGGTTCAACGTACAACAACTTCACCCAACCGATAAATTCAGGGCCAAAACCAAATTTTTCGAGAGCTGCCCAAAGATAGGGCCACTCTACAGTATCAAAGGCCATCGAGGCGTCTAACGAGGCCAAAATGGCCGGCTCCGTCAGAAGCCCCGCCCTCGCAACAGCACCGTGGAGACGACGTAGGTTAAGGGCCGTGTTACGATGTGGGATAAATCCGGATTGATCCGGATGAACCAAGCCACTAATGACCGTCAGTAGGCGGGTCGCCAGGAGCTTAGCCAGGACCTTAGGCTCAACATTTAACAGGGAAATGGGCCTATAAGACGAACAAAGGTCCCGCGGTTTCCCGTCTTTGGGAATTACGACTATCGTAGCCAAACGCTGGTCATACGGGAGAATACCCCGTTCCCGGGACTCCAAAAACATAGCCCGAAGATAGGGCGCTACCCTGTCAGGGCGTAGCTTGTACAGCTCAATCGGTAACCCATTGGGGCCTAAGGCCTTGCCCGAACGGAGCGAGCGAATGGCAGTCGCTATCTCATCCGTAGTAAAAGGGGACTCCAACGAGACACCGTCAAGATCGGAAACACTGGGCAAAGCTATATCGTGCAACAAAAGGCGAGAGTCAGCCACATCCCGTCCAGACACAGGGGTATAAACCACACGAAAATATTCCGCAAAACATTCAACGATTCCAACCGGGTCCGTCACTGCAACACCATTCGACGACTGAATCACAGGCACCACACGATTCGCCCTCTCTTTCTTATCCAACCACGCCAACAATTTACCCGCTTTATCCCCAACATCATACAGACGACCCTGCTGTTCGCGGAACATCAGTATAGCCGCATCCGTGACCAAGGACTTATAAGCAAATTGTTTCAGACCCAGGGCGTGGAGTTTATCCGAGGTGACATCCGACTCCAAGTCGGCCTCCCTCTCCGCAATCTCTCTCTCAAGGTCCACCACCTCCCGATTCCTAGCCTTCTTGGATTCAGCAATAAGGGAAAGGGCCTGCCCACGAATCACTGTCTTAAAGGCCTCCCACAGGGATACCGCAGAGGAAACGGACCCCTCGTTGTCTAAAAAATAGGCATCCAAAGACTTAGTCAAAAGGTTGCGGGTCTCAGGGGAGGTAAGGTACCAAGGGTTAATAGGAGCCACTCGGCCCGCCGCCTCCACCCCACTTTCAAAACAAAGCCAGAGCGGAGAATGATCGGAGATGCCCCGGGGGAGGTGTCTAATTTCACGCACCGCTGGCGTTTGCGCCGCGGGTATCAGGAAATAATCCAGTCTAGACAGACTCCCATGGGCCCCCGAATGGAAAGTGTATTGAAGCTGGGTAGGATGCAGAAGCCTCCAGCAATCCACCAAGCCAAACGTGTCCAAAAACCCACCCAGCCACTGATGGGCCGAAGGAGTATCCCTAGGGGGGTAACGATCGTGTAGACCGGAGATCACAGAATTAAAGTCACCTGCAATAAAGAGAGTACTATCAGGGAGGTTCAACAACACACGGCCCAAATCGGAAAAGGTAGAAGTCTGTAGGCCGGGGGGCACGTAAACAGTAAACAAGGAGAGGGTACGACCCTCATAACGACCCACAAGGACAGCATAACGCCCCCGGTCATCAAGGATCACATCATCAATAGCCAGGGGGAGGGAAGCCCGAACAAGGATACCCACCCCCTGGAACCCGTGGTAAACCCCGAATGTGCGGCAAGGCGATATCCCCACCTATTCATTGCACGACAAGTATTACCCACCAAATGAGTCTCCTGTAGAAAAACAATATCTGGAGATAAACGGCGTAGACATTTTAACACCACACTCCGCTTAATGCGATCTCCCAGACCATTAACATTCCACGAAACAAACCTCAACCCGCTACCCCCCATCCCACACAGCAACGCCGAAACCCCTCTGCAATGAGCATGACATAAAAAACATCAGAAACAAAATAGAGTCGCCTTGAAAACATAACACACAAACATCGAACGTCCCAACCACCCACCCCCCAACAATCAAGATAACACCCCCCACCCTGCACCCCTGCAAAATGCTAAAAAGCCACCCCAACATGCAGTGTGCCTGTCGCCCAAGAACCCCCATTCTACAAAAAGACCCCGGAGGAGGAAAGGCTCCGGCCCACCCGCCACCCCGAGCAAGACAAATAATGAGGAGAACACATAGACAGTAGAGGTACTGAGGCATAGAATCCCTGAAAAGTTTACTCTATACGAGGGCCCAGGCGTAGACAAATTGTTCAGCTCTCCACACCACCCTCAGCACCACCCGGGTGGGCGTCGGACTCAGTCGCAGGAGGCCGGTCAGGCAGAGAGTCCAGCCAGTCATTCACAGAATCAGGCCGATCAAAGAAGAAGGTTCGGTCATTGTACTCGACGCGCAGCCTGGTCGGAAAAAGCATAGCGTAGCGTAACCCCATGTCTCGGAGACGTTTCTTGACACCACGGAAGCCCATACGCTGTTTCTGGACCTGTTGAGAAAAGTCCGGATAAAAGTTCACCGTGGCGTTCTCAAAGGCCACCGGGCCCTTCACACGTGATGCTTGCAGGATAGCGTCCCGATCCCTATAATGGAAGAGTTTCGCAACAATAGGCCTCGGCGGGGCACCTGGCTTACCCTGGCCCCCCGGAACACGATGGGCACGCTCCACTGCGAAAAATTTACTCAGACCAGACGGAGAGAGGTAGTTCTGGATCAAGTCCTCAACAAGGAGATCAACAGAGTGAGGTTCTGGATTCTCCGGAACTCCGACCACGCGCACATTACAGCGACGTGCCCTGTTCTCAAAGTCCTCCAAGCGCCGGGTCATGAAATCGTTCATCCTACGGAGTTTGCCAATCTCCGTCTGTATCTCCGAGACGTCTGCCGTGAGGCTGGATGACTTGAGATCCAATGACTTCACCTTCTCATTGGTTTTCGACAGGTCGGCTCGAATCAAGTTTACATCAATGGCCACGGTGTCGATTTTGTGGGCCAAAGTTTCATATTGTTGGCCTATCGTCTCCTTCATGGCAGAAATGGCGCCCATGATGTCCTGCAAGGATGGCTCAGTTGACGCTTCCACAATGTGGTCAGAAGTACTTGATCCGGGCAGGGCGGCTCCGGGGGACCCCTTCGAATGGGTGTAGCGGTCCATAACGTTAGACTGGACCGGGCCCCCACGCAGGGGCGTCTTGGTCTTCCGAGTCTCTCGGTCCCCTCTGCCTGCCATGCTAGAACTGCGTCACCAGGAGATTTACCAGGCTCGATGGAATGGCCACAGGAAAGTAGGGCTTCGGGATCAAAGAGCCGCTACTAGGGTACCACTAGAATAGGGCCAGCAGATAGGAGAATCTACCAGCCTAAGGCCAGACCGCCGTTTCGTGCCCCGGATCCAGCCCAGGCCAGGCTCCCCTGCCAGATGTCGCAGTCTGAGGCAGAAACGAAACCGAAACTTAAGAGGGGGACCCACAAGTCGAATCCCCCTGCCGCTGTTGTTCAACTCCAAGACGGCCACAGAGCCTCACCCAGTCCCGGGCGCACCTCGAGGGCGGAGCCCAAAAGTTCGAATCACCGTAACTCCGGCACCTCGGGTCCAAATCAAATTACAAAAGTTCCAGGGTAATCAGCTCAGCGTCCTCTACACAAATCCTTGTAAAGAGTCAGGATATGTTCAGGATATCATGCCGGGAGTGGCGGGGGTCCGGGGAGCGCTGTGCTCACGCGGCCATCTCGGATGCCCGCCAAGCTCCTCCTCCAACCTCGCCCTTTTCAATGATCTGTTCTCCGACGGTAACAAAAAAAATATTCAATATCGGTTTCAGTCGGAAGAAATTCAGGGTAGCACAGGTTTCTGGCCAGTTTAAGACAAGCAGGAAAAGTGGGTGAAAACAACCAAGATACAAAGAAATGCCCACAAAGAAAGTTCCTTGTCCCTCTCCCGACCTCCCCATATCAATGCATTCAACCCGATCCACCCCCATTCAGTACCCTCTCTGACTCACATATCGCATCTGTGTGGTGTCAGCGTTCTAGACGCCACTGGCTGCGTGTGATGCAACACGCGCCGTGAGTCAACGTACGACTGCGCATGCGCGAACTGAGGTTGGCGCGCACCAGAGAGAGCCCGGCAGAGCGTGAGTTCGAGCAGACGCCCGGCGCTCTTCCCTAGCAAATAGTGTAATCAATAAATCACGTTACATCCTCCATACTGCTTCTGAGTGATCATTGGGCGCAGATGCATACTTCTACAGTGGCGACAAGGAGTGGGATCTATCCACACAAAAAATAGGAAGAGCACCTGATGAGAAGCCCACGACGAAGATCACCAACGCCACCAACCTGCAGCACAAGGAGAGACGAACGAAGGAGCTATAAAACCCTAGGGGAGAGCGCGGCAGTGGCACACGGAGAAATCAAGCGCATTGACTGTCGGAGAACCCAGAAGCAAGGCGACCAGCGCAGAAACACGGTAGGGACACGCAACCACCCTACCTAAGGCCCTGGCTGAGAAGGGCGCCCGCGAGGGTGCGGGAGGAAGCGCGCCCAGCTCCACAACACCGCAAGCCGAAAGCACGAACGCACCTGGCAGCCCCAGACGTCAGGGAGGAGACAATAGCGCGCCAGGCAGCCCTAGAAATCGTGAAGAAGGGCCAGAAGGACAGGTCAAGATAAGCAATCAGGCGTCATCACTCACAGCACCAATCCCGTTCCTACCCAGGCCAGGAGAACCGCAAATGAAGTGGGAGGACTGGAGGGAATACTTCAAAAACTACTTAGAAGCCCTGGAGGATTAATCCAGAGATGAGTTCACCCCCGCAAGACGGAGACGGATATTGCTGCACAACCTGGGCCCGGAGGGCATAAGAGTGTTCAAGAACATCGCGACTGCACCTCTACAAGCAGCGGATGCCGACATCTTCAAACAGGCCTTAGATGACTTAGACACCCATTACCGCCCGGCCGTATGTGTCTCTATTGATAGGTTCAATTTTCAGCAAAGGAAACAAGGCGATGGAGAGTCGGTTGACGACTATGTGGCTGCACTGAGGAGACTGGCAGTCACGTGCAAGTACGGGACACTAGAAGAAGACGTTATTAAGGACCAAATAGTAATGCACACCACCAACAAGAATGTGCAGGATAAACTATGGGCTCACGGCGAGGCGACTTTGAAAGAAGTAATCGCAATGGTGAAGAAAGCTGAACTCTCCAAGCGTTGCGCAGAAGCCGCAAAGAAAGAAAGTGCGCAGAGAGTTATGGTCAATAAAATTGATGACGAAGAATCGTCGACTAGACACAAAATGGCGCCGGGAGACAACCACGCCACCAGCAAATGGGCAGGAAAACCAGGACAAGCAGGAAGACAGCCCTCAATCACCAAATCGTCGTGTTATAGGTGTGGGAGTGCACACCATGCAGCCCAAGACAAACGCTGCCCAGCTTTTCGTGCGAAATGCATGTTCTGCGGTCTGATTGGCCACTACGAGAAAAAGTGTCGGAAGAAGGAGAAGAAGTCGATGGTGAAATATATAGGGCACCAACAGCAGGATGGAGGCGCTGAGGAGGAGTCGAGCGAAGACGACGAGGTGTTGTGCATCGAAGAACAAATACTAGGCATTGACACTCAGCGATCCGACAAGCCGAGAACCGACATGCTAATAGGTGGAGTAAAAATCAGGGTCGCGATTGACTCCGGATCCCCGTACACCATCGTGCAGAGATCGGTGTGGAAAGGGGACTTCAGACCGAGTCTGGGCCCACAGCTAAACCCACCTGACATCAGACCAGTGTCGTACACAAACAACCTGATTTTGAATTTGAATTTGAATTTTTTGAATTTAAAAACATTTATAAAGCGCTCATATACTAAAACAGTTTCTTGGCGCTGGGAGCTACAGTGGTAAAAACAAGCAAACAGGGGGACACGGCTAACCAGTAAACGCTTGCTGGAACAAAAGGGTTTTTAAGGCCCTACGGTATTCCATATAGGACGATAGGAGTCTTATTGAAGGGGGAAGGGCGTTCCAAAAGGTGGGGGCCAGAACTGAAAATTTCTGACCACCAACTCTTTTCTTCTTAAAGCGTGGTACTACTAGCAAGCCCAGAGAAGAGGAACGAAGGGCTCTCGGCGGGCAATAGTTTGTAACGGCAGAGTTGATAAATGCCGGGGCAGTGCCCGCTCGGGCTTGAAATGTGAGACATCCTAATTTAAACAGTGCCCGTTGCTTAATAGGGAGCCAGTGAAGGTTTTTTAAAAGGGGGGAGGAATGGTGCGACTTAGCCAGGCCATAAACCAGGCGGGCCGCCTGGTTCTGGACCAGCTGAAGACGATGAAGGGCATATGCGGGGGCACCATTGAAGACGATGTTCCCATAGTCAATTTTTGACAATACCATGGCCATGACGATCAGTTTGAGGGCGGAAACAGAAAAAAAACGGGAAATTTTCCTAATAGTCCGTAGGGAAAAAAAACAAGAAGAAACAACTGAACTAATATGTGAGTGGAGAGTGAGTTGGTGATTAAGAGTAATGCCCAGTGTTTTGACTGAAGGGGAAGGAGTAGGGGGGGTACCTAAAGATGGGGGCCAAAAAAGAGGTGACCATGGATTTGCGACCCCGCCCGTCAAAACCAGCTCCGTTTTGTCCGGATTTAATTTGAGATGGTTTGTGTTCATCCAATCACGGATAAATAACATCACGGACTGGAAGCTGGTTTGACCTGGCGAGGCCGGGGATAAATCAAAAATAAGTTGGAGGTCGTCGGCATAATTGTACACCGCGACCTCCATATGCTGTAAAGCAAAAATGAGAGGGAAAATGTATAAATTAAAAAGTAAAGGGGAGAGGGAAGAGCCCTGAGGGACCCTGCACGTAATTTCACGAGAAGGGGCAGCAAATTCTGCCAGATGGACAGCCTGGGAGCGATCAGACAGAAAGGACTCCAACCAGGCCAAAGGGGGGCCCTCGATGCCCGCCAACCTGACACGGCGTAAGAGGATGGAGTGGTCCACCGTGTCAAAGGCGGCCCCATGTTGGGATACCGAAGCCTCCTGTTCAAATTCCGAGAGAGAACGGCTACCTGTAAGCTGTACGTAGCTGAGAAGGGCCCCTCCGTGCTGGGATGGAGAGACCAGGGAGACTTGGGAATCAAGCTGGACCCAGGAGGCAAAGAACAAGTGCTGCTGACGGACAGCGAGCAGTAGCCTAACTTAGAAAGATTGAGAAGAGAATATCCTAGCGTCTTCGGGGGCAAGGTGGGCAAACTGCAGAAGTTCATGCATAAGATTGTGCTCAAGGAAAACTCCCAGCCAGTATCCCACAAGGTCCGCAATGTGCCCATTGCAGTGAGGGAGGTGGTCCAACAAGAACTGTCCCGCCTGGAAGAGCAAGGGATCATCGAACCGATTGACAGCTCAGAGTGGTTGGCGCCCTTGGTGGTCGCCAGGAAACCCAATGGGAAGGTGCGCCTATGCGTGGACTTACGCAAGCTGAATAAATGCTTGGTGGTGGAGAAGTTTCCTCTTCCTAGGATAGAAGAGATGCTGGCGAGAACCAGAGGTGTGCAATGGTTCTCCACCGTTGACCTAACGTCGACTTACCACCAGATCGACATCCACCCATCCAGCAGGAAGCTGACGTCCTTCATTACCCCCTACGGGTGCTACCGATTCCGCAGGATGCCCTTCGGTCTAGCATCTGCCGCGGCGGTTTTCCAAAAACTCACGCACCGCCTGCTCAAAGATGTCAAAGGTATCCAGTATTTCCAAGACGACATCCTGGTGATGGGGATGGATCGTATGGACCACGACGCCAAACTGGGCAAAGTGCTGAGCGTCTTACAGGAAAGGGGACTCACGGCGGAATGGGAGAAGTGCCGTTTCGGTATGACATCCGTCACCTACCTGGGGCACGAGATAAGCGGACAAGGGATCACGCCCAAGAAAGACAACATGAGAGCGATCTGCGAGGCCAGAGCCCCTGACAATAAAGACGAAGTACGGTCATTCCTAGGAATGGCCGAGTACTACAGCAAATTCGTCCAGCACTTTGCAACGAAAACGCACAGATTGCGACAACTGATAAGAGACAAGGCGTCGATCCAGTGGGATGACGAAGCTCAGAGAGAGTTCGACGTGCTGAAAAATAACTTATCCAAGCCGTACCATTGAAGGGACATGACCCAATTGGAGTCAGCATCCTTACCACAGACGCCAGCGAAAAGGGACTGGAAGCAGTCCTCGCTCAGCAGAGGGAGAACAACACAGTTGAAACACTCAGCTTTGCGTCCAGAGCTCTGTCCGCAACAGAACAGAAGTTCAGTGTAATTGAGAAGGAGATGCTGGCAGTTGTATGGGCCATGGGAAAGTTCCGGCAGTTCCTGTGGGGCACGAAGTTCCATCTACAAACTGACCATAAGCCTCTAGTCAAGGTACTAACCTCAAGTGGTCATGCCACGGCCACCCCGTGGATAGCCAAGATGACTCTCAAACTATTGGAGTACACATACGATGTCGAGTATATCCCAGGCACGCGCAACAAAGTGGCAGACTATCTTAGCAGAGCGTCGGCAATGGAGGATGCACCCACACCTGCAGAAGAGAATGAAGAAATGGTGGCTGTAATGGAAGAAATGGAGAAAGCGATCAGCATACAAGAATGGGCACACGCCTACAGCAAAGACGAGACCTTGGAAGAGGCCAAGAGACACTTGATAAATGGATGGCCCGAAAATAAAAAGCTGAAGGAAGATCTCAGAAAACTGTATGAAGTAAGAGAGGAGTTATCCATGAGCGACTCAGGAACTTTTCTGTACCGTGGGGACAAAGTGGTGCCCCCACAAGAGCTGATCCCCACCTTACTGAACCAACTGCACGAAGGTCACCTCGGCATAGTGAAAACTAAGTCAAGGGTGAAGCAGATGTACTGGTGGCCAGGAATGGATATCACTGTCGAGAGACACGTCAGAGACTGCAACCAATGCCAAGAGTCAGACAAGGTGCTCAAACCATTGAGGCCAGCCTTGGGCAGTTTTGAACAACCCCGTGATCCATGGGAAGACGTAGCCGTCGACATCCTCGGGCCGATATTAGACGGACAAGGAACGGCCAAGTACTTGTGTGTGCTGGTGGACAAGTATTCCAAATGGCCAGAGGTATGTGTGCAGGAAGAAATGGACTCGGAGGTGGTCATAACATTTCTCACTTCAGTGTTCCTGAGGGAAGGCATCCCAAGGACTATCTTGACGGACAATGGCCCGCAGTTCACATCAGAGAAATGGCGCAGATACACAGAGAGGAACGGAATCAAGTCCAAACACACGTCAGTGTATCATCCAGCCAGTAATGGACAAGTGGAAAGGTTTAATCGAGTTCTGATGGGGTCAATTCAAGCGGCCATAATGCAAGGAAAGGACTGGGAAACAGAGATTCAGAGGATGTTGTGGGTGTACAGAATTACACCCACCGCAACTGGATACAGTCCCTTTCAGATTCTCAGAGGCAGGCACCCGTTCACGAAGGACAATGTAGCTTGGAGAGAAAAAAACTATCACCAGTAAGTGGTCACCTGCTGTGGTCCAGCACAACTTGGAAAAGGCCCAAAGAGTGTACACGGACCACTATAATCGAAGGAAGAGAGTGAAACGCTCCTCTTTGGAAAAAGGGGAGTGGGTGAGAGTTAAACAAGCAGTACTGAGGAAGAAGGGAGAGAGCAAATACAGCCCACCCCTACAAGTGGAGGAAGGGTACAGAAGAGCAGCACTCCTTAGTGACGGCAAAGTGTGGTCCCAAGATCGGATGGCCAAGATAAATAAGATCATGAAGTGACCGGAGGAGAAATGCATCAGCATGCCCGCTCAGGGACAAGACGTAGGAACTGCAGAGAAAGAGTCAGAGGACGAAAGCATGGGAGTTGGAGAGGCGTGCATGGAAAGTGAGGACCAGGTTGATACCAGCGTGAAGGAAACATCAGCGAGAGCAGAATCGACACCTGGGAGAGTGGGACATGATCATGTGGGGGGAAGGGTAGAAAGCCCTGCTCCTGAGACGGTCCGAAGAACCACTACTCCGGTAAGACGCACGTGCGCTGGGAGATTGGTAGTCAGACCCTCACATCTCAGAGACTTTGAGTAAGAGAACATTGAACAATGAACTGTCTTATTCCTTGGTGAAAAAAGGGAGATATGTGGTGTCAGCGTTCTAGACGCCACTGGCTGCGTGTGACACAACACGCGCCGTGAGTCAACGTACGACTGCGCATGCGCGAACGGAGGTTCGCGCGCACCAGAGAGAGCCCGGCAGAGCGTTAGTTCGAGCAGACACCCGGCGCTCTTCCCTAGCAAATAGTGTAATCAATAAATCACGTTACATCCTCCATACTGCTTCTGAGTGATGATTGGGTGCAGATGCATACTTCTACAATCTGCCGCAGCTCTCCTGAGTTGCAGCAGCATGTGAGCATCCCCCGTAGACGACCACCACTCCTCACTCCGTTCCTCAAGAGTCTCTTGGGGTCTGGCATCTTTGGTCCTTGACTCACCTGGGCAGTAGTTTCCAGCATTCTCTGGCCACTCAAACATGGGTTTCTTGCTATCGCATCTTCCAAGGTCCTCTTTCCACTCCCACGATCCTCGTCTTCTGTTCTCTGTCCTCTGTCATTGGTGGTCTCAGTTTCTCCTCTGTGCGGGCCTCTCAATTGGCTCCCCGACACTTCTGCTCCTCATTTCACCTGCGTAGGACAAGGACCGTCCTTTTTTTGTTTTATTAATTTGTTTCTTTTTTCTCTCAATTCCAGGTACTTCTGGGCCGACTGGACAGCGTTGAGCGAGAAGATTACGAATGAGTAGATAAGAAGGGGGTGTCTCCTCGTAGTCTTCCTGTTTTATTTCACATTCCCCTTCCCTAACTTTCTTGCCTGCAAGAAATTAATATGTGGGTATCTGGACAAATAGCGTTGGCTTACTCGCTTCGCTTTCTATGACAAGTGGTAAATTGGAAAGGTTGCAAAGCCAGGAACTACCGTAAAATTCGCTCATTGTTTCCCTATTACGAGATAACCATTCTAAAGGAGCATGATCAGTGTATAGTGTGAATTCTCTGCCCTCATGGTAGTATCTTAGAGATTTGATATCCCACTTAATAGCTAGTGCTTCCTTTTCCAACATTACATAATTTTTCACACGTGGAAATAGTTTGCGGCTGATATAAATGATGGGTCTTTCTTTCCTGTCCTAGGGCGTCCAATTGGGATAGCCCCAACCCATTTTCAGAGGTGTCTGTTTGTTATAAAAGAGATTTGGTGAAATCAGGGCTAAGTAGGACAGGTTTAGAAGTAGGTATTTGCTTCAATTGTTGAAAAGCCTGTAGGACTGCTGGAGCGGGTTGGCTGAGTTCTATCCCGGCCTGTACATTTTCGTTTAAGAGAGCTGTCAGTGGGGCGGCTACTTGTGAAAATTGTGTGATAAAGCGTCTATAATATCCTAAGAGATCGAGGGCCAGATTTACGACCCTTTCTTTTAGCGCCTCGCAATTTGCGACACATTGCGAGGCGCAAATTGCGAGGCGCTAAATGAAATGTACAACAGTGTGTTTACACTGTTCTGCGATTCCCAATGGGGTCACATATTGGGAGGCTCATTAATATTAATGAGCCTCTCACAATTTGCGAGCCCATTGTGAATGCCAGCCCTCCCAGGGATGGTGGCCTGCTGAGCTCAACAGACCACCATATCAGTGACTGCTTTTTAATAAAGCAGCTTTTTTTTTTAATACAGCCCGTTTTCCTTAAAGGAAAATATGATGCATTTCAAAAAGAAATAAAATGAAATCTTTTCGTTTCATTTTTTAAGGGGCAGGCAGTGGTCCCTAGGACCACTGCCTGCCCGGACCGGACCCCTGCACCACCCAAACGAGGCACCAACAGTATTACAGATAGATTTAGTTTTGTGGATAAGTTTTATTCAAAATTTACATATTCATAAAAATTAAACGTGAAAATATAGTTGGAACACTTAACAGTCACCAAACCGTGAGGAAAATGCATGTGAGAAATGTAAACATCAATTCCAAAGTGTCAATTAAAATATGTGTAAAATACCAACAAAATACATTTGGTGAGAAGAACATTTGTCAAGATCCTGAAGTACACCCTCCGCCCCAAGGGCCATCTCGCAATCCTGAACACCATTGGACCACACAGGTGCAACCACCTGCATCCGCGAGGGGCGGACCCATGCCTCTGACCCATGTCCTCTCCATGGGCACAGCCTCCCGAACACCAAGCTCCCCAGGGGTTGCAACGAAGTGGGCAGGAACAGGGCACCCCGTGCCGACCCCCAATGATCTAACTGTGCGCCATAGCCCACAAGCTGGTGCACATCCTCTGGTTGGCCCAGGACTGCAGAACCTTGCCCATTGATGCTGTCCTAGGAGGCGATAATTTTTAACGCCCTGCTTGATAACATGCCCCCGCATTTTTAGGTCTCAGCCTGCGTAGGCTGCGCTTGCGCAGTCTCGCCGGTGAGATCTTATGTTTCTTAGTGTGGGGCTTAAACCCGCCCCTCTTCTCCATTGGCTGGCTTCCTAAACGGAGGCCAGCCATTGGAGGAGAGGGGCATCTGACCATTTAAGCCCCGTCTTTTTGGGATTTGGGGGTGTGTTTTTTAGTTTCTTTCTCTCCTCTTCTCATTGGCTGGAATTTTACATTCTAGCCAATGGGAAGAGGAGAGAAAGAAAAACACGCCCCCGAATCCAAAAATGACGGGGCAATTCTCCGAGGCATTTCTGCATGACCTCGGAGAAAGATGGTGGTGTTCGACTGCCCTCCTGACGGCTTGTTTTCTCGGGGACGGGACTGCGGGGTTTGGTTTTACTGTGTCGGAGCTGGTTTTGGTGGGTGGAAGGGGAAGGAGCCAGGTGCGGGTCCCGTGTTGGCACACTTGTTGCTGCTGTAGTTGGGCAGGATGGCGGGCTGCTGCCTTTTGGCGGAGGAGAAGGAGCAGCACAGGATCAACACGGAGATCGAGCGGCGGATCAAGAAGGACAAGCAATCGGTGTTCTCTGGTCTCCACGATCGCCACCCCCCTAGAGATACTCTTGCGGCCCAACAGTGGTTGGGTGGATTTTTGGATACCTTTGGCTTGGTGGATTGCTGGAGGCTTTTGCACCCCACTCAGCTTCAGTACACCTTTCATTCTGGGGCCCATGGGAGTCTGTCTAGGCTGGATTATTTCCTGATGCCTGCGGCTCAGTCGCCAGCGGTGCGTGAGATTGTACACCTACCCTGGGGTATCTCTGACCACTCTCCGCTCTGGCTTCGTTTTGAGGTTGGAGTGGAGGCAGTGGGCCGGGTGGCTCCCATCAATCCGTGGTACCTTACCTCCCCCGAGACCCGCAGCCTTTTGCTTAAATCTTTGGACGCGTATTTTCTGGATAACGAGGGGTCTGTTTCCTCAGCTGTGTCCCTATGGGAGGCCTTTAAGACGGTGATTCGTGGGCAGGCCCTCTCCCTTATTGTTGAAGCTAAGAGGGCGAGGAATAGAGAGGTGGTGGATCTTGAGGGAGAGATTTCTGCATTGGAGGATGCTTTGGAATCTGGTGTCACGTCTGCGAAACTCCATGCCCTGGGTCTGAAACAATTTGCCTATAAGTCCATGGTCACAGATGCTGCTAAAGTGATGTTTCGGGAGCAACAGGGACGTTTGTATGATGTGGGTGACAAAGCGGGTAAATTGCTGGCATGGCTGGATAAGAAGGAGAGGGCTAATCGTGTGGTACCCGTGATTCAGTCTTTGAGTGGTGAGAGTGTGACGGACCCGATTGGAATAGTTGACCGTTTTGCTGAGTATTTCCGTGTGGTGTATACCCCTGTGTCTGTGAGAGATGTGGCTGACTCTCGCCTTCTATTGCGTGATATAGCTCTGCCCAGTGTTTCCGATTTGGATCGTGTGGCGTTGGACTCCCCCTTTACTGTTGATGAGATAGCTACTGCCATCCGTTCACTCCGTTCGGGCAAAGCATTGGGCCCGAACGGGTTGCCAATTGAACTGTACAAATTGCGTCCCGACAGGGTGGCTCCGTATCTTCGCGCCATGTTTCTAGAGTCCCGGGAACGGGGTATTCTCCCTTATGATCAGCGACTGGCCACGATAGTTGTCATCCCCAAGGATGGTAAACCGCGAGATCTTTGTTCCTCCTACAGGCCCATATCCCTGCTAAATGTTGAACCCAAGGTATTGGCGAAACTCCTGGCGTCCCGCCTCCTGACGGTCATTAGTGGCTTGGTCCATCCAGATCAATCCGGATTTATCCCGCATCGCAACACGGCTCTGAACCTACGTCGTCTTCACGGCGTGATTGCGAGGGCGGGGCTTCTGACGGAGCCGGCCATTTTGGCATCGTTGGATGCCTCAATGGCTTTTGACACGGTGGAATGGCCTTATCTTTGGGCGGCTCTTGAGAAATTTGGTTTCGGGCCTGAGTTTATTGGTTGGATCAAGTTATTATATGCGGAACCTCTGGCACAAGTAGTGGTCAATGGTAGGGTTTCGGCTCCTTTCACCCTTGGTAGAGGTACCCGTCAGGGATGCCCCTTGTCTCCGTTGCTTTTTGCACTCGCCCTGGAACCATTGGCTGCTTGGCTTCGGTGGGAACCTTCGCTCAAGGGGATTCGCTGGTCTCCGGACTTTGAGGACCGCGTTTCACTTTACGCAGACGACATTCTTTTATATCTCACCTCCCCGCGCAAATCTCTGTCTGTTTTATTTGACGTTCTTGCTTCCTTTGGTGCCAACTCAGGCCTCGTTATTAACTGGGCCAAGTCCTGCGTGTATGTTCTTTCGGGTGTTTTGCCCCCGTTGCCGAGCAGACTTCCTATCCAGGTGGTCCAGTCTGGCTTCAAATATTTAGGGATCTTTATTACGTTGGACTCCTCGCTCCGCTTTGAGCGTAATCTCCTCCCCCCGTTGCTTAGATTGCAACTGGATGTGGCCCGTTGGCGTAAGCTTCCTTTGTCTCCTCTGGGCAGGGCGGCCCTGTTTAAAATGATGTCCTTGCCGCGGTTCCTTTACGCGCTCCAGAACTCCTATGACGCGATCCCCAAGACCTATTTCCGAGAGATCGAGAGTCTTCAAAGGCAATTGATTTGGGACGGGCGTCCACGTATTGCCCTCGCGAAACTCACCATCCCTTGGTACGACGGGGGCATGGCGCTCCCCGATATCAAGCGATATTACTGGGCTTCCCAGTTGTCTGCTATTAATCACGTGATGTTTTCACCGGGTCGGAATCCTGCGTTCGAGATGGATAGACTTCAGCTGCCGGGTGGGGACTTTAATAGAGCGCTTTATTCTCGATCAGCCGGGCGCCATCTTGTGGGCCCATCCAGGATTGCAGTAACTGTATGGCGAGCCGCGAATGTGAGTTTGGGATGGGAGGATCGACTGACGCTGGCGACGCCGCTTTATGCCTCGGAACGTTTGGGCTGTCTCTGGTCTACCAAGGGTTTCGACCGCTGGGATATGATTGGGATTTGTAAGGTGGGTGATGTATGCTCGAATGGTAGTGTGAAGTCGTTCCAGGCCCTCCAGGCGGAATATGGTTTGAATGATAGGGAATTTTTTCGTTATCTGCAGGTCCGGCACGCCCTCGCCTCAGTTTTGACTCCTGATGAGGCCCTGCCCGAGTCTTCCCCCCTCGAAGATCGTGTCCTTGATGGGCACCTGCCTGATAGCACTATTTCCCTGATCTATAAGAAGCTGATCAATAATCGGGCGGACTTATTGGTCCGACTTCGGGAGGCTTGGGTCAGCGATGGGTTGGAACTGGACGACGAAGATTGGCAATCGGCACTCTCTTCTCCCAAGGAGGTAGCCATTCCTGCCCGTCTCCGTTTGGTTCAACTTAAGATCCTTCATCGAGTGTATGTCACTGGTCCGCGTCTGGTGACGATGGGCTTTTCCTTGGATGGGTTATGTAAGCGTGGTTGTGGGTCGAGTGCTACCTTTTTACACATTCTTTGGGAGTGCCCGGTTGTGGCGGCTTACTGGACTGCTGTGCTTGAGGTGATGACTGACGTGACTGGTGTGGCCCTGCGGCCGGAGCCTCGACGATGTCTGTTGAATGTGTGGGAGCCCACTGACTACTCTGTGGCCCAGACCAGATGGGCTACCTTGGGTTACATGATTGCGAAACGGGATGTTGCGCAACTCTGGGGCGCTTCCAGGCCCCCTGAGGTCTCGAAATGGGAGGATAACATGGACTGGTCCATGTTTCGTGAGAAGACTGTTTATGTGGCCAGGGGCAGACCCGGGGCGTGGACGAAGATTTGGGGCCAGTGGAATGAATATCGTGGGGATATCTGTACCCCTCCCCTTGTAGGCACTGCTGAGGTTATCTTCTCTCCCTAGGCGAGCGTTCCCGGAACCCTTTCATGCTGTTTTTTGCATTTTCGATTCTCCCCGCTGCTCCCCTTCCCCCCCGACCTTGTTGGAGCCTCAGGGCTCTGGGTATGTTCTCCTGTTCGTGGACCATCCCCTCCGTTCTTTGGGCTGACCTTAATTACCATGCATTCGCCTTTTTAGTGTTTGTTTTGCTTTTTGTATAAAATAAAAATTTAAAATGCTCTGTGACATGTGAGGAGTAATGCTTTGTGCTGGATTTGTACCTGACCACGGGTGTACATTTCTAATTCATGCCTTGTGCCTTATTATTAGCGGCCAGCCCGTGAGGTTGTAGGCCCATTCTTGTATTTTTCTATGCTTGCTCAAATAAAGGTTTTTGAAAAAAAAAAAAAAAAGAAGGACAAGCAGAACGTCCGCCGCGAGCTCAAGCTGCTGCTGCTCGGTGAGTGACCGCGGGCTTCGAGGCACTGCCCTGTTACTTCTCACGTGTCTCGCTGATCCAAGTAACTCTCTGGAAACACCGAGGCTGCGCCTTCTGCTCCTCGGCCCTCTTTGAATTGTTTATTTCTCTTCCCACTCCATGACAGTTCTTGTATTTTGTTTTTAACTTCCCCAAGGCAATTCGTTTTATTTTCTCTCTCTCCTCTTCTCCATGGCACTCATGTCCCCTTTTTTTTATCTCCTCTTCTCCATGGCACTTCTGTTCTTTATTATTTTTTTTTTGCCTTGCCCTCTCTGTGTAATACACTCGGTAGCTGTGTTTTTCTGTCTTTTTCTTCTGCTCTAAGGCGGGTTTCTCCTACCCCATTGCACTTTTGTTTTTTCTTTCTGCTTTGTGCCCTCTAACTCCATGCTGACAATGTGAGGCCGGACACAGAAGGGGCAGTGGCTGGGGACTTTGCACAGAAAGGATCCGTTGTTTCAGTGGCTGGAATCGGTCAGGCAGGGCTGCCCTTGTCACTGCGTGGAGGGCAGCTCAGTGGTGCCTGTAATTGCCCCGGGGCGACAGTGGAACCCGATCCCCGCTTTCACGGAGCCTCAATGGCTCGGCAGAGCTGCTGCCTTCCAGGATATTGTAGACTTTGCCATGGGGGGCTCTTTCACAGGGAGTGTTTGTTTCTTTTTTTGCAATCCAATGCTCTGGTTTAATTTTAGTTATTAAAGTCCAGAAGCTAGTGTACTCCAAACCTGCAGTCACACTGTCTTGTTGCGGTGGGTAGGTTTCTTTCAGTCTGCACAAGTGTCTATGTATATTTTTTATTCGATCTGCTCGCCTCTGCCCTCTTTCCTTGCCTTTTTTTATCTCCATTTTCATTTTCTTGCTGTTTTTCTTTCTATTGGCCAACTTACAACATTCTCTTGTCCATCTCTCACTAACTTTGTAGGTGCGTTTGACTTGCATGTACCTTTCAGTTTGTTATGATTCTTTATTTGTTTCCCAGCTCTTGGGTGCGTTTTTACTCTTTTTTTTGTTTGGTGCTTGTCTGTCTGTCTGTGTGTTTGTTTTGTTTCTAGTGTCGCTGTCTAATCCTGTCTGTGTCACCTTTCACGGTGGTCCTGTGTGGCTCTCTCATTTTCTTTCCTGGTGCTCTCCCTTTCCAGGGCATAGGCCCTGCACGTGCCAGGGCTGTTTATATGATCTGCTAATGAGCCCTCCAGTATACGTTTCCGAGCTGGTATCTATCTGCCTGTATTTTCATTTCTTTGTTTGGGCCGGGCTTTCTGTTTTACTTATTTAAGCAACACGCCCTGTGATTTATAGATGATAAATCTGTCACTTTAAGGTGAAAATGTGCGTTTCCGCTTTCTGTTTACACTTCCTCATTCACTTTCTCCCCAAGCCTAAGGGCCTCTGGGGTCTCAGAACATATATTCTTTTCGTAAATAGAACTGACCACGATTTTATAAAATATTTCATCCATGCTCAGCGTGCTGTTTTCATGTTGTGAAAGCATCTGTTCGCGTTTTATTTACAAAGGGGAGAGGATTGGTTGGAAGTAGTTCGGATGAGTCTGTTAAAGTGAGTAACAAAATCTGATAGCATCTTTTGTGTTTGTGTGCAATGTCACAATCTACTTGTTTTTCATGTTTAGGTCTGGCATCCGCAAAGGTGAATTTGAGTTCACTAAAATTATATGAATACTATACTTTGTTATGGGGGCTTTCAGTCACCCAACTTAATCCTTAAGACTGTTATTGTATGATTCATATTTTTTTTCTACCCACTACAGCATTGCATAGCTTCACCATAAGTTAACTGTGATTGTTTTAGCCATGTTGTACAGTGTGGCTCTGTGTGTGTGTGTGGCTCTGTGTGTGTGTGTGGCTCTGTGTGTGTGTGTGTGGCTCTCTGTGTGTGTGCGTGGCTCTGTGTGGCTCTGTGTGTGTGGCTCTGTGTGTGTGGCTCTCTGTGTGTGTGTGTGACTCTGTGTGTATGTGTGGCTCTGTGTGTGTGTGTGTGTGGGTGCAAATGCAATAGGTCTCACAAAGCCTTCGCCCCCGCCAGGGAACTGCGCTCATCCTCCCAACAACTGTTGGCAGTTCCCCGTTTAAGGCGTAAAAAGTGGGGAGGCACGAAATTTTCCACACTTGCCCCCGCCTTTTGGAACTCTCTCCCCGTTCACCTAAGATCCTCCACTCAATATTCACACTTCCGAAAGGCTCTAAAAAACGTTTCTTTTCCCACAAGCTTTCCCATCATAACAGTCTCATTCTCTACCCCCTCCCCGACTTTCCTGTTCCTAGGGGCTTAGTACACTACAGCGCCATGAAACCGCCAGGTGAACGTGCGCTATACAAATGTTTTAAACTCAAAATCAAACTCATTTGCGAGAGATTAAGCTATTGGGATTGACAATGACAATGCCATTTATTTATCTGTTTTCAAAACGAACACATAAATACAAATGTTGTCATTTACAATGCCAATAGCTCTAACTTTTGCAAAGGCGAGACCGTTGCATTGTAAATGTGTAAAGAATACTCCGGTAACCAGATGTAGTGTCAAGTTATTTATTATGTGAAGAAACAACACACCATATGCATGTGTGCCTGGAAACAGAAGCTACATAAACTGACTCAGTAACTGCCAGATCAATTGTCATCCTAGAACACCCAGCTGTCAACATTCCAGCTGATGTCATAACAATCGCTCGCAGGGAGAACAGCACACGCGGGGAAAGGCAAGGGAAAGGGAGAAAGGGCTAAGACATAACACATCTCCTTCCCTAAAGAACAGAGAGTCAGAAACAAACTATGAACATTACTGTAATATAAACGAATGAACTAATCACAAACAAAGTCTTTGTATTTGCTGGGTTTACCCAAAATACGGCCAAAGCTACTTGTGCTAGCCTTCGCTTCCACAGCATCACTGACTGACCTATTCCCTGGGTCTATCAAGGGGCTACTCCCTGAACTTAAGGAGCTTCTTGTCTCTCTTGAATTGAGATTGCTCTCCACACCCACACACTCTGATTTATTTTGTTCATTCTCAGAAGTACTGATGTCACCAGTGTCCTGTGATACTACAGAGGCATCCGTGCTAAGATTTCTGTATTCACCAATAGATTCAATGAACCCACGGTCCTGTCCAACACTGGTATCGTAGTTCTCAAATGGTGTACCAGTGCAATCACCTCACGCTCTGAATCTTCTTCCTCATGTTGTAACCATTTGAAGTTGTCTAAGTAAACACCACTTCCCCCTTCTTGCATGGGTATTTGTTCTGTGGTTGCCTGTTGATCTACTTCCGATCTGGAACAAACCGAAATTGCAGAGGCATGCCATACTCTACCATCACTGAGTAAGGCAGAGTTACAAAAGACTTTCACAACTTCCAAAGGTGCAGTAAACCTATTCTCTCCCTTGACAATGTGTCCACTTTTCTTTATTCTCACTTTATCACCTACTTTGATGCTGACCACTTTCCAATTAATACGTTTGTCAAATTTTTCCTTGCATGCTGCTTGTGCCTCTTTGATCCTATTTCTAATTGTTTCCATTGACCATTCAGTTTTCCTGGCTGACTTGAGCCATCCAATATTGTCCTTTGAAATGGGTGTTCTTCCTCTCGTAATTTCAAATGGGCTCACCAACGTTTCCTCTCCAGGAGTATTTCTGTACCCCCAAATCATTCCTTCCTCCAACATTTACCATTGTTGTTAGCTAATTGGATGGTTCCTTTTATTACCCTATTAAATCTTTCCACTGCACCATTTCCTGCCGGGTGGTAGACTGAAGTTGTTTTGTGGGTGATGCCATTCCTTTCAATGAACACATCCGAAGTGAATTGGCTCCCTCACAATTGTTTTAGGGATTCCTTCTCTAGTGAATACACCATCCATGAATGTCACATGGTCATTTGCTTCCACTTTTCTGCATTCTTTTATTTCTGGTATTTAGAAAAGTGATCTACTAATACCAGTATGTATACCTGTTCATCCTGCCATTTCATGGGTCCCATTACATCCACTCCAATCCTTTCCCATGGCATGTTTGGGCAATTCAATGGTTGAAGTGGGGGTCGGAGAGTAGTTTTTGTCTTATCTGAATTTTCACATTCAATGCAGTTTCTTACAGCTCTTTCTATTTTTATATCACAGCCAGGCCACCAATACCAACACTTTTTTCTTTGTTTGGTTTTGTTTATACCCAAATGTCCCTCATGGCACATTTTTATTATCCTCTCTCTTAAATTTTTCGGTGGTATAACTTTACCTTGTCTTAAGATGAAGTTGTACTCAACGGATAACTCATTTCTCAGTTCCCAAAATGGTCTTAATTCTTTCTCCTGACATTTACTTCTAGGCCAGCCTTCACGAACTTCTTGTAATGTTTTATCATTTAGACACTCTTTTTTCCAATCATCTTTCTGAATAGTTGGAAATTCCTCGCTGATACTTGCAACACACAGTTCTTCTTCCTGTACATCTTTCTCCACATTTTGTGATGGCAACCTGCTTAAAAAATCTGCCACCACATTTTTAACTCCTGGCAAGTAGTGTACTTCATAATTGTAATCTAATAGTCTTATAGAAAGGCGTGCCAACCTGGGTGATGCGTTGTACAAACCTTTTACAGTAAGCACCTTAGTTAGAGGTTTGTGATCACAACGCAGAATGATCTTTTTACCCCAAATGTACTGACGGAAATGTTCCATTCCCCACACACATGCCAGTGCTTCTCGTTCAATAACTGAGTATCTTTCCTCAGTTCTGCTCCTATCCCTTTTCCACTGGCATCTGTAGTGACTACACAATCCAGATTACCATCGAATCCTTGTAGGGGCGGAGCTTCACAAATTTCTTTTTTTTGTTTTTTAAAACTCTCCTCACAACATTGTGTCCACTCGAATTTGTTTTTGTTTTTCAAAAGTGTTCTTATGTTGTATGTTTTTGCTGAAAAGTCTCTTACGAACTTGGGGTAGAACTCTACTAGCCCTAAGAATGCTCTAAGTTCTTCTTTGTTTACAGGTACTGGTGCGTCCCTAATTGCCTTTATAGGTTCTTTCTTAGGTTTAATTCCTTCATGGAATATTTCATGGCCCAAGTAGGTTACGCTATTTTTACTGAATTTGCATTTTTTTGTATTCTGCCGTCATACCGCATTTTTCTAATTTTTTTAACACCTGTACCAGCCTGTTGTCATGGTCAATCTGATCTTTTCCCATCACCAATATGTCATCCTGGAAGATGAGTATATTCCTGACTCCCTTAAAAATTTCTTGCATTAGCCTTTGAAATAACGCCGCAGCAGACGCTAAAACCAAAATGTACTCTTTTGAATCTGAAACACCCAAAAGGTGAGATAAAGGTGGTGAGGTGTCTGCTTTCAGGATGCAATGGTACCTGATGGTATGCTGCGGCAAGATCAATTGTAGAGAACACACTCATATCTTTGGTGACGGATAACCTCTCACTAATTCTAGGTAGAGGGTACTGGTCTATGAGTAGATTTTTATTAAGGTCTCGCAAGTCTATGCACAATCTCAGTTTTCCATTAGGTCTCCTTGCGACAACCAACGGCGTGACCCATTCTGCCGATTCCGTTGGTTCAATTATGTCTGCTTCCAGTAATTTATTAATTTCTTCTCTAACCTCCTCCGTGAGTGTTAAAGGTATGTGTCTGACCTTGTGCAAACAGAGCACAGCACCTCTTTTAGTTTAATTTTGTGTTGAAAGCCTTTCAACTTACCAATCTCCCCGTTCAATACATTAGGGAATCTGTCCATCATGTCACTACACAGTAAAGTGTCTTTTTGCATGACAAGAACAGGCTCTGAGCTGTTCGGGTTAAGTGTAATACCAAGCTTTCCCTGATCTTTCCATCCTAAAACAGATGGACCAGTGGCTGCGACATATAATTTGCTGCTAGTTTCTCTTTCCTTAAATGCAAAAGTAAGTTTCCTGTAGCCCACTAGTTCAATTGGCTCGCCCGTGAAAGTTTTTAATGTTATGTCGGGTTTTTCCATTTTTCTTCCTAATAGTCCTTGAAATTTATCTTTCCACACTTCACGGTTGACAATAGAGCATGGAGAACCAGAGTCAGCAATTATCTCAATCTCGACACCCCCTATTACCACATTACATAAGCGTTTCTTTTTATTGCTTTTCTCATCATCCTGATTTTCATTTTCCTCAGTCACATTTAGTACACACAAATTGTATTCTGAGTCATCTGATGAGTTAGTCACTTCCTCTTCCTCCTCCTCGACATACTTTACTTTAGCTTTACCTCTTCTTCTGCAAGCCTTTTGGAAATGTCCAATAAGACCACACTTACCACATTTGTTATTTCTAGCCGGACAATTCCAGTCATTTGCCAAGTGCTTGTTGCTACCACAACAATAACACCTTAACTCTTCGTATGTTTTCACATTGCCGCTGGGTCTAGGATTTTCTTTTCCTTTGCTCCTATAATTTAAAACCTTTTTTTTTGTTCCACTTACTTTAGCTACTACATTAGTTTCTTCATTTTTACTCTTGTTATCATTGATAACCTCCTTAGCATATCGTCCAGTTAACTCAGCCTTTTTAACAATATCAATCACCTGTTGTAGAGGTTCCTCTCCCTTTGCCCAAAGTGCATCTTGTATGTTAGGATTTGCTGCACACATTACTATTAGGTCTCTTATGAGATCATCGTCATCATGCATATTTTCAAACTTGCATGATAGTGCCAAGTTCTTTAATGCAGCCACGTAATCATCTATAATTTCATCCTTACCTTGTTTCCTCCTGTAGAATTTGTATCTATGAACTGCAACACATACTGTTGGTTTATAAAAACAATCCAAATCCTCCATAGCATCATTATACACATTTCTCTCACTCCCATCAATCACTTTCTTTGTAATGTTGTTATATACCTTTAAACCTCCTGCACCCAGACAGTGTAATAATATTTTTTTCTTTTCTTCGGGTTTAATAGGTTCATCCTCTTTCTCAAAAGTGGAAATGTAGTTACTAAAATACTCTTTCCACTCTTCCCATTTTATTGGTGGAGCACCTGCACCTTTTAAAAATGGTTCTGGGGTCTGCAGATTGTAAATGTTGCTAGATGCCATAGTCACGTGTTAACTCTCCAATGTTAACTTTTAAATAATTTAATAATTGTAATCCTTACTTTTTTTTTAAGTTCCTTTTGTTTATATGCGCAGTTTTAACTTGCCTTCTAAAACATTTCTTTCAGCTTTCACAAGACGTTGTTTGTTTTTTCTTCATAGCGCAAGTTATTCAGAAGATGTTGTTTACTTTAGGTTGACGATAGTTATTTACAAAAGTAACAGCTTTCCAACAATGTTGCACCCCGCTTCCAGTGCGTGTGAATAAACTAGACCTTTTAAATTTTAACTTCCGAAATGGCGTCGAACGCATCTGCGTCACGTTACGTTTCGTGACTGCGCCACACGCCTGAGGAGATTTCCTTCACAGCTCCCAAATTCGCTCACTCTCAAAATTCGATTGCTTAGACTTGAAATACCTCACCTTTACGTGCAGAATCCATTCAGCTGAGGAGATTTCTTAAACTCTCTCTGCTAACGGAACCACTTCCATCAGCGAATCCTCTTAGATGATACCCTGGTCTGTCACAGCTTACAGAGTGCTGAGCACAACATCTTCTTAGTAAGTATTCTCACAGCAGGCACACTTAACCACAGGTGAGCACTATTTCAGTAGTGATAAGTTACTTCATAAAATACTGCTGCTTCGTCTTTAAGTTCATAAAGTCTCTGCACACATCAGCAGTCTTTACTTGTAAAGTACATTTATTTCGATTATTCTCCTTCTCTATCATGCTTCCGTATTTCCTACTTTCTTCTTATTTAATTTTTCCAGCATCACCGCAATCCATTGAACTTATATTTTTCTTTGTTTCCGTTTAAATTTTCCAAAGTTCGTTTCTTACCGGAAACTCTTCTTTTCTTCAATAAATGTATATATTCTTCAGCGTCAGTTCATTGGTGTGTTGTCAGTCATCCTCGTCGCCAAAATGTAAAGAATACTCCGGTAACCAGATGTAGTGTCAAGTTATTTATTATGTAAAGAGACAACACACCATATGCATGTGTGCCTGGAAACAGAAGCTACATAAACTGACTCAGTAACTGTCAGATCAACTGTCATCCTAGAACACCCAGCTGTCAACATTCCAGCTGATGTCATAACAATCGCGCGCACGGAGAACAGCACGCGCAGGGAAAGGCAAGGGAAAGGGAGAAAGGGCTAAGACATAACAAAATGAATATTTTAAACATTGATTTTATTATTAATAATGATGGACTATGTACGTGATTATGTTTATGTTTGTACTTTTATGGATAATGCATATCCGAATAAAGATTATTGACTTGACTTGACATAACAAAATGCTTGTTTTTTTTTACCTTTGCTCTTTAGAAGCTTGAAAGAAATCACAGCCAATTTCAAGTACGAGGCGTGTGAATCAGAGGCGAAAGTCCACATTGGAGGACCATGACAGCTCCCTGCTAATCGCCGTATGTTTTCACCGCCCATGTTTGCTTTTAACATGTGTTTGCTTAAGGTGTCACAGCGCCTGAGTGTGTAATTCAATGAGCACGGGCTGCAGCCAGTAATCGCGCTGGTCTGTGATAAGGCAGCTAACTGTTGGAGTCCTCCCTCTGCCCCACCCGCGCGCTCCTTATCTTCACTCCTTTGTCTCACCTGTAGGCCCTCGGGTTAGGGCCTGCAAACCAAGAACACGTCGTTCTCGTTCATAATCTCGCGATTTGTTAGACAAGTTAAATGCGTGCCGGTGATTGCAGGTGGATATAACCAGCGCTCGTTTATGGGGACCAGGGCTTATTTTTCACCAGACGTCGACCCAAAGCGAGAGTGAGAAAGGTAGAAAAGAGAGAAGAAAGGAGGAGAAAGACAAGATTATAATGGCAAAAGGAGAAAATAGGGCTAGAAAGAACCAGCAAGAGAGAGCTAAAGAGACAGGAAGTGCAGGGTGATGGAAGAAAGGTGCATGACGTGGAATCTGGAATATGCAGCCTTGGTGTGCGGCAAATCCTGCATATGGAAGTGCCGTAGGTCAGTGTTTCTCAAACTGTGGTCCGCGGACCCCTAGGGGTCCGTGACACATTCCCAGGGGTTCCCCAGGCAGCAGTTTTAAAAGCAAATGTTTCATGTATAATTAGAAGTTTTCGAGCAACAATAAAAGTGTCAAGACCAACATAACACCAGTGATTAATGTTCCTGCTGGAGAGAGATGAGTTTTGTCCAGTGGTATCTTGACTTATTTAATTTAGCACAGAGGGTTAATATGCCTCTTGCAAAGAAAGTGTGCCTGTATTTATTTTTTTAACTGTGTTTGATCTGTATAGGTCAATGGGTTACTGCTTTTGTCACAGAGATTCTTTAGTTACTGTGCAGTTTATAAGTGACAATTGTGATCTAGCACAGAGACGTATAAACTGGCATCAAAAAGATGTTTGCAAACGGCATGGTACAAGATAGTAACTTAAGTTTCTTCCCAGTCTTTCATCATCCTGATGCTGTTAAAAAGGTTTATTTGAATGGAAATAAAGTTTCATTGTTAAAGTCAATGCTAAACACTGTGTTATGCCTACCAGTATGAATGATGTGAATCCTACAACTAGTAGTCACCTTTGCCTTATGTTATTACATGCATGTATGATTCATTGTCTCTATGAGGCAGATTTCCAGTGACTCAGTGAGTGCTGCAAGCCATTTGGCTGTGCTGCACTTAGTCACTTTCAAAGCACATGGATGCAACATATTTACCATAGTATGTTGCATCTCAGTGCTCTCCCTGCGCTGGTGCACTACCTGCTGCCATGCGTCGGCACAGGCACCCTTGTACCATGGTGCAAGGATGCCTGCGTTGTGGGGAGATTGTTTATGTTCAGGTAGGATTCCCTTTCTGCACATAAACAAGCACTAGAGGGGATTTCATCTTCCTAAACAACGAGGAGAAATGAATAAATGTCTTCTTGTTGCACCTCCCTACGCCTCCCTTAGGGAGGTGTAGCATTCGGACGCATTTCCAGATTCATGATTTCTCGTAAATCTGGAAATGTGTCTGGTTTCATGGGTGTTGCTTGGGAACACTCACAGCAAAACCCATGAAACGCACCTTTCACGCAAAGTCCTGTGTGCAAAGGGGCCATATTTATAAGAGCATGTAAAGTCACGCAGGGTGGCTTTTCCTGTTCTTATAAATATGGGGCACTAAAATGCGCTGCTGGAGCGTCACTTTTTGTGACGCACTGGTTGCGCAAGGGTCTTGTAAATCTGCCCTATATGTGTGTGTGTTGTAAAGTGCTCTGACATCCTACAATGGTATGAGAGATGCTATAAAACAAATGTAATACATGTGACAGAGGGACTATGGAGAGACGAGAGGCACTGTTGGAGTGTGATAAAAAGGGAATCACTGAAGAACCCGAACAAAGCTTATCGTATCCTGGTGCATAGTAAAGTCATCATTTACTATTCTTTTAAAGCTAATACAATTCAATATATAATGATAAATGTGTTGTAGAATGCACTATTGTTTCCTAAATTGTCTTGGGGAGAACCTCTCAAAGTCCCCTTTGTAGTGGTTCGACTCACTCACTGCACTTGGTGTGCACCCTGTGGGGACTGGTCTGAAAACGTTTGCCAGGGCTGCTTTGGGTTTCCAGACTGGCCGGAGCAGGAGCCTCGTAGTGTGCAATAAAACCAACCATTTAAAAGTTAGTCATGGAGATGCAGCACCAACCTTCCCAATAAAGTTTTTTGTTTTTTGCAGATTCTTTCAATATAAAATACTAAAATCCTTAGTAATTCGACTATTTGTTTTATGTTCACACCTGTGTTTATTTTTTTCGGATTACTGTTTAAAATTTAAATTATACAGATTGCTAGGGGGTCCTCGGCTTCCAGTTCTGACTCAATGGGGTCCTCAGGAGCCAAAACTTTGAGAACCACTGCCGTAGGTGATTCGTGAGAAAGCCTCGGGGCAGCTGCACTTATTTTCATTAATTTAGTGGTGTTCTGGTGTATGCTACAAGGGCGATATGGAGGATCGATGTGTTGTGGCCATAGGTCCAACAAAACTGCCAATTTAAACGTGAATGGCAGCATTTCTTTGTTCTGGATCAATCAAGGAGCTCCCCCGAGTTTGCACAGCCCTGTGCGGTTTGGATGATATTCAAAGCAGACCGGACACAACTGTCCAGTTCTAGAAGGGAAAGAACACATATATTTTCATATTTTTGGAGTTTCAGGAAGTAGATGGTGTCCCTGAAAAGACGAAAGAGGAAGGATACCCACAATCACCAGGTCGCAGGACATACAGCAATATGGTTTAACAAACAGGCCATGCAGGCAAATGTGATTTATTTCCAAATACCACTTATTTGTGACGGACATTGGGTTGAGAGTTGACCAGGAGTGCTTTAAGGCTATGAATTTTTATAGAAATGGCTCATTTGTTTAATCCCACACAGGGGTCTTTTTACAGAGCGATCTGTGAGAAATATGGTAGCAGAAAAGCTGCCTAGCCAGTGTCTCATGGACCCATCAAGCAAGGAACACGCACTGGCATAGCCATAAGTCTGGCCTGGGGTAGATTGCAATGCTTAAAAAATACACATATGCAAAAGAATGGCAAAAATATGCAAATAAAGAGGGACGTGTTTGTCCTTGCACACCAGGCCAGACATTGAAGTGGAATACATAGTTTATCAGGCACAATGTCCTCACTCTCAATGTATGAACTTTGCTGGGTCATTGTTCTGCGCTGTATGTTGTGGTCAGAAGTAGAATCTGAATAATACTAGAACATAACAATGGATGACGAGGGCTAACCAAAAACAACTGTACATATGCTTGTATGTATATATGTTAGTATGATTTTTTTTTCCAAACAGAATGGCGAAACAGCTAAAGTTGTCTCTAACGCAGACCTAAAAATGTGTCTCCTTCCACCCCCTCTGGGAGGCAACAGACAGCAATAATTTGCCTGGAGTGCACACCCACACCCATGGACCCCCTTGTCATTGTCCCTGTTGTACTAATTTGTATTGTATTTTGGTATTTATGTCATTTATAAAGCACAAACAATGCCAGGAATTAGGCATCTTCAAGGCACTTACCATAACAGAACTGTGCAATATAATCGAGTAATTCAGAAGTTATAATATGAACCAAATTAAAACCAATAGATAAGCAAACACTTTAAAACCTGAGCTGATCGAATACAATATGATCCCCCAGATCCTCATTCATTCCCGTGCTAAGCTGCGAAATTAAGTACAAGACACAAGGAAAAGAGAAGACAAGCTGCATTTGGCTTGTCTTTAATTACTTGAAATATTTCTGTTTAGATGCACAGAAGCATTTGTAAAAGTACTATGAGATGCAGCCCCATGGAGAAAAGACGGTGGGCCACATTTTTGGATGATAATATTGAATTCTTCGAAAAGCAGAGGGACAGTAATTTTACTGCCAGTAACCCAATTTCAAATAAAGACAGAATGTCAGGTGCTATAAATTGGATGGTCAGGGTGGAATTGTCCGGCAGTGTTCAGTGCTGGTCAGGAACAAGTTAGATGAGGAGCTAAATTCACCTTGGAGCGCATGGAAAGAGATGCTGTCTCGAAAAAAGTGCCTTGCCAGGACATTCTCCAAGCTGGCCTAGCTCTCATTGATTGATTCTATTCAGATAGATTCCTCTTGACATTGTCATTGGTACTGTGGTGGTGGTACAATGCAAAGCAGCCGACGAATGTTTCGTCCTGACAAACTACCTTTATCAAGGCTGCAACAAAAAGTACCAATAATCTCAAAATTCATGGGTATTGGTCAGCACAATACCTATGAATAAAGGTTGTAATATACATTGCTGCACAAGTAGCACATAACTGAGTGTCAAACGGTGCTGATACCCCGAGGCAGATGAGCACATAAGAACACCCTCATAATGTATCATTTAAGTAACATGAGTAATTTAGAAGAATATATTGAATCCAACTTGCTTTGGTAAATATACAGCAAGGGGAATGTCCCCAAGTAAGGACGGAATTGCGAATATAAGAGGTGGGATATAAAAATGTATATCTATATCATAGGGGCGCACAGATAGACTTCTATGAGTGACTGGATAAGCAGTGATTCAATCAAAGTCAATAACAGAGACTTATAGATAAATGGGATAATGGTACAACTATGTGTAAGGCCGTTGAATCACAGAACCAGCACCTATGTTGGTACATGCACAAAATTTCATAATTGAATGGTTTATGGAGGCAAGAATACATTTTGCATATTTGTACTTATTAGAATGGTCGCAATGAAGGAGACTCACCAGTGCCAACATGTCTTAACTAATATTGCATTCGCTGGATCAGGCTGGAATTGAGTTTTTGGGGTTGGGATCATTTGAGCCACCTTTGGGAGCACTCTATACGGATGGTCTCTGGTGATGGGAGATTGGGACATAATGCGCCATGTACTCCGTGCACCACCGCCCATACACTGAGACACCATAAAAGCATTGTTGCATTCACCAGTGAAACACCAGTAGCCACTTAAGGTGCTGAGGTCACTGCAGGGTGAATCTCTATGGCCTGACATTACAGCTTCCATTCCAAACACCTATCTGCATATATGGAATGGGAACAGACCATGTCTGATTGACTTTCTCTGTTTGTCTTTGTAATATATTTAAGGTAAAACAGTCTATACATCCCAAATGCATGGAAGTAACATCATAGCAACCTCTGTTTTTCCTCTGGCTCGAATCTCAATCAGGTGACCAGTTCCTTAGTTGGAGATAAATAACAAATGTAGGTAGCTTCACACTTTTACTGTCCATCCGCTAGAAGCAGATGTGGTTTCTTTGCAGTTATGGTTCCACACAAGGATGAGTAAAAATGGCTGCATCTTTCAGAGTCAAGGAAGACTCAGGCAGACTGATACAGGACCCAGTTATTCGACTACTTAGTAAGCCTCAAATGAAGAGCTACCATTCTTTTGATTGGGTAGAACAATTATAAATATAGACAGATGAAACCTCTAACCTTGCGCTTAAGTCCTTCCTTTCTTCTGTGTTTGGATTTTAGCTTTCTCTCTCATGAACAGTGAAACTGTTCTTTTTGCCTGTTTCTTGTATGCCTTCTATTCTGCCACTGGCCCATGCCACTAATTTAGTGTAAGCGATACAAACTTCGCACAGTAGGTGTAGCTGTAGAACGTTATATTTGGGTAATGTAGTATTGAGTGAGGAATGCTATTACGCAACTTTATACACAGCCATGTGGTCTAGGATTACCTATTCCTTCCCATTGTTCACCATGGCCTGGTTGCATGTGGCCAGTGTGGGTTGGACAACAAAAGGAGAATATATTGATCGACAAAAAGTACACTAAATTGTATCCTTCAGTCTATAAAGATTTTAGTCATAGTAAACCATTGATGTCCAATGTAGGGTCAATAGGACTAAATCCATGGCAGATTTCAATGTAAGAGAAATGTACATACAATTAATATAAATGGAATGAATTTACGTAATCAGTGGTTATACTGCAATGCTTCCATGGATGCAGTTCTCCTGGCCTTCTATTGGAGATATTCCGAAATAGCAAGGTTCTGCAGCACCGAATAGTACATTAGAACATACAATGTCCGATTTTAGTGTGATAGGCTACACTACCACCAAGCCCATGATGCAACTCTTGGATTATCATCCATAGAAATAATGTGGTAGGCTTGTGATGACTTCTACAATGGTTGTATCAACTCACTAGGGCGTACCCCCTCTTTTGGATTGTGAGAGGTTTTGTAGCCCCAGACATGCCAGACTATCAAAAATAAGTTGGCAGAATCAGAGGCTTTCTCAGTTGAGAACATGGTTGCCCAAAGTTCACCCTGTGGGGCCAGTCAAGATTTTGAAGTCTCTAGATCCCTATTTTCACTCTAACGGATACTACGTTCAGTGCTAATATTATTAGAGAACATAGTGTGAGATAACGATCACAGTTCTAACCTTGTTATTCTTATACTAGAAGTTATGGCCATGAACGAGACCAAGCTAGAAGTGTCAACCCAGACATGTACCAGCCCCTTGGTAACTTCTTTCCCAGGATCAGTGGAAGTAGCCTCAGCCTTTCCATTTTCTGCAAGATCTAACAAAATCACAGGCCCAGCGGTAGCTGTAAGTCAGTAGGATGCATCAGGAATCCTTGCAAAGTCTACTTTAGAACGTATCTTTAAGGTGGAATTGCCTAGTCCTGACGCAAGGTGTGCAGAGATTGCTAGATGGAACAAACCTATCCTTACATCTACAGCTAAAATTGTGGGCAACGGCTGGGCAGTCACAGACTGCATTGCAGAGGTGGGGACCCTACCACTTATCAAGGAAAATAACATATATAAAAAACTTTCAAGCAACCAAAAGAAGCATCACGGGTTTGCCACATTGTGTGCTGTAAGAGATCAGGCATCTGTAATTAGGTTAGCGCCGGCTACTACAGTGAGCAAAATAGAAAACCGATCGGAAACAGAAACAAGCCAGAGACAAGGGAAGGAAAATCATCAAAAAATAATGGTACTACAAAAGAAGCAGAAGAGCTCTTCAGTTTAATAGATCTATTTAGAGAGAAGTGGAAAGCAATGAAGCTAACAAGAGTTTGTATCCAATTTTCAGAAAGG
Source organism: Lissotriton helveticus (assembly GCF_964261635.1). Classification (NCBI taxonomy): domain Eukaryota; kingdom Metazoa; phylum Chordata; class Amphibia; order Caudata; family Salamandridae; genus Lissotriton; species Lissotriton helveticus. The sequence goes on from NC_136070.1 coordinate 630,344,594, forward strand.
AAATCCCAGCACCTCAGTCGCCAAGTGCAGAACCCACCCCCAAACGAAAGTAAACTGGAAAAGGAAGATGATAAGTAAGAAATCTCAGTAGTTCAGAAGCATACAAAAAAGGCGTTCATGGGGTCTTAATCTCAGATGTAGGAAACAATCTAGGGGATTTTGCCTCTAAGTTTACTTGAAGAACATTATATTGGTACTATTGGCAATGAACAGAGTGGCGCCAATGAAAGGAGCTACGTGCCATTCAAACCATGCTTGAGTTTGTTTTTTTACTGAACCGACAGGCTCCGCAGTGGGAATTAAACCATAAGAGCGCCTTGGAGTTGCAACCTGTTGGCCACCTAGACACTAACAAAATGTATTTTCATTGATCCATTCCCAGATCCAGTACATCCGCTACCATTAAATAGAGTGTGTATACTAGAAGTGTTTCAGACTATCACTCCACTTAGCCTGTGTTGGACTTGGCCCTTTTTGCAGGGTCATCCCTGAACTTTTTGACTTCCTTCTATATTTTTTCTGACCTGTTGTTGGCTATTTTATGACTCTGGGCACTTTACCACTGCTGATCAGTGCTAAAGTGCATACACTCTCCCTATTGTAAATTGATATATTAATTAGTGATTCCATGATTGACTATTTGGTTTACTTGTCAGACCCTAGTACAGTGCAATGAGTGTGCCGAGGGCGTGTAAATCCAAACGCTGCTAGTGGGCTTGCAGCACTGGTTGTGCCACCCACAGAAGCAGCCTTGTAAAATGTGTCTAAAGTCTGCCATTGCAGAGCCCGCGTGCAGTCTGGTACTGTCATGCTGACTGGGCAAGTACACCCACTTGCCAGCGCCTGACCCTTCCCTTTTCTTCATATCAGACACCCCTATGGTAGGCCCAAGGGCAGGGTGCATTGTAAGTATAAGGTAGGACAAGCCCTGATGCGTGTGGCATGTCCTAATAGTGAATTACAGCCATTTTTGTTTTTTCACTATTGCAAGGCTACCTGTTCTCCATAGGCCAGAATGGGCTGTTAGAGTTATTACATTTTATAATCCTAACTGACTCAGAGAACATGGTAGAAATTCGAGTTTAGTATGCCTGAATTCAGAATGATAAAATACATCTTTTAGTGAAGTTTATTTTAATATTCTGTGTTTGCAAATACCACTTTTAGAAAGTAGGTATTTGTTTGCCTAACCTTTCAAGCCTGCCTCTGCTAAGTTGTGTATTCCTTGTCTGGAGTTTGAGTGACAGGGCTGGGGGATTCCAGGAGACAGAATGAGTCAGCCCAGTGGTCAAAAGAGAGATCTGCATCTAGATGGGAGGGAGGAGTTTCACCTGGGACCTGAATAGGACTGTGCCCGCCCTCCACAGTGCTGGCTCCACCCCCCTGTGGTGCGTCTGATGCCTCTGCCCTGCACACTGAAAGAAGAGAAGGAAGACTGTCAACAAAGTGCTCCAGGGCTGTACTTGCCTTCCACAATGCTGGCTCCACCTCCTGTGGGGCGTCTGATGTTTCTGCCCTGCACTGTGAAAGGAAAGGAGAAGTCTGGTAAACAGAGTGTTTCAGTACTGGTTTGAACTGGGCAAAGGCCCCTCTCCCCTCAGAGAACAAAGGATTTTGGGTTATAAATATTGGGACCCTGATCCCAAGAAATTAGATCATTTCTGGACTTACAAGACGAAACCTCTGCTGAGGAGAGGAACCTGAAGAAACTGAGGAGAGACCAAGCTGAAGTGCTGCTTGGGGGATAGGCCTGCAGTGGTTGCCTGACTGCCAAAGAGAGGAGAAAGAACTTTCAACTTGTGAAAAGATCTCCAAGGGCTTGGAAGAGAGCTTGCCCCCTGACCGAAGTCGCAGGACCAGTGGACTTCACCAGCCTTTGTGAATTGCTGCTGGAAATGCTGTTTCAGTGGCTGCAGAGGCAGGGAGCTGTGACCGACTCTCATGACCGGCCCGGTGTCCTGAAGGCACCGCATCAAGCAACGTCCGCCTGGAACAACGGTAGCTCTGAGCTCACTGACTCCGTCCTGACGGCGTCACCGAGCCGTTGCCTGCACCGCGACGTGCAACGCCTCGCTACATCGACTCGTACTGGTCTGATCAACGCGGTCACTTCTGCTGACTTCGAGTCCTGTGAACGCACCGGAGTTGGGCACCGCCACGCACGCTTTGCGACTCAACGCCTGACTCGCACGGCTGTCCGGACTGATCGACGCCAGCTCCCGAACTCCGGCTCTGAGAGTCACTTAAAAAAAGCACAATTTTCTGTATTTATCCACTTTAAAAAATAAATTCAGACAGAAAATACATTGGTTTCTGTCTGTATTTATCTGTAAAAATCTGTAAAAACGGAAAACAGGAAGCCTTAATCACATTGCAGTATTAGAAAACTACATTGATTGGTCAAGTGAGCTTACACTCTTTTGGTCTATTCCACTGGTGGCCAGGAATAATCGTGGAATAACGAATGACACTGGGTGATGTACTAAGTAGTGAAGAATAGCCAAGTTAGAGGTATCCAAACATATCTGGACCGTCACTGATTACCAGCAAATGATCTACATTTAAGGTTGAGAGGAGCACATTCAAAACTCTATTGAAGAAGAACAACTCAAACCACATAGAAGGAGTGGTGAATGATTTGATAAAGGCAGCAGAAGAGGAAAACAGTAGGGGCCATACGTAGGTGGGGCAATACCGGTCGGTAACGGTGAAATTCGGTACATTTCACTGTTACCGACCGGTATTTAGGGATTTGAGATGTAGGAGGCAGGTTTCAAGGATTCGGTAATTTACCGAATCCGTAATTTAAGGAATCAGTAAATTACCGAATTCTTAAAATACTGAATCGGTAAATTACTGAATCCTAAAATCTTATGTAGGAGGCACTCAAGTGAGTGCATTTTTGCATTCAGGATTCGTTATTTACCACCAACTATAAGTTGGTGGTAAATACCGAATACCCTTGAAAAAGCAATTTTTTGCTTTTTTTTTCAGTGCCTTGTGGCAGACATACATGCCCTTAGGGCATGTATGTGCGCCACATATGCACACATTCACGATTCAGGGGTGCAACAGGGTGTCAATGTGACACCCTGCCACCCTTGAATATGTTCCCCCTATTACCGATTCGGTATTTACCGAATCGGTAATAGTGAATAGCTTCCTATTCATTCCTATTACCGAATCAGTTAATACCGAATGAGTAATACCGAATATTACTGATTCGGTAAAATTTACCGAATTATTACCTACCTATTACCTACATACTACATACTATTTACCGATACTTAAATACCGAATCGATAAAATTCGGTATTTAAGAATCGGTAAATAGGGATTACCTACATATGGCCCTAGATCTTTTTGGGGAAAATTACCAGGGTATTCAAGGATGGCACAAATAGTCAAATCCATCATATTTGCTCCCAGACCTGGGTGCATTACCAAAAAGGAGTGTATTATAAAAGTGCCCACCAACTTTACACTAACTGAAGGACAAAAAATTCTATGCTCGGAAGTAGACAGAGCAATTCTAGAGCAAAAGGCCAATAAATCCCCTGGCCCTAACCAATTTCCAGTGGATTTGTTGCACTCTAGCCCAGAAGTAGCTCAGGAGCTACTGGCAGCTCACTAGCATGCACAAAGAAGCTCTCAGAGGTGAAGCCAAGCCCCATATCTCATTTGGAGAATCTGTGCATATTAAAGACAGAACTGCTCAGCTCATGATCTTTTGAATGACAGCTAGCCAAACCATTGGCAGAGCCTTATTGTTGGAAAACGAGGCAGCATCTGTGAGGCCTGCACAAATAACATGACTACATTTGTCCTTCACTGGGAACCAAACACCCAATTGTAGCGACTGACTCTCAGAGGGTAGCGTTGTGGAGCAGTCTGCGGCTTACTCAAGTGAGGTGGTGCAACGGTGCTCCCCCACCTCCTTTTTCCGACGGGGCCCGGAGTTGGGTCAGGATCGGCAGGGGCCAGGGTGGGCTCCTGGCACATTCTTAACAGGGAGCGCGATGGTGTTCCCCACCTTTACTTCTACCTCCGGGACCTGACCCACCCCGGGGGCATAATTGTGACTGGCAACGGAGCCCCACGCGCTTCGTCGTCAGTCCCATGCGGGGTCAAAGGTTTGCCTACCTTCTGGGGGGCATATCTGGGCCCCCAAGCCGCCGATTTTTGCGATCTTTGCCTCTTCTTGCTCCTGGTGGCACTCCCCAGACACTGGGAGCACTCTCTCTCACCCTCTGGGTCTCTGAGAGGGGGGATTCAGCGGGTAGCTGTCTTCGCTGGCTCCCTGTGCCAGCCTTTCGCCTGGCTCTCCTCCTGGGCCTCTCTTCTTCTTGCGCAGAGGCCCCTGCTTCTGCGCACTGGTCCTGGACTCTTCTCCTGGCGCTGTTCTGGAGCAGTCAGGGGGCTACTCCTTCCAATTGCCCATTGCGCCATGCTCCCGCACCCTCTACCTCAGCAGACCACACCCCAGAGAGAGCTTCTCTTCCTGTGCAATCACTTTTTAAAAGTTGAGGAGGGGGCTGGCAGGAAGTCTCTGTTTGTCCTATTAAACAGCGACACATCACTTCACTGCCCCTGCTCCCTCCTTCCTGCCCAGCCTCTGGGTTTGTTCAAAATTGCGTCGTCCAGGTCTCCTGCCACATGGTCTCTGAAGCCCCTTCCCCCCACTCTGCCTTCCCTCCCTGGTGCAGCCTGGTTCCTTGCACCCAGTGATAGCTGCTGATGGATGAGCCTGTAGCCCCACCCATCTTCTCCTTGAGGAGAGAAGGCCTTAGCTTGTGGAAGAAAGGTTATCAATTTAGTCTGCTGAGGTCAGCCCCCAGCCAGGGCCTGGTTATGTCTGGCTCAGAGAAATATGACCCAAAAACAGTACAAATATGACTTTGGACTCTGCAGAATACTTCTTCTCACACCCATTACAGTGGACTTTAGTGCGTGTCTGGAATTTCTAGGCCTTAGGAAAGTAAAACTAGCACCTGTGCTCCCTATCCCCATAAGAGAATAATGGAATACATACTGTAGAGCACACTGACTTTCCCTGGCATGTTTCTTCCCACTGTATAAAGCCTATTCCATGTCATCACCCCATTCTACAGAAGTCCTGCCACACCAGTCTATCTGCCCTGCTCCTTGTCTGCGCTTGCTAGGAATCTCCCCTGTGCAGCCCCTACACGTGTGCGCACGCATGTACACATGTGTCTGCAGGTAACCAGCCCTGTGTCCCTCACTCCAGCTGCTGTGCAGTGGCCTGGTCAAGCCAGGGGGACACCAGTAAAATCCCCATGCAGTCTCTTTCATTATGAGCTCACTGTGGGTGAGTCCCAACTTATGAGGCCTCCCCACAGTAAAAGCTCAACAATTAGGTGCTCAAAAAGCAAAACATCAGGGTGGCCCATAGTGTCAGAACCATCTTCTAACACTTATGATAGCACTCAAACACATAATGTGCAGTCTATGGGGCATGCCACAGGACCACCTATATCCACTCTCAGTCTAATTAAAGAACAAGGAAACTATCCTTGTAGGCCCTGCTCTATCAGTTGCACCATGTGTGTAAATAATGGACCATGAAAGAAGAGTGGCAACAGGACCGTGAGCTGTAACCAGGGTTTAAAAATGGAAGAATCACTATTTCACAGTAGCAACATTTGGTATAACTCGGGAGGATTTTTCTTGAACAGAAGTAGCTCTCACTACAGAAAAGGTTGGATACTTCTGCTCTAACCCTAAGGTCTGGTTAACGATCCTGTCTAAGATTTGCAAGGCAGCTCTGTCAAAAAAGTTGCATTCCTCCCTCATGGCAAACTGCCATTATAGTGCCCTTCCCCAAGAAAGGAAGTAAGCTGCTATCCAGCAATTATAGGCAGGGCCCCTGGCACAGTGCGACTGGGAAAGGCCAAATTATGCAGCAGTGTTGCTTAAATTATGTGCAACGAAAAGGCAAATTATGTGGCGTAACGTGGCACATTTTGTGATAGTATTACTTAATTATTTTGTCATTTTACACTTGGTAAAACTATCTGGGAAATGGTTGCACCTCATTAGTACCAGTTTAACACCCAACTATAGCTGTAAATAACAGAAAAATGATCAGTCAACCTTTGTGAGGGGCCTTCCAGTGCACGTCAAGCTGCCAAACTATATTTGGTGGGTGTTAAGTATGGACAAGTGCTCAAATCCCCCTTATATCCATCATTTATAGACTGAAAAGCGAGGTTGATCTGGTAAACAGATCCAAACTATGGCTATCCCTAGAAAAAATATGGGTAAAAAAAACCTCCTCCAAGCAGTTAAAATCTTGCATGGTACTGCAGGTTCTGCATGGTACTGCAAGGTATATTTTGTGTTCTTTGGCCAATGTGGGGGTTGGCTCTGTATAACATGTTGTACTGGATGTACTGAAAGCGGGTGTTGCTGGAGACTTTCCTCGGGCACGTCAGCACTCTGCCCTCTTTCTTCTAGGGTCAATGTGCACCCTATAACATGCTCTCAGGTTTGCCGGAGTAATGACTGTGCGGCCTGTTTCTTGTGTGAGATGGCTTCCATAAGCCAGGCAAGCAAGCGGCGCCCACTGCCGATTGTGTAGAGTACCTGTGACAGGGAATGCAGATCACGCTCAGTGTCAGTAATGCCCCACAAGAGCTCCAGCTCTACTGCAAGTCAGGGAGTCCTGTTTGTTCTGTCAATAATTTAAGCTAACCTGGCTGATGTGGGGTGTTAGCCCGTAACTGGTCCCAGGATGCTTGTTTCCGGTTCAGGGAAGACATGGCTTGGCAGTTCGGGCTGGACTGTTCCCATGGGGCACAGGGTCAAGATTGATTTGCATATAGCTGGGTCTGAACTAATGTGGCGAAGTGAGCTAAAGAACGATGATGGATTCAACCCAGATCTGTTACTGGGGGTGAGTGTCTGAAAAGTTTCAGCACTCCGTCCATCATCTCCTTGTGTTTGCTTTGTTCCGTCAACAAGTCAAGCCGGATGAGAGTCCCCGTCATGAAATGTCTCAAGGGGCTTACTCCTATGGATTTCCAGAGTGCAACTCCATCTTGACCAGCAGTTTCCCAGAAAGTGCAAACAGAGCGCAGGGGAATTTCAGGTGCATACAATTATATAAAAATCATGATCCACAATACACTTATATGCCACCTGAATGCGACTATTTGAAGCCACCCACAGCCTTGAGCCGGGAAGGAATAGTTTTTGCACCATGCTTATCACTTTACTCTCTGTCCCCGAACACACTTCTGTCAAGTTGCGGCCAGCTAGCCAGAGTGTGGCTATTGGAGCTGCACCACCACATAGTAGGGTTCACACTGGGGCACCCAACCCCCTCCCCTCCCCTCCACTTTCAGTTAGTAGTTGCAGTTTGGACAGGGCCACTTTACGCCTCCCTTTGCTCCTTACAAGGCTATCCAGCATTGGGTTCAGTGTCATAAATGTGCACTAGGGATGCAAACCGGTAAGTTTGTGAAGTAGTTTAGGAGCAGTGGCAACATCACCATTTTAGAAATGGCAACTCGGCCCAGTTGTGTGAGGGGGAGGGAGCTCCAGAAACAACATAAAGCCACAGGGAAGATATCACCCCTGTGAGGTTGCCATCTATTAAATATTGGGTTTTGTGATAAATAACAATGCCCAGCCACCAATAGGTGCATGGCTCCCACATAATGACATGAGTGCTGACTGCAATGTTATGTGGGGGGAAGTTTGGATGTAACGGGAACAGGCAAGCCTTAGCTCAATTGACTCCCAATCCTGAGATGGTTTTAAATTAGTTCAGGATGTGGGCGATATCAACTATACCATCTCAAACATCTTTCTTATACATAAGGACATTATTGGCATACAGAGAGATGGCGTGGATCTCACCACCAACAGGTATGCCCCAGGCATTGCCAGACTGATGAAGACACTGTGTCTCCATCACCGGAGCAAACAGAAGAGGTGTGAGGGGGCATCTCTGATGAATGTCCCTACTGACTGGAAAAGGTCTTTAAATCCTGCATTCTTATTTCACCCTTTCCAATAACTAAGGAGAGAGGAGCTTAGTCATCAACAAGAGCCCACCCTTAATGCCCACCTTCTGATTGGCCACAAACATTTAGTTGCAGTCCAAGGTGTCAAGAGCAGACAAGCTGAGTAGGATCACTCTGTCAGAGCTTCCTCCAATAGTCTGTGTTATCGACGGATATTGAGGGCCGTATTGAGGATGGTACTGTACTCTCAAGATGCTCAGTGAGAGTATATTATGCCATCTACTTAACACGCTGATTGGTACAGACTCTGTAACGATATTTTAATAACGATATGATGGCCGCTAGAGACACTATATAACAGCACGATTATTGAATATACCACGCTTCCCTCACATTAAATAACCTAATTTTATGGTTTATATTCTGCCGCAACTGCAGCATTATAGGGGGGCACACGTAATTGACATCGAGAAATGTAGAAATGTGTTCACAAGGAGATAGAATTACTTTCGCCCTCTTTATGACATCATTTGGTAGTCACTGGTCGGGCCTCTTGATTGGATACGTCGAGGGCCCAGCATGCTTGACGGCAAGTACACCGAACTACAGACGCCATTTTTATGACGTCATGCTGTAGTCGGATCAAGCAGCGTCCAATAGGCTCGGGCGGCGTTGTCTAGTGTTCGAATGTGAGTAAATGTAATGTTATCGTAAGGTTAGGTGCTTTGAATAATCATTAAGTCTATAGAATGCGGTGTCCGCCGAATGATAGCGAAACAAACGAGTAATGAGGAACACCAGTCACACACACGTGACCGGTTGTACTTAGAGGAGCTTACTATCCGTGTCGGTGCCTCCCCCTAGACTCAGTGAAGTCCAGAGGCACCGACGGATAGGTAGGTCTATGCAGTACGACAGGTATGAGCATTAGATAGGGGCACAGAAGCAGTTGCTTAGCAATGAGGACATCTGCATTTCCTTATGGGTTTGTGAAGGTGGTGTTAAATTCAGCAGGGGATATTTGATATAAGCAGACCGCCATGTGGTATAGATGCAGGTGCCTATTATAGAGGACACCTGGGTTTCCTTTTGGGCATGGTTTTCGAAGTTTGTTTAACCAGCAGAAGATACCTGTCAGTATTAAATTGCCACCTGGCCAGTGATATCTCAGACTTCTGGGTCTACGGTAGACAGTAGAGAGTTTTTATTGTTAAAGAATTGAAAAACTTGGTCCTGTTGGGCAGGGGTTGCTTGATGATTAACCAGGTGTCATCTCGGATGAGCTGTCTTTTGGACCATCAGAACAGCATAATGGAGGCGTAATTTAACAGCTGTATGTCGGGATTAGTTAATATGTGGCCTCACACTTTCTATATCTCGTAGTTCTCCATTATGTCTTACTGTTCACAGAGCGGGGCCTCCATATCCTGAGCACGGTCCAGGTGAGGTGAGGTCCAGTCCCCGGTCAAGATGGGTGAGCAAATTTACAAAACTTTTTTACTTGTTTGTTTTGAATAGAAGGAATTGTACATAGGAACACAGAAACTTATTTGAACTTATATTTTTTGTAGATGCCAATTGCATCCCTTGATATGGAGGATTAGATTTAAATGTATTCACGGCACTACATTGAATCATCACAGCAAGTATTTTGCATGATTAATTTTCACTAACATTTAATTAATAGAAGCAGTAGCATATTGTAGAGAGCAGAGGCCCTGAAGAAAGCCGGGGGACAGTTGGCCCGTTAGGCTGAAACATGTTGGCCCATTTTCGCAGTTATCTGTTTATACTGCGTATTGCACTGTTCTGTTTTTATTTAGGGGGTAGTGTCCGCACTTCGAATAAAGTTTGTTAATTTGGGGCACACCACCCTATTTTAAATTCACCACTCACCTTTTTCTGCACTGCTTTAACACTTCTTTTAGTGACCTAGTAGAGTAAGGTTTGTTGTACCTTCTCAGAGTATATTTGGGCAAGATCTAGCCGTGTACACACAGGCATGGTGTTCTCTATGATCAAGAGGTATACCTGCCTTTTAAACTGGATGACCAAATGATAAAACTGATCACTTTGAATAGTTGATGGTCACTCAGATTCTATTAGAGGCGGACTTTCCCTTCTATACTTTTTCTTTTCTCCTAAGTCCCTCTGTTATGCGTATTTGTTGTTGTATCTGTTGGACAATTTGAGACACAACACACTACTAGTGAGAGAGTGTGATTTATCTGCCTGAATTGAGGTATCTTGGTACTGTCATTGGCAGCACTGGCAGAGGAAATGGGTGCTGCAAGCTGCAGTGGCGTCCTGACAATTGCACTGGCCCTTATGTGGTTTTTTTTACAAATTAAGGACAGGCCACCATCAGACATATCCTACAAGGAAATCCAATACCCATTACTATGTTCTTTTAAATACCTGCATATGCATTACCAGCCCATCTAAGTTTTTTATGTGCACTTACATTTATCACTATCTGTAAAGGGCCTCAGCACTTTTCAGGCTTGTATCCTTCACTTGCCACAGAACTTTCTAACTAACAGAAAGTACTCTTTCATTTTTGGGGCACTGAATATTTGAGACGCTGACAGACAAATCTGCCTTATGTTGAAGGAATTATTTAGGACAAAAACAATTTTTGATTTCTTTGACAGCAAACTCATATGGCTATAGTCTACATGGCCTGTTCGAAAAAATAGTATTTCCCCTTGGGAAGTATAGCATCACAAGTACATACAACATTCAATATTACACCAGAAAAGAAGAATGAATGTTGTATGTACTTGTGATGCTGTGAGAAGCTGGCTTGCAAGCCCCCCCCCCCGCCCCGGCCCAATACACTAAATCCTGTTGGTGATCACACTTCCTGTGACAGGATACCTTTTGTTCTTCCTTCCCCTGCCCGAGCTTGGCTCAGCAGTAGGAGGGCAGATATGTGTCTCTGGCCAGCAACAGCAGCCCTAGCTTGCTCTCCGGGTCTGGAAGACTGGTACCAGGTGCACTGAGGGCCTCCCAAAGGAGCTTTACGGTGCATGGAATTATACCCTTACAATCTGCTTACGGTGTGGGGGTATGATTCCAACATGTTTGATACCAAACATGATAGGATTTGTTAGAGTCAGTTTTGAGATGGTCATCACATAATGACGCGGTGCCCCTCTATATGTTATATGGCTGTCTCACTTACAACCCGTAAGAATGGACTCCATATGTTGTAGGGGTGTCCTGCTCATGAGGGCCACCCTCACACTTAGAACCGAGCACCCTGTCTTCAGGATTGATAGGTCTGCTCTAGGGGTGGCTTATAGGTTTTAAGTGCACTGACCTCAGATATAGGTAAACCTAGATCTTTCGTAAGTGGAGCTCGCACTAGCTTACACAGGCTACAACGGCATGCCAGTAGCTACAAAATCAGTGGTCGCCCTTGGGTGGCATAACACATGCTTTAGCCCTCTGTACCTTAGTACCATATACTAGAGACTGATAAGGGTATAACAGTGTCCAATCTGGGATGTGCCTAAGTGTTTACCATACCAATTTAGGGGAGAAAATACAAAGACTGGGGTCCTGATTAGCAGGATCACAGTCAGACTAGTCAGAAACAGTATTACATCAAGCAAAAAGTGAGGGTAACCATACAAGCAGGCCCTACTTTCCTACAGGTGCAATACTTCCCTAGGGAAAATCCTTTTATTACTGTTTAAAACGGTGCCTTGTCCCCTTGCTGTGTGGGGCTCTCTCTCTGATTCTGTCTGTTCTCACTGATCCCAGAACTGCAGATATTCACTTTACCTGTACCACTCAGGCATGCAACTTTATCAACTTTTTTATTAAAGGAAATCCTGATACTAAACAAGTCCACCAGCTTGCATGGGCACAGTTTTAATTTGGAAATAAAACTCTGACTCCTTCGAATAAACTCGCCCAGGCTTTGATATGCTACCTTTAAAGGTCCCACTGGATATTCTAGACTACCTGGAGTTCACAATACATTGGCCCTCAACCTACTGCCACCCTCAAGGCCAGCAGATTCAAAAGATGCAACGAAAAGGGCACACTGGCTACACAATGAACTCTTCAACATATCATTAGGCTACCAGGAAGTGTGCAAGATGGCAAAGTAGTCTATTTCCAGACTTAATTTCAGAAACAAAGTATTTCACAAAATATTTTTTTCCTGTCTAGAAAACAAGCAGTGGCTCCTATCCCCAGGTCCTCAATGCCTGTCCATTCCAAAGATAGCTGGGACAAACTTAGCAAACATATGTCATTCGTCAGAAGCAAAACGGAGTTCCTCAGAGCAAGCATTCGAATTTGACTCGTCACTTGTTCACTTGTAATGATTTCTAGATGACCAAACTTATTGCGTGAAGTTAGACTAGGTTCCATTCAATCAGCTCCCACTACCATTACTTGTGGAATCGCTCAGGGATCATCCCTCTCTCACTGGACCTCTTCAGTGGCTATGTACAAAACTGCTCACTTCTTAGATTATCAAAACATCAGCAAGCCTGCCATTCATTCTCCACAGGCTCAGATGACTTAGACTGAAAACCTGAATGATGCTGGCTGCATGGTGAGGGCTTCTAGGTCAGTGACTGATGTCATGCAAATCGAAGGCTCCACAGAGACACACAAGCAGGGAGTTGAATGCTTGGCTGGCGAGGTACCTGCACCAGCAGCTAATATGGAGTTTGCTGTCAGCCCCATGGAAGTCTCTCCTTTTATTCCACCCACATGCTCTAGAGTATCAGGATTTCTCCTCCCTATCTCTTCACGTTTGTGCCTAATCTCTCAAAAAGTAATACACTTTTAACAAGCATGGCCACTCTCATGCTCTGCAGTTTCTCACCCTAATCTGCCCCATTCTGGATGGTTGCTTTGCCATGTAATTTAATTGTAGCTCTGAATCCATCATGATGTCTATCAAGTACAATCCCTAAATACTATGTCTGTGCATGTGGTTTGGCAATGACCTGTACTTCAATATATATCATTAAACAATCGCTCAGCAAGCGAAGGTGCACTCGGGGGGGTTGTAATCCTCCTAGGGCGCCACCTGTACCTCGACCAAGCAGTACGCCTGACGCGTTTCCGGATTACCCTTAATCATAGGCAATGTACTCAATGTTTTACTCTGCCGGAACACTTTATTTGAAATACATGCCCACCAATGGGCTTCTGAATAGAAAGTCCCGGTGTCATGTGGGACTTTTAGTGCAACCGCCAGTCTCTTAACCCCAGTGGGTATGGTATGTATCTTTTCATCAGCCCTGGATGGGCCGCGAGGCATCGGTGGCGTCCAAAATCCATGGGCGACCTCCCCACATCAGCACAGCATCATTTATTGCACCCGTGGCCCCCAATCTTCTCCTGGGGTGGTGCAACCTTCCTCGCCCGAAGCTGGCGCATGAAACATCATCAAACAATCACTCAGCAAGCGAAGATGCACTTGGTGGTCGTAATCCTCCTAGGTGCCACCTGTACCTCGACCAAGCAGTAGGCCTGAAGCATTTCGGGATTACCCTTAATTATAGGCAATGTAATAAGGGCCAGATGTAGGTAGGCCAATACCGGTCGGTAACGGCCGAATTTACCGATTTTCGGCCGTTACCGACCGGTATTGGGCATTTGGGATGTAGGGGACCCAAAAACAGCGGAATCGGTAAATTTACCGAATCGGAAAAGTTACCGAATCGGAAACCTTACCAAATCGGAAAAAATACCGAATCGGTAAAAATACCGAATCGGTAAAGTTTCCGAATTGGAAAATTTACCGAATTGGTAAATTTACCGATTCGGAAACTTTACCGATTCGGAAAATAAGAAATGGTAAAAATTAGCATTTGAGATGTAGGTACCCTCTTAAATACCGAATTTGCATGAAATTCGGTATTTAAGAGTCGGTATTTACCATGGATTGAAATCAGGTGGTAAACAGGTGCAGGGTATAAAAAGGGCCCCAAAATGCAACATTTTCACCAGAATTACGGCATTCTATGTCATTGCAAGGCGGCTATGGCTACAGGCAGAAGGAGAGGGGGTCTGGAGGAGGGAGGAGCAGGTGTACAGGCAGAGGATCACTCTATTCCAGCTAACTGAGCCAGAGATCCTACAAAGGTACAGGCTGGCTCCCCAAACTATCCTGGACCGAATCAGGGACCTCCACCCACTATTGGAACATCCAACCACAAGGGCACACGCCATCCCACCCCATGTGCAGGTGCTGTGCAGACTACACCTGCTTGCATCTGGGAGTTACCAGAGTGTGGTTGCTGCGGTAGGTGGGGTGTCCCAGAGCTGTCTGTCCCGTTTCTTAAAAAAATTCCTTGATGCCATGCTGCAGAGAATGCACCACTACATCAGCTTCCCTGCAACGTATGCAGAACTGCTAAGGACAAAGACGGACTTTTATCAGATGGCGCATTTCCCAAACATAATTGGCTGTATTGATGGTACCCACATACCAATATGCCCACCTGCTGCCACAGAGTACATTTATCGGAATAGGAAGTCCACCCACACCATAAATGTACAGGTGATCTGTGATTCCAAGTACATGATCACTGACCTAGTAGCCAAATTCCCCGGGAGTACCCATGACTCCTACATCTTCCAAAACAGTGGGATCTACGCACGCCTGACAGCGGGGGAATTCGGAGAAGGATACTTGCTCGGTAACACACTGTGTGAAACTCCCTTGATACGTATAGCAGGGGGGTGTGTGTGTGCATGTGAGTAATGTTTTTTCTTCTTACTATTAGGGGACAGTGCATATGCCCTCCGGTCCTTCATCCTCACTCCCTACCTCAACCCTACAACACCAAGTCAGAGGAGATACAAGAGGGCACACAAAACAACCCGAAACATTGTGGAGCACACCTTGGCATGTGGAAGAGCAGGTTTCGCTGCCTCCATCAGAGTGGAGGGGCCCGCCAGTACACACCAATCACCTGCTGCAAGATGATTGCAGCCTGTGCAATGCTGCACAACCTTGCGGTCAAGAAGGGCACAGAAGTGGATCTCTCCGATTATGAGGACCATGATGACGAGGAAGCAGTGCCTGAACCACACGCATCTGGAGTTGCAACACCAACTGATGGCAGACACAGACGGGATGAGATCACACGTAAACTACTTTTAAGTAAGTAAAGAGACACAGACAGGTGGAGTATGCACCAAATGTAGTTTAATTTTGTAATGACGTAGGTTTTTAAAGCACAAATGTGCAACAAAAAGTATTTAACTGCAATGATGTCAGTCCTGGTTCACTTCACCATGAACTGTAAAAGTTATTTCCTTCCTCACTTCCCAGTACCACTTGTAGGTTGCTCACCCTGCTCACTGTCTTGCTGGCCTGTGGCCTCAGCGTGGCGCCTGCTCCTCCTTGTTTCTGGGACAAGGGTGGTTCCAATGCTGCTCCTGCTTGTGCTCTCCTCACTTACAGGCACATCCAGAGCAGCTGTGTGTGCAGTTTGGACATTTAACAGTGCCTCAAGAGCACTGGTCATCCTGCCCATGCCCCTAGTGACCTCATTGGTGTTTTGGGTCATGGCCTCCTGCATGTTACTGCTTCTCCTGCATAACAGGGATGTGGCAGTGGCCAGGCGGTTGATGGCTTTACTTTGGCCATGAGCACGCTGCCTTTCCTTGCGCCTTGCATCAGAATCAGTGTCTAGTTTGGTGCATAGCAGCTGCACCGAGTGGCTAATTCCGCGCATCCCTACTGCCATCTCTTTGTTGAATTGTACAAGCTCACTGATGCCCTTTCCTTTTTCTCCTATGTTATTGTTCAGGGACCTCATTTGTCGTTGGCATGACTGGATGGCTCTTCCCTGCATCCTCTGTATTCTCACCATACTCCCCTGCAGACCACGGAACACACTTGGACCCTCAACTGGTGCATCTGCTGGCCTTTCTTGGACTCTGCGGCGTCTTGCACCACTATGGGCCACCCCTGCACTGGAGTGCGTTGTATCAGAGCTAACATCTACAGGCAAGTTGTGTGTTTCGTCCCCCTCCATGTCAGCTGCTGCTGACTCCATTTCTAGGAGTGGGGCCACAACATGCCTCCTGCTTGGTTGTGATGCTGGTGTTGTATCATGCTGTGATGCTGGCATTTCTGGGGATGACAGCAACAGAGGGGATTGAGATCTGTGAGGGGACTCCAGCAACTCTTGAGCCATTTCTGAGTCTTGTACAGGAGGATGGCTACTTGATGCACCTGTGTCCTGTGGTACGTTGTGGGTAGTTGGACCTGCCTCCTGACTCTCCTCCCTCTCAAGTGGTGTGCCTTCAGTCTCCTGCGAACGCCTGCGAGACGTTTCACCTGTGGACATATGAGCGTACATTAGCTAAGCGCTACTGTCTCACAGTCACTACAATTAAATATTTATCACATTGGCTATATTCTCTATGCAGTCATTTCCTTAACTAGTTGGTTGGTGTGCTGTATGACATGTTCTTACATTTCCTGACTACATATCACATCATGCATTGGCCCTGTATAGTGCTAGCAGTACTGGACTGGGGTTCACTTGCCCACAAAGGGTACAGGTAAGGATGATGGTATAGGGGGGAATGCTGTGCATTTGTCTTACCTTTTTTGCTTGCAGCTCTGGCAGAGCTGTCTACTTCTCCCAGTCCGCAGACGTTGTCTGGTTTAATGGTTGAGGACACCTTCTCCTCCAGGTCAGTAAGGGGGGTGCTGGGTTCTTGCCTCCGCCAGTTTTTGATGCCTGCTTGTGATGTTCAGCCAATTTCTTTTTGGTTTGGCTCCTGAGGTCATAAAATCGTTTTTTCAGGTCCTCTGTGTCTCTGGTGGTCACCCCAACTGCATTTACTTTGTGCAAAATGTCCAGCCAGATTTTTCTTTTGGCAGATTCTGCCACAGTGAGGGACTGCCTGCCAAACAGTTTGTGGTGCACCTTCACCACCTCCTCAACAAGGACCTGCAACTCCATGCTGCTGAATTTGAGTTTCCTCCTCCTCTCAGGCTGCTCTTTTTCTTTGCTGCTTGACATTTTGCAGTTTTAAAAGTGCACAAAACCCTTTCTGGTGCTCAGGGACTCATCTCAGCTCCAACTGCCTTTCCAGAAACTTCTAATTAGTTGCAGCTGCCTGTGTAGCCCCTTCCTGGTAGGGAGGGGGAGGGTGGTAGCACCTGATTGGCTGCCTACTTAAGTTTCACTTTTGTTTGCTTTCCGATTCGGTATTTACCGAATCGGTATTTACCGATTCTGTATTTACCGATTCGGTATTTCCAATTCATTCCTATGGGCCTTTTGGCCCATAGGAATGCATGGGGAATACCGAATCGGTAAATACAGAATCGGTAAATACCGATTCGGTATTTTCCGATTGTCCGATACCGAATTTTACCGAATCTGTATTTTTTACCGATTTTTTTTATCTACATACCATTTACCGATTCTAAAATACCGAGAATCCTGCAAGGGTGCAGGGGGTGTCACTTTGACACCCTCTAGCACCCCAAATACAGGCATGTGTGCCATGTGGCACACAGACATGCCCTAAGGGCATGTCTGTCTGTCACATGGCATAGGTGTGCATGCACACATGTGCATGCACACCTGGATTCGGTATTTTACCACCCAATTGGATTGGGTGGTAAAATACCGAATCTGAAAGGCCTTTGGGACTCAGAAGAGTCCCACCTACATCTAGCAGTTACCGAATCGGTAAAAATACCGATTCTGTATTTTACCGATTCTGTAAATTTACCGATTCGGTAAATTTATCGAATCGGTAAAATTGGCACCCTACATCACAAATACCCATTTACCGGTCGGTAACGGCCGAAATCGTCCGTTACCGGTCAGTAAATGGCACCAGCTGTCTGATGGGGCGATGGGGCTCGTAGTAGTACAACCGCCAGTCTCTTAACCCATATGGGTGTGGTATGTATCTTTTCATCAGCCCTGGATGGGCCGCGAGGCATCAGTGGTGTCCAAAATCCATGGGCAACATCCCCACATCAGCACTCATCCCCACATTAGCAGCCACCAGTCTCTTAACCCCAATGGGTATGGTATGTATCTTTTCATCAGCCCTGGATCACACACAGAATGAAGAGGGACCAGACTTTTGTGAATATCACTGCTTGGCCTGTCTTAGATGGGATAGTTTGGGATGCTGTAAAATTTCAAATCTAGGGACCCACAGAGGTTATTAATGTCCCTAATGTACTTCGTGTTTCAATGGGGGATGTGGTTAAACAAAATAATCGCTCTGATGATTGGTACGTCCAAGCCGTAGAGGCTCTGTTTTCTGATTTGAAATATTATGCTGCCTTTGATGCTGAAGATTTGTACTTAGATTCTGCTAATTATGATGATTTGAAAATGATGAAAAAGCAAAAATTAACACAAATAAATGATACCAAACATCCTACCGTACATTGGATTTTCCAGACGGGGGATGTCTGTTTCATAAAGTATTTAGGATTCTTTCCTAAAAAGGAAGATACACAACAAGGGACAACAAATAGGTAGAACACAGATACACATTTTTTATGTTTTTGCTCCAAATGTTTCTTTATGCCAATCAGTCATTCTCAAAAACGATAGAGATATGTTTTTTTTATTTATTTTTACTCACCCAAAAATTCTTGGGAGAAAGCCTCACCTCTTCCTGGCCACTGCTCAGGGTTGGAGGCCCCGCACACATTTTTTCTCACTGCAATTTAACATCCCACACCATTCCAAACTGATTTGATTTTTGGTATGATCCATCACTGGTGGTTCCTTGGGTTTGGAGAAGCACATAATTCCAACAGGTGTGTGGCTCCCTAACCGGACCATCTTTGGTTCTGTCCCAGCTGATGAAGCTCTGCCATATGGGTGGGCTGATGGGATTCATTTCCTTTTTGTTGTACACACTTTACAGGTAGACACAGAGTCTGTCACATTTTTCTTTGCCCCCATAAGTTGTACAGACCATTGACAGTCCTTTTGTGTTGTTGTACCAAAAAACTCACCTTAGTGCATAGAAACCCTAAACAGCTAGCATCAGTGTCACATTAGCTCTTCGTCCTATAGCAAAGGAACCAATGATTAGACAACCCAGATCATGCGACTTAGGTAATACTCAGGAATGGTGGGAAGCAAGAACACTCTTTTGTTATACTCTCATACCAGTCCACAACAGGAGTAATAAAGAGACACGGAATGATTAAAATATTTATTTTAACGACGTGCTCTGAGATGCGGTATCGTTGCTAACATAAGCAGACATATGATTAGAAAAAATATGATCAGCATTGTTACAATTCCATAAAACACAAAAGGAGAAATCATATTACAAAGATGGTAAAAATAGGTACCATAGTGCCTAGTAAATCACCCTCCCCAGCTAGGAACTATGGGTTAGATGTAGGTAAATAGGATTTACCGATTCTAAAGTACCGAATTTTACCGATTCGGTATTTTAGAATCGGTAAATCCTATGTAGCTAATATTTCGGTATAAATTACTGAATCGTTAAGATTCGGTATTTACCGAATCGGTATTTACCGATTTGGTAATTGCCATTCATTCCTATGGGCCTGGAGGCCCATAGGAATGAATGTCAATTTCCGAATCGGTAATTACCAATTCTGTAAAATAGGGAAAGAGTCAAGGGTGGCAGGGTGTCACTTTGACACCCTGTTGCACCCCTGAATAGTGCTTGTGTACACATGTGGCACACATACATGCCTAAGGGCATGTATGTCTGTCACATGGCACAGGTGTAAATGCACAGAATTGCATTTACAGAGGTATTCGTTATTTACCACCAACTAATAGTTGGTGGTAAATAACAAATCATTAAAGCACAGAAGCACTCTTCAAAGTGCTTCCTACATGTTATTTACCGATACGGTAAATACCGAATCGGTAAATGATGATTGGGTAAATACCAAATCAGTAAATACTGATTTGTTATTTACCGAATCCTGCCCTACATCCCAAATGCCCAATACCGGTCGGTAACGGACGAAATTCGGAAATTGTGGCCGTTACCGACCGGTATTGGGCCACCTACATCTGGCCCTATGTTTTATAAAATATAGAAGGTCTCTTAGGCTTGTTTGGGGGACCCCATACCTCTAAGATCAGCAGGGATGAATCACATCAGGATCTGCAAAAGCTCTTTCTCTCTGGAAACGGAAAATGTTCCAAGTGCCTGAAATCATGCCTACAGTGTGATATTAAAGGTGCCAGAATCACGTTGGCTTGCAGCTGCATATATGTTATGGCTAGAACGTGAGCCGATCAGCCCGAACAACAGCTACCTTGTTATGAAAACCTTGGAGGCTTTAGTACTCAGTGTGCAGACTAGAGTCACGATGTAAGTCTAGGGATGCTGAAAACAAGCCAGTCTCATGTGAAGCATTTCATGCAGCCTAACTTACAACAGCAGTTACATGCAGTGTTGTGTGCAAAAGCAGCAAAAGGAAAAATGGTGTTTAAACTTCTAATAAGCCTATGCTAACTTAACAGTGTGAATAACAAGGCCCAGCCCATACTACAAATATTGATTATCTGCGTACTCATATGTTTGGATTGATTCTTTTTTCTGTGGTGTGATATTAAATCACAGTAAATAACCATTCTCTGCTGTGATGTTAGGAATTATTTTATGGTTTTGAATTCAGTTCTATGTATATAAATTTATAAACAGTCAGCCACTGTGACAATTTTTCTTGTACGATTGTCTACCCGGGTCCAGTGGTCCTACGGGTTACCCCATTTAATATATTCACTTCAATTAGTGGACAGCATATACCAGGCCACCTTCTCACATTGGTGTGCAGAGGTTGGAATTCAAGCTTGCTATTGTTTTACCAGATAAATCTCATTGAGTGATTAAATGGAAGCCACAAAGTATTAGGCACATATAATACATCATGATTTGAATAAGTAAGTTCTACTGAACTTGGAGTTGGGAAGCCAAGGGTCTAGCACACCCTTTTTTCAACTCAAGAGAGTTTAGTCTCCACTAGATTAGGCAGGTGCCTACACCACAACACTAGTATGTCTTCTAGAGGAGAAGCCAGTGGCTCTCTGTCAACTAGATACAATGGTCTCTCATTTCAAGAATTGAAAGCCATGTGTGCATCTAGGAAGTTGAGGACAGGAGAGAACAGCAAACACCCAACATCTCAATGAGATTTTGCTCTTAGATGACCTTAGGAAGACCCCAGGGTCTGATGAGGTAGATAGAGTGGGTGGAGCAGGGATTGAGGAAAGTCCAGGAAGTGAGACCTTCTTTGACCTGGACTCAAACCCTGACCAGGAGAATCAAGATGATTCTAACCTGGGCAACATAGATCTTCCTTTAGGTGGGGGAGAAGGCCCCAGTGGCCGTCTCTTTACTCCACCAGGAAGAGTACAGAGTTTACCTTGGAGATCCAGATCGCCCTCTGTAGAATCTCGATACTCAGGAACTTCTAAAGGGACTTCTATATCAAATAAAAGGAAATCCTCTTATGATAGACAGTGCCAACTTCTGGAGCTTGAGAAAATCAAGCTCAGGCTCAAGAAGGAGCATTTGTCCCTAGACACGGAATCCCTAGAGCTTCAAAGAGCTACAAAGAGATTGGGACTAGAGTTCCATGGTGGCAGCAACAGTGTCCCTAGAGTTAAGGAGTACACTCATGATCATAGGAACCTGAACATGATAGGCCCTCTCTATCAGAGTGAGGATGGCATCCACAAAAGGATAACTGCACTAGAAAGGGCCTGCAATGTACAGAGGTTCCCTCAAGAGCAGCGAGCAGCTATATTGTAGCTCTACTTTGCTGACAAAGATAGAGATAAACTCCTCACTATTAGAGAAGAGGATGCTGACAATTATTCAGTCCTTATTGATTGGTTTGACTTAACCACTAAAATGTACAGGATTAAGTTCAGAGACACCCAGAAGACACAGACTCAGGACCAGGTAGACTTTCTAGATTGTGCTACTAAGGCTCTGCAAGGCTGGTTACTTGGCAGTAAAGTGAATGATTTTAAAGGATTATACAATTTAACTATGAGGGAGCAGAACCTTAATAATCGCTAAAACCAGTTGTTGCATCAGTACTTGGTTGATTCTGATTTGACATCTCCCCAAGAACCTGGGAAAGAACGCAGACAAATGGGTCAGAACCAGGGTGAATCAGAATCAAGGTTGTGACCAAAAGAAGCAAGATGCTAAAATTTCAGATAAGGGTGGGGAAAAGTGTAAAGACCAGATGTTTTCACAAGGGCCCCAAAAGCCTGCATATGGAGGAGAGTCACAATCTAACAAGAGAAAAGGCAAAAAGAAACCTTGGTGTCATATCTGTAGAGAAACGCCCCATTGGACAAAAGATGCCAATTGTCCAAGGGCCAAGGAATCTACTCCAGCCACCACTGCCCCTAAGGCGGCTGTTTCCCCTAGCTAATTTTCAAGTGGGTGTGTACAGAACAGGGGTATAGTAGGGTTACCCTGGGGATCTGAGATGGATTCTGGCCTAGTCAGAATTCCAACTCAGGCTGTTTTGGTCTATGATGGAGGCATGGATATTGCCTCTTTATTATCCATGCCTCCTTATTTGTCAGTCCCAGTAACCTGGGCAAGTACAAACAACACCAAAAACAACAAGTGATGGACAGAATGCAGAACATTGTCATACATTCACCCCAGTACAGAGATCTGGGCCTAAATCCATTGTTTTTTGCACTCCAAACCACCCCAGGTCAGACATGGCCATATGAAAATCAGCCTTGACCCTGTGCCTCATGGGAACAGTCCAGCCCGAACTGCCAAGCCATGTCTTTCCTGGACCGGAATCAAGCATCCAAGGACCAGTTTCTGGCTATCAGCCGTCATCAGCCTGGATAGCTTGACTCCAGTGGTGTGGAGAGCATGGGACTCACGTCTGAGCATACCCATCCCACTCGGGGCGACAAAGGCAAAAACAACAGGTGATGGACAGAATGCAGAACATTGTCATACATTCACCCCAGTACAGAGATCTGGGCCTACATCCATCATTTTTTTGCACTTCACACCACCCCAGGTCAGACATGGCCATATGCAAATCAGCCTTGACCCTGTGCCTCATGGGAACAGTCCAGCCCGAACTGCCAAGCCATGTCTTTCCTGGACCGGAATCAAGCATCCAAGGACCGGTTTCTGGCTATCAGCCGTCATCAGCCTGGATAGCTTGACTCCAGTGGTGTGGAGAGCATGGGACTCACGTCTGAGCATACCCATCCCACTCGGGGCGACAAAGGCAAAAACAACAGGTGATGGACAGAATGCAGAACATTGTCATACATTCACCCCAGTACAGAGATCTGGGCCTACATCCATCGTTTCTTTGCACTCCACACCACCCCAGGTCAGACATGGCCATATGCAAATCAGCCTTGACCCTGTGCCTCATGGGAACAGTCCAGCCCGAACTGACAAGCCATGTCTTTCCTGGACCGGAATCAAGCATCCAAGAACCGGTTTCTGGCTATCAGCCGCCATCAGCCTGTATAGCTTGACTCCAGTGGTGTGGAGAGCATGGGACTCAAGTCTGAGCATACCCATCCCACTCGGGGCGACAAAGGAAAAAACAACAGGTGATGGACAGAATGCAGAACATTGTCATACATTCACCCCAGTACAGAGATCTGGGCCTAAATCCATAGTTGTTTTGCACTCCACACCACCCCAGGTCAGACATGGCCATATGCAAATCAGCCTTGACCCTGTGCCTTATGGGAACAGTCCAGCCCGAACTGCCAAGCCATGTCTTTCCTGGACCGGAATCAAGCATCCAAGGACCGGTTTCTGGCTATCAGCCGTCATCAGCCTGGATAGCTTGACTCCAGTGGTGTGGAGCGCATGGGACTCACGTCTGAGCATACCCATCCCACTCGGGGCGACAAAGGCAAAAACAACAGGTGATGGACAGAATGCAGAACATTGTCATACATTCACCCCAGTACAGAGATCTGGGCCTAAATCCATCGTTTTTTTGCACTCCACACCACCCCAGGTCAGACATGGCCATATGCAAATCAGCCTTGACCCTGTGCCTTATGGGAACAGTATAGCCCGAACTGCCGAGCCATGTCTTTCCTGGACCGGAATCAAGCATCCAAAGACCGGTTTCTGGCTATCAGCCGTCATCAGCCTGGATAGCTTGACTCCAGTGATGTGGAGAGCATGGGACTTACGTCTGAGCATACCCATCCCACTCGGGGCGACAAACTCTGGGGGTGAGTGTTTGATTTGCTCAAACGCTCCGACCATCATCCCCTTTTGTTTCGCCAAGTACAAACAGCAGCCTTTAATCAATGGTAAGGAGGTCATGGCACACAGGGACACAGGTACATGTGTCACAATGGTGACAAAGGATCTCGTGGACCCTGAACAGATCACACTTGGTGAGATGTACTAAGTGACCAATGCAAGCAATATCAGGACAGACCATTCCTTGGCAGTTGTGAATTTCCACTGGGGAGGGGTAATTGGCCCTAAGAAAGTTGTGGTTAGCTTAGACCTCCCAGTAGAATGCTTGTTGTGCAAAGATTTAGAGAACTCAGGACACATGCAGAAATGTTGGGCATCCCTGCAGATGTATTTGCCATGACGAGGTCACAGACAAAAATACCTTCCACTGAACAGGCCCTGGATCCTGAAAAGATAGACCAGATGCCTTCCAAGAGAAGGAGTAGAAGGGGGAAGGCTGGGGGGAAGGCTGTGTCTTCCCCCCTGCCTCAGAGTGAGGATCAGTCTCCCGAGGGAGATGATCCCAGTCCCTGTGAAGGAACTGTCTCAGAGGAACTTGAACCTGACCAGGTTGAGTTCTTGGGGATGCGGGCCCTTCCAGGGCGGATCTGAGCCAGGAGCAGCGGAGCTGCCCTCTCTTGAACCCCTCAGACAGCAAGCTGCTGCTGGGAGTGCTAGTGGGCCCCACTGGGTCTACTAGGCTGATGAACTTCTATATTCAGAGGGTAGAGACCCCAAGCCTGGTGCTACCAGGAGGTTGGATATACCTCTGAATTTTAGAGGCTTCCTATTAACACTGGCATATGACATCCTATTTGCAGGACATTTAGGCCAAAGCAAGACCTGGGACAGGCTTGTCCCTCACTTTCACAGGCCTCACATGTCAGAAGACACAATAGAGTTTTGCCACTCCTGTATCACTTGCCAAGCCAATGTTAAGGCAGTTGGTACTACAAAGGCCCCCCTGATACTACTACCTGTGGTGGGGGTTCCCTTTGAGAGGGCTGGGATTTACATTGATGGTCCCATGGATTCTCCAACTGCATCTGGGCACAGATTAATACCATTGGCGGTGGACCATGCCACTAGGTATCCAGAGGCAATACCCCTTAGGACTACCACATCTCCTGCTGTGGCTAGACCCCTCCTGGGAATCTTTTCCAGAGTCGGTTTCCCTAAGGAGGTATTATCAGACAGAGATGTAAACTTTATGTCTGGTTATCTTACTGCTATGTCAAAGGAGTGTGGAGTGAATTACAAATTCACCACACCCTATCACCCACAATGCAATGGTTTTTTGAGAGATTCAACAAAACCCTCAAGGGCATGATAAAAGGTCTCCCTGACAAGCTTAGGCGTAGATGGGATATCCTTTTGCCCTGCCTTCTTTTTGCCTACAGAGAGGTTCCTCAGAAGGGGGTTGGCTACAGCCCTTTTGAACTTCTGTTTAGACATCCAGTTAGGGGTCTGTTAGACCTGTCTGCCCTTTGGATGGTCCCTTCTGTCATTTATTTATTTTTGTTCCCTTTTTGCCTCCTAGCCTTTCAGATTTTTATGTCCACCAGAATTTTTTTAGATGTAGACCTAGGGGTTAGGTGCTTCTTGCCCCTATAGTTTCCCTTACCCTAGGTGCCTTCCTGACTGAATTTACAAGACACACAAAATGGTGGCCAGCAACTGCCAGAATCTTTTTACCTCAGGGCTAGTGGCCATAGGAACCTATAGAGGGGTTCCAGAACCTTCTGGTTAGTTCTGGTAGCCAGAACCCACCCTATAAAAGGCCAGAACCAGAACGGCCATTTTAGATGAGTGGTGGTAGCCTTAGAACAGTGGGAGTTCAGGCTGTGGCGCTAGAGGGCTAGGACTCACAGAGGATTGACATCCTTCCCTAGGGAATGCTACCTTACTGCTGACACCGACCCGCAAACCATAGATCTGGCCCCTTCTGAATTGTACTCGGTTGTTGGGACACAAAGCCCCCACGAGTTACTAGAAGCCATTCCCTGACACTGAGGTGAGGACGCCTGCTGGTGAACTGGACGGGAACTCCTGAAGAGCCCCAGATTTCATCAACGTGCCCCAGATACAAAGAGGGAATTCTCAGCTTTCGGCAAAGCCAAGGCCCTCGATTCCGATACCCCCATCGTACTCACCTTTCTCCTGTGACCGGAACGTTGCCCTGTCATTGTGGGCTCCTCCCTGAGGTATTGGGTGTGGAGCGAGAATTGGAGGAAGTGACCGCGGGACAAGCGAAGGGGCTCGAGCATAGTGGCCCACGTCTGCGCAGGTCCCGAGGTGAGGAAGACACTACTCCCCGAGAGGGGGCGGAGCGACAGGCCGAAGTAGCGTCTGGCGGGCGGATCCGGAGGAGGTCCTGATAGCTGTCTGAGGAGGAAGGGGGCACTGAGGAGGAAGTCACTAATTTACTGCGCAGAAGCGCTCGTGCAGATCCACATCCAGCGCGGCAACAGAGGGTGCGACCTTCCTTTCCTCCCCCCCCCTCCTGCAGGCTTTGAGGTGGTTCAGTACGGCCTGTGAGGGGGGAGGACTCAGGACTTCGGAGCTGGTAAAGAACCGGTGAACTGGAGGAACCAGCCTCCCTGAGTACAAGTAAGCCGGGAGCGGTGGGGACTGGTAAGTGACGTGGAATCAGGAATCTACACCACGGACCCTAGAGATTAGTTGAGGAGGAGAGCTCGGTGGAACTGTGGGTTAGCCAGTGCGAGTGAGCTGGCGGGACTGTCAATAGATTTAAGACTTTAGACTCGTTTTAGGGCTAAACCTGGCAAAATCATAACAAGGGTCAGAGGCAATTTTACATAGAATTGAACAGAAATGTCCCTTTTCCCTGGGTTGTTGAAGGGTCCAAATGTAATCTTCTGTTAAACTGACTAGATGAGTGATGGAGTTTTAGTGACCTCAAGCCAATCCAACTGAGCATAGCTACATTGAAAGTGTAAAAGTATAATTGAAAAGTCATTGAGATTGGGGTACCCATGAACGGCTGAGTTGAACCTGTAAATAAGTCCTTAATGTATGTACCAGAGTGTCAATATAGGCTAAGAAATTATCCCATGTCGTAATTGAAGAAAACTGATCTACAACCCAGAGTGTTGAGCAAATACTGTTATATGTAGATGTGTAAATGGTAGCAAGCCTGTACAAAACCACTTGGTGAACAGAACCTGAAAACTGCAGGGTTTTAAATGTGATTTGAAGTACTACTAGGAAAAACGTGATTGAAAGCACACTCAAAGAGGAAAGATAAACTTTTCTACTTTTATAAAATTTCGGTGTAGTGTCATTTTTGAGTGGATGGACGCTGAGTTACTGCAAGGGTGAGACGCAAGCTTAACACTTTTGCCTTTGGGTTTGACCTTCCTACTCCGTGCCAAGCTACCCTATGTAGACTGGTAACCCCAGGTCCAACATAATTGGTGTCCAACGGTGGGATGACAACTGTGCTTGCGTCCACTCTATAGTAACCTAGTGTACTCCATAGACCTACACCTGGAGTTTTCTCCTAGCGGACTCCCTAATTGTCTTTTTGTTTTCCAAATTTACTCCTGGTGGTGGGTGGAGGAAGCTTCTAGTTACCCTCTGATATAATTCCTTCCAAGTGGATGTCCCGAAACTCTCTTGGCAAAAATGGAATTCGCATTGGAGGAGTTAGAAACCTATACTGTGGCTCAACTCCGAGAATTTTGTCAGAATATGGGAGTGTTTTTCAAGCGTGGTGCTAAGAAGGGGGAACTTCAAACCAGCTTGAGGGCGTGGGTGGCAGCTCACCCAGATGGGAAGGAGGAGGAGGAAACAGACAGGGAAACTGTCATCGGGGTAGATGTGCTGTTCCAATCTGAGAAGGAGAACTTACTGACAGGTCCCAGAACACTTTCAAGAGAGGGCAGCAGTGTCTCAGCGAGAAGCTTAACTGAAGCCGAACTAGCGGACAGGAGGGAATAAAGACAACTAAAATGGGAGTTAGCCAGGTTGGAAAAGGAGAAGGAGGAGCAGAGGATGGCTCACGAGTTGAAACTCAGAGAGTTAGATCTCAAGGTCCTACAGGCAGGGACTCCCAGTTCTCCAAATGGTGGCAGCGAATCAAAGGATTTGACCAGGGAACCCAGACCTTACCTACCTAAGGATGTAGTCGCCAGCTACAGTACAGGGGATGACATCGCCAAGTGGCTGGCCGCCTATGAGGTCTCTTTAAGAGCCCATGGGATACTGGAGAAACACTGGGGGGGTGGCTTGTATAAGTACATGCCTCCTGCAGGGAGGGATACCCTCTTGGCTCTAGAGCAGGGAGAGCAGACCCACTACCCCACCATGAAAGTGGGGCTAATCAGAAAGTTTGGACTGACTCCAGAAAAATATCGTCAAAAGTTTAGGGGTAGTCACAAACTAGGCACACAGAATTGGGTGGATTTCCTGGACTACGCAAAGAAGGCATTAGAGGGCTGGGTGCAAGGCAGCGAGGTGGGGGACTATGAGGGGTTGTATGACCTTATACTCAAGGAGCACCTACTCGAGAAATGTTTTCCCGAGCTGCGTCAACACCTGGTGGACAGCAAGCTGACCAACCCCCGGAAGCTTGCAGAGGAGGCGGACATCTGGGCAAGTACCCGGGTGTCCTCAAAGGGGACTGGAGGGGATTCCCAAAGGGCCGGACAGGGCGCCCCCCAGAAGAAAGAGGGGGGAGATAAAACGAGGGAGTTCTCAAAAGGCCCCCAAAATAGTTTCCAGGGAAAGGGAACAGGATTCACCCCTAAGGTTAACCCGCCCAGAAATCCTCATCCTGGCCAAAGTCAGCAGCTTTGAGTGTGGTGGCGTTGGACACTATAAGGGAGATGTCAAGTGCCCAAAGAGACCACCCCCTCCCACTGGAGGAAGAGCCCCGGGAGTAGCTAGTGTAGTGCTCGGGGAGGAGTTGCCCTTAGATAAGGGGGGTGAGTGGGCGGGTGTCACCTTAGTGTCCCTGGGAGATCGGGAGATGGTTCCTAAGATCCAGGTGCCCTCAAATACTGTAAAGTATGGGCAGTGGGTCACCATCAATGGCCAAAGAGGGGATGCTCTGAGAGACACAGGAGCCAGTATGACTATGGTGAGGAGTCAACTGGTGTCTCCAGAGCAGGTGATTCCACAAGTACTCCACCCGCCGCGATGGCTGATGGCAGATTGGGCCACTATCCTCTGGCCGAGGTTCCCTTTGAGTGGGAAGGGGTTGCAGGTTCACTTTGAGTTGCCATAAGCTCTGCTGTGCCAGTCGATTGTCTGTTGGGAAATGACATAGAGCACAATGCTTGGAAGGAGGTGGAATACCGGACTCATTCGGAGATGCTGGGTACACCTGATTGGGCCTGTGCAAGCACAAGGTCCGCGACTACCCGGAGAGGGAGTTCGCCTGGGCTGGAGCCTGGAACAATGGCCCAGCCCGCTGCCAAAAAGGGAAATAACCGTGGACAGGAGAAGCCTGCTTCGGCTTCCACGCCCCATGAGACAGATCGGCAACCCCCAGTGGTGGACCAGGAGTCCGTGGAGGGGGAAGTTGTCTCCCTGGAGAACTTACCTATCCCTGCTGAGTGGCATGTGGAAGGAGGTCCTACCAGGGAGGAGTTTTGCAAGGGCCAGAAGGAGTGCCCTACCCTTGAGGGACTGAGGCGACAGGCCGAAGCCCAGGCAGCAGGGAACGTTACTGGGAGTTACCATATTTACTGGGAGGATGGACTCCTCTACAGTGAACCAAAGGCACCCGTACATGGTTCATCAGGGGCCTTGGTTGTCCCTCAACGTTACCGAGCCTTTCTTTTAGAACTGGCTCATGAAATTCCCTTGGCTGGACACTTAGGACAGGACAAGACCTTTGCCCGGCTTGTCCCCCACTTTTACTGGCCTCAGATGAAAGTGGCATCCGACACATACTGTCGGACATGTGTATCTTGCCAAGCCAGTGGGAAAACAGGGGTGAAGCTGAAAGCTCCCATGGAACCACTTCCTGTCGTTAGCACCCCCTTTGAAAGGGTGGGCATCGACATTGTGGGGCCATTGGATCCACCAACTACAGCTGGTCACAGGTTTATCCTGGTTCTGGTGGATCACGCCACACGGTACCCAGAGGCAATTCCTCTGAGGACTGTCACTGCACCTGTAGTGGCTAGGGCCCTGATGGGGATCTTTACCCGAGTGGGTTTCCCCAAGGAGGTTGTGTCCGACAGGGGGACCAACTTCATGTCAGCGTACATGCGGGCTATGTGGAAGGAGTGTGGAGTTACCTACCGGTTTGCCACTTCTTATCACCCACAGACCAATGGTCTGGTGGAAAGGTTCAACAAGACCTTGAAAGGCATGATAAGAAGTCTGCCTGAGAGCCTGCGGAGGAAATGGGACGTCCTCCTCCCCTGTTTGTTGTTTTCCTACAGGGAAGTGCCACAGAAGGGAGTGGGCTTCAGCCCCTTCGAGCTTCTGTATGGGCACCCTGTGCGAGGACCTCTCAGCCTGGTGAAAGATGGATGGGAAAAGTCTCCCAGGAAGCTTCCCCAGGATGTGGTGAGCTACATGCTGGCTTTCCGGAGCCAAATGGCTAAGTTGTGGAAGCAAGCTTCTGACAACTTGGAAGCCAGCCAAGCAGTGATGAAAGAGTGGTATGACCACAACGCTCACCCTGTGGAGTTGGAGCCTGGCCAGAAAGTGTGGGTGATGGAACCTGGAGAGCTAAGTGCCCTCCAGGATTGCTGGACAGGCCCCTTTGAGGTAATGGAAAAGAAGGGTAAGGCCACCTATCTGGTGGATCTTAAGACCCCTCGACAGCCCCTACGGGTGCTGCATGCCAATCGCCTCAAACCCCACCATGAGAGGCCCGAGGTCATCTTGATGATGGTGACTGATAGAGCAGAGGAAGCGGAAAGCGAGCCTCTCCCTGATCTCTTTTCGTCTCAGGAAAAGGATGGGTCGGTGGAGGGAGTGATTCTCTCCCCATCCCTAACTCCTGAGCAGCGAGAGGACTGCCGCCAGGTCTTGGAGCAGTACTCCTCGCTGTTCTCCCTTGTTCCGGGAAGGACCCACCTGTGTACCCATGATGTGGACACAGGAGACAGCCCACCAGTGAAGTCGAAGACCTACCGGCTGTCAGACAAGGTGAAGGCCAGCATCCACAGTGAAGTTACCAAGATGCTGGAGCTAGGAGTCATTGAACCTTCTAGTAGCCCCTGGTCCAGTCCGGTGGTTCTGGTACCAAAAGCTGCCCCACCGGGCACCACTCCAGAACTGAGATTCTGTGTGGATTACCGGGGACTGAACTCAGTGACTAAGACTGATGCACATCCGATCCCTAGGGCGGATGAACTTATTGACCGGCTGGGAGCTGCCCAATACCTGAGTACCTTTGACCTTACTTCAGGGTACTGGCAGATCTCCCTTACAGATGGAGCAAAGGAAAGGTCAGCCTTCTCCACGCCTGAGGGCCATTACCAGTTCTGTGTGATGCCCTTTGGGCTCAAGAACGCCCCTGCCACTTTTCAGCGGCTGGTGAACCTCTCTGGAATGGAGGCTTTCTCCGCTGCTTATCTGGATGACATAGCTGTCTTCAGCAGCAGTTGGGAGGACCATTTGTGTCACTTACAAGCTGTTCTCCAGGCCATGAAACAAGCTGGCTTGACAATCAAAGCCAGTAAATGTCAGATCGGGCAGGGGTCGGTTGTGTACCTGGGCCACTTGGTGGGCAGGGGAGCGGTGCAGCCCCTCCAGGCAAAGATTGAGGCAATCATGGCCTGGGAGCCCCCCAAGACCCAAACTGAGGTCCGAGCTTTCCTGGGCCTCACAGGTGACTACCGTTGCTTCGTGAAGGGGTATGGCACTATTGTGGCGCCCCTCACTGAGCTCACATCCAAGAAGCAACCTCGACGGGTAGTCTGGACAGAGGCTTGTCAGCAAGCTTTTGTAAAGTTGAAACAGGCAATGTGTGGAGCACCGGTCCTGAGGGCCCCAGATTTCTCCAAGGAGTTCATTGTCCAGACTGATGCATCAGAGCATGGCATTGGGGTAGTGTTATCGCAACTCAATGAAGAGGGTCTGGATCAGCCTGTTGTCTTCCTGTCTAGGAGACTGCTTCCCCGGAAACAGAAGTGGAGTGCAATTGAGCGGGAAGCCTTTGCAGTGGTATGGGCTCTGAAGAAGTTGCGGCCATACCTGTTTGGCTCGCACTTCCTGGTTCAGACCGACCACCGACCCCTTCGTTGACTGATGCAAATGAAGGGGGAGAATCCCAAGTTGATGAGATGGTCTATCTCCCTACAGGGAATGGACTTCCGGGTGGAACATCGGCCTGGAGTGGACCATGCCAATGCAGACGGTATCTCTAGGTATTTCCGCCTTAGTGATGAGGACTCCCAAGGGGTTGGGTAGCTCTCCCCACTTTCAGCTGGGGGGGACGCGTGTTAGACCTGTCTGCCCTTTGGATGGTCCCTTCTGTCATTTATTTATTTTTGTTCCCTTTTTGCCTCCTAGCCTTTCAGATTTTTATGTCCACCAGAATTTTTTTAGGTGTAGACCTAGGGGTTAGGTGCTTCTTGCCCCTATAGTTTCCCTTACCCTAGGTGCCTTCCTGACTGAATTTACAAGACACACAAAATGGTGGCCAGCAACTGCCAGAATCTTTTTACCTCAGGGCTAGTGGCCATAGGAACCTATGGAGGGGTTCCAGAACCTTCTGGTTAGTTCTGGTAGCCAGAACCCAGCCTATAAAAGGCCAGAACCAGAACTGTCATTTTAGATGAGTGGTGGTAGCCTTAGAACAGTGGGAGTGCAGGCTGTGGCGCTAGAGGGCTAGGACTCACAGAGGGTTGACTTCCTTCCCTAGGGAATGCTACCTTACTGCTGACACCGACCCGCAAACCATAGATCTGGCCCCTTGTGAATTGTACTCGGTTGTTGGGACACAAAGCCCCCACGAGTTACTAGAAGCCATTCCCTGACACTGAGGTGAGGACGCCTGCTGGTGAACTGGACGGGAACTCCTGAAGAGCCCCAGATTTCATCAACGTGCCCCAGGTACAAAGAGGGAATTCTCAGCTTTCGGCAAAGCCAAGGCCCTCCGATTCCGATACCCCCATCGTGCTCACCTTTCTCCTGTGACCGGAACGTTGCCCTGTCATTGTGGGCTCCTCCCTGAGGTATTGGGTGTGGAGCGAGAATTGGCGGAAGTGACCACGGGACAAGCGAAGGGGCTCAAGCATAGTGGCCCACGTCTGCGCAGGTCCCGAGGTGAGGAAGACACTACTCCCCGAGAGGGGGAGGAGCGACAGGCCGAAGTAGCGTCTGGTGGGCGGATCCAGAGGAGGTCCTGATAGCTGTCTGAGGAGGAAGGCGGCACTGAGGAGGAAGTCACTAATCTACTGCGCAGAAGCGCTCGTGCAGATCCACATCCAGAGCGGCAACAGAGGGTGCGACCTTCCTTTCCTTTCCCCCCTCCCCTCCTGCAGGCTTTGAGGTGGTTCAGTTCGGCCTGTGAGGGGGGAGGACTCAGGACTTCGGCGCTGGTAAAGAACCGGTGAACTGGAGGAACCAGCCTCCCTGAGTACAAGTAAGCCGGGAGCGGTGGGGACTGGTAAGGGACGTGGAATCAGGAATCTACACCACGGACCCTAGAGATTAGTTGAGGAGGAGAGCTCGGTGGAACTGTGGGTTAGCCAGTGCGAGTGAGCTGGCGGGACTGTCAATAGATTTAAGACTTTAGACTCGTTTTAGGGCTGAACCTGGCAAAATCATAACAAGGGTCAGAGGCAATTTTACATAGAATTGAACAGAACTGTCCCTTTTCCCTGGGTTGTTGAAGGGTCCAAATGTAATCTTCTGTTAAACTGACTAGATGAGTGATGGAGTTTTAGTGACCTCAAGCCAATCCAACTGAGCATAGCTACATTGAAAGTGTAAAAGTATAATTGAAAAGTCATTGAGATTGGGGTACCCATGAACGGCTGAGTTGAACCTGTAATTAAGTCCTTAATGTATGTACCAGAGTGTCAATATAGGCTAAGAAATTATCCCATGTCGTAATTGAAGAAAACTGATCTACAACCCAGAGTGTTGAGCAAATACTGTTATATGTAGATGTGTAAATGGTAGCAAGCCTGTACAAAACCACTTGGTGAACAGAACCTGAAAACTGCAGGGTTTTAAATGTGATTTGAAGTACTACTACGAAAAATGTGATTGAAAGCACACTCAAAGAGGAAAGATAAACTTTTCTACTTTTCTAAAATTTCAGTGTAGTGTCATTTTTGAGTGGATGGACGCTGAGTTACTGCAAGGGTGAGACGCAAGCTTAACACTTTTGCCTTTGGGTTTGACCTTCCTACTCCGTGCCAAGCTACCCTATGTAGACTGGTAACCCCAGGTCCAACAGGGTCCCTTTTGTTTGGTTAAGGAGGGATGGGAGTTACCTCTCAAACCACCTAAACAGGAGATAATCGACTATGTACTTGGTCTCTTCTCCAGGATGGCTGAGTACATGAAGACGGCATCCAAAAACATTGAGGCTAGCCAGGAATTACATAAAGCCTGACATTACCAAAAGGCTGTTTTGACTGTGTATCAGCCAGGACAGAAGGTATGGGTGTTGGAGCCTGTGGCCCCAACAGCTCTCAAAGACAAGTAGAGTGGGCCCCATACCATTCTTGATCAAAAGGGAGAGGTTACCTACCATGTGGAGCTGGGAACTCCCAGCAGCCCCCATAGGGTGCACCATGTGAAGGGGCTCAAGCCATATGCGGACAGGGCAGACATGGGCTTGCTCATGGCTACTGTTGAGGGACAGGAGCAAGAGCATGATCCACTCCCTGACCTCCTCTCACAGAACCCTGATGATGGTTCAGTTGATGGTGTAGCCTTGACAGGCAGCCTCACTGAACAGCAACAGACTGATTGTAGGAAGGTTCTCAATCAGTACAGACACATGTTTTCACTGACTCCAAGTCTGACTACCTGGTGTACACATGAGGTGGACACAGGTGACAGTGCCTGTTAAAAATAAGATTTACAGTCAACTTGATCATGTCAGGGACTATATCAGGACTAAAGTCCAGAAGATGTTGGAACTGGGAGTGATTGAGCCCTCAGATACACCGTGGGCTAGTCCAATAGTCTTGGTACCAAAACCTTACCCCCAGGGTGGTAAGAGAGAGATGAGGTTATATGTTGACTACAGGGGACCCAATGCAGTCACTAGAACCGATGTACATCCAATTCCAAGGGTAGATGAACTGATTGATACTTTGGCCTCATCCAAGTTCTCAAGTACATTTGACCTGGCAGCTGGTTACTGGCAAATCAGATTAGGTGAGGGTGCTAAACCAAAACAGCATTTTCAACCCCTAGTGGGCACTACCAATTTGTGATGATGCCTTTTGGCTTGAATAATGCACCTGACACCTTTCAAAGGCTGGTAAATAAAGTTCTCACAGGTCTGGAAGCCTATAGTGCAGCTTATCTAGATGATATTGCTGTCTTTAGCCCCACCTGGGAGGGTCACCTGGTCCTCATGAGAAATGTTCTGGAGGCCCTGCAAAAGGCTGGTCTCACTATCAAGGCCACCAAGTGCCAGATAGGGCAGAGTAAGGTTGTATACCTGGGCCACCTTGTGGGTGGAGGCCAGGTATAACCATTACAGAGCAAAATCCAAACCATCATGGATTGGGTTGCTTAAACTACCCTGACCCAGGTCAGAGCTTTCTTGTGCCTGACTGGGTACTACAGGAGGTTTGTCAAAGGATATGGCTCCATAGTGACTTTGAATGACTTAACTTCCAAGAAAATGCCTAAGAAAGTTCAATGGACAGTTAGCTGTCAAAAGGCATTTGATGACCTGAAGGTCATGTACACTGCTCCCATTCTGCAAAGTCCTGATTATTTCAAACAATTCATTGTTCAAACAGATGCATTTGAATTGGGGGTAGGGGCTGTGTTATCACAATTGAATGAAGAGGGTCAGGATCAGCCAGTAGCTTTCATAAGCAGAAGGCTGACCCCCAGAAAGTAACGTTGATCAGCTATTGAGAGGGAAGCCTTTGCTGTGGTTTGGGCTCTGAAGAAGTTGAGGCCATATCTGTTTGGCACTCAAATCATTGCTCAGACAGACCATAAGCCCCTCTTATGGCTAAAACAGATGAAGGGTGAGACCCCCAAACTCTTGAGGTAGTCTATTTCCCTACAGGGGATGGACTATACAATGGAACATAGGCCTGTGAGTAGCCATGCCAATGCAGATGGACTCTCCAGATATTTCCACTTAGAACATGAAGACTCAACTGGTCAAGGTTAGTTTAATGTCCTTGCATTGGGGCGTGTTGTGTAGGAAAGTAGTATCTGCTAATTATGATTACCTCCACTTTTTGCTGATGTCACACTGTTTTTGGACTAGTCTGACTGGGATCCTGCTATCCAGGACCCCATTTTATCTGCTTTCTCCCTTAAATTGCTATGCATGTACTTTAAGTACACTCCAGATTGGATACTGGGGTACCCTTATCAATCCCTAGTATATGGGACACCATGTACCCAGGGCATAGGTACCCCAGAGGCCTCCCATGGGCTGAAGCATGTATTATGCCACCCATGAGAGGCCATTCAAAATGACACCACAGGTTTGCTACAGCAACCTGAGTAAGCTGGTGCTTGCACCACTTACTTAGATATAGGTTCATTATATCTATCTAAATCACTACACTTAAGCCCCTCTGCCGCCTTCTGAGACAATTCTCCGGGGTCGTCTGTGATGCAGCAAGACATATATGTTTAAGTGCATTATAACCTCACTGTAAATGCTAACTTTAAAGCGGCTGCTTAGACACATGTCGTGTTTGGTGTCAAACACCTTGGAATCATACCTCCACACCAGTAAGTGGTGTGGGAGGTATGATTCCACCCTTCCAAAGGGACATATGTGGGTCACAGGTCTCCACGTAACAGCTTTCTTGACCAGACAGCACAAAATGGACGCTGCCAGCCACGGATACGATTCTGCTCTCCTGCTGCTGAGCCACGCTCGAGCAGAGGAAGGCATGACAATAGGCATCCTGTCACAGGGACGTGTGACCACCTCCCAGATAGGGGTTAGTGTATTGGGGCTGGGTGGATGCACTCTGAGAGTGCCAGAAAGTCTGCACTTGGGGGCACATTTGGTGTCCCTTGCACCACTTACTTAGATATAGGTTCATTATATCTATCTAAATCACTACACTTAAGCCCCTCTGCCGCCTTCTGAGACAATTCTCCGGGGTCATCTGTGATGCAGCAAGACATATATGTTTAAGTGCATTATAACCTCACTGTAAATGCTAACTTTAAAGCGGCTGCTTAGACACATGTCGTGTTTGGTGTCAAACACCTTGGAATCATAC
This sequence comes from Lissotriton helveticus, assembly GCF_964261635.1. Classification (NCBI taxonomy): domain Eukaryota; kingdom Metazoa; phylum Chordata; class Amphibia; order Caudata; family Salamandridae; genus Lissotriton; species Lissotriton helveticus. The sequence goes on from NC_136070.1 coordinate 630,382,233, forward strand.
CTCCACACCAGTAAGTTGTGTGGGAGGTATGATTCCACCCTTCCAAAGGGACATATGTGGGTCACAGGTCTACTCGTACCAGCTTTCTCGACCCGGACAGCACAAAATGGACGCTGCCAGCCACGGATACGAGTCTGCTCTCCTGCTGCTGAGCCACGCTCGAGCAGAGGAAGGCATGACAATAGGCATCCTGTCACAGGGACGTGTGACCACCTCCCAGATAGGGGTTAGTGTATTGGGGCTGGGTGGATGCACTCTGAGAGTGCCAGAAAGTCTGCACTTGGGGGCACATTTGGTGTCCCTGTGCATAGTCCAGCTCAAACCAGTTCTGGGAGCCATTGGCTCCTGCTCTGGCACGAAACTGGACAAAGGACATGGGTGTAGCCACCCCTTTGTCCTGCTCCTCCCTTCGGAGGGTCCCTAGAATCTTTCCAACCCCTTCCCATGGGTATAAAGTGGGTTACCTGGTTATAGGACTTTAGATTTTACCTGGACAAGATTCTGCTAAGAAGAAACCAAGTACTTCGACTGTCTACACGCGGCTGGATGACTGTAGAATCTCCCTTGGAGTAAAGGGGTTACTCCCCTGCAGAAGCAGGCACCTAAACGCATCTGACCGGGTTGCTTCTCCCAAGCTCCTGAGAATTCTGAATAGTTCAGCAACACAGGAGATGGGTTCCCGAAGGCCCCTGAGGTAAATCTGACCTCTCAGCGATTCTGAGACCAGTATCCCTTGTGGGGGCCGTGCAACCCAAACCCCTGTGCACCCCATACATTTGCAAGTGCATATGCTTGTTGGTGATTCCTGAGTTTGTGCATTGGGCTCTGTGTAGTCCCAGCCCCGAGCACTAATTGCGCCAAAGAGATCCCGCCTCCACTCACCTAGTGACCTGTGGGCTGGTACTTTGCAAACTAGCTTGAGGTATCCTCCCCTGTGAGTCCTGGTGAGGGACACCTTATTCTTGGGCTTACCTAGTTGCTCCAGATTTGCCCTGACTCTCCATTGCTTGGGGAGTCCCCTGGACCTTGCTGTTCCACACTGTAACCTGTTTTCTCTGACTGTGTGGGGTGCATTTGCCAAGGCTTGTTGGTGCTTCAGCTGTACATCGACCCCTCAGCACTCGACATCCGTCATGGAACAGCTCACCGCCGGATCCTGTTCTTCCTCAACGTCGCCTGGTCCCTGTGGCTGAGGAGTCAAGTAACCCTTCCTCGCACCTGAAGCATCCAACATTGGGGGGCATTCGGCTACCAAGCCCCTGATCACCTGAGGTAACCCAGACGCTGTCCCCTTTGCTTTCAGGTTGTTCTCACCTAGAATCCAGGTTTGGATTACCCCAGACACTCTTCGCCTTCCCGGCAGCAGTGCTTCTTTGCAACTCTCCATTGAAAACGACGAAGGTTTCCGACACCACTTGACCCCTATGCACCCGGCTCCTCTGGGATAGGTAACACGGTTACCTTGGTACTCACTGGTAGGTTGGCCTTAGAACCTCCTATGTTACAAAGGGTTTGCACAAAGTCCTCATAGAAGTGTCCTTAAACTGTAATTTTGCAACCGTGACTTTCCCATACAGTTGAACAGAGCACTCAGCCATGTTTCCTCACTGTACCCGTCCTCCTTGGGCTTGCTGTGTCACTCCTCTTGGTGTTTCCTTGGGGTCACAGCGATTCTACGTGCTCTAGGCACTGTGACTAGTCAAGTCGTGATTGTTATATCATATTTAGGTCTCGCCTGAGCCAGCGCATGCGCTGTCTGCAAGACATTTAGGAAGTGGGCTTTTAAAAGTCCTACCACAGCTTTTTGGCTGGCATAGAACATGCGGTTATGCGCACAATGACGAATAGAGGCGCCATCTGGCTTTCCTCTCTCGTCATGGTGCGCGCACATCGCACACCACTCGCCAGCCTGCTTTCTCTTTTGCCATCCCGCACGCGCACCCGGGCTGCCGCCTTCTTCCCACCTCTCCTCTTCTGCCCTCTTTGTGCCTCCTGAAGCCTTCTCTCCTCCTCTTACCACCCACACTCTTTTCATTTTCCGCTGGTCTCTCCCCCCCTATCGTCCTCTTTGCCCCCTTCTCATCTGGCTTTCCTCTCACAGCCCGCAAGCGGTCGCGATCACTTTCATTGCCGCGCGGCCAATGCTTTTTTTTTCGTAGATCACTTTTGTTTACCCCACCTCCATGCGCCAGTTAAGATACTTGGGGCCAGATGTAGGTAAATTTATTTTACCACTTCTTAAATACCGAATCATACCGATTCGGTATTTAAGAAGTGGTAAAATAGAGGGGGGGGAGATGTAGGTATTTCAGATTCGGTAAATACCGAATCGTTAAGATTCGGTATTTACCGATTCTGTAAATACCGATTCGGTATTGCCCATTGATTCCTATGGGCCTTGCAGCCCATAGGAATCAATGGGCAATACCGATTCTGTAATTACAGATTCTAGCTAGGTTTAGCAAGGGTGCAGGGGGTGTCACTTTGACACCCTCTGGCACCCCAAAAATAGGCATGTGCGCCATGTGGCACACAGGCACACATGTGCATGCACACCTGGATTCGGTATTTTACCACCCAATTGGATTGGGTGGTAAAATACCGATTCTTAAAGCCCTATGGCACTCTGACATGTGCCAGCTACATCTGCATTTACAGAATCGGTATTTTACCAAGTCTGTATTTACCGATTCGGTAATTTTACCGAATCGGTAAATACAGAATCGGTAAAATACCGATTCTGTAAATGCATGCCCTACATCTCAAAATCCAATTACCGGTCGGTAACAGCCGAATTCGGCCGTTACCGACCGGTAATTGGCCACCTACATCTGGCCCTTGGTCTTTTTATATAGGGCCTCATTTCAAATGCCTGCTGTTTGTAAGTTCCATAAAATCACAGGTTTCACTAATAACGGATTGAATGGAACGTGTCTGGCCGACCTCAAAAGGATGGGGGTTAATAATAAGTTGATAGGCTTTGATCCTTGTATACACAAACTTGCATGGACAGAGGAACTATGATTGCAGGAGCCAATGGGGGACTATTCGCACCCCCCCTGCCAATGGTGTTGAATCTCCCTACTGGTCTTAGTACCAGGAAATGTGAGATTCAGTTATGCTGGTACCATCGTTAGCAACTTGCTACAGCTGTTTTGCTTAACTTCTAGCCATGTTTCTGTCAACGTTTGCTGTTGATGACATTAAACATTTTCGCTCACAAAATCCCACCTTCCAATTGCGGACCAAGCTGCTGGAATAATAATTATAGAAGAAAATCATTCCGCGTGCGCGAGGGGGTGGGGTGGAGGTGGGGGTGGCATCGCCTTTCCATCAGGAGGTTTGTGGTTGCCCTGCCATTGACAAGGCCTCTTTTTTATGTTAGCCTCTCTGTGTGGGCGCAGGGCCTCTCCTGACTTTCCTTAACAACAGTGACATAATCCCCCCCACACAACTCTCCCTCCCCGATCCCTGCCCCCCCTTCGACCGTCTGTCTTTGGTTCATACGATTGAGACTACAAAATTACACTGTGTTGTTAGTTAGTCATACCACAGTATAGTGTGCATTAAACATACAATGCCCCACCAGTATTGAATGCATCATACCGTAATATAACATACTGCACCGCATAATCTTTGTGGCTATACCCTACCATTCCATACTACTATGTAATGCAACCAACTGTAAAGTACTTTGATATAAAATAATATGCTATAGTGTTACATTGCGGATTCGTTCTGAACTGTGTAATATAATAAATGCATCGCAATCCTATGGGCTATTTTATTGTAAAGTCCTTTTTGGTGTGTGCAATATAAAATATGTAATGGTTTTAGTTACCTTATAAATTAAACAAAGTATGAGGGCTTAAACATAGCGTAAATCGCTATACCATGCTTTAACCTACTGCTTGTACTGTACCCAGTAGGTAGGTAGGCTGGCGGGGTGTCTGTATTTGTGTGTGTTTTTTACGTAGTTTTTTTTTCTACGTCTGGTTGTTTTTATTGCACAAAACAGAGTGGCATAAAACCCATATTTCACAGGGAATCATTCAATAAGGAAAGTATTTTGGGGTTCCTAATTAAATATATATTTTATCATGATAACGACTGTCCCAAAACCACGCTGCAGATCTTTAACATTGCCTGTGCCAGTAGGAATAGGCAGCAGGGAGGACCACATTATGTGGAAAGCTTTTTTTTTTACTTATATGGAAAACTAAAAATTGTGTGGTACATCCTCTGGCAGTATTAGTTTCATCCTTTTTTAGGTAGGAATATTTTTTTGCTAAATCTTCTGATTTTGTAAATTGTTCCACAAATTACGTTGCAAATGTGGTAAATTATTATTTGGTAAATGCGGCAGCTACAGAATTCTCTGCCCTTCACCATTATCCATTTTTTCCCAGCAATTTATTCATGATAGATAAACATAAATATAGTAACTGCAATCAGTATCCATTGTTAGCTGCAAACCAAAGAAAACAGCTTTACAAGATAACTACTCCAAAATAAGCATTTAACATAAATAGGTAAAATGTATAATATGGTCCTATGTTGCCATCTTGGGGTGCTGGTGACATTATCAAACAACTCTGCCTTCAGCCTCAGGGGCTTTTGATTTCACCAGAGCCCCTCAGTGTCAATATCAGATAATATTACACAGGTATGTAAATAAACAACGCCTTCCCATTCCACGTCCATTGATTAGGGAGGTACGTACATTCCTGGCGGGGTTACCGCTCCATGGCGGTGTCCAAGATCCTCCGTCCCCCCGGTGGTGTTGCCTGGCCTAGCCTTCAGAAGGCCACCCAAGGCACCTGGGGCCGTATTTATGAAGGCCTTGCGCCGCCGGTCCGTCACTTTTAAAATGGGAAAAAGTGACGCACCGGCGGCGCAAGACCTTCATAAATAAGGCCCCTGGTGTCAAAACACAGTACGTAAATTCCGCCACCTGCGGGACGCGCACTGGGTGTTTTACAGTTGCACCAGGAGTCCTTGAGTGACGGTTGTCATAGCGATCTGACACGGTGCTTTTGCCTTTATTACCGCCGCCTCTTTGTGGCAGCCAGGTTCAAATGAGCTATCGCTGTAGTTTAAATCACGGCATCCTTCCCCAGGAAGTAGCTGCAAACCTGCAATCAAACTCGCGTAAATGCTAGACCTATTGCATTGCAAATGCTTGCTTTAGTATATGGTTCGGTCTCCCCCTGGAGCCTGCTGTGTATTTTGCTACTTACGAATGTTCTATTGATTCAGTATTGTGTGCTTTGTGCCCTAATCTCGCGTAGAGACTAGTAGCGAGTGTTATTTTAATAAATACATATTTTTATACAACTACTATGTGGTTCTCCTTTCATTAAGTCATTCATGAGGTGATATTCTGGTAAAACAAGCTGCTTTACATTCCTTCAAGATTAGGCCTGAAGGCTGCTCTCCACAGCTACCACTAGGATAGCTTTCTAAAGGTTATCTTTGACCTCATACTTCATAAGGGTCGTGTGGACTGGTATAGGGTCCCCACTTTAATTATTGGACAGCATATACCAGGCCACCTTCTGACACCGGGGGGCAATATTTGTAATGTGTTTGGGGTCCCACGGGGGCCCCCTAGCCCTGGGATCTGCCAGCTCCCTGGGGCTTTCTTTAATTATGTGCGGGGGCACGAGTCCCCCGCAGCCTCGGGGGCCTCCACCTCCCTGGGGCTTTGTTTAATATATGTGTGGGGGGCTCCTGCCCCCCCACGCTGTCCCGGGGACCACCACCTCCCCGGGGCTTAATTAAAAAATTAAGGTGTACCCCCCACACTGCCCCGGGGACCACCACCTCCCCAGGGCACTAATTATTAGAAACCAGGGGTCCGTTGCGGATCCCCGGGGGCCACCCTGGGCCCAAGGACCACCACCTCCCCGGGGCTTTGAAATGCTAGGAGGGGGGCAGCGCGGCCCCCCTCCAGGAGCCCTTGATGGCCCTGGGGACAGCCACCCCCCAGGGCCAACCCCTGCAATGTCCCGGGGTGACCACAGTTCCCGCCCTGTCATAGCAAACTCTGCTTTGCTTCGTTGAAGCGAGAGCAGGAAAACCTGCTCTCGCTTCAACTAAGCAAAGCAGGATTGCTTTTGAGCACGGGGAGCTGCATTTCAGCAGCTCCCCTTGCTCAAAAGCAATGCCGGCTCCTGCAGGAGGTGGGGAGCCGGCGGGACCGTGGGGGCATTGGGGCTCCCCCCACGATCCCCAACTAAAAGGGCCGGCCATCCTTTGGTGACTTACTCCATGGTGCTTTCATCTTGTTCGCTCAATGAAAACAAACATTTGCAATACAATAGGTCTCGCATTTACGCGAGTTTAAGCTATTGGCATTGTAAATGACAATGCCTTTTATTTATGTTTTAAAAACAAAAACAAAAATAAAAGGCATTGTTATTTTCAATGTCAATAGCCCAAACTCGCGTAAATGCTAGACCTATTGCATTGCAAATGCTTGCTTTAGTATATGGTTCGGTCTCCCCCTGGAGCCTGCTGTGTATTTTGCTACTTACGAATGTTCTATTGATTCAGTATTGTGTGCTTTGTGCCCTAATCTCGCGTAGAGACTAGTAGCGAGTGTTATATTAATAAATACATATTTTTATACAGCTACTATGTGGTTCTCCTTTCATTAAGTCATTCAGGAGGTGATATTCTGGTAAAACAAGCTGCTTTACATTCCTTCAAGATTAAGCCTGAAGGCTGCTCTCCACAGCTACCACTAGGATAGCTTTCTAAAGGTTATCTTTGACCTCATACATCATAAGGGTCGTGTGGACTGGTATACGGTCCCCACTTTAATTATTGGACAGCATATACCGGGCCACCTTCTGACACCGGGGGGCAATATTTGTAATGTGTTTGGGGTCCCACGGGGGCCCCCTAGCCTTGGGATCTGCCAGCTCCCTGGGGCTTTCTTTAATTATGTGCCGGGGCACGAGTCCCCCGCAGCCTCGGGGGCCTCCACCTCCCTGGGGCTTTGTTTAATATATGTGTGGGGGGCTCCTGCCCCCCCACGCTGTCCCGGGGACCACCACCTCCCCGGGGCTTAATTAAAAAATTAAGGTGTACCAACCACACTGCCCTGGGGACCACCACCTCCCCAGGGCACTAATTATTAGAAGCCAGGGGTCCGTTGCGGATCCCCGGGGGCCACCCTGGGCCCAAGGACCACCACCTCCCCGGGGCTTTGAAATGCTAGGAGGGCGGCAGCGCGGCCCCCCTTCAGGAGCCCTTGATGGCTCTGGGGACAGCCACCCGCCAAGGCCAACCCCTGCAATGTCCCGGGGTGACCACAGTTCCCGCCCTGTCATAGCAAACTCTGCTTTGCTTCGTTGAAGCGAGAGCAGGAAAACCTGCTCTCGCCTCAACTAAGCAAAGCAGGATTGCTTTTGAGCACGGGGAGCTGCATTTCAGCAGCTCCCCTTGCTCAAAAGCAATGCCGGCTCCTGCAGGAGGTGGGGAGCCGGCGGGACCGTGGGGGCATTGGGGCTCCCCCCACGATCCCCAACTAAAAGGGCCGGCCATCCTTTGGTGACTTACTCCATGGTGCTTTCATCTTGTTCGCTCAATGAAAACAAGAATTTGCAATACAATAGGTCTCGCATTTACGCGAGTTTAAGCTATTGGCATTGTAAATGACAATGCCTTTTATTTATGTTTTAAAAACAAAAACAAAAACAAAAATAAAAGGCATTGTTATTTTCAATGTCAATAGCCCAAACTCGCGTAAATGCTAGACCTATTGCATTGCAAATGCTTGCTTTAGTATATGGTTCGGTCTCCCCCTGGAGCCTGCTGTGTATTTTGCTACTTACGAATGTTCTATTGATTCAGTATTGTGTGCTTTGTGCCCTAATCTCGCGTAGAGACTAGTAGCGAGTGTTATATTAATAAATACATATTTTTATACAACTACTATGTGGTTCTCCTTTCATTAAGTCATTCATTTCAGGAGGTGATATTCTGGTAAAACAAGCTGCTTTACATTCCTTCAAGATTAAGCCTGAAGGCTGCTCTCCACAGCTACCACTAGGATAGCTTTCTAAAGGTTGTCTTTGACCTCATACATCATAAGGGTCGTGTGGACTGGTATAGGGTCCCCACTTTAATTATTGGACAGCATATACCAGGCCACCTTCTGACACCGGGGGGCAATATTTGTAATGTGTTTGGGGTCCCACGGGGGCCCCCTAGCCCTGGGACCTGCCATCTCCCTGGGGCTTTCTTTAATTAGGTGCGGGGGCACGAGTCCCCCGCAGCCTCGGGGGCCTCCACCTCCCTGGGGCTTTGTTTAATATATGTGTGGGGAGCTTTGTTTAATATATGTGTGGGGGGCTCCTGCCCCCCCACGCTGTCCCGGGGACCACCACCTCCCTGGGGATTAATTAAAAAATTAAGGTGTACCCCCCACACTGCCCCGGGGACCACCACCTCCCCAGGGCACTAATTATTAGAATCCAGGGGTCCGTTGCGGATCCCCGGGGACCACCCTGGGCCCAAGGACCACCACCTCCCCGGGGCTTTGAAATGCTAGGAGGGGGGCAGCGCAGCCCCCCTCCAGGACCAACCCCTGCAATGTCCCGGGGTGACCACAGTTCCTGCCCTGTCATAGCAAACTCTGCTTTGCTTCGTTGAAGCGAGAGCAGGAAAACCTGCTCTCGCTTCAACTAAGCAAAGCAGGATTGCTTTTGAGCAAGGGGATCTGCATTTCAGCAGCTCCCCTTGCTCAAAAGCAATGCCGGCTCCTGCAGGAGACGGGGAGCCGGCGGGACCGTGGGGGCATTGGGGCTCCCCCCACGATCCCCAACTAAAAGGGTCGGCCCCGGGGGATGGTGTCCCCGCGACCAGAAGTGGCCTGGGAGGGGGGCCACACAGCCCTCTCCCTTTAATGTAAAAAAAAGAATGGCTGGGCCCCAGAGGATGGGATCCCCAGGGCTGAAATTGGCCTGGGGAGGGGGGCTGCGTGGCCCCCTCCTCAAAAGGGATCATTTTAATAATGACCAAGCCCCGGGGGATGGGGGTCCCCAGGGCAATAGTGGCCCAGGAAAGTGGGGCCACGCGGCTACCCTTTCCCTTTAAACATGTATAAAAAAAGGAGGCCATGTCCGGGGAATGGGGTCCACAGGACGAAATCGGTCTCGGGAGGGGGGGCCCCCTTCCCATTTCTTTTTTTAAAAAGTGTCAGGCCCTGGGGAATGGGTTCCCCAGGGCCCTAAAAAACAAAAAAAACAAATGCAGCATCTTGCCAGAGCAAAAAACAACAAGTGATGGACTGAATGTGGATCAATGTCACACACTCCCCCAGTCAAAAGATCTGGGCCCAAATCCATCGTTTTTTTGCACTCCACACCACCCTGGGTCAGATAATGGCTTTATGCAAATCAGCTCTGACCCTGTTGCCCCATGGGAACAGTCCAGTCCGAACTACAACAGCCATATCTTTCCCAGACCGGAATCAAGCATCCGAGGACCGGACCGGTTTCAAGGTAACACCTCTCTTCAGCCCGGCTAGCTTGACTCCAAGTGGTGTGGAGTGCCTGGGACCCACGTCTGGGCATCCCCAGCGCACTTAGGGCGGCAATTGCAAAAAACAACAAGTGATGGACTGAATGTGGATCAATGTCACACACTCCCCCAGTCAAAAGATCTGGGCCCAAATCCATAGTTTTTTTGCACTCCACACCACCCTGGGTCAGATAATGGCTTTATGCAAATCAGCTCTGACCCTGTTGCCCCATGGGAACAGTCCAGTCCGAACTACAACAGCCATATCTTTCCCAGACCGGAATCAAGCATCCGAGGACCGGACCGGTTTCGAGGTAACACCTCTCTTCAGCCCGGCTAGCTTGACTCCAAGTGGTGTGGAGTGCCTGGGACCCACGTCTGGGCATCCCCAGCGCACTTAGGGCGGCAATTGCAAAAAACAACAAGTGATGGACTGAATGTGGATCAATGTCACACACTCCCCCAGTCAAAAGATCTGGGCCCAAATCCAATGTTTTTTTGCACTCCACACCACCCTGGGTCAGATAATGGCTTTATGCAAATCAGCTCTGACCCTGTTGCCCCATGGGAACAGTCCAGTCCGAACTACAACAGCCATATCTTTCCCAGACCGGAATCAAGCATCCGAGGACCGGACCGGTTTCGAGGTAACACCTCTCTTCAGCCCGGCTAGCTTGACTCCAAGTGGTGTGGAGTGCCTGGGACCCACGTCTGGGCATCCCCAGCGCACTTAGGGCGGCAATTGCAAAAAACAACAAGTGATGGACTGAATGTGGATCAATGTCACACACTCCCCCAGTCAAAAGATCTGGGCCCAAATCCATCGTTTTTTTGCACTCCACACCACCCTGGGTCAGATAATGGCTTTATGCAAATCAGCTCTGACCCTGTTGCCCCATGGGAACAGTCCAGTCCGAACTACAACAGCCATATCTTTCCCAGACCGGAATCAAGCATCCGAGGACCGGACCGGTTTCGAGGTAACACCTCTCTTCAGCCCGGCTAGCTTGACTCCAAGTGGTGTGGAGTGCCTGGGACCCACGTCTGGGCATCCCCAGCGCACTTAGGGCGGCAATTGCAAAAAACAACAAGTGATGGACTGAATGTGGATCAATGTCACACACTCCCCCAGTCAAAAGATCTGGGCCCAAATCCATCGTTTTTTTGCACTCCACACCACCCTGGGTCAGATAATGGCTTTATGCAAATCAGCTCTGACCCTGTTGCCCCATGGGAACAGTCCAGTCCGAACTACAACAGCCATATCTTTCCCAGACCGGAATCAAGCATCCGAGGACCGGACCGGTTTCGAGGTAACACCTCTCTTCAGCCCGGCTAGCTTGACTCCAAGTGGTGTGGAGTGCCTGGGACCCACGTCTGGGCATCCCCAGCGCACTTAGGGCGGCAATTGCAAAAAACAACAAGTGATGGACTGAATGTGGATCAATGTCACACACTCCCCCAGTCAAAAGATCTGGGCCCAAATCCATCGTTCTTTTTGCACTCCACACCACCCTGGGTCAGATAATGGCTTTATGCAAATCAGCTCTGACCCTGTTGCCCCATGGGAACAGTCCAGTCCGAACTACAACAGCCATATCTTTCCCAGACCGGAATCAAGCATCCGAGGACCGGACCGGTTTCGAGGTAACACCTCTCTTCAGCCCGGCTAGCTTGACTCCAAGTGGTGTGGAGTGCCTGGGACCCACGTCTGGGCATCCCCAGCGCACTTAGGGCGGCAATTGCAAAAAACAACAAGTGATGGACTGAATGTGGATCAATGTCACACACTCCCCCAGTCAAAAGATCTGGGCCCAAATCCAATGTTTTTTTGCACTCCACACCACCCTGGGTCAGATAATGGCTTTATGCAAATCAGCTCTGACCCTGTTGCCCCATGGGAACAGTCCAGTCCGAACTACAACAGCCATATCTTTCCCAGACCGGAATCAAGCATCCGAGGACCGGACCGGTTTCGAGGTAACACCTCTCTTCAGCCCGGCTAGCTTGACTCCAAGTGGTGTGGAGTGCCTGGGACCCACGTCTGGGCATCCCCAGCGCACTTAGGGCGGCAATTGCAAAAAACAACAAGTGATGGACTGAATGTGGATCAATGTCACACACTCCCCCAGTCAAAAGATCTGGGCCCAAATCCATCGTTTTTTTGCACTCCACACCACCCTGGGTCAGATAATGGCTTTATGCAAATCAGCTCTGACCCTGTTGCCCCATGGGAACAGTCCAGTCCGAACTACAACAGCCATATCTTTCCCAGACCGGAATCAAGCATCCGAGGACCGGACCGGTTTCGAGGTAACACCTCTCTTCAGCCCCGCTAGCTTGACTCCAAGTGGTGTGGAGTGCCTGGGACCCACGTCTGGGCATCCCCAGCGCACTTAGGGCGGCAATTGCAAAAAACAACAAGTGATGGACTGAATGTGGATCAATGTCACACACTCCCCCAGTCAAAAGATCTGGGCCCAAATCCATCGTTTTTTTGCACTCCACACCACCCTGGGTCAGATAATGGCTTTATGCAAATCAGCTCTGACCCTGTTGCCCCATGGGAACAGTCCAGTCCGAACTACAACAGCCATATCTTTCCCAGACCGGAATCAAGCATCCGAGGACCGGACCGGTTTCGAGGTAACACCTCTCTTCAGCCCGGCTAGCTTGACTCCAAGTGGTGTGGAGTGCCTGGGACCCACGTCTGGGCATCCCCAGTGCACTTAGGGCGGCAATTGCAAAAAACAATAAGTGATGGACTGAATGTGGATCAATGTCACACACTCCCCCAGTCAAAAGATCTGGGCCCAAATCCATCGTTTTTTTGCACTCCACACCACCCTGGGTCAGATAATGGCTTTATGCAAATCAGCTCTGACCCTGTTGCCCCATGGGAACAGTCCAGTCCGAACTACAACAGCCATATCTTTCCCAGACCGGAATCAAGCATCCGAGGACCGGACCGGTTTCGAGGTAACACCTCTCTTCAGCCCGGCTAGCTTGACTCCAAGTGGTGTGGAGTGCCTGGGACCCACGTCTGGGCATCCCCAGCGCACTTAGGGCGGCAATTGCAAAAAACAACAAGTGATGGACTGAATGTGGATCAATGTCACACACTCCCCCAGTCAAAAGATCTGGGCCCAAATCCATCGTTTTTTTGCACTCCACACCACCCTGGGTCAGATAATGGCTTTATGCAAATCAGCTCTGACCCTGTTGCCCCATGGGAACAGTCCAGTCCGAACTACAACAGCCATATCTTTCTTGGAGTCAAGCTAGCCGGGCTGAAGAGAGGTGTTACCTCGAAACCGGTCCGGTCCTCGGATGCTTGATTCCGGTCTGGGAAAGATATGGCTGTTGTAGTTCGGACTGGACTGTTCCCATGGGGCAACAGGGTCAGAGCTGATTTGCATAAAGCCATTATCTGACCCAGGGTGGTGTGGAGTGCAAAAAAACGATGGATTTGGGCCCAGATCTTTTGACTGGGGGAGTGTGTGACATTGATCCACATTCAGTCCATCACTTGTTGTTTTTTGCAATTGCCGCCCTAAGTGCGCTGGGGATGCCCAGACGTGGGTCCCAGGCACTCCACACCACTTGGAGTCAAGCTAGCCGGGCTGAAGAGAGGTGTTACCTCGAAACCGGTCCGGTCCTCGGATGCTTGATTCCGGTCTGGGAAAGATATGGCTGTTGTAGTTCGGACTGGACTGTTCCCATGGGGCAACAGGGTCAGAGCTGATTTGCATAAAGCCATTATCTGACCCAGGGTGGTGTGGAGTGCAAAAAAACGATGGATTTGGGCCCAGATCTTTTGACTGGGGGAGTGTGTGACATTGATCCACATTCAGTCCATCACTTGTTGTTTTTTGCAATTGCCGCCCTAAGTGCGCTGGGGATGCCCAGACGTGGGTCCCAGGCACTCCACACCACTTGGAGTCAAGCTAGCCGGGCTGAAGAGAGGTGTTACCTCGAAACCGGTCCGGTCCTCGGATGCTTGATTCCGGTCTGGGAAAGATATGGCTGTTGTAGTTCGGACTGGACTGTTCCCATGGGGCAACAGGGTCAGAGCTGATTTGCATAAAGCCATTATCTGACCCAGGGTGGTGTGGAGTGCAAAAAAACGATGGATTTGGGCCCAGATCTTTTGACTGGGGGAGTGTGTGACATTGATCCACATTCAGTCCATCACTTGTTGTTTTTTGCAATTGCCGCCCTAAGTGCGCTGGGGATGCCCAGACGTGGGTCCCAGGCACTCCACACCACTTGGAGTCAAGCTAGCCGGGCTGAAGAGAGGTGTTACCTCGAAACCGGTCCGGTCCTCGGATGCTTGATTCCGGTCTGGGAAAGATATGGCTGTTGTAGTTCGGACTGGACTGTTCCCATGGGGCAACAGGGTCAGAGCTGATTTGCATAAAGCCATTATCTGACCCAGGGTGGTGTGGAGTGCAAAAAAACGATGGATTTGGGCCCAGATCTTTTGACTGGGGGAGTGTGTGACATTGATCCACATTCAGTCCATCACTTGTTGTTTTTTGCAATTGCCGCCCTAAGTGCGCTGGGGATGCCCAGACGTGGGTCCCAGGCACTCCACACCACTTGGAGTCAAGCTAGCCGGGCTGAAGAGAGGTGTTACCTCGATACCGGTCCGGTCCTCGGATGCTTGATTCCGGTCTGGGAAAGATATGGCTGTTGTAGTTCGGACTGGACTGTTCCCATGGGGCAACAGGGTCAGAGCTGATTTGCATAAAGCCATTATCTGACCCAGGGTGGTGTGGAGTGCAAAAAAACGATGGATTTGGGCCCAGATCTTTTGACTGGGGGAGTGTGTGACATTGATCCACATTCAGTCCATCACTTGTTGTTTTTTGCATCTTGCCAGAGGCCACGCCCCCTCCCTTTACCACTCTGCAAACGCACCTCCTGCCGCCGGGGGATTAAGTCTCCTTGAATACTGAGGGTCCTTGGGGGCCAACTAATCAACCAGGTACCTCCAATAAGCACCACACAGCTGGATTGCAGAGAGGTGGTCCGAAGCCACGTTCCTTTTTACACCACTCTGCAAACGAGCCTCTTGGCGCACTGTTGGTAGGGCAATGAGGGCCTTTTGTGTCCTGAGGATCTCAGGACACAAGTGGGCTTCATTCCCGAGCAGCAGTGTGCCACAAGTCGCATTTGCAGTCGTGTAAAAAGGGGGCGTGGCCTTTGAGCACACTCAGCAATCTAGCTGTATGGGGCTTACTGGAGGTAACAGGCTGGCTAGTTGGCCCCCAGGCACCCTCAGTATTCAAGGTGACCTAATCCCCCAACTTAGAACCCGCCAGGATGTGTGTCTGCAGAGTAGTGGAGAAAGGGGGCATGGCCTTTGTCCAGCTTTCGCGGTACAAAAGGGGGGTGGTGATGGACGGAGCATCTGAACCAATCAAACACTCACACCCAGTCAAAAGATCTGGGTTTAATCCATCACCGTTCTTTAGCCCACTCTGCCACCCCAGTTCAGACATGGCTATATGCAAATCAGTCTGACCCTGTGCCTCATGGGAACAGTCCAGCCCGAACTGCCAAGCCATGCCTTCCCTGGACCGGAAACAAGCTTCCGAGGACCGGTTTCTGGCATTACAGCCGTCTTCAGCCCAGCTTGCTTGAATCCAGTGGCAAAGTGAGCAAGGGACTCACGTCCGAGCATACCCTGCCACACTTATGGCGGCCAAAAGCGGTACAAAAGGGGGTGGTGATGGACGGAGCATCTGAACCAATCAAACACTCACACCCAGTCAAAAGATCTGGGTTTAATCCATCACCGTTCTTTAGCCCACTCTGCCACCCCAGTTCAGACATGGCTATATGCAAATCAGTCTGACCCTGTGCCTCATGGGAACAGTCCAGCCCGAACTGCCAAGCCATGCCTTCCCTGGACCGGAAACAAGCTTCCGAGGACCGGTTTCTGGCATTACAGCCATCTTCAGCCCGGCTTGCTTGAATCCAGAGGCAAAGTGAGCAAGGGACGGTGATGGATTCAACCCAGATCTTTTGACTGGGTGTGAGTGTTTGATTGATTCAGAGGCTCCGTCCATCACCACCCCCTTTTGTACCGCTTTTGTCCAGCTTTCAGCAACCCCACTATCTTGGACATACTGGGGGTATCAGGTAGGCTAGTTGGCCCCAAAGGACCCCCAGCAGTGAAGGGGACTTCAATCCCCATCCAAGAGCGCGCCAGGAAGTACGTTTGCAGATTGGTCGGGAAATAGGGCGTGGCCTGCTATGACAACTTAGCAATCCTGCTGTGTGGGACTTACTGGAGGTAATAGGAGGAGTAGTTGGCCCAGAAGGATGTCCTTGGGGGACAACTACCCCTCTTGTTACCTCCCGTAAGTCCCACATAGTGGGATTGCTAAGACGTCTTCGGAGGCCATGCCACCCTTTCTCTACCACTCTGCAAACGCACCTCCTGGCAGAGTACGGGATGGGGAAAGAAGTCCAATTTACTCTTGAGGGACTTTGGGGGCCAAGAAGCACTCCTGGTACATCCTGTAAGTCCTACGCAGCGGAATTTCTGTGCTCTGGTCTGAAGCCCAGCACCCTTTCTCCACTGCTCTGCAAACGCGACTAGTTAAAGAAGTGTTTGCAATGTTATAGGTTTCGAATTTGTGAGACTTAGAGCTATTGGCAATGTAAATGTAAAAGTTTTCAAATGTTTTTCAGAGTGGAGTGGATGTACGTTGTGTGTAGTGGGATTATGTGTTAAGTTGTGCAGTGACATTATGTGGATAGAAAGTATGTGGTATTTATTTTATAAAAATATGTAGAGTGGGATTATGTGTTATGGAGAGTAATTATGTGGTATGGTAGTCTGTGTTGTGGAGTGGTAATGTCAGGTTTAGTCTTCCTCGTTTCCATAGAAGCTCAACTATGAACTCAATGAGACAAAAAAAAGAAGGAATCACCGAGCAGCACTCTGGAACTAGTCAGAGGTATGTAATAGGCTACAATGGTTCTGTTGGGGAGAACATAATTGCTTTGAAGAAAAATAAAATTAAAAGTTAAATTAAAGAGAGCCTGGAAGAGTTGCTTGATACCTATTAAATAATTATAACAAGTATATCATTCACATTGGTTAAATCATGAAACGTACATTAAAAAGCATTGGAACGCTTATCAAAAGATGTTGGAACACTGATTGAAGCAAAACACCTACAAGTATATGCTTTGCAAAAGACTCTTCTTTTATATCAATTTAACACCCAGAGATTTGATTGGTCTGAACCATTTGAGGCGTCCCTTGCTCTGTGAAAGCTGTCAGAGGATCTGCATGTATCAGATAAGTTCAAGGAGTGAAGATTGCTTCATAAAGTAAAACCCTAATACGATGTGGTAGTTAATTCCAAAACATGGAGGACACAGTGTGAATGAGGTCCTTCAGGGGAGCCAGGCATCAGTCTTGATTACGAGCCCTCTTTATGAAAGTTCTTGGCTGCAAACTGCAGCCGAGAACTTTCATAAAGAGGGCTTGTAATCCGCGAGTCACCCCACCTTTTGGGCTGTCAACACTCCCACTTGTCCTGAAGAAAACCCGCTATGACATTCCAATAATGCTCTGTCAGGGTTGAAACGTCGACGAACATAGATGGTTCAGACCAATCAAATCTCTGGGTGTTAAATCAATAAGCAAACCAGCTGTTCACCAGAGTTATTGCCTACTCTCGTTCTGACCGCATTCTAATTCTTTGCGTAAATAAATTGTACATAATATCACCTTGTATATATGCACTGCACCACTGTCACTGGGCACTTAATGAGACCGTACCACATGTCACCTTTTTCAGTATTTCTTGTATTGAAGCCTTCTGATTACTTGTAAATATTGACTTAAGCTTAAATGTATAAAACAGAAGAGTCTTTTACAAAGCATATACTTGTAGGTGTTTTGCTTCAATTAGTGTTCCACAGTGATTTGATATGCGTTCCAATGCTATTTGATATGCGTTTCATGATTTAACCAATGTAAATGCTATACTTGTTATAATTATTTAATAGATATCAAGCAACTCTTCCAGGTTCTCTTTACTTTAACTTTTAATTAAATTTTTTTCAAAGCAATTAGGCTCTCCCCGACAGAACCATTGTAGCCTATTATATACATACCCAGGTTCTGAGGGACACAGGGTCACCCCATTGTTGCGATATTGTAGTCAGAGGTATGAGCAGGGCCACTGGAATTATGCAATTGTTTGGCTGCACCGACTTTCGCACATATATACATTTTCCGCATTAGCCACATAATTCATCATCTGCTGCCTAATCTGCAGATTTGAACAAAAAAAGTCATGTTTCTAGCTCAGACGGCTCAAACGTTACCAAAAATGCAGCAACAAGTGTTACAGTGTATTGGAAGGCCCTTTGCAAACCTAGAATGGTCACCTGCTAAATCTGGGTGTTAAATTGGTACTAATGGTGTACAAGCCACTCTTGCTTCCTTCTGCACCTCTTTCTGCACCTGTATTGCCTTTTTGTGCAGTTCTCTTGCCTCCTTCTGCACTTCACTTGCCTATTTCTGTAACTCTCTTGCCCCTTTGTGCCCCTCTCTTGCCTCTTTGTGCACCTCAATTGCTTCTTTCTACACTTCTCTTCCCTCTTTCTGCACCCCTCTTGCCTCTTTTTCCACCTCTGATGGTTCTTTCTGCACTGCTATGGCTTCTTCCTGCACCTCTGTTCCAAATGTCTGCATCCCTCTTGCCTTTTCCTGCACCCCTCTTTCCTCTTTCTACACCTCTCTTGCCTAAGTCTGTCCACCTGTTTCCTCTTTCTGCACCCCTTTTGCCTATTTCTGCAACTCTCTTGCATCTTTCTGCAGTTCTCTTGCCTCCTTCTGTACCTCACTTGCCTCTTTCTGCACCTCTGTTCGTTCTTTTGCACTGCCCTTGCTTCTTTCTGTACCTCTCTTGCAAATTTCTGCACCCCCTTGGCTCTTTCTGTACCCCTTTTACCTATCTTGCCTCTGTCTGCACCTCTGTTCCCTCTTCCTGTACCTCTTTTGTCTGTTTCCGCAACTCTCTTACCTCTTTCTGCAGTTCTCTTGCCTCCTTCTGCACTGCTCTTGCTTCTTTCTGCACTTCTCTTGCCCCTTTCTGCACCCCGTTGCTTCATTCTGCACTTCCCATGCTTCTTTCTACACCTGATTTTCTTTTTTCTACACCCCTGTTGCCACTTTCTGCATTCATCTTCCCTCTTTCTGTACCTTTCTTGCCTGTTTCTGCATCTCACTTGCCTCTTTCTGCACTTCTCTTGCTTCTTTCTACACCTCTGTTGCTTCTTTCAGCAATTCTCCTGACTCTTTCTGCACTTCTCTTGCCTGTTTCTGCATGTCTCTTGCCTGTTTCTACACCTCTCTTTCTGCACCTTACTTGTATCTTTCTGCGCCCCTGTTGCCTCTTTCTGCATCCCTCTTCCTTCTTCGTGCAACGCTCTAGCCTCTTTCTGTACCTCTCTTGCCTCTTTCTGCACTTCTCTTGCTCTTTCTGCACCTTTCATGCCTCTTTTAGAACCTGTTACTTCTTTCTGCACTTCTCTTACTTCTTTCTGTACCCCTCCTGCCTCTGTCTGTACCTCTCGTGCCTCTTTGTGCACCCCTCCTACCTTTTTCTGCACATCTCTTGTCTCTTTTTACACCTCTGTTGGTTTTTTCTGCACTGCTCCTGCTTCTTTCTGCACCTTACTTGCCTCTTTCTGCACTTCTGTTGCTTCTTTCTATACCTCTGTTGCTTCTTTCAGCAATTCTCTTGCCTCTTTCTGCATTTCTCTTTCTTCTTTCTGCACTCTTCCTGCTAATTTCTTTACCTCTCTTGCCTCTTTGTGCACCTCTCCTACCTCTTGCTGCATCCCTCTTGTGTCTTTTTGCACCTCTGTTGTTTCTTTCTGTGCTGCTCTTGCTTCTTTCTACACCTCTGTTGCTTCTTTCAGCAATTCTCTTGCCTCTTTCTGCACTTCTCTTGCTTCTTTCTACACATCTGTTGCTTCTTTCAGCAATTCTCTTGCCTCTTTCTGCACTTCTCTTGCTTCTTTCTACACATCTGTTGCTTCTTTCAGCAATTCTCTTGCCTCTTCACTTCTCTTCCTTTTTTCTGCACACATCCCGCCTCTTTCTGTAACTCTCTTGCCTCTTTGGCACCCCTTTTACCTTTTTCTGCACCCCTCTTGCCTCTTTTTGCACCTCTGTTCGTTCTTTCTGTAGTGCTCTTGCTTCTTTCTGCACCTCACTTGTCTCTTTCTGCACCTATCTTGCTTCTTTCTACACCTCTGTTGCTTCTTTCAGCAATTCTCTTGCCTCTTTCTGCACTTCTCTTCCTTCTTTTTGCACCCCTCTTGCTTCTTTTTGCACCTCTGTTGGTTCATTCTGCACTGCTCTAGCGTCTTTCTGAACCTCACTTGCCTCTTTCTGCACTTCTCTTGCTTCTTTCTACACCTCTGTTGCTTCTTTCAGCAATTCTCTTGCCTCTTTTTGCACTTATCTTGCTTGTTTCGGCACCTCATTTGCAAATTTCTGTATCCTTCTTGCCTCTTTCTGCACCCTCTTCCCGATTTCTCCACCTCTTTTGTTTCTTTCTGCACTTCTCTTGCTTCTTTCTGCACTGCTCTTGCTTCTGTCTGTACCTCTGTTGCAAATGTTTGTATCCTTCTTGCCTCTGTCTGTACCCCTGTTCCTTCTTTCTGCACCTTTCTTGCCTGTTTCTGCACCTCTTGCCTCTTTCGGCACCTCTGTTGCTTAATTCTGTTTTTGTCTTACCTCTTTCTGCACCTCTGACTTAGAGGTAGTTTCAATCCCCCTGCCCTATTATATACTAGGGCCTTACAGGTGGGGGCATGTCAATCACAGGGGTACCCAACCCATAGTGTACCCTAGTGTATGTAAATGTAAATTATAAATGCCAGCATTTGTAAAGCGCACAGCTACCTCCAGAGAGGTGTCCCGGCGCAAGCAGGCCCTCAGGAAGATTAATCAAGCTATTGCCCAGAGTCACATGGTGCTGGGCTATCCTGCCGCCGGAGCCGGGGATCGAACAGTAAACCCTGTGGTCCGGAGTCAGGCACCCTGGCCGCTGCGCCACACCTCTTCCAGTGTTTTCACTGTAATCTAAGTGTCTTTCAGGATAGCACTGGCTCCGGATCTGGTTAGTCAGAGTCAGTTACCACCAGTACCAGTCAGCAAAACGTTGGGGGCACATGATGACTTTGCAACAAGGCCTCTTTCTGCTCCTCTGTTGGTTCTTTCTGCATATCTCTTGCTTCTTTCTGTACCTTTCTTCGTCTTTCTGGACTTCTGTTGCCTCTTTCTGCATTTCTCGTGCTTCTTTCTGCGCATTTCTTCCTCTTTCTGCACATGTCCTACCTCTGTAGGAATAGTTAGAAATGAGTATTTAAAAAACCTTTGAAATTCACTGAAAAAACCATAGGTTTCAAGGACGTTATAGTTAGGAATTATCATTCAAAAAAACCTTTGAAATTCACTGAAAAAACCATAGGTTTCAGGGACGTTATAGTTAGAAATTAGCATTTAAAAACCTTCGAAATTCACCAAAAAAAACAGAGGTTTCAGGGATGTTATAGTTAGTTGGACATTTCCCTCATACAAAACCAGAGAAATTTGGCTGTTATAGTTAGTTGCGCTAACTATAACTCATGCCCCGCAATGCACTGCTGATGATGTCATATATTACTTCATTCATGTCTCAGTGGAGGGCTAGTACATCTCCACACACTACTATGCACACCCGTCATCCATGAGATTGTTTTGAGCAGAGAGCCACTCCCTCCCCACACTCTACTATGCACAACGGTCACCTGAGAGAGGGGTCTCAGCTGAGAGGCCAATCACTCTACACGTCCTACTACGCGCACCTGTCATCTGAGAAAGGGGTCTGACAGGAGAGGCCAAACTCTTATGACACTCCTTAGGGTTTGTGCCAACTACTCTTCATGAATAAACTTGCATTATGCTGAGTGTACAGTTTTCATGTAGATTGTATTTTTGTATTTAAATGAAATTCATCCAAACGTACAACTAAGAAGAGAAATCAAGTTCTGAGCAATGTCTTGTATATTTAAGCTTTATTATAAACGTGGTATTTGAAAGTCATCCTGCATCTTCCACTAGGTTTGTTAAATACAATTCTGTTTTGCAGCCAACACATGTTTCACCCTTCAGAATGCCTGTATAGCAGGGGCTTTGTTAAGGCTTGTTAGCAAAAACATTCTAAGGTTGTAGTCCTAGATGTGCCCTTGTATTGGTTTACTCGTGTTCGGTCCAAAGTGTCGGCAAAAGGTGCAACTATCTCTGAGGTCCATACTGTCTCGTCTTGTCACCAAGCATCAAAGCCAATTGATTTGTGTTCATTATGTTCCAAACAAGTTTTTTGCTTCTGCGGAAAACATTTCTTACAGGAGAATGATTCTACAGAGTAGATACTAACTTTTGTAAGCAGCCTTGACTTATTAGAGAGAATTGTGTCAGCATGACAATTTGTGCTTAACACAGAAGACCGTGTGCACCAGGTACTAACCAATTTACATGTGCTTATCTTGCTTCAGAAGATGGGCTATCTTTATAGTTTTCACCACAGTATGAATGGTGCAGGTAGTATGATCTTTAGTACATTTAAATCTTGGTTATTTTTAGCAAATAGTGTTTGTTTTTGACAACTGTTGCATAGAGTGTACCCTGTTCTTAATAGATTGTTTTTATTACTCTGCGGTTTGCAAACAGTGTGGTTTAGAATAAACTCTCTCCATAGAGTAAACACTGTTTTTCGGGTACCGAGTTCTCTACTTACATCATCTTCATTTCTCAATGTAGGTTCATTAGTGTCAGGGGTTTGATACAGATAAAAGCTGTCCATAGTAGGGCATTTGTTTTGGAACTGATATTCACTAGTTGTAGGAACTTGGTTTTCTGTCAATAGTTGTATACATATTGAACGCCATACTCAATGAGGGTTTCCCATTTAATCTGTGGTTGAATGTTAATGTGAACTGTGCTACCTGTAAAGTGTATGGTATAGGTCAGTGTTGCACATAATGCTTCTTTCTACACCTACATTGATGACACAAATTATATTTGTTATTATTCTCTGCTATTTTGTACTTACTGTAAGGCCTCTAATGCCATAGTAATTTATACAACAATATGCAGGAAACCTAAACTCGGATGATGTCATCAGCGATGTCATAAATTATGTCATTTGAGATGTCTTCAGTGAAGTCATAAATTATGTCATAGACCATGTCATGAGTGATGTGATATGTGAGGTCAAAAGCAGTGCATGGCAGGGGCACAAGTTATTGTTAATGAGGCTAAGTATAACTGGTGAATTTGTGTTTTTTTTGTAGTTTAAAACAATAATGTTGTCATTGACAAATTCACCTAACTATAACATTACTTTAACCTTTGGTTTTTTTCAGTGACTCAAGGTTACAAACATGGTCAAGGCACAAAGGAAAGACAAGCAGCATAAAGTTTTGTGGGCGCCATCTTAGAATGGTGTTATGGTACAAAGAAGCATAATTAAGACATAACATAACATCAACAAAATGCATTAAAAACAAATGCATATGTAAAAGAAATCAAATCCAAGTGAGTATGATGATTATGGCATAAAAGTTCAGGAATTACATCCTCGACTGCAACATAGATGTGGGTAGTCATGCTTCAGTGGGCAAATGTACATTATATTAAATAGCCTCCTATGATTTAGCTGGCACCATCTTGGAAGGGTGTCACATTCCAATGGAGGCATTGTTATAACATGATTGTATGCAACATAATGAAGCAAGAATAACAATATATCTATAACAATTTCATTGCACAAATAATCAAACTTAAGTGGGTAAAAATATTATGACAGGAATTACATCACTAATTGCACCCCAAAAGTGAGTAATCACGCCCCAGAGAACAGATACACATTTAATTGAATAACATGCTTAGCTCATACTGCTGTTAAGCCCAATGAAAGAGAGTAGTCATGCCCCAATGTGCAAATACACATTACATTGCTTAACAACTTATTGGAGTGGGTAGTCATGCCCACGTGGATAAATATACATGACATTGGGTAACATCCTTTGAACATATCAAACGGCTGTTAAACCCAATTGGCCGTAGTAAACTGTAAGGGAAAAAAGCACTCTGATAGTATAATTTGAGAGGAAGACACAGAATGCAGAGGAGATAGATAGACCTCACCCAAGTGGGTTCTGCATCGCATACTCCTTCCCTAGTGTACCCCACCAGCCATAAAGAGACTTCCTGTGTAAGACAGTCACCCCGTGAAGAAATAAGTGAAAGAAAGTGCAAATGTGAATAATTAAAATAAGAGTAAAAGTACGTCAATTATCAACACAAGGATTCCATAAGTGTCGGAAATGTCCTCAAATGAGAATCTAATACCAGCAGCACAGAAAAGTAGAGAGAGAATCTTTCTTGAAAACAGGAAAGGTCCAAATTCCATAGCCAGTAAAGGCATGTCATCTGAACATTTGTAAAGTCAACAGAGAGTGAGAGCAAACCACAACAATTCATGCAATATCATGCGGGGAAAGTCCAACCAAGTTGCATATTCATTTTGTTCTGTACACATATAGTGTCTACAGTATTCCTCATGATACTTAGATTGCCTGTATGCCTTAAAGAAATAATATTTGAAAGGTTTAGCTTGACTGACTCAACAGATATTAATAATACCAATAAGAGGGGTCTTATCTGTGCTTGGCGCCTACTTCTTGTGTGATGTCTGAAGGAAAGGGTAGGGAGCCCTCACTGCACGGCCGACCTAACTTTGCAGAGATTCCCTTCCTTTCCTCTTGTGAAATATGAGACAGGCAACACGGTTAGAGAACCCGGTAAAACCAGATCATCAAGTGCAGAAGATAGATGGGGGGAAGACGGGGGAAACAATCTGTGGGGAGTGGAAGACCAGAACAACTACCAGTTTCCTCAGTGTACTCTTAACTCTTCCTCAGTGTTCCAGCCCCCTGGCACTTTGGTCTTCAGATCTATTATACATTTAAATTCCAGTTGTTACAGGTTCAAGGTTCTATTCCTCCTCTGTGAGAATAGGGGACTTCGTCAATGATGTAATAGACCAAATTGCTCCTGTCACTATAGTGCATCTCACTGAAGTAGCAAGCTATTGGGTATTCTGAATCTTTTTTATCAATGACATGCATGTGCTCCAGAATCCTCTTCTTGGCCTGGTGGATGGTGCTCCCCACATATTTTTTTTTACAGCGGCACTCTAAAATGTAGACAACATATTGTGAACTACAGGTAAGAAATGTAATTTTTCTGGGTCTTGTGTGAGGGGGGATCTCAAATTCAGCTTTCCTGAAGCTGAATTTGCACGTCCTACATTTTTTGCATAGAAAAAAGCCTTGCAGATTGCCCACCCCAGGACTACTCTTATCAGTGATGCTACTGTGTACAAATGTGTCTCTAAGAGATCCAGCCTTCCTGCAAGTTACACTGGGTTTGTGATTCAGCAGTGATCTATGGTCATGTCAGTGCAAGAAGAGCATTCTGTAGCACATCTGTGCCATTGATAATAAAGATCTTTATTATCAATGGCATATATGTCACTCTAGAATGCTCTTCTTGCAATCAACACAAACAAGTGGAAAGCATTTTGAGTTGCAATGGGCACATCCTCACCTCTGATATGATCATAGGTCACACGCTGAATCACAGACCCAATGAAACTTATCTGCAAGGCTTATTCAATGCATAAAAATGTAAGGCATGCAAATTATTATTAACTCGTGCGATGCAGGTCATATTCTTATTTCTCGGGGGACGTGCCAAGGATGTCCTCTCTCTCCATTTCTTTTTACGTTTTTTATTGAGCCATTGGTCACGTTTTTTATTGAGCCATTGGTCATCCTTTAGCAAAAGGACTGTTCAATGTTATCTCCTGTTTTAGGCATGTGTAAGTTAAAACTTTTTGCAGACAATATCATTTTGTATCTGGAAGCTTTGAAAGCAAATTTTCAAAGAGCTCTTAAAAGGTTCAATGAGTTGTCTTCAATTGGGGGCTATAACATTAACCAGAATAAATCCAAAATCCTCTTATTTAATGCCTCAAGGATGGATCTCCCTACTATAATTAGGAATCAGTTTTCTCCAACTTGCCCTATCAGATTTCTTTTGCTTATGTAACTTCTAATATCCTAAATCTCTAGGAGTTAAATTATTCGGAAATTCTTGATGTAGAGTTAAGACACTATTAAAGAATTGGCATCTTCCACCGTTATCTATTATAGGCCGAGTTGCTTTAATCAAAATGTCGATACTACCCCTAATTTTATTTCTATTTGCCAATGTTCTGATCAAGATTAATAGGAGGTATTGTAATGATATTGATATCTTAATCAGGAAATGTGTATGAAAGCATAGCATCCACAGATTCAGCTATCCAATTAAGCAAAGAGCAGGGGAAGTTTGGCCTTACCAGATTTTTATTTACATTATCAAGCAGCCCTCATATATTCTCCATTCTTTTCCGATACTTTTTTGAAATGGTAAAAGAGTGAGGGTTTTAGCTCTTGTTTTTCCTAAAAATTTGTAAATGTTCCAGAAAAACGAGATATACATTTTTAAAAGAAATGATCTTGCGAAAAAATTAAATTGGCTTAAAATACGATATACTAGACTGCCAAAATTTTCTCTCACTGCAGGATTGTAAAAGTTTGGGGATGCATCTGTTGGAACATTTAATGAAGCTTTGGAAAATGAAAGGGTTTACTACATTATCGGATTTTAGAATAATCACTGCATAGAAGACCTGGGAACAGCTTGTGCTGCATGGGAACTAGAGTGTGTCTGTGGTATGGTTTAGTTTTGCGCAAATTTCAATATGTTTGAGGGATTATACCCCAGATATAGGAGGTTGTACTTTTTATCTGCTAAAACAATTATTTTAAACAATCTGTGAGGGCTAGGCAATTATTATAAGGCGTTACATCAGAGTATCGAGGAGAAAATAACATTGTAAAGTGTCTTCTGCAATAGGGTGTACTCTTTCTCTGACTCCGTGGTTAAGATATTTTGTTTATTAATTGGCAAGCCAAACTGACTAGGGTAAGACAACTGAAATACACTTATGCCAAAAGGAATAATCGTATGAGGAGATTTGAACAGTTGTTATGCTTTTTTTTCTGCTGAATGAGGATATGGGGGGTTGTCGTGGAGAGCTGATTGGGTTAAGCATTGGTACTTTAGGTTGTATGTTTGTACAAACCGTATGCTACTGCACTCTATTACAATATGCATGTATACACATGGAAAGATGTTTCTGTTTTCTAATCAGTATGTGTAAGATAGGGACTGTAGCACTTTGTGTTTTTTTGCTCTGAGCATGATTGCCATACTCTTTGGAATTAAGTAGCAGGAGCATTTGTTTGTTTGGGTATATTTTGGATAGTATTTGTACTATTGCCATCTATCTTCTTTTGTTCAAAATGTCTCTGCTGATTTTCGTACAATTATCGGGTGTGAATAAGTGATTAGATTTGTTGTTATTGTTATGGTAATTTATGTAATACTAGCAGCCCGTCCCGAAGTTGTCCGGGTATGAAGAGTTGAGTGGGTGACAGCTCGCCCTAGAGACGCTGCGCGTGTGGGAAAGTGCAGTCAGTTTCAAGGTTAGTGTGCCAGCAGGGCCGCTTAGTCGCGTCAGCCGCCGCTTGAGGCCGGCCCCAGCCCTGGTTGATGTTGTGCGCCGTGTGTAAATTTGTTTATGCAGAGAGTTGAGTGACAGCGCGCAGGAGACGCTGCAGTTATTGTCCCTGCAGGCACGCTCAGTGGTGTGTGCCCCCGCTTGAGGCCCGGCTCCAGCGGCGACCGTATTACAATGCGAATTAGGTGACCCTTGAAAGTTATTTCCCGGTATTATTATTTTTTTAGGACCCACATGGCGTGAAGGCAGGAACGTAACGGCAATTTAGTAAAGCACCGACGGCATTCGGCCCCAGTCTGTTTGACACGCACCCAGCACAAGGCACACACTGCATTCGGCCCCAGTATGTGTGACACGCCCCCAGCACAACGTGCAGGCCCACAAGTGAGTAGAGGGAATGGTTACTTACCAGGCCTCCAGCTGAACGCAGACGCCCATTGAATGCACACGCCCAAGTGCGCAATTGGCATCATAATTTAGAAATGTGGCGCGATTGGTGTCGGCCGATTGCCGCGCCCATTGGGCACGGCCCTTGCTCCCGTGCAATTCCGCAATTGCCGCGGCCATTGTCGTTTGTCTTGCCCCTTGCTCCCGCGCAATTGCGCAATTGCCGCGGCCATTGTCGTTTGTCACGCCCCCAGCACACGCCCCCAGCCTTTGTCACGCCCCCAGCACAACGCACACGTTTAAGGAACGCTTTTTTTTGTTATCATGCCGCGCCCCGCCCACACACATGCCCACAAGGTACTACTTTGCTGGCAAGGTTCTTTTACCTTTCAAATTTATATGGTGGCCATCTGTATAGCCTATGTCCTTCCGCTGCAACTGCCCTTTCCAATGCTGTATTGGGTGTTGTGATTGGTGCTGTGGTTACTGAGATTACCCACCTCAAAGGTTAGGGCTCTTTCTTTATAATATTAGTATAGATTTATATGTTTTAAATCGATATGTATACTGGTTGCATTGTGATTGTGTTGAAACGTTGGAAATACGGTATTTACAGAAATAAGAAATGTTGGTGTGTATGGATGACGTGTTTGCTTAAGGGTTGGTGCATGTTTGGATGTGTTATGGTACAAGTGAAATTGTTGCTTTGTATGCGGAATCGAATGAGTTTGATGGTTGATTGATGCCTGTGTAGATTGCTAATCTGCGTAGAGATAGACAACCATGAGTGGTGGATCGATTTATGGGTCTATGGTCTGAGATGTTTGCATATAGTGACTGAAGTTTGGAAATGGGTAGATTTACATGGACCGTTCAGTTTGTCATGATTGGGTCAGGGTGAGATCTGCAATGCAGAGGGGACTGTAACTAGCATTTGTGGGTGGGTTGTATTATTGTCTGTATAAGAACTAGGGCAATTCTGAGGCAACTATGTACTGTCACTCCCTGTGCAAGTTTACACTGGACCCTTAGGTCGCCCAGTCATCAGAGAGCTCATGCAACCGACAGTCATGGTCATATGACCCATTATACTTGTAAAAAGGCAAAGTTCTAATAGTGGAGTCTGAAGGATTAGTAGGAATGGAAAAACAGCTACTTAAAAGAAAGGGGCAGGGCTCGCCCTAGAGGCTTTATTTGATAGATAGAAGTTTGACGTGCAGCTGTTAAGGATTTGTGTGACACATTTGCTAAATTCTCAGCCTAGCCCAAATAGATAGATAAATAAAACAATAGGAGAGGACTAGGAGGTAGAATGAGTATAAAAGTGAGGGACTTAGTCAATCCAGGGTGGGCCAAGGGGAGAGATGGGCATATCATAACAGAATTCCTTTCTTTTCCCCTGTCATTGTAAATGCATTCTTAGCGGGAAAACTCAGAGGGAAGGGCCAGGAGGGGCTGGTCATCGAAGGAGACTTGCATGTCCTAATAACCTTCCTTTGTTTTCCTAAATGGGAATATTCGTGTTTTGGTATGCCACCGCATTTAGGGCCAGATGTAGGTAGCCAAATACCGGTCGGTAACGGACGATTTCGGCCGTTACCGACCGGTATTTGGCTTTTGAGATGTAGGTGGGTCGGGATTTACAGAATCGGTATATTTACCGATTCGGTAAATTTACCACTTTGGTATTTTTCCGAATCGGTAAATATACCGATTCTGTAAATCCATATGTAGGTGGCACAGTTTGCAGTGCCACAGGCCCTTAGGATTTCTTATTTTACCACCCAATCCTATTGGGTGGTAAAATACCGAATTCCAGTGTACATGCACATCTGTGCATGTACACCTATGCCATGTGACACACAGACATGCCCTTAGGGCATGTATGTGTGCCACATGGCACACAAGCCTGCATTTGGGGCGCTACAGGGTTTCAAAGTGACACCCCGTTCCCCCTGCCAGGATTCGGTATTTACCGATTCTGTAAATACCAAATCTGTATTTCCCATTGATTCCTATGGGCTTCAAGGCCCATAGGAATCAATGGGAAATACAGATTCGGTATTTACAGAATCGGTAAATACCGACTCTTACAGAATCGGTAATTTTTTACGTACATCTGCCTCCTTCCAATTTACCGACTCTTAAATACCGATTCGGTATGAGTCGGTATTTAAGAGTCGGTAAATCGGAATTACCTACATCTGGCCCTAAGTTTTGATTTTAAAGCGAATGAGAAGTAACTTATTGACTGTGGTCTTTATTGTATTAACAGTCAAACACTCATTATTTTTTTGGGAAAGGTTTCAACAAGAGCCATTGGGTTTAGCCAAGGCTTTAGAGTGATCGTCCCTTGACACGCAGAACCCTGTTGCATTAACCAAATCCTCGGTCCGTTTGTGTCTGTCTCGGATCAATTATGATAGTAATGGGTGTTCTAGCTGCTACAAAGAGTCTATGGCACTAACGTCCAACAGAACTTGATCATCTAAATTGACATAATATTCTTCCTGTGGTGACTTTGATAGTAGTGCAGTATCTTGGTAAAACATCCTCAAAGATTAGCACAGGGACATACATATGACTCATCTTGCCTCGTAAAGATTTGAACTAACTAGTAAATCCCTTCATATTACTGCGTTAAAGAGAGAGCTCAATGATCATCTATGGTAAATTCCATATTACCTTCCTTCAAGGGCTCTGAAACTTTTGTAAAATGATACACAGGTGTAGGAAAGTGCCCCTTTTTGTCATGGTCATCCCCACTTTTTGCCACGTTTTTCAAATGAGGTTGACTGGGTCCCTGCTAACCAGGCCCCAACAGTGCCAGTGCTCTTTCCCTAAAACAAGGTAATATGATCTAACTTTAACACAGTTGGCACACACTTTAGCAACCCTGTAAGTCCCTAGTTAGTGGTACCCCTGGGGCATGGGTACTAAAGAGGGTCCCATAGGGATGCAGCATATAAATTGAATGGAGGCTGCCATTGCAGACTGAGTGTTATGGTGCAAACCATGAGTGAAAACACGACATAACACAGTCACTGTGTGCCATGCCAAACTCACTGCATGTAATATATATATGTAACCCCTACAGCTCGCCTTGTAGCCTGCATGCAGTTTACAGCATAGCCTAATAGCAATGACGATGAAGATACAGCCAGAAAACATCAACAAGCCACAGGCCAGCACCAATAAATGAAAAAAAGACCAAAAAAAGCTGACTTACCTCCTCCTGGTGCTTGCCAGAGCCAGCACCTTCACCCATGCAGCCAGTGTAATCAACCAGTGTAGTCAACCAGTGTAGTCGCACTTGCCATAGCACAACACAGGTGGCAAATCAGAGGGTAAACAGCCCTCAATTTCAGGTACAAGGAGCCACAAGATGTGAGGAACAAGGTGTGAGGCACTCTATGGTACTGGGTTAATGTTAGGATAGTGTGCTGCTTCGAACCACTATCTAACCACAACCACCGCTGCCCTGCCGTACACTCATATCCACTCACCTCTGCAGGTGAATCGGGCACAGTGATGGGGCAAGAGACAAGCAGACAATGGGTAATAGTTCTCACATCCCAAAGTTCATGGAGAGTTCAATAAAATTATGGCAGAGCAGTGGTATTAAGATGTTCCGGTCAGCAACCTGAAACTGACTGTAATTATCCAGCAACTCTAGGTGTTTCTCTCCCCTCTCCAGACACTGTTTCTGTCTTGTCCCTCCGCTCTGTGCGACCCAGCTTTCCTGGCTTCCTGTTTCACATACCATGTAGGCAGACACAAGCATTGGGAGGTCTGATCCATCTCGCTGCTAAGTTTGGAGTTGCCAGGACCCTCACTAGCCGCTCTACACCAAAACCCATGATACCGGAGGCAGTTGCAATCACCAAGGCTTGTTTATGTTCAGTCGAAACCCCACCACCATCAAAACTTACCTGCACATCAAGGGACTTCGAGAGAGACTAGCTTCAAACCGAGAGTGGACCTGCTGTGTTTATTTTCCCTCTTCTGTAGGTACCCCAAGAACTGTGAGAGCCTCTAACTCACCAACCCAACAGATAAAACACCTCTGCACCCAAACTCTCCAGCCCGGGCTCACATAAACCTACGGTGTCTCTGTGGTCCTTAGACCTTCAAGAGCCAACTCCCTGTTTGGATTTTTGCCAAACTGGTCCCCCAGACCTCCATGCAAGTTTTTCTTACAGGTACTTTTCCCCATTGACCGTAGCGTTCAGGGCTACCAGCGCTTAAAGCACCCCAACACCCCAGGACAGGTAAGCATGAACTGTTAGTGCTTTTTTGGACCTTGGCCCTAACTTACCTTAAGTCCAGAAGAACAGTTCTGTAAGTCATCTATAAGTGTATCAATGCAGTGAAAATCTGTGTTATTTTTCAAAATTGGTCCTAAGTTTTTTCTCGAGTGTTTGTCTCATTTATTGACTCTATGTGTACAACAAATGCTTAACACTGCCCTCTGATAAGCCTAAATTGCTCACACACACTACCACAAAGAGAGCATTTGGGATTAATAATTAAGCCCTACAAATCAATAACGGTTGTCTGGACTTTCTACACAGTGTACCTCATTTTGGTGCACTACATAAACAGCCAGCTTCCAACATTGGTGGATCAGCGGTGGGGTAAAGACTTTGCTTTTGCTGGTACCACCTGGTCAATAGGGGTTTCCACGAAGAAACTCACAATCAACTTTAGTTTAGATTTTTCCAAATTTTGTAATCTGAACTGATATGGCCTTGTGTGACGTCCCCAGTCCTTTTTCATTAGTTATTTAAAATTACTAGATAGTTAGGCCTTAAAAGTCTGTTTAGAATGTTTTTCAATATTCTAAAAGTGTCCCACTTTTACTAGAAAATGACTTCCACAGGGGTTACGGTTCAAGAACTCAACCTGACCCCTTATCTTCAGCTAAATTTCAAGCAGTTAAGTAAGGTTCGTCTATAAAAACTATAGCATTAAAACTGGCTCACATCCTACCAAGGTCAAGCACCAGAAGCTCTTTGCAGAGTATGATTTAGCCAATACAACAGAAGACACTGACAATCCTGACTGAATGGATTTGGGCACTGAGCATGAGGATGATCCTCCTGAATTAACTTTAGAAGGTGATCTGGTGGCTACACACATCTACCTAAAAACCATACCTGCAGTGCTTTCATCTAAAAGGCAACTCAGGCTCCAGAGAACGGCTAGAGGATGAAGAGATTACTCTTGAGAGATTAGCCAGAAGGCCAGCCCTTGAGGCCAAAATCCTAGCCATAGAAAGAGAAAGGGCTGAGCTGGACCTAGCACCCATCAATGGTGGCTGCAAAGTAAATAGGGAGAAGGAAACTTTTGATCCCAAAGGGATTGTCCCTAAGTATGTTGAGGGAAATGGCATTACCAAATGGTTCACTGCCTTTGAGAGGGTTAAAGCAGGGATACTGGGGCTCTCTACTTTGGGAGCTGTTCTCAGGAAAGTGCAGGGATAGACAACTGACTTTAGATGAGGCAGATGCTGAGTATAATGACTTCATAAAGAATACCCTGATTGGGGGCTTTGCATTCATCACTGAGGAGTACAGGATTAAGTTCAGGGAGACTCACAAAACCTCGAGTAAATCCTGGGTAGATTTTGTTGGCTTCTCAGTCAAAACACTAGGTGGGTGGTTGAAACGAAGTAAGGGGCAAGATTAGAGATGGGCTTTACAATTTGCTAATGAAAGAGCATCTGTTAAGTAATTGTACCTCAGAAAATCCACATCAGTACCTAATGGATCTCGGGTTGGTTTCTACCTAAGAGCTGGGGAAGAAGGCTGACCATTGTGTCAAAGCAAGGGTGTCCAGGAAGGCCCAAGGAGGAGGCGACCAAAAGAAAGGACTTGCTAATGACCCCCAAAGGAAAGATGTAAGACACAAAGTGGGGAAACCCAAAGGGTCTTTTAAAGGCCCCCAAAAACCTGTTCAGGAGGGTGGGCCGAGAGGCACTTCCCATTCAAAGGATAGGTACCATGGTAAAAACTGGGATCTCAAAAAGGCTTGGTGTCTTAACTGTAAAGCAAATGGACACCGAACTGGGGACTCTCCCTGTCCCAAAAAGGCCCCCAGTAGTGCCGCACCCTCAGAAGTTGCGAGTTAGCAGAAGGGATCCTTGGTGTGCTCTCACCAGGTCAGAGAGCACACTGAAGCTATTTTAGTCTCTGAATGGAGTTGGATATAGTTTCCCTAGCTGTCTGGCCCAGCAAGGGAGAGAAGTACAGATAAAGGCCACACAAAAATGGGGTAGAAGTAGAAACGCTGAAGAATACAAATGTAGGTGTCACTATGGTGACTGAAAAACTGATATCCCCAGAGCAGTACATAACTGGACAAACATATCCAGTTATCATGCAGATACCATTCTTAAGGTCAATCCCATGGCTATATTGACCTTAGAGTGGGAAGGGGTTACTGGCCAAAAGAAGGTGGTCATGTCCTCTGCCATCCCTGTGGAATGTCTGCTAGGGAATAATCGGGAGATCTCAGCATGGGCTAAGGTAGAGATGATACCCCATGCAGCCATGCTGGGAATACCTGCATGGGTGTGCATGACAACTAGAGCACACTGAAAAGCCCAGGGTGGAAAGAGGAGGTGGAGCCTAAAATAATGAACCAATCCTCCAAGAGAAAAGGCAAGAAGTCTGGGAAACTAGCTTCTACAGAGATAAAAGCTCAGCCCCCCTCTCCTCAGGGAGGAGACAGCAAGCTTCTAACCAGGAAAAGGGAGATGTTGGTGGCTCCCACAGTACCTACTGGGAGGAAGGACTCCTGTATAATGAGGCCAAATAACCCAAACCTGGTTCCACTAGGATAGTGCTAGTGCCTCAGCAGTACAGATAGTTCTTACTCTGTCTAGCGCATTACATCCCCCAGCTGGGCATCTTGGATAGACAAAGACTAGGAGTAGGTTAGTCACCCAAGTCTACTGGCCAGGTATGTCTCAGAAAGTAAAGAAGTTGCCAGTGGCAATACAGGTAGTTGTCCAAGGCACCCTTACTTCCCCTACCAGTGGCTGAGGTTCCCTTTGAGAGGGTAGTAATTGACATTGCTGGCCCCTCTAAACAACCTCAGGAGCAAATTCATACTGGTAGTCGTGGATCATGCCACCAGGTATCCTGAAGCAACTCCACATAGGACTGTAGCTGCTCAGTACAGTGTTCTGTTGACCCCTTGGCCTAAAGAGGTGGCAATACCCCAGCAAGAGGTACTTGTGCTCCAGGAGGTCATATCCCTCTCCCTGCCAGGTTCAGAGACCCCAGTGCCCCCAGGAACCACCCTGCGCCAATACCCGAGGTACCAGAGCCAGTTTCAAGCACTAAGAATTGTTTGTGTTTCGGACTTGTTCCGGACTGGACATCGCCATCGCCATCCAAAATGCCTACAAAATCACCCACAAGGATCGCACCAACTGACCAGGAGGAGGTAGCGCCATCGTCCACAAGAACACCCTCCGACTGACCACACACTCAAACGACTCAATGATAACCATGGAACACCTCCACTTCCAGATCCAGACAAACCCCAAAACCTCCCTCTGCTGTATGTACCCTCATCTAGAGGCCCCACCAGCTACCACCCACCCTTCACCAACGCCTTTATAGACCTAATCGCACCCCAGTCTCTCGCATCCACCGAGAACATTCTATTCAGAGACCTCAACTTTCACCTGGACAACCCCAGTGACCAGAACACTGCCTCCCTACTGGAGAACTTCGGCAACATGAGAGTCAAGCAGCTAGCGACAGCACCTGCTCACATAGCTGGACACATGCTCGACCCGTTGTCTCCGCCAGCTGGAACATCACCTACAGCCACACCACTGAACTCCTTGGACCAACCACCACCTACATCGCGCCTTCTGTAGGAAGCTGGGTTTCTGTTGCAGTAAATCCCCCACTTTTTTCCATACTACTGATGCACTTTGACTTGATGTGCCCTGGGTCTCTGCCAATCAGGTTCCTAGGGCCTGTGTTCTGTCCCAAAACTGTACCTATTTCCCCCACTCGGCACCTCGCTGGCCACATGACAGTCCCTTGTAAAAGGTACCATGGGTACCAAGGGCACTGTGACCAGGGAAGGCCTCTAAGAGCTGCAGAACTTATTGTGCCACCCTCAGGGGTCCTGCACCTTTACACACACACACACTGTCATTGCAGGCAGCATGTTTTGGT
The DNA here is from genome assembly GCF_964261635.1 of Lissotriton helveticus. NCBI lineage: Eukaryota > Metazoa > Chordata > Amphibia > Caudata > Salamandridae > Lissotriton > Lissotriton helveticus. The sequence goes on from NC_136070.1 coordinate 630,418,084, forward strand.
GCAGAACAAAGTGAAGAGTGAACATGGCACACTGTGTGCCATGTCTACAACCCACTGCCCTGGTATAGGTCAGCCACCCCTATAGCTGGGTGCACTATACCAGTGGTGAAAGTACAGGTGCATGAGCCCAGTACCCCTACAGTGTCTAGACCAATTCTTAGACACTGTAAGTGCAGTAATGCCCTTAAGAGTATATGGTGCTGAAGATTGGGGGCGTGGCCAAGCAGCATGGCCGACAGGACGTGAGCTCCCTTAGCTCCCGGCCAGCCAGCTCATAAATCCTGTTAAATAATTAATCCTGGGGTGCTTGGACAGTATATTTCGGTGCCCGATGTCCTGTTTGCTGTGAGGGCCCACTGAGATCCCGTGGGGACCTGCGGAAGCCCGTCGCCTGTGGGATAAGAGCTGGGCTGTGCTCCACTGGCGGTGTGATCCACGTGAGCCCGGGGATGCGGCCTGGGAACACCCGGGCCGGGACCCCTCACGCCCGCTTGGAGTGAACGCGGGACCTTGCCTGCGACACACGCCGAACTGCGGAGCCGCATACAGCAGGGGAGAACATCGACTGCACCGGGGGCTCTGCCGGCGCCCCGGAGGGCGAGAGACACCGATGCGAGCTCCCGGACCCCGGACCCTCTCGTGGTTGCACCGTACCGGGGGCCCAAGGAGGGAGCGCCCCGAACACACACCCGGTTGATGCGGACGCGGAGGGCTCCCGGCGGCTCCTTAGGGTGCCTGGCAGAGGTGAGCGAGGGTGCCGCTCGGTGGCGGGAGACAGCCGCCCCCTGAAGTCAAGGGCTCTGCTCTACGCGAGCCCGGTGCTGCGGCCTGGTCGGGGCCTACCTGCCGGGACCCCGTGCGGCCCTGAGATCCGCGGAGGGACCCTGATCGCCTCTGCCCTGCCAGAGCGGGACCCGCATGCAGTGACTGGTGGCGATATATTCTGCGCCTGCTGACTCGGTGAGCCCGAGGAGCCTAGCTGTGGTGGACCTGGGTGCCCTTCGCGCAGGACGTGGCCCTTCACTGGAATCCCGGGCGCGGCCCTGTGCGAGCCCGGTGCTGCGGCCTGGTTGAAGCCTGACTGCCGGGGCCTCTGTAGCGGAATCCTGGTTGCTCCGCGGGGCTTGTGACCTGACCGGGGGCGCTCCGCCCCGTGTGGCGGGTGGCGCTGCTGCCTAGCTGCGGAATCGGGGCAGACGGAGACCTGACATCGGCCGGGTGCGGGCCCGGACCTTGGGCACTTGAAGCCCTCAGGACTGCACTGGCGGAGACGGGGGGTCCCCTCTGACGTCGGCCGCCCTGACATCCCGAGGTCCCCGGTGTGTGAGGAGGAGCGGCCTGTGTTGCGGCGGACGCAGCTGCACGGGGTGAGTCGGCCCGGGGGCCCGAGCTGTCGCCTGCTCCTGGGAGCTTCCCGCTCTGCGCCCCAGCCCCGTGGGCTCCCCACTGCAACTGCTCTGTGCGATGACTGGAGCGAGACACCGGGAGGAGGGTGTGCTCCGAGACCTAGACTCTGCTCCCTGAGCCTTCTGGGGTCTTCCTGCATAACGGACCCTAGCATGAAGGACCCTTGCCGCTAGCCTTCACCCAGCGTGCCCCTGTCGACCACCACGGACCGGGGTCCGCTGCAGCTGCTCGGCGTCCAGGGGATCCTATCCGAGGCGTTGTGGCGTTCTCCTGTGGCAGACTCTGCGCTCCTGAACAAGCGGTGTGGGGACTCTGTACGTGATCCTGCTGTGTGCACCAATACCGGGGGAGTTCAGGTGAGCCGTGTGATAAACTGTGTTTGATTGCCCCCTTGGGAGTCGGCCCAGCACTATCTGGAGATGCGTAAAGACAGGATGGCCAGGGCATCCCAGTCCAACACCATCACCCAGTATGCCACCCAGCGGCACCAGTCGCAGCGCATCACGCAACAAACTGGCCCTGAGGAAGAAGACGGGGCCCCCGGCGGCGCTGGCGAACCCTCCAGGGCGGAACTACTTAAGGCGATCCAGGGATCCCACGGCGCTTTGGAGAGACAGATAGAGACCGTCTCCATTGACGTGAACCTCCTGAGAGTGGACCTTCGTAAGGTGACCGACAAAGTCACGGCGGCGGAGGGCAACATAATCCAACTACAGGAGGAAAGTGTCGACCCTCAGGCAGACGGTATCGAGACTCTCGGCTACCACGGGGGAGCTGGAACGCAGGGCAGAGGATGCTGAAGGGCGTGCACGCCGTAGCAACATACGAGTGATTGGCATTCCAGAGCGCGCAGAGTCGGGGAACGCCGAACGATTCCTGGAACATTGGATCCGCACCACGCTTTGTCCTACGGGCCTGTCAGAGGTGTTTGTAATAGAGCGGGCTCATAGAGCATTGGTCCCCCCGCCCAAGCCCGGTGCTCCACCGCGGGCCCTTATCGCCAAAATCTTGAACTATCGAGACAGGGACTGCATTCTGAGAGCTGCGAGGGAAACGGCGGATCTTACCTTTGAGAATTTCAAAGTCTCGGTATACCCTGATTATACCCAACAAGTTCAGGAACAACGGAAATCTTTTGTGGCGGTTAAGCAGAGGAATGAATCGCCAGTATATGCTCCTCTACCCTGCCAAACTTAAGGTCATCTCCCAAGGCAAGGCTCACTTTTTCGAGAATCCTGAAGAAGTATGGGAATGGCTGGAGATCAGAGGTGACGCCCTCCCCCCCGGGGAGCGCGGGGGATCCAGGAAGATCTGGGGAACTCACCGTTCACGGAACCGGGGCACTAGACGCCGGCGCCCGACGGACGATCCTGAGTTTGAAGGCCCACGCAGGGTCATGGTGGGTGATGATGGTGCCCTCCGAATGGAATCCAATGACCCTGGTGATCCCCCGGACCACAGCCGCTTTCCTCCCCGTGATGAACTGCTGGTCCCAGACACTTTGCCGATTCCTGTTGACGCACTTCCACCTACCGTAGACACGATCCCGGAGACAGCGGGGAGCTCTTTGCCCCTTGCTGAGTCCCGAACATGCGAGGCGCTCTGCTGTTGCTCCTGAGGTGGTGACAATTGGCTAAATATTTGGGTCCATTTATTGCTGGTACAGTTGGTAGTCTCTGTTTGATTCACATTGTCCTGAATGTAAAGTGGTTATCAGGGCGGGCGTTTGATCCTCCGGATGTGAATGTACCTGCTTTTGGGTCCAAGCCCAATGTGATTATCGTTCTTATTGCTGGTGGTGCTGGGAGTTAAAATGGGGGGGGGTTTCCTGTTTGTTTTTCTTCCCCTCCTTTTTTTGGTTTCCACTCCTACAGTTGGGCTGCTTTTGCCCTTTGGTTACTCGGGGATGCTGTGTACGTCCTGGCACCAGCGGGGGAAGGGCATATTAGCATGGGTTCTTGTTGTTATGGTAATATTGCTCGTGGGTGGGGGGAGGTGTGGGTTGCGAGGGGTTCTGTTTAAGGGAAATGTTCTAGGCATCAAATGTATATCAGTTCGGGCACAGCGGTGGAGGGTCACAGTATGTAGAGCTACCGGCCCGATTGGGCCTTCTTACCGATCATGACGCACAAATTCTTAAGCTGGAATGTGAGGGGACTAGGCACTTGTACCAAGAGACACAGGGTTCTCTCCTTTCTACGACGACACGGTATTTCTATAGCATGCCTACAAGAGACCCATCTGGACGAGGACGGAGCCCAAAAGTTGGGGAAAAAGTGGAGAGGCCAGATCTTTCATTCCTCATTCTCTACATACGCCAGAGGGGTGCTGATTTGGGTGGCCCCGGGGGTCCCACTGGCTGTCCAATATGTTGAGGCGGATATCCATGGCAGGTATTTGCTCCTACGGGTGAAGTTGGATGGGAGGGACCTCACAATCTTAAACTCGTATGCACCTAATGTGGACGACCCTGACTTTTTTCTGCACTTACAGGAGGTCCTTATCTCGGATCTGGAGGCCCCTCTGCTCTGGTTCGGGGATTTTAATTGTATATTGGACCCTACTTTAGACAGATTCCCACCCCGTTCAGGCACGAAACCACGCATGACGGTACGACTCCAACAGGTGATGCAGAACCTAGGGCTTAGTGATGGGTGGCGCTTGAGTAACCCCACTCAGAGACTGTTTACATGCTTCTCCCCCACCCACAACACACACAGCCGACTGGACAGGGTTTTGGCTGCGAATATTGATGCTTCTCTTTCCCTGACGGTTACTCATCAGGCCCGTTTTTTGTTCGACCACTCTCCCGTCACATGTGTTGCCCAATGGGACAATGCCCCCCCCCCGTCCTCGTACCTGGAGGATGTCGGCGGACCTCTTGCGGGACCAGGTGGGGAGGGACCATGTGAAGTCCGCCCTGGCCACCTACTTAGACCTGAACTGGGAGGAGGGAGATCTTTCCTACTCTACCAAATGGGAGGCCTTAAAGGCGGTCATACGGGGCGAATGCATGGGTCTTACATTCGGAGTCCGAAAACAGTTGCTTAGAGATTTACACGTGGCGGAAGCAGACCTTCTGCGCCACCAAACCGTGACACATCCTGAGGATCAGGGGCAAGAGCTGGAACAATTGGCACGGCGGGGAGGAACAGATGGTCCTAGTGTCGATTGACCTCGCCAAAGCTTTCGACACCGTTGATTGGGGGTACCTCCTGGAGTTCTTCCGGATGGTGGGATTGGGTCCAGCCTTCTGTCGCTGGATCCGTATACTGTATACAGCCCCTCGGGCCAGAGTACGGCTCGGGGCAGCACGATCGGAGGAATGGCCCTTGGGGAGGGGGACGCGGCAGGGGTGTCCCCTCTCGCCGCTCCTCTTTGCCCTAGCAATCGAGCCCTTAGCGGTCCACCTGCGGGCAGAAATGGCACAATGGCGCATTACAGTGGGCGACACGTGTCATGTAATCTCCTTATATGCGGACGACGCCCTCTTCTATTTAATGGCACCACGTGAGTCGCTGCCCGTCCTGATCGGGAACCTGGACCGCTTTGGAGCGGCCTCGGGATTGAGAGTCAACTACGGCAGGCTGCGATGAGGGACCGCCCCCGGACCTGCCGCTCCTGGGACTGCGATGGGAGCAGGATGCGTTCCGCTACCTTGGGATCCACGTAGCCCCGACAGATACACAACTGTTGGCCCGCAATATTGACCAGGTTCTTCACTCCTTACAACAGTCCGTGACCTTCTGGAACTCTCTGCCTCTCTCCCTTATGGGACGGCTGGCCATCGCGAAGATGGTGATGCTCCCTAGGACACTATATGTCCTTCAGAACTCCCTGTGCCCGCTCCCCCCACGTGTCTTCCGTGTGCTCAACACCTTGCTCACTTCCTTACTCTGGGCAGGGCGACGTAGTCAAGTAGTCCTTCACACTGTTGTCCGCAGCTGGGAGGAGGGAGGCCTGGAAGCCCCAAGATTTGACCTTTACTACTATGCGGCGCAACTGTTGCCAGCTGCTCGATGGTTTGCGGACGTCGACAACTGGGAAACGGGCCTTCTAGCCGGGAGGGCTGATGGACGAGCCTTAAAAGTGGCACTGATGAGAGGGCGAGGAGCGGACGAGGCCTTACCCTACATCGTCCGCCACACGGCATCAATCTGGCAGCGGTTTGTGGAGAGAATATTGAAACGGGCACCCTTTCACAGGGAGTTACCGGTCTGGACTCTGGCCCCTATCGTTGCTATGGAGGAGCACATGTTCTTCAGGGACCGGAGACTGGGAGGCTGTGAAACCCTGGCGGACCTCTACCCTGCTGAACTGTTCCTGACCTTCGAACAGGCTTTGGAGGCTTTCGACTTGGGGGAGGGACAGTATTTGCACTATCGGGGCCTGCAGGAGGTGGCGAGGGCGGCCTGGCCCCAATTCCCTGAGGCGCCCCCGGTATCCCATACCCTGAACATCCTTCTTTTGTGTGGGAGACGGCGCAGGCTAATTTCATTGCTATATTCGGCCATGAGACAAGATTCGGCCCCGCCGAACCCCCCCTCGTGGGTAGCTTGGGAGGAGGATCTTGGCTTTCCTTTAGACCCCAGTCAGCGCAAACGTATAGGGGGCCTTACCCGCAAAGTGTCCTGTAATGCCAGATTCAAACTAACACACTTTAATTTCATGCATTGCACCTATTTGACCCCGCTTTCCTTGAGGCGCATTTCAGAGGATAGGGTAGATAACTGTCCCAGATGTGGTGTAGAAGGAGCGGGATTCTTACACCTGGCGTGGAACTGCCCCCTGGTCAATAGTTTCTGGGTGGGGGTGGTGGACCGCATCCACACCACGACCGGCCATCAGATTGAACTGACTCCGCTCCACTGCTTGTTGGCCCTGGTACCTAAGCCTCGGAAGAGGAACCTTTCTTATAAACTGTTGCAATTAATGTTAGTATTGGCAAGACGTAGAGTAGCGATAACCTGGATGGGGCGGAGGGCCCCTGAGATATCAGCCTGGCTTAGAGACGTCAAGGAGTGGTCTCTGGCAGAGGAGACGCATATGCAGAACGCACGCAGAGATGCAAAATTGCAGGAGGATTTGCTTGCGTGGAGACTCATGTGTACCTCAGAATTACACCACAGTGATTCAGACGGCACGAGTGCTGAACTCTTTTCATCAGGAGGGTTGGGATCCGATGGGGAAGGGGAGGGGACCGGGGAAATTGAAGCTGTCCAAGACTAGTCCTATGCTTCTCCCTCAAATGCATTTCATGTTATGATTGTCAAAATCTCCATTTTTCAGTTGCTTATGAATACGGCCTAAACTGTGATTACACTGCCTACGGGTGCCATAATGAGATGGTCGAACTGTATGCATGCCCTACATGACTGATGCCAATGTTGGGGGGATTGTTTATTCTTCTTCTTGTTGAAAAACCAAAAATAAAGTTTATAAAAAAAAAAAGAAAAGAGTATATGGTGCTGGAAGTTTTTCATTACGAACTCCACAGCACCATTAAGGCTTTACTGAAAATTGGGAAGTTTGGTATCAAACTTCTCAGCACATTAAACCCACACTGCTGCCAGTGTGGGATTTAATGAAAAATGCGCTCAGCGGGCATCTTAGAGATGCCCCTTGAAAAAAATACCAATCTCTGGTGGGTTCCCTCACTGGTACACACCAGCCTGCCACCACGAGACATGTTTCTGGACCCCATAGAGTGGGAGCCTTCGCTTCCTGAGCCCAGAAATAAAGCCTTTCCTGGGTGGAGGTGGTCACACCTTCCCAAGGCCAGGAAGAGCCATCTGTGGCAGGGGAACTTCAAATACCTTGCTGCCTTTGTAATGCGACCCCCAGTCTCTGCTAATATCAGGAGCAGGCCCTCTTCCTGTCTCCCCTCCTTTTCAGCGGGAAGACAGGTGGGAAAAACTAGCACAACCCAGAAGGTGTGCCCACCACTGCCAACCCTATCCCTCAGGTGGGGGAGGCGTGCTGAAGTCCACTCTTCAGTGCCCGCTATCTTGCAGATGGCAGGCACTCTCTAATCATGATTAGGGTTTGTGCGCACTCCCCCACGTGGAGTTAGCACACAAAGCGTGTAGTCACCCTAAGGTCAGTAGCCCATTGGTTACTGACCCGGATACCCCTAATATGCCCCCTGAATACAGTATTTAGGGGTCAGCCCTGAACCAAGATTCAGATTCCCGCACCCAACGAAGAAAAGGGATGAAAGAAGACGCCCAGCAGACTCCTCTGCAGAGAAGAACTGACTTGGCCCCAGCCATACCGGCCTGTCTGCAGTTTCCAGACATCTTGCACCAAAAGTCGCCTTGTCCTGCATGAAGCGACCTACAGAACTCCTGGGAGGACTAACTGCCTCCAACAAAGACCAGGGGGCATATTACCAACAACTAGCGATAATTATCGCTATGTTGGTTTAGCGGTGATATTTTTATCGCCGAACTGCGGCGATTTTTATCGCTTAGGAACCTTGCTATTATCAAGGTTTATCTCCTAAGCGATAAAAATCGGCCGAAATGCATGAATATCGCTGAAAAGTCAGCGATATTCATGCATTACCGAGCTAATGCTCTTAGCCATGTTATCCACCTACCATTGGATAACATGGCTAAGAACTGCTCAGGGGCAGGTGTTAGCTTTTGGAGATATTTGTGTTTAGCGCGAATATCTACAAAAGTTGGTAATAGGAGATAGCGATGTTAGCGACATCTTGGCACGCCCACTTTGCATGTCATTAGTGATAAATATCACTGACATGCAAAGCGGGGCCCAAGATGGTCGCTATCTCCTACTAGCTGTCGCTAACTGGTGTTAGCGACAGCTAGGTAATAGGGAGATCATTTTATCTCCGCTTTCTTGGCTTTTAAAGCCAAAAAAGCAGAGATAAACCCCCTTGATAATATGCCCCCAGATCTCCTGTGAACAGCATCTCTGTTCAAAAGAAACAGACAAGAAAGACTCTAAGCCTGCTGAGGACAAAGAAACCTGATGCCTGTGACCACCACTGCACCTGTCGCCTACAGCCCGAGTTCGAGTGGCCCACTGGTCCCAGGTAGGTCCCCCAGTGCTCCAGATTCCGAGTCCACTGTGGGTTGACCCCTGCAGGACTCCCCGACGTCACCTGTAGCCTCTGCACGGAGCCCTCTCCAACCATGAGTGGGCTGGTAAGGTGAAATCCGACCTCAAAAGACACCCCTGCATCCAGCTGCCCTGCGCTCTGGAAAAATTAACCCGAGGTGCACCTACGTCCCCGAGCCCTCCAACTTACCTGCCCAGCTGTTGGCTCACGACGGAAGTCTTCATGGACCGAGCCGGCAGCCAAAATCCAAAACCGGCAACTCCCATCTAAAACATCAGAGCACCTGATGCCAAAACAAACCACTGCACATGGCTGCCCCTGTGCCGCTGTGGGTGCACATTGTGTGCTAACTCAGATCCCCCTTTGCCCTGAACCTAATACCATGAGCTTTGCTCCGACAACCTTGTTGCCTGCTCATGAGCAGCCCCAACCCGAGGCCCCCTCTCCCCATTGGATAACATTGGGCCTCAACACTCTGCACCCGGCTGCCCTATTGCCGCTGAGTGTGCTTGAACAGTGCATCCTCGACCCTGGGAGAACCCTGGTTCTAACCCCAGAATACCAACTCCTACAAACAAGTACTGAGCTGAAAACCGTTAACTCATTCTTCCCATAGGACTACATTGACTACTTTCTTGTGAATTGTTGTGTGTGCAAATACCTAAACACAGCTTTACTTACCTTTTCTCTAGGAAATGTCCTAGTGTGATATCTAGGCATATCAAGACTGAGTAGAAAAAGTAATCCATATAGTAATCTGTAAAGTAATCAAAAGTAATCTACCAGTAATTTCCACTGCATTGAAAATATTTAAAAACCTGTAACAAAGACATTTCCATTCAGCTTGCTTGTATTGTTCAGCATGCCTTGAAAAGTACCATTTACACTTACCTGTACCAGGCTTGCTTGGTTCTAGAAAATACATATAACTAAATAATATTTCTTATACAAACAAATTGGTCTGAGTTCAGTCTTTGAGCGTTTGACATCATTTTATCCCTGAGTGTGAACAACAAATGCTTAATACTACCCTCTGATAAAGTCGTACTGCTCGCCCACACTACCAAAAATAGAGAGTAAGGTGCTATCTACTTTTACCTCTGCCTACCTTTGGGGTTCCACTGGGCTCTGTGCATACTATACCTCATTCTGGTATAATATACACAGAGCCAGCTTCCTACACCTTTGCCATGCCCACTGAACACCACCACCCTCATCGCCCCCTGTCACAACAGGAGCAAGGCCACCGAAGATCGTCTTGTCGACTTCCTCTGCACGACCACTCCACCGAAACCAACAGATGACAACATCACATCTCACAACCTTCACCGATGGATCGCCAACTGCGCTGATACTCTGGCACCACGTCAAGAAGGCACAAGGCAAGCAACACTCCTAGAAAGCCAACTGGTCCCCTCCATGAGTCCAGATGTACTTGCCGATGACTCAAGAAGAAATGGAGAAACAACAAAACCCTGGAAACGCACACAACCTAGAAATCTGCTATCAGCGCACACCACCTTCTCCTCAAAACCACAAAAAAACGGTCTCCCAAGACAGAATAAACACCAATGCACACAACAGCAAAGAACTATTCACCATTATCAAGGAGTTTGGTGGACCTAATAGCGAGACCACAGACGTCCAACCCTCCCAAAACCTCAGCAACAAACTTGGCACAAACTCCTACCACATGATCAGAAAGATCTATAACAGCTTTGACACCCAAGACCCCACCACCACCGCATGCAACAACGCCGCACCTCAACAGATCGTACTCAACTGGACTACGCTCACCACAAACGACATACTCAAGACCACGAAGAGCATCCACTCAGGAGCCGCATTGGTCCTTGCCTGCACCACATCTTCCATAGAGCAACCACCTCAATCGCCCCTAGCTTTGCTGCACCATCAATTGCTCCATCGCAACTGCCACCCTCCCCGACAACTGGAAACATGTTGGGATCAACCCCCTGCTAAAGAAACCGCCCACCGACAGACCTCAAGAACTTCAGACCCATCTCCCCCTTCCCTTCCCAGCAAAGGTCATCGAGAAGGCTATCAATGCACAACTCTCTGAGTTCATCGAAGAGAGCCATGTCCTGGACTCCTCCCAATCTGTCTTCCGAAGAAACCACAGCACCGAGACCACACTCTTTGCCGCCACCGTCATCTGCTCCCTCATCCACCGGGGAGAAACCACAGCCCTCATCCTACTGGACCTTCCAGGCCCCTTTGACACAGTCTCCCACCGCACTCTGGAGAACCGGGCCTAATGGGCCGAGCGGCGCAGGGCACGCCTGAGATCTACGGGTTCACCTGCCTTGTCAAACAGAGACACGAGACACTCTGTTAGGCGTAGAAAATCGGGTTTATTAGCTGCAGCTAAGCACAGTTATCCAAGAAGTACAAGGTATGTTCTTAGGAGGCTGCCACTTAATTCCGTGGCGCACAATCTTTTATAGTACACATATTTACAACTGCTACTCCCAAAACACACAGAACTGACAAATAGGAAAAGTTTAAAAACAAGCTATCAAGTATCTTGAATACGCCCTTCTCTCAGACCCCGTGTTCTCTCCTCCCCTCAAGTTAATCAGTGTTAGTGCCCACAATTCAATTTACAGGTGGTAGGACGTGTTCGTATGCTTCAAAGGATAGTTGTGTAATATGAGAACACAAGGAGAGAATAGCGAAGGCCAGTCAAATAAGATAAAGTAAGAAAGAATGGTGGGACCCAAACAGTCGACTAAGACCAGGATCAATCAGTCTAGACATAGATTAGCTAACTCGGCCAGACCCTGACATCAGTTTCATAAACAAGGACAAGGGGTTACTTTTTAACAGAAGAGACGCACAGCAGCTGGGAAGGCAAAAACACTACGTTCGCCGTGCTGCCTGAGTGAAGGCAACACAAAATGGCGGCTGGACACAAAATGGCGGCTAAATACGAAACGGAGTCGAAAACAACAGAACCTCAGACCCTCCTTTTGCCATTACTCAGGCAAAACACAAAGGACTCAAGTTAGTCTGAGTCAATGTCAATGGTCATGAGGTCATTGAGCTGTTCCTGCAACATCATTTTAATGTTCTCTGTTTTCTGTGACACAGGCTTTGGGACACACAAGGTGGCCCAAAGACCACAGATGGCGGGGCCACACTGCAAACAAAGACAGCAAGAGAAACTGATGGCCAAAATCATTCCAAGGAAAGTTAACACTTTCCATCCCCATGTAGACAGTAGTCCCCAAAACCATCCCATCACAGACCAATCTCCTGTGTCCTGATGAATAGACTCGGAAATTACATGTAACTTAGAGATGGCTTGGTATACTGTAGGGGCATTATCAGGAATATAAATGCAGCAACTAGACCCAATCAATTTACAGACTCCTCCTCTATCTGCCAGGACAATGTCTAAAACCATCCAGTTTTGCAAAGTCATAAGACGATCCGCCTGAAGTTCGGCTGTCAGATTACTCAAGGCTCCAGAAGTTACATTTATCGTAGCCTCAACAACACGAACCAGCTGTCTAATGTTTCTGCTATTGGCCATTGGGCCCCAAAAAGGAAGAAACCCTTTGATAAAGTCTCCTCCCTCTTGTCCAGCTGTGTCTTTAGAATCAATAACCCCTCTGCCATATCTTTTTCTGTGATGACCTGAGGGAGCAGTATATGTCGGGGGGAAGAAGGAAAGCCACATAACATGTTCCTGAAAAGTAAGTGGGAAGCCATGTATAGGCTCTATCATGACAAACAAAATATGTACCTTGAGATGGTACCAACAGTGAAGAAATCAGGGGTGAATAGAGGTATGTATGGGAACAAACACTCTTTTCCTGTTTATTCTTAATATTCTGACCATTTATCTGCAGACATAAATGACCTCGATTGAGTATGGTCCAAATTGGCAAAGATCTTCTTTGTCTAGCCTTATCAGTGAGGCTAGTAACATAACGAGTCACGTTCCAACCATCATATGCTCGTTTCTCATCAACGGGAATCTTACCAATTTTGGCAATTTTAGCCATAGTCACTATTCCCTTTATCAAAGAACTATGACTAAAATCCGCTCCACCATTATATGAACCACCAGGAGAATATCGAGGTTGATTCTGCTATGCATTAGAAAACATAGCCAAATAAGCCCAAGCAGAACCTTCATAAGAAAATGGAAGGACTAAATATGGCATCCCTTTCTCAGCGTTATGGGGCATAAGCCCACAAACCCAACAGTCAGTAGTGTTAACTACCAGTTGATGCTGATGTAACAACTGGATGAATGAATTGTTAAAGTATTCTGTTCTCCTAATTTGCTCATGATCTGGGAGTGTAAAGAACTTATGCGGGGAGGTAGTAGTAGAAACAGGTAAAGAAACAGAAGTAGGAGCAGGTACTTGCTGCATTGTGTGGACAACCCAACCCACACAAGCTAATAAAATACATAAATATACTAAAATACACAATGTTACGCCACATCGACTAAACAATAATTTTCTATATTTATCTCTCATTTCAACATTTTTATCATTCCCTTCCACTTTATTATCCATTCTAAAGCGTTGCTCACGGTAATCTTCCTGGATCACTTAGTTGTGGCTATTAGCCGTCCTATGACACTGCAAGTCCTGCAGACCTATGTCACTACTCAGGTCACAGCCTAAGACTCATACCGTGACCCTGCAACTTGATGGATAGTGAAAAAGGAATGTCTTTAAAGAAAAATGTAACCAGCAAAAAAGAAAAAAGTTCAATTGTCTTTAGTCAACCTAGGTCTTAGGTTGTACCGTGTCTTGCCAGGTACCGTTTGGTCTCGAAACAAAGTCTCTGGGTTTGTTGTATTCAATCACAAATGTGATGGTACAGCTTCTTGCAACACGTCGTCATCTTCTTTCTCAGAACTTGTCCAATCCAGGTGTGCACTACTGAAGGGTACGAATCGGGGTACTTTTTCACTCTCACTGTCACCTATACCTTCTTGGACCCACTGGTCGTAAGGCAAAGGCAAAGGTACCCTCTTACAGTGCACACCATGGACCCAATTTTTCTTTCCGACGACCTTTACTGCTGTACGTGTCACGAGGAGCACCTGTCGCGGCAGCCCCCAACGAGGTTCCAAATTCTTCTTCCTCTGAAAATTCTTCAGACAGACAAAGTCTCCGGGTCGGATGGAATGACCTGGATCTGAGGAAGCCTCCGGCAAAGCGTTTTGAACCTGTTGATGAATAACACGTAATTTAGTGGTGAGGTCATGCAAGTAATCAACCAACAATGGGTATGGAATATCGGAATACTTTTTAGGTCGAGGGACTCCCCAGACATTAGCTGGGCGCCCAAAAACGACCTCATAAGGACTAAGACCTAAACGAGAATGTACAGTTGTTCTCGTAGAGAGAAGTGCCAAAGGCAAAGCATCGGGCCAAGCAAGACCCGTGCTGGCCTGAATCTTTGCCAATTTGAGCTTGAGAGTGCCATTATAGCACTCTACCAAACCCGCTGACTGAGGGTGGTTTGCCGCATGGAATTTCTGCCTAATACCAAGACCCGCACACACCTTCTGCATAATTTGGCCTACAAATTCACTTCCATTGTCACTCCAGACAATGCGCGGCAAACCAAACCTCGGGAAGAATTCCTTCAAGAGGACTTTGGCAGTGGACAAAGCAGTATTATCCTTTAGGGGGTAGGCCTCTATCCATCTGGAAAAAGCACAGACCACCACCAGAACATACTTAAGGTTATTGGAACGTTCCATGTGAATGTAATCAATTTGTAACACCTCAAAAGGATACGTAGGAGGAGCAAAATGACCTGCCGGAGTGGTGGTCCCCTTTCCTGGATTATACATCAAACAAACGATACAATGCTTCACCACATTTTCCGCACATTTAGGTATTCCTAAATTCTGCCATACTGGAGCCAGAAGCTTGCATATTCCTTTCGCACTGATATGAGCTGGACCATGCGCCATAGTAACTACAGGCAGTACTTAGGCATCTGGTAACAACCAACGTTGATGTTCTGACAACTCCGTCCAACATCCTGTCGCGTCCAACATTCCCGTACTCTCTCTCCACATACTTAATTCCTTCTCTGTTGCTTCTTCTTGAATCATTTTCACACTTTCTACTGTGTCCTCGCACATACCTACTTCTCTAACCCATCTTGCAGGACCTGCAACATGCATACGACTCTTAACATCTTTCGCTGTTTCTTTTGCTACCTCATCTGCAAAAGCATTCCCACAACCCACATCCTCAGTGATCCTTTTATGTGCACTACACTTCACAATCGCTATCTGAGTAGGCAAGGCAAGTGATTCGAGAAGGTCGGTTACCAACTGACCATGCTGTATTTTAGTCCCATGGGAAGTAAAGAATCCTCTTTTCTTCCACAAACGACCGAAGCTATGAGCCACGCCAAAGGCGTATTGGCTATCGGTGTAAACAGTCACTCTCTTTCCCTTCGCCAACACACATGCTCTTGTCAATGCAATCAACTCAGCTGCTTGAGCTGAACTCTGTGTAATGCGTGCAGTCTCTACTACTGTATACAAAGTAGTAACAGCATAGGCTGCAGTCGTCTCGCCATTTGGAAGCTTGAAACAAGACCCATCTACCCATAGGATCCCATCAGGGTCCGCGAGTGGTGTATCTTTTAAATCTATTCTGCCTTTAGTGTCCTCTTCTGTACGAAGAAAACAATCATGCTGTTCTCCTGTATCTTTCTCTTCTGCAATAGGTAACAAAGTTCCTGGATTTAAAACATTACATCGCTTGATATGTATGTGACTAGCCAAAAGCGTCAACTCGTATTCAGACAAACGAGCACTCGTGAGATGTTGCGTTTTCGTTCTATTCAAAAGAGTATCCACGGCGTGTGGTACCATAACCACAAGAGTGTGATCCAATACCAATCCAGCAGATTGATGAATGGAGATTGCTGCTGCTGCTGTTGCTCTGAGACAACTAGGCAATGCCTTGGCTACTGGATCCAATGTAGCCGTAAAATAGGCACATGGCCTTTGTTTGTCTCCAAATTGTTGCGTTAAAACTGACAATGCACAACCTTCTCTTTCATGTACATAGAGTGCGAAAGGTTTACTATAATCTGGAGTACCCAACACAGGAGCAGAACACAAAGCGGTACGTAAATCAGAAAAACTCTTCTGACATTCATCAGTCCAAGGAAGAGGTTGGGGTGTATCTTTCAGAGTAAGTGCCAACAGAGGTTTAGCCAACAAAGAAAAATTCGGAATCCACTGTCTACAATAAGAGGTAATGCCCAGAAAGGCACGCACCTCCCTTTGTGTGGATGGTACAGACATTTGTGCAATCACTTGAATAAGTTCTGGGGTCAATCGCCTTCCCTCCTTCGACAAGAGATGACCTAAATAGGTAACCTCTTGGCGGCAATATTGTAGTTTAGAGGGTGACACCTTATGATGTAAATCAGACAAATTACGCAAAAGCGAAACGAAATGCTGTTAGGGCATGGGGTAAATATTACATTTACCTCAATGGAATGTTTTTATTTTTATTAATTGTATAGTGATATTAAATGCTCTTGGAAAACTATCTTTACAACTCTGTCAAGGGAATGTGCTTTTTATATGCTCAATGATATCAACAAACAACATTTTGCTTTCAAGATTAATACAAATAAGAAAAGTGTCCAGGATTCCTTGGTTTGTTTTTAACTCCTGATTGCCCCATGTATGAAGCATTTCCGCTCGGAACAAAAATAAGGCAATGGATACCCTGGCATCCTTCACAATAACATATAAGGGTTGTTGAATAAAGAAATTCCAAATGGACTGATGGAAACTTAAAGGGGCATATTCTCAAGGTGATAACGCCGCGCTAGCGGCACTTTTCTGCTGCTAAAGCAGAGATATTTGTATCTCCTTATTCTCCAGCTGTCGCTAACATCTGTTAGCGACAGTTTTTAGGCAAAAGCGTCCATTTTAAAGATCGCCACTTCTGTTAGTGATAATTATATGCAGGAGAGGTGTTCCTATGCAAAAACGCACACAATCACCACTACTTCCTATTGACAAGGGGATCCTTGAACTTCTGAAGACCAAAAAACTGTCTCTAAGGAGTTAGAGCCAGTAACTTAAGACCAGAAAATAGCTGGTCTTAAAAATGGGGATAACACTGGGGGCCACATCTCAGCAGGTTTTGGTGCAGGACAGTGCTGCAAGCAATGTAGCAGCGATGCCCTGCGACAAAACTACAGTGCAGGAATGCGCACCATCAATAAGATAGTGCGCATTCCTGGTCCCCAGTAATGAAGAGTGTTGCAGCGCTGCGACAAGACAGCGTTGCAACACTTCTCACTACGCCCTTCTCTCGACAGCATGGATGTGCTGTATTCACTGGACAGCGCTCCATGATGCAAGAAATGACAGATACGTCAGGAATACTGACGTATCTGTCTGCGCTAAAGTCACAAATTGCTGCAGTCGTGTCACAACCATGATGCAACTCCAGCAATGCATGGGGTCAGCCTCTCCCTGTGGCACTGCGTCACCCTCACGCCTGCCATCAGGCAGGCGGAAGGTACTGACGCAGTGCCGTTCATCAGGGGCGCCCGAATGTCAGCGCTGTTGGAGATCCATCGGTGGTGGTTGCGCGCTGCGGTGTCATTGTTTGGAAGTAATGGTGGAGTGTTGGTGCGGAGGGAGTTGACGAGACGTTCTTCGGTGGCCATGATCCAGCTGCGAGAGGGTATGATGATGGCGGTGGCATCCGGTGGGCAAGCTGAAGAGGTGATGTTACCATTGAAAGACGATCCTGAAGAGTCCACTGTTGTGGCTGTAGTTGAAGTTCCTGCTGGCGGAGGTGACTTGCTCGACCGTGTGTCCTGGTATGTGGCTTGTTGAGGTGTCCTGCTGCTTGCGTCTGATGTAGGAGAACTTCCCGAGGAGGGGATGGTGTCCTGGGCACAGTGGTTGTCCAGGTGCTATTTGAGTTCACCGAGTAGGATGTCATTGGTGGATGTGAGACCCTGGGGTGCAATGAGTCTACAATGGTATTGGAGAATGGGCGGCCATGGCCCCGGGGGCCTGCACATGAGGGTGTCGCAGAGGATGTGCTTGGGCTTCATCCAGATCTGGGAGTTGAGGTGGTCCATGGTCACCCTTGGGTCATTAGAGTTCGTGGTCAGTCAGAGTGTGCTGCTGTAGGTGATGGCAATCCCTCCTCCTTAATGGTCGGGGTGCTCCTTGCGGGTGGTACTGCAGCCGTCAGTGATAATCTCAACATTCAGCAAAAACTATCGCTAAATTCATTTAGCGTGCGATTTTTTATCACCGTGTACCGCGGGAAATTATCACAGTGCTAGCAGCGTCTTCACAACATCGCCACAAACAGGTGAAAGTTTCAGGGAACGGCGGTGAAAACTGCCACTAACATCAGGTCAAAGGCAATAGGAATTCCGGCGGTAGCGGGAGAAAACTACTGATAGGCCCATTTGCTGCAAAGAAACTGACGTTTGCCAGCCCAACATGAGTTTTTTTGTCTCTAATGCAAAAAATAGCCTATCAGTCAACATCCAATAGAATATAGGTATAAAAACCCAAAAAATGCAGAATGGAGCAGCCTGGGCCAAGTGCAGCATGCATCGACAACCCCTGCAAGCCACCCAACATCCAGGATGACCAGGACGAGAGCCAGGTTGCCTCGCAGGACCTGTGTCTGGAGCCTGGATGCCTTTCTGGACCTGCGTCTGGAACCTGGATGCCTCGCTGAACCTGTGTTTGGAGCCTGGAGTGGGATGCGAAGGAGCTGTGGAGTCGATGAGCCGTGGTAGCAGACATTAAGGCGTGACGAACGCCTGTACCTGGTTGTGAAGTCTGGCAGGTCGCATGGAGACACGTTGCTGACCTGTGTGAGAAGACCGCCTTGCGCACCTTGGAGCTGTTAATAGTAGAGGTGCTCCTGCGCCCCTATGTAGGGAGGTCTGCATTGCATACTATGATCCACCACTACACCGTGGTGCACGGAGGGGATTACCAGCGGCGGGTGCCGCCTCCCTGCATCACAGGCCGGAAGATGTTGGGCTGGGCGGACTCTGTGAAGGATGAGGCCCCTGACCTTCGCCGAACTTGTGTGGCGGGAGCACTGCAACTTCACGACTAAGGGAGCCCTGCTCCATCAACTGCATCAGGAGGTTTAATAGCGGACTTGGTGGCATCTGCTGTACCCAGGCTTCTGAAATCCCACCTGGCTGAGGCTCCTACTGGCTGAGTTACAGATTTGGAGAGAGTGCAGCGGATTGCACCACAGTGTCCTTGTCCAGGTAAGGAGAAGGTGGGATGCATAGCGCAGGACCCCTGGGGGTCGAGTCGCCCAGGCCTAGCACACGTAGATGATGCACCCCCAATGGTGGCTCATCTGCTATGGCAGAAGAGCATCGCCCCACTGCTTTCAAGCAGAACAATCATCACACGATGATAACTTACTGATGTAACCATGCTATGTTTCCTTTGCGGGTGGGAGGGTTGGTAGGACTGCTCCAAGCACTGGGCAAGGCATGGGCGGTTTGGCATGCCCACTCAAGTGCACGGTGAATGTTTGGTCGGCCCACTCAGGCCACCCAAAACAGTCATGCGCACTTCCCTGTTTGTAATGCAGGCTGCATTACAGCCTGCATGGAGAACATGCCCACCCCTCCACCCCTGGCTGCATGCCTTGTCCCTGTGCCAATTACCAATCCCACTGCCGCATCACAGCATTGTGATTAGCAAAGGGGAGGGAGCCTGGCTGCCTACTTTCTGTTCCTGGAAGCAGACACAGGAGAGCAGGAGCAACAAAGACATGGCACCCGGCTTCGAGGTAAGACTCCCCTTATTAAAATATTGACAACATCCGCTCACACACACATCCCCGCATCCATTGTTCTTTCCAGCATTTACCACCTCACAGTTGTCCAGCCCCTCCTCTCAGCACTTCTCAATGGCGGCCGCTGTACGCCCATGCACAGTGGGCATACCACTCGTGTGCCAAAGGCACATACGCGGTTGCACATATGCCAAGCCATCGTATTCCATTCCAATGCATACTAATACTCGGCACATTGCAACAGTAGAGTAGGTGTTGCATAGCGGAGACATTAATATCACTATTCTCACTTCACTGAGTCCAGGCTAGGTCGCCCCACGCTCCACTGCTGCCACTGCTGCCACTACCTTCCAGGTAGCCTCCTCGCTTCCTGGTTGCCGCTTCCTTTTTTCTTCTGCCTCAGACGACCCAGCCGCCGCTGAGCCGCCCGCCCGCCCCAGACTCTTCCCGCCACTGCCTTCCCCGCGGCCCTGCCCCCCGCCAGCCCATTCGCCGCCCCGCTCCCGCCACCCAGCTGATCCTCCCTCCTGGCTCCTTACTTATGACACCCACGCGTATGCGCAGCGGACACGCGCAGCGGGTTCGCCAATTGTGCGCCGAAGGCAAGCCCATCTGCGCCCGTCCGCGCGTGGACTGCGCCCAGCGCCAGGACCCCTGCCCCCCGCCGATGCAAGACCACCCGACGGACCTACGACGCCGCCACCCTCAACGCACTCAATGTCGGCCAGAACCCCGCCTGCTACCGAGCCACTCCGAAACGCACCCACGGACCCTTCACCTGCAAAGCCTGCCGATTCACCTGCATCCGAACCAGCACTGCACCCGCCAAGCCGAGCACCAGCAACAACCACCTCAAGTGCATCTTGCTCAACACCCGCTCCGTCCACAGACACGCCGTGGAACTCTGGAACCTCCTCGACACAACTTCACCAGACATGGCCTTCCTCGCGGAAACCTGGATGAACGCCTCCTCAGCCCCTGACATCGCAATCCCGGACGGGTACAAGATCACCAGGAGGGACCGCGTCAACCAGACCGGAGGAGGCATCGCCATCGTAAACACAAGAACACCATCCGCATCACGACCAACTCCGACGACACCCTCACCGCCGCTGAACACCTCCACTTACAGATACACACCGACCCCAAGACGACCCTCAGAGGCACCCTCATCTACAGACCCCCGGGACCACGCACACAATTAAGCGAAGACATCGCAGACTTCATCAGCCCGCACGCCCTCCCATCCGCTGACTACATCCTCCTAGGGGACTTCAACTTCCACCTGGAGAACAACAATGACACCAGCACCACCACCCTGCTGGACAACCTCGCCAACCTCGGACTCAAGCAACTGGTGAACACCCCCACCCACTACGCCGGCCACACACTTGACCCCGTCTTCTCCTCCAGCAAGTACATCTCCTTCAGCCACTCCACAGGACTTCATTGGACGGACCACAGCTGCGTCCACTTCAGCTTCAGAAGAACCACGACCCACCACCACCCGCAACAGGTTCCTCGCAGGAGCTGGAACAAGATCACCGCCGACCAGCTCACCACCTCCCTCAGCCAGAACCCTCCCGCCAGCACAATGGACCCCAACGAAGCAGCCAGCAACCTCACACAGTGGATCACCAACTGCGCAGACAACCTCGCACCACTGAAGACCCCTCCCAGCAGACCCGGCAGCAAGAAAGCCTCCTGGTTCACCGATGAACTCAAGAACTCCAAGAAGAACTGCCGTACCCTTGAGAAAGCCTGGAGCAACAACCAGACCACAGACAACATGACTGCCCTCAAGCACGCCACCCGCAAACACCACCAGCTGATCCGCACCACCAAGAAGACAGCTTTCAAGGAACTACTGGGCAACAATGCCCACAACAGCAAGGAACTCTTCAGCATCGTCAAAGAGCTCTCCAACCCCAGCGCCGGAAACAACGACATCACTCCCTCGCAAGACCTCTGCGACTCACTCACCTCGTTCTTCCACAGCAAGATCGCCGACATACACAACAGCTTCGGCGCACAGACCACGCACCCAACCACCAAGCCAACACCCCCCACCACCACCCTCCGTGCCTGGACTCCGGTCAGCACCGAAGACACCACCCGCGTGATGAACACCATCCACTCCGAATCACCAACCGACCCCTGCCCCCACCACGTCTTCAACAAAGCCGACTCCATCATCGCACCCCAACTCCGGGACATCATCAACACCTCCTTCAACACCGCCACCTTCCCGGAGAGCTGGAAGCACGCCGAGCTCAGCGCCCTCCCGAAGAAACCAACAGCGGACCCCACCGACCTCAAGAACTACCGTCCCATCTCGCTCCTCCCTTTTCCTGCCAAGGTCATCGAGAAGATCGTCAACAGACAGCTTGCCGCCTTCCTCGAGACGAACGGATACCTCGACCACTCGCAGTCCGGCTTCCGAGCCAACCACAGCACCAAGACCGCCCTCATCGCAGCCACAGACGACATCAGATCCCTGCTCGACAACAGGGAAACAGCGGCCCTCATCCTCCTGGACCTCTCCGCAGCGTTCGACACGGTCTGCCACCACACCCTAGTGCAGCGCCTCAACAACATCGGAATCCAAGAGAAGGCACTGGAATGGATCATCTCGTTCCTCACCGGAAGAACCCAGAGGGTCCGCCTCCCCCGTTCAGATCCGAGGCCACCGAAGTCATCTGCGGCGTACCACAAGGATCATCACTCAGCCCCACCCTCTTCAATGTCTACATGAGCCCCTCGCAGCCATCGCACGCCAACACAACCTCAACATCATCTCCTATGCCGACGACACCCAGCTGATCCTCTCCTCACAAACGACCCCG
Organism: Lissotriton helveticus; assembly: GCF_964261635.1. Classification (NCBI taxonomy): domain Eukaryota; kingdom Metazoa; phylum Chordata; class Amphibia; order Caudata; family Salamandridae; genus Lissotriton; species Lissotriton helveticus. Next base: position 630,440,274 of record NC_136070.1, read on the forward strand.
CCACCGCCAGAACCAGCCTACACGAAGGGATGAAAGACGTCGCCGAGTGGATGAAGAACAGCCGCCTGAAACTGAACTCAGACAAGACGGAAGTCCTCATCCTGGGATCATCGCCCTCCGCCTGGGCCGACTCCTGGTGGCCCCCTGCCCTGGGCACCGCTCCCAAGCCAACGGACCTTGCACGTAACCTGGGCTTCATCCTGGACTCCTCCCTCTCGATGACCAGACAAGTCAACGCCGTCTCGTCGTCGTGCTTCAACACCCTACGTATGCTCCGAAAGATCTTCCGGTGGATCCCCACCGAAACCAGGAAGACAGTCACCCAGGCACTCGTCACCAGCCGACTGGACTACGGAAACACCCTCTACGCCGGAACCACAGCCAAACTTCAGAAAAGACTCCAACGCATCCAGAACTCCTCCGCACGACTAATCCTGGACATCCCCGGACACAGCCACATCTCCGGACACCTGAGAGACCTGCACTGGCTCCCCGTCAGCAAGAGGATCACGTTCAGACTTCTCACCCACGCACACAAGGCTCTCCACGACTGGCCCCAGGTACCTCAACAACCGCCTGACCTTCTACACTCCCACCCGCCAGCTACGATCCACCAGCCTCGCCCTCGCCGCCGTTCCACGCATCCGCAGAGCCACCACCGGAGGAAGATCCTTCGCCTACCTGGCAGCCAAGACATGAAACTCCCTCCCCATCCACCTCCGGCTGACCCATGACCACCTTTCCTTCAGGAAGCAACTCAAGACCTGGCTCTTCGAGCAGTAGCAGACCCCCCCCAGCGCCTTGAGACCCCTCCGGGTGAGTAGCGCACTATACAAATGCTATGATTGATTGATTGACTGAGTGCAACCCAAAACTAACCTTTGCACCCCAAACCCAATGTGAACCCTTGAATTCCTTTTTGAGCCCCCATAACACACCCAAAAATCACATTTGACCCAAAACACATCACAATTTTCATATTTTAGCCCAAACCACACCCCAGTGTTCATATTTTACCCCAAACCACACCCCAATGTTCATTTGTAACCCACAAAACCCATAACCACCCAAAAAACTTTAAATTACCCCATTACTGACCTCACAATGCGTTGTAATCAAATGTAATATAAAGGCACCTGCGTTGTGGGAGTTGCGTTGTTAACGATGTACTGCCTGCATGGTACTGGTCGTTTCCCGTGCCAAAGGCAACCCATAGGCTACGCCGTTTGCGTACCTCTGCCCCTGGACCGCGCTCAGCACCAAGGAGCCTTCCTCTTGGACACTCGACCGCTACGACACAAGCACCCTCCTCGCCATCAACCCTGGACGCCCCCTCGCCTTTCAGTACCAACCTCTGCTCCGGATAAAAAACCGCATGCTAAATGAATTTAGTGATAGTTTTTGCTGAATGTTGAGATTATCCCCCAAAATGTCTCCTAAATTCCTGCTAGATTTAGAGAATAGTTGTAGGCACTATAGAAATATTTACTCTAGTTACCTATAACTAAACTTGTTACTTCTACTAATAAAGTCACAGGCATAACACATGGGATGACTAGAATTTGAGGTTTGGAAAAATAACTTCTCAAGAGGGACAAAATGGTCAGCATTAGAGTACAATATTATGATCCAGACACTGATAAATAATTATAAATAATTATAAACGTATTATAAACGTATTATAAAGGTAAAACAGAGAGAAGTATAAGGGAGTAACAAGGTAATGTAACAATCAAGATGTTTGAGTGGAGAAATCCAACAGTATATTTTTAAAAGGGAAACGAATATTATTGTTGAAGTACTATATGCTGCAATCAAAGAATCACTATTTTTAAATGGCAAATGTGTAGGTACTATTGTCAGGGTTAATAGTAAGTAAAGGTTTAAAATAACATTTAGCATACGGATGGTGAAACAGTTAGATTTTGGATGGCCGCTGGTATTGATGTAATGACAACTGGCATACTGGGGGGCATACTTACAAGAAAAGTGACGGAGCGCGTAGTTAGCCTTCTTGGCTTAATGCAGCGCTTTGCCACTTTTGAAATACAGGGCTGCACCGTTTTTACAACAATATGGTGCGACCCTACATTTCCCCTGATGCAAATTACAGCTGCCTAGTGCCAACACAGGCACCCTTGCACCATACTGCAAGGGTGTCTGCATTGTAAGAATGATTGTTTATGAGCAGGAAGGTGTTTTTGCTGTTTCTATGTGAGCTGCATTGCGCAGCACACATAAAAACAGCATAACGCCATGCAAGATTTTTTATGTGCCTGCACATAAACAATATTAAATGGCGATTTGTAACTTCTATGTGTGCTGCTTTGTGCAGCAATTGTAAGCAGCAGTCACCGTAACAGAAGAGATGAGGACATCGCCGCAACCACCGGGGATAGCAAGAATTTCTGTGTCTTCTCAGCTCAGGTAAAAATTTAGAGAAACAGGCAATCGTTCTCCTGACAAGCACACACAGATTTTGTAATTAGTCATTTTTTAAATAATTGTTTATGTGCAGGAAGGGACACCTCCCTGCACATAAACAATCATGCATGGCATGTTGCTGTTTTTATGTGTGCTGCAAAATACAGCACATAAAGAAACAGCAAAAACTAGGCGAAATAAAGCATTTCTCCTCGTTATGCCGTATTAAGACCAGAGTTTTTTGGGTCTTAATTTTGGTGCTCCCCCACATTTACACCATCCTTGTAAAAATGGGGCAGCATTAAAATCAATGGGAGGTATGGCAGAACGCCCACTGCAACACCCATCGCCTGCCCCTTTCATGCTATATATAGCGTGAAAGGGTCCTTATTTACAAGGCAGCGTAAAGCCACATTAAGTGGCTTAACACTGCCTTGTAAATAAGGCAAAGAACGTATCACCTCAGGAAAAAAGTGAAGTTCTTGTGGCAATAGGGACTTGTAAATATGCCCCTAAGTTTTAGAATTTGCATTTGCAAAGGTAAAAATGGTTTAGGTAAGGATGTGGCCTTGAGTCAGGTGAACAGAAATTATGTTCTTCATTACAGAATTTTTTTCAGCTTTTTTGTGGAAGACATAGTAATCAGAATTTTTACAGTGTATTCTCTATAGAGGATTCCTCATTACTGCATTTCATTTGAAAACCAGTCTTCATTTCAACAAAGATACAAGAGAAACATGTATCTGTGGAGTCATTAGAAATAAAAAGTTGAAGTCTTTCTGGAGAACTGTGGTCAAGCCTGCTGTCCTTTTTCAAGTATACCATAGGTACATATTTCCCGGCTGTGCTGATATCAGTATGAAAAGTTTCATCATATTCATGCAATTGTCTTGCTGACGGGGTTTCATGAATAACTTGTCAAAAGTGTAGGAATTTTGGGAGGCTTATTTACAAACCCCTTGCCCCGCCGTTGTGTCACTTTTGATATGGGAAAAGTGACAAAACGGCAACGCAACTGGCTTGTAAATAAGTCCCTTGGGGTCTTATTTACAAGTCCCTTGTGCTGCCGGTCGCCACTTTTTTTTGGCTGCATTGGTGGCCCAGTGTGCTGGCCCATATTTACAAGGCAACGCAAACCCAACTTGCGTAGGTTTTCATGGTCTTGTAAATACAACGCCTTTTAAGGCATCTCTTTGTGTGAAAGGGGCATGCCATGGGTGTTCCCATGCAACACCCATGGATTCTGCCGCATTACCAAATTTACAACATTTTGTAAACCTGGGAATGCGTCAGAATCCTACCCCTCCCCTGGGGAGGATTAAGGAGGCGCAACGAGGAGAAATACTTTTATTTCTCCCCGTTTTGCATTCTGCAGCACACATAGAAAGAAGAAAACACCATCAATGATTGCTTTTGTGCAGGAAGGTGTCCCTTCCTGCAAAAAAAAAACAATCATCCTCGCAACGCAGGCACCCTTGTACCACGATGCAAGGATGCCTGCGTTGGTGCATGGCAGTCAATTGTGCGCCAGTGCAGGGGAAAGCACAGGGATGTTTCATATTGTTGTAAATATGACTTGTTCCTGTTCTTTTGAAATGACGCAGCTCAGTGCAGCAAAATGGCTTGCAGCCTGCTCTGCATCATTTTGTTGCAAATAAGGCCCTTAGTCCTTAAAGTAGAATCATACTCAAATTGCACATGTGTGTCCATTGGGTTTAATGACACCCAAAGGATGTGCAATGCATGTTAGTTTGAAATGCTTGCTTTATTGGCATCCACCAAGAATGGTACTGGTTACTAAAATTAGTTTTTTCAGGTGAGAATTTTCTCTATTGGAGTAAATTGTTCCTCCGCTGGGGTGTATAAATGTGATTAATATGCACTAGGTATGATTGTCCTTCATTGTACAAAATACATGTGTATCTGGGTTGACCTGGAACTACTCTTAACACCAACCTAAGTTTGTTTTCTCGTGTTTGTAAATAGCCTTTGCTACGCATATCTCTCTGCAGGTTTTTGAGAATGTGCATGTGTTCATGTTTCTAATCTTGGCTGGAAAACATAGGTGTTATCAGCAGATATGAGGTCCTTACTGAGCTTAAGGTGGCAAATGTGTTCTGCCAAAATTCAGGAATCCCATCAATGCCTTCTATTTCCCAGGGCAGTTGGGAGGCTCCAGCATCCCACATTTCTATAACAACCCAGGTGTGAGCTCTTTTCATTAACTAGATTATTCATATGCTAGAAAGGTTACATTAAAAAAAACATATTTTGACATATTTCCTAAAATTCAACTTGTAGCCTGCTTCGGATAGAATTGTAAGTAGGTTGTCTACCTGTTGCAAATGTTCTTCCACATCATATGTTATGTATGTCGTCAACATAATAAACTTTACCAAAATTACATTGTATTATTAACATTTTTCTTACAGAAAACACTCCAGGGCTATTTTTATAAACCTGAGAGAATCATGCAAATCAAAATCCTCATGGGATAAAAGAAGTTAAATAATGTGATTCTGTGACTAGACTTTGAGTAAAAAGCTGAAGTGGTTTTATATTTTTGTGTGTTAGCTGCATCATTAATCTGGTGCTGTGTGGACATTGTACTGTATGTGTGTTTCAATGTAAACTCAAAGTGTGATAGTGTAATATGATTTCATTACAAGTTCGTAGGCTACCATTATGGATATACTTTTATTTGCTGCCCAAGCATGCAGCCCTTTAAAGAACACTGAACACATCACAAAAGTAAAGAATGTTCAGACAAGCAGTCTAAGTATCCCGAGCACTGTATCATCTTCCTCTTTTATTAGCTGCTCATCGAGATAAGTATATCAGCTCTTCTCTTTAATGTGCCTTTATTTTCCTTAGGTATTTTAATAGCTTATCTTAAAATAGTTTATCTATTTTATTCTTGTATTGTATTAAACAATAGCCTTGGAGGCTATTTCTTTCTCCATGTTTATTCTCTTTCGTTTAGCAACATGTTTTTTTCCTAAAAAAAAATGTGGTTATTTAATGTCTCAATATTTCATATATGGATCTATACTCAGTCCTTAGGGGGACTCTTGATTCAGGTAAGTCTCCCTGCCTTTTTACTGTGTTGCGGGTACTTCGCATTTGGTTTTAGTAAATTAGTTTTGTTGATACATTTTTTGGTTTTTCCCTCTTAGCGAGGGCCCGAGAGCTACTTTTAAAAGGTTTGCGTCCTTTTTCTTTGAGGATTACATTCCGACCTTTCCGAGGGTCGCTCGCCCTCGGAAATGTCTTCTTTTAAAAAACGAATTACATCGAAGTTCATCTCCAACACAAGCTCCTTCTGATGGAGCAAGGTTTCATACGTAAAGAAACTTGCTCAGATTCAATCCTCTCAAAATAACATGTAACTTAATAATCAATATGTTTTGTGAACACTAATAATTGCACCACACAATATTTATAGTATCTAGGGGAAGCTTGACAATGTGCTTTTACTAACAGTAACCCGAGTGACTTAATATGGCTGCCGAAAACACAGGAACTTTTCTGCGCATTTGTCTGCCACATCTACGTGGTGTGACGTACCTTTCGCTTTGGTGGGAATTTCTTGCAGCTGCGCACTGGTGTCAAAATGGCCGCTTCATGCTTTAACATACTGATGCACATGCTCCTGCTCGAACTAAAACTTGTGTGTCCTGTTTAACTATTAATGCTATAGTTAAAATAAAGTAATGGGGTTAGAGTAGAAATAAGTGGTATGCAGTGCATTAATTTATTTGCGCATTCTAACGTGTCTTCTTTGACTTTATTGAAAGTTTGTATTTGGGCCTGGAGAATGACTTGTATCACCATATTGAATTCCCTCTGCGCAAGTGCCAGGAACACAGAGAGACCTCGAGCGGTGGCATTGAACCTGTGCCAAAGACTGTCTTGCATGTGATGCACCTGGGAACTCACCCTACGACCTGGAAAAAGGAAGACAACTTGCAAATTTGTTTTAACATTGTATATTAAATGAAATAATATTGCATGGTGGAATAAAAGTGCATGGGAAAGTAAATTATGGGGGGAACATTGATCAACTTTATTGAATGAAAATGATTCCATACTGGTACGGTGTGATGACCTCTCCTCGCCTTTCTGGCCAATCAGATGAGGGGAATGCACGAATTTGCAACACTGGGGGGGGTGGTACATTGTCCTGGAAAATAGTATAACTAAGGTAGGCTTAGTCAGTTAGATTGTCTGACTTGTCACAGACCTCTCACTGACCCAACGTATGCTGAAGGAGAATCGAGAGCAGGGTGCTAGTCGAACACTCTGTCAGAAGAATCGGGAGTTTACTGAGGGAGAAGATTCGATGACCCAGTCAGGGTCTGAGTGTTAGCCGCAGAGAGGGGTGTGACGCTGGAGTTGCACTTAGCCGAGGATACCTGTACTGACCTGCTTCAGTCCTGTCCTGTTGGTACCTGATTAGTTGGGAGCCCCTCTCTTGTCCCAGCCCATGGCCAGGGTTGGTCCTCGCACCATACTAGGTCATTATAATCTGTGTGGTATGTCCTTGTACTGTTTTCCCTTCTCACCCTTACCAGGCACCAATGTCTAAAATTATAACCTTAAAGTCTTGCAGAATTATTGCTTTAATAATCATTTTATTTGAAAAGTCTTTAGTTTCACTATTGTGGCTGTTGACTCACAAAATATTGCATAGATAAAGTGTTTAAACTTTTTCCTGAGTCTGTGGTCATTTCATGAAGGTGAAATGTTATGTTTCTACCTATTATTCTAACTCATTTTTGATCCTTAGGACTTAGAGTACAGGTGACAAGGATTTGGTTAGTCATGGTGTACAGGTTTAAGTCCTAACAGTGAATAAAATGTTGATAGGCAGGAAGCTAAGCAGGATTACCGGTTCAAGGTATGAATGTTTATGGGCCCAGGTGAGTATGATAAATTGAGCTGGTAATCCCGCGCCATCAGTATTGCTTTGGTAGCAGAGTAGTGGTTAGGGTTTAGTTAAGAAATGGTAGTTAGTTGTGTATTGATTTATATTGATTTTATATTGATTTATGTATTAACCAAAACCTGTTTGTATTGTTATTTGTTGTCTGGAATTCCACGGGGATACTGAATAGCGGGTGGTAAATGGAAATGGAAGCCACACTGCAGTGAGGTTACTTGTCTGATGAAGTAAATGCGTAAAATTAGATAGAACTTAAAGCCCTGGATAGGGATTATTTTTCTTGTGTAAACGTGAGGATAAGTGCTAGCAAAGAGGTGCGCTGGTGAAACTTTGGTCGTATATCACCTAGAAAGGGTACGTCTGAAGGAGTAACAGGTTCTTTGATGCTTGAATGAAGAGTAAGCAGAAGAGGTTTTACTCGTAGTGCGTGAAGGGTAAACAGAAGGTTTTTCTTGCTGTAAAATTGAATTTTGTCAATCAGCCACAGTAGCTAATGTTTCTATGTTGTTAATTAATGGAATGTGCATTTAAAATGAAGAAGAAATTGAGTTGTTGTATTACCTTGCAAAGGAGGGAGTAAGTCGTGGGTGCTGCACTGACGTCACAGAAAGCGGCGCTGGGGTTGGTTGAGACAACGGGTGTGTAGCCGAGTTAATATTGTAAAGGAGGGGTGAGTGCAGAGCGTGAGAATTCACCTCACAGAAAAGCTGTGCAACCATTGGTTAAATTGATTTGAAAATTAAATGTTGATTGGTCATTGAAATAGAAAACGTGCTGATATTGGTGAAGCATTTGAGTGAAGTAAACAATTGATTAAATTGCAATAATTAAAGTTACAGTGTTAATAGAAGATCAGTAATTATATATGGGGCTCTAGACCCACCATTTATAGGAAATCGCCCTGATAGAAGATATTTAGGGTTTGCCAGAGAACAGAGTATTAGAGGAAGACCATGTAATAATGTACGGAGAAAAAAGAAAAATTTAATTTTTGCAGTAAATTAAGAATTATTTTTAAAAGGATAACCCCATTAAAATGAGAGAAGGTATTATTATTCCACCACCAAAAACGCCTGCATCATACATGATGATAGAAAGGGGCTACCACTAAGCATGGGCGGATTTTGCGAATTGGCAATCCGCGAAATTGCGTATTTACGGATTCGCAATCCGCAAAATCCGCGAACTCTCGCGAATTTTGCGGATTCCTTTTTTTTTGTGTGTTCGCAAGTGTTTCTGCCATTTCGCAAGGGTTTTTTACCAGTTCGCAAACGCGAACTTACTTGTCGGGTAGCAACGGTCGCGACCATGTTGTTTCTACGTCGGGTTCATCACAGCACCCTCTGTTTCACCACTACCACCCTCTGTTTCACCACTGCCACCCTCTGGCTCACCCATGCCACCCTCTGGCTCACCCATGCCACCCTCTAGTTCATCACTGTAGATTATGGGGGGAAAAGCACACCTGCCCTGCCTCAACTGTCATGAATGAATTAGGGGCTGATTAATGTGTCTCTGAATTTGAACTTCCAGGCTGGCACCTGCTTCCTTATCTGTAATTGCTTTCTGTTGCAGAGTAATTTGTTAAACAGGACCTTTGTTGTATACTTGTAGCTATTCTCTGAGCCTGCTGTGAGGGTCAGAGCAGGGTCATAGAATAGTTGCAAGTAGGCAACTGAACTCTGAAGGGGCCCCTCAGGAAGCACTACAGGGAATGGTTACTAATGATAAGATTGAACTTTTGGGGGGAGGAGCCTAGCTCGAGGACGGAATGGCCGCCTTTTAGCTCGGCTCCGTCGGCCCTCCGGCTAACTCCGACTATCCTGCCATATATCCTGCACTGCGACGCTACTTCCATACAGAATTTGAACTTTAAAGACCCACTCTTACTCACCGTCTGGTCCGGAGGTTCCTGTGTGCTGTGGATCCGCAGCTGTGCCCTCGGTGAGATTGGGGCCTCCGGGCACTCGAGACCGGGACCTCGCCTGCGGGACCCGACCGGCAGAGAAGAGATTCCTGCGGGACCCGACCGGCGGAGAAGAGATTGCCGGCCCCGGCCGCGAACGTGAGCCACTGGTGGGAACCGTTGTGCGTGTGCCCCGGAGATCCTGAACCGGCCCCGATGACTGGGCCGTGCGGCTGGAGGGGGACGAGATGTGTTGGGGGCTGACCGTGTGAAGGGGTCCCTTCGCCTTTGTCCTGTCTGGCGGTCCTGAACTCCGCGCCTGGCTCTCGCCTGTGGGGCCTGCCACTGTTCGGAGGGGACCCCCATCGGGCGCTCGCCCATCCTGTGCCGGTGAGGCCGTTGTTGGGAGCCTCCGGAGGTCTGTAAAGTCCTACATTTGGGGACTGTTTGGGGGCCCACGGTGGAGTGTGGGGCGGCGAAACTCACAAGATGGCTACTGACGACGTGGGGGGTGCTCCGCTCTGCACCGACGCTCCTTACCGGCCGGATTGTGCGGAGGCCTGGGTGTGTACTCGAGCGCCCACGCCCGGAGATGTCCTGGACGCCTTGATGTCATTGTACGCTGTCTTGGCCCCCGGTGCCTCTACCGACCCCATGCGGCTCGCCGCCATTTTGGGCCGCCGCTCTTTCATGCACCCCTGTCGTCCTGCTGCCGCCATTGCTTCGCCCCCTTCGGCTGCACCAAGAGTTGCTGTTGTTGTTCTTCGACCGCTTGATGGGCCGGTGACTTTTGACCCTCTGCTTCCTCGCCGCCTGGATTTTGAGGACTTCCACACGACGCGGAGATCTGCTCCTTCCCGGGTACCTGGGACTCATGGTGGGCCGCTGTTTGCTCCCGCTTCATTGGATTCGAACTTTTGTTCTGGAGGGGTACCTTTGTGTTGTCGAATTGCGCACCTCGACTCCGGCTTGCCTTTGCTTACCCTGTCGTTACTGCTACAATTGACTTGCTTAATTGACTTTTTGTATTCCCTCCGTACGAAGGCTCTACCTGATTTATATCACTGCCGTGACTTTGGACTACGTTACGATTATTTTGTGCTGGGTGGTCCGCTCCACATTATCCTTTATTGGGTTGGTTTCGTGGTCAGGAAGGGTTGGGGGTGAGTTGCACGACATGATAGTTTGCTGGTCTACCTGCCCGTAGCATTGATGTTTGTATTCCCGACACGGTGAAACGTTACAATCTCTCCCTCCTCCCCCTCCCTGTGGTTCTTGCTGTATGTGAAGGTGTAGTACTGATTTGATACTTATTCCTTTGTTGGTCGGGGGAGGGTCGTGGCCGAATGTGTTTGCTCATATCCGCTGGCTCCTCCCTCACATTTTCTTTTTGTTTTGTATTTCCTCTTCTCCTCTTTTTGTCTTCTTCCTCTACTTTTCTTTTTTCACTATATTTCGGGTTTCGGATTAGGGCGACAGGCACGCTGTTTGGAGGGTAGGCCGTAGCCTTCTGCAGGTGTGCGGGGTGGGACGGGTGGGTGGGGTCTTTCAGATGTTTTCTTTTGGTTCTATGGCCCTTTTCTATCCCTTTATAGCGGTGCCGCTTCTGTCCTCGCTTCTCAGGCATGGGTGGGTTGGGGTCTGTTGCTATGCCACTTTTCTCGGTTTCGATCCTTTGTCGCGACTGCCATACCCTTCTTTTCGCCAGCTTCCACTTTCTTCTGTATTATCGGCCGTGGGTTGCCTGGCCCGGGGTGGCGCCCATCTTGCGTGATTGTGTTTCTCCTTTACTTTTCCTTTATTTTGTTCTTCTCTCTTCCTTTCCCCCCTTTCTGTCCCTTTTTGGTTTTCTCCCCCTTTTCCCCCTTTTTCCCAGGCTCGTATTGAGAGAAGTGGGCTCGATTTGTACAGTTTTCCGCTCCCATTGCCTCCGTTAGCTTGTTATTGGGTGGGGGTCGTGAGATCTTGGTAGCACTTGTATGCTTCTCCACTATATTTTGCGTTTGTTTTGTGCTACGGTCGTATCGTGCCCTTACATCCTCTTCCCCCCCCACCCCACCCCCCTCCTTTCGTTTTGGCATGGGTGTAATCCTGTTTTTGGGGTTTTTCTGTATTTGTGAGTCAGCCATGAGCCTTGTCCCCTTATTATAAAATAGACCTCATTGATCCTGATATTGGGCCGTTATTGCCGCTTATCCCATCTTTAGCATTGTTCAATTGTGCTTGCTTGCCTGCCAACTGGCCTTGTGTCGCTTATTTGATTTTTTGATCGTCTTTGACTTGTGGCCGGCCGGATTGGTTGTAGGCCCACACATGTTTATCCTAATGATCCAAATAAAGGTCTTCAAAAAAAAAAAAAAAAAAGATTGAACTTTTGCACCTGCTGAGTGCTTTCAGTTTTGCAAAAATCCAAATATCCAGCAGCATCCACAAAAAGTAATCCTTCCAGGCACTACAGGGAATGGTTACTAATGATAAGATTGAACTTTTGCACCTGCTGAGTGCTTTCAGTTTTGCAAAAAATCCAAATATCCAGCAGCATCCACAAAAAGTAATCCTTCCAGGTCAAGATCCAAATCAAAGTGACCAGCACATGAAGAAAGCACTGGGAGGAGCCTGCTGGACAGGAACAGGAAGTTGGAGACTGTGGGGCACTTCCTTCCTCCCACCCCCCCAAAATGAACTCCTTGCAAAAAAAAAGTGCAGGCAAATGTCAACCTGAGCAGTTATTCTGATAAAAATCATAATTTTCAAGGTTTATGCTGCCTGCTGGTGGATTTCTTGTGCGAAATTGTAAATTTTACAATCTCGCAATTGCGAGATTGTCGCTGCCCGCCGCATCTACGTGTTCGCAAGTGTTTACTCCCGCGATATTGTATAGTATTCTAGTTGGCAAGTGCGACCAAGCAAAAAATCCGCTTCGCACGGATTTACGAATTTTCGGCAAGTTCGCAAGAGTTCGCGGATTGCGAATTTGCCGAAAATCCGCAAAATCCGCGAGCGGAACAGATTTTACGCCCATGCTTAGCTACCACACCTGTGTATGGTTAGAAAATTGGATAGAATATACAAAGGATGATGGCATATTAGCATTTCCAGAATATGGTACCTTTAATGGGAGGATTTTTCACAATTTACGAACTTGCAAGAATGAATTAGACCCCAGACCGTGATTAACGCAGTATGAAGCATAAGAAGAGTGGGAGACTGAGGCTTTTGAGCAAGACAGACCTAGATTTGACAGGAATTTGAGTACATTTTATCCCAGGTTTCCCTGAGAGACAAGAGGTAAGCAGATGAAACAATGGAGACAGTCCATGTTTTTGTGGAAGGGTTATATCCTGTATTGACCACAGAAGAACCGACAGGAAGTAAGAGTACAGAGAAAACAAACAATTTAATGACTAGTAGTGGTGATTCAGAAGATGATTATTTTGAAGATTTATCAATAAAAAATCAGCCACCTTATCAGGAAGAAACAAATAGAATTACCCCTAGTGCTCTGTTCTTAAAGCCACCTTTGGTTCCACAGATTGTACATGAGACCAGTATAGAAAAAGTATTGCAAGAAAAAGAAAGGGAAGCAAGAAATAAACAGAGAAGTGAGTTAATTCAGAAAATCACCCAGCTGAATACAAGTCCTGAAGCCTTAACGATACCAGTAACTATAGGACCCGTTGTTCACTTTTGTGGAGATAAGCAACCTAGTCCTAAAACTCCTGTTCTTACCACACCCATAGTACAACCCAGAAAAGAAAATATAATAGTTGATGACCAGGCAAGTGAGTGTGAATCAGTAATTTCCCTGATGGATTTACCTATAAGAGAACCAATAAGTGATTAATTCAAAAAAGTTACTCCTGGAAGCACTAAAGAAGTACAAATTAAAACGTCTACAGGAACGAAGAATGCCGCTGTAGTAACCCCAGAAGAAATAGAGAGATGGTCCTGAGACATAGAGAAGCCAAAATCACAGCCAAAGGTATTGGATATTAAATTAAGAGTACAACTAGAAGAAATAATAGCTGGAAATGTAGAATTAGAGAGACTAAATACCTTCAGTGAAGAAGAGTTGTTATTCATATGTAGGAGCATCACCTGAAATACAAACCTATTTCATGAAAAGTTATTGAATTTGGCTTCAGATATGGGAAATGACATTGGTAAATCTAAAGTGTTACAAAAACGATACAGAGCTGAATTTTCTGACAAAGATTTAGAAAACATGAATGTGTCAGGGCAAAAATTGAAGATAAATGAATTATTGTAATTTTTACAAAAATGGGAAGATTCAGACAGATGGAAAGCTAGATAGACAAAGAAAAAGGAGGAAGTTCAGGTAAATCGCAATACATCTGAGTATTTAATGAAAGAAACAGAAAAGGTTGAAAGGTTGTGTCCTATGAGAGAAGTTCCAGGAGGAGGTTATGTACATGTCCCATGGTCCCGACAGGATATTTTATCATTCACTAATGACTTCCCAAAATGTAGAGAAAAACCTGTAGAATGGTACAGGCAAGTAGAGAGATTTGTGAAAGTTTCAAAAATACTGTTAAAAGATTTAGATGGTTTGTTTGACATAGTTGTTCCTTCAGATCTGTGGACAGAATGTAAAATAACAGTAGATTGGCCAAGTGATGAATACAATAGAGATCCAAAAACAGGAGCTCCGTCAGATGAAGTAATGAAAAAATATAATCCGGTAATAACTTACTTGAAAGGTAAGGTACCTCTGAAAGAAACAGACTGTACAAAAATAGACAGAACAACCCAAAATAAGAATGAATCAGTACATGTATATTATGAGCGCCTTTTACAGGTATTCAAACAGTACAGTGGGTTGGAGAACATTGATAATAAGGATATGACACATTTTATTTATCGTTCTGTGTCAATGGGATTCTCAAGTATGCAAAATACTGTGGGGACGAAATCGACAATAGGCAAAAGAAATTAGAAGAAAAGGTCATGTGGGCAAAAGTAAAATTAGTAGAACAGCAAGAACTCCAGTTAAGTCAGCAGGCAAATATTCAAGGTGAAGGCAATGGGGGTAAACCTAGAGGGAGAATGAGCAAAGAAGATGCAAAGAAAAAGTTTCGATGTCACGGGTGCGGAAAATTGGGGCATTGGAAAAACGAGTGTAAATGGCGACTCTCCAAGCATAGTGTAACGAGAATCAAAATTTCATTAAAGACGCGGATGCTAACATTATGCATAACTTCTTTTATTAGCCACTCCTGCAGCACTTTTAAAAAATCGTCAATAAAAACAGAACATCAGAACTAGAACATTAAGTCCTTAAACACTCCTTCAATCCAACATTATTCCTCTTTTAATGCTGTGAACAAATAACTTCTTCAACAAATCCTTCTTCTTGAATCTTCATCTTCTTCTTTATCCATTATTCTGAATAAAAACAAAAAGAAAATAAATCCTATCTCACCAACATTTTCCTTTTTTTTTAAAAAAATGTTAACACATCATAGTCTAACATTTCATAAATTAACAAAATCGCTCCTCCATAATCCACAAAGGGCTGTGGAGGGTGGGATAATGTTAGCCTCCGCGTCTTTAATGAAATTTTGATTCTCATTACACTACGCTTGGAGAATCGCCATTTCATTACAAGACCGGAGGCTAACATTATGCATGTTCAAAGCTTCTCAAAACAACATTTGAAACATGTTCAATTGGTCTAAAATAATGCTTCGCAAAAGTCCCTACATTAGACCAATCTCCAGCCTTCAGGATTTCCTCTAATCTTCCCCCTGAAAAATACATCTTACTCGCCATATCACCACGTAAAGAATGTGATTTAAATAAACTTACATCTATTCCACATTCCTTCATAACATTCTTAACCCATCTGGAAATAGTAGCAGTAGTAACTGGACGATAGGGCTTCACATAAGAAATTAGTAAGTGATTATCTCCATCTCTCCTATTTTCTAAAACTCTACTCTCATATTCATGCAAACAATTCACAACACATAACTTCCTTCCCTCCTTGAATTCTGGATAAAAAACATGTGGACATAGTCTTAGTTCTTTTACAAATCTCAAAATAAACCCCATCTGGACCCATCACTTTTTTATCTAACTCTAAAGCTTTCACATTAGAAACCCTTTTACATGACACCAAACATAACAAACACGTCATCTTCTCAGTAAGCCTCTTGACCTCCAAATACTTGTTTGCTGGCCATTCTAAAACAACTTCAACATAACATTCACGTCCATAACACATTATATCTACTCTTAACAGGTCTTCTCAATCTCATACTCTTCAAGATTCGGCATACCATCACATTTCTACCTACAGATTTCCCTTCTACAAAACTATGCTCTGCCGAAATCGCTGATCTAAAGCAATTAATAGTATTATACTCAAATCCTTCATGAAATTTCTGAGTTAAAAAATGTACAACCTCCACTATAGGAGCTTCCACGGGATCCAGACTTCTTTCCATGCACCATCTACTTCATGTTCTCCAAATTCCTTTGTACCTACGTCTAGTACCAGGGGCCCATGACTCTTCCAACAACTCTGCAACGTCTCTCAAAAGTCCATTGACCTCACCAGATCTCTGGACACTTTCCAAACAAGAAGGTTCAAAACCCCATTCAACACTAAAGGATGTTCTTCCTCTTCTGCATTCTTGAGAAGTCCTTCTCTTGCAGGAACCAAAAATGGTTCTGCACAAGCTAGTTCCATCACTGACGGAAACCAGACTTGAGAAACCCAAAAGGGTGTCACCAGTACTATCTGACTCTTCTCTTGTCTCAACTTCAACAAAATCCTCTGAATCATTGAGAAAGGTGGAAAGGCATAACCCTTCCGGTCTTTCCAAACTTGTTAGAATGCATCCATACCTGCTGACATTGGATCCTCTCTCCAACTGAAATATTCTTTCACTTGAAAAGTCAACCGAATCTCAAAAAGATCCACTTTCAGTGGACCCCATACTTTGTTTATTCTGCAAAAACAATTCCTGTCCAATTTCCAACCTCTGTAATTCCTCATATTTCTTGAATTCCAATCCGCAAAAACATTCATTTCACCAGGAAAATATTCCGCTTTTTTACCTATCTTCTGTGCTAGACGAAAATTCCAAAAGTCTTTCGCTAAATCCGCTAGAATTTTGACTTGGTTCCACCTAATTTGTTTATATAAGACACTGCAGACATGTTGTCCATCCTCAACAATACTGTATGTCCCCTTATCGTCTCCTTGAAACTTTGTAAAGCATATAAACCAGCTGTTAACCCTAAACAATGTATATGACTTTTCCTCTCTTCCTTTGACCAGACACCTCCTGTCTCCAAAACACCCAAATAAGCTCCCCATCCTGACGAACTCGCATCCAATTCCAATACAAAATCTGGTGAATTCCCAAAAATCGCTCTCCCATTCCATGCCTCCATGTTTTCCAACCACCATACAAGCTCCTTTTTCGCCTCAGTGTCCCAAGCTATTTTGTCTCCATACCATAAGCCTTTCCTAAAAGCATTCCCTTTCAATCTTTGTAAAGCTTGATAATGCAATGGGCCAGGAAATGTAGCCTGCACTGGTGAAGACAACAGACCTATTATTCTCCCTTAAAGAAATAAAATCCTTCTTTAAACTCTGAATAATTTCTTTCTTTATCATCCTCATTTTCTTTCCTGGTAAACATAATTGACAAGTCATTGTATTCACTTGAAAGCCTAAAAACTCTATCATTTGAGTCAGTACCAAACAAGATTTTTCCCTGTTCAAAATAAATCCCAAATCTTCTAATTTCTTTACCACTAATTCCTTTGTTACCTCCAATTCTTCCTTGCTGTGAGATAGAATCAGAATATCGTCTAAATATATGATCATTCTTATCCCTCTTTGTCGAAAAAATGCTACCACTACTCTCATCACTTTCGTGAAACACCATGGAGCAGACGAAAGTCCAAAAAGTAAACAACGGAACTGATACAGCTTCCCTTTCCATCTGAATTGTAAATATTTTTGACTCTCCCGCGCCATAGGAATCGTAAAATACGCGTCCTTGAGATCTAACTTCACCATGTAATCCTTCTCCTTCAACACATCCCTTAGACAATGTATCCCCTCCATTTTGAAATGTCAATACACTAAAAATCTGTTTAGATCTCTTAAATTTATCACTGGACGCCAACCTTTTCCTTTTTGCTCCACCAGAAACAAACTGCTCACAAAACATTTTTTTTCCTCTACTACTATTACTGCTTTCTTTGTGATTAAAGCATCTATCTCCAAATCCACAATCTTTTCTTGTTCTTTTAACATCTTCATCTCCCTTTGTTCCATTTCCTGAAAATGGTAAGTCTACAAACTCTATCATAAAACCATTCACAGTCTCTGATACCCATGCATCTCCTGTTATCCTTTCCCACTCTTTTGTGAATAGTCTCAATCTTCCTCCTACCTCTTTTAGGGAAGAACAAGTTGTAATCTCCATACTCACCTTGTCCTCCATTATTGTATGTTCCACGTCCTCTTGAATATCTTCTATTTCTTCCTATCCTATTTCTACTCGGATAGAAGCCTCCACCATACTGGTATCCTCTTCCCTTATTCTGCCAACCATATTGTGAATTGTACTGTGAATTATATTGGGACCTCTGCATACCTCGGCCAGTAAATTGTCCCCTTCTACTGGCCCTTCCAAAAACCCAAAATACTCTTCTCATATTCCCCTGTGCCTTGTCCAATGCAGTAAATGTTCCAACATACTTTCCAATTCCCTTCACAAGTCCATCTCCAAACAACATTCCTTTTGAATCCTCTTTATCTTCCTTAAGAGCCATGTCTCCCAATTTAGGATTTATTTTAATCAAAATTGCTTTCCTTCTTTCTTGTAGTAGACCTGCATTCGCATTTCCAAACAACACTAAAGCCCTTTGCCTCCATCCTCTCAGTAAACCCACATCAACCTGCTCTTCATTTGCATAAGCATCCTCTGCCATATCTAATATCCTTCCTAGTGGACCCAACACATCCAACAATTTATCTTGGCAGATCTTCAGTGATCTCTCCAATCCTTTTCTTGGATCCCTTCCTAGCTTAAATAAATAACTAATCAAATCTGGATCCAAATTAGGAGTTAGACAAACTTTCTCTTCTATCCTAGGCCTAGAACATTCTGCTCTCATCATTCTATGTATCTCTCTATCCAATGTTTTTTTTGATCCATGTCTTAATAAATTTAGCCGCATGTTCCATAGGCCTCCATTCTCCGCTCCGCGGTTGTTTGATATTTAAGTGGGCTAAACATTTCTCCCCCAAATGGATCCTTTATGCCATCACTTGAAGCCTCTACTTCCATTTCCTCCAAATCCTCATATTCATCATCATCTTGTAAATCCAACACATATTCATTTATTAAATCATAATTTCCTCCAGACATAATTTTTTCTAATTCATTTTCCTCATCATCTTGCATGCCGCAATGGGCATCCTTTCTTTGTGTGCCGCTAAGGACACCAATCCTCTTTGTGCCGCTAAGGACACCTTTATTCTCCTTTAATTTCTCACCAACCTTCTCTTTTTGAGTTATTTCTAACTCCTCTATGTGTCTGGTTTTTTTAGTTCTCTTTTTTCCCACATCTGTACTCATTCCTTCACCATCTGATAAAGAATAAAACTCTTCTCCTGAATCTACATCTTTTCTTTTCCTATTACTAATGTATTCCTCCATTGATTCTTTGACTTGTTTCCTCATCTCAAACTCAATTAACTTCTTCACCACTTCTTCAGTAATTTTATTATTTGTAATTTCCATTTCAACATCTTTTCCTAACTCTTCTATATTCTCAAATATCAATAAACTCTCTCTATATTTCAAATTCTAGACCACAAAAGCCTTATTAACACCAATAAATCTCTTAATATTTCTTTTTAAACAAATACCCTCAAAATTCACCTTTAATCACCATAAAATACTTCTCACTCGATCAAACACTATTTATCTCTGCCTTAACAGACCTCGCAATGAATAACGACCGCCTAACGCGGCAACTTATTTCCTTTATTTCCTATTAAAATATTCCCAAACTAAAATGGCCGACTAAAGCACGCGAGAGTACGTAACAATACGTCTATTCAGCGTTCCTAATCTCTTTCCTCTAATCTCTCCTAAGACGCAAGCTCATTCCAGCTGGAAATGAACTCGCGACCGCTTCAAATGTAAATAACGTTGTGCGCTCATCTACGCGCTGACCAACCAGATCATTTTCATACCTCAAAAAACGGTAAAATCGAAAAACATTTCTTTATTTACCTAACTTCATCATTTTTCCCTCACGCTAAACCGATTCCCATTATGTACTTATTTCATCTTTCATTTTTACGCGTCTAAACCTCTAATCAAATAAACAAAAAACATACACTTATCTAAAATACCCTTTACTACCTCTAATATCATTAAAACTCGCTTCCAAAAATTAGAAGTTAGTTCTTTAAACTTATAAATACCCATCTTACATGTAATTATTTAATTTATTTAACTTATATTTAATATATATTAGAGCTTAATCAAAAGTATACTTATCTGCCTCAGGAGCAGCAATAAAAGAGGAAGTATGTTGGATTGAAGGAGTGTTTAAGGACTTAATGTTCTAGTTCTGATGTTCTGTTTTTTTTAAGATTCTTTAAAGGTGCTGCAGGAGTGGCAGGAGTGGCTAATAAAAGAAGTTATGCATAATGTTAGCCTCCGGTCTTGTAATGAAATTAATACAGAATAATAATGTTAAAACTCAAAACTTGAATCCACAGACTCAGAATGAAGTGTCAATGAGCCAACCGCAACAGGTAATACAGAATCAGTTACCATCTGCCTCTATGCCAGATTTTGTGAGTCAAGCCAAATACAGGGGCTCATTAGGATGGCGGACGGAAGTGCGTCCGCAGCCCTGGAGTAAGCGGAAAATGCCTTCTCCGTGTCCGCCTGCCGCGGACACTCCGTCCGCCATATCAGGATAGGAAAGAGTGTCAAAATTCCGTCCGCGACGGAAGAGCACGCACCGCTGCCCAACTACACCCGACCACGCGGCGGACGTAACCAATCCAGAGACTCCGCCGTACGGACTGACGTCTACGACCGTCCCCCAAATCAAGATGGCGGAAAATACACATAAAACCGCTGCGGAAAAACAACCTGTCTGAACACGGCGGATTCCCCACAGCGAAGATACCATACATAGCAGAGATACCCACCGCAAGCTGCTCGCCACCATGGACCCCGCGCTACACGCTTTCCCGATGCTCTTCGCGATCCACCACGTCCAAGTCTTGGCCCACTATCAACGACGACGCAGGTAAGGCACAAACCAATCGCTGTCTGGAGGGGAATACCTGCAAGGGTCGTGACGTTGGGAGGGGGAGTGTCATGTTATCGAAACCACTGATCACAAGCAAATACAAATACACAATTGTAGTACGCAAGCAGGAATGACTACGACAAACCACGACACATGATTGACTACCTTTATTACACAGTGTATGCGTGAGCATGGGCAAAGTGGGCACCAGAGCATGAACATCAGAGGCAGCACATCAGAGGGCAGAATGCAGTATCAGAGCATCAACAGGGCAATGTGGACAACAGAGCAGGTACATCAGAGGCAGCACGTCAGAGGCCAGAATGCAGTATCAGAACAGCAACAGGGCATTGTGGACAACAGAGCAGGTACATCAGAGTCAGCACGTGAGAGGGGCTAAGTGCATCAACAGTCCATTGCACTGAACATGTCCATCAGAGGCAGCACGTGAGAGGGGCTAAGTGCATCATCAGTCCATTGCACTGGACAGGTCCATCAGAGGCAGCACGTGAGAGGGGCTAAGTGCATCAACAGTCCATTGCACTGGACAGGTCCATCAGAGGCAGCACGTGAGAGGGCAGAATGCAGTATCAGAGCATCAACAGGGCATTGTGCCCAACAGAGCAGGTACATCAGAGGTAGTAAACGAGAGGGCAGAATGCAGTATCAGAGCATCAACAGGGCATTGTGGACAACAGAGCAGGTACAAAAGAGGCAGCACATCAGAGGGCAGAATGCAGTATCAGAGCATCAACAGGGCATTGTGGACAACAGAGCAGGTACATTAGAGGCAGTAAACGAGAGGGCAGAATGCAGTATTTATTTATTCATTTATTTATTTATTTTATAAACTTGTAAGGCGCAACAGCTACCCAAAAAGGGTTTCCCGGCGCCAGAGGACACTGCAAAGACAAGGGGGTGACACGTCATAGGCCATTCAGAGTTATTGATCAAACAGCCAGGTTTTTATTTCTTTCCTGAACTTAGAGTAACTCTCTTCTTTGCGTATGTGGATAGGTAGTGTGTTCCACATGGAAGGACCCTGATAGGCAAAAGATCTCCCTCCCATTCTGGCAAGCTTGAATCTGGGCACACAGTACGTTGCAGCTGAGAGTGACCGTAAGTTTCTTTTAGGGATGTAGGGGTGCACTAATGCCTGAAGGTATTTGGGTGCAGTGCCTGCTTTTAGTTTAAACATATAGTTTAGGGTCTTAAATCTAATGCGATTTTCCACTTTGAGCCAGTGAAGTTTGCGCAAGTAAGGGGACACATGGGTATTTTTAGGTATTTGACAAAGAGTCCGGGCAGCCGCATTTTGTATCATCTGGAGTCTCTTTATTGTTCCTTTGTTGGCACCTAGATATAGAATGTTCCCGTAGTCAAGCCGGGATGTAACTAAGGCATTGACTACTGTTTTCTGCATAGAGATGGGCAGCATCCATAATATCTTCTTGAGCCATCTTAGGATGGTGAAGCAGAGTCCAACCACTTTGCTGACCTGTTGTTTCATGGATAACGAGTTGTCCAGGATTACAGAGAGGATTACTGATACTGTTGTATCAGAGCATCAACAGGGCATTGTGCCCAACAGAGCAGGTACATCAGAGGCAGTAAACGAGAAGGCAGAATGCAGTATCAGAGCATCAACAGGGCATTGTGGACAACAGAGCAGGTACATCAGAGGCAGTAAACGAGAGGGCAGAATGCAGTATCAGAGCATCAACAGGGCATTGTGCCCAACAGAGCAGGTACATCAGAGGCAGCACATCAGAGGGCAGAATGCAGTATCAGAGCATCAACAGGGCATTGTGGACAACAGAGCAGGTACATCAGAGGCAGTAAACGAGAGGGCAGAATGCAGTATCAGAGCATCAACAGGGCATTGTGCCCAACAGAGCAGGTACATCAAAGGCAGTAAACGAGAGGGCAGAATGATGCAGTATCAGAGCATCAACAGGGCATTGTGCCCAACAGAGCAGGTACATCAGAGGCAGTAAACGAGAGGGCAGAATGCAGTATCAGAGCATCAACAGGGCATTGTGCCCAACAGAGCAGGTACATCAGAGGCAGTAAACGAGAGGGCAGAATGCAGTATCAGAGCATCAACAGGGCATTGTGGACAACAGAGCAGGTACATCAGAGGCAGCACAAGTACGTGTTCCAAGCAACCCGTCCCAAGGACCACAACAGTGCAAGGCTGTTCTCAATGGACAATGTACACACCATGTGCAATAACATGTGAGTGAAGTGAACAGCACCTCACATCACAGAATCAGGTGGACTGCGTGAACTACCTGCCTCGGACACACTGCCAGCACCAGAAACAGGAATGTGAGACACAGCCACAGCCCGAGTGACAGACACATGGGCCACAGACCCAGACACACGGCCAGGACCAGAAACAGGAGTGTGAGACACAGCCACTGCCCGAGTGACAGACACATGGGCCACAGACCCAGACACACTGCCAGCACCAGAAACAGGAGTGTGAGACACAGCCACAGCCCGAGTGACAGACACATGGGCCACAGACCCAGACACACTGCCAGCACCAGAAACAGGAGTGTGAGACACAGCCCGAGTGACAGACACATGGGCCACAGACCCAGACACACTGCCAGCACCTGAAACAGGAATGTGAGACACAGCCACAGCCCGAGTGACAGACACATGGGCCACAGACCCAGATACACTGCCAGCACCTGAAACAGGAATGTGAGACACAGCCACAGATGTAGTGACTGACACGTGAGCCACAGACCCAGACACACTGCCAGCACCAGAAACAGGAGTGTGAGACACAACCACAGATCTACTGACTGACACATGAGCCATAGACCCAGATACACTGCCAGCACCTGAAACAGGAGAGGGCACAACTGAGACTGTGCTACTACATGATGCATGACAGCAAACAACAGACACAGTGCCACTATCTGATACATGAGAGGCAACTGCACCTGCACCACGGAAATGATGAGCCCCAGGGCTGTATGGGCCAGGAGGCAGGGTGGCCCTGGGAGCTGGAGATAGCTGTACTTGAGCGACATCGGGGTGGGCAGGTGTCAATGGTGTGTGGCTACGTTTCTTAGGGATACGTGAGTGCACCCTGGACAGGACAGGACTGGTAAGTGGTGGGGACTCAAAAGAAATATCACCCACCATAGCTGGAGCATCTGCTGCCGGGGGTCGGCTTTCTGGGGACGTGCTGGAGCCTGCTTGTCGTTTGCTGTGTGCCTGCCGCCTGGACTCAGAATCATGTGTAATGGGGGATGCAACAACAGGGGACTCCCTCCTCTGCTTCTGACTGGCCTGGATGGGAGTGGAGGTATGGGGGGACTCCGCCGCGGAGACATCTGTTTTCCGTTCCTTCGACAACATCAGCCTCAGTGCAGCCAGGGGTGATGTATGCCTGTCCTTGATTGCGCCAGTGTCCATGGGAGAAGCCATGTCCCTAGGATGTGCCTTATCCGTAGGAGGAGTGTTGTCTCTGGACGTTCCCTGTGCCCTGGACGGTGCCCTGTTCCTGGCAGCAGACTTGTCGTCTGTGGTGTACCTGTCTCCAGAAGACACCTTCTCCCTGTGTGTGTCCCTGCCCTTGGGAGATGGCCCTTGCTCTGTTGTGTGCCTGCCCTTGGGACACTCCCTGCTCTTTTGAGGTGCCTTTGTCTTTTGACTGTCCTTGTCCCTGTCCTTGGGAGTGGCCCCTTCCTCTGTTGTGGGCCTGCCCTTGGGACTCTCCCTGCTCTTTTGAGGTGCCTTTGTCTTTTGACTGTCCTTGTCCCTGTCCTTGGGAGTGGCCCCTTCCTCTGTTGTGGGCCTGCCCTTGGGACTCTCCCCGCTCTTTTGAGGTGCCTTTGTCTTTTGCCTGTCCTTGTCCCTGTCCTTGGGAGTGGCCCCTTCCTTAGTATTGTCCTTGTCATTGGGAGTGTCCCTGCTCCTTTGAGGTGCCTTTGTCCTCTGACTGTCCTTGTCCAAGGGAGTGTCCATGGACTTGGGAGTATCCCTTGCCTTGGGAGTACCTCTTGTGTGGAATGCCGGTGTAGCATGTGAAGGCATGTCCCCCAACACCACTTGTGGATCCTGTGTGTGTACTCCAGTGTACCTGACGTTGTCTTTGTGAACAGATTTTGCTGACCTAGGGGATGGTGTCTGTGCCCTCCGTGCCCTGACGTGCTGCCTGACGCTGCTTCTAGTGCAATAACCTGTATTAGAGTCCTGGTCAGAATATTCACACCCCCCTGAGACATCCAGTGGTGTAGGTGGGGAAACAGAAGTAGCACCCTGTCCATGCGACTGTACAATGGCAGACGACACACTGCTTGCCAATGACTGAACTGTCCTGTGTAGACCAGCAAGATCGCCATGCATCCCTTCCATGAATGCCACCACCTGCCCCAACTTCCTATCATGGTCTTGGAAAGCATTTGTCATATTGGTCTGCCCCACACACAGCTGTCGCAGCTGATCAACAGCCTCAGCACAAAGTGCATTTTGGGTCACCGTGGCAGGGGCAGCGGTGCCTGCACCGAACGCCACTCTGCTCCCCCTACTCCTGCGTGCACGAACAGTACATGGTGCAGTTGGCGGCAGTGTGGGCCCTGTGTGCTGTGTCCCAACACTGTCGGAAGATGAGGACGATGGTGTCTCCACATGCGAGTCCTCAGGGACGGTCCTGTCCCCCTCTCCGGCGTTGCCCTCCTCTGTGTCAGTCTGCGTGTGCGCGAAGTCTGATCCGGATGCATTGCCTCCACTCATCTCCGCCGTCTGTGGCTGAGTGCCCTCTGCCAAAGCTGAAATGCACAGAAAAGAGGTGTAAGTCATGGGCACACTCACGTACAGAAGGACAAGGAATCCCTAATTCAATTGCTGACAAAGTTCTTCTAGCCCCCATCCTGCACACGACCCACCTCTACCAGTCATCCTCACATGACATAAGCGTTGGTGGCCGTGACACATGTACAGCATGTGGACAGGGCAGGAGCATGTACATCTGCACACATGTCTTGCCATGGGGCCACGGACCACTACGGCATGTGCTTAAACACTCAACTACTAAGCAAGTGGCGTGTCAACATGCCGGACCTGGATGTCAAATTACACTCACCCAATGGCACCAACATGGCATCACAGCGATACATACGCACCACGGAAGTCACTACTGTGTCTGGGCACCAATACATGCATTGCACTCCCAAGTAACATACACAGACAGTCTGCTCACCGCTAGTGTGCTGTTGATCCACACTCAGCCGTTCGGACAGGTCAGGATGCGTCACAGCAATGATACGGTGCATAAGAGGGGTCATGGAGCGTCGGGCCAGACGTGGCGTCCTTGGAATCATCCCCAGTGTCACTTCTGCTACATTCTTGCTCAGCCTGGAAATGTCGTCCCAGCGTTTGTGGCAGTGTGTATGTCGTCTATTGCACACCCCCAATGCCCGTACATCACGTGCTATGCTCCTCCACACGTCCTTGCGAAGGTGCAGCTTGACCTACCATGATGGGAGACAAAAGGGTGCAAGTCAGTGGACAGTTGGCCTGTCACACAGATAGGGGCAACACGTATCTGTCAGCAGCCATGCACATTCCGAAAAATATGTCAGGCCCACAGTACACAGCTAAGATTGCAGAAGCCAGGAGTCATTGACCACCTCATGCACACCAACATGCCCCACACTACACTTACCACCTGTCCGGGTGCGCCGTAGAGCCGTCCAAAGTTGCGGAGCACACCGTCCACGAGGACATCAAGCTCCACGGCAGTGAAGGGACGAGACCGGATCTCTTTGACTCTCGGCATGGCAAGATCACGGAGTATGGCACTAGAGCAGCAGTCGGTGGTCAGCTCAGCAGCAGCAGGTCGAGGTGATGGTCACAGGCAGCAGTCGGTGGTCAGCTCAGCAGCAGCAGGTCGAGGTGATGGTCACAGGCAGCAGTCGGTGGTCAGCTCAGCAGCAGCAGGTCGAGGTGATGGTCACAGGCAGCAGTCGGGGGTCAGCTCAGCAGCAGCAGGTCGAGGTGAACAGCCAGCACTGGTTCCCAGGGTAGGATGTGTGCTTTTTGACATCACACATATATAGGGCCCTGAGCACATGTCAGTGGTATACGTCGCCAGCAATTGGTCAGCCCTGGATGCGTGTTTGTAAAAGGGCCAATGACTGGCCCTGGAGTGGCGGTGCACTGCTTCCGCTACTTTCGATTGGCCATACGCGGCCAGCGTTCCCTCCTCCCATTGGCTGCATGTGCACGGACCGTCACGGTCACACATCGGCAACCGCATGTGCAAGCTTCCGGGACGGATGCTTCTTTTGCAACAATGTTCTATCACTGGCGCCACCATGGCGGTGCACGTGTTCGGCGGGGGAGGTGCAGGCCAACACACCCTTTAGATGTAGTCAATGGACATGGCAGTTCATGACCCCCCTTACAGTCACATTGCATCATCCACCGTATACTGGCCGGGCCGGCCCGGCCTAGGAGCGCCGTGCCGGCCATGTCCACAACCGCCGTGCCAGGCCCGGCCAAGGACCGCCGTGCCGGCCATGTCAACCACCGCCGTGCCAGGCCCTGCCTAGGACCGCCGTGCCGGCCATGTCAACCACCGCCGTGCCAGGCGAGTGAACACCCGTCGGTGGTTGACATGGCCGGCATGGCGCTACTAGGCCGGACCTGGCACGGCGGTTGTGGACATGGCCGGCACGGCGCTCCTAGGCCGGGCCTGGCACGGCGGTTGTGGACATGGCCGGCACGGCGCTCCTAGGCCGGGCCTGGCACGGCGGTTGTGGACATGGCCGGCACGGCGCTCCTAGGCCGGGCCTGGCACGGCGGTTGTGGACATGGCCGGCACGGCGCTCCTAGGCCGGGCCGGCCCGGCCGGTATACGGTGGATGATGCAATGTGACTGCAAGGGGGGTCATGAACTGCCATGTCCATTGACTACATCTAAAGGGGTGTTGGCCTGCACCTCCCCCGCCGAATACGTGCACCGCCATGGTGGCGCCAGTGATAGAACATTGTTGCAAAAGAAGCATCCGTCCCGGAAGCTTGCACATGCGGTTGCCGATGTGTGACCGTGACGGTCCGTGCACATGCAGACAATGGGGAGAGGGAACGCGGCCCGCGTATGCCCATTCGAAAATTGCGGAAGACGTGCACCGCCATGGCGGCGCCAATGATTGTATATTTTCAGACGCTGCACCGTGGTGTATTGTCTGCAGTTGCGTCATGAGGGTTGTGAGCGTGATAGGGAAACTTCATTTGTCATGCACTATTCCATGTGTGTCCATACTATGCCCATCGGTGTGCACACAATGTGCAACACATGTGCATGTCGACGTGTTGACGTCGGGTATGACCCTACAGACGTTTTTACTTCTTCACATCTACACAGTACATCACGGCTGTATCCCCACATTCTGAATCTGTTGTCAGTGTGTGGTTCATGTGAGGTCACTACAATGGTGGGGGTACACATGCATTCAGTGTATGTGTGTTGCCTGTTGTGTCACCATGCATGTAATGTCCGTATGCTCACCATTATTGGTGTTGGCATTGCTGCATGATGACATGGTGTGTGCGTATCATTATCGTTTGTGTGCATGCACTTGCATGTGTGTCTGTGATGTGGCTTCTACACATTAGGGTCATGACACACGTCTTGTCAGTAATGTTGACATGTGACTAAGTTGCGTTGTACGTGTTGACACACTTCCTGTTGCTAGTGGCTGCACATTGTTAATGGGGCACTCCGTATTGTAGTTACTATCAGAGATGTCACACATATGACCATTATCCACAACATTTATCTTCTTGCTAATGTTGGCTTGCATGTGATGGAGTTGCACACCTATGCGTTGTTTGTAAGTTGACTCAAGTTACATCTCTCTCCCACACAGGAGGGCTCCAAATGTGCATCGGCCATACACTGTGCTGGAGGATATGGTTGACGAGGAGGTGATCAGGAAATTCCGGCTAGATCGACGGAGATTGATGGAGCTAGTTGCCCAATTGTCTCCTCATCTGCAGCCACGAAGGACGGATCCTGGTTCCATTACACCCGCAGCAAAGGTGATGGCGGCACTACACTTTTTTGCTACTGGCACCTTTCAGTACACAGTTGGACATGCCGGGGGGATGTCACAGTCCATGTTCAGCATGGTACTTCGGGATGCTCTAAAAGCTATGATGCTGTACAAGGATGACTACATCAATTTCCCACGGCCGGCAGAGTTGCCAGCAGTCAAAGCAGACTTCTATGCACTGGGCCAGATACCACACGTAGTGGGTTCCATTGATGGCACACATATCGCTCTCATTCCGCCACGGGCACGTGAGCAGGTTTATAGGAATCGGAAGCACTTCCATTCGCTGAACGTGCAGGTGGTGTGCCTGGCCGACAACATCATCTCCCATGTGTGTGCAATATTTCCAGGCTCCGCACATGGCGCCCACATCATGCGGAGCAGCATTGTCCCCCAACTGATGGCAAATCTGCGTCCCGGTCATGCGTGGCTTGTTGGTGAGTATGCTGTGGGGACTTTTGTGATTTCTGTGTGGCATGGGGTACCCACCAATTCTGGTTGTGATATTTGTGTCTGTCATCCCCCTACATAGGCGACTCGGCGTACCCAAACCGGCCCTGGCTCCTGAGTCCCATACGTAATCCTACTACAGCGGGTGAAATGCGCTGCAATGATGCACATGGAAGGACACGTAGAGTGGTGGAACGTACTTTTGGACTGCTAAAGTCTAGGTTTCGGTGCCTGGATAAGACCGGAGGGGCCCTGCCTTACTCACCAGGCAAAGTATGCAGGATTGTGATTGCCTGCTGCATGCTCCACAACCTGGCCGTGCGCAATGACATTGAACTGCTCTTGGACCCTGAAGACCAACAAGTTTCTTGGCCTCCCATCCCACCCATGTCGACTGATGAGGATAGTGGTGAGGAGGAAGGTGTGGACCAGAGGCGCCAGCTCATTGATCGCTACTTCCCTTGAATGTGAGTAACTACCTCTTGTGCCGGTTGACAATGCCTTATGTATGTTTGCTGGTGTTGTGTGGATGTGGTGTGCATCAGCTGGGTGTTCTGCTATGCGATGGTTGCATAGGTGTGTGTTCATTTATTTGGACATGCAAGTCTCCATGATGTGTGTCCTCTCATCCAATGATTTTGTGTTGAGTGTGGTTTGTGGAATGTTGCTGTGCTGTGTGTTGTGATGGGTGTGAATATGTTTCCTGACATGTGTTTGCTGTCTCTGAATTTCCCTAGGTCACTCCCGCAGCGGCATGATTATGTACGACTCGGATCCCTGCACCTGGTTACGTCTGTTTCTGAGGCAATCATGTGATTAAACATGGAGGCAACAGATCATTGAGTGTGTAAGTGGCATTTATTTACAGGTTGTGCATTGGTGCTGGTGAATATTTACAAGTAAGTGTGGGGTGGGGAAGTGTGAGTTGAAGGTAATGGCAGATGAAATGTCCGTGCTGACACCACATTGGGTGATGTCAGGCTAGTCCAGCAGACCTGTGCCAATGATTGGCTATGTGGGACAGGATAGTTGCCAGGGTGAATGGCTGGCTCAGGCAGTGTCAGAGTCATTGTCGGCCCCTCTTGGAGCGTGTGGATGGAGCCCCCCCACTGCTCTCACCCACTTCCAGCCTCGGACGGCCCCTCCGTCTTTGAGGTGGAACGGAGTCAGCTGGGGGGGCAGGTTGCTGAGGGGCCACATCCGTCGCCAGGGGCACAGGTGGCGGTGGCGGTGGTGTTGCTGGCCGTGGCGTCTGGACACTTGGTTGAGGGGGGTGGGGTTGTTGCGGGCTATCCATTCCCTCCCCATTGTTGTCTGCTGGCCCATGATGTCCACTATCTGGCCAAGGCTGCCCGCAATGTCCCGCAACATGTTAGTGTTGTCCACCGAGTCCTGGTGGGCACGATCTGCCTGTTCCTGGCTACGGTCGTAGGAAGCCTGGCACCTGGCTAGGGCTTCAAGTGACTCTGCCACAGGATGGGGTGGGTGGCCTTCCTCAGCGCGACAGAGTGTGGATCTCCTGATTGGCTGATGTGGCCTCGCCTCTCTCCTGTCTGGCCCACTCTCCCTGCTTGGGTGGGAGGCCGATGGCCCTGCGTCGTGCGGTGGGTTAGGCAGGGTGGCACAGGCAGGAGTGGTGGTACTGGTGGTGGTGAGTCTGCAGCTCACTGTGGCCGGTGTTGCAGGAGTTACACAGGTGACGGTTGTCGGGGCCGGGATTTCGTGTGAGCCAGATGGCCCTGGCAGTCTGCTTGGGCCCGCACCATCCTCCGCACCGGAGCTGGCTGTGGAATCTTCCCCAGAGAGTCCGGTATGGGTGTGAGGCGAGTCTTGCGGCCGGTTGCTGGTTCCACCAGTCAGATTACGATCACCTGAGGGACAAGATTGTGCTGATCAGTACTGTGGACATTACATGTTCATATCAATTTGATTACATTTCAGTGTCCTGTCGCACACACCCCACCCACCACCACCGCCCTCCCTGTGGACATGGGGGCCTGTTGGGAGTTGTAGTGCTGGTCTCTCACACACCCCACCCACCTTTCACACACACCCTGTGGACATGGGGGCCTGTTGGGAGTTGTAGTGGTGAGCTCTCACACACCCCACCCACCTCTCACACACACCCTGTGGACATGGGGGCCTGTTGGGAGTTGTAGTGCTGGTCTCTCACACACCCCACCCACCTCTCACACACACCCCACACACCTCTAACACACACCCTATGGACATGGGGGCCTGTTGGGAGTTGTAGTGGTGAGCTCTCACACACCCCACCCACCTCTCACACACACCCTACCCACCTCTCACACACACCCTGTGGACATGGGGGCCTGTTGGGAGTTGTAGTGGTGAGCTCTCACATACCCCACCCACCTCTCACACACACCCTGTGGACATGGGGGCCTGTTGGGAGTTGTAGTGCTGGTCTCTCACACACCCCACCCACCTCTCACACACACCCCACCCACCTCTCACACACACCCTGTGGACATGGGGGCCTGTTGGGAGTTGTAGTGCTGGTCTCTCACACACCCCACCCACCTCTCACACACACCCCACCCACCTCTCACACACACCCTGTGGACATGGGGGCCTGTTGGGAGTTGTAGTGGTGAGCTCTCACACACCCCACCCAGCTCTCACACACACCCTGTGGACATGGGGGCCTGTTGGTAGCCATTTACATTTTGGTGAGTATGTGGCCCACGTGCATGGGTTGGGGCCTGGGAGATGTGTTTTCTCAGTTGTGTGAGGCTGACCATGTCGTTCAGATCGTGGTGCTTGGTTAGTACTTACCAGCCTCTTCTCCTTCCTCAAGTCCTTCCAGGCTCTCTGGGTGCAGTATGCCCAGCACCTTTTCCTCCCAATCAGTGTAGGGTATGGGATCCGGGGGTGTGCCGCCGCCAGTGTGATTAGCTCTCACATTGTTTTTGGCACGGATGCCTTTCACCCTGGTTTTCAGGTCATGCCACCGCCTCTGTATCTCGTGCTTTGTCCTTGGCACGGTCCCTGACGCATTCACCCGACTGACGATCCTGTCCCACATGTGATTTTTTTGCGCCACGGTGGTCTGCTGGACTTGGGCCCCGAATATGTGGTGCTCAACACGGATAATTTCATCCACCATTACCTTCAACTCCGTCTTCGTGAATTTTTTTTTTTTTTTGGGTGCCATGGTGTGTGGTGCTCAGGGTGTGGGTTGAGTGAGTTGGGGGGTGCAGGTGTGTGTTGTGTGGTGTGTAGGAATGGTGTGGTGGGTGTTTGTGTGGTGGGTGTGGTAGGGTGGTGGTTGTGTGTCTTCAATTGGTGTATGCTGTCGCTCGTATTGGGCCTCTAGCTAGCAGCTATGCTGTGATGCAAAGGATTGTGGTAGTGGGTGTGTGTCATTTTATAGTCGTGTCTCAATGGTTGTTGGCAGTCAGGTGGTAGGTGGGTGTGTTGACTAGTGTGCATTATTGGGTACTTGGGGGGGTGTCATTGTGGCTTGTGATTGGTGTTGGTGTTTCAGGTGGGGGTAGTCCTTTTTCGTGTGTTTGCAATTTACTTCCGTCACACTTTTTGACATTGGTTTGACGGTAGGGATGTTGTTCGTGTTGGGCTTCCGCTGTGATGCACTGTTTCTCGTTGCATTCTTTCCGCCGCGGACGTGGATGGCGGTGCGTACCGGGGTACAGGCGGCGTAATCCTAATCGCGGACACGGAGCCTTTGCAGGTATGGCGGTGGAGGTGGCTGTTCCCGCGTTCATGTGCGTCCGCGGCAAACGGGGTTTGGTCGGTTCCGTCCGCTTGCGGCGGGCTCTGGTGTACTCCGTCCGCCGCGGACGGACTTTGGTGTTCTCCGTCCGCCGTGGTCGGGGGTTCGTACCAGTATAATCCTAATCGCTACGGCGGTTTATCCGCGGAGCGGTCCGGAGTATCTTGCCCGCTTCCTTGGCGGACGTAACACGTTTCCGTCCGCGATCCTAATCGGCCTCACAGTGTGGATACCGGATTTCGGGAGGGCAGTGGTAAGAAAAATACGGTAACACCACAGTTTCTCTTGCAAGACACATTTTTTGAAGAAGATAGTTTCTGACAGTGCCTGAGAGGAGGGTAAGAGGAATGCGTCCTTGGCACATCCTTACCGGTAGATCAGTCAGGTCCTTATGTGGAAGGCAAGGTTGAGGGAAATGACATCACCTTCTTGTTGGTCACTGGTGCTACCCGTTCTACTGTGAGAAGAGTAGACATCCCAAACCTACCCCTCTCGGGAGAAGCGATCCAAGTAGTGGGCGTTTCTAATAAACAAATTAGGACTCCTGTTACAGAACCAATGGAAATACGTATTGGTAATTTTAAAGAAATGCATACATTTGTAGTATGTGACTCCATTCCCCTAGAACTTGCTAGGAAGAGATTTACTATGTAAAATGAATTACACAATCTTTTGCACCCCAAATGGTGTTGAGATTCAAACCCCTGATGAAGATGGAACATACAAACTCATGATAGCTAAACAAGAAACTGAAATTAAAAAGATGACCCTAAAAGATTTACCAGAAGAGCTTCAAAATACTGTAAACCCTGATGTACGGGATTTTACTGGAAAAGAAGTAGGATTGATGGCAAATGTCGACCGAATAAAAGTGACAATGAAGGAAGGTAGAGTTTTCCCAAAAACCCGACAGTACAGAATGAGCCCAGAAATAAAAGCAGGTGTTGCAGCAGGAATAGAGCGTTTGGTCGAACAAGGCATTTTAAAAGAAATAATGAGCAGGCCATGTAATTCACCTATAATTGGTATAAAGAAACCAAGCGGAAATATAGGGTCGTACAAGACCTGTGAAAAATAAATAAAATTGTTGTCTCCCGTTGCCCAGTGGTCCCGAATCCAGCAGTGATTTTGTATCAGATACCATGAAGTGCAGGATGGTTCACTGTAATTGATATATGCCATGCCTTTTACTCCATTCCGTTGCACCCAGACAGTAATTTTTTATTCTTGTTTAAATTTGATGAGCATGTTTATGTTTGGAATTGTGTTCCTCAAGGGTACACTGAAAGTTCGTTGATCTTTGATGAGATTTTGAAAAATGCCTTGAATCTTTGGTGCTGCCCGGACAATCTGTTCTGGTGCAGTATATAGACGACCTACTGGTTGCGTCTTAAACCCAAAGAGACTGCATTGTTGATACAATTGCATTACTGAATCATTTGGCTGAAGGAGGACATAAAGTGTCACCTGGGAAATTGCCGCTCTGTACCACATCAGTCAAATATCTGGGACACCAGATAGTGAGAGGAGTCAGAAGAGTGACTTCAGAAAGAATCAAAATAATTAGAAACATGAAATTACCTCAGACGCAGAAAGAAATCAGAATGTTTCTCGGAGTTGTGGGTTACTTCAGGCAGTGGATTGTGGGATTTGCAGTACTAGCTAAACCACTGATACAGCTGACAAAGAAAAGGGCAAAAGATCCGGTAGAATGGGATGATGAAAGCATGACTGCTTTCCTAAAAATACGCAACTGCCTGGGCGAAGCCCCAGCATTAGGAATGCCAGATTATTCAAAAGAATTTGCACTGTTTTGTGATACAAGAGACAATTGTGCTCTTTCAATCCTAACCCAGACCCCTGGCCTAATGCGACGTCCTATGGCGTATTTCTCTGCCACATTGAACCCAGTGGCATCAGCATTACCAGGATGCCTAAAGTCCATCGCTACAACTTGTATGAGCCTAGAACAAAGTGAATCCATTGTATTGGGACACCCTGTAAACGTATATGTCCCACATGCAGTTGTGATTTTGCTGACACGAACTCGTACACAGTACCTAACTCCCAGTCAGCTGACTTAGTATGAGCGAGTTATCCTAGGTGCAGAAAATGTGACAATAGCCAGATGTAATGTCCTGAATCCAGCAACCATGTTACCTAATTCACATTTTGAAGAGGTAATGGAGGAAGTCGAACATGATTTTGTCGACCAAAGAGAATACAGCACTAAACCTTGTCCGGACATACAGAAAGAACCATTAAAAGAATCAGAGTATAAGCTATTTGTAGATAGCTCATGCATGCAACATGAGGAAGGAGGATTGAGTGCAGCTTACACTGTGTGCACATTGGCTGGAAAAGTCGAAGCATCCTATTTGCCAGGAGTCAAGTCTGCACAAGTAGCCGAATTGATTGCTTTAATAAAAGAGTGCAAAATTGGGAAAAATTAATTGGAAAGTAACCATTTACACTGATAGTCAGTATGGTCACGGTGTTGTGCATGACTTTGGCCAACTCTGGATGCAAAGGGAATTCATGACTTCTTCAGGAACTCTTATTAAAAATGGACAATTTGTAAATGAACTACTTGAAGCAATTAAATTACCAAAAGAAGTGGATGTGGTCAAGTGTGCCGCTCACCAATCTGGAAATGACAAAGTGACAGCTGGTAATCGTTATGCTGACCAAGTGGCCCAACATTGTACCAAGTACAAAATGGCAGTAAACAAGAAAATTGTTGCATGTTGAATCAGCTGCCAACTTATGCTGCTAGAGAGCGTAAGAACATGGGAGGAAGTGAGAGATCTACAAAATGATGCAGAAAAAAAGAAAAGGAAGAACGGGAGAAAAAAGGTTGTCAGAGAATGGCTGAAGATGGTGTCATACTTTACTTGGATGGGAGACCTGTGTTACCAGACTGTATGCTTGCTCCTATGGCTAGGATTTACCACTGGAATGCACACATAGGTAGAGATGCAATGATAAGACTGTTCAAACAGGATTGGTTTAAATCAAGGTTCAGGAATGTAGCAGAGAGTCTTCGCCAGAGATGCTTAACTGGTAGGAAAACTGTGGTTTGCCTGGGGAAAATTGGAAAGGCAGAAGGTCCATTCTTAAGACTCCTACTTGATTTCATTCAGTTACCTGCTTGTTGAGGTTTAAAATATGTCCTTGTCATTGTTTGTTTATTTTCCGAATGGGTAGAAGCGTATCCGACCAGAAGGAATGAAAGCTTAACTGTAGCCAAACTCCTGTTGAGAGAGCTCATTCCAAGATTGGGTTTTCCAGTAACCATTGAATCAGACCGAGGGTCTCATTTTAATAATGAAATAATTTGATTGATCTGTGAAGCATTGAGCAAAAGCTGCACTGTGCATACCGCCCAGAGGCTTCTGGAGTGGTAGAACAACTGAATGGCACAATCAAATTGAGATTGGGAAAGATTTGGGACTCTACCCAATTGGAATGGCCTGATGCTTTACCTCTTGTCCTGATGGTACTCAGAAGCATACCAGACAAGAAAACAGGCTTGAGTCTCCATGAAATACTCATGGGAAGGGCAATGAGGCAAGCATGTGTGCCAGAACACAAGCTGTTAAATATATCTGATGACTTGGTATTGGAGTACTGCAAAGAGTTGGCTGACCAAGTGTGTTCTATCTCTCACCAGGTTGGGGACGACGCTGTGGCCAGACAATCAACTCCAGCACATGATTTGAATCTAGGTGATTGGGTAGTGATAAAGGAGCACACCCGAGAATCGTGCCTAGCACCACGGTGGGGAAAACCACACAAAGTAATATTGGTGACCACCACAGTTGTGAAATGTAAAGGCATACCAAACTGGATTCATGCCAGCCATACCAAAAGAGTGACAAAACCTGAAAAAGCAGAGGCTGGCGGTTGTACAGCTGAAGGGTCCCAAGTAATCGATCCTCAAGTAGCTGATGAGGAACAACCTAGCACCAGTCAGGATGAGTGGATTCCAATAGTCGACAGTCCTGAAAAAATTGTGAGAACAAGAAGTCAAACATACTTAGACAGACAGAATGATAGTGAGGATGAGGCAGGAATAGAAGAACACACTCGGATTAGAGAAATCAAAGCCAATAGTAATACTGATGAGGACCAGATAAGGAAAGAGCAATACACTCAGACAGATGAAAACAGAAACAGCACTCCTGAGTCTGAGGAGGGACAGACAGGTACTAGAGAAAAAACTTAGGCAGAAGACAATCGGGTATTTATGAGACCTGAGCAGGACCAGACAGGTATAGAAAAATGTGTTCAGGAGGAAGAAGGTGAACAGAGTCAAAGTAAAAGCCAAACCCAACAAGTTCCTGAACAAGGTCAGATTAGTGTAGAAGAACCCCTCTAGGCAGAAACAACAACGGTAATACGCCCTGGGCAAGGTCAGATAGAGAGGAAAACAGAAGACGAAAATAAGCAAAGTGTGCCACAACTGAGCGAAAACAAAAGAAGATCTGAAGAAAATCAGAGCACAGTGTCAGCTAAAAGACTCAGAAAAGGTGATGCTTGGCCTAGATTTGTCAAAAGACTAAAATATTGCCTTAAGACAATAAATGAAGAACCTGATCAAGTAGACGAGGTAACAAGTCAATCTGGACCATCGATAGAGAAACCCAGGAAAAGAAGTCCACGTTTGAAAAGACTGAATAATACATTCAAGGGTCCTGAGTAGACATACATAATACTTGAGGACTTTGAAAATCTGGAAATCAGTGATGAGAGTGATGAAGAACTGATTACTGATCCAATTGACGAAGAAGTGAGACCAACTTGAAATTAAGTCCACAGTGTTATTCTGTGTATAAGTAACAAAGAGGGGCTGAGTCTCCTTAGTAAAAAATGGCTAATAATAGAGTTACTGGAAACTCGAAAAGAAATTGTATAAAGACAGGCTGTAGAATATGCACATGTAGTATATTGATAATACTGATAGCATGGCTAGGACTGATAGTAGCAATACCTTACTTGATGGCTGCTAATGAACGAAATGGTACTAGTACACATGGAAAGGTAGATAACCTTAAACAAGACAGAGTAGAATTGGAAGCACCAGATGAGGTAGAATTACACCACAGCATTAGTAAAAATGAGACAGATTTAAATGTGTTTGCTAATTTTTTTGTACTTATGTAGAAACAATGGAAGTTAGTGACTGTTACGTTTGCATGAAGTTATCCACATCAGTAGCAGAAGGAGTAACATATCATCATTTACCATTAACATATGGTATTTCATGTAGTATTCTAGCTAGTTTATTTTACAGAACTGGAAAGTTACAGTATTATTATTCTAACAGAGATATGATTTTTCTGAAATTCCTATACGTAGAAACATGAACTCTGTCCTTAGTAGTAAAGACTCACAGTTTATGAGAGAATGTTTCTTAACAATGAAAACAATAGATATAACTGATCATTTAACATGTAGGTTACATGAAGAAGAAAAGGTGTTTTTGAATTTAGTAGAAAAAAGGAGACAGGATTTCCATAGAAAGGCCACTGAACCGAAACCCCAGATACCCAGGTGGGCTGAAAGGGAGGATTTATTTACAACTGGCAAGACTCATGCTGCTATGTCTCTGGACTTTGAAAAGAAGGGGAAAATCTGTCTCCATAGGTTAAAACATTGTATAATAATATTTTCATTGGTTCCAGTGAATGTGAACACAATTTCCCAATAAGTGGGGGTTGGGGACTGAAAGGGGGAACTGATCCAGTATTTCCTGGAGTTTATTATATTTGTGGGAACAAGGATTCCTTTAAGCTGCCTGATCATTGGTGTGGGAGTTGCTATTTCGTAATAGTATTCCCGAAGGTACACCATGTAAAAAGAATCACTGGAAGCGATGAAGACAATAATGGACTAACACGTAATAAAAGAGGTAGTTTTTCAGAAATTGTAGGAGATATATTTAGTGCATTGATACCTTCAGTGGGAGTAATTCTGAATACACAAAGAATTTGTAAATTGACTACAGTGGTGGATCGCTTATTGACCACTGCTGGAGAATTCTTACTGATCAATGCTGAATTAGTTGCGATAAGATCTATGGTTTTGCAAAATCGACTTGCTCTTGATATATTATTGGCAAAAGAGGGCGGAGTCTATAGAATGTTGAAAGCGCAACATTATTGCACTCACATACCTGACAAAAGTATTAAAATTGGGAGGTATGTCAAAAATATTACAAATTTGGAAGAATAATTGAAATCACTGGAGGTTGATAGTGCATGGAAGAGACTAACTAATGGTTTCTCCTCTGTAGGTAGATGGTTTTCTAACAAAGGTAAAAGTATTATAGGTAGAATACTGATGCCAATAATGGGAATAGCCGGAAGGGGCGTGGCCAGCAGCCGAGGAAGATGGCACCGTAGTCCCGGAGCTGCGCTAGAGACCTTATCTTTCCCTCGAAAATCCGGCATAATCCTGTGGACTGGAGCGGCTGCAGCTGACACTCGCAGTGGTAGGAGTTGTCTGGCGGTCTGTGGCGGTGCTTTTGATGAGGCCACGAGTGTCCTGAGGTGACGGTGTCAGACGAGCGGCGCCCGGCTGAGTACGCTTAAAATGGCGGCCGCTTGAAGGCTGTGAGTAGCGGCTCCCGGGCTCGAGTGGTGGACGGAGGCATTGCCCTTTGGGAAGCAGGCCCCAGCTTGCGGCTCAGGCGGTGTCTGGGCCAGTGATCCGCTCGGTCTAAGGCTGCACAGTGGGATACGCCTGCCACGGGGGGGGTTCTGACGTCTCCCGGCGCAGCTGAGGCGGGCAAACAGCGGAGGCCTTTGAGCGCGGGACAGCGTCATTCCCGTGGCGGTCCTGGCGCCTAGACTCGGCGCGTTGACTTCGGGGCTGGAGACCCTGTATCCGCGGCCATAATTTAGGCATCCTGCAGAGGTGAGTGGCGGCAATCTGCGGCTCCCCTGTAGACAGCGGCGCCTGGGAGGACATCTGCCTGGGAGGAGACAGTACTGGGCGTGCTCTGGAGGCGGGTGTCTGACTGAGCGCCCACAGACAAGGGGGCATTGGTGATTGGTCTGGGGCCCCACTTACGAAGGCTGCAACGCGCTGGACTCAGGAGGGGAGTCGGGTGACTTGCGGCCTGTACCCTGCGAGTGGTCCATTAACTGTTACACGGGATCCGGTCTTGAGTGCCTAGACTGCGGTGTTGCGGCGGAGCAAGGGATCTGACAGACTGGTGTGGCGGCTGCAGTGCATTGGTGGGGCGAGCGCCTTGGAACCTTGGTGCTTCACAATCTGCGCCTGGCGTGAGCGGCCTTGAGGGGTGTAGCGGCGGCGACAAGGGAGATTCGCTGGACGGCTCCAAATCCGGTGTGGTGGGGCAGCTGGGCCCGGTATGGGCGGAAATAGAGCACAGGGCCAGTCCAACCAAATCGAGAAATACACGGTGGCGACCATGTCGGCGACCAAGATGATGGAGGTCAGGACCCATCCATGAAGGACATTATGAGGGCCATCAATGACTTTCGGGGCACCATGGAGCCAAAATTGGACTCGGTGACGGAAGAGGTGAATCTCTTGCGGGCGGATTTCTGCAAAATGTCCGAAAAAGTGATGGCGGCAGAAACCGGCATGGGTGGGCTGCAGGCGAAGACGAAACGTCTCGAGGAGCAGGTGGCAATCCTCACCAAGAACCAGGCTGACGTGTACGCCTGCCTGGAGGACCAGGAAGGCCAGGCTAGGCGTAATAATATACGCATAGTGGGGGTGCCGGAGGGAATGGAGAGGCCCTCAACAGACATGTTTGTGGAAGACCTCATACTGAACCACCTGCAGCCAAAGCGCCTCTCGAACTTCTTCTCGATGGAGCGGGCACATAGAGCCCTAGGCGGCAAGCCTAAGCCCGGGCCCCCCCATGCACGATCATTGCCTGCATCCTCAATTATCGTGATAGAGGAGGAGGAGCCTAGCCTGTGATCGAGATGGCCGCCTAGTTTCTCGGCTCCGCCGATCCCAGCGCTCTTCGCTATCATCCTGTCCCTGATCCTGCTGTTTTACCCAGCGACTGACATGCGGAACCTATCCTGATTCCGCCGGTGTGTCTCCCGGCGATTTCTGTGATGTATTGGCGGTGAAGCACCTCTGCTCCTCTCCCGGCCCTACATGGCAGTGAGACCGGGGCTTTGTTTGCGGAGCTGGCTGGATGCGACCACGGCAGCGGCGGTCATCACGGAGGAGGAGGAGCCGCTCAATTGGTGAGAGGCTGCCTGAGTTGTGTTGGTCGATGCAGCACCGCATCCCGCTCTGACATTGTGAGCGCCCGGATACATTGTATCTGCTGTAACCACCCTGCACTATCGCCCGGCTTGGAAGTGGTCGGCGCGGTTTCTTTGTTCTCTCGGCCGGTGACGGACGCCATTTTTACACTGCACCTCGGCGACCGACGGTGAATCCTTGGCACTCGATTGGGATCCGGATGTTGGCTGAAAACGTAGAAGCCTGCACTGCGATGTCCACAGTCTCCCCCCCGTCTCTGACCCGAGGGTCACAAGTGGAGGGTCGGCATAGGGGTCTGTGTGCTTTGAGTGATGATGGCGATTGGCTTCCCGGGCGGCTATTATTCTGTGAGCCTGGTGTGGAAGACACTGCGATGCCCTCCCTTTCTGGGATACCGCTTGGGACCCGTGCTGTCCTGCGTGCTCTGGAGGCTGTGAGAATTGCTCTTTGTGCTCATGCCCGAGATCTGGGGCGCCAGCTCGATGCTATTTCTACTACGGGCGGTGCTTGCTCCCCAGTGCTGTACACTGCGCCACACCCTGAGCCTGCTCCTGTTGCCTTCCATGCCGAGGTGCCTATAGTGCGGTTGGCGGATGGTTCTGATTTGGCTGAAATGTCGACCACGACGGTCGGGGGGTTATCTGGAGTTCGTGGTTTCATAAACTGGCTGGTGTATCATCTCGGGGCGCCATGTTCGTCATCTCCTTTATGTGCTGGTGGTGTGACTTTTCATCCTTTCCGGAGACTGCTGTTGTCGCTCCTGCCTGCTGCTTCCGACATGCAACCGCACTGCCCTGTCTATGTCTGTATCACTCCTGGAACTGTGACTGTGCTTTGCGTGGACTTTCGTGGGCGACCTCCTATCCTGTGTTGGCCGTTTCATGTGCCCCTTTCATCCGCGGCACTGGCCGGACGGTTGGACTCCGTCGACTTATATGATCGCAGGGGGCAAGGTTGAAACAACTTTTTTGGGACGCTATTCCTTCCACTGCTGGGATTGTGCTAAGTGAGCGGGACATTGATTGCATCGACCGTTGTTATCCTGTTGTGGTGGGGCCGGGAGCGGGCGGCCGGGTACATATTTGTTGTTGTCTTCTTTTTCCGTTGATCCTTATCTCCTTCTTGTTTCATCCTCTCCTCCTCCACTTCTTGTACCTGTTATATCTTTCCCTTCTTTGGGGCAGTTCCGGGGCGACAGGCACGCTGTTTATGGGTTAGGCCGTAGCCATCACAGGGGTGCAGGGTGGCGGGTGTGGGGGGGGTTTGTTATTTTAGTTTATTTTGTTCTATGGTCCCTTTCGCTCTTTTCTAACTTTGGGAGGGTTCTTTCCTCTTTGTAGGGTTGGCTGTCCCTTGGCTTTGCACCTTCTTTTTCTCGGGCGTCTTCTTATGCCCCTGTCTTTTTCTTTTCTGGGGTGGGACTTTTGGGATGGTACCTGGACGAGTTGTTGAGTCTGTCATGACCTGTTCCTCGATATTATTGATTCGGTTGTCTTGCCTATTAAGTCGCTATAGTCTTTGCCCGCCTCAGTTCGCCATTGGGGTATGTCCCCCGTGTCTTTTGGAATTTTGTGTGTGGTGCTATTTCCTTGTTGTGACAGCCCCTACTCTCCTTTGAACATTTAAAAATGAAAACCTCTTATCCTTTGTTACGATGCCCGCGCCCTTGTTGGGTGTACTCTCACATATCCTGTTTACCGATTGATATGCATCTCTCCTGATTTTTTGGCTTCCTGTTTTGCGGCCGGCCATGTTGGTTGTGGGCCTGCGCCTGTATCTTCTTGTTTTTTTTTCCGAATAAAGGTTTTCAAAAAAAAAAAATAAATAAAATAAAATAAAATTATCGTGATAGAGATGCCATCATGCAGGCTGCACGGGTCCGGGGGGACCTTCACCGGGACAATGCCACTATCCGTTTTTTTCCCGGACTTTACGCTGCAGGTGCAGTGGCTAGGTAATAATGAAGGGGTTCTGCCCACATCACCCTCCCATACCGGAGCAGGGGTCATCAAAAAGATGAGAAAGTAGAAAAAAACGGTATAAAGGGATAAATTTCACATTTAATGTTAGGAATCAAGAAAAATTTTAATTATCTTGTTCTCTACAACTTAATGTAACCACATACAATTAAACAAAATTTAAATGGACATATAAACGTATCACAAGAACAAGTGGCACACAGAATTAATCCATGGAAACACAAATCACAAGATATACATATATACAATAATTATATACAACATATACAATATATGAACAACGGCGTACCCTAAGAGAGGTAATAGAAACCTTTCTCAAAAAAATATATACATACACTCCCACTTATGAGTGATATAGATCTAAAGGGAAGTCCTAAATGGCACCTGAGAAAAAAATTCCCTCACAAAACTACCAAAATAAGGCGCAAGGAGTTGAAACACGTACAAATAATGATAGGGGGACTCCTTCAACACAGAAGTGTCGACGCAGTCGCGGTCGCGTTTCGCCAGTAGACTCTTTATGGCTTCATCAGGACAGGGGTACTTGCAGAAAACCTATCAATAAACACGCCGCTCCCACCAAGGGAGGGCAACAAGGGAAGAAATCCTCTCAAAATAATGCCCGGGCCCTCTCGGGCACTCACTGGCATGCCGTGTCCACTTGTCCAAATAAATGGGGAGATAACAC
This sequence comes from Lissotriton helveticus, assembly GCF_964261635.1. NCBI lineage: Eukaryota > Metazoa > Chordata > Amphibia > Caudata > Salamandridae > Lissotriton > Lissotriton helveticus. The sequence goes on from NC_136070.1 coordinate 630,484,100, forward strand.
GTGTGGAATGTGTTAAATGGCACAGGGAAGCAGGGCGGCGAAATTACGCTCCTACAGCTCCTTACAATGGAGTCACACTTGCTCAAAAAGCGGCATCAACAGTCCACAGGCAAATAACTCACAGGTTCGTCGCAGGTGCAGTGGCAGCAGCGCTCCTTTGATGGCATCAAAAGGGCACTCCGTGATAAAGGGGTGAAGTACATGATGCTGTTCCTGGCCAGGCTTAAGGTATTGGATGGAGACAAGTCTTACTTCTTCGATACGCCAGCAGATGCTGCCGACTGGATGGAAGGTTGGCGCACGGTGGGCTGACCTGGGAGGCGACACGAAATGCCGGTGGAGCGCGGGAGCCAGAGGGCGAGCCCAGAAGCAGAGAGTGCTCCCAGAGACGACGACAGGCAATGGGCGGAGTGACTTAGTTATGGTAGGGTCTTGCTTTACTGTGGGATTTGCCCTGCTCTGCTTGTGACTTGGGGTTGAAGAGATGTGTGCTGGGGAGGCCTGACTCCTATAAGGCAAGAACATTGAGGACTGCTCTGAATGGTGTCTCTGGTGAGGGACTTGGACTGAGGAGGCACACGGACCAGGGTTATGGCGATTAGTTGGGCTGGGTGCTGAGGGCATAATATTGGGGGGGTCACCTGTGGCCGAATCATACACGAGGGTGTGTACATGTGCATCTTTCTTAGGTCGGCGACTCCACGTTCCTCTAACGTGGTTTCTGTTGTGGGATGGGGCAACAGGCGCTCTGCATGTTTCAATGGTGGGTGGTTGGAGGCACACCAGGCAGCGAGGCAGGGAAGGGGGAGTTGGGGGGTGGTTTGTTGGGTCTGTACGGGGGAGAGGGGGGTTGGGATTGTTTTGACAATTTATGTATGCTCATTTCTTGGTTGGTCTTTCGGTGGGTGGGGGTGGGGGTGGTGCACCACAGGATAGCAAGCTCCGGTTGTAGGGATTATATGACACAAAGCGCAGATGGGCTCCCAGTCCGTGGTTAAGATCTGGACGTGGAACATCAATGGTTTGGGCAACAAGATCAAAAGAACATTAGTACTGCAGCACCTGAAGCGACATTTGCCCGACGTGGTTCTCCTGCAGGAGACGCATTTGCGGGGGAACAGGTGCCAGGCATTAGACCGCTTTGGGTACAAAATGGTTGCCCACTCGGGCTTTACGTCGGGCTCTGGGGGAGTGGGTATCCTATTGTGGAAGGCTCTTCCTGTGGTGGTCACCGGGACGTGGACGGATGATTCTGGGTGTATGGTGGCAGTAGCGGGAGGGTGGGAGGGGCGGACAGTGGTGTTTTGCTCTTGCTATGTCCACAACTTACAAACGTCTGAGTTCCTTCTTGGCAGATCTCCCTCTGGGGACGCTTTTGGTGGGAGGAGACATGAATGCCGTTTTGTCCGCAGACCTCGATAGGTCAGGTGGGGGACAGGGCTATCGGGGGGAGCGGGGGCTACAGGGGTTCCTGGAGTCTCTTGGTTTGAGGGACTTGTGGCGGGCACACCACCCCTCCTTGCCCCACTAGCTAAGAGAAAGAGGGCGAGTCCTCCCGAGGAGATTGTTTCCTCCCTCTAAGATGGGGAGTCCCCTTCTACCTCTAAACTCCGTAAACGGGGAAAGGCTTCACAAAAGAGGAAGCACCTTGATCAACCCTCTAACCACGGTTTTGACTCTGGTAGCCTCCAGGCTACAACAGATTTTAGTGCTACTTGCAGCACAATAACGAAAGGCCACCTTTCAGGGGCCCCTAGAAAAGTTTCCCATAGCAACACGATGGATGAAAGTGACCCTTGTGGTACAAGAGAGAGAAATGATACCTCTGACTATCTTGACTACGATGACTCTCAATAAGATTAGTTTATCTTTGATCCAGAAGATACCTTGGATACTCTTGATACCTTGGACCATGATCTTGAACAACCCTCTACCTCCTCTGGGATCAAAGATCCCTTTGGGGGAGAGATGTTTGATCCTACAACCATCAGGCACCCTCGAAGTGCTGATTGGTGGCCCATGGACTACGTATTTAAATTTCTTGATCAGTGGGCAAGGAAGGGTTTGGACAAAGAAACCCATAATGAACAATTAATGGCCCAGGCCCTCTACTGAGGGTAAGGTGTGTATCACTCCCAATCTAGACCCAAAACTAATCACGTTCCTTTTTAAATATGGAAAAGATCCCAGAAAAGGCATTGAAAAGTGCCTTAAACAGTGCCAAGAGAAACTCTTGGATGTTTTTGGCCCGATCACTCGCATCCTGGACATGGCCGAAGAAGCGAGGGGAAACAACACCCCTGTGAACATTGACATCCTGAGAGGATGGTCTCAATGTGCAATATGCCTTTTTCGGCAATGCAAACTCAGGTTTAATTACGGAGAGACGTAAAGCCGTCCTCTTAAGGATGAATCCTAAACTTGCTGACCTATCCTATAAAAGATGACATAGGGAATGCAAATGGTCTTCTTTTCTGTGATTACTTTGTAAAATCTCTAGGCAAATATGTCTTGACATTTACTGCCTTTAGCAAGGCACAAACTAATATGAGATGGGTGTTTAACTCATCCCCACTTTGTGGTCGTGCTGGCAGGAGAGGACCAACTGCCAGCCGTGCAAATTACAGGTCCAATTTCTACTGGTAAGATCAGAGGTGTTCCTCTGCTTACTCAAGAGGCTTTCACCCAAGCTTAAACTTCTTCCCTCAAAGGGGAAGAGCTACAAGATCTCGTGGGGGAAGATCGAGACCTCCTAACCAAGCATACCAAGGTAAGCAAAACTATTTTTAACAAACCCCTAAAGGTGGGGAGGAGGCTAAGGTTTTTTACTCACAATTTGCAAATAATAACGCAGGACTCTAGGGTCCTGGAAATCGTAGCAGGTTTCAAAATAGATTTCTGGGATACCCCAAACCAAATAAATACTCCTAGAGAAATGTGTGTGAATGCAGATCGAACATAGATAATAGTCTTAGAAGTTTCTCAAATGTTACAGAAAGGAGCCTTGGAGAAGGGTACCCCGTTAGATTCATCAGAGAAAGGTTTCATAAGCCTGATATTTTTAGTAGAAAGAAAGACAAGGGCTGGGGTCCAGTCATAAATCGCAAAGAACTAAACAATTTTTTGGTTTACAGACACTTCAAGATAGAAGGGATACATCTTTTAAGAGACATTTTACAAACTCAAGATTGGCTGGTAAAGTTGGATCTCAAAGACGCTTACTTTACAATACTTATGGACAGAGATTACCGAACGTGCTCCGCTTTCTGTGGAAGGGAACTCTTTATCAATTCCTTTGTCTCCCTTTTGGCCTCTTGTCAGCTCCTGGGTGTTTCACCAAAGTTCTCCGTCCAGTGGTAAGTTTTTTGAGGGAAAGATGAGTTTGAATCATTATCTACCTAGACACCATTCTTATAATGTCACAGAGCAAATCAGAAATCCTGACTCACTTATCCTGGGCCATAAATCACTTGGAACATTTGGGGTTCATTGTAAACACAGAGAGGTCTGTCATGTCCCCCTCTCAGGAACTAGAATTCCTTGGTTTCCAGGTAAATACTATCCACTCACAGTTAGTTTTACCACACAAAAAAGTTTTGAACATAAAAAAGGAACTGAAGTCAGTCTCATCCAAAGATTCCATACTTGTGAGGGACCTAGCACGAGTTCTGGGTCTCCTCTCCTCGTCCATTCAGGCAATCTCTCCTGCTCCCCTCCACTACAGAGGCCTCCAGAGGCATGAGGCTTAAGAAAAGGTCTCTGGTACGGGGACATACTGCCCCTTTCATTCGACGCACAAGATCTTCTATGGTGGCATATGAACCTAGAAGCTTGGAATGGCAAAGCCATCTTCAGCAACCTACCGGACTTCATCCTAGAATCAGATGCTTGCAATCGGAGTTGGGGAGCACGTTTAGGAGAATTGGAAACTGGGGGAAAATGGTCCCTAGAGGAACAATCCCTTCACATAAACTGTTTGGAGATGCTAGCAGGTCTGAATGCCCTAATGAGCTTCAGGGTGCACTTAGCGAATTCCAACACCCTTATTCGCCTAGACAGCTTTCCAGCTGTCTCTTATATAAACAGGTTTGGGGCAGCGAAATCCAAAACTTTATCAGATATAGCAGCTTAAATCTTGTATTTCTGCTGGTAACACAAAATTACTCTCAGGGCAGAATTTATCCCAGGGGTTTCAAAAGTAAGAGCAGACTAGAACTCAGGATATCTCAAAGACTTCAGTGACTGGATGCTACATCCAGATATCTTTTCTTTGATAGACAATCTTTGGGGCCCAATTCGGTTGGACCTCTTTGCCAGCAGACTACCTTGCCAGGTCCAGTCTTACTTCAGCTGGAGACCAGATCCATGTGCCCTGGCAGTGGATGCCTTCCTTCAAGATTGGGGGGGGGAGATGGTGGCTTATGCCTTTCCCCCCTTCTCCATGATACAGAGAGTGCTATGGAAAGTGAGACAGGAATTCTCCAGAATCATCCTAATAACGCCCTTTTGGAAGTACCAGGTGGGGTTTCCCGGAGTAATGGAACTCTCAATAGACATCCTTTGCTTTATCCCAGCTTCCTTGGGTCTACTTCTGGGCCCAGAACCAGCTCTTATTCTAGAAGGGAAGATGAACCTTCTTGCTTGTAGGATCTCAGGGGTCAAACAGATATCCTGGCCTCTTAGGAGTGGCTAAAAGCTTACTGGACTTGTCTTGGGCACCAGGCACCAGGAAGAGGTACTTGGGCATCTGGCAAAAACTGGTATAGCTGGTGCTTGGGGAGAAATTTGGATCCCGTGGAAGCTCCTGTTCAACTGATAGCTAACTACTTAGCACATATCTTCGATTCTGGTCTTTCCTACAGAACTATAAACAGTTATAGATCTGTAATTTTGTCTGGTCACACTTTGATAAATAATCTGGAGATTGGTAGTAATGCCTTAATTAAAAGAGTCATGAAAGGTATTAGATTAAAAAGACCTTCTAAATCTCGTTATAACTCTCTTTGGGATGTCAATTGGATTTTCAAACTTTTCTGTAATTGGCAAGACAACACTGTACCTTCTCTCAAGCATATCTCCATGAAACTTGCTACTTTACTTTGTTTAATCTCCTTTAGAAGGGTTTCTGACATTAATGCTCTTGACATTTCTAACAGGTTTTATTCTTCTGAAGGTGTTCATTTTGACATTTGGAGAAGAACTACGACTGTGTCAGAGTCCATATTTCATCCCTTTACCATGATTGTGAACAACTGTGTGTGGTTAATTGCATGAAAGTGTATGATTTAAAAATTCAAAGTCTTAGAGTGGATGGCTGTGACCAATTACTCCTGTCTTATGTTAGACCACCACATAAACCAATTTCAACTGCTACTTTGGCTAGATGGATTCGCTCAATTATGAATGAAGCTGGCGTATATCTCTCTAGATTTAATGCTGAACTTCAAAAGGAGCTATGGCTAGTAAGGTTTTCTGGGCAGGGGGTTCTCTATCAGAAACTCTTAAAGCTGCTGACTGGTCTAATGCTGATACTTTAGGTAAGTTTTATTTAAGACCAGTAGAGCATGTTAGTAATGTAGCCTTGAGTGGCTTTAAACATGCATAATGGTAGCCTCCGGTCTCGTAATGAAATGATTCTCCAATTACTATGCAGAGAGAATCTTGATTTCATTAAAGACAACGGAGGCTAACATTATCCCACCCTCGTTTCCCGAGGATTTTGGGTTTCATTGAAATTTGTCTATAATTATTAGTGATTATTGCTTATTGCAATGTTTTCTCCTACACATGTTTTGTTACTTGTTTTTTCCAGTACTTCTTTACTGTGAGGATCTCTTTCTTTTTAGATCATAATGCATAGAAGCTTCTCTTACCAAGGATGATGCTTTCTACTACTTGGATTGAGCAGCTAAAGAGGAAGTTGATGCAGTGCTCGGGACACTTATACCTCTTGTCTGAACATTCTTTACATGTGTGATGCATTCAGTGTTCTTTAAAGGGCTGCATGTTTAGGCAGCAAATAAAAGTATATGCATAATGTTAGCCTCCGTTGTCTTTAATGAGATCAAGATTCTCTCTGCATAGTAATTGGAGAATCGTCATTCTCTAGGTTCATTGTTGATGGGCATGGGAGTACTATTTCCCGATACTGTAATATTCCTAAATTCGATTAGAGATCTTTTTGAGTTTGTGGTTTTTACTGGGTTTTGCTTTTGAACCTGTCATTCATCTCTTAAAGGAATCACATGTGTTGCACATTCAATTCAATTTCCAATCTTTATTTCGACCATTTGGTCATAAAAGATACACAATACAAAGAAGGAAAAACACATATTCACACATCATTACATTTAAAATATGAATACGTAACAGGGTTCAGTACAGGGATAAACAACTTTATAGTGAATTTAAAAAAGTTCAGTCACTACCCAACATTCTTTAAAAGACGGTTTCGTGTAAACCACACATTGGTAAAAAACTTAGAAAGTGCAAAAACAGTTGGGCCAGTAACATCAGTTTTTAAAACCCTGTACATTGGTGCGTATTCCCTGCCACCCATGTTCCTTATCAACGGAAGCAGCCAATACTTTCTAGCTGCCCTATAGGCTGGGCAAAAAAAGACCACATGCAGGTCGTTCTCCTCCCTATCCTCACACACAGGGCAATACTTGCTGGGGGCAGCCATCGACCATCGACTAGTAAAAGACCGGAGGGGCAGTGTGCCATACCGCCACTGGCGATACAGTTTTCTTGCCAGTAAGGGAAAAATAGGGTCCAGAACCTTTTCAAACTTATAAGTATCCTTGCTTTGCAGGAACACGGCTGACAAAGACCCATCTGGCTGGGCAGCTATGGCCCCTGCCAATTTATGTTCGTGATATAAATTCGACAGAGACTTCTTAGAAATATTGAGTGCTGCCGTGGCCGGGTCTGTCCATAAATCAGGAAGCCCCAAATCCATGCAGATGGCTTGGATATTTTTAACCCAGGGGACACTAAGCACCTTGGGGTGTTTCAGTATTTCGACCAATTCTGCCCGGTAATCCGTAAGATCTTTGCTACTCCATAGCCTGCGCCAGAAGGCTATGGGTCTCAGGCCTATCTCATCCGCTAGTGGTCGTAATCCTAAATCAAGCCTCAATGGAAGAAGCGGAGTGCTCGGGGGGAGAGCAGCCACCCTTCTTATAAACTTGTTTTCTGTTACAGAAAGGCTATGACAAGGCATGTGCCCCCACAGTTCAGCCCCATACATAATTGCTCCCCTCGCCTGGGCCTTATATATCTGAACTAAGGCGCCCAACGGCCGGTACGTCGAGCCGGTCATAATTCGTGCAATACCCCCAGTAGTTTGCACGAGTTTGAGATTTGCCCTGCTCTGGTGGGATCCCCAAGTCATAGTTTCATTGAGGGTTACACCCAGGTATTCGAAGGTGGCCACTCTCTCGAGCCGCGCGGTTCCCAGTAACGGACTCTGGCGCAATTTGTGACTCGGGTTTAAAACCATATATTTGGTTTTAGTGGCGTTAATTTCTAACCCTCTATCCAGGCAGAATGCGTAAAAGGAGTCAAGTATCCTTTGGATACCCATAGGGGTTTTTGAAAGCAGCAGGGTGTCATCCGCAAACATGATTGCGGGCACCCTGCGGCCGTTTAGTTTAGGGGCGTCGGTATGATCAGTGGCGTTGAGATGGGCGATTACCCCGTTGACGAAGAGGCAAAACAGGGTCGGCGCCAGCACACAGCCCTGTCTTACTTCTCGGCCAACGGGGAACCTGTCAGTAAGCTCCCCAGACCTCCCGCACCTCACTCGGGCATAATTCCCATGATGCAGCCTCTGTAAGATTGACAGGATGTCCGGGGGGACGCCCATCTCAGCCAGGACGCTCCATAATTTCCCCCTGGGGACCAGGTCGAAAGCGGCCCGTAAGTCCACAAAAATTGTGTACAAACTGCCGCCGTCGAACTTTGCTGTCTTCCAGTATATCAGATTTAGTCTAAAAACCTGGTCCACTGTGGATACCCCCTTCCTAAACCCCGCCTGATAGGGACTAAGGGCATCCACCTCCTCTATCCAGTCCTGGAGCCTATTCAGCAAGACCCTGCCGAACAGCTTCTGCGGTACAGCAATCAGGCTGATTGGCCTGTAGTTGGCTGGGAGAAGAGGGGAGCCCTTTTTAAAGATAGGGACCACCTCTGCCCCCAGCCAAGTACCAGGGATTTCCATCCCACCGAGAACACTGTTAAAAAGAGCCGTAAGATAGGGTGCCCAGACAATGGGCTCCTGTTTAAACAGGTCCCCCGGTAAGCTATCCAGACCTGGCGCCTTTGCAGAAGCCAGGCCCGAGATAGCGGCAGTGACCTCCCCCAACGTTATTGCCTCCCCTTGGTAGCCCGGCCCCTCCACCTCGATAGATTCTGGGACTTCACCTGGTTCAGAGCTATAGAGCGATTGGAAATGGCCCTTCCAAACCCCAGGTGCTATATTTGGCTCCAGTGCCGATTGTAGATTTCCTGACCCCCCATTCACTATCCTCCAAAACAACCGTTGGTTTTGGAGTGCTAGGGCCTTTGTGAGTTCTTCCCACTGATTTTCTTCCCATTCTATTTTAGCCTGATCCAGAAGTCTTTTATAGACTTGCCTGCTATGTTTCAGGCGTTATCCTCCCACCCCCTCCTTTACTACTTTGAGCAATTCTGATTTAGCCCGTCTACAAGTTTGATTATACCAGCGTGCTTTACCTCGGGGCCTCTCTCTGGTCTTACGTGCGCTACTAGTAAAATGTAGTGCCGCAATTTTTGTGAGATCCTCATGGGCTTTAAATACTCTGGTCTGGGAGTCTATATTATTATTATCCCTCATGTCTTCACTCCCCACAGCTTCCAAAATGGGGACAATCTCAGCATACAGCAGAGGAAGTTTGTCCTTGGTTGCAACCATATTTTCCCACCTAATTCTTCTCCTGCTATTATCTAGGAGGAGCGCGGGTTTATTCCCTTCCACTATAGTCCCCGAAACTATGGGGCCTGGGTGCACCAAATCAAGCTCCAGGGGATTGTGATCGCTCTCGCTCCTTTCCATCACCCTAAAGTCCCGGATTGTAGCCCACCTCGTTAATTGGACCATAACATAGTCCAACCGAGACTCTCTCCCCCGTCTATTGTAGGTAGTTTTGCTTGGAATATCGGATTCCATCCGCCCATTACAGGCTCTAATTCCGAACCTTAGGGTAAGAGCAGTAATTTGTAACGCTAGAGGGGACCAAGCTTTCGCAGGCGGTGCTTCCACCGCGGGAACTGACCACCTTGCGTCTTCTTCCACTGTAAGCCCTTCCAAAAGGCCGGGCAATGGCTCAAAGTGAGAGTTAAAATCCCCACCCACCACATAGTATGAATCATTCGACAGTTCAGATAAAAGGCTCGAAAGTTCATCAATGGTTGGTGATTCCTTTGCCCTTCCCATCGGCCTGGAATACAGGTTAACCAACACAAGTTTAACATTATTTGGCCAGAGTAATGAGACCACAAGTATGTCTTTCGAATTAAATGGTAGACGGGTGGCCACACAGCCCAGATGAGAAGCCACCCAGGTCGTGAGCCCGCCAGACGGACGACCTTTACCTTCCCACTGCGCTGGAATATAAAATGATGCAAAGCCTTGGTGACCATAGTCCTCTCGTGCCCAAGTTTCCTGGAACATACAAATGTCCCCCATTTTAATGTAATTTTCCCAGTCTGACTCCCCCAGTTTGTTGGCCAGACCCGCAATGTTCCAACAAATTAGCTTCAAATGGTCAGGCGCCACAGTGGGTAGACCACAGGGATTGAGGGGATGAGATCCGAGTACCCCTTCCATCTGGGGGAGTGGGACAGGGACAGCAATAGAAGAAGATGGCTCAGACTGGCTGAGCAGGCCGTTGGCCAGTACCAGAGAGTCCCGTGCACTTCCCTCCGATATATCCTCATCAACCACAGGTCGGTGGCAAGGGCTACAGATGGCACTTTCGGGAACCCCTTGATTATCCGACACGCCAATAACTATACCAGTTGTTACAATAGAGGGTGTCTGTGGTCTTCCAGCCCCCTTATCCCCGGTATCTGGCTTATGAGCAATAAGTCAATCAACCCCATCCAGGGCACTCAAACAATTGAAACGATTGAAATGAGAATACGGTGTCTCTGGCACTTGGGAGTACTGGTGTTGTCTATGGTCCTTGCGACTGCGTCTATGATCCACCCTTGTCCAATCCTCATACAGTTGATCCCTATGCATACGAATAGGGGGGAAGAAAAAAGAAACTGGCAGGGTCTGGATAGTAGAGTCCAAGGATCTATTGACGCCTTCACAAATATGCAGCACCGTACCCTGATCTTTGAAGGTTACCAGGACGCAGTCCCCTGTTATTGATTTCCTGGTCTTCCCTAGCCACGGGACCCTTCTCACCATAATAATCTCATTATTTAAATAGGGTGGTAATGGTCGGTTCCAATTGAGCCATTTGATAACCTTTTTCTTGAGGGATAAGTAATCTTCTTTTTCCCCTGATCGTAAGTGGGGGGCACCTGCTAGGACCACTGTGAGACTATTGGCTTCCGGCGGGAGATCTGGTCTCCTAGGTCTTGGGGACGGCCCAACCGGGGAGCGTGTGGTACCTTTGCCAGATTCCTGGCCACTTTCCTTACGCTCTATCTGCGGTCTTTGGGGAATATGGTCTAATGCTTGCGGTGGCCCATTAGCTTGGTTATTGTGCTGCGCCTGGAATTTGATAGCCATAAGTGGCTGCAAGGGGGGGGCAGAAGGCACACCCTGAGGTAAAACTTTGTTAGCTGAGTTTAAAACTCCTGCTTCCAAATGATCCCCTGCCGGGAGTTGAGGTCCCACTTGCTTACTTACTATGGTGTTCAAAGTAGTAAGGGATGCTTCTAGTGAAGTGAGCCTCCTCTCCACTTTTTCTAAGCTAGCACTAATGGGCTGCAGGATAGAGCGGAAGAGGATTTCAACACTCTCTAAAGATAAAGGTGGGGGATTTTTAGCTGAAGGATTGGCCTCTAGGTTCATGTCGGTAGCCTCTAAAGTAGGGCGTGGAACCTTTGTAAATAAGACAGTGGGGACTTTCTCACCCACCTTCCCTGGCAAGAGTGGGTTGGTATGTTTCTTGCCAAAATCGAGGTGAGACAGCTTAGGTTTTCCCCCACCCCCTAATGTTTTCCTACTTCGTTTGCTGGGCGGAGGCCTATGCACCTCAACAGCAACAGTCGTTTTTAACTTCTTCTTAACCATTTGCGGAGGAGAGAGTTGATCTAAAAGGCTGACTGGGGTAGCAAATTGAGTATCAGCTACTAGGACCGGTTGGGTTCCAGACGCTGCTCCTGGGGGACAGGGGATTTCCCTTAATAAAAGAGGAAAGTCCTCAAGGGTCAGTGGGTTAGGGGTATCAAGGAGCGTAGCTTCGTCTTGGGAAATTGGGTAGGGGACAATATCTGTCAAAGATCTATTTTTCATAGATTCAATGGAGCGCCTGCGCTCCGCCCTACGTTTCTCTAATGAGGTCTCTTTGGCCACCTCTCCCTTAGAAGGTTTAAAATAATTATCCAACGTCCCAGTACTAGAAGCCCCCTCCCTTAGTGGGGTTTCGCACGGGGGTGGCGAAGGCATAACCAGATTCAAAGTTTTTACGAAATTTCAGGGAGTGGGCCCAGCCCGGCCTCCTTCGGCCCCGGACGGCCACAGACGGTCCCGCCCTTGTCCCGGGCTTCTCCCGGGCTTCTCCCGGCGCTCCCGCGCGCTCCCGCGCAGCGGGTCAAGTGCCTCCTTTTAAATGTTACACCGAGGGGGCGTTGCCGGCAGGGAGAGGAGCCCAGCTGAAAACGGGCGCGCGGAGACTCCTGGACACTGGAGTCCTCCGCTCTACCCTCGCAGCCCTGCCGGTGTCAAAGTCCCAGAAATTGCCCCGAAGGTGAGCTGAAGCCTCACACCACGAAGCGGGACCCGCGGAGCGGGTCCGGCGAGGCGTGGTGTCAGAGGAAGGCTGGGTCCGAGGTTTCACCAACAAGTGCGCGAAGCGCGGCGTTTAGGCAGGGAATCCACCTGTGAGGCCCTTGTCAGCCCATTCATTCCAACCTGTTTGGCTTTTAGATTGAGCCTACCAGACTGCACAACTGTTTGGCTGTCAAAGACATATTGTGAACTTACCGAGAACATACAGAGCCTTGGAGTCTGCTCATTGCCTACCATGGGTTGGCTTTACTCTTACTCTCTTTTGTCTGCTTCTAAGTCGTGTCCCAGCTTGTCAAACTTGTATTTGTTCCTCTGATGGAGCATATCCTCATTTGCCATCACTTTCTTTTGATTGGCTGGCTTCTATGCTTCCACTTGTTACTTTTCAAGCATTTCTTTCCCTTTTGGTCAAGTACTTTTTGTGAGGTAATGTACATAGTTGACAGGTATGTCCATATCGTAACACGGTACTGGGGAATTATTAGAATGTAGTGATGTAGGGTGGAATACAGAACAAGGACAGCGTGCATAGGGGAGCGGTTGAGGGATGTACAATGTTGAGCATGCAGCCCCTTGCTGTGCTGGGGTAATATGACAATAAACTTCACTCCAAGTGTTCCAGTGTGCGGTGATTTATTACAGAAAATGGGGCGAGAGCCCCAGCACACCAACTGGCACTATACCTGTATCTTTATCTACACCCAAACAAGTAAACACACCTATACCATTCCCTAGGAGGGAGGTCCTAGATAAGTCATGGGAAGTGGATACCAGTGGTAGATTTGGACAGAGAATTACCAAACCATCCACACTCAGAGATTATGTTTGTTAGGTGTTAATTAGATATGAGCAGTGTTAAGAAAAGAAATCTACAGGGTTAAAGAGTTCTGACATTTACAGCATTATTATACGTCTATGTAAGCATCCACACATTTTCTTTTTTGTTTTTTAAAGATTTTATTGGCATTTATATTATTTTACATATAGGTAGGCATGTAAGCATTGTAACTGATCGAGACATTACAATCATATAATACATTTAGTTGTTTCGAGCAAGAACATGGAAATACAAGTTGGGAATATACATTTGATCAATGCATGTCTTGCTGCAACGTGTAGTTCCATATTGAGTCTTAATGTTTGCCTAATAGGATGTTGCGTCGAGTAATAGGGAGCCGGTTCGTCAAAAAAGAAAACCTACCAGTGTGCGTGCCTAACTGGGGATTGAAATTTGGGATGGGTTCGACCGGGCGGGCTGAAGTTGCCTTTCTAGTACTTTGGAGACCGAGGTAAATATTTCACTGTATGCTTTTATAAGCAGGGGGCACCAGGTTATCGTCAGGAAAGCGGAATTGGTTAGGAATGTAATTCGATCACAATGTTATGCGCTGCATATGTTTCTCTATTTATAGGGAGATCACATAAACATGACTCGTGGCGTGGCTCAGGAGTGCTGTCGTTCGTGTCAGGGTGGGGCTCGGGGTGTGTAGTATGGTTTAGGCCATCAAGTGAAGCCAGTAGCAACACTGGTTGCGCGTGTTAGTTACATGGGGGTGGAAATGCTGCAGCAACATGGTCCATTCCATTGAGATGTGTCTATTGCGTATCCCTTGCACCTCCTCCCTCCTAATTGTGCCTTCCTCCGCCGAACCTAATTTCCTAACTGCTCCTACCCAGGCTGCCAGGGTGGGTCCGCTCGGAGTTGTCTGTGCATGGCGATCCCTCTTTTAGCCAATAGAAGGGCCAGGGAGGTAAAGCGTGTTTGGAGGTTTTTGTGTTTTCAAAAAAGCCCTATCCCACTGGCTTCCCAGGTGTCAATGTCCTTGAGTCCTGTTATTTCCTGCAACGTCCTGTGTATAGTTTTCCAGTAGGGCTGTAGTGGGGGGCATGACGAGAACATGTGTACAAATGTCGCATCTGAAGATTGGCATCTCGGGCATACCAACTGTGTATCTGGGTAGATGCGCTGGAGCCACGCTGGAGTGAGGTAGGCACAGTGCAGTATAGAGAATTGTATATTTTTGAAACAGACATTTCTGGATACCTTCTTTGGGTACCAGGACACGACCCTATTACTTATCGTGGAATGAGCGCCCTATCTCCCCTTCCCATTTCAATCATAACGGGATTAATGTAGAGGCAGTGAGGTACCGGACTGCTTTATAAAGCCATGTGATTAAGTGTCGCCCCAACCCCAGGTGAAGGATTGCATTAGGGACTGGGTGTGTTGCTGGTTCCCCTTCAGTGAGATCCCATATGCGGCAGCTGCTAAGTATTAATTACCAGGGCTCGAGTCGGGGTACCACGCGGGTGGACGGCGTCCCCCCACTTATTTTACCGGGAGCTCAATAACTGGAGCAAATGGAGCCACACATTTACTCTTTGGCCTCTCTGGGGCGAGATCGGAGCTCAAACTGAACGCTGCTTACGCGCTGGCTTCTCTGATGCAATCGCATCTAAGGGGTGAGCGAGGGAAAGCAGTGAGTCAGATGGTGCAAGCCACCTTCCGTGACGTCACTTCCTGTCGTGACGTCAGCGTCCCCCGCTTCTTTTTTTAGGACTTGTGCCCTGTTAATTACTTGTGTAATAGAAATTGTCCTGTCGGGAGACCTGTCTCATCCGAGAGTCGCCAAACGGTAGTAGTTGGCCCTCCTCAAACAAAGACCCCACTTCTAGAATTGTTGTGATCCATCCAGGTTTGCATTGCACAAGCAGAATAAAACCCCTCCCTCTTGGGCATACCAGCCAGCGGGTATAAAGGGGTAAATAATTGAGTGTTACCGAAAATGCGATGTATTCGCAGCATGCATGTTCGTGCCACCTTCGCCTGAACCGAATGCGATGATCTGGGCTGAGTTCCCGGAAGCAGCAGGCGACAGATGGCTTGTACCGACATGGGCCCCTCTTCTGAAGCAGTCTCTGCTAAATATCCAGCGGGATATCCACTGGGCTTGCGCTGCGAAAAAGTAGACCTCGAAAGATGGTGCTCCCTACCCTCCTTGATTCATCGGGAGTTGCAATTTTTGGAGAGTGACTCTGAAACGTCCACAGCCACATATGAGGGAACTCAGCAAAGCATCTAATTACTGGAAAAAGGATTGCCGGGGAACGACAGGGGTGTTGACAAAGTAATAAAGAAATTGTGGTACTAGGATCATTTTGGCTAAGGTGATTCTACCAATGGGTGCCAAGGGTAGGGTATTCCAAAATTTCACCCGTGCCCTGGCTCCCGTCAAGGCTCGGGATGATTGCCTTCGAAAAGGTAAGCAGGAGAGTGGTAGAGTCTGATACCAAGGTATTGTGGGGCACTAGTGCTGCAGGTTATATGCAAATTCCCTAATCCTATCTCTCGAGGGGAGAGATGAGGATTTAGGGGGTATATAGTGGACTTTGCCCAGTTGACTTTGAGTCCTGCAGTGGCTGCAAAGTCCAAGAGGATGTTCCCAATGGGGCTGAGATCCGATTCTATATCCCTTACATATAGCAATAGGTCATCCGCGTACATTGACACTATATGGGTGGTTCACGCAATTGCAATGCCCCATGCATCCCTCTCCCACCACAATGGAATCGCAAGGGGCTCTATTGCCATGAAAACAGGAGGGGGGAGAGGGGACACCCCTGCCTGGTCCCCTCTTTACTGGGAAGGGCGAGGAGAAGTATTTGCCCAGCCGTACTCTGGAGGTGAGTTTCGTATATATTAGTTTTATGTATGCCCTGAAGGTTAGCCCTATTCCCATTCGTCCAAACGTTTCAAACAGGTACGGCCCTGTTAGAGTATCAAACGCTTTCTCAAGGTCCAGGATCAGGCAGGCTACCCTAGGGTAACGCTCTCTGGCCTGATCCTGAACCTGGAATAGCCTGCGGATATTTTGGGATGTATTTCGGCCCAGCACAAATCTGTTCTGGTCTTGATGTATGAGTGGCAGAAGAAAGGGGCTTAGCTAGTCCGCTAGGATCTTGCTTAAAACTTTACAATTGGCAGAGGGTAGTGTGCTTGGTCTGTATGAAGCCAAGTGCATCAGGTCCCGGGCAGGCTTCGGGATGAAGACTATGAGAGTTCCCATAATGAGCCTGGCAGTTCCCCTCCCTCCAGAGCTGCCACGTACATGGTGGTCAAATGCAGTGCCAACTGAGTAATGAAAGTGCCATAATATTCTAAGGGCAAGACGTCCATCCCCGTCGCTTTGTTCCAGACCAATGCTCGGATCGCCTGTTTCACTTCTGACTGTGCAATCTCTGCCTTTAGGAGGTCTCAGTTCTCACTCGGTATCTGAGGTATTGTGAGAGGTTCCAGGAATCTGATTAGTGGTTCCCAACTGTCAGGTATAGGGCATCGATAAAGTTTGAGTAATGGTCGTGAAAGAGCCATTGGATGGCAGATTGGGAAGTCGTTACTCCGCTGATCGGGTCTCTAATTTTGGTAATTGGGCAAATGTCCTGGTTCTGACAGGCTAGCCAGGCTAGAAGCGTTCCTGATCTATCTCCCTCCCTATGTCTTTTAGCTATATATAGCTTAAAGTTGTATCACCTTAGGTCTGCCAAGCCTTCTTCATATACCGTCTTAGCCTCCCCGACTTGTGTGGGGGTCGCTGCATTTGCATTTTCTGCTTTAGTCAGTGCTGCTAGTCTAAGTTCTGCTTTTTTGAGACTTTTTGAGACTCCTGTTATTTGTCTAATACAGGCTCCCCGCATCAAAACTTTATAGGTGTCCCATTCTAGCATCCTGTTGGATGCTGTGTTGGTGTTGTCTTCAAAGTATTCCGCAATGCTATTCTCGTGGTCATGATGGAACACCGGGTCCTCTAGACATGCTTGTTGTAACTTCCAGGTTGGGACTGGCGGATGGGGTGGCCACCATCTAAGAGTTAACAGGTGTGCATCATGGTCTGGGAATTCTCTCCCTAAATAGTGTGCGCACTGGGTCATGGGCAACATCTCTGACGAATAGAGGAACCGGTCAAGTTGCTCCCGCAGGTTATGAGGTATTGAGTGGTAGGAGTATAGTTTAGTAGTTGGGTTTTAGCTCTGCCAGGCGTCTGTTAGGGCCCAATGCTGCATCCATGATTGTAATAATTTTGTGTGCGCTTGTGCGGGAGAGCCTGAGCCTGGAGGGTGCGATTGGTCCAAGGGCAGGTCTAGTACACAGTTATATTCGCCCCCCTAGTATCCAGGATGTATGTGTAAATTGTGGCAGGATTGTCAATAGTAAGTCACAAAATTGTCCTTGGTCCATGTTTGGGGCGTAAATGCTGCCTATAAATAAGGGTCGCCCATCTACTAGTCCTTCCAGGAGTTAGTACCTCCCCTCGCTGTCCAACACTCCACAAGTTTCTTTAAATGGAACCACCGGCCTGAGCCATGTCATCGCCACTCGAGCAAACGCACAATAGGTAGTAGCGCAAAAGATACCACACCAATGCTTCTGTATCTGGCCTAGCTCTTTTTGAGTGAGGTGCGTTTCTTGTAATAGTATGATCTGCACTTTTTGCAGCTTTGCATAGGAATACACTGCGTATCGCTTTCTCGCTGTGTGCATTCCCCTGACATTTAGGGTCAGGAAGCTAATATCCGTTGCGTTTGGCATAATCTCTTTTGATTCTGGGGAACAGGGAGAATGGACAGGGGGAATATTGTGTCCCATCTGGCGGGTTGAGGCGCCCGCCCCAAATGTGATTGTGTTTGTGAGGGTCGGGAGTAACTGAGAGATGTAACAACTAGTTTTGAGGAACCGGGTTCCAACATCATGGACCTATCCCAACTGGTGATACGTCCAAACTACACGCATTAAACAGCGTTCTAATGTATCGTAGGGGTATACTCCTTTGGGTTTGTGGGCTCATTGCCCCGCGTGGCCCATGTTGATATGTGTATTAGTCATAGGGCTCATGCATTCAGAACTATTTGTTCATAGCAGTGTTTAATGTTTTGATTTTGATTGTCACTACTGGGTACACAACAGGTGCGAGCAACATAAGGGGGGAAGAAGGTTAACCTCAGGTGACTGGCCCTTTCAAATCAAGGGACGGGTTATCGAGTCCTCGTGGGAAATACTTGTGTCTCTGGAACTGTCCTCGGACGAGAAGATATACGGGCCATCCTCTCTGTCCAATGTTGCATGGCCCTCTTCTTTTCTCATCTCGGGCTCTATCGTTCGCAGCGCCCCAGTATTATCTCCCCCAGCCGCTTTTGGACAGTAGGTGGGGCCCCCCTCTGGGGCCTACAGACCCTGGATTTAGTGTAGTGCAGGCTCTAGTGCGGGCACTTCAGGCTGTCCTGACCGTGGCAAGGAGTCGCTGGAGTGTTATCGCTGCTTTCTTTATTTTCGCTGTTTTGATAGGGCACGTAGGCCGATCCTCCGAGCCTCCGGCTGCGGTGATTGCCTAAGGGGCCGCCATGCTGCATCGGGCTCCTGCCTCCGTCAGCATATGTAGCCCTCATCACACCCCAGTGCTGATTCCACTGTTCGTAGCTCCCAGCTACTGCTGCTCTATTCTTTATTAGGTGGATGGGGGTGCTTCTTCATGGGGCCCTCGATCCTCCTGCCCAGCCGCAATCTCCACTCCGCTGAAGGCCTGCGTCAATCCCACCGTGGGATTGCCATGTGTCACGAGTGCAGACCTCACGTCACCAAGACCTCTCCTCACTTGGGTGCTGCTTCTGTTGTGGCCCTGGGTCAGCGCACTGCTAGCCCCAGCTCATCCTGGGGTTCGCTCCTCACTTTCTTATTGCTACGATCATGGTGTAGGGGGCCGCCATTTTGTGTTGAGTCTTCTTCCTCTGTTTTTGGGCTTTTGTTTCGCCCCCTATGGCAACATCCAGTTGTCACCCCCTGATAACATCCAGGCGTTATTCCCCCTGGCTGGTTTTAGATGGCACTTGGTGTCACCTTCAGGGGCCTACAGGTGTTGGGCCCGGGGTATCCTCTACCCCACCGTGGGGATGCCCAGGCCTCAGCACGAGTGCTGCAGGCCATTCCGGCCGCAACGAGAGACCGCTTCTGGTGTCTAAGCATATCAGGGTTTGTTCCACAGCAGTACAATGCGTTATCGCTGCCGTGTTTGCGCTCACTATATTGTAAGGGCGCACAGGCCGGTCCTCTAAGCCTTTGGTTGTGGCGTTTGCTTAAGGGGCCGCCATGTTTTGTTAGGCTCCCACCTCCGTCAGCACTTATGGCTTTTGCCTCCCCCCGGCATAGGCACCCAGCCGCTGTGGCTTTGTGCTTCACAAGGCGGTAGGGGGGGGGCGCTTCTTCACGGAGTCCTCAGTCCTCGGATCTGGTCGAGATCTCCGCCCCGTTGTGGGCCCGCGCTGGTCGCCGCAGGGATGGAGCCCGTGTCCCCAGGACCTCTCCTCGCCTGGGCGCCGCTGTTGATGCAACCTCGGGTCAGCATGCAGCGGGCTCCGGCTCTTCCAGGACTATAGCTCTGCACTCTCTCGCTGTCACGATCTTGGCATAGGGGGCCGCCATTTTGCGCTGGATCTTCTCCCGCTGTTTTCTGGTGCCATCCTTGCCTCTGCTTCTTGTTTCGCCACCTATTTCGTCGCTTCAGTTGTCACCGTCACATGAGCAACATGTTGGCAATTCGCCCTGCCCCAACGATCAGGATGGTTGCCGATGTGTTAGTCCAGTGACCAGAGCTTTCCTCAACCACGTCTGCCATCTTGGCCAGCGTAGCCATGCCCCCATATAAGCATCCACTCATAATGTATTTTTGTTATTCTTAATGTAATTTCTTTATGTATTTTTTATGTAATAGTGTTGTTGTTCAGATATTTTGATATAGGGAAAAAATGTGTTGAGAGGTAATGTATGTAGTTGACAGGCATGTCCATATGGTAACACAGTACTGAGGAATGATTAGAATGTTATGAGGCAGGATGGAATATAGAAAGAGGATGGCATGCGTAGTGGGCTGTTGATATATGTACAGTGTTGTGCATGCAGCCCCTTGCCGTCCTGAGGTAATATGACAGTAAACTTCACTTCAAGTGTACCGATGTGCAGGGATTTACTTCAGAACTCCATTAGAGTGCATGGGTCTTTCAGTGGTTTCCCTTTTGTACTGCTCTCCCAATGCACTCTGTGTTACGCTCTGTCACCCGTGTGCTTCTCTCCAGCCCCATCCTTATTGTGCACGCTTTCATGTCCACCCACAATGCTTTCTCGCAAGTGTGCTTCTCCCCTACTATATGTTGCTGTCGTTGGTTGCTTCTCCTCCCAACCACCGCCTTCTGTGTTTCTCCCCCCAATTACACCCTCTGCTTGCACCCCTAACTTTTCCCCACTCCTTCCTTATGTGTTGCTTCTGCCTCCACCTTAGTGTCCCGTCCCCTGAGCCATGCCCTGTGCTGTCACCCATTGCTTCCCCTCCCCATCCAGCCCTCTCTGTTGCTTCCACTACCCATCACCCAAGCTTCAAAAAACATAATTTAAAAAAATATATATTTTTGTTGCTAATCCAACTTGGATCAGAAAATAGAAAAATTCATCTGCGTCATTTAGTAGAGGCATGTGTGAATTCAAAATGATGTGGCCAGCCGTATTATAGGCTTTTTTTCTTAGTAAGCCATTCTGCACAGCATTGGTGAGTGTTGGATCTGCCCCTTTTTTCAGGGTTATTTCAAAACTTTTTTGCATACTTCTTCCTGTTTTTCGGACACTCTTTTGGTTGGCGTTCGGACTCTGGGCACTTCATTGCTAAAACGCATGTACTCTCACACCTAAAATATGGTACAATTGATTTACACCTGTTTAGCATATTTAATTTACTTGTAAGTCCATTGTACAGTGGTAGCCCATAAACCCATGGTCTGTAAATTAAAGGCTACTAGTAGGCCTGCACCGCAGGTTGCACCACCGACAAAAGTAGCCTTTCAAATCTGTCCTAGGCCTGCGTGCACAGTTTACTGCAACATTGACTTGGCATTTAAAGTTACTTGCTGAGCCTGAAACTCCCATTTTACTACATATAGGTCATCCCTAAGGGAGGCCCTAGGTGCAGGTTGCTGTGTAGGTAAACGATAGGACATTTGCCTTTTTGTGTGGCATGTCTTAGTAGTGACAAACATCCTATGAGAATGCTGCTCCTCTCATAGTTAGCATTGGGAATTCCCTTGTATGTTTGTAAGTGGTCATTACTGATCTGAAAGGAGCACTGTTGTCATGTTTGGTCTGTCTAGAATAGTGTTGATAAATCCTTCTTATTGGTGTAGGTGGATGTTTCATTACTATTGTAGAAATGCCACTCTTAGAAATTGTATAGAGAAGGTTTATGGCCCGCACACCTCTTTCTCAAGTTTATCAAAGGTATTCATTGAGGGGAGCTATGCTGGTATGCGCTTCGTCCTAGTGAGCGCCAAAATAACATTCACTGAAACCACAGATATTCGTAATATAAGTCCCAGGATGCACCAAACCATGTGAGATGATAAAATCATCGTAAACCAAATGTAATCAATGTCCACTATGTTTAATTGCTTGAATCTTCATTTTATTGTTCGTTTGTTAAAATTGTGGAACAAGGTGATTCCAATTTTCAAGTGCCTGTATAATGCCCAATCGCCTTGAATACGGCATGTTAAAATCCCCAGTTCCGTTGGGCACTTCTATGGTTCGTTTGAAGTTACCTCCACATCAACATTTTGAGTAGAAGTACAGTGGGGTGGCTCTGACCCCATGATTTTAGACACATACAGTAAAAAAGCCACAGAAGACACAGTGAAGACAGGTGAGCGCATTAGGCCTCACTTCAGTGGAGGAAATTCTTGCACATTTCACAAGCAGGGACACAAAGCAGTAGATAACTAGCCAAAACGAAGGCCCCAGACCCACGTTGGCTCCTAGCGCAGCTGAAACATGTTGGCACCTTGGAAGGGGTACAACTGAAAGATTATATTCGGTAAACCCCAAACTTTGCATGTTTTTATTCATACCCCACGTACCCTCCGAATAAACATATTGTTTGGCTATATCTGACGGTATTTTTTTTATCACTTATCTGGTTCCCTGCGTGACCAGCATTTGCTTTATATAAGAACTCCCATTACATCTTTGGTTGAGTCCGGCCAGGTAGTGCCATCTTACCTAGGTGTGGATAGATGCCTATGATGAAGCATGTCACGATAAGTGAGTGAGGCATCTACTCCAATATCCTTGGATACCCCATCACCCAAAGATCAGACAGAGAGACATCAATATACTACCTCGGGACCTGGCTTACCTCCTTTTCTTCTCCTCCGGTAGAAGGCTTGATATCCGGAAGGAAATTCAAGCGGCAGCAGTTGCTTATATGTGATAAGACTATATTAGGGAGATTGCAACTGATCTGGTTTTCTCTCACTCTCTATTGTGATAAACACTTTATACATTGCCTCTGGGATAAGCTTGACTACTCTGGCCAAGCTCCCAAGGGGGTGAGTAGGTCTTATCTTTAGTGTGTAACTCCCTGACTAGAATGGTGGGTTCTGCCTGGCTTAGATGCATACCCTAGCCAACCAGAAACCCCAAATCGAACAGTGAGGCTAAATTGCACTGCTAAAAACCACTGGCAAAAGCAATAGGTCTTAAAGAGGACACCGTTGGCTTTGCCAATGCTTGTTATATAATGCAGAAGTTAAATAGTAACACCCACTATGCAGCACACTGGCCCGTACGGGCCTGGGGCACAAGAGGAGAAAATACTATATATAACTTACTCAACTGATGAACTAATGGATCCTTAATTATAATGAAGACTCCCAGTTTTCAGAGAGAACTACACACAGAAAACCATTAACTTCTGTCTTTATTTAATTTAAAATAAAATAGGGAAATTAGCTCTTCTTTTAAGTGATTGTTAATGGTTTCAATCACGATTGGCAAGCCATTGGCTGTTCAGACAATCATGCAAAGGAGCTACATAAATAAATACATTTAAAAAAGGCACTTTTTCTAGTGAAGTTTTAAACAGTTGCAATAGTACATTGGGCTAAAATGTTCATATCATCTGAATATATTGCATATATGAGTGATGCATTATATATGACATCTATTAGCACTAAAATGCATGTGACATCCAATTGCAAGTATATTTTGATCAGTTAAATCTGGAAATGTACTAGTTTTGCCTGAATAATTTCACAGGACATAAAATAATTATGGATAAACAGAGGTAAAAGAAATACCATAAAACCATGAACCCTGACCATAGCCTGCAGGTGCCACTTTTTTCTTCTATTTATGTAATAATAATCAGTCAATTAAATCCAGACATAATGAAAATCACTTGCTCAATAACTCCTTCAATCTGTGTTCGAACTTTATAGAATAAATCTTATTAATTTAGATGCCCATCACTCACTTTTATGTGTACATAGCCACTAGTCTACAAGATCAAGTGGGTCTGAGTTTCTTGTGACCTACAGTCAGGGCTTTAAGTGGGAAAAAAACTGGGGGTGCTCTAAAAGGGGTGTGGCAAATTTCTTAAAGGGTGTGGCCTATCCGAGTAGGGGCGTGGTCTAAATCAAGATAACTAGCACTGTGTGCTTAAGAAAATCATGAAGTCGCATCCAGCAAAGGATAATAAAATAGGCAAAAAAGGTATATTTATTGAGTATAAGCCATAAAATACCAAACACTTAAAAAAACAATTACAAAATATTTACATTACTTAGAAATCTATTGCAGGATTTCCCGAAACCCTTGAAGATATTCACGGTGTCTATTTTGCTGGGTTTCTCACAACAACTTTCTTCAGCAGACCTTCTACCTTTTGCCAGCCAACACTTTACATACAGCTTTGCGTCAAATGTTTCAAATGGAGGACCATTGAGTTTTACCCATAAACATGAAGAAATGGTCTCTACAAGAAGAGAGGCCCTTGTTCGACAAGCAATTAAGTTCATTGCGCTGAAACCTCTCTCGGAATCCACATTACTTGCTGGCAGGGTTTCCATACAAACTACTAACTTTTTTAATGCTTCAGGGGTTTTCTTTCCACCAAAATCTTTGAAAAGTCTAAAAGCTTGGATAGTATCTTTGCTGGCAGCTTAAACTCTGAACACAGTTTCTGGATATCTGTTTCACCATAAAGAATGCATTCATCACCAGAAGGCAAGTTGCCTGCATCTAGCACACTGGAGCTGGCTAAAGGTTCTTTCTCAGAATCCGGGGCACATCGTTTATTGATATTTACAGACAGACTTTGGTAAAACTGATTTTGATTAAGGGCAACAGAGTTACTTCTACCATCGAAAAGAGGAACATTCTTAAATTTGCCTTCGTCTGCTGCTCTCTGAGCCGCAGAAGCAAACTCCCCTGGTGAATCCTTCATTTCTCTAAATATACATACTTGACTAACCAAAAGTCTGTGGGCATTAACAATTGTAATGTCCCCCTCCTCTGTCAGGAGAGCGATAAGTCTTTGAGCTCTTGAAGTGCATCACACATTACCCCCAAATCGCTGATACAAGAATAGGATGTAAGCTTCTTTAAGAGACCTTCATACTTACTCCGGTCTCTTATGGGTCCGATGGGTCTTGAGAAGCATTCTCAAAATGTTTGCACAAGGCAGGGAAGCAGTTCCAAACAGCGTTCACAGATCTGTAACTGAATGTTACCCATCTAGTATCAAGCATTTTCCCTATCTTCTGAAACTGTACACATAGCTCGCTGGCCGACAGATTTAGCTCTCTCTGGTTTTTGGTGACATACTGTATATGGCATACAATGAGTCCATGAAAATCTTGAAGTGATTGACCGCATCAACGTCATCAACTGTATCTGCCACAGCAAGTTCTAATCTGTGAGCCAAACAGTGCCATGTCAGTACAAGATTTGGAAATTCTGACTTCAGCAATGCTACTACTCCTCCTTTTTTACCAAACATTACTGCTGCTCCATCTGAGCATACTGCAATCAAGATATCATGAGTCCCAACTTTTTCGAAGTAGTTTAGGAGAGCTGTCTTTACCCCAAGGGCATTTGTTTCTGCCAGCTCCAGAAGGCTGAAATAGATGGTCACTTTCATTTCCAAATATGCCATGGAGGTAGATGATTAAGGTAGAAGCATTGCTAATAGAAGTGCTTTCATCAATTAATACTGTGATCTTTGGTTTGTGTTGTCTGATATAGCAGACCAATCTTTGTTGCATTTCCAGTGCAATGAGTTTTATTATTTCAGTTGCAGTAACATTACTGTGCAACACACGGCCCATTGCACTGCCATTCTTTGCCTGAAGGTGAATTAGATCAGGGTGGTCAGTGAAAGGGCAATATTTTTTTGCCAAGTAGTTGGCAGTGTCAAATACCCTGCATGTGCTCACCATATGTTTTGCATTACATTTTTGTACTGTCACCAACAATGTATTTTTCTGCTGAGCTTTAAGAATGTCTTCAGTTGCCAAGTAACCAGCACTCACCTTATGCTTCATAATCTTCTTCCTGAGCTGTTTCTGCCTGAAAGTTTTTCCGTCACCGAAAGGACCAACCTCGCCATCTGCCCACTCTTTACTAATGCGCATGCCCTGGGTGGTATTGTGCACTGAAAGACCTGTTCATTTAGCCTGTTTGCAGGAAGAACATCCAATATTGCCTAACTTCATATACAACCATCACACTCCTAGGCGGTGTCAACTCTTTCGTTCTCATGCCTGGTGGTGGTGATAGCATGCTTCTTAAAGTGCTTGACAGGCTCCTGAAAATTAATACTGTGAAATTTACTGGTGAGACACCTATCAAAAGGTCGTGGACTTATATAAATGGCTCTATGTAGGTGTTTGTGAAGTGGGATGCTTTTAGTTGTTAATGCGCCTGATTAATGCGTCTTGGTAGTCTAGTTGTAAGCGCATAAGTGCATTAGTAATGTATAAGGTGTTGGTCGGTTTTCGTGCGGTAACCGGCAACTTTCGTGGCTCATTTAAGTATGCCGAGTGGGGCGATCATGTGGCGTGACTCGAGGTTGCTTAAAAAAGCGTGTTGTGCTCGAAAAAACGTGCCCTTGGTTTGACCGCGATGTGTGTAACAAACTAAATGCGGAGACTGGGGGCAGACTGTGTATAATTGGTGCCGCTGGAAAGGTTTAGTGGGGTGCGGCTATTCAGTCATATTCGTTGCGTATATTGACACCGCCTAGGAGTGTGAACCTGTGTGAAAGTATTGCCTTTTTAAAGTTGTTTAAAAAATCTACTAAGGGGAGGCTGGGTCGGGGGGAAACATGGCGGCGGCCGGCTGAGCCGCGGCAGCACTCCGCCCTCGGGCTCCTGCAGTTCTCTAAACCGGAGGATAGAATCCTTTTCCAAAACTCGAGTGCATATGCTTTCCCTGTCAAGCCGAGTACTGTAACTCTCTGTAACTTTCCATCTTTTGAGAGAGTTTCCTAATGGTATTTTCCTCGGTCTCGGAATCTCAGCGCTATGCCGCCATACCTTCGCCTCCCGTGTGTTTAGGGGAGGAGACAAAATCGGAGCCTGCAGCAGCAGAGTGCACGGCGGCGGCGGCGGTATTCACAGCTGCGTTCTCATCCGACAGGCAAGAGGAGGAATCACAGTGTTTCGCGGCAGGGAATCAGCCGGCAGTAAAGAACATGTACCCCTCAGCGTATGTGTGGATCTGGTCGTTGGCCGCCCTGGAGCTCAGGAGGGGCCGCCGCGCACGTGGTATAGTACTGGGGCAGTTTGGGGTGGCTGCAGTAATAGCTGCTAAGGCTAAAGCACAGGCACCGGTACAGGTGCAGTCAGATCAGTGCGAGGAGGGAGAGATTCTGGAGAAGCGGCCCCTAGCTCAGCAGCGATGTCAGCAAAGGCATCGCAGACATCGGAGCAAGAAGCAAGTTGGCGGTAACAGTAGTGATAGCGCTGAAGGGAGTAGAGGGGAAGAATCTGTCGCTTTCAATCCTGTGGGCATATCAGTGGGCACTGAGGAGACTTACCAGAAAGGCAGAGGAAGGGGGAAAGTGAGAGGCCGCATGAGAGGGAAACACACAGCTGATGGTGGAAAAGATACTAAGAAGGTGCTTTCTCATAAAACAGCTACTAAAAATAAAAACAAAAATAAGCTTCCCTCCCTTACAGATCTAAGTGATTTGAGTGCAGCTGCAGCTTCCGTCAGTGTCGGAAAGGAGGCGTTGAGCAAGGAAAGGTACATTTTCTCACTCCACGCTCAAAATTAATTCTGCTACCGCTGATATTGCTGATGATATTGTTGATGACACGGTTGATATCGCTGAGAGTACAGACAAAATAAAGTTGTCAACATATCTCACCGGTCAGGTAAAGGCAAAGCGCTCCTATACCCCTAAGACTACAAAAAATAAAACAAAGAGCTGTGTAACTACCTCAAAAATAACCCCCTCGAGGGGAGGAGCCTAGCTCGCGACCGAGATGGCCGCGCTTTAGCTCGGCTCCGTTCGCCCGCCTGTGTTTTCACATTTATCCTGCTGTTATCCTGCCCCGGGAAGCCCTCTTTGCTGTGTGGTAGTGCTACGACGCCCTGCAGGCACTTACCTCTTGTTCCGGTTGTCCTGGCTGCTGTGGATCCGGTGCGGTGCCCCCGACCGCTTCGGGGAGTCGGAGGCGGACTGGCCTGGATCTTCTTGCCAGCTCCCGGGCTGGACGGAGCCTGCGGATCTGCCCTTCGGGGCGCGGTGGAGCTGGTCGGAGGGCCGTTGTTCGTGTGGGCCGGAGGTCCTTCCTGGCTGATTCCCGTGGGGAGGAGGCCTTTGGTGGAGGCGCTGCCTTCCATTGTCGGAGCTCCTCGTGTATCCGGCTTGCTCCCCCTTTGTTCTCCGGTCCGGCCATTTTGATTTTGCCGCCCGGACTCGGAGAACGGGACCGGCGGCATCGGGTGGCCGGCGAGGCCCCTTTCTTCTGGTGGCCCCCCTTCCTGTCCGGGGTGCTCTGCCGCCGGTTGGCGGGACTACACTTGCCTTGCCGTCGCCCCGGCGGAGGTTATCGGCCGCGCGGCCTTGTTGGGCTCTCAAATGGCGACCGACCCCAATTGTCTTGGCCGGGCCTGGACGAGCGCTGGAGGCCCGCCGCATGGCCCGGGTGCCGGATACTGTAAAGGTTTTCCTACACTTAAGGAGGTCCTGGACGCCCTGCTCTCCTGGCGACTCTTGGTGGCCGCGCCTGTCATAGCTTCGGAGGTGGTTCCTCGCGGCGGGCCTCCCGGGCCCCCCGGGCCCCCACGGCTGGATGTGGCTTTGCCGTCGCGGGGTGTGGCTGGAATTATCCTGGCGGAATTGGCCCCGGCTACGACTGCGTCTGCGGATGTGCGGAACTTGATGGCACTTCCTCCTCCTGCGCTACCTCCTTTGCCTCGGGCCCGGGAGCTGGATTTTGCTTGGCCTGACCTTCATGACTCTCCCGGTTCCTTTCTGCCGCCGCTGCCCGGCGATCTCTCCTGTGCTGGCCCAGATGGGTCGGTTTCTCTGGACATATCCTTGGACTTGTGCCTGCATCGTTTGCTACACTTCGTGACTTTCCTGGATCTTCCGTGTTTTCCTTCACGTGTATTTTCTGGACTGCCGTTGGATTTTTCTGCTGTCTGCCTTCTGTTCTTCGTGGCCTGGTCCTCGCTGGATCGGACCGTTCCTACTTTGGACAAACAGGGACAGGGCTGAAATGCACTGGCATCTGCGTGCGGTAGTCCTGTAATGGTTTGGATGGTCAACGTGTCCTGGTATGGTTCTGTGTGACTGGTTGGTGCTCCTGGACTTTAACCTGATAATTTTTGGCTTCCCGGGGACTTGGACCTTCGACTCAGGCGGGTGGCTGAGTGCGTTTCCTCCTGTCTCCCGGCCCTCCCCCGTGTGTGTATGTGTGTGTTTCCTATCCCATGTTCCCTTCCCTTTCCCTTCCCATTTTTGTCTTCTGATTCCGACTCAACTTCGCTCTGCTATATTTCGGGTTCTAATTAGGGCGACAGGCACGCTGCGGGGGGGTAGGCCGTAGCCTTCTGCAGGGGTGCAGGGTGGGCTTTAGGGGTGGGTGGGGGAGTCTGTCTGTATTGGGGGGTCTTTTTCCCCCCTTATTTCTTCCTTTTTTGTTCTATGGCTCTTGTGTATTCGCTTTTTCGGGACGCTGTCTCCCCATGTGTCCCCCTGGGGAGTTTCTGTGGAGTTCGTATTCCGGTGTGTGTCTGATTGTGGCCCGCTGGTTATTTTGGTATCGATTTTTTGGTATATCGCTTGCCGGATCATGTTATCCTGCCCTGTCCCCTGGGGGTGCGTGGCTTGGTGGGAGTCCCTTCTTTCGTCCCCTTTTTCCCTCTTCCCCTTCCTCCTTTATGGGGGTCCCTTTATTTCCGTTGGGGTGCGTATCGTATTGTCTTTTGCAATGGGGGGCCCTTTTTGATTATGTCTTCTCAATTTGGGTGGGGGCGGTGATGGGTGAGCGCGGTTTGACTGATGCCATTGTAGCTTCTTTGTAATCCGATTATGTGTATATTCTTGGGTAGCTATGTTTGTATGGCTTCTTGTGTCATCCTGTGGCTTGCCGCGGCCCTCCCTTGTTGTTTCTTACACGGCCCGTTAGTCTTCTGTTCCCCCGCCCCGTATTAGAAAATTAACCTTTTATTATCCTGTTTTGCTGACTGCTCGATGGCCTTTGTTATTTCTCCTGTGTTTCTGGTGTCATATTCTGTGACGAACTTATTCTCATTTGCTACGTTTTTTACTGTGTGGTGGCCAGCCCGTGGGGTTGTAGGCCCGTATTTGTGAGCTTTCCTTGTACAATAAAGGTTTTCAAAAAAAAAATAATAAATAAAACAATGATCAAGATGAATGAGCACCTCATACCACCAGATTACAAAGTACCAGATTACACAACGGAAGAAGACGAGTAGGACAGCAACTTAGATGAGGGAATTTCTTCTGTGTTAGGTGACACTGACCTACTCCTGCCTGAATTCGCAGAGTATGAGGACGAACTCTTCTTCCCTGACACCGAGCCCTGAAAATGAGCCAATGAATCAAGAACTTTCTTTTTCGTACTTATTCACTTTTATTCCTGTGTTTCTGTCTTTCTTTGTTTTGCACAGTTAATATAATTAAAACTTTAATCACCTGTATTTTTGCTTTTTGGCTGTTTGGGGGTCTTCTACTTGTTTTCGCCTGGGTTGACGGCTCTGGGGCCATTGCTGGCAAGGTCTAATACCAAATAAAACTGGTTTGGACAACAAAAAAAAAAACAAAAAAAAAATAACCCCCTCATTGCGCTCCTATTTTAAAGTGATTCCCCAAGTGGTGCTTTTGGTAAATAATTCCTGCTCCCCTTTATTAAATCAGGAAGAAGGGGATACTATATCAGAACTGCAGATGGCCACTAATCAAGTGGAAGGGCTTCCTATAGAGGAAACAGCAGGAATGAATGTCCGCGCTCCTGACCCCTTTTTGGAAGTTATTGAGGGTTTAAATGAAGTCAGCACTTCTCTCACCGCGGAATCCACTGCAGACAGCACTATTGTGAATAATAACCTCAATAATAGTGACAACTGTAAGAAAGATAAGGTCCTCCTGTTGGACCACCCGCTCTCCCCTATGAGGGGAGGAGCAGGTCAATTGAATCCACCAGATCACCAAACAGATCACCAAATAGTAATCAACTTGGAGCAATCTGCGCCCTCTCTGGAAATGCACGCACCACTGCACGCACCACTGGTACCCCTATCTTCTCCAGCACTACCGAGTGTTCTATCTAGCCTCAGGTTCAACTCCCTCTGCAAGTGGCATAGATTCTAGTCTACCTGATGACACTGTTCAGGCTCTGAACCCGGATTTGGTTTCCACGCTGCAGGCCTCTTTCCATGCAATGTTCTCAACCCTGGCAACAGATATTAAAAAGGGGTTTGAGACCTCCGCATCAAATCAAGCCGATATTCGATGTTATTGTCAGGCATTGGACAGCAAACTAGGTGCTCTCACCACCAGGACAGAAACTCCTGAAGACTCTATCACAGAGGTTAATATTAACTTAAGCGCCACAAATGCAGAGCTTAGGAACCTCAGACAAGAGAACCAGCGTTTGTCCGAAAGGCTGGAGACTTTAGAAAATCATGCTCGCAGAAATAATCTCCGAATTTTGAATATACCGGAAGAGAAAGAGGGTTCGGACATTAAGCAATTTATTGTTTCTCTCTTGAAAGAGGCCCTTCGGCTCGACATGTCAGAGCTAGAAATAGCCACGGACATCCAGCGCATCCACAGAGAGCCATTTAGGAGAAACTTGCAGAGAACAAAACCTAGGAAGATTTTGGTTAATTTTCTCACATACTCCATCAAAGAATCTATTCTAAACTTGGCATTGAAACAGAAAGTAGTAAACGCCAAGGGGTTTAATTTCCAGATCAGATCAGACCTCTCGAGAGTCACGCTCGACAGACAGTGGGAGCTTGGCAAAAGGATGGAAGCTTTTAGGAGTCAAGGGGCAGTCGCTCAGTTAGTCTTTCCTGCGGCATTAAGAGTTATGTATAAGAACACCATGCATAACATAAGATCAGTACAGGCTGCTGATGACTTTTTGCTGAGTATGGGCAGGGGGTCAGAGTCAGCCAAGTAGGACTGTCCCTTTCCTCTATATGTTTTTCCCTTAGGTTGTCTTATTTTATTTTAGTTTCCTGACAAACCCACAAATTCTCAACTAGCTCTAATAAGTTTTTTTTTAGGCCTGGGTTCTATAGCCTAGGTTAATAATCTCCTAGAAATCT
Organism: Lissotriton helveticus; assembly: GCF_964261635.1. Lineage (NCBI taxonomy): Eukaryota > Metazoa > Chordata > Amphibia > Caudata > Salamandridae > Lissotriton > Lissotriton helveticus. The sequence continues at coordinate 630,515,779 of NC_136070.1, forward strand.
GTAAGAACGATGGAATCCTGCAGCTAGGCATATAACAGTATTGAATATTAGGTGACGGGTAGAGGGTTTAATAGTCAATATAAAGGGAGAAAAGGAAGGGAAAAGAAGGAAAAAAAAATAATGGAAGAAGGGGGGAGAGGAAAGGGAAGGGAAAAGAAAAAAAAAAAAGGGGGAAGAAAAGAGAAAAAAAAAAAAGAGGGAAAATTTTCTTTTTTTTTCTCTCACGGGTGGGCTTTAGTTCAGGAAATTATAGTACCTTTGTAATTTTTATTTAGGGTTCTTTTTTCTCTTCCATGCCCCTGTGTTTTTGTTTTCCTCTTTTCTATTTCCTCCGATAACCTGCAGAGGGTTGATATGTGCAGGGGTCCACAGCGGAGTGCTATCTCTCTGGGTTGCCAGATAGATTGTGTGGGGGTTTCCCGTGGGTTGGGGGTATGGGGTGGTTAGGGGGGTAGGGGGAGGGGAAAAGCAAAAAAAGTCCTCTTAAACGTCCTTTACAGCATACTAAAAAAAAAAATGAAAGGAGTCGATCAATGCTTAGTTGTCTCTTTGGAGTTTGGCAGTATTGCTTTTCGAGCTATCTGATATTTGTTTCCTCTTGCTGTAATGCATAATGTACGTATTTTGTCCTGGAACACTAACGGTCTTCGCACTCTACCGAGAAGAAATAACATCATGCAATATTTACGTGACTCGGTTGCACAGGTATTAGTGCTCCAGGAGACACATCTTGCAGAAACAGAAATGCAAAGCCTCTTGAGCAAGAATAGATGGATAGATTTTGGAGTTATAACATCTCAAACCTCACATATTAGGGGGGTGGCCATTCTTTTAAAAAAATCTATCAAGGCTAGGCTAGTCGCTAAACAGGTAGACCCATATGGTCGATGGGCAATTGCTTCTGTTATTATTTCGGGTTCACCATTCACCATAGTAGGTTACTATGGCCCAAACCAAGACGATCCATCTGTATTGACATCTCTTTTTACAGAACTATATGCATTTGCAGAGCCGGTCATCCTAGCAGGGGACTTTAATATAGTTCTAGATCCACTATTAGATAAGTCTTTCACCAACAGGGCTATTATTTTATCCAAGACAAGGACGTTTCTATTAAATAATATGAAAATATTAAACTATATTGATATATGGAGAACTCTACACGGGTCCCAAAAGGGGGTCACTTTTAAAAATTATAAATTTCATCACCAGTCTCGGATAGACTTCATTTTGATTAATCAATCTTTAGTTAAATACGTAAAATCAATTGCTCATCTTCCTTTCCATCTCTCAGACCATACTGCTATTTTGCTTGAGCTTGAGGTTCCATCTAGGCCCGCGTAAAAATTTTGGTCGTTTGACAGATCAATACTTTCTTCTTTGGACATCTCTGAGGCATTAAACCAGGAAGTTAAATTCTTTTGGGAGTTTAACCAGGGGTCTGCGCCACCTGGAATAACATGGGACGCATTTAAAGCAACTCTAAGGGGCTATCTATCAAATATTTCAGCACATAAAAATAAGACCTACAGGGAAGAAGTTGCCTCTCTTGAATTTGAGATAGCAAGACTTCAAGAAGAGATCCTCACGAATCCAGCCTCAATAGGGTCCACACCTGATGGGATGGAAGAGAGACTAACAGTTCTAAAGGGAGACCTTTCCTCAGTTTTGAGCGCACGGGTCTTAGAAAGATGGGAGGCGAGTAGACTGGCCCACTTCGAATATGGGGAAGGTGCCGGTAAGCTTCTTGCCTGGAAGTCAAAGTCGGATAGGGCCCGAAATAATATTAGCTCCATCAGTAAAGATCGTATACTATATTCCACAGATGAAGGAATTAGTGGTGCTTTTAGAAGTTTCTTTAGTGAGATTTATCAAGAAGACATTGACGTACAACCCACTCAAGCAAGGGACTGGTTATCCAGGATAGTTTTACTGGCTCTGGACCTTGAACAAATGGGAATTCTAGATGGCCCTATTACATCGGAGGAAGTGAGTTTAGCCATCTCGAAAAGTAAAAAAGGCAAAGCAGCAGGACCAGATGGGTTACCATCGGAAATATACAAAGTAATATGTCCAACTATTCTCCCCTACTTAACAAATTTGTTTAATAACATCTTATTAGAAGGTGCCCCACCTCCTGTATCTTGGGATAGGGCCTCTATAACCCTGATCTTAAAGCCTGGTAAGCCCGAATCTAACTGTGGGTCATATAGACCAATTTCAATTCTTAGTACGGACTACAAGATCTTTGCAGCCGTACTTGCGAATAGATTGAGTGGTCTAGCAAATAACATCTTGCATATGGATCAGAAAGGCTTTGTGAAGGAGAGGCAATTGTATGAACTGACGTATGATCTCATCGGTGCAATAGATATGGCTACTTCAGCATCACTTCCTTTAGCAGTTTTTACTCTTGATGCCACCAAAGCCTTTGACAGGGTAAGCTGGGTGTATTTAGAAGAAGTGTTAAAAAAATTCAATCTGGGAGACAATTTTAGACGAGCAGTAAAACTACTATATAAAAATCCTTCTGCTTCATTACTGGTTAACGGAGAACTTACGGAGCCATTTGATATTACACGAGGAACCCGTCAAGGGTGTCCCCTCTCACCACTTTTATTTGATTTATATATCGAACCTTTCGCTCAACTAATTCGGGACAATATTAATATAAAACCTTTTATTTTTGAAGGTTGGGAGCGGAAAGTCGCACTATATGCGGACGACGTTCTTATTTTTTCATCAGAGTTAAGCTCAGCCTTCCCTACAGTTATATCTATTGCACAAGAGTTTGGGGCAATATCCGGTTACGAAGTAAATGCATCAAAAACCGACATCATGGTTTGGAATCAATCTGCTCCGGTTATAGGAGTACAGCCGAGTGCCACCCTTAGATATCTCGGGTTAAATATCTATACGGATATTAATAAGATCGCTCCGTTAAATTTTGCCCGTGTGGCTAAGGAAGCCCGAAGGTTGTTGAGATCATGGTCAGCTCTTCCTATTTCCCTGATTGGTAGATCTAATTTGGTCAAAATGACCATCTTACCCAAGATTATGTTTTTGTTTAACACTATTCCTCTTTTTTTTTATCCATCCTCGACTGCCAAACTTCAAACGGAATTAAATAGATTTATTTGGAATAGCCGTACGCCCAGGTTATCTTGGAAGAAGATCAGACAGCGCCGAGAAAAAGGAGGCCTCGCAGCACCAGATCTCCAGATATATGGGTGGGCGTTTCAATTTTCTCACATTAGGATGCTTTTAAAGACCCCTAATAACGTAGGGAGCGGAAAACTATTTGTAGCACTTCTCAAAGGGGAAAGAATTGGGCCAACAAACTTTTTGCTAAAATTTGGGGACCCAAAATACTTTAAGAAGGTCAAGCTAAAGGTGCTAAGGGATTTAGCTAGAACATGGACAAACTTAAGACGCACTCTTAATTTGGATTATTATCAGAGTCGGGCCCCGTTATGGGACTCGCCAGGTGCCCCATCTTGGCTTTTGGACAGTTTAGCCCTCCCAGTTAGAGAGGCCGGGATCTCAGCATGGGGGGACTTGTTCGTTGATGGAGTATTACTTCCATGGGAGACCTTGAGCTCAATAATAGGAACTCGCTTTTCACGCTTCAAATATCTTCAAATCCAGAGTTGGTCCCAGCTTACAGCCTTTGAAGGGGTAGGCATAAATTAGGAGCTGATCACAACCTAGTATCCTATATGATGGACAGACCCCCATTTAAAAAAGAGATAACATTTTGGTATAACCTTATACTAGATGAGATTGATGGCGAATTCCTGCTACCCCAATCCCTTTGGGAAACATATATACCAAATACTGATCTAGAGGGCCTATGGCTTAAATCGTTCAAGACTCTAGGCGAAACTGTAAAGCCTTCCTGGCTTCGTCGGAACCATCTGTTGACACTGCATAGAGCGTATTACTCACCACTACCTCTATCAAAATTCTCCAATAATGCTCAGGTCGTATGCCCCAGATGCGGTTTAGTAGCAGCATCAGATACACACATGTTCTTGGAGTGTCCCTATATTATATCTTTTTGGAATGAAATTTGTGCCTCCCTTTCACTAGCAATTGATCTACAAGTAAGTCTCTGCCCACGTTAGTTTTCTTTGGTATTATACCCGGGATCGAAGGTATAAGTAAAAAGCTGGTCTTCTATAGTTGTCTATTAGCTAGAAGAGAAATTTGTAAACGCTGGAAAGACAAGATCCCTCCTCTTTATACAGATTGGCGAGCAGCGATGTTACAGATGTCTAAACTAGATCTGGCTAGAGGAGGCAACCAACATAAAAGGAGATTTTGGCTACTTTTGAACTGGTAACAGGCCAGAACATTGAGGTTTTTTTTTTTTTTTTTTTTTTTTTTTTTCCCCTCAAGTCCTATGATTATGCTGCTTGGATGGATCATCTGTTTTCTTGATCCCTTTTTCGTCTTTTTGCTTTACATACCCTATATATGCGACTCCAGCTATAAAGTGGGTTGTACATAGCAGTTTACTAACCCTGTCGGTACCATTGGATGAGGATAAAGTTGGAGGCGTGGCATTGTGGGATACGCTCCTAGGTACCATCTTAATCCCCCCCAGTTTATCTGGGCCAGTGCCTCAGTCATCTTCAACACTCCTTCGTCATTGCATGGTTACCAAGGGCGAATATGAGGACAACAAAAAAAAAAAATCTACTAAGATTTTGACTTGTGTACTATCTGTACATATGTGTGTGTCTCCCCTTTTCCCCCCTTCCCTATTTGTCTGTATGTCATTTTCTTCCACAGGTACAATGCGACCTTAGACTGACTGAAAACAGGTCATATTTCCACTTATTTTCACTTTTTCTTTTTGCACTGGTCCTGAAGAAAGCCCACCGACCTATATAGGCAACGAGGCTGAAACATGTTGACCGTTTTTTAACTCACACCATACAGTGCGCTTGAATTCCTAATCATTCCAAAGCGGCACACCAGCCAACTGCCCCCATTTTTGGGCTACCCGAATCCAGACCCAATAAAGTCATGTATCTGGCTGTCCGGGTATTTTAACTCACTTCCCTAGCACCTCTTTCTCACCATCCATGATCACTACTGTTTTAACCAAGGGTAAATCCTTCAGGCGGAGGGTGCATAAATACTGACCGAAGGATTATGCACACACGTGTATAAAAGAGCGGGGAGACAACATATACCGCTACGAGAACTCATAATACACGTACATGAGGGTCTTTTAAATTGTGAGACACCGCGTACCTACCTGCATACCCTGGTTATGCAGGACAAGTGATCCTTCCCCCATGATTTTTTGAGTATTCAAAGGAGACTGAATGGATCAGCACTCTTCCTCCCCCCAGTGATTTTTTGTGTGACTTAAGATACAACCATTTATATTCCTCTTGAAAGTAATACCACTGTTTAGTGTTCCAGCAGTCAGGGAGTTTGACGGTTTCTTTCTATGGCACACGTTGAAGTCTTTATAAAGGTGGACTGCCCTTGGCAGACTCTTGCTGAGTTTTACTAGCCTCATCACTAGTTGGTTGCACTGGACGAGACTCCCCTGTAACACGCTGGCGCTTTAGGGACGGCAGGAAGTCAATCATTGAAGACTGCAAGAACTTGCGCTTCAGAGCAGAAGCAGATAAGCTACTAGTAGCCATGGTAAAACTTAGACCTTCCTTCTTGAAGGCTGTACTGGTATATCTGGAAAAGAAAAGAAAATCTTCCTCTGCTGATTTTGGTTTCCAGGTGATAAGGCCTTGCATCACGCAACAAGAATATTAAGCCTCTTATCTGCAACAAAGATTGAATAGTTTACTCCAGTGATCAACAATGTTTAATTGGAGTGCCATTTGGCGGGCAGATGTTACTCTTCATTTTGTGCTGCTCCTGAAAGGATCTCTCATTGTGCAGTGGAACAAGAATAGACTACTGCATGGAATAAAGAATATCCTGAGGCACTGCCATCCTACTGCATCACTACATTGAATAAAAAAATATTATTTTACACTCCCACCCTTCTGCTTCGCACAACTGCATAAAATAATGACTATCCCAGGGCACTTCCATCCTTCTGCATCTCTTCATAGAATATTAGCAAAAAATAAATATGGATAAATACAGACAAAAAATTGATTTAAATGGTGGCTTTTACACCACATATTTACAGCAGATTGTTGCAAACGCGGGATCCAAATATAGCATTTTAAAGCACAAGTGAGAAGAAAATTTACAAACATATAAATAATTTGCCCAATCCTCTAACTGGTCTGCTTGCAAAATAACCCCCAAGCCAAGCACACACAGCCAATGGAAACAGGCCCTCTAAGTGTTTTCTACACAGTTGTCAGCCCTCCTCACCAGCATTGTTATATTTAGAAGGGGGCACTGCCAGCAGTTCTTCGCAGGCTGCTATATTTTAATGTGCCAGCACTTCTCATTTTCCCTCATTGTGGCCTAGTTTGCGGCAGTACCAAACTCTTTTTCGATAACACCTGCATCCAAAGTCCCAAAAGGTATATTTTTACCAACTACAAAAAAATGTTTGTATCCTCATGTAACGCAACTGGTGCTAATATGTAAAGCGCTCTGATACCCGATTCGGGTCAAGTTTGCGCTATATAAAACTCTGTTAAAAAAAAAAACTAACAGTGTACTTAGGAGAGGGTATTTCCCAACAGTTGTTTGGAGAAAATGCCAATTCAAGACTGGAGCAAACTTAACCATCACCAGAGAGAAATTCCACAGTAATCGGTGCAAATTTGCCCGAAGTTTGTTGAGCTGGCTTTAAGTGAGCACTTGCGGTCCATTCCTTCCCATTTTTCTTTAATTATTCTCTTAATACACACTTACGGGAAACTGTCTAATTTCAAGTAAGTGTTATTTGGTATCCCAGTAGTAACTAAGCAATTTTGCTGAGACTGCATAGTTAACAAAGGCACTTGATGCTGACTAATAGTTTCCTTTAAGATGTTTGATGTCATTTTTCAAAAACTTAAAATATGGTATAATTCAAGCATTCCACCCATCACTTTTCCCTCACTGAGAAACCCAAATGTAATCGATTTGTCAAATCACGAGTCGAAGCGAAGTTGCACATCAGCCTTATACCCGGTACCAGTCAGTATGATTGTATATTCCCCATCTGGGAAGAGTGTCTCACAGGACTTAATTACATCATTGTTAGTAAACATAGGAAGAGCAGAGCAATGTGAAAGTAGATAAAAATGAAACTCAGAGGGGTCCGTCTGGGTTGGCTTTACTATTGACTTGAGATATCTACTTACTTCGGAATTGTGCCTGAACATTTTCAATGCAGCCACAAGCAAAACTTAAATCCTCATTTGTAACGATATTTTCGAATTCTGGGGAACCGTGGCGCTCAATATTTGCCTTGATTTCCCTTCCGAGGGCTGTTCAACCTTTTCTACGACGGTGCTTTACCATCGCATATATAAATCAATAAACAGAACAAGTCAGCATTGGCAGTGAGAGTGTTTTGAAAAAGATGAATGGTGCTTTGTGGCGGAATGAGAAAGCTGCGGGGAAGGGGATTAAAAAACGGCCATTAAAATACTTACATTGCGGGCTTGCAGGCTGGGAGGGCAAGTCTTGTGTGGCTTCAGAAGGATCCTGGCTGAGGCAGCCCTGATGCGGAGGCAGGGTCCCGACGGTGCTGGTAGGGCTGGGGAGGCGTCACAAAGGTAAGTTTCCTTTTCATTGCTGATGGGTTCTGTTGTAGACCCTCGTCCCTCGTCTGCTTTAAGGCAGAGCAGGGTCACACTGGTTGCTGGAGAAATCTTGCTGCAGGCCGTAAAAGCAGGTTCGTGCCAGTTCTAGCTAGCTGTTGTGCCGATGGCTGACATGATGACGTAGGTGACGCTGCGTGTTGAAAGAGAAGGGAAATCCCGAGAGAAAGTGTCTCTCTTCAAAGGATTTCCCTTCCTGCTACAATGAAGTCACGCCTTAAGCAGTGCGCGTGCATGCTCACCCAAAACACCGATAAAAACCGGGACGTCTGGTCACCCTACCTGTATTTGTTTCAGTACTTCTGGCAGCGCTGGGATTGAAGGCCTGCTATTGCATATGGTAGCAACACTTTCCGATGAATAACATCGCTTTTTTTAAAATGCATTTTTATTTTGAGAAAGAAAAACTTACAGCAGTGCCCTACATGCATCCGTGTCAGTACAGACTTAAAGGGAGACAAACACGTAGCCATCATTGTGGTATACAGGACGTCAGACATCTGGTGAACATTTAAAGGAAGAGAAATCCCACTTACAGATATTGGCAATGCATCTCTAGGTTCATTGGGTCCTAAATAGTGCACAAGTTTGAAGTAGGCCCACTCCTCCCTCCAGTGACCCCAGTGTATAGAATTTGTGCCAGCCATCCTACACGTTATAGAATTTACTGAGATAACCGCTAAGACAACCCCTACTGGTGTAGGTGACTTTCTCCACCACCATGTATATGTCCATTCCCATTCTTGTATAGTTAGGATCTCCAGTGGCCCAATGAATAGTAGCTTGGCACGTGTGATGTCTATGTTGTTGGGACTCCCCAGAACATATTTCAGCTTCTGTGGGATGGGTACTTCTAGGATAGCACTGAGCTCCGGAATATTAGAGTCCCCATCCACTTGAATCAGCAGGCAGCCCCAGATTGTGTGCAGGAATGTCCTATTGGCCTCATCACAGCACACACGTTGGAGAAGCAGCGCTCCACATGTCATGCAGTCTCTGCCTGTCATAGTAAACCCAGTGCAAGATCTTAAACTGTATTAACAGCAGTCTTGATGTTATCGCCACCTCCCTCGGGCGCATCAGTGTCACGTCTTAGTCTATGTCCTCCATCTCCCTGGCTCTCAGTTTACCTGGGGTGTCTGGCATATTATTGCGCAACATCTTGTATGTCAGGGAGATTGCATCCTTGCCCAGTTCTTCCATTAGTAGTAGTCCTTCTAGGAGTGCATACTACAGGATCTCCATCTCTGTAAGCCCCTCCCCCTGCCAGGCATGTCTCAGTTGTGCATTATGTAAAAAAATTAGGGTGTAGGTAATACTCCTAATGAAGCGAGGAAAAGGGCATGAAGTCTCAGTTTTCTAGCCGGCCCCCCACTTTGGAAATTCCAAATGTCCCACGACCCAAACCCATGCAGTTTTCCCAATTCACTGAGCCATAGCCGCTCCCATAAGGTGCTTCCCTAGTGATGCTCAGCCTGCACACTTGGGGGCTTCAATTCATGCCGCTAGAGCCGCCTGTGTTGCCGGCAGCCATAAAGGACATTGTTGTACATTCAGCACCATACCCTCGGGTAAACGCATTTAATAGTTCTTGCTTATCCGGTGGAGTATAATGAGGAAACGCCGCTTCTAATTGAGTTTTTTTTTTTGCTAACCAGATTGACATTTTGTTTGGCTGGACAACGCCCCATTAGATCATATATTGTCTGTGGGTTAATCATCGTAATTGTTTCTGAATAGATGTATGCACAGCCGCTATAATCTCAGCACTTTGATGTTCTAGTACCTAATGTCTCAATTGTCCATATATATGTTTACAATATCAGTGAGCATCTCTCGAATTGCTGCCGCAGGGAGGTGGTCTTGTTCTGGAGGCGGTGTTTATGTAGCAAGTGCTGACCAATTCTGTGCTACCATTTGGATTGGGCTTAAACCTACCCTGTGACTAAACATGGGCATGTTGGGAGAGGAAAGTCCCCTGCATGGTGACGGACATGCATCCCTGCCCAGAGGGCCCCAGATGCATGGATATCTGGATCCTCTGTACTGATTTTTGGTCACAAATACAGATTATGTGGGTCTGCCATGACCTAGGCATATGTCATGGTAATGTGTCTTGCTAGACCGTGAGGTGTGAAACTCCTAATGGTAGAGAGCTACTACCCTTACCCGGAGTTAAGTGACATGAGTGCAGTGGTGACAGCATACCAGTTTTGTGTTTAGCATTAATTACTAGTATGAGCGTACACGTTACTTAGTTGTGGTAACGTAATATATGGTAGAATCAGTCTAGCCGCAAATTCCTTAACTTTTGAATTCTCACCAGGCACCAGTCTGGATCAGGAAATTTTTCAGCACTACCGCTGAGCGCCAGGGGACAGCATCACACGGCCTCGTGATGACGTTGTCTCAGGGTAGGACTTCAACAGAACCATATAAGTCCCCTCCAGCAGGCAAACATCTGTTTCATCCGTGAAACATTAAGCCCCAGGAAGCAGAGCTACTCTAGAAACTGGCTGTGGGAACAGTGTGCCCCAAAAAATCTAAATCTTTAAAAAAAACACCAATTACAAACAAAATGAAATGTCAATACCATCCAAAGGGGTTAAAGTAAAAAAAAAAACATTTTAATTAATGAAGCTTAGGCTACGTGAAACCCTGCACCTGCAGAAACATCCCTAAAAAAGGGGAACACCCTCCACTCTACAGACCACTCACTAATGGAAGTGAGAAGCATGAACATATCAATACAAGACCCATGAGCCACTATTCCGAGAGATAGTGACCATTGATATACGAACCAGTATTTTTACTTTATTTATTAAGAAGTTTTATATAGCGCTGACCTGACCTGAGGGTATTGGAGCGCTTTACAACAGTTTTTGTGAAAGTCATACAATAGAGCAGTATTATACATATTGGTTCGGAAGTCCAAGTGTGCTGAGCAGGATTGAGGTAATACATGAGTCCTGAGATAACCTCATTGAGTGCACGTTGTCTTGGGTTGAACCTCTTAGGGGGGAGGAGCAGGTAGAGGTCATATAGCAAGGAGGACGTAGGTCTTACTGATACAATGTCTGGGAGCAACGGCAAGCAGGAATTTGCGTTTAGGCGGCGGCTATCCGTTTGTGAGGGAGTGGTTGAGGATGAGGACTTTTTTTTTTTTGTGAAGGACGAGATAGTCCTGATACCGACCTTGCGGCAGTTTTTTGTGTGCGTATTTTCATAGGGATGAGTAGTAAGGTGCTGGAGCTCCTGAGGTTCCTTGTCTGACCAGCCCTCTTGAATTTATCAGCCAGATACTCAGGTTTTCCTGTGTGTAGGGCTTTGTGCTTGAGGCAGGCAGTTCTGAAACTGTCACGCAATTCAACTGGGAGCCATTCGGTTCTCGGAGTGCTCGTGAAATGTGATTGTATTTCCTAATTCCAGTGACTATTTTGGCTGCTGCTTTGAGAGTAGTTTTGAGGGGAGCTAAGTGACATTATGTTGTACCAGTGAGGGTGGCATTCCCATAATAGAGTCTGGATAGCACCAGTGATTGGGTGGCTTGTTTGAAGTCTTTGGTTGGGGTGAATGGTTTTATTTTGTAGAGTAGCTTCCGGTTGACGAAGGAACTCTTTGCGGCATTCTTGATGTGTTTGGCCATGTTGAGTTTTGAGTCTAGGGTTATTCCTAATGATTTTACAGAGTTGGTCAGAGTGCAATTGCAGTTGAGAGCATCCAAAGCTTTTAGCCATTTTAAAATTTGAGGGTTCTCTTCTTTGTTGGAGATGAGGAGGATTTCAGTTTTGTGTTGACTGAGTTCTAAGTGGTTAAGAGACAGACAATTTTGGATTTCTTTTAGAGTGTCATTTAGTCTGTGAATGTCATCTATGGAGGAGGTTTCTAGATAGATCTGGGTGTCATCTTCATATAGGTGGAAAGGGATGTTGGCATTTTTGAGTAAGGTGGTGAGGGGTTCCATGTATATGTTGAACAGTTGAGGTGACAGCACCGAACCTTGGGGGATGCCCCTGCTGACGGGGTGTAGGTCGGAGGTAAAGTTTTTTTTTTATTCTTTGTGAGCGGCTGTGTAAGAAGGAGGAGAACCAGCATAGGACCAACCTCATCAGCACCTACCCTTTCTTGTACAGCCTTGATGAGAAGTTTGTGATCAACCGTGTCAAAGGCTGCCGATAGGTTCAGGAGAATTTATTTATTTATAGGCTTATATAGCGCTCTGAATAAACTCCCAAGGGAATGAGGAGGCAACATTGGTCGGTATCGAGGGATTTGTTGATGTCGTCTGTGATGTTAAGGATTGCGGTCTCAGTGCTATAGCCTTTTCTGAAACCCAATTGTTGGGGATCAAGAAGGTTGATGCTGTCCATGTGCTGAGTCAGTTGTAGGAGGAGGCATTTTTCAAGGATTTTGGATAGGAGGGGGAGACTGGAGATGGGTCTGAAGTTATTCAGTTCTTTGGAGCCAAGGCCTGTTTATTTTTTAGTAGTGGCGTGGCTTGGCCATTTTTGAGGCATTCAGATATGATGCCGGTTTTCAAGGTGCTGTTTATGATCTTGCACCAGAACGGGGCTATGGGGAGTGTCTGTTTTTTGGTCAATTGGGTGGGTATTGGGTCAAGGACATGAGAGGCTGGTTTGGAAGTGGAGATCAGTTTGAGGATCTCGGTTTCCAGGATGGGGTTGAAGGACTTCCAGGTTTTCGTGGGATGCTTGAGAGTGCTGTCTATTGTCACTGGGGGCAGGCTTTTGCAGACGGGGTGGACGTTGATGTCCAGTGAGAGCTCAATCTTGGTGATTTTTTCTTCGAAGAAGTTGGCAAATTTTTTGCACAAGTCCTTGGAAGCCTGTAGAGAGGATTCCGGGGGCTTGGAGGTTTGTTGCCTGATGATTTTGAACAGTTCGTTGGGCCTGTTTTTTGCGTTGTCCAGGGCGGTGCAGAAGAAGATCTTGATGGGATGTTCCTGGTTTTTTTTAGTTTCAAGGGGGCTACTTGATCTAGAATGGATGTCATATTTGTGTTGTAGTGGGTGGTGAGTTATGTTGTGGATAGATCATCCATGGAAGCAGTGAGGAGAGAGTTAACCCTTTCCTCTCGGTCAGTAATGGTAATCTGAGAAAGGTTTCTAGCCCATTTCGGAGGGTCTTGGGTGGGGGGGTTGAAGTGTGATCAGCTGAGTGAGGTGGAATAGGATTAGGTGGTATTCGGACCAATCCACGGGCAGGGGGTGGTTTATCATGACTGTCTTGCTGGGCGATAATGGCATCTAGGATTGCTCCTCTGTTATGGGTTTCCTCTGAGCAGTGTTGGGTAAGTTTTTTGCTGTGTAGCAGCTCATTCAGCTTCTGGAATAGCAGGTTGTTTTTTTCATTCCAGTGTAGATTGAGGTCGCCCAGAATTAAGTTGTTCGTGTCTCGGAGAGAGCAGTGGGCAATCAGGTCGAACAGGTGTTCAGTGAATGTGGTGGTGTTGCCTGGGGGGTGGTAAATAAGGTGGCAGATTAGTGTTTTGTTGTTGCTAGTGTTGATGTTGGCGGTGAGGCACTCAAAGGTGTAGTAGTTAAAGGAGTCTATTTCCATCACAGAAATATTGTTTTTGTGATTGATTGCTAGGCCTCCACCTCTTTGGTCTTTTCTATCTTTGTTGGTGATTACAAAGCCAGGGGGGGTTAAGAGTATCCATGAGTGGTAAGGAGGATTCATTTAGCCATGTCTGGGTTGTAGGAAGGTGGATACCTGACTATGGTTACCTCAGATGTTTTGCCCTGTGTTTAGCTGGTTTTTTACTTAGTTGGCCTGGGATCCTGCTAATCAGGGCCCCAGGCTATCTGCTCTCTCTATAAAATGGACTCCATGTACCTTAGGTGCATACTTAATTGGATTTGGGTCACTCTTATGAGTCCCTGTACAGTGTACTATAGGTACCCAGGGCATAGGTGCACCCAAGGCCTACCAGGGGCTGCAGCATATCTTTTGCCACCCCTGGCTGGCCATCCAAACTGACACAACTGGCTGATCACTCAGCTGGGGCAAGGTCGTGTAATCACCCCATGCTTAGATATAGTATTCCTATATCTAACCTTATATCTAGACACATATACACCTATCAGTCACTCCTATGGCAGGCCTAAACAATCCTGGAGGCAGAGTGCTTGGTTTTATGTGAGATGGTGCTCTAGCATGAGCTGAGCCTGTATGCAGCTTTCGGAACCATGTCCTTATAGCTGTTCTAGGATATTGCCATACCATATACTCTTAAGTGCATTATGTACCTCGCGGTCAGATGCTAACTTTGGTTTGGCTTTATCAAAACATGTCGTGTAAGGTGTCATACGCTTTGGAATACTACCCCCTCGCCAGTCCTGGCAACGGGGGTAGCATTCCACCCTTCTAGAGGGAGAAGACATGTTACTTCCATTAATCCCGGTTAAAGTTAACCAAAGCCTCAGCATCACAAAATAGATGCTGCTGCCACAGACACAAGTCTGACCTCCTGCCGCTGGGAGTCCTTCCAGTGAGGGAGGCTTGGACAATAGGTTTCCTGTCACAGGGAGGTGCTAGCACCACCCCAGACAGGCTATAGTGTATTGGGGCAGGGAGGGCTGAAAGAACTGAGACACTGCCTGGGGCACACAAGGTGTCCCATGCATAGTCCAGTTCAAACCGGTGCTGGGACACTCCAGCCCCAGCTCTGACGCGAAACTGGACAAAGGGAAACGGGTGTAACCACCCCCTTCCTGGGTCCCACCCATAGGAGGGACCTAGCAGGTAATCCACCCCCTAGATTTGGTATATAGGTAGGAGCTGAGTCCCAAGACTTTAGATATATCCTGACTGAAACTCTGATATGAAACTCTGGACCTTCGACATCCTACTCAACGTAGAAGACTGAAGAATCTCCCTTGTGGTCAAGGAGTGACCACCCTGTGCAAGCAGGCACCATCAAGCGCTCAATGGTTTGCTTTGTCGTTGCTCCCGCCGGAGCTCGAACACAGAGCCTGAAAAGATCTAGACTTCCAGACATCCAACAGCCCGATCCACAGCCACAGCAAAGCTGAGACCCGTGGAGGCGACGAGAGACGTGGGACCGGCCATCTTGGAAAGCCAGCGAATTGCTTTCGGTGCAACTTCTGAGGCACCCTTGAAGTTGTGCATTGGGGATTGAGAAGCCCCAGCCCCGAGCACCAACTGCACAGAAGATCACCTCTCCAAACTCACCGAGTGCTGCGTGGGGCCCTTTTGCATTTTCCTGCTTGACGCGTCTGTCCGGTCACTTGCCTGTTGGCCTCTGTGATGATGAAACTCGAAATCTAAACAGCTGGTCTGGGTGCTCCAGACTGGCCCTTGCTTCCCTGCGAAGGAGAAGCCCCTCAGTCCTTGCTGGCCTGAGTAAGAAGCCATCTTTGTTTCCTGCCAGGGATGCATTTGCCAAGGCCTGTTGACTCCGAATCGAGCACCGACACCGCCGACAGTGAGAGCCTTTGTGGGACAGTCTGTATCCAGCTCCTGGTTGTCTTCGACACCTCCTGGTCCACGTGGCTGCAAAGACAAGCTTCACGACATCACCTGATTGCTTCCTAACATCGCCTGGTTCCTTCCTGGTCACTGGCTAGTGACCCAGACTCTGTACCCTCTGCTTTCAGGTACTCTTCATCCTCGATCCACCCTTGGATGTAACCGGATTCTTCTCTCCTGGTCGCCTGCAGCATCTTTTCTCCAAGGCACATTTCACAAGCAGGGACACAAAGCAGTAGATAACTAGACGAAGGCCCCAGACCCACGTTGGATCCTAGTGCAGCTGAAACATGTTGGCACCTTGGAAGGGGTACAACTGAAAGATTATATTCGGTAAACCCCGAACTTTGCATGTTTTTATTCATACCCCACGTACCCTCCGAATAAACATATTGTTTGGGTATACCTGACGGTATTTTTTTTATCACTTATCTGGTTCCCTGCGTGACCAGCATTTGCTTTATATAAGAACTCCCATTACATCTTTGGTTGAGTCCGGCCAGGTAGTGCCATCTTACCTAGGTGTGGATAGATGCCTATGATGAAGCATGTCACGATAAGTGAGTGAGGCATCTACTCCAATATCCTTGGATACCCCATCACCCAAAGATCAGTCAGAGAGACATCAATATACTACCTCGGGACCTGGCTTACCTCCTTTTCTTCTCCTCAGGTAGAAGGCTTGATATCCGGAAGGAAATTCAAGCGGCAGCAGTTGCTTATATGTGATAAGACTATATTAGGGAGATTGCAACTGATCTGCTTTTCTCTCACTCTCTATTGTGATAAACACTTTATACATTGCCTCTGTGATAAGCTTGACTACTCTGGCCAAGCTCCCAAGGTGGTGAGTAGGTCTTATCTTTAGTGTGCAACTCCCTGACTAGAATGGTGGATTCTGCCTGGCTTAGGTGCATACCCTAGCCAACCAGAAACCCCAAATCGAACAGTGAGGCTATATTGCCCTGCTAAAAACCACTGGCAAAAGCAATAGGTCTTAAAGAGGACACCGTTGGCTTTGCCAATGCTTGTTATATAATGCAGAAGTCAAATAGTAACACCCACTTTGCAGCACACTGGCCCGTAAGGGCCTGGGGCACAAGAGGAGAAAATACTATATATAACTTACTCAACTAATGAACTAATGGATCCTTAATTATAATGAAGACTCCCAGTTTTCAGAGAGAACTACACACAGAAAACCATTAACTTCTGTCTTTATTTAATTTAAAATAAAATATGGAAATTAGCTCTACTTTTAAGTGATTGTTAATGGTTTCAATCATGACTGGCAAGCCATTGGCTGTTCAGACAATCATGCAAAGGAGCTACATAAATAAATACATTTAAAAAAGGCACTTTTTCTAGTGAAGTTTTAAACAGTTGCAATAGTACATTGGGCTAAAATGTTCATATCATCTGAATATATTGCATATATGAGTGATGCATTATATATGACATCTATTAGCACTAAAATGCATGTGACATCCAATTGCAAGTATATTTTGATCAGTTAAATCTGAAAATGTACTAGTTTTGCGTGAATAATTTCACAGGACATAAAATAATTATGGATAAACACAGGTAAAGAAATACCATAAAACCATGAACCCTGACCATAGCCTGCAGGTGCCACTTTTTTCTTCTATTTATGTAATAATAATAAGTCAATTAAATCCAGACATAATGAAAATTACTTGCTCAATAACTCCTTCAATCTGTGTTCGAACTTTATAGAATAAATCTTATTAATTTAGATACCCATCGCTCACTTTTATTTGTACATAGCCACTAGTCTACAAGATCAAGTGGGTCTGAGTTTCTTGTGACCTACAGTCAGGGCTTTAAGTGGGGAAAAAACTGGGGGTGCTCTAAAAGGTGCGTGGCAAATTTCTTAAAGGGTGTGGCCTATCCGAGAAGGGGCGTGGTCTAAATCAAGATAACTAGCATTGTGTGCTTAAGAAAATCATGAAGTCGCATCCAGCAAAGGATAATAAAATAGGCAAAAAGGTATATTTATTAAGTATAAGCCATAAAATACCAAACACTTAAAAAAACAAGTACAAAATATTTACATTACTTAGAAATCTATTGCAGGATTTCCCGAAACCCTTGAAGATATTCACTGTGTCTATTTTGCTGGGTTTCTCACAACAATTTTCTTCAGCAGACCTTCTACCTTTTGCCAGCCAACACTTTACATACAGCTTTGCGTCAAATGTTTCAAATGGAGGACCATTGAGTTTTACCCATAAACATGAAGAAATGGTCTCTACAAGAAGAGAGGCCCTTGTTCGACAAGCAATTAAGTTCATTGCGCTGAAACCTCTCTCGCAATCCGCATTACTTGCTGGCAGGGTTTCCATTCAAACTACTAACTTTTTTAATGCTTCAGGGGTTTTCTTTCCACCAAAATCTTTGAAAAGTCTAAAAGCTTGGATAGTATTTTTGCTGGCAGCTTAAACTCTGAACACAGTTTCTGGATATCTGTTTCACCATAAAGAATGCATTCATCACCAGAAGGCAAGGTGCCTGCATCTAGCACACTGGAGCTGGCTACAAGTTCTTTCTCAGAATCCGGGGCACATCGTTTATTGATATTTACAGACAGACTTTGGTAAAACTGATTTTGATTAAGGGCAACAGAGTTACTTCTACCATCGAAAAGAGGAACATTCTTAAATTTGCCTTCGTCCGCTGCCCTCTGAGCCGCAGAAGCAAACTCCCCTGGTGAGTCCTTCATTTCTCTAAATATACATACTTGACTAACCAAAAGTCTGTGAGGCATTAACAATTGTAATGTCCCTCCTCTGTAAGGAGAGCGACAAGTCTTTGAGCTCTTGAAGTGCATCACACATTACCCCCAAATCGCTGATACAAGAATAGGATGTAAGCTTCTTTAAGAGACCTTCATACTTACTCCGGTCTCTTATGGGTCCGGATGGGTCTTGAGAAGCATTCTCAAAATGTTTGCACAAGGCAGGGAAGCAGTTCCAAACAGCGTTCACAGATCTGTAACTGAGTGTTACCCATCTAGTATCAAGCATTTTCCCTATCTTCTGAAACTGTACACATAGCTCGCTGGCCGACAGATTTAGCTCTCTCTGTTTTTTTGGTGACATACTGTTTATGGCATACAATGAGTCCATGAAAATCTTGAAGTGATTGACCCCATCAACGTCATCAACTGTATCTGCCACAGCAAGTTCTAATCTGTGAGCCAAACAGTGCCATGTCAGCACAAGATTTGGAAATTCTGACTTCAGCAATGCTACTACTCCTCCTTTTTTACCAAACATTACTGCTGCTCCATCTGAGCATACTGCAATCAAGATATCATGAGTCCCAACTTTTTCGAAGTAGTTTAGGAGAGCTGTCTTTACCCCAAGGGCATTTGTTTCTGCCAGCTCCAGAAGGCTGAAATAGATGGTCACTTTCATTTCCAAATATGCCATGGAGGTAGATGATTAAGGTAGAAGCATTGCTAATAGAAGTGCTTTCATCAATTAATACTGTGATCTTTGGTTTGTGTTGTCTGATATAGCAGACCAATCTTTGTTGCATTTCCAGTGCAATGAGTTTTATTATTTCAGTTGCAGTAACATTACTGTGCAACACACGGCCCATTGCACTGCCATTCTTTGCCTCAAGGAGAATTAGATCAGGGTGGTCAGTGAAAGGGCAATCTTTTTTTGCCAAGTAGTTGGCAGTGTCAAATACCCTGCATGTGCTCACCATATGTTTTGCATTACATTTTTGTACTGTCACCAACAATGTATTTTTCTGCTGAGCTTTAAGAATGTCTTCAGTTGCCAAGTAACCAGCGCTCACCTTATGCTTCATAATCTTCTTCCTGAGCTGTTTCTGCCTGAAAGCTTTTCCGTCACCGGAAGGACCAACCTCGCCATCTGCCCACTCTTTACTTATACGCATGCCCTGGGTGTTTTTGTGCACTGAAAGACCTGTTCATTTAGCCTGTTTGCAGGAAGAACATCCAGTATTGCCTGACTTAAGATACAACCATTTATATTCCTCTTGAAAGTAATACCACTGTTTAGTGTTCCAGCAGTCAGCGAGTTTGACGGTTTCTTTCTCTGGCACACGTTGAAGTCTTTATAAAGGTGGACTGCCCTTGGCAGACTCTTGCTGAGTTTTACTAGCCTCATCACTAGTTGGTTGCACTGAGCGAGACTCCCCTGTAACACGCTGGCGCTTTAGTGACGGCAGGAAGTCAATCATTGAAGACTGCAAGAACTTGCGCTTCAGAGCAGAAGCAGATAAGCTACTAGGAGCCATGGTAAAACTTAGACCTTCCTTCTTGAAGGCTGGACTGGTATATCTGGAAAAGAAAAGAAAATCTTCCTCTGCTGATTTTGGTTTCCAGGTGATAAGGCCTTGCATCACACAACAAGAATATTAAGCCTCTTATCTGCAACAAAGATTGAATAGTTTACTCCAGTGATCAACAATGTTTAATTGGAGTGCCATTTGGCGGGCAGATGTTACTCTTCATTTTGTGCTGCTCCTGAAAGGATCTCTCATTGTGCAGTGGAACAAGAATAGACTACTGCATGGATAAAGAATATCCTGAGGCACTGCCATCCTACTGCATCACTACATCGAATAAAGAAATATTATTTTACACTACCACCCTTCTGCTTCGCACAACTGCATAAAATAATGACTATCCCAGGGCACTTCCATCCTTCTGCATCTCTTCATAGAATATTAGCAAAAAATAAATATGGATAAATACAGACAAAAAATTGATTCAAATGGTGGCTTTTACAACACATATTTACAGCAGATTGTTGCAAAAGCGGGATCCAAATATAGCATTTTAAAGCACAAGTATGAAGAAAATTTACAAACATATAAATAATTTGCCCAATCCTCTAACTGGTCTGCTTGCAAAAAAAACCCCAAGCCAAGCACACACAGCCAATGGAAACAGGCCCTCTAAGTATTTTCTACACAGTTGTCAGCCCTCCTCACCAGCGTTGGTATATTTAGAAGGGGGCACTGCCAGCAGTTCTTCGCAGGCTGCTATATTTTAATGTGCCAGCACTTCTCATTTTCCCTCATTGTGGCCTAGTTTGCGGCAGTACCAGACTCTTTTTCGATAACACCTGCATCCAAAGTCCCAAAAGGTATATTTTTACCAACTACAAAAAATGTTTGTATCCTCATGTAACGCAACTGGTGCTAATATGTAAAGCGCTCTGATACCCGATGAGGGTCAAGTTCACGATATATAAAACTCTGTTAAAAAAAAATAAATAACAGTGTACTTAGGAGAGGGTATTTCCCAACAGTTGTTTGGAGAAAACGCCAATTCAAGACTGGAGCAAACTTAACCATCACCAGAGAGAAATTCCACAGTAATCGGTGCAAATTTGCCCAAAGTTTGTTGAACTGGCTTTAAGTGAGCACTTGCGGTCCATTCCTTCCCATTTTTCTTTAATTATTCTCTTAATACACACTTACGGGAAACTGTCTAATTTCAAGTAAGTGTTATTTGGTATCCTAGTAGTAACTAAGCAATTTTGCTGAGACTGCATAGTTAACAAAGGCACTTGATGCTGACTAATAGTTTCCTTTAAGATGTTTGATGTCATTTTTCAAAAACTTAAAATATGGTGTAATTCAAGCATTCCACCCATCACTTTTCCCTCACTGAGAAACCCAAGTGTAAAGGATTTGTCAAATCACGAGTCGAAGCGAAGTTGCACATCAGCCTTATACCTGGTACCAGTCAGTATGATTGTATATTCCCCATCTGGGAAGAGTGTCTCACAGGACTTAATTACATCATTGTTAGTAAACATAGGAAGAGCAGAGCAATGTGAAAGTAGATGAAAATGAAACTCAGAGGGGTCCTTCTGGGTTGGCTTTACTATTGACTTGAGATATCTACTTACTTCGGAATTGTGCCTGAACATTTTCAATGCAGCCACAAGCAAAACTTAAATTCTCAATTGTAACGATATTTTCGAATTCTGGGGAACCGTGGCGCTCAATATTTGCCTTGATTTCCCTTCCGAGGGCTGTTCAATCTTTTCTACGAGGGTGCTTTACCATCGCATATATAAATTAATAAACAGAAAAAGTCAGCATTGGCAGTGAGAGTGTTTTGAAAAAGATGAATGGTGCTTTGCGGCGGAATGAGAAAGCTGCAGGGAAGGGGATTAAAAAACGGCCATTAAAATACTTACATTGCGGGCTTGCAGGCTGGGAGGGCAAGTCTTGTGTGGCTTCAGAAGGATCCTGGCTGAGGCAGCCCTGATGCGGAGGCAGGGTCCCGACGGTGCTGGTAGGGCTGGGGAGGCGTCACAAAGGTAAGTTTCCTTTTCATTGCTGCTGGATTCTGTTGTAGACCCTCGTCCCTCATTTGCTTTAAGGCAGAGCAGGGTCGCACTGGTTGCTGGAGAAATCTTGCTGCAGGCCGTAAAATCAGGGTTGTGCCAGTTCTAACCAGCTGTTGTGCCGATGGCTGACATGATGACGTAGGTGACGCTGCGTGTTCAAAGAGAAGGGAAATCCCGAGAGAAAGTGTCTCTCGTCAAAGGATTTCCCTTCCTGCTACAATGACGTCACGCCTTAAGCAGTGCGCGCGCATGCTCACCCAAAACACCGATAAAAACCGGGACGTCTGGTCACCCTACCTGTATTTGTTTCAGTACTTCTGGCAGCGCTGTGATTGAAGGCCTGCTATTGCATATGGTAGCAACACTTTCCGATGAATAACATCGCTTTTTTTAAAATGCATTTTTATTTTGAGAAAGAACAACTTACAGCAGTGCCCTACATGCATCCGTGTCAGTACAGACTTAAAGGGAGACAAACACGTAGCCATCATTGTGGTATACAAGACGTCAGACATCCGGTGAACATTTAAAGGAAGAGAAATCCCACTTACAGATATTGGCAATGCATCTCTAGGTTCATTGAGTCCTAAACAGTGCACAAGTTTGAAGTAGGCCCACTCCTCCCTCCCCAGTGTATAGAATTTGTGCCAGCCATCCTACACCTTATAGAATTTACTGAGAAAACCCCTAAGACAACCCCTGCTGGTGTAGGTGACTTTCTCCACCACCATGTATATGTCCATCCCCATTCTTGTATAGTTAGGATCTCCAGTGGCCCAATGAATAGTAGCTTGGCACGTGTGATGTCTATGTTGTTGGGACTCCCCAGAACATATTTCAGCTTCTGTGGGATGGGTACTAGGATAGCACTGAGCTCCGGAATATTAGTGTCTCCATTCACTTGAATCAGCAGGCAGCCCCAGATTGTGTGCAGGAAGGTCCCATTGGCCTAATCACAGCACACACGTTGGAGAAGCAGCGCTCCACATGTCATGCAGTCTCTGCCTGTCATAGTAAACCCAGTGCAAGATCTTAAACTGTATTAACAGCAGACTTGATGTTATCGCCACCTCCCTCGGGTGCATCAGTGTCACGTCTTAGTCTATGTCCACCATCTCCCTGGCTCTCAGCTTACCTGGGGTGTCTGGCATATTATTGCGCAACATCTTGTATGTCAGGGAGATTGCATCCTTGCCCAGTTCTTCCATTAGTAGTAGTCCTTCTAGGAGTGCATACTACAGGATCTCCATCTCTGTAAGCCCCTCCCCCTGCCAGGCATGTCTCAGTTGTGCATTATGTCAAAAAATTAGGGTGTAGGTAATACTCCTAATGAAGCAGGGAAAGGGCATGAAGTCTCGGTTTTCTAGCCGGCCCCCCACTTTGGAAATTCCAAAAGTCCCACGACCCAAACCCACGCAGTTTTCCCAATTCACTGAGCCATAGCCTCTCCCATAAGGTGCTTCCCTAGTGATGCTCAGCCTGCACACTTGGGGGCTTCACTTCATGCTGCTAGAGCCGCCTGTGTTGCCGGCAGCCATAAAGGACATTGTTGTACATTCAGTACCATACCCTCGTGTAAACGCATTTAATAGTTCTTGCTTATCCGGTGGAGTATAATGAGGAAACGCCGCTTCTAATTGAGGGTTTTTTTTTGCTAACCAGATTGACATTTTATTTGGCTGGACAACGCCCCATTAGATCATATATTGTCTGTGGGTTAATCATCGTAATTGTTTCTGAATAGATGTATGCACAGCCGCTATAATCTCAGTACTTTGATGTTCTAGTACCTATGTCTCAATTGTCCATATATATGTTTACAATATCAGTGAGCATCTCTCGAATTGCTGCCGCAGGAAGGTGGTCTTGTTCTGGAGGCGGTGTTTATGTAGCAAGTGCTGACCAATTCTGTGCTACCATTTTGATTGGGCTTAAACCTACCCTGTGACTTAACATGGGCATGTTGGGAGAGGAAAGTCCCCTGCATGGTGACGGACGTGCATCCCTGCCCAGAGGGCCCCAGATGCATTGATATCTGGATCCTCTGCACTGATTTTTGGTCACAAATACTGATTATGTGGGTCTGCCATGACCTAGGCATATCTCATGGTAATGTGTCTTGCTAGACCGTGAGTTGTGAAACTCCTAATGGTGGAGAGCTACTACCCTTACCCAGAGTTAAGTGACATGAGTGCAGTGGTGACAGCATACCAGTTTTGTGTTTAGCATTAATTACTAGTATGAGCGTACACGTTACTTAGTTGTGGTAACGTAATATATGGTAGAAGCAGTCTAGCCGCAAATTCCTTAACTTTTGAATTCTCACCAGGCACCAGTCTGGATCGGGAAATTTTTCAGCACTACTGCTGAGCACCAGGGGACAGCATCATACGGCTCCGTGATGACGTTGTCTCAGGGTAGGACTTCAACAGAACCATATAAGTCCCCTCCAGCAGGCAAACATCTGTTTCATCCGTGAAACATTAAGCCCCAGGACGCAGAGCTACTCTAGAAACTGGCTGTGGGAACAGTGTTCCCCAAAAAAATCTAAATCTTAAAAAAAACACCAATTACAAACAAAATGAGATGTCAATACCATCCAAAGGGTTTAAAGTAAAAAAAAAAACATTTTAATTAATGAAGCTTAGGCTACGTGAAACCCTGCACCTGCAGAAACATCCCTAAAAAAGGGGAACACCCTCCACTCTACAGACCACTCACTAATGGAAGTGAGAAGCATGAACATACCAATACAAGACCCATGAGCCACTATTCCGAGAGATAGTGACCATTTATATAAAAACCAGTATTTTTACTTTATTTATTAAGAAGTTTTATATAGCGCTGACCTGACCTGAGGGTATGGAGCGCTTTACAACAGTTTTTGTGAAAGTCATACAATAGAGCAGTATTATACATATTGGTTCGGAAGTCTAAGTGTGCTGAGCAGGATTGAGGTAATGCATGAGTCCTGAGATAACCTCATTGAGTGCACGTTGTCTTGGGTTGAACCTCTTAGGGGGGAGGAGCAGGTAGGGGTCATATAGCAAGGAGGACGTAGGTCTTACTTATACAATGTCTGGGAGCAACGGCAAGCAGGAATTTGCATTTAGGCGGCGGCTATCCATTTGTGAGGGAGTGGATGAGGACTTTTTTTATTTTGTGAAGGACGAGATAGTCCTGATACCGACCTTGCAGCAGTTTTTTGTGTGCGTATTTTCATAGGGATGAGTAGTAAGGTGCTGGAGCTCCTGAGGTTCCTTGTCTGACCAGCCCTCTTGAATTTAGCAGCCAGATACTCAGGTTTTCCTGTGTGTAGGTCTTTGTGCTTGAGGCAGGCAGTTCTGAAACTGGCACGCAATTCGACTGGGAGCCATTCGGTTCTCGGAGTGCTGGTGAAATGTGATCGTATTTCCTAATTCCAGTGACTATTTTGGCTGCTGCGTTGAGAGTAGTTTTGAGGGGAGCTAAGTGACATTATGTTGTACCAGTGAGGGAGGCATTCCCATAATAGAGTCTGGATAGCACCAGTGATTGGGTGGCTTGTTTGAAGTCTTTGGTTGGGGTGAATGGTTTTATTTTGTAGAGTAGCTTCAGGTTGACGAAGGAACTCTTTGCGGCATTCTTGATGTGTTTGGCCATGTTGAGTTTTGAGTCAAGAGTTATTCCTAATGATTTTACAGAGTTGGTCAGAGTGCAATTGCAGTTAAGAGCATACAAAGCTTTTAGCCATTCTGAAATTTGAGGGTTCTCTTCGTTGTTGGAGATGAGGAGGATTTCAGTTTTGTGTTGACTGAGTTCTAAGTGGTTAAGAGACAGACAATTTTGGATTTCTTTTAGAGTGTCATTTAGTCTGTGAATGTCATCTATGGAGGAGGTTTCTAGATTGATCTGGGTGTCATCTGCATATAGGTGGAAAGGGATGTTGGCATTTTTGAGTAAGGTGGTGAGGGGTTCCATGTATATGTTGAACAGTGGAGGTGACAGCACCGAACCTTGGGGGATGCCCCTGCTGACGGGATGTAGGTCGGAGGTAAAGTTTTTTTTTATTCTTTGTGAGCGGCTGTGTAAGAAGGAGGAGAACCAGCATAGGACCAACCTCATCAGCACCTACCCTTTCTTGTAAAGCCTTGATGAGAAGTTTGTGATCAACTGTGTCAAAGGCTGCCGATAGGTTCAGGAGAATGAGGAGGCAACATTGGTCGGTATCGAGGGATTTGTTGATGTCGTCTGTGATGTTAAGGATTGCGGTCTCAGTGCTATAGCCTTTTCTGAAACCCAATTGTTGGGGATCAAGAAGGTTGATGCTGTCCATGTGCTGAGTCAGTTGTAGGAGGAGGCATTTTTCAAGGATTTTGGATAGAAGGGGGAGACTGGAGACGGGTCTGAAGTTATTCAGTTCTTTGGAGCCAAGGCCTGTTTATTTTTTAGTAGTGGCGTGACGTGGCCATTTTTGAGGCATTCAGGTATGATGCCGGTTTTCAAGGTGCTGTTTATGATCTTGCACCAGAACAGGGCTATAGAGAGTGTCTTTTTTTTGGTCAATTGGGTGTGTATTGTGTCAAGGACATGAGAGGCTGGTTTGGAAGTGGAGATCAGTTTCAGTATCTCGGTTTCCAGGATGGGGTTGAAGGACTTCCAGGTTTTCGTGGGATGCTTGAGAGTGCTGTCTATTGTCACTGGGGGCAGGCTTTTGCAGACGGGGTGGACGTTGATGTCCAGTGAGAGCTCAATCGTGGTGATTTTTTCTTCGAAGAAGTTGGCAAAGTTTTTGCGCAAGTCCTTGGAAGCCTGTAGAGAGGATTCCGGGGGCTTGGAGGTTTGTTGCCTGATGATTTTGAACATTTCGTTAGGGGCCTGTTTTTTGCGTTGTCCAGGGCGGTGCAGAAGAAGATCTTGATGGGATGTTCCTGGTTTTTTTTAGTTTCAAGGGGGCTACTTGATCTAGAATGGATGTCATATTTTTGTTGTAGTGGGTGGTGAGTTATGTTTGGATAGATCATCCGTGGAGGCAGTGAGGAGAGAGTTAACCCTTTCCTCTAGGTCAGGCATGTTCATCTGAGAAAGGTTTCTAGCCCATTTTGGAGTGTCTTGGGTAGGGGGGTGTAAGTGTGATCAGCTGAGTGAGGTGGAATAGGATTAGGTGGTATTCGGACCAATCCACGGGCAGGGGGTGGTTTATCGCGACTGTCTTGCTGGGCGATAATGGCATCTAGGATTGCTCCTCTGTTATGGGTTTCCTCTGAGCAGTGTTGGGTAAGTTTTTTGCTGTGTAGCAGCTCATTCAGCTTCTGGAATAGCAGGTTGTTTTTTTTCATTCCAGTGTAGATTGAGGTCGCCCAGAATTAAGTTGTTCGTGTCTCGGAGAGAGCAGTGGGCAATCAGGTAGAACAGGTGTTCAGTGAATGTGGTGGTGTTGCCTGGGGGGTGGTATATAAGGTGGCAGATTAGTGTTTTGTTGTTGCTAGTGTTGATGTTGGAGGTGAGGCACTCAAATGTGTAGTAGTTAAAGGAGTCTATTTCCATCACAGAAATATTGTTTTTGTGGATGATTGCTATGCCTCCACCTCTTTGGTCTTTTCTATCTTTGTTGGTGATTACAATGCCAGGGGGGGTCAAGAGTATCCATGAGTGGTAATGAGGATTCATTTAGCCATGTCTGGGTTGTAGGAAGGTGGATACCTGACTATGATTACCCCAGATTTTTTGCCTTGTGTTTACCTGGTTTTTGACTTAGTTGGCCTGGGATCCTGCTAATCAGGGCCCAGGCTATCTGCTCTCTCTATAAAATGGACTCCATGTACCTTAGGTGCATACTTAATTGGATTTGGGTCACTCTTATGAGTCCCTGTACAGTGTACTATAGGTACCCAGGGCATAGGTGCATCCAAGGCCTACCATGGGCTGCAGCATATCTTTTGCCACCCCTGGCTGGCCATCCAAACTGACACAACTGGCTGATCACTCAACTGGGGCAAGGTCGTGTAATCACCCCTTGCTTAGATATAGTATTCATATGTCTAACCTTATATCTAGAGACATATACACCTATAAGTCACTCCTATGGCAGGCCATAACAATCCTGGAGTCAGAGTGCTTGGTTTTATGTGAGATGGTGCTCTAGCATGAGCTGAGCCTGTCTGCAGCTTTCGGAACCATGTCCTTATAGCTGTTCTAGGATATTGCCATACCATATACTCTTAAGTGCATTATGTAGCTCGCGGTCAGATGCTAACTTTGGTTTGGCTTTATCAAAACATGTCGTGTAAGGTGTCATACGCTTTGGAATACTACCCCCTCGCCAGTCCTGGCGACGGGGGTAGCATTCCACCCTTCTAGAGGGAGAAGACATGTTACTTCCATTAATCCCGGTTAAAGTTAACCAGAGCCTCAGCATCACAAAATAGATGCTGCTGCCACAGACACAAGTCTGACCTCCTGCTGCTGGGAGTCCTTCTAGCGAGGGAGGCTTGGACAATAGGTTTCCTGTCACAGGGAGGTGCTAGCACCACCCCAGACAGGCAATAGTGTATTGGGGCAGGGAGTGCTGAATGAAATGAGACACTGCCTGGGGCACACAAGGTGTCCCATGCATAGTGCAGTTCAAACCGGTGCTGGGGCACTCCAGCCCCAGCTCTGACGCGAAACTGGACAAAGGGAAAGGGGTGTAACCACCCCCTTCCTGGGTCCCACCCATAGGAGGGACCTAGCAGGTAATCCAGCCCCTAGATTTGGTATATAGGTAGGAGCTGAGTCCCAAGACTTAAGATATATCCTGACTGAAACTCTGATATGAAACTCTGAACCTTCGACATACTACTCAACGTAGAAGACTGAAGAATCTCCCTTGTGGTCAAGGAGTGACCACCCTGTGCAAGCAGGCACCATCAAGCGCTCAACGGTTTGCTTTGTCGTTGCTCCCGCCGGAGCTCGAACAAGGAGCCTGAAAAGACCCAGACTTCCAGACATCTAACAGCCCGATCCACAGCCACAGCAAAGCTGAGACCCGTGGAGGCGACGAGAGACGTGGGACCGGCCATCTTGGAAAGCCAGCAAATTGCTTTCCGTGCAACTTTTGAGGCACCCTCGAAGTTGTGCATTGGGGATTGAGAAGCCCCAGCCCCGAGCACCAACTGCACCGAAGATCACCTCTCCACACTCACCGAGTGCTGCGTGGGGCCCTTTTGCATTTTCCTGCTTGACGCGTCTGTCCGGTCACTTGCCTGTTGGCTAGTGGCCTCTGTGATGATGAAACCCGAAATCTAAACAGCTGGTCTGGTTGCTCCAGACTGGCCCTTGCTTCCCTGCGAAGGAGAAGCCCCTCAGTCTTTGCTGGCCTGAGTAAGAAGCCATCTTTGATTCCTGCTTGGGTTGCATTTGCCAAGGCCTGTTGACTCCGAATCGAGCACCGACACCGCGGACAGCGAGAGCCTTTGTTGGGCAGTCTGTATCCAGCTCCTGGTTGTTGTCGACACCTCCTGGTCCACGTGGCTGCAAAGACAAGCTTCACAACATCACCTGATTGCTTCCCGACATCGCCTGGTTCCTTCCTGGTCACTGGCTAGTGACCCAGACTCTGTACCCTCTGCTTTCAGGTACTCTTCATCCTCGATCCACCCTTGGATGTAACCGGATTCTTCTCTCCTGGTCGCCTGCAGCATCTTTTCTCCAAGGCACATTTCACAAGCAGGGACACAAAGCAGTAGATAACTAGCCATGACGAAGGCCCCAGACCCACCTTGGCTCCTAGCGCAGCTGAAACATGTTGGCACCTTGGAAGGGGTACAGCTGAAAGATTATATTCGGTAAACCCCGAACTTTGCATGTTTTTATTCATACCCCACGTACCCTCCGAATAAACATATTGTTTGGGTATACCTCACGGTATTTTTTTATCACTTATCTGGTTCCCTGCGTGACCAGCATTTGCTTTATATAAGAACTCCCATTACATCTTTGGTTGAGTCCGGCCAGGTAGTGCCATCTTACCTAGGTGTGGATAGATGCCTATGATGAAGCATGTCACGATAAGTGAGTAAGGCATCTACTCCAATATCCTTGGATACCCCATCACCCAAAGATCAGTCAGAGAGATATCAATATACTACCTCGGGACCTGGCTTACCTCCTTTTATTCTCCTCCGGTAGAAGGCTTGATATCCGGAAGGAAATTCAAGCGGCAGCAGTTGCTTATATGTGATAAGACTATATTAGGGAGATTGCAACTGATCTGCTTTTCTCTCACTCTCTATTGTGATAAACACTTTATACATTGCCTCTGGGATAAGCTTGACTACTTTGGCCAAGCTCCCAAGGGGGTGAGTAGGTCTTATCTTTAGTGTGTAACTCCCTGACTAGAATGGTGGGTTCTGCCTGGCTTAGGTGCATACCCTAGCCAACCAGAAACCCCAAATCGAACAGTGAGGCTATATTGCACTGCTAAAAACCACTGGCAAAAACAATAGGTCTTAAAGAGGACACCGTTGGCTTTGCCAATGCTTGTTATATAATGCAGAAGTAAAATAGTAACACCCACTTTGCAGCACACTGGCCCGTAAGGGCCTGGGGCACAAGAGGAGAAAATACTATATATGACTGGCTCCTATAAGAAGCTGGTCCCAAACCGCCATCGATCTCAACGCCCTTTGCCTGGAACATGGCCTCAGGGCCACTAATGGTAGATCTAACTCAGACCAGTCAGGGGCTCATACGTTCAATAGAGTGGGTCATTCCTCGCGAATTGACTTCATTCTATTGAACTACAGCCTCTGGGCACACTTAATCGACATGGAGGTCCTCCAGTCTTCTGTCAGTGACCATAATCCACTATTCCTGTCCTTGTCTTCCCTATGGACGGATGTGTCTCTAGCCCCATCCCCTCACGTTTGGAAATCAACGCATGAAGTAATTCCCTCCAATTGCGGCAGACGCCTAAAATGGAATACCTTTGTGGCAAATCAGGATAAGATCCGGGGTGTTAAGTCTATAATGTCCAGCACCGCGACGCGGTTAGACTCTTTAGGAGCTATTGATTCTGGGGCTCCCAACTTGTTCTCTGAAACAACCACTGCGCTAGGTGAACTGTTTGTAGTTCGCTCTTCTGGTTCAAGGGCCACCGCAAATGGTAGATCCACGCGCAACGCGGGTTGTTTTTCACATGCTTGCAGTGTTGCCAAAAGGGAGCTTACCCGGGCGGTAAAAGCTAAGGATGGGCCCCAGATCAGTTTTGGTAGACGTAACTACAGAAAGACCTTCGCAAAGGCGAGGGGCGAGCATGATAACATGTTTTGGCAGGACTTATTGGCAGCTAGTCTTAGGAAGGACTCCAAAAGCTTCTGGGACCTAATAAGAACTAAGGACAAACCCACGGATTCGCTCATAACATGCAACATAACCGAGGGTGAATGGTTGGACCACTCTTCCAAGTTGTATGCAGCGGCCGAGGGATCCGAGCCTACCGAGGTGGGTCCGTATACCCCGGGTAAATTAGAGCCCAGTGAGGAACTCCTATTCACTTGTAAAGAAGTAGAAGGGGCGATTGAGCGCCTGGTCCATAACAAGGCGGCGGGCCCCGACGGCCTTCCAGGGGATCTACTTCGTGTCAACCTAGCCAAGTGGGAAAGACTTATTGCCTCCGTAATGAATGCTGGCTTGGCTGGTGCGTCCCTTCCAGATTCAGGGAGGGGTGCAGAGGTCGTCCCTATTTTTAAGAAAGGGAGCCGGGACGACCCTGCCAACTACCGTCCTATAAGCCTCCTGGATTCCACGCAGAAGGTGGCTGGCAAAGTTGTCCTGGGAAGAATTACACAGTGGGTCGAAGAGAATAATATTCTGTCAGACTTCCAAGCCGGTTTTAGGACTGGCACGGGGACGATCGAGCAAGCATTCCGGTTGCTGATGCTTTACTGGAAAGTGGTAGTACTGGGCAAAGGCAGCCTGTACCTTGCATTTATAGATCTAAGGACTGCCTTTGACCTGGTCCCACGCAACCAGCTCTGGACTGTTCTCGATGTGCCAGGTATTCCCCCCTACCTGCTGGATATGCTGATAAGATTCCACGCAGACAACTTTGCACAGATCAGGAGGGGTGTTCAGGGACAAAAAACATTGAGAATTCCTGTAAATAGAGGTGTCCGCCAGGGCTGTGTCTTAGCCCCCACTCTGTTCTCATTATATGTTAACAGAGTGGTGGAGCATCTGCTACGACATCCAGCAGACGCACCATCCCTGGCGGGCAAGAAAATACCTACCCTACTATTTGCAGATGATACCCTCCTGATCTCTAAGTCACCAGTGGGCCTGCAGAGTCTCTTAAACAGTTTTAAGACTTTCTGCGATTCAAGAGGTCTAGCCATAAATACGGGGAAGACGAAGTTTTTGGTCTTAAACACCCCGAGGAAATTAGTCAAACCACCTACCCTTGACTTAGTCCCACTTGAGAGGGTTAAGGAGTTCGACAATCTTGGCATTCGCCTTTCCGACTCTATGAGTTGGAAATCCCATCTTCAAAAGATGTTGCTGTCCCATAAGAGAGTGACGGGTGCCCTTCTTAAGGAACATCGGGGCTCCTCTTATAAACCAATTGCACCGGTTATTGACATCTACAGGGCACGAGGAGTCAGTGCAGCTCTCTATGGGGCAGAATTATGGGGTGTGCAGAACGTGGATCAGTTGACCCGTTCTGAAAATAAATTCCACAAGGATCTTATGGCCCTTTCTTATAGCACCCCAACTCTTCCCCTTCTTTTGGACATGGGCACTCGCCCTATTGGTGACCAAGTTAGGCTGCGCCCACTCCTTCTATGGGCTCGCATCTGGAGAGCCCCCAAATTGTCCAGCTATGCAGATGGCCTAAAAGAGATTCTTGCATCGCCTGGCTGGGCTAAGATTCGGTGGCTAAGGGAAGTTAAGTGCCTTCTACTAGATCTAGGCCTTGAGGCCGACTGGATCAATAAATCCGCCCGCCAAAGACAACTCTGAAAAAACTTTTTTGGTCCTGGGTGGTCGAGGGCAGAAAGAGTAATGTTAATTTATGTAGGTCATCGGCAGAATTTCTCTCGATAAAAGAGGTGCACTTCCGTGAGCCATACTTGGATCTTATCACAGTTCCTTGGGATAGGGCCCTCTATTTTAAATTCAGGGTAGGCGTTCTTCCTGTGGGAACTGTGACTGCCAATTGGAAGGTCCCGGCACAGACTTCCCCTCTCTGCCCTTGTTGTTCGGACAGATTAGAGACAGTTCCACACTTATTGTTTGAATGCCCGGCCTATGCAGTTCCCCGTAGCAGATGGCTGAAGCCCCTATGTAGAGAATTTGGGACTAGGTCCCATAGGGAGGCCCTAAGAATTCTCAAAACGGACCCTCGCCCCCTGTTTGCTAGTGGTTTAGCTAAGTTTTTAGGCTGAGCATGGCGCATTAGATCTAATAGACTTTCCTACCTTGTCTGAGTGTATTCTAGACTGTTAAATTGTGGTTACAAATGTAAATTGTTGCACAGAGCTTAAGTAATTTTAATGTTTGTCGCCTTTTACAGTTTTTAATGTATATATGTATCGCTTTTTATGATATCAATTATATCGAAATAAAGCTATTACTTACTATATATAACTTACTCAACTAATGAACTAATGGATCCTTAATTATAATGAAAGACTCCCAGTTTTCAGAGAGAACTACACACAGAAAACCATTAACTTCTGTCTTTATTTAATTTAAAATAAAATATGGAAATTAGCTCTACTTTTAAGTGATTGTTAATGGTTTCAATCATGACTGGCACGCCATTGGCTGTTCAGACAATCATGCAAAGGAGCTACATAAATAAATACATTTAAAAAAGGCACTTTTTCTAGTGAAGTTTTAAACAGTTGCAATAGTACATTGGGCTAAAATGTTCATATCATCTGAATATATTGCATATATGAGTGATGCATTATATATGACATCTATTAGCACTAAAATGCATGTGACATCCAATTGCAAGTATATTTTGATCAGTTAAATCTGAAAATGTACTAGTTTTGCGTGAATAATTTCACAGGACATAAAATAATTATGGATAAACACAGGTAAAAGAAATACCATAAAACCATGAACCCTGACCATAGCCTGCAGGTGCCACTTTTTTCTTCTATTTATGTAATAATAATCAGTCAATTAAATCCAGACATAATGAAAATTACTTGCTCAATAACTCCTTCAATCTGTGTTCGAACTTTATAGAATAAATCTTATTAATTTAGATGCCCATCGCTCACTTTTATTTGTACATAGCCACTAGTCTACAAGATCAAGTGGGTCTGAGTTTCTTGTGACCTACAGTCAGGGCTTTAAGTGGGGGAAAAACTGGGGGTGCTCTAAAAGGGGCGTGGCAAATTTCTTAAAGGGTGTGGCCTATCCAAGAAGGGGCGTGGTCTAAATCAAGATAACTAGCATTGTGTGCTTAAGAAAATCATGAAGTCGCATCCAGCAAAGGATAATAAAATAGGCAAAAAGGTATATTTATTAAGTATAAGCCATAAAATACCAAACACTTAAAAAAACAAGTACAAAATATTTACATTACTTAGAAATCTATTGCAGGATTTCCCGAAACCCTTGAAGATATTCACTGTGTCTATTTTGCTGGGTTTCTCACAACAATTTTCTTCAGCAGACCTTCTACCTTTTGCCAGCCAACACTTTACATACAGCTTTGCGTCAAATGTTTCAAATGGAGGACCATTGAGTTTTACCCATAAACATGAAGAAATGGTCTCTACAAGAAGAGAGGCCCTTGTTCGACAAGCAATTAAGTTCATTGCGCTGAAACCTCTCTCGCAATCCGCATTACTTGCTGGCAGGGTTTCCATTCAAACTACTAACTTTTTTAATGCTTCAGGGGTTTTCTTTCCACCAAAATCTTTGAAAAGTCTAAAAGCTTGGATAGTATTTTTGCTGGCAGCTTAAACTCTGAACACAGTTTCTGGATATCTGTTTCACCATAAAGAATGTATTCATCACCAGAAGGCAAGTTGCCTGCATCTAGCACACTGGAGCTGGCTACAAGTTCTTTCTCAGAATCCGGGGCACATCGTTTATTGATATTTACAGACAGACTTTGGTAAAACTGATTTTGATTAAGGGCAACAGAGTTACTTCTACCATCGGAAAGAGGAACATTCTTAAATTTGCCTTCGTCCGCTGCCCTCTCAGCCGCAGAAGCAAACTCCCCTGGTGAGTCCTTCATTTCTCTAAATATACATACTTGACTAACCAAAAGTCTGTGGGCATTAACAATTGTAATGTCCCTCCTCTGTAAGGAGAGCGACAAGTCTTTGAGCTCTTGAAGTGCATCACACATTACCCCCAAATCGCTGATACAAGAATAGGATGTAAGCTTCTTTAAGAGACCTTCATACTTACTCCGGTCTCTTATGGGTCCGGATGGGTCTTGAGAAGCATTCTCAAAATGTTTGCACAAGGCAGGGAAGAAGTTCCAAACAGCGTTCACAGATCTGTAACTGAATGTTACCCATCTAGTATCAAGCATTTTCCCTATCTTCTGAAACTGTACACATAGCTCACTGGCCGACAGATTTAGCTCTCTCTGTTTTTTTGGTGACATACTGTTTATGGCATACAATGAGTCCATGAACATCTTGAAGTGATTGACCCCATCAACGTCATCAACTGTATCTGCCACAGCAAGTTCTAATCTGTGAGCCAAACAGTGCCATGTCAGTACAAGATTTGGAAATTCTGACTTCAGCAATGCCGCTGCTACTACTTTTTTACCAAACATTACTGCTGCTCCATCTGAACATACTGCAATCAAGATATCATGTAGCAGACTTTTTGTGAGTCCAACTTTTTCGAAGTAGTTTAGGAGAGCTGTCTTTACCCCAAGGGCATTTGTTTCTGCCAGCTCCAGAAGGCTGAAATAGATGGTCACTGGGGTACTTTCATTTCCAAATATGCCATGGAGGTAGATGATTAAGGTAGAAGCATTGCTAATAGAAGTGCTTTCGTCAATTAATAGTGTGATCTTTAGTTTGTGTTGTCTGATATACCAGACCAATCTTTGTTGCATTTCCAGTGCAATGTGTTTTATTATTTCAGTTGCAGTAACATTACTGTGCAACACACGGCCCATTGCACTGCCATTCTTTGCCTGAAGGAGAATTAGATCAGGGTGGTCAGTGAAAGGGCAATCTTTTTTTGCCAAGAAGTTGGCAGTGTCAAATACCCTGCATGTGCACACCATATGTTTTGTATTACATTTTTGTACTGTCACCAACAATGTATTTTTCTGCTGAGCTTTAAGAATGTCTTCAGTTGCCAAGTAACCAGCGCTCACCTTATGCTTCATAATCTTCTTCCTGAGATGTTTCTGCCTGAAAGCTTTTCCGTCACCGGAAGGACCAACCTCGCCATCTGCCCACTCTTTACTTACACGCATGCCCTGGGTGTTATTGTGCACTGAAAGACCTGTTCATTTAGCCTGTTGGCAGGAAGAACATCCAATATTGCCTGACTTAAGATACAACCATTTATATTCCTCTTGAAAGTAATACCACTGTTTAGTGTTCCAGCAGTCAGGGAGTTTGACGGTTTCTTTCTCTGGCACACGTTGAAGTCTTTATAAAGGTGGACTGCCCTTGGCAGACTCTTGCTGAGTTTTACTAGCCTCATCACTAGTTGGTTGCACTGGACGAGACTCCCCTGTAACACTCTGGCGCTTTAGTGACGGCAGGAAGTCAATCATTGAAGACTGCAAGAACTTGCGCTTCAGAGCAGAAGCAGATAAGCCACTAGTAGCCATGGTAAAATTTAGACCTTCCTTCTTGAAGGCTGGACTGGTATACTCGGAAAAGAAAAGAAAATCTTCCTCTGCTGATTTTGGTTTCCAGGTGATAAGGCCTTGCATCACGTAACGAGAATATTAAGCCTCTTATCTGCAACAAAGATTGAATAGTTTACTCCAGTGATCAACAATGTTTAATTGGAGTGCCATTTGGCAGGCATATGTTATTCTTCATTTTGTGCTGCTCCTGAAAGGATCTCTCATTGTGCAGTGGAACAAGAATAGACTACTGCATGGAATAAAGAATATCCTGAGGCACTGCCATCCTACTGCATCACTGCATCGAATAAAAAAATATTATTTTACACTCCCACCCTTCTGCTTCGCACAACTGCATAAAATAATGACTATCCCAGGGCACTTCCATCCTTCTGCATCTCTTCATAGAATATTAGCAAAAAATAAATATGGATAAATACAGACAAAAAATTGATTCAAATGGTGGCTTTTACACCACATATTTACAGCAGATTGTTGCAAAAGCGGGATCCAAATATAGCATTTTAAAGCACAAGTGTGAAGAAAATTTACAAACATATAAATAATTTGCCCAATCCTCTAACTGGTCTGCTTGCAAAATAACCCCCAAGCCAAGCACACACAGCCAATGGAAACAGGCCCTCTAAGTGTTTTCTACACAGTTGTCAGCCCTCCTCACCAGCGTTGTTATATTTAGAAGGGGGCACTGCCAGCAGTTCTTAGCAGGCTGCTATATTTTAATGTGCCAGCACTTCTCATTTTCCCTCATTGTGGCCTAGTTTGCGGCAGTACCAGACTCTTTTTCGATAACACCTGCATCCAAAGTCCCAAAAGGTATATTTCTACCAACTACAAAAAATGTTTGTATCCTCATGTAACGCAACTGGTGCTAATATGTAAAGCACTCTGATACCCGATGAGGGTCAAGTTTGCGCTATAGAAAACTCTGTTAAAAAAAAAACTAACAGTGTACTTAGGAGAGGGTATTTCCCAACAGTTGTTTGGAGAAAACGCCAATTCAAGACTGGAGCAAACTTACCATTTTTCTTTAATTATTCTCTTAATACACACTTACGGGAAACTGTCTAATTTCAAGTAAGTGTTATTTGGGATCCCAGTAGTAACTAAGCAATTTTGCTGAGACTGCATAGTTAACAAAGGCACTTGATGCTGACTAATAGTTTCCTTTAAGATGTTTGATGTCATTTTTCAAAAACTTAAAATATGGTATAATTCAAGCATTCCACCCATCACTTTTCCCTCACTGAGAAACCCAAGTGTAATGGATTTGTCAAATCACGAGTCGAAGCGAAATTGCACATCAGCCTTATACCTGGTACTAGTCAGTATGATTGTATATTCCCCATCTGGGAAGAGTGTCTCACAGGACTTAATTAAATCATTGTTAGTAAACATAGGAAGAGCAGAGCAATGTGAAAGTAGATGAAAATGAAACTCAGAGGGGTCCGTCTGGGTTGGCTTTACTATTGACTTGAGATATCTACTTACTTCGGAATTGTGCCTGAATATTTTCAATGCAGCCACAAGCAAAACTTAAATCCTCATTTGTAACGATATTTTCGAATTCTGGGGAACCGTGGCGCTCAATATTTGCCTTGATTTCCCTTCCGAGGGCTGTTCAATCTTTTCTACAAAGGTGCTTTACCATCGCATATATAAATCAATAAACAGAACAAGTCAGCATTGGCAGTGAGAGTGTTTTGAAAAAGATGAATGGTGCTTTGCGGCGGAATGAGAAAGCTGCGGGGAAGGGGATTAAAAAACGGCCATTAAAATACTTACATTGCGGGCTTGCAGGCTGGGAGGGCAAGTCTTGTGTGGCTTCAGAAGGATCCTGGCTGAGGCAGCCCTGATGCGGAGGCAGGGTCCCGACGGTGCTGGTAGGGCTGGGGAGGCGTCACAATGGTAAGTTTCCTTTTCATTGCTGCTGGATTCTGTTGTAGACCCTCGTCCCTCGCTTGCTTTAAGGCAGAGCAGGGTCACACTGGTTGCTGGAGAAATCTTGCTGCAGGCCGTAAAAGCAGGGTCATTCCAGTTCTAACCAGCTGTTGTGCCGATGGCTGACATGATGACGTAGGTGACGCTGCGTGTTCTAAGAGAAGGGAAATCCCGAGAGAAAGTGTCTCTCTTCAAATTATTTCCCTTCCTGCTACAATGACGTCACGCCTTAAGCAGTGCACGCACGCATGCTCACCCAAAACACCGATAAAAACCGGGACGTCTGGTCACCCTACCTGTATTTGTTTCAGTACTTCTGGCAGCGCTGTGATTGAAGGCCTGCTATTGCATATGGTAGCAACACTTTCCGATGAATAACATCGCTTTTTTTTAAATGCATTTTTATTTTGAGAAAGAACAACTTACAGCAGTGCCCTACATGCATTAGTGTCAGTACAGGCTTAAAGGGAGATAAACACGTAGCCATCATTGTGGTATAAAGGACGTCAGACATCTGGTGAACATTTAAAGGAAGAGAAATCCCACTTACAGATATTGGCAATGCATCTCTAGGTTCATTGGGTCCTAAATAGTGCACAAGTTTGAAGTAGGCCCACTCCTCCCTCCAGTGACCCCAGTGTATAGAATTTGTGCCAGCCATCCTACACCTTATAGAATTTACTGAGACAACCAGAGACAACCCCTGCTGGTGTAGGTGACTTTCTCCACCACCATGTATATGTCCATCCCCATTCTTGTATAGTTAGGATCTCCAGTGCCCCAATGAATAGTAGCTTGGCACGTGTGATGTCTATGTTGTTGGGACTCCCCAGAACATATTTCAGCTTCTGTGGGATGGGTACTTCTAGGATAGCACTGAGCTCCGGAATATTAGTGTCCCCATCCACTTGAATCAGCAGGCAGCCCATGATTGTGTGCAGGAAGGTCCCATTGGCCTCATCACAGCACACACGTTGGAGAAGCAGCGCTCCACATGTCATGCAGTCTCTGCCTGTCATAGTAAACCCAGTGCAAGATCTTAAACTGTATTAACAGCAGTCTCGATGTTATCGCCACCTCCCTCGGGCGCATCAGTGTCACGTCTTAGTCTATGTCCTCCATCTCCCTGGCTCTCAGCTTACCTGGGGTGCCTGGCATATTATTGCGCAACATCTTGTATGTCAGGGAGATTGCATCCTTGCCCAGTTCTTCCATTAGTAGTAGTCCTTCTAGGAGTGCATAATACAGGATCTCCATCTCTGTAAGCCCCTCCCCCTGCCAGGCATGTCTCAGTTGTGCATTATGTCAAAAAATTAGGGTGTAGGTAATACTCCTAATGAAGCGAGGAAAAGGGCATGAAGTCTCGGTTTTCTAGCCGGCCCCCCACTTTGGAAATTCCAAAAGTCCAACGACCCAAAGCCACGCAGGTTTCCCAATTCACTGAGCCATAGCCTCTCCCATAAGGTGCTACCCTAGTGATGCTCAGCCTGCACACTTGGGGGCTTCAATTCATGCCGCTAGAGCCGCCTGTGTTGCCGGCAGCCATAAAGGACATTGTTGTACATTCAATACCATACCCTCGGGGAAACGCATTTAATAGTTCTTGCTTATCCGGTGGAGTATAATGAGGAAACGCCGCTTCTAATTGAGTTTTTTTTTTGCTAATCAGATTAACATTTTGTTTGGCTGGACAACGCCCCATTAGATCATATATTGTCTGTGGGTTAATCATCGTAATTGTTTCTGAATAGATGTATGCACATCCGCTATAATCTCAGTACTTTGATGTTCTAGTACCGAATGTCTCAATTGTCCATATATATATTTACAATATCAGTGAGCATCTCTCGAATTGCTGCCGCAGGGAGGTGGTCTTGTTCTGGAGGTGGTGTTTATGTAGCAAGTGCTGGCCAATTCTGTGCTACCATTTGGATTGGGCTTAAATCTACCCTGTGACTAAACATGGGCATGTTGGGAGAGGAAAGTCCCCTGCATGGTGACGGACGTGCATCCCTTCCCAGAGGGCCCCAGATGCATGGATATCTGGATCCTCTGTACTGATTTTTGGTCACAAATACAGATTTTGTGGGTCTGCCATGACCTAGGCATATCTCATGGTAATGTGTCTTGCTAGACCGTGAGGTGTGAAACTCCTAATGGTAGAGAGCTACTACCCTTACCCAGAGTTAAGTAACATGAGTGCAGTGGTGACAGCATACCAGTTTTGTGTTTAGCATTAATTACCAGTATGAGCGTACACGTTACTTAGTTGTGGTAAGGTAATATATGGTAGAAGCAGTCTAGCCGCAAATTCCTTAACTTTTGAATTCTCACCAGGCACCAGTCTGGATCAGGAAATTTTTCAGCACTACCGCTGAGCGCCAGGGGACAGCATCATACGGCTCCGTGATGACGTTGTCTCAGGGTAGGACTTAAACAGAACCATATAAGTCCCCTCCAGCAGGCAAACATCAGTTTCATCCGTGAAACATTACGCCCCAGGACGCAGAGCTACTCTAGAAACTGGCTGTGGGAACAGTGTGCCCCAAAAAATCAAAATCTTTTAAAAAAAAACACCAATTACAAACAAAATGAAATGTCAATACCATCCAAAGGGTTTAAAGAAAAAAAAAACACATTTTAATTAATGAAGCTTAGGCTACGTGAAACCCTGCCCCTGCAGAAACATCCCTAAAAAAGGGGAATACCCTCTACTCTACAGACCACTCACTAATGGAAGTGAGAAGCATGAACATACCAATACAAGACCCATGAGCCACTATTCCGAGAGATAGTGACCATTGATATACGAACCAGTATTTTTACTTTATTTATTAAGAAGTTTTATATAGCGCTGACCTGACCTGAGGGTATTGGAGCGCTTTACAACAGTTTTTGTGAAAGTCATACAATAGAGCAGTATTATACATATTGGTTCGGAAGTCCAAGTGTGCTGAGCAGGATTGAGGTAATACATGAGTCCTGAGATAACCTCATTGAGTGCACGTTGTCTTGGGTTGAACCTCTAAGGGGGGAGGAGCAGGTAGGGGTAATATAGCAAGGAGGACGTAGGTCTTACTGATACATTGTCTGGGAGCAACGGCAAGCAAGAATTTGCGTTTAGGCGGCTATCCATTTGTGAGGGAGTGGTTGAGGATGAGGAATTTTTTTTATTTATTTTTATTTTGTGAAGGACGAGATAGTCCTGATACCAACCTTGTGGCAGTTTTTTGTGTGCGTATTTTCACAGGGATGAGTAGTAAGGTGCTGGAGCTCCTGAGGTTCCTTGTCTGACCAGCCCTCTTGAATTTAGCAGCCAGATACTCAGGTTTTCCTGTGTGTCGGGCTTTGTGCTTGAGGCAGGCAGTTTTGAAACTGGCACGCAATTCGACTGGGAGCCATTCGGTTCTCGGAGTGCTGGTGAAATGTGATCGTATTTCCTAATTCCAGTGACTATTTTGGCTGCTGCGTTGAGAGTAGTTTTGAGGGGAGCTAAGTGACATTATGTTGTACCAGTGAGGGTGGCATTCCCATAATAGAGTCTTGTTTAAAGTCGTTGGTTAGGGTGA
The DNA here is from genome assembly GCF_964261635.1 of Lissotriton helveticus. Taxonomy (NCBI): domain Eukaryota; kingdom Metazoa; phylum Chordata; class Amphibia; order Caudata; family Salamandridae; genus Lissotriton; species Lissotriton helveticus. Next base: position 630,557,770 of record NC_136070.1, read on the forward strand.
ATGTTTTTATTTTGTAGAGTAGCTTCAGGTTGACGAAGGAACTCTTTGCGGCATTCTTGATGTGTTTGGCCATGTTGAGTTTTGAGTCGAGGGTTATTCCTAATGATGTTACAGAGTTGGTCAGAGTGCAATTGCAGTTGAGAGCATCCAAAGCTTTTAGCCATTCTGAAATTTGAGGGTTCTCTTCTTTGTTGGAGATGAGGAGGAATTCAGTTTTGTGTTGATTGAGTTCTAAGTGGTTAAGAGACAGACAATTTTGGATTTCTTTTAGAGTGTCATTTAGTCTGTGAATGTCATCTATGGAGGAGGTTTCTAGATAGATCTGGGTGTCATCTGCATATAGGTGGAAAGGGATGTTGGCATTTTTGAGTAAGGTGGTGATGGGTCCCATGTATATGTTGAACAGTTGAGGTGACAGCACCGAACCTTGGGGGATGCCCCTGCTGACGGGGTGTAGGTCGGAGGTAAAGTTTTATTTTTATCCTTTGTGAGCGGCTGTGTAAGAAGGAGGAGAACCAGCATAGGACCAACCTCATCAGCACCTACCCTTTCTTGTAAAGCCTTGATGAGAAGTTTGTGATCAACCATGTCAAACTCTGCCGATAGGTTCAGGAGAATGAGGAGGCAACATTGGTCGGTATCGAGGGATTTGTTGATGTCTGTGATGTTAAGGATTGCGGTCTCAGTGCTATAGCCTTTTCTGAAACCCAGTTGTTGGGGATCAAGAGAGTTGATGCTGTCCATGTGCTGAGTCAGTTGTAGGAGGAGGCATTTTTCAAGGATTTTGGATAGGAGGGGGAGACTGGAGACGGGTCTAAAGTTATTCAGTTTTTTGGAGCCAAGGCCTGTTTATTTTTTAGTAGTGGCGTGACTTTGGCAAAGTTTTTGCACAAGTCCTTGGAAGCCTGTAGAGAGGATTCCGGGGGCTTGGAGGTGTGTTGCCTGATAATTTTGAACAGTTCGTTGGGCCTGTTTTTTGCGTTGTCCAGGGCGGTGCAGAAGAAGATCTTGATGCGATGTTCCTGTTTTTTTTTTGTTTCACGGGGGCTACTTGATCTAGAATGGATGTCATATTTGTGTTGTAGTGGGTGGTGAGTTATGTTGTGGATAGATCATCCATGGAGGCAGTGAGGAGAGAGTTAACCCTTTCCTCTAGGTCAGTCATGTTAATCTGAGAAAGGTTTCTAGCCCATTTCGGAGGGTCTTGGGTGGGGGGGGTTGAAGTGTGGTCAGCTGAGTGAGTTGGAATAGGATTAGGTGGTATTCGGACCAATCCACGGGCAGGGGGTGGTTTATCGTGACTGTCTTGCTGGGCGATAATGGCATCTAGGATTTCTCCTCTGTTATGGGTTTCCTCTGAGCAGTGTTGGGTAAGTTTGTTGCTGTGTAGCAGCTCATTCAGCTTCTGGAATAGCAGGTTGTTTTTTTCATTCCAGTGTAGATGGAGGTCGCCCAGAATTAAGTTGTTCGTGTCTCGGAGAGAGCAGTGGGCAATCAGGTCGAACAGGTGTTCAGTGAATGTGGTGGTGTTGCCTGGGGGGTGGTAAATAAGGTGGCAGATTAGTGTTTTGTTGTTGCTAGTGTTGATGTTGGCGGTGAGGCACTCAAAGGAATATTGTTTTTGTGGATGATTGCTATGCCTCCACATCTTTGGTCTTTTCTATCTTTGTTGGTGATTACAAAGCCAGGGGGGGGGGTCAAGAGTATCCATGAGTGGTAAGGAGGATTCATTTAGCCATGTCTGGGTTGTAGGAAGGTGGATACCCGACTATGGTTACCCCAGATTTTTTGCCTTGTGTTTAGCTGGTTTTTGACTTAGCCTGGGGCCCTGATTAGCAGGATCCCAGGCCAACTATCTGCTCTCTCTATAAAATGGACTCCATGTACCTTAGGTGCATACTTAATTGGATTTGGGTCACTCTTATGAGTCCCTGTACAGTGTACTATAGGTACCCAGGGCATAGGTGCACCCAAGTCCTACCAGGGGCTGCAGCATATCTTTTGCCACCCCTGGCTGGCCATCCAAACTGACAAAACTGGCTGATCACTCAACTGGGGCAAGGTCGTGTAATCACCCCTTGCTTAGATATAGTATTCCTATGTCTAACCTTATATCTAGACACATATACACCTATAAGTCACTCCTATGGCAGGCCTTAACAATCCTGGAGGCAGAGTGCTTGGTTTTATGTGAGATGGTGCTCTAGCATGAGCTGAGCCTGTCTGCAGCTTTCAGAACCATGTCCTTATAGCTGTTCTAGGATATTGCCATACTATATACTCTTAAGTGCATTATGTACCTCGCGGTCAGATGCTAACTTTGGTTTGGCTTTATCAAAACATGTCGTGTAAGGTGTCATACGCTTTGGAATACTACCCCCTCGCCAGTCCTGGCGACGGGGGTAGCATTCCACCCTTCTAGAGGGAGAAGACGTGTTACTTCCATTAATCCCGGTTAGAGTTAACCAGAGCCTCAGCATCACAAAATAGATGCTGCTGCCACAGACACAAGTCTGAACTCCTGCTGCTGGGAGTCCTTCCAGCGAGGGAGGCTTGGACAATAGGTTTCCTGTCACAGGGAGGTGCTAGCACCACCCCAGACAGGCTATAGTGTATTGGGGCAGGGAGGGCTGGAGGAAATGATACACTGCCTGGGGCACACAAGGTGTCCCATGCATAGTCCAGTTCAAACCGGTGAAGGGGCACTCCAGCCCCAGCTCTGACGCGAAACTGGACAAATGGAAAGGGGTGTAACCACCCCCTTCCTGGGTCCCACCCTTAGGAGGGACCTAGCAGGTAATCCAGCCCCTAGATTTGGTATATAGGTAGGAGCTGAGTCCCAAGACTTTAGATATATCCTGACTGAAACTCTGATATGAAACTCTGGACCTTCGACATCCTACTCAACGTAGAAGACTGAAGAATCTCCCTTGTGGTCAAGGAGTGACCACCCTGTGCAAGCAGGCACCATCAAGCGCTCAACGGTTTGCTTTGTCGTTGCTCCCGCCGGATCTCGAACACAGAGCCTGAAAAGACCTGGACTTACAGACATCCAACAGCCCGATCCACAGCCACAGCAAAGCTGAGACCCGTGGAGGCGACGAGAGACGTGGGACCGGCCATCTTGGAAAGCCAGCAAATTGCTTTCCGTGCAACTTCTGAGGCACCCTCGAAGTTGTGCATTGGGGATTGAGAAGCCCAGCCCCGAGCACCAACTGCACCGAAGATCACCTCCCCACACTCACCGAGTGCTGCGTGGGGCCCTTTTGCATTTTCCTGCTCGGCGCGTCTGTCCGGTCACTTGCCTGTTGGCTAGTGGCCTCTGTGATGATGAAACCCGAAATCTAAACAGCTGGTCTGGTTGCTCCAGACTGGCCCTTGCTTCTCTGCGAAGGAGAAGCCCCTCAGTCCTTGCTGGCCTGAGTAAGAAGCCATCTTTGGTTCCTGCGTGGGTTGCATTTGCCAAGGCCTCAAGACTGCGAATCGAGCACAGACACCGCCGACAGCGAGAGCCTTCGTGGGACAGTCTGTATCCAGCTCCTGGTCCACGTGGCTGCAAAGACAAGCTTCACGACATCACCTGATTGCTTCCCGACATCGCCTGGTTCCTTCCTGGTCACTGGCTAGTGACCGACTCTTTCACCTCTGCTTTCAGGTACTCTTCATCCTCGATCCACCCTTGGATGCAACCGGACTCTTCTCTCCTGGTCGCCTGCAGCATCTTTTCTCCAAGGCTCCATAGAACTCCACGACGAATCCGACACACTTTGGGACCTATGCATCCGCTTCCTGTGGGTGAGGTAACGCGAGTACTGGGGTGCTCCTGTGAAGATTAACTCTCCTAGTGTCCTAGTTTCAAGTGGTTAGCTTCTAGTCCAGTCGGAAGACTCCTAATTCTTTAACTTTGTAACTTTACGCACCCATTGACTCTATGTGCGTGCACAATTAGACACTGCACACGCATCCCGTGGGCCTCCTGCTCCCTAACAACTGTTAGTCCAGTGTAGCCCAGCGATTCCCAAGGCCCTAGGCCTTACCATTGTTCGTGACGTGGTTCTATACCACTATTTTAGTATATGGTTTAGCGGGCCACCAGGGCCTATCCATATTTGTGCAACTTTTGTATGTTATATTAAGTAACTTGTTATGCGCTTGTGCTTCTGTTCTCATAAAGAGTACAGAGGATTGTTTTAGCAATAAATACATATATATTTTGAATATATAACCTGTGTGGTGTCGTTTCATTTGGTATCAAATGGATTGCATATGGTAAAACAGCTGGCTTCACATGCCCTCTTGAGTTTAGCCTAAGACTGCTTTTGTCCATGCTACCACTAGGATAGCTGGTCTATAAGGTTGACTTTACAACCATCACCATAAGGGTTGTTTGAACTGGTGCAAGGTGCTCACTAGAATAGTGAACATCATATACCAGGCCAACTTCTCACATGGCTGATGAATGCTATGTCGTAGGTGAGGATGGATTCCTCTAGCTCTGTGGCATGCTTGGCGGCTGCAGTTTATGAGCATTCAATTGGTGGGGGACGTCTCAGTTATAGGTTTTTTCGTTTGTGAGACCGCGGGGATGATAGTGCGGGTGGCCGGGGGTCTAGGGTATTTCGGAGGTGACTGTTCTCTTCCCAGTCTTATGATCACCTGGATTTTGGGTTAGAGGGTGGCAGTAATAGGATTGCCGTACGAGGAAGCGAGATCTGTCGCTTCACTCGCAGACATTGCATATCTAGTTATTTTGGGTCTCTGTGTCTAATTAGAGAGGGGGTAGAGATCCATCGCGGGTGCGGAGCCTTGGAAAGCCTTTGTTGAGAAGGGGGGGGGAGACACGGTGAGGCTTTATGGGCGGGGCGAGGTTGGTTAGGATTTCACTAAAACCCTGGATTATGGTTGCTATCTGGCTTTCAAGCAGAGCGAGCCACTACCGTCTCTATGTCGGTGTGGCTGTTCTGGGCGGGTATGTTAAACATGGGGGGGGGGGGCGTGGGAGAGCCTAATGTTAAGTTGCCATTTTGTGAGTGAGCTGTCCGTGTGAGTTCTAGGCGGGGCAGAGGGTGCAGGGAGGCGGGGGCCGTGTTGGGACGTTGGTGTTAAATTGCATGTGGGTCTGGAGAGGGGGTTAGGAGTCACATAGGGTGTGTTGAAGTCATTCGAAGTGGGTTGGGAGGGATGGAGGGTGGGGGAGGTTGCCGGAGGAGGTATTGGGGTCTTGTTCTGTCTGGTAGTGTTGGTGGTGATGTCTTGCGGCGGGAGGCAGGTGTTGTTACTAGGGTGCACTGGAATGGTAGGTGAGTTCTCTTGGCGGGTCAGGCTCTTCAGTGAGAGGAGAAGTGGTGGGGAGGGCAGGAGTGCGTGAGAGGTGGCAGTCCGGAGAGCTGGGAAGAGGGCATGAAAGGACTATAGATTGTCGTTGTTGGCTTGTATCAGGACTGTGCCATTGGAGTAGATGGTCACAGTGGTGTTCCCATTTCGCCTATTGCGGTTAGGGGCTGAGAATGTCAGTTTGCAGCTATGGGAAGTGTTAGTCATTTTGGAAATCTTGAGTTGCGATCTGGGGATGGAGTTCCATATTTCAGGTGTTTCAGTGTGGAAGATGGGATCCATTTTTACCTGTCCTTTGGGGGGGCAGTGGTAGATGTCCGCGAATAGTGATTCAGGATGTTGGCTTATCAGTTTTTGCTTAAAGTTTTTTATCGCTTTAGGTGAGAGGTTAGGGGAGAAACTGATCGAGGAGGAGTTCGGGCCGTGCAGTTTTAAGTGGTTTGCAGAGGAGGGGTTGGTGTAGACTGAGGAGGCGGATGACATTGTGACTAGGTAGGACGGGGGCAGGCACCCTATTGGGAAAGGTGGGATATGAGGAATATGTTGCCACGCTCAACAACGAGCTCAATCTAAAATTCACCAGCACCATAAGCAACATTTCAGTGAATTATTTGGACCTAGAAGTCTATGTGGCAGGAAACACTCTACAAACTAAATTATACAGAAAACCCACAGCGGGTAACGCTGTGTTACATGCAGCAAGCCACCATCCTAGAAGCCTAATAAGAAATATTCAGTTTGGAGAACTACTCCGTCTGAAGCGTAACTGCTCGGGCGGAGGAGACTTCAATAAAGCCAAGGATGAAGCCACTATGAGATTCAAAGAAAGGGGCTATTCTAAGACAATATTGTTATGCTCTTCTGGCTCCTCAGGATCGATGTGATTCCACTTCTCGATCGTTCCAAACTCATTTCGAATGACACCGAGTTCAGGTCGGATCGGGCAGGGGACAAAAGGACGGGAAGGGACAGCAGGGACAAAGGATCTGTAAAACACAAGCAGAACAAAATTAGCACACACATCTCCTTCCACCACCAAATGCTACTCTCATTATTTCTCGCTAGAGTATGATACCTTAACCGCAGATCCTCTGCCAAATAATACAGCACCCAGAACAGGATCACTACAGTGTTTTAGTTTGCCTGCACCCTCTGCTCTCTGATTACTTCATCAGAGACGACAATGTTTTTCCCTTCCTTAAGTTTGAAACAAGCAGCCTTAGACTTAGTCACCAACCAGTGTACATTAAGTTCTCCCAGTGGAACTTCTCTATAGGCAATCCAGAGTAAAAAGTTTCCACGGACACTACTTGTTTATAAAATAACCAAACGTTGGTGCTCCTCCTCTACGGGAATCAACACGCATTCCAAGGATTTGAACTGCACTCCAAACCTAAATCCAAGCGCTCCTCCACTCCGGGAGATCAAAACGCTTTATCTATGGATAGTCTCTGAAAATAGCTTAAGTGTTTAACCTGACACTGAAACTCTCCGTTTCCCTCACGAAGCAGTTTCCATCCGTTCCGCTGACTGCGCGGCTTAAAAGTTCTGACGGCAGCCCCACCTTCCGTTACCTCACGGAAAACTCCACAGATGCTCGGCTGGTTACGCGGCAAAGATTCACTAAGAGAGTAAGAGCAGCCGCTCCTCTCTGCTACCTGACGTCGATTCTCCGTCGAGGTTTCCTTCACCGAAGTAAGGCGATCCTCGCTCACAGTCACCTCTTAATTCCCAAATGGCACTCTCCTGAAGTCGACGTCTTCCACCTGGACCGCCGTGGACACCAGTCCCAAAATTACGCGCACTGCTACTTGCTATCGCGTTGCATAAGTAATCTCCTCCTCTGCCCCTAAGCATTCTGGGATCTGTAGTCCCTAGTTCTTTGGACTTCTATTTACTGATCTAGGCAGGCGCATCAGCTGGTTCCTGACAGTAGGCCCCCCTTCCCAGCGCCTTTTTACATCCAGGTTTCTCCGGGTACCGTCCGTAAAAGGAACGAACCGCCCGAGGGGCATGCACACCACTACAAGGTTCCCATGAATCTTCCTCTTCCGTGTAACCTTTCCACAATACCAGAAACCACAGCTTCCCTCTGCGGTACTGTGAATCACGGATCTTCCGCACCTCGTATTCCAACCCTCTCGGTGTATCAACCGGAGGAACCGTCTTGCTTCTTACCGAACCCGCCAGCTTTAGCAACCCGCAATGGAAGACGGGGGTGAATCCTCAGCCTACCCGGCAGTCGGAGTTTGTATGACACGGGGTTCACTTTTCTCAACACCTCATGCGGGCCTATGTACCTGGGATGAAAAACGCTTCGCAGTTTTAACTTAATGTTCTTGGTTGAGAGCCACACTCTGTCACCCACCTTGTACTCCGGTCCATCCACCCTCCGTCGATCTGCCCATGTTTTGTACACTCCCTTCGCTTTCTGCAGGTTCCTAGCCACTGTCTTATGTAGCAGCAACAGAGATTTCATGTGTTCATGCACCGTAGGCTGATCCTTCACTTCTACAGGCATTGATACAGGAAGCGTCTTTGCGGCGTAACCATAATTGGCCATAAAAGGAGAAACCCCGATGGAGCTATGCACCGCGTTGTTGTATGATAGCTCTGCCAGCCAAAGCATAGAAGCCCAGGACTCCTGGGCCTCCTCCGAGTAACACCGCAAATATTTCTTCAGGGACTGATTGAGCCTCTCGGTTTGCCCATCCGTTTGCGGATGGAACGATGTGGATGTGGCCGCTTCGATCTGCAAAGCCTTGCACCATGTTCTCCCGAAGCTTGCCACAAACTGGGGACCCCTGTCCGACACAATCACCTCCGGCAGCCCATGTAGACGGACTACCTCTTCCAACAAAAGCTGTGCGGTCTGACCAGCAGTGGGTAAGTTCCTGCAAGGCACAAAGTGTCCCATCTTAGTCAGGCTGTCCACCACCACCAGTATAGCCGAATTCCCTTTTTCCACTGGTAATCCTGTGATAAAGTCAAGACTGATGGTGTGCCAGGGGAACGGTGGTGTGGGCAGAGGAATGAACTTTCCTCTAGCTCTTGTGTGATCAGCTTTACTCTGTGCACAAGTCTCACAATCCGACACCCACTTCCCGGCTGATACCGTCATAGCTTCCCACCAGAAATGTCTTTGCAACAGTTCGGTGGTCTTCTTGACCCCCGGATGACCAGCTAACAGAGAGTGGCGACACCAACGAAACGCCTTCTTCCTTAGCCCTGGAGTGGGAATGTACAATTTATCCTTGATGAACGGTAAACCGTTTCGTAACTTCCTTCCTTCACCGACTTTTACCCATCTTTCCCACTGTTCCGGTGAACGGTTCTTTCGGATGTCGTTGAGGAATTCTTGGATGGGTTGGATGGATGGGTTTTTATATAGCGCAATATCACCGCCAGGTCTCAAAGCGCTTTGCATTGGGAACCCGTCCTGGTTATCCCTGGGTATCCCCAAGGTGAAAGCCAGGCATCCCGCCGCGGGGGGCCGTTGTGGAGATTAAGCAAGCTATTGCCCAGAGTTGCAGAGTGTGAACCTGTGATCCGAGTAGGCACCGAAGCGAGAATTACCGAGTCCGTGGACATTTTGGGCTCAAGACCCTGCCGCGTCGGGAATTGAACCCTGGTCCCGGGCCTGATCTCAGCGTCCGGGTCTGCCTGCTCTAACCAGTGAGCCACACTTCTCCACACACTGACCACTCTTTCTGTAGGTATAATGGACATGGGCACATGTTTGTTCGGGTTTTCAGTACTTTCCTGACGAGACAGGGCATCCGCTTTGCGGTTGTCCACTCCTGGACGGAACATGATGTAAAAGTCATACTCAGCGAAGAACAATGTCCACCGCATCTGCCTCTGGGTGAGATGCCTAGCCGACTGCATGTATTGGAGGTTCCGGTGATCAATATACACCGTTATCCGATGGCGTGCCCCTAACAGATAAGGCCTCCATTCCTGGAACGCCTTTTTGATGGAAAGGAGCTCTTTCTCCGCTATGGTGTAGTTGCACTCAGCAGAGTCCAGTTTCTTTGACAGATACGCCACTGGGTGTAGACGACCAGTTTCTTTGTCCCTTTGTGAGATAACCGCGCCAACAGCCATGTCCGACGCGTCTGCTTCCACCACAAAGGGGGCTTCCAGGTCTGGGTGTCTAAGAATCGGGGCCGAAGTGAACGCTTCCTTCAATTCACTGAACACCTTGTCTGCCTCGGAGTCCCAGTTGAATTCTACTCCTTTCCTTAACAGACGTGTGATGGGGACCGCTTTTGAGGAAAACCCCCCAATGAATCTTCGATAAAAGTTCACGAACCCCAGGAAACTCTGGACGTCACGAACATTCTTGGGCTCGGGCCAGTCAAGTACTGCCTTTACTTTGCGTCCGGTCATGCCCAGACTTGATGGACTAAGGTTTACCCCTAGAAACTCAACTTCCTGAACTCCGAATTCACACTTGCTCAGCTTGCAAAAAAGGGCCTGTTGTTGAAGCCTCTCAAGCACCTCACACACATGCCTATGATGATCTTGTATTCTGTGAGAATAAATAAGTATATCATCTAGATACACAATAACAGACATCTACTAGCTCCGACAACACTTCATTCAGAAAGAACTGGAATGCCGCTGGGGCATTATAGAGCCCGAACGGCATTACCAGATACTCATACAGACCATACCTGGTCTTGAAGGCTGTCTTCCACTCGTCCCCCTGCCTTATCCTTACCAAATGGTAAGCACCCCTCAGATCCAACCTGGTGTAAATTACAGCTTCCCTGACCTGATCTAACAAGACACTGATGAGGGGCAGGGGATACCTATTCCTGACAGTGTTTTTATTTAACATCCTATAGGGAATCAACACGCATTCCAAGGATTTGAACTGCACTCCAAACCTAAATCCAAGCGCTCCTCCACTCCGGGAGATCAAAACGCTTTATCTATGGATAGTCTCTGAAAATAGCTTAAGTGTTTAACCTGACACTGAAACTCTCCGTTGCCCTCACAAAGCAGTCTCCATCCGTTCCGCTGACTGCGTGGCTTAAAAGTTCTGACGGCAGCCCCACCGTCCGTTACCTCACGGAAAACTCCACAGCTGCTCTGCTGGTTACGCAGCAAAGATTCACTAAGAGAGTAAGAGCAGCCGCTCCTCTCTGCTACCTGACGTCGATTCTCCGTCGAGGTTTCCTTCACCGAAGTAAGGCGATCCTCGCTCACAGTCACCTCTTAATTCCTGAATGGCACTCTCCTGAAGTCGGTGTCTTCCACCTGGACCGCCGTGGACACCAGTCCCAAAATTACGCGCACTGCTACTTGCTATCGCGTTGCATAAGTAATCTCCTCCTCTGCCCCTAAGCATTCTGGGATCTGTAGTCCCTCGTTCTTTGGACTTCTATTTACCGATCTAGGCAGACGCATCAGCTGGTTCCTGAAAAATATTGGCGGATGCTGCCAGTAGAGTGGAACAGATTGACAGAAAAGACCCATTGGTGGACAAAACAAAACAGGAAACGGAGGGAATAACACGTACGATTACTAATTTCAATATGAAATCTGGGGAATTAGTACAGGTGTTTAACACAAATTGGCACATTTTACAAACAGATGCCACCCTAAAAAGAATTTTACCACCACACCCGTCCATAACATACAGACGTTGCCAATCATTGGGTGGCCACCTTGTATACAGCCACTTTCAAGGTCCACCTAAAGCAACGATGATGAAAACTATCAAAGGCTTTTATCCATGCCTACGTTGCAAGGCCTGCAAACACAGCAAGAAGAAATCTAAGTATGAGGGAAGACCAAATGACCCACGCCCTATAAGAGAAATAACAAAATTTCTCAACTGCAACTCAGACTTTACGGTGTATTGTTTGGAATGTCCTTGCTCCAAGAGATACATCGTGAGTACTATCCACCCCACAAAAACATTTGTATTAGAGCACATGTGTGCCATAACGAATCGGGATAAGACGTATCCCGTGGCACGCCATTTTGAGACACACCATAACAGCGACAGGGATCTCATCATCTTCTTCTGCCTGGATGAGGTAGATAGAAATGAAAGAGGGGGTGACCGTGTCAAAGCTCTAAGGGTTTTCGAGTCAAAATATATCATCGATTTGCAGGGTAAATGGCCTGTAGGGCTTAATAACAATGGAGAATTGTGGGTACACCTCTAAATGGCCCTATACACAAACAGAAACTAGTTGATGGTGATACAATCGAGTAGAGGTGGAGGTAATTTCCATTTCGAGTGGGATCACACGAATAGAAAATGTACATGTACACTAGATATCTCCCCTCTACCGTAAGTACTGCTTAATGTAAGACCAATGTTTCAATACAGCTCTCTCGCATGCACACGACATAACGATATGGGATAGCCAATACAGGGCAGGATCACAGTTGAGCGAGCCCATACAGGGCGTTATTAGCTGTGGAGAAGAGATTTGTGATTACCTTAGACATTGTTAGGTATTAATGGTAGTAATGGCATCTGTATACTTGCCTTGGAGTTATATTATGCATAATATATCACAATCAAATATATTCTCACGACAATTATAATTAATATAAGGAGCTGTATATTATGCATTGAAAAGAGGTAATTGATCAATCTATTTCCTTTCTTCCCCTCTCCACATACTGAACTTTCCTTGTGAATGACGAAAATATTTGTTTTTAACACTGCACTTGCACTTTTCTGTGACCATTTTATTGAAGGAAACGCTCCAGTGTAAACATGTTTAAAGATGGCCACCATAATGGGATATATGCAAATAGTCCGCTTTTACTGTTTACTGATTGTCTGTGGCAACGAAAGAAATAAAATGGTCTTGGTTAGTTACACACGCCAACACTGACGAAGCCGTGAGGCGAAACACATCTGTTGGAGGTGTAGGGCGTCTGCAATAAACATTTTCGTAAATCGGAGACCAGAGTGCTTTCCTTGCTTTCGCAACGGATGCGGACACGTTTTAGAATATATATATATATATATATATATATATATATATATATATGTGTGTGTGTGTGTATATATATATTCACGCTCACTCTCCGTAACTTCCCCAATGAGATAGGCACTCATGGGACTCGTTATTCCAGCCGTTTTTATTTCATCCAGCAAAACATTACGCGTTTCAGCTGACACCTATATCAAATGTTTTACATACACACCATAAGGCCGGCATTTTTAAACAAAAAGTCACTATCACCTTAGCTTTCCGTTCATGTGACTTCCAGGGGCATAAAAATGAAAGACTGACTTTGCATGTTCTTGCGGTGCTGCCATAATGGATTGGTTAAAATCAACTTATGATGGATGGTATCCTCATACATAGCTTATATAAACTATTTGTTATCAAAAATACCCATCAAATTAATTGCCAATATTTCATGACATTAAATGTATGCATCCATATCGTTAAAAATTTACATTTCATTCATTTACGCCTTGTATTGGCTTTTTACGGTATCTTCAACAGCCTTAAGAGAGACACGCATTGCTCAATTTTGTACATTTATCTATTAAAACATTTCACTGTATATCGGTTACTGGTTCCATAAACCTGCTGAGCAATTTCATATCATAAATCACGCCGTGTATCGCTTAACTCATCTCACATTGAACAATATTATTTTGTCATCACTCCGGACTACTCGACAATTATCTTTAGGTTCATTTCACTGTTAAAACTGTACATTGAACTTTCATTCCTCTACTTATTTTTCTCACTGGAACTTGTACCTTACAAACTATTCTCCCAGATGTATCTCCATTTCCTCCCCACTGTTCATCCCTTTGGGATTTTTTGTTTCTAGATCAATAATAAATCTAGACTCTAGTCTCCTTAGCTTCTTAGTTCTATCCCCGCCGCGTACATTGGCAAGTACCTGATCCAATCCATAGAAACGCAATAGGTCCCTATTGCTCTGGTGGTGTTCTGTGAAATGCCGAGCCACAGGGTAATTGGCATCATTTTTGGCAATCGCGCTCATGTGTTCTACAATTCGAATTTTCAATGGATGGATGGTGCTCCCAATGTACTTTTGCCCACATGGGCATACCAGGCAGTAAAGTGCATAGGAGGAATTGCATGTCAAGAACTTATTGATACGTTTTGGTGTTTTATGTCCTGGTTCTTCGTACGTTAGGGTTCTTCTGCTTCCTACACAGGCCTTGCACTTGCTGCATGGGTAGAACCCTTTCATCTCCTTAAGTGTCCCACCCGGCCTTATTACTGCTTCCAGATGACTATGCACCAGGGTATCTCTTAGAGATCTGGCCTTTTTGGGGGTAATCAGTGGTTGGGCGGGTATATCTTGACCAATTACACTGTCAGTTTTTAAGATATGCCAATTTTTCCTAAGTTGATTGGCATTGCCTGAGAACGGTGTAATTAATCTAAACTTTGACTTTTCATCATTTTTCCCTTCTTTGACTTTTTCTTTTAGTAGGTCTTTTCTGGGGATGTTTGTGACTCTGTGTAATATTCTATTGAGCAGTTCCTCATCATACCCTCTCTTTTTAAACCTTTCTTTACTTTCACACGCTGCATGTTCAAAATCTTTTTGTTTTGTACTGTTCCTCTTGATACGTAAAAATTCCCCATAGGGGATACTTTTTATCAATCTCGGAGGATGACTGCTGCCCGCATGTAAAATGGAGTTACCCGCTGTGGGCTTACGATAAAGAGACATGCAAGGTTTCCCTTCAATTACATTAATTTGCAAATCCAAGAAATTAACAGTATCCTTGCTAATTTCCCCTGTGAATATTAGATTGACACTATTGCTGTTAAGATAGGTAATGAATTTGTTGGCAGCTTCTTCTGTACGATTCCATACTATACTTAATTTATCTATATAGCGGCATCATGCTATGATTACTTATCCAGATTTTTCCTTCCGGCGAACTGGACACCTGCTCCTCCCACCAGCCCACGAATATTTATGGAATGAAATTGCTCAGCAGGTTTATGAACCAGTAACGATTATACGGTGAAATGTTTTTAATAGTTAAATGTACAATAATGAGCAATGTGTGTGTCTCTGACGGCTGTCGAAGATACCGCGAAAAGCCAATACATGGCGTAAATGAATGAAATGTAAATTTTGAACGATATGGATGCATACATTTAATGTCATGAAATATTGGGAATGAATTTGATGGGTATTTTTGATAATAAATAGTTTATATAAACTATGTACGAGGATACCATCCATCATAAGTTGATTTAAACCATTCCAATATGGCGGCACCGCAAAAACATGCGAAGTCCGTCTTTCATTTTTATGCCCCTGGAAGTCACATGAACTGAAAGCTATGGTGATAGTGACTTTGTATAAAAATGCCTGCTTTATGGTGTGTATGTAAAACATTTGATAAAGGAGTCAGCCGAAACGCCTAATGTTTTGCTGGATGAAATAAAAACGGCTGGAATAACGATTCCCATGAGTGCCTATCTCCTTGGAGAAGTTACGGAGAGTGAGCGTGAATTGATTGCAAAGGCACCCCTTTTGTGAGTGCGCCCAAACGGTGCAAAGGAGCAGTATTTGGATTCAGGCTGCACCGCCACAAGGAGAAGCCTGCTAGCGGAGCTTCATGACCGGAGGGTCGGAGGATGCCTGGCGTGAAGAACCGAAGAGCGGGTAAGCGATTTCCAATTCTAAATTGAGCATTGGCTCCTGTGCGAGTGGCAGAACGAGGAGGACACAATTAGACCATCCTGTGCTGTAAAATTAGGCGAAATAATGTTTAACATGTCGACACGCCAGGAAGCGGTGCAAGATATGTTTAAAAAGGACATTTCATTGGATCATGTGCAAAGAACTAAAGACACTGAAACAAATACTAATATGACAACAACATTCAATACCCTGGAGCGGGTGTATGAGAGGGAGGTAAGAAAATGGTGGGAGGCAACCTCCCTCCAGAGCTATATAGATGTGGATCGAGTTCCGAGAGGTTTAAGAATTGATACTATTCCGGCATTCAAGAACCCAGATCCGCAGTTGTTGGAAGCATGGGCTGAACATATAGCGCAATCATGCAAAGGGATGCTGGTGATATTGGTACAGTTTGCGTGGAGTGACAGAGATAAGGCCACGCAAGAGATAGAAAAACTAGAGGCCAAAATAGAGAAAGAAAAAGATAAAAAGAAAATTGAGGAACTCAGAGAAAATATGGAGAAACGCTTGGTGAAGTATGAATCGAAAATAAAACAACATAAACAAGAAAAGTTATAAAGGGACGCACGTGACTATGCCCAGGGTCGAGTCCTAACGTTTGCCAAGAAATTTGAGGAAGTTAGGAAAGAAATGGCATCTAAACCACCCCCCGTAACAACAGCAAGAGTCGAGACATCCGAGTCGGAAGTAACAGGCGAATCTTCGGGGGATGATGTCGCAACTAGTTCCACCTTTAAGAAGACCCCTTTTCAGGAGGAATTCCGGGTCATGCGCCAGACATGGCTAAGAGGGGGCAAAACAAATACCCAGAATGAGCAAAAGACCAACATGGAGGGGAGGATGGAAAAGGTGGACAAAGCGCCCCGCAAAGAGTAGCTCGCAGCAAGAGGGGCAAAAGATGGACTTAGAAAATCTAACCATCGTTAATTTGACACCAAGAGCCCTGACAATGGATGAGGAAACAGTGCTCAAGTTGGGCTTCACATTCTGCCCTTCATCGAATATGGAATATACACAAACAAGATTTGATTTATTCAAAATGACTAGGAAACATAAATTACATAATTACTTCAAAACAAGAACAAAGGGCTGTGAGAAAAGAAAACAACAAAGAACACCTAAAGAGACAGACAAAATAACAGGAGAAGATCAGAGTACATAATAATCCACATTTGTAAAGCGCAAACAATCACCCGTAAGGGTCTCTAGGCACTGGGGGCCGTCCGGAAGATTAAGTAAGCTATTGCCCAGAGTCACATGGTGCTAGGCCAACCTGCCGCCGGCGATCGAACCGTGATCCCCAGATTCCAACGTCAGTCGCCCTGGCCGCGGAGCCACACCTCCCCGATGGTGACAATTGCTGATGATGTTATGAATACCGACACAACAACACTAAATATAATAGAGACAGCGACTAGATTGGGGGTAGAACAAGAAAGACGCTAGCCCCGTTAAACCGGTATCACAATTTTTAGCTCAATTACCAATGGATGCAATTGATGTGTTCTCTGAGGCAGTAACCAAAGATCTGTTGGCAATGAGAACTAATGCCAATAATGGACTTAAATACAACTTGACCAAAGGACAGAATGAGGCACTAAAATCAATTCAAGATGATAAAACAATTGTATGCAAACCCTCAGATAAGGGAGGAAATATCGTGTTGCAGACGAGAGATGATTACTGCACAGAGGCATACAGGCAATTTTCGGATGAATCAAGA
The DNA here is from genome assembly GCF_964261635.1 of Lissotriton helveticus. NCBI lineage: Eukaryota > Metazoa > Chordata > Amphibia > Caudata > Salamandridae > Lissotriton > Lissotriton helveticus. The sequence goes on from NC_136070.1 coordinate 630,574,526, forward strand.
GAGCATTTCCAAATATGAAGATCTGATTAAAATGTGGTATTATAAACAAATGTTGGACACAGAAGAACTTTTGTTCTTAAGGTGTCCTAACCCCATTGTTCCCACGTTTTATCACGTTCCCAAAAGTTCCAAAAATATACAAAGACCACCTGGGAGACCTATAGTTTCTTCACAGGGTAGTCTTACAGAAAATGTGTCTAACTTCATTGATCACTTCTTGCATGATATGGTAAAGGAGTTACCATCTCACATAAAGGATTCTAGGGACTTTTTATGCCGTATGGAAGAACTACAGTGGAAAGAGGAATATAAGATGATTGTATTAGATATAAATAGTCTATATACTTCCATCAACCACGTACATGGCTTACATGCTTTATCGGACTTCTTGGCAAAGAGGGCGGAGAGATTCAGCATGCACAATGAAATGCTACTGCAATTTGCAGAATTTTGTCTGAAAAATAAAAAATATTTCTTTGGAGAATTCTTTTGGCAAACATCTGGTACAGCGATGGGCACCTGCTTCGCCCCCAGCTACGCAAATCTATTTGTGGGCTGGTGGGAGGAGCAGGTGTCCAGTTCGCCAGAAGGAAAAATCTGGCTAAGTAAGGTCATAGCATGGTACCACTATATAGATGACTTATCTATAAGTATGGAATGGTGCAGAAGAAGCTGCCAAATAATTCATTACCTATCTTAACAGCAATTGTGTCAATCTAATATTCACAGGGAAAATTAGCAAGGATGCTGTTAGTTTCTTGGATTTGCAAATTAATGTAATTGAAGGGAAACCTTGCATGTCTCTTTATCGTAAGCCCATGGCGGGTAACTCCATTTTACATGCGGGCAGCAGTCATCCTCTGAGATTGATAAAAAGTATCCCCTATGGGGAATTTTTACGTATCAAGAGGAACAGTACAAAACAAAAATATTTTGAACATGCAGCGTGTGAAAGTAAAGAAAGGTTTAAAAAGAGAGGGTATGATGAGGACCTGCTCAATAGAAAATTGGACAGAGTAACCAACATCCCCAGAAAAGACCTACTAAAAGAAAAAGTCAAAGAAGGGAAAAACGATCAAAAATCTAAGTTTAGATTAATTACACCGTTCTCAGGCAATGCCAATCAACTTAGGAAAAATTGGCATGTCTTAAAAACTGACAGTGTAATTGGTCAAGATATACCCACCCAACCACTGATTACCTTCAAAAAGGCCATATCTCTAAGAGATACCCTAGTGCCTAGTCATCTGGACGTAGTAATAAGGCCGGGTGGGACCCTTAAGGAGATTAAAGGGTTCTACCCATGCAGCAAGTGCAAGGCCTGTGCAGGAAGCAGAAGAAACCGAACGTATGAAGTACCAGGACATAAAACGCCAAAAAGTATCAATAAATTCTTGACCAGCAATTCCTCCTATGCAGTCTACTGCTGTTATGCCCATGTGGGCAAAAGTACATTGGGAGCACCATCCATCCATTGAAAATTCGAATTTTAGAACACATGAGAGCAATTGCCAAAAATGATGCCAATTAGCCTGTGGCTCGGCATTTCACAGAACACCACCAGAGTAATAGGGACCTATTGTGTTTCTATGGATTGGATCAGGTACTTCCCACTGTACGAGGTGGGGATAGAACTAAGAAGCTAAGGAGACTAGAGTCTAGATTTGTTAGTGATCTAGAAACAAAAAATCCCAAAGGGATGAATACTGGGGAGGAAATGGCGGTACATCTGGGGGAATATTTTGTAAGGGACAAGTTCCAGTGAGAAAATAAGTAGAGGAATGAAAGTTCGATGTACAGTTTTAACAATGAAATGAACCTAAAGATAATTGTTGAGTAGTCCAGAGTGAGGACAAAATAATATTGTTCAATGTGAGATGAGTTAAGCCGATACACAGCGTGATTTATGGAATGAAATTGCTCAGCAGGTTTATGGAACCAGTAACCGATATACGGTGAAATGTTTTTAATAGATAAATGTACAATAATGAGCAATATGTGTGTCTCTGACGGCTGACGAAGATACCGTAAAAAGCCAATACATGGCGTAAATGAATGAAATGTAAATTTTGAACGATATGGATGCATAAATTTAATATACTTCAACAAAAAGAGAGGCAGGGAGAGTCGTGTGACACTCTTAATCCCCGGTCATTCATTTATAAACAAAAAAAGAGTGTCTTGAGAAATAGGTTTTGCCACAGTAGGGAGCAACAAACTCAAGCTTATGAGACGACCTCACTGGGACGTTTAAAGAAAGCCCTCACTCACCACCTAGTGATGACATGCTTCATCATCGGGCTCCACCAAAGAGACCGAGTGTCTCTTTGGTGTGCTATAACGCCAGATCTACTGCGGAGAGGGATAGTGAGTTAAGGGCGTTTTGTGTAGGATTAAGCTAGTGAATGATGAGGGTATAAAAAAGTCAGTAGTGTATCACAAGGAAATTTTTATTCTATGACCACTAAAGACAATAGTTAAAATTATGTGTATGGAAGCAGTCCACATTACGTTGAGTGGAGGATTCCTATGCATCAGTCGACATGTTTCTTGCCATCGAAACGGTGTGATTTTACCCGGCAATTCTTCAGGACTGAAAGTGTTCTATACCCTGGTGGTATGGACGCGCTAAGGCCCACCCTTACCTAGGGGCATGAAAGTGAAAATTAAACAAAATGGTGAAAAGTGCAAAAAATTAGGAAGAATAAATGGCTTCCTAATAACTCCTGGTTTAGGAGGCTTTGATTTAGTGGTTTCTGCACCTGGAAAGGAAAAAGGGGGGGACATAGACTTACATATAAGACATAACAAACATGTAGTATTGATACTGAATGTTGCTGTAGGTCTATGGTGCTCCATTCAGTGGCAAAGAGACAGTTGTGGTAGATTAGCGTTATTTTTATCACCACCTATTGTCCCTGGGTACATAGCTGTTAACATTGGGGAGTGCTGTGCACTATGCGTGATCTGAGCTACGTATGACTGTGATTAAAAACATGAAGGAAGACTTCAAGGTTAGCGATCAAGTTAAATGTCACAGTTCGATCGCAACAGGTAAGCAAATTAAAATGTCTCACTTTTCTGGTGTTAAAATAAATCACCATGGATCTCAGTGGGGTGGGAGCGTATTCGGCACACCCTGTTCAGTGTCGAAATCAAAGAAAAAGACATGACATAACTGTAAATACGAGTGAACACTCGTAGCAAAGTCGGTACTTAGCTTTGTGGTTATGGTCACATGGATCTTGAGGATTTACTCACGCCCTTGACGCTCGGCACCCTCAGCTTACCTGCATCGCCCTCAGACTGGACCCTGAAGATGTCCGGGCGGCGTACGGTAGCCGTTTATGTTAGTGAAACAGCGAGGCAGCTAATGCTTCCGGGTGGGCGTGGCCTGGAGCGATGCCTCGTCACGGATTGTATCAGCCTATCAGGATACAGGGAGGCTAGTGACGCTAGGGTCACGTGAGCGGGACTGGCTGAAAGGAGGTTGCTAGGTGACGGCAAGTAAACGCGAAGAGGGTGCTTCTGGACGAGCTTAGAGATTGTGTCAAGCTCCACAGAAGATGTTTATCATGTGAAGTATTTTGGTAATTAAGTTCTGTATCAGTAACGTCGAGATAGCGCAATTGTATTAAGGGAGCACAGAAGTATTAATCATGCTCGTGTTGACCCTTTCGTAATCCTACTGCTTGCACAATAAGTACCGCTAGTTATGTTAGGCTATGGGTGAGGTGGAGCATGCACTATACTAAACTTCAAAATAAGGGGTGATAAAGAGAACTCCATTGACCAATATCGGACTAGCTAATTTATTTGATCACAGTATTCCAGGGGATATCGTCGTTCAGACCGTTGAAGTGTGTCCCCAGTCTGTGGACCCCCCTCTGTTCTTTCTCAAAGAGGCGATTGATCATGCCACTGCCGCTATTCAAGTGTTCAATGATTGTCCAATGCATATCGTTGGTGGTATGATTCAGTTCCAAGAAATGTCTGTAGTTAACTTTTTACATCTTATGTTGGAGCGATGTTTGCAAATCCTGTGTTTCACCTTGCAGCTAGTCATTCCTACATATCGTAGGTCGCAGGGACACGTAATTGGGTATACCACGTTTTGTGTGTTACAATTCGTGTGGTCTCTTTGTGTCCAGATTTTTCTTGGCTCAAGCTTCAATGTTTTTGAATGTGATGTGAGGTGGCAAACACTGCAGTTCGTGCAGGGGAAGTGTCCAGTAACCCTCGGTAGTCCCCAAATATCAGTAATAGATCTTTCTATGACTGGGGCTGTAGATTTTGGTCGTGTGTGTACCAGAGTGTCTTTCAAGCTTCGTCTTAAAAGAGAATAGTGGCTTCTCCCAGTCTTTTCTAATGCTGGACAAAATTCTCCAATTTTTATTGATTGACTTTTTCATGTGATTTGACAGAGTACTATATGTAGTTACACACGTAAGCGGTATGTCTTTAATGTTAGGGACCTTATCTTCTAGGAGTGCTTCCCGTGGCTGGTTACGAGCCCTTTTGTAACCTTTATTTAGAGTGCACACAGGGTAGCCTCGCGATTTAAATTTTTCGGTAAGCTCTGCAGATTGCGTTTTGAAATCTTGGAGGTCCGAGCAATTACGTCTTATCCGTAAGTACTGGCCATATGGCAAATTCTCCTTTAATGGGCGAAGGTGAAAACTTGTGAATTCCAGAAGGTTATTCCGAGCAGTGTTTTCGGATATGTTTTTGTGGTGAGTCTTGTGCCGGTAACTTTTATTGTCACATCTAGAAAGGTCACTTCGGATTGACTTATTTCAAAAGTGAATTTCAAGTTCGGGTCAAGTGTATTGATCCAGGTGAGTAAGGCCTGTAACTGAGCGTTACTACCTGTCCATACCACCAGGACGTCGTCAATGTAGCGTTTCCAGAGTTTGACGGAGCTAGTGTGGGGGCTGTTGGGTTGTAAGATGTATTTCGCCTCGAAATCAGCGACGTACAGGCCAGCCACACTAGGGGCAAAAGTACTGCCCATTCACGTCCCAGTGGTTTGCAGGTAGAGATTGTTCTTATAGGAAAAGAAGTTCTCCTTCAGCGCTATTGTAGTGCAATCCAAGATGAAACTTTTTGATGTCTGATAGTTCCAAGTAATTGAGTCTAGAACCGTCCCCAGGACCTTGATGGTGTCATCCTGCGGAATACTGGTGTACAGACTCTTGATGTCTAACGTGACCAGTGTCACTGTATCACCTGTAAGGTCTAGATCTTGGAGCAGTTGGAGGAGGCTCTTGGTGTCTTTGAGATAGGTAGGGGTACTTTGGACAATCGGCTTAAGGAAGTGGTCGCAAAAGCGTGATAAGGGCTCTAATAATGAGCCTATGCCCGACACGATGGGCCTCCCTGGTGGTGGTAACCGGTTTTATGTGTCTTAGGTAGCGTGTAAAAGTAAGGAGTGATACTTTCATTCGTGCTGAGGAAATCTGCTTCATTTTTGGAGATCTCTCCCATCTCTTCCGCTCTCCTGACTCGAGTATTGATCCGTATTCTGAGATCTGAAGTTGGATCCCTTGATAGGGGCGTGTAGTTTTTTCTGTCATCTAGAAGGGTTTGGCATGTCTTCTCATAGTCAACTGTATTTTGTATTACCAGGCCTCCGCCCTTGTCCGCTGGCTTAATTGTGATATTTTGATCATTTTGCAGTGATTTCAGTGCATGATGTTCTGCCGCACTGAAATTACTAAAGGACGGGGTGTCCTGGTAGGTTTCGAGGTCCAAAAATACCGCTTGCTCAAAAGCAGTGATGGCAGCTGGTACTGACTGAGAAGGGGGGATAAAAGTCAAGCTTAATCTCAGTCCAGTGTCTCCTTTTTGCGACATTTCATTCGGATCTTCCTTCCCTTCGAAGAAAGCCTTGAGTTTTCTAAAGAAAGCCGCAAGCTCACAGTGGAGCTTAAATTTATCTGGGCGTGCCGTTGGGACGAAACCAAGCCCTCTTTCAAGGACCTTGACTTCGGTAGGGGACAACACTTTGTCCGAATGGTTAGTTATTAGACTTAAAGGCCGCTCGTTCCCGGCTGTTCTTCTCTGTTGTGGGTGTGGTTGCTCATCGCATCGTTGTCTTCCCACGACACATGGTTCGTCGGTTGATTTGTCCCTCTTCTCTTCCCTCTTCCCCTCCGGCCCAAGTCTAAAAAAGGCTGGCGGTATTGTTGTTGGAAATCAGGGGGTGGCATGAAGCCTGGGTTCCAACCCATCATCGGGTACGGTGGTTGGTGAAAGGGGAATTGGTGACCCATAACTGGCATCTGCGGTGGTGCTGGCCATCTTGGTGGCTGGTTGTGGAAGCCCTGGCGTCCCCTGTTGTTGCGGTTTCCCCTTTCCCCTGTTACCTCGTCTTTTGCCTTGTTGGTAGGACCCAGTGCTGGATCCACTACTGTTGGACGCGTCGTCATCCGACTGATCATTATTGTTTAAATTTCTAGTGGGTGGTGTGAATGAGGTAGCAGAGTATGGATAGACTTTCTCGAATTCGAATTTCTTTAGGTCTTTCTGAAATTTATTCACCTTAGCTTGCATCAAGTTATCCTTATACTCATTAAGTTCTTTGTTTATTTCTTCAAGCTTCTTTTTGTAGCCAGTTATTGTTGTTTGGAATTGAGACTCAGTCTCCTGAATTTCCACCTGTAGAGCATCGGAAAGTCTTAGGGCAGTTTTAATAATCAGAACGAGCCAGTCACGGGTGCAATGCCACGCGATCATGGCCCATTCTTTTCTAAAGGTGGCATCATTCAAAAAAATACGAGGAGCATTCGTAACTAGAAGTCCTCGTGGTGCGGCGTTTTTAAGGAGGTACCGTTTCAGTATTGTCCCGTGGAGAATAGTCCGTATTCTATCACGTTTGATTTCTGTGAGCTTTTCCCATTCAGAGGTATGGGCTATCACCTGTGAAATTGCTGGATCAGCAAACAAATTGGCATCCGACAGGATGTCTGCTACTTCCGACTCAGAATATGTCAGTCCAAAATCCGACATGGTGACTACTCAGTTGAGGAGACAAGTAAAGATAAAATTCTTAAAAGAGCCACAATGTGCGCTCGTTAAGAAAAGCTCTCACAGCTGCGCGCTGCTCAGTATACTTCAACAAAAAGAGAGGTAGGGAGAGTCGTGTGACACTCTTAATCCCCGGTCATTCATTTATAAACAAAAAAAGAGTGTCTTGAGAAATAGGTTTTGCCACAGTAGGGAGCAACAAACTGAAGCTTTTCACCATTTTGTTTAATTTTCACTTTCACGCCCCTAGGTAAGGGTGGGCGAAAGAGTGAAAGAGTTCAAGTTTACTGTATTTGATTTGGATCTCCACTGAACCACAAATATTAAATACACAATATTCAAATTTACACAATTTCGTTAAAAAATTTCATTCTAATATAAGTTTAAAAATGGTTTTAAAAATTTGTAAAAATTGTGACATACAAATTCATTTGGCGGAACTTTACATAAAATAATCAATTCCTGTACTGAGTTAATTCTACATTGTGAATAAAGTGGTCGTGAAAATATTTTCCTTGCCTTCTACCACTAACGCATTTGTGCAAATAGATAATAGATGTTCCAAGTCCTGCTCCTCACTATTACATAAATTACAAATAGGGTTTTCTTTTGGATACCACCTAGATGTGATAGTTTTTACAGGAAGTATTCCGAATCGAAGTAAAACAATCGATCTCCTGACCCCGTGGTACAGGTTAAAATGTATATATTGTTGAGGTTTCTTATACTCTATAGCTTCAGAGATATTTTTATATAATAACAGTTTAAGACAATGTTGAGAGTCGAGGTCAAAACTTAGTCTTGTAGTAAAGTGCTTTAGAAAGAGTTTCAACTGAGCAGGAGACCAAGACAGTAACAGCTCGATGTTAACCTCTGATAGCTTAAAAGCAGATAGGGCATTTTTAGAAAATACATAGTTCGATGGTTCACGTTCGAATGTCTCAGTTTTTAACAGGTATCGAAGCGTTCCTTCTTCAGCATGTAGGAGATTATATGCCCACCTGATGATATTTGCGATTCCTCGGTAAGGGTGGGCCTTAGCGCGTCCATACCACCAGGGTATAGAACACTTTTAGTCCTGAAGAATTGCCGGGTAAAATCACACCGTTTCGATGGCAAGAAACATGTCGACTGATGCATAGGAATCCTCCACTCAACTTAATGTGGACTGCTTCCATACACATAATTTTAACTATTGTCTTTAGTGGTCATAGAATAAAAATGTCCTTGTGATACACTACTGACTTTTTTATACCCTCATCACTCACTAGCTTAATCCTACACAACACGCCCTTAACTCACTATCCTGCTCCGCAGTAGATCTGGCGTTGTAGCACACCAAAGAGACACTCTGTCTCTTTGGTGGAGCCCGATGATGAAGCATGTCATCACTAGGTGGTGAGTGAGGGCTTTCTTTGAACGTCCCAGTGAGGTCCTCTCATAAGCTTGAGTTTGTTGCTCCCTACTGTGGCAAAACCTATTTCTCAAGACACTCTTTTTTTGTTTATAAATGCATAAATTTAATGTCATGAAATATTGGGATGGAATTTGATGGGTATTTTTGATAACAAATAGTTTATATAAACTATGTACGAGGATACCATCCATCATAAGTTGATTTTAACTATTCCAATTTGGCAGCACTGCAAAAACATGCGTAGGCAGTCTTTCATTTTTATGCCCCTGAAAGTCACATGAACTGAAAGCTATAGTGACTTTGTATAAAAATGCCGGCTTTATGGTGCGTATGTAATACATTTGATAGAGGCGTCAGCCGATACGCGTAATGTTTTGCTGGAGGAAAAAAGAACAGCTGGAATAACGTGTCCTGTGAGTGCCCATCTCCTTGGGGAAGGAACGGAGAGTGGGCGTGAATTGATGGTGCAGCAGCACCGCCGCGACGAAGACACCCGTTCTGGAGTGCGCCCAAACGGTGCAAAGGAGCAGTATATATATATATATTTAAGCAAAGTTCACCAATCTGCTGGCCGCTTAGTGATGGTGGGCTCGAGCGAGGAGGCGATCCTCTATTATTTCTTACGCCAACTTTTTCATCCAATTCTGCCCCATTGGAAATAAATACTGTGCTTTTTACTAATGGGCTGAGAGGCACGACAAAATTTAAACAAACATGCTCTAATCATTGCGCCAGGTATGCATTTAATTGGGAATGCAACTTAGCCCACTGGGGCGGAATTGAATCATGGAGACGGCATTGGTTTGAGAGCTAGATTATTTATAGCGAATGGCCGGAATTTGTTATATTCGAGTATATTTCGTTTCATGAAAATTAATATTGAACCTTGTTTGAATTAGTTAAGTAAGACAGAGATTTGCAAGTTTAGATAAACTGTTAACACATGTACAAAGTAGTTATGACATTCAAAGATGGCTGCTAAACTTGTATAACCATTAACTTGTATTGGGACAGGTAGTCCTACTTTTATTTCTATGTTTTGAGCCCGTGACCAAGGTGCGGCTGCACCGAAACGTGTCAGCGTTCATTTGTTATTTTGTTTGAACAAACTTCACGCTGAATTGAACTGGGCTCGAGTCAGCTTCTTTTGGAGAAAAAAGTTGGCTTAAGATAGAGATATATATATATATTCACTGAAAAAACCATAGGTTTCACATCAGTTATAGTTAGGAATTAGCATTTAAAAAACCTATAAAATTCACTGAAAAAAACATAGGTTTGACACCAGTTATAGTTAGCTGGAAATTTTACTCGCATAAAACCAATGAAATTCCCACGTTATAGTTAGTTGGACTCACTATAACTTGCGCGTGCAATGCACTGCTGATGACGTCACATATTACATCACTCATGACATGGACAGTGACATCACTCATGACATCACTGATGACACCATCCAGTGAATGTGTGTCTTTCTGAAAAAATAAATATGTTTTATATATGTATATGTAAAAGTTGATGGAAGAATAAATATTTAAATAAGTGTTTACATGTTGATTGGTTAATTGGCTTATTAAGTGTATCTTAGTGAATACATATATTAGTGAGTAATGTTTAAATATTTAAATATATGTATTAGTGTTTCACTTTGTGTATAAGTGGCTGCATGGGTTGGTGAGTAGCTACATGTGTATGTATATGGGTTAATAAATGTTTTTCTTAGTATCAGTATGAGTGTTTGTATGGTTTGGTGGGGTATTACTTAGCACATAGATGCATGAGTGACTGACTCTCTGTTTGTATGTGTTTTGAAGACAGCATATGTGCAGGACTGTATGGGTGGATGAGTGTATATATGTGTGTGTTAGTGAGTGATTGACTGTCTCACAAGTGTCTTTATCAGTAACTACATATGCTTTAATCTCATATATGTGAATATTGATGTATATAAGTGAGTATATGTGAGAGTAAGAGATTGTAGGAGTTTCTGTTTAAATAAGTATATGTTTCTATAAGTGATTGTTTAAGAGAGTAAGTATGTGCAAGTTTCCTTAGAAGTAAGGTGGTTGTGTGTGTATAGCTGTATATGCAAATCAATGGATGTTCGGGGGCGTGGCTTGGCCGCTGAGCGGAATGGCTGCTTAACCTCGCAGCTCCGCCGGCCGGGCGCAGAATCCGTTCATTTATCCGCTCAAATCACGCTGCATTTCAGATCTACCGATGTCATGAGCTTGCAGTAACATCCGGCTTTGATCGGTAGGAGTTTGGCCGATGTGACATTTGCTACTCCGGTGGAAGGTGCACCTCTATCCGGAATCAGGAGTGCGGCCTGCGCGGCGACCTGAGACCGGGGACTGGAGTGACGTGGAACTCCGAAGGCGAGATCGTGCTACACCTGTGAGGGTCCCCGGACCCCGCGCTGCGGACGGCGCGCGTGCGTCGCGGACTACTGGGAGTTCACCTGTACAACTGCTCGGCATGTTCCGAACATTGAGACGCGCCTGAGCGGTTTGCGACGCCGCTGTGCTTTCACACGAGTGGCGCCTACGGTCGGCGCATTTCGATCTCCTGACCGTGAGGCTGCACGGTGGGGGAGCGCTGCCGATCTAAAAGGGACACAAACTTGGGCGGTCGCCCTGCCTTGCTTTCGGGGTGCCTGGGCGTCCGCGGCGGAGATTGCGATGACCGGCACCTCCCCCGCTGGTGATCACTGACGGAGCCGCCATTTTATCCTCGTAGGCACAAGCTGACGGAGACGTTGTTCTATTTGCCCAACCTAGCTACAGCGGTGCTGTCTGAGACTGAGAAGGCTGTCCTGTTGAGCCAACTAAGGGACGACACACAGTGCGCTGACCGCTGGATGGGGAGTAGGACACGGTGAGCGCCTGCTGTCGACCGCATCTCCATACAGTGCACGATATTGTGGTGTCGACTACTACGCCTGGCTAAGCTGTGGTGCCTGGAGAGAGCGGGCAAGTGCATTTGGTGCCTACTACGCAATTGGGGTCCGGAGCCAATGCTCGACCACACACGGCTGCGGCGGCCATTTTGCGGGGTATGCGCGGCTTTGGTGGCAGCTCTGGGGCCCTGGTCGCTGCGATAGCCCTTCTCTCGCTCTGTAGTGTTTTCGCCGCGGGCGTTGGCCTAAGATCCCGCGATGGGGAAGCCGGAGACTCGTCAGCCCAAAATAAATTTCGACAGAAGCAAACCACCTAAATCGTCCGACCCAGGGGGTGCGGACAAGGACTCTGCAGAAGACATGGCGACTCAGCTACCTGCGGCGGACGTCAGGACAATGTTCGAGGAACTTAAGTCCGGCTTGCAAAGCATTGATGCCAAAATGGACACCATGGCCGCTCGCATGGACACCATCACGAAGCGCATGGATAAACAGGACGGCAGGGTGAGTGTTCTGGAAACACGCGTCACTGAGACTGAGGAGGGACAGTCCGAGTTGGAAAAGAAGGTGAGAGGCATGGATAAAGTGTTGGCCCTGATACAACAGAAGAATGAAGATTTGGAAGCGAGGTCCCGTCGCAACAACGTACGAATCACGGGAATTGCGGAATCCACAGACATATCAAACATGGAACGCTATGTTGAAGAAATGATGAAGGACCTGTTTGGTGACGGACTGTCCCCCATGTTCCTGGTGGAGAGAGCACATAGGTCGTTGGGTCCTACGCCTAAACCGGGAGTCCCACCCAGGCCGATCCTAGCCCGGATCTTGAATTACGGAGATCGCGATGCGATATTGCACCTTGCACAGGAGACAGGGAAGATTCAATATCGGGGTAATGATATAGCTATATACCCGGACTTCACCCTACTGGTGCAAGCAGCTCGCAGGGAATTTGTTCCGGCCAAAAAGATATTTCAGCAGACTGGTACGAAATATGCCCTCATTTACCCTGCCAAGTTGAGGGTCCACGGCCCAGATAGGCCCTCCTACTTTGTGGATGCTAAGGCGGCGCTCCAGTATGCAAAACAACTGGTCAAGAAACAATCTCAGCGCTCGACTTCTGGAACTCGAGACTCTGCTGAACGGCTCAGCGACGTGAAATGACACCAGTGTCCTTTCCCTTTCTTCTGGATTACATTCCTTGCGATAGCACTGAGATGTTTGTACGGTGATGGACTACTGACACTAAAATACCACACATCATCTTTGGAGATCGATTGGGGTCACGTGAGTCGAGCCATCCTATGTATGTATATTTGCTTGCTGTGTGCGTGGGTGGATCCTTGAGATGCGGTGTTGTAGCCGATGGCTCGGCCACCCTGCCAAAAGTGCAGGAGTTGATGGCGGTCACCCTGCGTACCCTCTGGGAAGATTCCCGGCCTTTGTTATGGTTGGGTATGTTATTGGGTGGGGAGGGGATTACATCACGACCTGATTGGGGGGTTGTTGCGGGTGTGTTTGGGGGGAATTGTTGGCTAAGCAGTCTGAACGTATCAAGGAGTAAGGCAGAGATAGTCATTATTGTTGATGAGCCACACTTTTGCATAACTCTGGTATGGAGGCTAATGTTGAAACTGTATGCTGTACGAAAATGTGGACAGTTCAGGTGGTTATCGTTGCTCGTCGCATCCTATGCTGGGGAACTAGAAGATGAATCAGTTACGACTGGAGTGTGCAGGGGCGGAGGTGTGTCTACATCTGTGTTGGAAAATATAATGTATACTGCTAAACCGTGAAGTCTTTCACATGTGTTACCTGGAATGTGCGTGGTATGAATGATCGTAGAAAGGCACGCTTGGTACACTCCTACCTGCTGCGCAAAGAGGTAGATATATGCCTATTGCAGGAAACGCACCTAGCCACTGGAGGGGCATCCGTACTCAAACATGGTAGATGGGGTGTAGTGGTTGAAGCTCCTTACTCTAACTACGCTAGGGGTGTGGCAGTTTTGATACGTAGGGGAATACAGTGGACCACTCACACAGAAATAATTGACACAGAGGGCAGATTTATACTCTTGCTCGGCACGCTGTTTGGCACGCAAACAATGATAGTAAATGTATATGGCCCCAATACTGACAGTCCCTCCTTTTTCCACACTGTATGGCATAGGGCCCAGCTGTGTGGCAGCGCGGCACTTCTATGGGGAGGTGATTTCAATGTGGCACTTTCCCCAACTAATGACAGACAGGGCACTTCTCGAGAACATCATCCCAGAGCGGCCGCTACACTGACTGACATCATAGAGGATGCTGGGCTGGTTGATTCCTGGAGGGCCCTACACCCAGGAACCCGAATGGGCACCTGTGTAACCGCACATAGACACGCCTGGTCTCGCATAGACTATTGGCTGCTTTCAAACGATTTACACACCCGAACCATAGAGGCGGATATACTGCCGAGGTCCCTTTCAGATCACGCACCTGTTAGAATCCGTATGTCGATCCCGCAGGCTTACGTGCGACCCTTCAGCTGGAGGTTCCCGTCCCGTGCTCTGCTGGACCAGGTGTTCCGTGAGGAACTTCGCGCGAAACTTACAGAGTACTTTGAACTCGCCGGGAGTGCTGCGGGAGGCATTCAAGGCTGTTGCTAGGGGCCATTGTATGGCTCTGAAAACTGGCGTTCTCAGATCCATCCGGAGCACGTTGGAATGCCTGGAGAAAGAACTTGTGAAACTTGAGGAGGAGATAGCCCGGTCCCCAAACCCGTCGACTCAGGGAGCATTCAGGGTCACACTGACGAAATATCAGGAGGAAGCTGAGAGGGAAACGGCCTTTCTAAATAAATATACCCTGGCTAGGAGATATGGGGAGGGCGAGCGAGCCGGCAAAACGTTAGCGTCATTGCTGCGTGCACCCAGGGGCACGGGCTTTATTACAGAACTAACGGACTCGAGTGGTGTCACCGTGCGCACCCCGCGTGACATACTGAACACTATGACGGCTTTCTATAAATCACTGTACACGTCTCAGACAAGTCCAGAGGACTCGGATGTGGAGATGTATCTCGATACGATTAGCCTGGCTTGGTTCAATAACGGTGCGAGACAATATATGGATCTTCCTTTTGATGTGGAAGATATCCGAGCTGTGATCATGAGTATGCCGGCGGATAAAGCACCTGGCCCAGATGGTCTAACGGCGGCCTTTTATAAGGAATACATCGACATTGTGGCCCCCCGTTTGCACGGGGTTTTTCAGGAAGCTGTAGATGTCGGAGTGCTGCCTCCCACGCTCCGAGAGGCCATGATAATCACGTTACTCAAACCGAACAAAGATCCGTCCTGTCCGGATTCCTAACGACCCCTCTCACTCATAAACCTGGATGCAAAAATATATGCCAGGCTCTTAGCCGACAGAATGAAGCCCATGCTGCCCCAAATAGCTTTGTGTGACCAATCCGGCTTCGTGCCGGGTCGCTCAACCTCTCACAACCTGCGAGTGCTTTTTGGCCTATTGCACTACCTGAGCCCTGAATACAAAGCGGCTGCTGCACTGCTTGACGCCACCAAGGCGTTTGACTCCTTGGAATGGCGGTTTCTTTTTGCCCTGTTCACACGCATGGGCTTCAGCCCGTTGCTTATACAGCGCATTAAATTACTCTACACTAACCCTGTGGCACGCGTCAACGTAAATGGCCATTGCTCTGACCTATTTTCCATCTCGCGGGGCACGAGACAGGGGTGTCCCTTGTCGCCGCTCCTTTTCGCTATTGCCACCGAGCCCTTGGCGGCCAGACTGCGGCAACATCACACGCATCGCAGCATAGGTTTTACGTCGCGCGGCCTACTAATATCAATGTACGCTGACGATATGACAATCTACATGACTAACCCAGAGGAGAATTTTGATCCCTTAATGAGAGAGTTTGTGCGATATGGAGGCTTATCGGGCATTTTGATAAATTGGAGAAAGTCGGTGATGCTGCCGCTTACAGATGAGACCAAGCGATGTGACACAGCTTACCCAATCAAGTGGGCGACCACTGAGATTAAATACCTGGGCATCTGGTTCAGCAGGTCCACACAAGAAATTTGGCTGGCAAACTATGGGACGACGATGGACTGGCTGGAAGGGAAGGTTAAAAGATGGAAGACACTACCACTCTCCCTCACGGGGCGCATAGCAATAACCAAAATGGTCGTATTGCCCACATTTTTATATTTATTTGTTAACATACCTGTGCCTCTCACTGTGCACTTTTTCAAACGACTCAGGACAGCAATTTTGGAACTAGTGTGGGCGGGTAAACAGCCCAGGGTTTCTTGGAAGCTGTTGACGCTCCCGTTCGATCAGGGCGGCCTAGCGGCGCCCGACTTCGAATTGTATGCCTACAGTGCCCAAGCCCAATACCTTCACACTTCTGGCACCATCCGGTTCCGTTCCAACCACATGTTGCGATTGAGGTGGACATGGTTGCGCCCACACCTCTGAACGCCGCGGTTTATCATCCCTATAAGAGATCACCTACAGACGTAAACACGGTGGAATCGGTGCGATGGGCCTGGTCAAAATTGGCACAGAGGGCGGGTGTTCCGGAACTCTATGCCCCTTCGATGCCGTTAGGGGGAAACCCCCTGCTGGGACCCCTCACAGACAGAGGTGTGACGGACGGGGCACGTGGGCGAGGCCTGTCTAAAGCCGGAGATCTGTACCCTGGAGACACCTTTCTCACTTTACAAAATATGTGTGCACCCGACACTCCCACTGCCTCAGACATGTTGCTATACTATCAATTAAGGGCAGCTTGCAGATCTCGCTATCCGGATTTTCCTGCAGCCCCTCCCGCGCTTCCTGCGTTAGAAGAATCGCTCTCTAATAACTCACCCCGTAAATTGATAACGCGCCTTTACAAAGTGATGCAGAACACTGCCCCGATCCTCATTTGCACCTCGAAATCTGACTGGGAGGTAGAATTAGGGTCTGAGATTCCTGACCAGACATGGAAATACTGTTGCTCGCAGCTGGGGAATCTGTCACCAAACTATAGATTGAGGCTGATTCACTTTAACTTCTTGCATAGGGTCTACCGCACGCCTAAACAGCTGCTGAGGATGGGTCTGCTGAGCGAGGCAAAATGTTGGAGATGTGGCGGTGACATGGCCGGTTTCTTCCACCTGACGTGGGGGTGCCAGCAAATATCAGAATATTGGGTGGAGGTGTTTAGATGTATCAGTAACATGGTGGACTTAGCCATTGCACCGGACCCCCTGGTGGCACTACTAGGGTATGTGAAAGGGGTCCCTACGTCGGATCGTAAACTAGTTGCCATGCTGCTACTGCTAGCTAAGAGGCAAATAGCTGTTCATTGGAAGAAGGGTACTCCTCCCACAACAGCGAACTGGATAACATCAGCAATATATTGTAAGAACCAACTGACATCATATTGGGAGCTAATGCCTTTGAGATCCAGGCCTCCTGATATATGGGCGCCATTGGCTGACTGGTTGACTCGTGGAGGTGCAGACCTGTGTGTGGACTGACTGTGCAGATGGCCTCGATGAGGGATGGTTCCACCAGGGATGGGATGCTAGTCCAATGGTTGGTTTACGATTATGGATGTGCGCGCTCCACACCTGAACTAACGGTGGATACTGTGGCGATAGTATACTCTGTTCCTTAGACCTATGTAACTCTTGATGCTTTGCTCTCTACTTTGATATGAGGTTGAACTACTGCTCGGCAATGCTAGCCAACTGGGGTTGTTTTGTTCTTCGGTTTTTTGTTACTGGAACGACCTTATGAAACTACCAAATGCAAGTATCGCAGGATATTGTCACCATATGACACAACTTAGATAATTTCGGGAAAGGACATACTTATGTAGCGGCAGACAGTGATTGCAATGAATATCATTATGTTTTTTCCAATGCCACATTAGCTGCCTGCCTCCGGGTTGTTGGCCTAAAGCAGTGTCACAATATTATTTGTTAATAAAGGTTTTGAAAACTTTAAAAAAAAAAAAATAAAAAAAAAAAATGGATGTTCAATAGTTTATTTGCATGTGTGAGTATGTGTGAGAGTATCTTTTGGTTGACTGTCGGTGTGTAACAGGATGTATAGGTGTATCACTACATATGATGAGTGAGTATATGTATGAGTGACTATATAGAACTGTTGGTCAATGAGTGGATGTATATATAGATGGTGGAATTATTGAATTGGTTGTTGTAACTGGTATGGGTAGCTCAATTTTTTTGAAAATTTAAGTTTCTATTTTTGAATATGTATTTCAAGGGTTACATCAGGGGCGTAACAAACACCCCCGCAGGCCACGCATTGCGGTGGGGCCCCCAGGGTCCAGTACATGAAGGGGCCCCCCGGCCCCCTCAGCTCATCTACAGAGAGCTGTGAGAGAGACAAACTCTAAAGCAGCAGCTGCTGTGCGCAGCCTGCTCCGACCTCCTAGCGCTGACCCAGGACTGAAGAGAAAACAATGTTTCTCTTCAGTCAGAGCGCGCCTAACACCGGAAAAGGGATGGGGGTGGGGGCCCCGCCCCAGAGAGAGCATTTTCCATAGGGCAATGCAGCCCATAAGTGAACGGACGAGGCAGCAAAATGGTCGGTGCCCTCAGGTAAGCACAATTGCTAGACACTTGAACCTGGCAGATACATTTCAGGCTGAATGCTGCAGTCCTGATCCACAGTGTGGCACCAGTTGAGGAACAGCTTTGTATATATTTTAGATGGATACCTCCCCCAGGTGAATCTCATGTATGTCAACTAAAGCTACACTTTTCCACTAGAGCTACTGAAAGTATTGGCACGCTTAAAGCTCTCGAACAAAAACAATTCAATTTTCTTTCTTCGAGGATCAGAGAGGTCATTTTAAAGCACCACAGTAGCGAGTTTTGAGAGGTTTTTCAAGAAAATGATGCACCGCTTTCTGCTCTAAAGGGCAGATGTTTTAGACAGTAAAGTTTATTTGTGTTGTACAAAAACACTCTCCTAAAATAAATACATTACTTTCCGTGATGTTCCATACCCCTTAAAGCTGTGTGTTACACGTTTCCTGGAACAATGAAGATTTTTTATTGTTAGGGCGTCACCTCGCTTTGGGTCGATTAAGATAGCAGACATGTACTTGCTCCTTGACTGATGTTTAGTTCCCACACAGCATACACCACTAAAGTTATATTTCCTTTCTTCATCTAAAAGGTTTGCTTGTTGCATGAATACATATTTCTCGGTTTCAGCCCAGCAATCCACAAAGTGTTGTCTAACTTAGCAAGGGAATGTATCATTTTGTGATGGTGTACCACTTTGTACCATGCCAAAACACAAGGAATTCACCTTTTCAGTGTTTGGTAGCATTCTCTTAGGCTGCATGTGTTGATGGGTAATGATCTATATTCCTTGCCAGACATATAAAACTTGTGTGACTGAAGTGACAATTTTAAACTGAGCACACGAACAAAAAAACGTCAACAAATAAATGTAAGCAACTTAGACAGGATGTGCGATGGATGGATGGATCGTTCGATCTATATGTGCAGAATGTCCGTGTAACAGTTTTTCAATGAATTCTGCACCATGTACCGAATCCATTGTCATGCAATCCATAAGCATGCAATCTTGGTAAAACAGCATTGCAGAAACAAAATAAGGTGCATATGTACATCGGGGAGCGCGGGAGGAAGGAGCTATGTGGGGTAAATAGGCGTGAATGTATTCCCTGGTCTGTGTACTGTGTAAATCGGGGATGCTAAAACCAGTCGAGCGTGACATTTATATGTTGCGATACGATAAGTAGCCCTCATAGTAAGTGCTCTAGCTTAGTGTGTCCTTCAGTTCCCTATTGGAATTTGCACACTGTGACCTTGAAGTCTGCATGGCCGCTTCGCCTAACTGTGCCTCCTCATCAGCTGGGATTGGCCCGTTTAGGAAGTGTGAACAAACACTTGTGTTTATTATTTGCTCGTGTAGCAGATATTGTGTGGAGTTAGTATTTGATGGGCGGCCACGGTGGTCTGCACACGCATTACAATGTCCTGCATATGTAAAGCATTTCAAAATACCCGGATAGCTGCAGTTGAAAAACCCTGATGTGGTAAAGTGTTTACAGTTGGTGTCCTGACCACCCCCTAACCTTGAGCTATATAGCACATGCACGGGAATTTTGACAAGGTAGAATAATTAATACAAGCTTAATTTGTGTGTCTTTTAGAGCCCGTGGTCTCCATGCTCTCTGCTTTGCATTGATTGAACCCTGATGGTGCCTTTTCACAACCCTACTGAAAATCCCTGTTGGCTGATTGCAAAGAGTTTCTGCTAGACGTAGTAGCTACCATATTGGTTTTTTGACACCTGATGTTTTCCTGGGGAACACTGCAATCCTGCAACTGGTTATTGGGGTTGTATTTTCCAGTGTACTTCCTTTTAAATCTCACGCTCTGTAGCTGACCCGAGTAAAAACATTAGCAAGTAGCCAGATGGATTTCCCATCAGGGATTTTCCATCTGAGAATACATAGATATTTGTGAGGTATTGTATTGTGCTTACGAATTTAAAATGTTTCCAGACGACAGTGTGCTTTCAAAAAGTTATTTATATAAGAACAATGCTGCCTTTTGAGTCACTGTTACTCAACATTGCTTTTGATAGTTGTATTTATAAAGGGTTTTACAAAAAGTGAGTGTTCAAAAATGAATCACATGCCTGAATGACATATATAGATATACATATATATATATATATATTGAAATATCTATTATCTCATTTAGCAAGCAATGGTTTATGTCAAGGTGATTGACGTCCTAAAATTATCATATTTATGCAACAATTGTTGTTCCTCTAAACATTATAATTAACCAGAATGAGGGTGCAACATAATGGCCTGCGTACCTTGCCGGTAATTTACCCATGCCCCCCCAGAGAGCGAGAGAGAGAGAGTGGAGAGAGAGAGAGGCAAGTGGAGAGACAGAAAGTGGAGAGAGAGAGTGGAGAGAGAGAGTGGACAGAGAGAGAGTGGAGGGAGTGGAGAGAGAGAGTGGAGAGATTGGAGAGAGAGAGAGTGGAGACAGTGGAGAGAGAGTGGAGAGAGAGTGGAGGGAGAGAGTGGAGGGAGAGAGTGGAGGGAGAGAGTGGAGGGAGAGAGTAGAGAGAGAGAGTGGTAAGAGAGTGGAGAGAGAGTGGGGAGGGAGAGTGGAGAGTGGAGAGACAGTGGAGAGAGAGTGGGGAGAGACAGCGGAGAGAGAGTGGGGAGAGACAGTGGAGAGAGAGAGCGAAGAGAGTGGAGAGAGAGTAGAGAGAGAGAGTGGAGGGAGACATTGGAGAGAGCGAGTGGAGGGAGAGAGTGGGGAGAGAGAGTGGAGAGAGAGTGGAGAGAGAGAGTGGAGAGAGAGAGTGGAGAGAGAGAGTGGAGAGAGAGTGGAGAGAGAGTGGAGGGAGAGAGTGGAGGGAGAGAGTGGAGGGAGAGAGTGGAGGGAGAGTGTGGAGAGAGAGAGTGGAGAGACAGTGGAGAGAGAGTGGAGAGAGAGAGTGGAGAGAGAGATTGGAGAGAGAGAGTGGGGAGAGAGTGTGGAGAGAGAGAGGGGAGAGAGAGAGTGGAGAGAGAGTGGCGAGACTGTGGAGAGACAGCGGAGAGAGAGTGAGGGAGTGGAGAGAGACCGGAGGGAGGGATAGGGTAGAGAGTGGAGAGAGAGAGAGAGAAAGTGGAGAGATGGTGGAGAGAGAGTAGAGAGATAGAGAGTGGAGTGAGAGTGGGGAGACAAAGTGGAGAGAGACACTAAAGAGAGATATAGTGGAGCTGAGTGGAGAGAGAGAGAGTGGAGGGTGACAGTGGAGAGAGAGAGAGTGGGGAGAGAGTGGAGAGAGAGTAGGGAGAGAGTGGAGAGAGAGTAGAGAGAGAGTGGAGTCTGGAGAGAGAGAGTGGAGAGAGAGAGAGAGATATGGAGAGAGAGTAGATAGAGAGAGTGGCGAGAGAGAGAGAGTGGAGAGACAAAGTGGAGAGAGAGTGGAGAGATTGGAGAGGTTGGAGAGAGAGAGAGAGAGTGGAGAGGTTGGACAGAGAGAGCAGAGAGAGAGAGTGGAGAGACAGAAAGTGGAGAGAGACAGTGGATCGAGAGAGGAGAGGTTGGAGAGAGAGAGTGGAGAGAGAGTGACAGTGGAGAGAGAGTGGAGAGAGGAGAGTGGAGAGACAGTAGAGAGAGACAGCGGAGAGAGAGTGAGACAGTGGATATAGAGTGGACAGAGTAGAGAGAGAGAGTGGAGAGAGAGTAGGGAGACTGACTGACTCTGAGACTGAATACTGACTGACTGAGAGACTGACTGGCTGAGAGACTGACTGGCTGAGAGACTGACTGGCTGAGAGACTGACTGAGAGAGAGACTGACTGAGAGAGAGACTGGCTGAGAGAGAGAGACTGGCTGAGAGAGAGAGACTGGCTGACAGAGAGAGTGAGACTGACTGACAGAGAGAGAGAGAATGACTGACAGAGACTGCCTGACTGACTGAGGTAGAGAGGTACTGCCTGACAGATAGAGACAGAGACTGACAGAGAGAGACTGATTGACTGCAAGAGAGACTGACAGAGAGAGAGATTGACATAGAGAGAGAGACTGACAGAGAGAGAGACTGAGAGAGAGAGATAGAGGCTTACTGACGGAGAGAGACTGACTGAGAGAGAGAACCTGACCGTCAGCGAGAGAGACTAACTGACAGATAGAGACTGACTGAAGAGAGAGACTGAATGACAGAGAGAGAGACTGACTGGGAGAGAGAGACTGACTCACTGAGAGAGAGAGAGAGAGAGAGAGAGAGACTGTGATGAAATTGGGGTCACAGTGTGTATGAAGGTATACAATGCCTCTTAAGATTGCTATTGTCTACTAATAAAAATGTATTATCAAAATGCTCTTTGTCGTTGCATCTGCTTTTGAAATACTGCATTGTCGCATTGTCTAATGGTTTAAAACGTAAACGAGAAGGAGCAGTGGATGCACTTTTGTCAAAACTGAACGATGAGTGGGCCCAATGTTGTATATCATGACTGTAGTTTGCATCAGGAAACCCACCTAAAATTGGGCAAATTTCCCCGGCCTACTGATGGCAGGGACCCTGTAATGAATGGAACACCACCTATGATAGCCTGCTGGCAGACTAAGCACAACCTTTAACTCCACCATCCAGTGTTACTTATAACAGCTGTATTGGTGACAGTGGCGTAACAATAACCCCGCATCCCCTGCAGTACGGCGGGTCGCTGGCCTGAGAGCTCTAGACTGGCACGGAGAGGGGGGCCCCCTCCATGTAGTTTGCAGGGGGGCCCCCTCAAGTTTCGTTACGCCACTGGGTTACATTACAGTGAATGGTGGTCTGTCACTGTCACAAGGATGGTGTCATCAGTGATGTCATGAGTGATGTCACTGACCATGTCATGAGTGATGTAATATGTGACGTCATCAGCAGTGCATTGCACGCGCAAGTTATAGGGAGTCCAACTAACTATAAAGTGGGAATTTCATTGGTTTTATGCGAGTAAAATTTCCAGCTAACTATAACTGGTGTCAAACCTATGGTTTTTTCAGTGAGTTTTATAGGTTTTTTAAATGCTAATTCCGAACTATAACTGATGTGAAACCTATGGTTTTTTCAGTGAATTTCATAGGTTTTTTAAATGCTAATTCCTAACTATAACTGGTGTGAAACCTATGGTTTTTTCAGTGAATTTCAAAGGTTTTTTACATGCTAATTCCTGGTGTGAAGCCTATGGTTTTTTCAGTGCATTTCAAAGGTTTTTTAATAGCAAATCTCTATAGGTATGAAAAGTAATATTTTTTATAACGAATTTTATATTGTATAATTATGTAATAGTATTTTTTTATGTTTTTTTATTTTTTTTTGCCCCGGAGCGGTCCCGGGGCGTGTACCGATGCGCTCACTGGTAAGCGCAGTGTTACGGCGCACCCCGGGGCACGTACCGGTGAGCGTCCCGTTAGCGCTATTGCCGCGAACGAAAATAACATCGTGACGTATCGCGTAGCCGTGTGATGCGTCATATGACGCATGGCGTAAACGCACCCGGAAGCACCCGAGCGCATACGATCGCGCAACGTAAGCGCCGCCGCCGACGGGCGCGCCCAGGGGCGCGTAGCGTAAACGCGTCGGGTCATGTGACCTGAAAATAACACTTTTCATTGGTACAGTTTTGGTTTCCAAATGATGAAAGTCTGGGTCATGTGACCTGAAAATAACACTTTTCATTGGTCCAGGACAGTTTTTTTTTTCTCCAAATGATGAAAGCCCCCACCTTTTTTCCTTATTCTGACTTTGTCCTTTGACTGAGGAAGACCTGTTTGGAGATCTGTCACTAATCTTTTGTACTTTAAAATGGCTACAGTAGCAGCAGCAGCTGGAGCATCTGCACCACCACCACCACCACCAAGAGGACCACCACAACATCACATTGGTGGTCAAGAAAAAGAAGAGGAGGAGGAGGAGGGGAGAAGGACATTCCTGCCAGAAGACAATACCCCATATAGGCCAAAGGAGCACATTGTATGGGAGTTTTTTTCCATCCCAGAGGGCAAGAAGAAAGTGAATGCGCCAAAGGTGACTTGCCGAATCTGTGGCATTGAACTTTCAAGGGGGAACCCTAATAAGAAATATTCATTTGGCAATTACACCATGATTCGGCATATGCAGCGCAAGCACCCCAACAACTATGCTGCTGCAGAGGTGAGAGAACTGGCCAGTAACCCTCCCCAATCTTCACCCAGCACCTCCAAAAGAAAGCAACCCACTCCATCGGGACCAGAGACAACGGAGATGATCCCAAGCATACAACCACGGTGTGGTGAATTCAGGATCACATGTATTTTTTGTGGTAAGACCATCACCTATGGTGAGCAGAGCGTAAAGCTCGTCGTCCTTGCTGGTGACAACCACAATTGCCCCAAAAAACCCTAATTTTTTCCTGATTTTTTTTTGCTCCAGTTGAGCCGTTTACAATTCCCTGTTTTTTGTTTCTCCCCATAAAAAATACAACAAAAATATAAAACTGTTCAGAAAAGCCAAAAAAAGTAAAAAATGTTCAAAAAAACAATTAAAAAAATATAAAACAAAAAGAATTAAAAAAAACAGTTCTTTTTAGAACTACATCCAATTCATAAAAAAATGCTACATTTTTTAAAAACTCTGTCATTCTTTTTTCCTTAGGATACGCGCACCGGGGCGCGCACCCAAAAAAAAAAATAATAATAATGGAGTGAGCATGAGGGAAGGGGACAGAGAGAGTGATGTTAAGAGAAAGAGAGCTAGAGGGAGCAACACAGAGGGACTGTGTATTACATAGTAAGATAGAGAGAAGGTGTAATAGGGTGCAAGTGAGAAAAGGAAAATGAATAAGGGAGCGAAAGAAGGGAAGAGAGAGGAAGAAGACTAAAGTAGAGGTACTGGGAGAATGTGAGTGGGTGTTGAAAGTAAAAGGAAGGACAGTAAAGGATGGTGAATGAGGGGTAGTGACAGAACCGGAATAAATGAACAACGGTGAGGGAGGGTGAGAAAAGAGCAGTGAGTGTAAGTAAAGAGGGGTGAAAGAGGGTGGATAAAACTGAATTAGGGTAAGACATGGGGAGTGACAGAGAGAAAGGACAGAGAGTAAAGGAAACAGTGACTGAAAGGATCTGAGTGAAACAGCAAAGAAAGGTAAGTAAGGCAGTGTGGGTGACTTATAGGGAGTCAGTATGACAAAAGAGTAGTGACAGAGTGAGGGGACAGCGACGGTAAGAGACAGAGTGAGGGAACGGAAGTGAGGAACTGTGAGGACAGACGGACTGAGAGTACGAGTGAGAGGAGTGAAGTAAATGAGTAAGAGAATGAGTGAGGGAGCAAAGGAAGGGAAGAGAGTGTAAGGGAAGTAAAGCAGGGAGACTGAAAGAAGTTGAATGTGGTAGGACAGTAGGGAAAGAGGAGTAAACATGGAGGATAAGAATAAGTGAGGAAAGCAGAGTAACGAAACAGGAGTGAGGTAGGGTGAGAGAATAGTAATGAGGTTAAAGCAAAGGGTGATGACAAATTAAATTTTTGTTCTCATACTTACCATATAATTAATGTCAATTTAATTACCTGTTTTAACTAAGCATGGGCGGATTTTGCGGATCCATGATTCGCGGATTTGCGTATTCACGGATCGTGGATCCGCAAAATCCGCGGATTTGAGGATCCGCGGATTTGGGGCGGGGCTTCCATGCGAGTGCACATGCCTCTTGTGTGTATAAAAGGTCAGAGACCGATCAGAGCAGCAGATGAAGATACAGAAGCTCCTGGCCACAGGAACAGCACGAGGATTGCGCTCGTGAAAGTCAAGGATGCAAAGGCCTCTGTCCAGCATCACAGCTGATTTTCGATGGTATATTTGGGAAGAAGGCACACCTGCCTGGCCTGTTGTAACTATTTTACGATGGCGCCGGCAAGCTTCCAGCGCCATCCTAAAATAGTTACTAAATTAGCTTCAACAGGAAGCTCTAATAGATCAAATAAAGCAGGTGCTCGAGCACCTGCTTTATTTTATCTATTAGAGCTTCCTGTTGAAGCTAACTTAGTAACTATTTTAGGATGGCGCTGGCAGCTTGCCGGCGCCATCGTAAAATAGTTACAACAGGCCAGCAAGGCTTGAACTTTTGCCCCTGGAATCCGCCGCTCGCGGATTTGCGAATTCGCGGGAGTTCGCGGATCGCGAATTTACCGAAAATTCGCAAAATCCGCGAGCGTAACGGATTTTGCGCTCATGCTTAGTTTTAACTACACTTTGTATCTATGAAAGAGAAAAAAAAAGTTATAATTAGTAAAACATATATTTTAAAATAGAAGATACAAGTCAAGAGGTTAAAAATCATAAAAGTGTACTAAGAAATAAAGTAAGAGTGAAGGACACAGAAAGGGAAATAAAGTAATGTAGAAGGACAAAAAGAGGAAAAAAGAAATAGAAGGAGAGCAAATTACTAGGAGTAAGGCAGATACGTTCAGTGACAGAGAGGAAGAGAAGAAGAGAGAAATGAACTGAAGGTAAGAAAGATACTAAAAGAATGTGAGTTACAAAAACTAAATCAGAAAACAGGAGTAAGTAAAAAGGGAATGACTGAGAGGGAAAGGAGTCTAATTGAGGATGCATTTACTAGAATGAGGAATGGAAGATGAGTGAGTGTGAGTGAAGGGGAGTTACAGAGTGAAGGGATGAAGGGAGAGAGGATAATATAGAAGGATTGAGGGAAAAGGAGTGAGGAACTTAGTAGACAGAGGGACTAAGGGAATGACTGAGTGAAGTGGAATACAATGAGTGAGGAAAGGAAAATGAGTAAGGAAGGAAAAGAAGGAAAGAGAGGGGAAGAGGAGTAAAGCAGTGGAACAGAGAGAATGTGATTTGTTGATGAAAGTAAAGAGAAGGACACTGAATAATAGGAAATGAGAAGTAGTAATGAAACCGGAGTAAAAAAAAAAAGAGATGAAGAACTATCAGAGAGGAGCAGTGAATTTGTTTTAAGATAAATGATAGAAGGTAGATAAACATAAGTGACCATAAGACAAGGAGAGTCAGGGACTACGAATATAGAGGTAGTGAAGGAAAAACAAAGAGAAGAGGACAAAAGATATGAGCATAGAAAGATAAGTCAGGGAGGGTGGATGAGTTATAGTGACAGACTACGACAAAAGAGCTGAATGAGTAAAGAGGAATTACTAAAACAGTAAAGAAGGAAAACACGGAAAAGGGAAATAAAACAGAGACTGAAAGCTGAAAAGTGGTGCAAGGGAGAGAGGGGATGCAGACAGTTGAAATGGGAATGAGGGGTTGTGAAAGAATTGGAGTAAAGGAACAGGGGTGAAACAGAGTGAGAGAAAGACATTATAAGTGAGTAAAAAGAGCTGAAAGAGGATGCAAAAAGCAAAGTGAGTGTGAGACAATGGGAATACAATTTAAATTACACAATACAAACTATAGAATAACTTGTACAACATGTTACATTGCTGTTCTCAGAATATATTGAATTTCACTTAAAACAGTGAGTTCAAACTACTCATCATATGACAGCGGGAAAAAAACCACAATCAAAAAGATTGTGTTTTAAAAAAAAACATATAAACTTAAAAATCACAAATGTACACTAATCTTTCATTCACTTACTTTTCCTTTAGGCCAAATAGTACATCATGAAGGTCCTTTTCGTTGGAAGGTACTCTGCTGTTCTCTAAAAATTCCATTTCATCGACTCTCTAGAAAAAAAGCTCCAAGAACATCTGAAATATGTTTCAATGTTTTCATATACTCCTTCTGTTCAGTCATGACTGTTTGCTCATTCCTTCACCTTTCCTTTAGGCCAAATAGTGTCAGATGTATCAGTATATTTTCAAATTACTTAAAACAAACTCTAAAATTACAGTTTTCCCGACATTCTGAAAGAAAGGCTCAAACAACATTTTCACAATATTTAAATATTCATAATTCCATCTCTGGCTCTCTCATGTTGAACATTTCCTATAATACTGATATCACTTACTATGCGATCCACTTACCATACCTTTATGAGAACTATAATTTTTATATTATCTTCATCACTTTTACTCACACTATAATTTTAAACAGCAAACTAACTTTTATTAACTGCTCCCGTCTTCATAGGGCAATTACCTTTACTTAAATTTTGGTTCTAAAAACACTAGGTATGAATTTTTTAAGTCAAAAGGCAAACGTTGTTTGAAAGTCAAAGGAGTGTCATTACAGTTACTCCAACCTTTTCGACATTTTAAATAGCATGTGTAATGCCCTGATGTTGTTGAAGGACCGTCATGATAAATAATAGCTACAGTTGCAAAAGTTCTTCCTGATATTGATAACTGAGAAGCCACGAAATTTTTAATAGAAGTTGACAATTTACTTCCATCAGGTCTACATCGTTGGAACATTAAAATGACATACTGACCATAATTTTGTATAAATAATGTGGACAGCATTGCAGACGTACATTGGGTACACACCATATTGTGATCAGCTGCTTTAACTAGATTATTAAAAGACACTGATTTGCAGTCTGGTAAAGTCAAATATATAAATCTTTCAGTGTCTATTGTAGTACTACTTGATAAACTACAGTTGTCACAGTCATGCTGCCATTGATAAGAAAGGCTAAAAAGATTTTTTATATCTACACCTTCATCTTCCAATACATCAAACATATACATTAAAAATTCCTGACAATCCTGCTGAATATTCTGTAAAAATTGATTTTGACCAGAACATATGTCTAGAAGATTTCGAATTTCTGAAACACTTTCTATTTTTGCTCTATCACTGCTACATTTCTCAAACACAGAATTCAATAAAAAGCAGAATGTTTGATTCCGATTTTCAACAATCTGTTCTTGTAAATTTTGAAGAAAAAAAACAACATTAACCACTACATTAGCATAGCAGTTGACACCAGAACTGTTTTCAAACTGAAATCTAACAACATCTTCAAGAGAATCCTTTTTCCTTCTGCTTACAATTACAGTTTCATCTACTTTTTGGCTTTTTGCTACTACCTCACTGCAATTATTCTCATTTCTTCTTTTTCGGCCTACCACACGTTTTTCAAACAGAGGATATTGAGGCAAATGTGGAGCATACTCTCTTTTTAACCTATTGTATTCTTTAACACAATCTAGATCTGCACACATTTTTGTTTCATCACACTCAATCAAGTACAATCCTGATAAAGTTCTGACTCGTGATAATGCCACATATGCCATACCCTCTTTAAACACAGAACTTCCAATGTTCACCAAAGCACTATCTACACTTAAACCTTGAGATTTATTGATTGTCACCGCATATGCCAAACAAACCGGAAACTGTTTTCTGGGAACATATAAGTCTTTCACAAGCAAAAATCTAGCTGAACAACGACAAATTTGTTCTATTTTGTCAATGCCATCAAATTTAATTTTTAAAATTTCAATTCCATCTCTATTTTTGTAATTCACAAAACCAACAACATGACCCATTGCTTCATTTACCAGACCTCTTTCAACATTTAAATTCCTTCTCAAAATGATACGACAATTTAAACACACATTCATAGTCTTTTCAAAACCAGCAGTTTTAGATATAGTCTTCTCTAATGAATCCAATTTTGATTTCAAATTTTCAGACAAAATAATTGTTGCTCCCATATGCTCTATTTTATCTATAGCTTCCAGTTTCACTATCTCTTCATTTTCTAACTTTAACATGTTGTTGTTCAACATGGAACATTCTTTCAGAGTTGGCACCAAACATATCCCAGATTTCTTCTCGTTAATTTTCTTAAAAATATTCTCTGGAAGAATGTTTTCATTTGGGTACAAATTTGAAATTATTCGTCCATTGTAAAGGTTCTTTCTCATGCTGACTTACTTTTCCGATTCTTACATCTTGTAGAATATTTTTATAATCTTCATCCTTTGCCTGTCGCATATTTTGGAGTAGTTCTGCTTATTTGAAATGTAACCATATATTAACGTTTCCAATGCTTCCTAGGCACTTCCTGGTATCTTCATGCGTGACCATTTTAAACACTGGTTGTCCTTTCACTGGAGTCAACTGCAGTAGATCTCCAAAAACAATAATGTGTTTCCCTCCAAATAACACATCATACTCTGTTCTAAGAATTTCTTGCATTCTCAAATGCACAAAAGCAAGCATTAGATTTGAGACCATGCTTACTTCATCAATGATAAGACGTTTCATTTTCTTCAGGACTCTCGAACCTTCGGAACACGCATCTCCAGATAGCCTGTGGTATTGCAATTTGTTATCATGCTCCACTGGCAGCATCAGTAAACGATGTAAAGTAATCCCTTTAATATTATGTGCTGCCAGCCCAGTTGGAGCGGTAACAACACAAGATAGCTGTGATTCAGTCCTTTTCTGCAGATAAGTTGCAATTGCTTTAATCAGAAAACTTTTTCCAGTTCCCGCTTCTCCACTCACGTACAGTTGGACAGGCTTAAATGATGTACATGAGCACTCTTTTTTCTCATGACTGAATCCATGTTCAATCTGTTCTGTGACTTCGTTATATATCTGCTTCTGCTCAAGGTTTAGTTGTTTCACCAAATCTTCTAAGTTAACTACATCATCTTGAGCTTGTTCCATAGCTCTTTCCACCTCATCCATGGCAGTGGCAGCTTCATTTTGGATAATTGGTCCTCCTAGTGGATCCTGACTCAATGAAGTAGAACTCTGACTGTCTTGAGAACTGTCTCTAGCAATCTCTACAGCAATTGTGGCTTCTTGCTCTATCTCTTCGTTCAACATTTGCAGATAATTTGGAAAAACAGGACATCCTATGGTATCCTTGGTTGCATTAAAAGAATCTTCGTAACAGAGAAAATCTCCAAGTAGTTCCTCTTCTGTACGCCATGGCTTAAAGAGTTGCAAAAGAGTTAAATAGTAAAATTCCCTTTTCTCTGGATTTTCGCAACTCAATTTTCAATGATTAATCAAATGGCCTTTTCTCTGCTTCACTAGACATCCTTCACACCCAATGACAGCATATATTCCATTATTCATATCTTCTCTGATGTTCCTCTTATAAATATAGTTTTGCAGAACTTCATACAAACAACTGGTCTCAAGATGACTACTTCTATTTGGATAGTATGTATCTGTTGGACCTGCGATGGGCATGCCCAGCACAAAGGGGGTAGCTTGGCTCAAGTGACAAGGCAAGTGAAGGCTGTAGTGTTAAGCCGGCTCTGACCCAATAATAACTCCTTGTACATCCACACCAAAAAGAAGGACACCACACCACTGCTGTAGAAAAATACGATTCCATTATATAAAAGTTCTTTGTTGTAAACAGGGTTGTCTGGGAAAGCACATATACATTTCTTTTGGTCATACAGTTCTGGTAATAAATAGTATTAATAAATAGAATAACTTCAGTAATGAGTATCACAATAAATATCAGAATAAATATCAGAATAAATATCAGAATAAATATCAGAATAAATATCAGAATAAATATTGGTTCATTTAAATAAACAACCACATGTTTCTTCTGGTATCGCTGCCACCAATTAAATACTTTCGAATCATTACATCTGCAATACGTTTCAAATGGGAAAGATAACTCTTACAGTTTATGCTGTTTTCAATGACCAGGTATACGGCTTCTCTGAGCACAAAGTAAGGTTTGGGACTCTTTAATAATCACTCAAGGCTTATGCGCGTATATCTAGAAGGCAAGGAAACACAGTAAATACATCATTTGCACTCGGCGGTCACCGGGATAGGATCTCTGCTTTGCCGGTGAAGTCTATGCGCGCCTACGGGCTTTAGCACCACTTGAGCACAGGCGGCACCAGTTCAAAGTCATTAGACTGACGAATGGGCTGCCGGAGAGGTCACACAACCTTCGCGCACAGTCAAATAAATGCCGGTTCACAGTTTCTTCACAACGCTGCATTCACTATGAGGAAACGGGCCCACCTCACATCGGCTGCAATTCAAGATACGATTCAGTCGGGCACAGCACTCCTCTCGTTAGCGACGGGGCTCCACGGACCTCCCTCCGACTTCCGCCTTCAGGGTGGTTCCCGCCAACAGCTACAGCTCCCGGGTCACTGGGAAGTGGCAGAGACGCTAGTCCCGCCCAACGAAGGCCGGCCTTTCCCCGCCCCGGCGCACCACCTCACCTTCTATCTGCGCAGGAAGCGCTCTACGCTGGTGGGGCTCGGAGACGTCCGAGCTCCCCTCTAGAGGCACCTGACGCGAAGGGGGCACCGCTGACGATCGCGGTCGGGGCGAACTTGCTCTCGCCTCGCGACTCGATAAGTCAATCACAGTTCACCACCGGGGGGGCGGAGAGGCACACGAATCTGGCCACAGTCTTTGGGGGCAATGAGGTACTCGCTGGGCAGGCGCTGTAGGCGCTAGATCACTTCTCACGTAGCTGACTGGAACGCCAGTCAGACACAACGCCAGCAACCCTTTGCTGCTCTACTGCCTGCACTACCAGCCACCTCAGGGGTCAACAGGGCTGGTGTCAAGTCTGGAATCTCATAATCCTTCATTCCATCTAAAATGGCCGCCAGGGACTGGGCCTTATATAGCCAGTGCCCTGGGGTACTGGCACGAGCCAGAAGGTTCTAGAACCTTCTCTGGCTGTGACAATGACATGGCACTCTTGAGGGGTATTTAGGACACTCCCAGCCACCGTACTGGGGTTTTAGAGCAGCCATTTTGTGTACCTGAGGAAAATAAAGGAATTCCAGTCAGAAATGCGCGCCAAACAAAGGGCGCCAAAACCTCAAGAGGCCAGGGTTCATGAAGACTCCAATGGAAGTCACTTCACATGAGAAAGAAAGGGTGCCCATCATTTTAAGTTCATTTACACAGGTTGACAACCCCAGCTTGTAATGCCACAGGTTTGGGCCAGGCGCCTTGTAAATAGGTGCCACAAACCTTGTGAGCAACTGGGCGTCAAGGAACATCTAACCCCATGAAACAACAAATAAAAAGTCCTGGTAGACAAATAAAAAGCGACAAATTTTGGGAGGTACAGGGGAACAAAAGAAATCATAGTGGTGAGGGGACTCTCAGAAGCAGACGGGTCTAACATGCGTCCCCCCCAGCTGAAAGTGGGGAGAGCTACCCAACCCCTTGGGAGTCCTCAACACTAAGGCGGAAATACCTGGAGAGACCGTCTGCATTGGCGTGGTCAACTCCGGGCCGGTGTTCCTCCCGAAAGTCCATTCCCTGTAGGGAGATAGACCACCTCAACAGTTTGGGATTTTCCCCCTTCATTTGCATGAGCCAACGAAGGGGTCGGTGGTCTGTCTGAACAAGGAAGTGTGAACCAAACAAATATGGTCGCAGCTTCTTCAGTGCCCAGACCACCGCAAAGGCTTCCCGCTCGATGGTACTCCACCTCTGTTCCCGGGGAAGCAGTCTTCGTGACAGAAAGACCACGGGCTGATCCAGACCCTCTTCATTGAGTTGCGATAGCACCGCCCCAATGCCAATGTCGGATGCATCTGTCTGGACAATGAACTCTTTTGAAAAATCTGGAGCCTTCAGGACTGGAGCTTTACACAATGCTTGTTTCAGAGTGTTGAAGGCTCGCTGGCAAGCCTCCGTCCAAATGACTCTCCTGGGTTGCTTTTTGGCCGTGAGTTCTGTAAGGGGTGCCACGATAGTGCCATACCCCTTCACGAATCGTCTGTAGTAACCTGTGAGGCCCAGGAAGGCTCGGACCTCAGTCTGGGTCTTGGGGGGTTTCCAGGCCATGATTGCCTCAATCTTCGCCTGAAGGGGCTGCACCGTTCCCCGGCCCACCAAGTGTCCTAAGTACTCTACCGACTCCTGTCCAATCTGACATTTGCTGGCCTTGATCGTCAAGCCAGCCCGTTCCAGGGCCTGGAGAACGGCTTGCAAGTGCTGCAAGTGATCCTCCCAGCTGCTACTGAAGACAGCTATGTCATCCAAGTAAGCAGCAGAGAATGATTCCATCCCGGTGAGGATCGTGTTCACCAGCCGCTGAAAAGTGGCAGGAGCGTTCTTGAGCCCAAAGGGCATGACGCAAAACTGGTAGTGTCCATCAGGTGTGGAGAAGGCTGACCTTTCCTTGGCTCCATTAGACATGGGAATCTGCCAGTACCCTGCAGTGAGGTCAATGGTACTGAGATATGGGGCAGCTCCCAACCGGTCAATCAATTCATCTGCCCGAGGGATCGGATGAGCATCCGTTTTGGTTACCGAATTTAGTCCTCGGTAGTCCACACAGAATCTCAATTCTGGGGTGGTGCCAGGTGGGGCAGCTTTAGGAACTAACACCACCGGGCTAGACCAAGGGCTACTTGAAGGTTCGATGACTCCTAGCTCCAGCATCTTAGCTCTTCGCATTGGATACTGGCCTTCACCTTGTCAGACAGCCGGTAAGACTTTGACTTCACAGGTGGGCTGTCCCCTGTGTCCACGTCATGGGTACACAAGTGGGTCTTACCCGGGACAAGGGAGAACAGAGGAGCGAATGACCCCAAGACCTGGCGGCATTCCTCCTGCTGCTCAGGAGTCAGGGTTGGCGAGAGTTTCACTCCGTCCACTGACCCATCCTTTTCTTGAGACGCAAAAAGGTCGGGGAGAGGCTCCGTGTCCTCTTCCTCCGATCCATCAGTCACCATAACCAACATGACTTCGGGCCTCTCGTAGTGGGGCTTGAGGCGATTGGCATGTAACACCCGATGCGGATGCCGAGGGGTCTTTACGTCCACCAGATAGGTAGACTTGCCCTTCTTCTCCAATACCTCATAGGGGCCTGTCCAACGGTCCTGGAGGGCACTCAGCTCTCCAGGCTCCATCACCCACACCTTCTGGCCAGGCTCCAACTCCACTGGGTGAGCGTTGTGGTCATACCACGCTTTCATGACTGCCTGACTGGCTTCCAAGTTGTCAGAAGCTTGCTTCCACAACTTAGCTATTTGGCTTCGGAAGGCCAGCATGTAGCTCACCACATCCTGGGGAACTTTCCGGGGAGACTTTTCCCAGGAGTCCCTCACCAGGCTGAGAGGTCCACATACAGGGTGCCCGTACAAAGGTTCGAAGGGGCTGAAGCCCACTCCCTTTTGTGGCACTTCCCTGTAGGAAAAGAGCAAACAGGGTAGGAGGACGTACCATTTCCTCCGCAGGCTTTCGGGTAGACTTCTGATCATACCCTTCAAGGTTTGGTTGAACCTTTCCACAAGACCATTGGTCTGTGGGTGATAAGGAGTGGTGAACCTGTAAGTCACTCCACACTCCTTCCACATGGCCCGCATATATGCTGACAGGAAGTTGGTCCCCCTGTCAGACACAACTTCCTTGGGGAATCCCACTCGGGTAAAGATCCCCATCAGGGCCTTGGCCACTACTGGTGCAGTAATGGTTCTCAGAGGAATTGCCTCTGGATACCTTGTGGCGTGATCCACCAGGACCAGGATAAACCTGTGACCGGATGATGTAGGTGGATCTAGGGGCCCAGCAATGTCGATGCCCACCCTTTCAAAGGGGGTGCCAACGATGGGAAGTGGTTCCAGGGGAGCCTTCAGCTTCGTCCCTGTTTCCCCACTGGCTTGGCATGACACGCACGACCGACAGTATGTGTCGGACGCCACCCTCATTCGAGGCCAATAAAAGTGGGGGACAAGCCGGGCAAAGGTCTTGTCCTGACCCAAGTGTCCTGCCAAGGGAATCTCATGAGCCAACTCTAATAGGAAGGCTCGGTAACACTGTGGGACTACCAGGGCCCGTGACAATCCGTGCACTGGCGCCCTGGGTTCACTGTAGAGGAGACCATCCTCCCAGTAAACATGATAGTTCCCAGACTCGTTACCTGCTGCCTGGGCTTCAGCCTGTTGCCTCAGACCCTCGAGGTTGGGACATTCCCTTTGTCCCTTGCTCAGTTCCTCCCTGGATGGTCCTCCTTCCACTCGCCACTCAGCGGGGATAGGCAAGTCCTCCAACGGAACCATGTCCTCCTCCGCGGACTCCGGGTCCACCTCCACAGGTGGCCTATCCGTCTCATGGGGCATGGACATCGAGGCAGGCTCCTCCTGTCCTCGAAATGTTCCCTCATCAGCAGCTGGGTGGGCCATTGTTCCAGGCTCCAACCCACGCGACTTCTCCTCCCGAGCAGCCGCAGACCTGGTACTCACACAGGCCCAATCAGGTGTACCCAGCATCTCAGTATGAGTCCGGTATTCCACCTCCTTCCAAGCATTGTGCTCCATATCATTGCCCAGCAGACAATCGACTGGCACGGCGGGGCTTACAGCAACTCGAAGTGAACCTGCAACCCCTCCCCACTCAAAGGGAACCTCGGCCACAGGATAGTGGCCCATTCTGCCGTCAGCCATCGCGGACGGATGAAGTACGCCTGGAATCACCTGCTCTGAGGACACCAGATGACTCCTTACCATAGTCATACTGGCTCCTGTATCTCTCAGAGCTTCCCCTCTATGGCCATTGATGGTGACCCATTGCCCATACTTGGTAGTATTTGAGGGCACCTGGATCTTTGGAACCACCTCCCGATCACCCAGGGACACTAAGGTGACACCCGCCCACTCCCCCCCCCCCTTAACTAAGGGCATCTCCTCCCCGAGCGCTACACTAGCGACTCCCGGGGCCTTTCCTCCAGTGGGAGGGGGTGGTCTCTTTGGGCATTTCACGTCTCCCTTATAATGTCCAATACCACCGCACTCATAGCAATGGATAACCCTTGGCTGCTGACTCTGGCCAGGATTAGGGTTCTTCTGCGGGTTAGCCTTAGAAGTGGAGAAGAAACTTTTCCCCTTAAAGGTATTTTGGGGGCCTTTGGAGAACTCCTGCTTCTTGTTATCTCCCCCCTCTTTCTTCTGGGGAGCGCCCTGTCCGGACTTCTGAGAATCTCCTCCCGTCCCCTTCGTGGACACTCGGGTACTTGCCCAAATGTTCGCCTCCTCAGCAAGCTTACGGGGGCAAGTAAGTTTGCTGTCTACCAGGTGCTGCCTCAGCTCGGGAAGACATTTCTCGAGTAGATGTTCCTTGAGTATCAGGTCGTACAACCCTCGATAGTCCTCCACCTCATTACCTTGGACCCACCCATCCAGGGCTTTCTTGGCAAAATCCAGGAAGTCAACCCAATTCTGTGAGCTCAGCTTGTGGCTGCCCCTAAACCTTTGCCGGTATTTCTCGGGGGTCAACCCAAACTTCCTGATGAGCGCCACCTTCATGGCGGGGTAATTAACATGTTCCTCCCGGTCTAGGGCCAATAGGGCATCCCTACCTGTCGGAGGCATGTACCGGTATAATCCACCACCCCAATGCTTCTCATGGATCCCATGGGCTCTTAAGGAGACCTCATAGGCTGCCAGCCACTTGGCTATATCATCTCCAGCGGTATAACTGGTGACTACGTCCTTGGGTAAATGGGGCCTGGGCTCCCTGGCAAATTCCTTTGACTCGACACCCTTCGGAGTGATGTTAGGGGCCTGGAATTCGAATTCTCGTAGCTTGAACTCGTGTTCCAACCTCCTCCCCTCCCTCCTTTCTTCCAACTCCATTTTTGCTATTTCCCACCTTAACAGTCTTTCCTCTCTCCTGTCAGCTAACTCGGTTTCTGACAACCCTCTCGATGACACACTGCTGCCCTCCCGTGAGGTTGCCTTGGGGCTGATTGACATCTCACCCACACCCGGGGGACATTCCGCAGTCCTATCAATGACAGTACCTCTGTCCGATTCCTCCTCCTCCACCGTTCCCTCCGTGTGTGCTTCCACCCATGCTCGCAGACTAGTACGGAGCTCCTCTCTTTTGGCCCCTCGCCTGACAAACACTCCCCTCTCCTGACAGAAATCCTTGAGCTGTGCCACAGTATAGGTGTCCAGCTCTGATATTTCGAATTACATCTTGTCAGTGAAAAGTGTGGACCACCACCCCGAAGTAGGTGACCAGGATAAGAACTTTGAGGGTCACTTCCACCCACCTCCAGGAAAGAATTTGGAAAAAGCAAAACGTTGAATTTGAGGGCCGCTAGGAGAAAACTCCGGGTGTGTACCTGTGGTGCACACTGAATTATTATGGGGTTCAAAACAAGCACGGCTCGCAATCCCACCCGCTGAGCACCAATTTTATGTTGGACCTGCGATGGGCATGCCCAGCACAAAGGGGGTAGCTTGGCTCAAGTGACAAGGCAAGTGAAGGCTGTAGTGTTAAGCCGGCTCTGACCCAATAATAACTCCTTGTACATCCACACCAAAAAGAAGGACACCACACCACTGCTGTAGAAAAATACGATTCCTTTATATAAAAGTTCTTTGTTGTAAATAGGGTTGTCTGGGAAAGCACATATACATTTCTTTTGGTCATACAGTTCTGGTAATAAATAGTATTAATAAATAGAATAACTTCAGGAATGAGTATCACAATAAATATCACAATAAATATCAGAATAAATATCAGAATAAATATTGGTTCATTTAAATAAACAACCACATGTTTCTTCTGGTATCGCTGCCACCAATTAAATACTTTCGAATCATTACATCTGCAATACGTTTCAAATGGGAAAGATAACTCTTACAGTTTATGCTGTTTTCAATGACCAGGTATACGGCTTCTCTGAGCACAAAATAAGGTTTGGGACTCTTTAATAATCACTCAAGGCGTATGCGCGTATATCTAGAAGGCAAGGAAACACAGTAAATACATCATTTGCACTCGGCGGTCACCGGGATAGGATCTCTGCTTTGCCGGTGAAGTCTATGCGCGCCTACGGGCTTTAGCACCACTTGAGCACAGGCGGCACCAGTTCAAAGTCCTTAGACTGACGAACGGGCTGCCGGAGAGGTCACACAACCTTCGCGCACAGTCAAATAAATGCCGGTTCACAGTTCCTTCACAACGCTGCATTCACTATGAGGAAACGGGCCCACCTCACATCGGCTGCAATTCAAGATACGATTCAGTCGGGCACAGCACTCCTCTCGTTAGCGACGGGGCTCCACGGACATCCCTCCAACTTCCGCATTCAGGGTGGTTCCCGCCCACAGCTACAGCTCCCGGGTCACTGTGAAGTGGCAGAGACGCTAGTCCCGCCCAACGAAGGCCGGCCTTTACCTGCCCCGGCGCACCACCTCACCTTCTATCTGCGCAGGAAGCGCTCTACGCTGGTGGGGCTCGGAGACGTCCTAGCTCCCCTCTAGAGGCACCTGACGCGAAGGGGGCACAGCTGACGATCGCGGTCGCGGCGAACTTGCTCTCGCCTCGCGACTCGATAAGTCAATCACAGTTCACCACCGGGGGGGCGGAGAGGCACACGAATCTGGCCACAGTCTTTGGGGGCAATGAGGTACTCGCTGGGCAGGCGCTGTAGGCGCTAGATCACTTCTCACGTAGCTGACTGGAACGCCAGTCAGACACAACGCCAGCAACCCTTTGCTGCTCTACTGCCTGCGCTACCAGCCACCTCAGGGGTCAACAGGGCAGGTGTCAAGTCTGGAATCTCTTAATCCTTCATTCAATCTAAAATGGCCGCCAGGGACTGGGCCTTATATAGCCAGTGCCCTGGGGTACTGGCACGAGCCAGAAGGTTCTAGAACCTTCTCTGGCTGTGACAATGACAAGGCACTCTTGAGGGGTATTTAGGACACTCACAGCCACCGTACTGGGGTTCTAGAGCAGCCATTTTGTGTACCTGAGGAAAATAAAGGAATTCCAGTCAGAAATGCGCGCCAAACAAAGGGCGCCAAAACCTCAAGAGGCCAGGGTTCATGAAGGCTCCAATGGGAGTCACTTCACATGAGAAAGAAAGGGTGCCCATCATTTTAAGTTCATTTACACAGGTTGACAACCCCAGCTTGTAATGCCACAGGTTTGGGCCAGGCGCCTTGTAAATAGGTGCCACAAACCTTGTGAGCAACTGGGCGTCAAGGAACATCTAACCCCATGAAACAACAAATAAAAAGTCCTGGTAGACAAATAAAAAGCGACAAATTTTGGGAGGTACAGGGGAACAAAAGAAATCATAGTGGTGAGGGGACTCTCAGAAGCAGACGGGTCTAACAGTATCCAACATGTTTGTCTTCAAAATATCTGTACTGTTTGGTTCTTTCTCCGCCAAATACTCAATTTCTTGTACAGATTTCAAAACTCTGATTCGTGTTGTAGCAAGACCTAGACTTGCCCAAATAATTGTTCTAGACTTGGCGTACAGACTTGCTGATGTTAACCGATCAGAACATTCATATGCTCCAATTTCTTGATGCGACAACATCTTCAGACTGAAACTGTATAATTTTTTACTTATACTCTTTTCATGTGAAATGTCCTCCCACATTTCCTTCAGTTCTGTCTTTTCTTTTTTTGTGATGTAAGACGTCACATATCGAGCCACAGCAATAGAGTTGTCAGCAACGTACTGAATATCCATGTTAGCATTCCACATGGACAAAATCACTGGGTTGTAGTCGTTGATGTACTTGGACTCTTCGTTTCTTTTTAAATTGTATGTATTTTTTGGTGATTTCCTCGTCACAGTATGTCGCAGAGAAGACATCAAATTATTTACTCTTCCTTTAGAAATCACTGGTCGTAGAAACGACATTTTGTGTAGAACTTGTCCTTGTTTCTGAATTTTAGACTACAGATGGGATTGAAAGCGTAAAACTTGTTGCCTGAAACTGTTTTCTTCGGTAGTTTTCGGAACAGCACATGTTGAATACTCTTCAATGAAGCTCATCACTGTCTCATCCGAATCTGTTCCAAATTTGGGTGCATCTTTAATCCAAAACAACATATGTATATGAGGAGCACCTCTCGCTTGATACTCCTTTCTCCAAAAGAAATCCAAAACCTCTCCAAGGGGAGGATTTTTTTTGTTGGTAATAAAAGACATCATAGCTTCAAATCTATGATTGAAATATCTGCATACATTCACTGGATCCAAAGAACACAGTTCTCCAGCAGTTTTGAATTCTATATTTTGTATATTTGCATTTGCCTC
Source organism: Lissotriton helveticus (assembly GCF_964261635.1). Taxonomy (NCBI): domain Eukaryota; kingdom Metazoa; phylum Chordata; class Amphibia; order Caudata; family Salamandridae; genus Lissotriton; species Lissotriton helveticus. The sequence goes on from NC_136070.1 coordinate 630,615,413, forward strand.
TCGTAGAAATTGAAGTAAGTCGTCCCATGCCTACTCAGCACAGCTAAGAGTGAGGAACCATGTAGGAGTTCCTAAGTTTCTTAGCGTACATTTCAATTCCCCATGACGACGGTACCAATACTCATTTGTACCACGCTGACATGCCATGAGATCGATTAGATGAGATTCCAAAATATTATCTTGCAGATTGACTTTCTCCATAAAGTCCCTCGCCGAAACATTTTGCAGATGTGCTCCACTTTTCAGTATATGGTTTCCTGCATAAGAAAGCCCAGACAAGTCACTTTCATACAGTAGATGAAACAAATGTGGAATGCATTGACGAAACCTTGGATCTTCAGCATATAATCTTAAAGTTTGATATTCAGATGCAGGAATTTGAAGTGGACGATCGTCATATCGTCCACCTCGACCTGTTGGAAATAAATGTGGAAAACAACGAGCTTCCAAACTTTCTTCCCATACACTAATGGGACTTCCTTTTGCTGCTTTCATTTGAAACAAGTCAATTGCATTCCCCATTACTTCTTTGGAATGCAAAGGATGAACAGTATAATGTTCATATATTTCTTCACTTCTAGACACATCAACTTTTTCAATTTGGCCAGCTGAACAACCACGGTCTTCATCTGCAGTTGTTTTCTCTGCTCCAACACATACATGTTTGTAGTACTCGTTTTTGACCAAATACAACGTTGCCTTTTTGACTTTCCTAACATCCACTAAATCTTGCCAGATTTTCTTACTCTTTGTCGGAACCCCATTAACTAGAATAACCAGAGGTTCCTCTTCCACTTTCTCTACACCAATTGTATCAATATTTTTCTTGAAATCTAGAGGCAAATAAACAACTCTTCCCTTTAATCCTCTCTGTAAATCTGAAGGAGGCAATTTCCCTATCTTAGGCTCCATGCGAACAATTGCCTGAAAAGGATGGACACATTGAATCAAAATAGACTCATATGTATTTAAATCCATCAATTCAGGAGGAATGTCTACCAACTCAAGATTATTATGAACAGCTTTAGTAGGCATTCTGTTTTGATTTAATTTATCATAACGATATTTACAAATACGCTGATCAGAACTCAAATCTAAAGAATTCTCCACCCACAAATAAGTTGCAAAATCCTTCCACTCATAATTATTTATCTTTTCACTTTTTACGTATAAATCAACTAATCTAGTTTGATGCCTATAATGAGTTCGTCGACAACACACAAGTAAAATTAGGCCTTTCACTTGATTTCACCTTAAACCTGGTAATTTCCTGCTCAAACTTTTCTATACTTGAAATCTGTACATTGTCTTCCACATTACCTTGAATTTCTGTGTCATTTTCTACACTGTCCTCTTTTTCACCAAAATAACAAATCTCAATTTCTTCACAAATCTTCTTCACATCTAATTCAGTTCCATGCAAAAGAGCACTGTTTAATTGTTTAAGCTTAAGTGCTGGACTTTTTGCATAATACAACCTTCTCACTAATTCTCATTTTGCACTGCTAACATCCTAAAATGATGAAAAACACTGACACTTTTCTAGAAAGACAAGCCAGTGAATGCCCTTGCAAACCTGTGTTTTCTCTCACTCTGCAAGGATCTAAGTCTTGCAACATCTTCATTTTCTGTTTTAGACTTTTCTTACTATATGTACGTAAGAAATTACAAAACAAATCGATTGATTCCTGTCGCACACTACAAATACTACTACACTTCCAAGTGTACACTGGACCCTTAGTACGTCTCCCTAAAACTTCATCAGTTAACACCTCTTCTGGTTCTCTAGGCACAAGTTTCTCTTTTTCAATCGGACAACCGTCTTTCACCTCATATGCTCGACCACTGGTGTCAACTGCATGCACTAAATCATTCTCCTGGAAGTAACTCTCCTCATTAAAAAATGGCTCACAACTTGAACTGTGCATCCATTCTCCAGAAAAAACTTTACAAAAATTAGTCTGATTAATTACTCTTTTCCATCTACTGTTTGATTTGAAAACATCAATTGTCTTGGTAAGTGTCCTAATTCTATTGATTATTAAAATAAATAATTTTTTCTTAACTTCAAAAGCCTGATCAACAATCTTCTCTACACTTTTCTTTTTCTCATAAAAAGCAGCTCTCTGTTTACCTTTCTTAATGTTTTTTTAACAAATTTAAAACCACCCTATTGCAAAACATTCGTTTACGAATGTCCCTAAATTGATTCTGCCTTCTATTCCTATACATATTCTCTCCTGCTCAGTAGTAACCTTTTTGGGGGGCCTCTCCTTCCTTTTCAAATTTGCTCTCTCCTTCTCTTTATCCACGTTTTGACCAACATTTCTTTTTTATCTACATATGTTCCGTAAAAAAGACTTAGTTGTCTTACCAGGAGCTTTTTTCCTGTTTTTTGAAGTATTTGTTGTAGAGGAGTGCTGTAATTTCGTTACTGTTTTTGATTTTTTCCGCTTGGCATCTTTTCATCTCCTCTGCCTTGAGGGCATATTTCCTTACTATTGAAATCTTGATTTCAATCTGTGTTAAAGAAAAAAATAACACATTATAGACCACTATTACCAAACAACAAAGCAATGAAAATAAGCAAACGATATAAACACTAGTTTACAACCTATCTAAGTTTATATCACAGCAACTATGTAACTAGGAGTAAGACAGAGAAAAGGAGTAAGACAGAGAAAAGGAGCTAGACAAACTAACACAAAAAGACAGAGACTCAGACAAAGAAACAGGTTGAGGGAGTAAAACATAGAGAATGAGAAAGATAGAGAGAGTGTATAATATGTTGTAAGACAGAGAAAGAATGTAATAGGGAGAGGGAGTAAGTCAAAGAAAGGGATAAAGGGAGTAAGTCAGAAAAAGGGTGTAACAGGGTGGAAGACAGAGAGAGGGTGTAAGAGGATATAAGACAGAGAGAGGGTGTTAGAAGGTGAGAGGATGTAAAAGAGAGTAAAAGAGAGAGAGGCTGTAAAAGGGAGAGAGAGAGCGTAAGTTTGAGAGAGGGTGTAAGAGGAAGTAAATCAGAGAGAGGATGTAACAAGGAGTATGTCAGACAGACGGTGTAACACAGAGGAAGAGAATAAAAAAAGTCAGAGAGAGGGTGTAAAACAGACAAAAGGTGTAATAGGGAGTAACTCTGGGAGAGAATGTTACAAAGAGAAAGGTTGTAAGACGGAGTAAATCAGGAAGAGGATGTAAGAGAAAGTATGACTTACAAATTGCTGTAAAAAAGAGAGAGAGGGAATACATTAGAGACAGGGTGTAAGAGAAAGTAAGTCAAAGAGAGAGTGTAACAGAGTGTAACACAGAGTCAGGATGTAAAAAGGAATAAGTCAGAGAGAGGGTGTTAGAAGGAGACAGGTGGAAAAATAGAGTAAGTCAGGAAGAGAATTTAATAGAGACTAATACATTGCTGATAATATTTGGTAAATAAATGTTAGTGCATAAAGGAATTGTATTGTCTAAATGAGTGAGGTTTCAGTAGTGTAATCAAATGCTTATACATATGACCTATGCTCTGTTTTGTAAATGTTATTTAAAAAAAGATTTCAGGCACATGAATTGGTTTTACATTATTGACAAGCATTAGATAGTATCTGCATGATTAAAAAATATATATTAGCACATTTCACAATCATGTTACCTGTGTTTCCTCAGATTAGTAAGCAGATGAGGTGAGGCCTGTCCAGGGGTGCAAAGGAGGTGAGACCTGTGTCCATGAGTGCAGTGAAGAGGACTGACCTCCTCTGACCCTTGGACAAGCCTTACCTCATCTATGTCCTCTGGACAGGCCTCAATGTATTGGTTATAATTGATGGTAACTAGGTGCAGATGAGGTGAGGCGTGTCCAGAGGTGTAGATAACCTGAGGCCTGTCTACGGATGCAGATGAGTTGAGGTCTATTCAGGGATGCAGATGAGTTGAGGTCTATTCAGGGTTGCAGATGAGGTGAGGATTGTCCAGGGGTGCAGAGGAGGTGAGGTCTGTGTTGAAGAGTGTAGTAGAAGAGAGGTCTGTCCAGGGGTACAAAGGAGGTGAGGCCTGTATCTAAGAGTGCAGTGGAGAATAGGCTTCATGAAGTCTAGTCCACTGCACTCTTAGACACAGGCCTCACCACCTATGCTCCCCAGGAAAGGCCTCTCTCCCACTACAGTCTTGAACACAGGCCTCACCTCCTCTGTACCTCTGGACATGCCTCACCTCATCTGCACAATCTACTTCCTAATCTGAGGTAACACAGGTGACATCATTGTGAAAGGTTCAAATATATTTATTTAATCATGCAGACACGATTTCTTCTCAAAAATGTAAAAGCCATTGATTTGCCCCCAAATCATTTTTAAAATAACATTTTAGAAACAGAGCGCAGGTCCTATGTACAAGCATTCAGTGTCCATGAGTGCAGTGGAGAGGACTGACCTCCTCTGACCCTTGGACAAGCCTTACCTCATCTGTGTCCTCTGGACAGGCCTCAATGTATTGAGTATAATTGATGGTAACTGGGTGCAGATGAGATGAGGCGTGTCCAGGGGTGTAGATAAGCTGAGGCCTGTCTACGGATGCAGATGAGTTGAGGTCTATTCAGGGTTGCACATGAGGTGACGATTGTCCAGGGGTGCAGAGGAGGTGAGGTCTGTGTTGAAGAGTGTAGTGGAAGAGAGGTCTGTCCAGGGGTACAAAGGAAGGGAGGCCTGTGTCTAAGAGTGCAGTGGGGGATAGGCTTCATGAAGTCTAGTCCACTGCACTCTTAGACACAGGCCTCACCACCTATGCTCCCCAGGAAAGGCCTCTCTCCCACTACAGTCTTGAACACAGGCCTCACCTCCTCTGTACCTCTGAATATGCCTCACCTCATCTGCACAATCTACTTCCTAATCTGAGGTAACACAGGTGACATCATTGTGAGAGGTTCAAATATATGTATTTAATCATGCAGACACTATTTATTCCTTCTCAAAAATGTAAACGCCATTGATTTGCCCCAAAATCGTTTTTTAAATAACATTTTAGAAACAGAGCGCAGGTCCTATGTACAAGCATTCAATTTTACTACTGAAACCTCACTATTTCACAAAATACAAATCCGCTATTTTGCAAATGTTAATACCAAGCATTATCAAAAAACATGACACAAACCAACAGCAAAGAAGCTCAATGTGCTTCCTAATCTGAGGAAACACAGGTGACATCATTGTGAGAGGTTCAAATATATTTTTTTAATTATGCAGACACTATTTATTCTTTCTCAAAAATCTAAACGCCATTGATTTGCCCCCAAATCGTTTTTGAAATAACATTTTAGAAACAGAGCGCAGGTCCTATGTACAAGCATTATATTTCACTACTGAAACCTCACTATTTCACAGAATACAAATCCTCTATCTTGCAAATGTTGATACCAAGCATTATCAAAAAACATGACAGAAACCAACAGCAAAGAAGCTCAATGTGCTTCCTAATCTGAGGTAACACAGGTGACATCATTGTGAGAAGTTCAAATATATTTCTTTAAGCATGCTGACACTATTTATATCTCCTCAAAAATGTAAAAGCCATTAATTTTCCCCAAAATCGTTTTTCACAGCACAGGTCCTATGTACAAGCATTCCATCTCACTAATGAAACTTCACAATTTTACAAAATACAATTCCTCTATGCAGTAAAAACTTTTTACCAAGCATTATCAAAAAACATGACACAAAGCAACATTAAACAAGCATTTACAATGCAACGGTTTCGCATTTGCAAAAGTTTGAGCTATTGGCATTGTAAATGACAACATTTTTATTTATGTGTTGGTTTTGAAAACAGATAAATAAATGGCACGGTCATTTACAATGCCAATAGCTTAATCTCTCGCAAATGCCACACATACACACCCACAGAGAGCCCCCCCACACACACACACCCACACCCACACACAGCCCCCCCCCCCCACACCCACACGTTTGTGACAGACCTCCTGCTTTCGGGATTTAAAAAGATGCCAAATGCCACTGCTGTTCTCTTTTTTGCTGCGACAAAAGTGATGCTCGAGTTTTGTTTGGTATGTTATCATTTAACTTAAATGGGCGCTATATACCCTGCTAGGAATGCAAACTGCAGGGTGGGTAAGGAGGTTTCGTATTGAAGGTTTGCCGGGCTGGTCCCTTTCGCCCCGTCAGGGTTCAGCCAGCAGGAACCCCAGAGCCCTGCACGGCGCAGCTTTCGACGAGGCGAACTCTAAAAAGTAAGTCCAAACAACCAGGGCTTTAAGTAGGATAAAAAACTGGGGGGGGGGTCTCTCAAAGGGGTGTGGCCGATGTAGTTGGGGGCGTGGCTTAAAAACACTTAAATTGAAATTCTGCGTTTAGCCTAGTGTGTTGCCCGACTGGTATTCTGCTGCTTTAGGCATTACAACCAGATAAATAACACAACAAGTAACATTATACCTACAACAAGCTGGGACTATTGGATTTGTCAACGGTTGTAGTTGCATAAAATAAATAAGCAACAACTATGGCTTTAATAGCATACTAAAAATGCTTCAATTCTGAAATGATGAGAATGAAAGTACTATAACGAGTCTCTTTGAAGTTACATAAAAAGGCAGTGAAGGGTGGTACTACTGCTGCAGAGTTAAGATTATTTTTTCACCCTGAAGGGGAGGGCAAAAATGGAGTGCCCGATAGGGACCGGTCTCAGCACCTGCTTTGTTGAACTGCCGGGTGTTGAGCACCTGCAGGACCCGGCCCGTTTAAAGCCCTGCAAACAACCCTGATAAAAGTCTGTGGGGCTAACAGTTCATGAGGCAGTCAATGCGGACAATGCCATGCTATGAAAAAGGTACAAAAAAAAATCTCAAGGCCGTTGCTCGTGAGTGCGCCTGTTAAAATAGGCCTAGAAAGGGGTCGGTTTCTCGTTCTGTAGAGGTGGCACTCCTGGTCTGACTGGTAGCTCCCACCCTGCACAGACAGTGTGCATTACCAGGCCGATAATTATCGCATCCAATAAAAATGCGGCACAGAGATGTTGGTGAACAGTGTTTGAGCAGGCATCGTAGTTTATCAGATCACGTGCAATCAAACGCCTAATCTGTCATTCAGTTTCTCCCAAGGACAGAAAGCGCATTTGAACCTAACTAGTGTTCTGCATGTAGCCATTCATGGTTAGTCAATGCATCATCACAGCTGGTAAGATAGCTCAATGAGTGCAGAGTTTACTGCTTTGATCTGTGTTTGACATGCAAGCCGCACAATGGGATACCCTCTAATCATTCTGAGGCTGACAGGGCGAATGCCACAAGGACGGGCGACAGCGTCCCTGTGCCAGGAGGCAACTTGATTTGTGTTATAAAGATGGCCGTTATCATAAAATCATAGATCCATGACAACACTGGAAAAGCAAACACACTATTCAGTTCAATGTCGCAGCCTGCTGCTAATGGGACACAGGGACACATTGGAAACGCACTCACGCGCGTGAGAGGCAGTCCTGCTCACGTGCTGCATCACCACCAATCCTTCCCGCACCTTTCACTCGGCCTACCTTCGTCTGGGAGCTCACATGTATGGCCGTGGGGTTTAAACGTGGCTGTCAGTACACCAGAAACTAGGGACAACAAAGCATGATGGCTGGTGCTAGGGATCGAGCAGGCCTTTATAGTGAGCATCGTACAGCCCTGGTTCGTTCTCAAGTTCTTAGGATCAGCTGTAACTGTTCTGTGACTGACTTCCGAATCTACCGGATTCCTTCAGAAGATGAATCAACATTAAGTTTACATTTGTGTAGGTGAGATACTGGAATTTTTCGCATTAACTGACCGCATCAATTTAATCGATCCGACCACAAAACATTTATACAAGACAGAGGGGCAGTAAGTCTGGCCTTGGTAGGGTTGTGCGGGCGGAGGGAGGGGGGAGCGGGAGTAAGGAGAGCTGCGGGCGGGGGGAGCGGGACTAAGGAGAGCTGCGGGCGGGGGGGGGGGAGCGGGACTAAGGAGAGCGGAGAGCTGCGGGCGGGGAAGCGGGACTAAGGAGAGCTGCGGGCGGGGGGGGAGCGGGACTAAGGAGAGCGGAGAGCTGCGGGCGGGGGAGCGGGACTAAGGAGAGCTGCGGGCGGAGGGAGGGGGGGTTGCGGGACTAAGGAGAGCTGCGGACGGAGGGAGGGGGAGGGACTGGAACAGAGCAACAGGTCGTTTCGCGACATGTGAGCAAGCGAAATAGTTACTGTAAGGAAGCTACTACAGGGGAACCCCTTAACAAATGAAACAGAAGCGAAAATATTTCAAATGGGGACCTTCAAAACACGGCTCTGTCCGCAATCTACTGGTGACGAGCACAAACAAGTCAGGTCCCGGGCCGGCCAGCCAGTCACAGCGCGGCCCGGGGAATGACGTCACGGGGGTGTCCCGGGCCGGCAGCCAATCGCAGCGCGGCCCGGGACAAAGGGGCGGGGCTTAAAAAAAGCACCAGAAACGCCCCCGAATCGCGTTTTCGTGAGAAAGCGCAATTGACAGCCTCTGTCTCCCAATGGCTAGTCTCCATTTATGGAGCTAGCCAATTGGAAACAGAGGCTGTCCTAACCTCACTATTGAAAACAATAGATTTCGATCTGGGAGGGGCTTTGCCCCTCGCCAGGTTTCGAAACCTAAAAACCACAATTTGCTTCCAAATCTTCTCCATAGAGTATACAAGTCTCTATCTATATTAAATGAATCATTACTCACCTTTACAAATGCTTTGGGAGATTCAGAACAGTGTCAGACACACACACCAATATTTCTTTAGCAGAGCAAAAAGTATGTACTCTAAGCACTGCAACCATGAATGGCTCAGAAAACCTCTAATTCTACACACATATTGCTCATGGTAACCAATCAAAAATCTTCCCTCTCTATTTTCAAGCCAACACCCTTCCCCCCCCTCAGCCCTTTCTACCTGTTACCATAGCAACTCCCTCCTCACTGAGCTCTCAGGTTTAAAAGTTTATTCTACAATGTTGCAAATGAACTTAGCAAGGATGTTTGACCTCTCAATACACCAGCTTATCCGCTGCAATGTTTCTTTAAATGACTTTTTCTTAACCATTCAAATTACTTCTTTCACAGAACAGAACCATGCACCCTAACTTCCAGTTTTCAACTATCTGAATCCACCAATCATTGCTTGTGAGAAGAGCACTGAAACTCCACAGTTTTTTTTTTACAAACTCCTACTGTTCCAACTGCCATTTCATTCCCACACTTCATATCGGACTGCACCAGAACCTCCTCTTACCATGTATTCTGTCTGGATTATTGGACATAGCTACATCCACTGGACTCAAAGGTATGCAGCTACCAGAATTTTTCACAACCTTGATTTACCAAATGTAGACATCAAATGGATTGGCCAAAGAGGATTGAGATGTCATCAATTGATACCATTGGTGAAAACCTTTTTGCATCTGCCACACCCTCACCTCATAATTCTGCACTGTGGTGGAAATGACTTAGGCACTTTGACTGGGGTAGGTCTGGAAATGCTTTTAAAGGACACCTTTGACCAATTGATGGCACTTTTTCCTCAAACTGCCTTGGTATATTCCAATATATGCCAAAGACAGAAATGGAAGTGGTCCAACCAATTTTGTCCACAATTTGAGAAAGCACGGAATCATGTGAATACATTTGTTTCTGCTTACATGAGAGACTATGGAATGGGTTCAATATACAACAATAACTTGCGTTACAACATGCAAGATATCTACAGAGGAGATGGTGTGCACTTCTCAGATGAGGGGAATAGAATATTCCTCCTGAATATAAGACTGTGCATTGGAACCTACTTGTAGGTACCTAAATCAGCCACAGAACCCAAAAGCTCTTTTCAGGGCTACCCTACCTCTGATCACTCAAAAGAATTATTTTTCTCTAACTTTTTTCACTGTTTTTTACCAAAGTATGCTCCCCGGTACGTGTACCGAGCGCTTCCCCCGCGAAAATTTAAAAAAAATTGGGTTTTTTTGGGCCTATATGGGCCTCCTAAGCCCCCCTCAGAAAACCTAGGGGGTCGGGGAGTGTCTACCGTGCCCCCTTTTACCCATTCCCAACGTTGTTTGTCCTCCATCTTATGTCTCAAATCTACCGAAACACAAGATGGAGGACTCCCGTAGCGCTGCCGGTGCGCGTACCGGGGCGCGCACCGGTAAGCACTCCCCAAAAAATTAGGAAGTTAATTTACATAAAAACCACTGGAGAGACTTTCACCAAATATAGAATAGGCCCTACTACATACCAGTCCCTACTATTTTCCCAAATTTGGTGGAATTCCATTGAGCCATTTGAGCTGTAGCCCTGTCTAAATATCCTGAGGTAAATTACATGACAAAAACACATATGAAGAGTTAGGATTTACAACCAATTAAAATGTTACTTTCATTTTCTACTTTTTTTTCCTGACATTTGATTGGTTATGTACATGAATATAAATGAAAAATGAGAGGGAAAGACAGCCATTTTGACTACACCTACCTGAGTTACATCTTGAAAGAATTTTCTCCATTTATCTTCATCACCTTTTAATAAGGTAAGTTGTTAATTTGTAAGGGGCACTTTAAGTTAATTTGTAGAAACGTTTTCTGATAGTTATTTACTGTCCCTCTGTTATAGTTATAGATTGAGATAGGCTTCTCTGTTATAGTTATGGATTGAGTTAGGCTTCTCTGGTATAATTATGAAATTACTTGGGCTTCTTCACATACACTTTTTTGATATTTCTACTTCCTGCCTGATACCATACACTGCCCAAAGATAACTTCACTGTTAAAAACTCAGAAGTACCTGTCTCAACTTAAACCCAACACTGCCCTAACTCTACTGATATATTTATTTTTAATGCAATTTACAGCAAGAAAATGGAAGGAGAAGCAAATATTTCTTTTGAAATAGTTCTTGAAAACAATCCTGAGGAAGACTTTGACTTTATGGATCAGTCTCTAGACGAAGAGTTAGTTAATTGTGTGGAAGAAATGGAATCATGGACTGAAAATGAGGACATTCCTGACGATATAATGTTGGAAGTGTTATTAAATTTTGAAAAATCAGAGCAATACATTTTTATTTAATAATTAAAAATTGTTCTAGACATTATTCTTTTTTATATGTAATTCATGAAATAGTACCAAAATGAATATAATATAAAGTGAGACTTATAGTATACTGTGCAACTTTTTTGTGTTACATAGAAATTTTGCTCATAGTTACTTCCTTTCTCCCACTATATTATCTCCAATGTGTATTTGACATCTCTTTTTCATCTCCTGCCTCCATGTTGTTTCTGCTTTCCTGACAGACTATGGTATAGATTCAATATACCACAATAACTTCTGTAACAATATGCAAGATATCTACAGAGGAGACGGTGTACATTGAATTTAAGACTCTGTATTGGTACCTACATGCTGGTACTTAAATCACCCACACAACAACTCTATGCAAAGCTACCCTACCTCTAAGCACTTTAAATTATTATTTTACTGTTTCACTGGGTTTTCCCCTTGGTACGCTCTCTGGTACGCTCCCCGGTGCGCGTACCGGGCGCTCCCCCCGCGAAAACCTAGGGGGTCAGGGGGGGTCTACCCTGCCCCCTTATGGTCATTTCCCCCTTTGTTTTTCCCACCTCTTGTGTCTCGATCCTACCGAGACAAGATGGCAGCCACTCCGGACTGTTTGGAATGTTGACAGACACCCGAGAGCCAATCAGCTTTCCGCGTGCAAACTCGCGTTACGCGCCCGGTGCGCTCCCCGGTACGCGTACCGGGGCGCGCTTATAGATATATATATTTTTTTGAACCTAAATTACTCAAAATCCACTGGAGCACATATCTTGAGACATAGCAAAGGCACATCGGGCTACCAGTCCCTACAATTTTGCCAAGTTTGGTGGAAATCCATTCAGCCGATCGGGCTAAAAGTGAGTCCAACCGCCCTATGGAAATTAACATGGGGAAAATACGTTTTGGGACCCCCTTTTATCTCGGACCCCGCTTGACGAATCCCCCCCAAACTTTCAGGAAAGGAGCGGAGCGCAGCGAGGCAAATTTGAGGAAAATTACAGGCAGATCCCTCAATCTGCGCCAAAGTTATTCCCAATAGAATGTTGCGGATTTCCTATGGAAAACAATCCTAACTATAACTACCTACTGGCGACCGCCAGTAGGTAATATATATATATATATATATATTTATATTTCATTTACCCTTCAAGAACCAGCAGTCACGAAATCTCCAGGACTGTTAAGTACCGAAAAGAAAATTAGATGCATACCTCAAAACAAAAAACAAACTGTAAAATCTAAACTTTGGTACAAAAACATACGCATAAATATTATGGGGGAGTAAGGATACCTTCTTATGCCAAAAAAGATCTATGTAACGCATGACTGAAACAGCCTTAATCGTTTCAGACACTACTTATTATACAGTCCAAGGCATTGAGCTTACACTGCCACGTTCCAAGACTGAAAAAAGTAAATACCTATGGCTTCCAAGAAAAATATGGTATCTACGAACCATTGTATTTCAAGAATACATTAATGGTTGTTCAAAATTGAAACACTCATAGTACATATGCAGTTCGCTTCAAGTAAAGAAAACTAACTGCCCAAAATACCCTGGTTAGAAAAAAACAGACAAAGGGTGAAAGGTAGCATCGAAGAATAATAATGGCTATGAGCCCACCTAATGGCCCCTAAAGGCATTTAACACGTTGACCGCGGCCGGAATTCCGCCGCGGTGCGGGTGATTTATGACTGGGCGTGGTCAGGACGGCCCCCGGCCGTCCTCCGCACACGCCCACCGTGACGTCGGACAGCCGGGGGCCATCCGACACACGGAAAGGGTTAATGTAGCCCAAGAAGGACCAATCCAATAGCAAACAAGTAGACTGCATAAGTAGTATGCAAGCTATACAATAGACAAACAATCCTCCACATAGAGTAAGGCATATACCATATAAGGTATAAACTCTTGAGACTAAGCTCCTCAGAGTAAAATAAAAGAAAAAACAGCTATGCAGCTGCAAAGACAATTTGGAGATCAGAAACCAGAGGCAAACAATCTCTCAATAAGAAAGAAGTAGTGCTTAATACTTCAACACCACAAGCACAACTACAGCATAGGCAGGAAATCAACCTTGCGCTTATCAAGAGAGAGGACTAGAAAGCCAGTCCGAGTCCCCGTAGTTTATATGTGTTATCAAAAGAGACTAGCTTAAATATGACCAATATGGTTAGGGCTGATTAGATTTGTCATGGGCACCTCGTTGGTGAGTTCATGAAGCCCTCACCCACCAACCTAGTTGGTGGTATGCTTCATCAACGGGCCAACCCAGTGACACCTAATGTGTCCCGGGTGTGCTGCGATGCCTGATTAAAGCGGAGCTGGTATTTTACTGAGAGTGCAGTGTGAGGTGTAAAGTGAAGTGTGAGTTAAAACGGCTTGGCGAGGGTCCCAGTACCCGAGGGTAAATCAAATTTTAATAACTGGGCCCCCGTCAGCGGTTAAAATAAGGCTTGGGGATGTTTAAGGGAGGCGAGTTACTACCTCCTACATCCATCAATTGGTCGACATGTTTCAGCCAGTGCCTTAAACTAAATCTGGCTTTCCTCAGGACCTTTTTATAAAAAAAGAGTGTAGTGCAGGTTAAAAAGGAGTGTAATCCAGGCTATGTGTTACACTCACTAAGGTGTTTCTCTAAGTGTGAGAAGGGATTCCCTTCTCATATATGCCTGTACCGACAACATTGAAGACATAGACAAAACATGTAAGAAAAGGAGTCAAATAGGCGTCTACGCCACAGTCATATACATAGAATGCCGAATCTACAGTGCTCAGTGGGTAGACTACAGTCGGCAAAAGTGTAATGGCACTGGTGGTACCATTATTGTGATCATCACAAATGATTGGGGGTGGTGTCGCTAAAACACGGGTATCACACATATGCATGAGGTACAAAGTGTGATGGGGCGTAAGTAAACATTCTTACGCTTAGATTTTGCAGCCAATGCTTCCAGGAGTGAAGCGGTAAGGGGTTGACCCTGTAGGGAAATAATGTTGGCCACTGTGAGTTAAAGACCTGTAAGGAGGGAAAAGCACTTACCCAGAGATTGTTGCTTGGAGGTTATCATACTCGCAGCTTTTCTGGTCAGAGCCTGCCTTGTACCGGTTGCACCGTCCTCGTACTCCGGTAGAAAGAGCTGGAGTTTCTTGCTCGTTTTTGTATGCTTGCTAATTGCCATTTTAAAGCTACATTAACCGCCTACAAAAAGAAACTCGATCAGAACAGAGAAATGAACGAATACAAGGAGCATCTGACACAAGCAAAAATCAAGAAGTTTGACAAAAGATCTTACAAAATGTAGCTACGCTAAAACATACCCCAATTGGATGACAACACAGCACCGGCTTTTACAAGTGTGGTTTTTGCTCAATGTGCCGGTGGGGCAAACATGGGACAAAGACTTTCACAGGATTTGACAATGAAACTTACAACATCAGACAGAACATCACCTGCTTAACCAAATTTGTGGTATACATCATAGAATGCCAATGTGGCAAGTACTACGTAGGGAGTACGATCAGGGCTCTGAAGGACAGGATGGCAGAGCATATGAGGGCGATATAAAAAAAGAGACCCCCAAATATCCAGTGGCCCTTCATGTAGCAGAATGCCAACCCTTGGAGGATGACGTTAAAGTTCGCTTCTTTGGTATTGACATTATCCCACTGAATATCAGAGGTGGAAACCCGGAACTAACACTCAGACTGAAAGAAGCCATGTGGATAATGCGCTTGCAGTGCATTAAACACGGGCTCAATTATGACCCAGAGCTACAGTTTTTTCTAGGGGACTGAGGGACCTTGTTATATCTTCACCCAAGGATCACCCTGGGTTTTCTGTGCTCATAGTTCATCACTGTAACACACTAATCAGGCAACAAACACTGACTGTTAGTAATAACTGGTGTATGACCAAAATGTGTGATAATGTAACTAAAAAAGTACATGTCTTAATGAGTCACCTTCATGTGTATTAATACTAGATCTTTTATACTGTAGATAATGACAGTCATGTGTTAGAGTAAGGTGACCCAATGTAATAACTGTATGTACATGGTTTTGTGTAGTAATTGGACTGCACTTCGATAAATATGTCATATGTAACAAGTCACGAAGTCACGGGCATGAGGGTGCTCTTCGTGTCAACTATGACATTTTCTCTACGACATATTCACTTTGAGAATGGGACAGGGAGTTTATCTCACTAATCATAAACTACCTTATGACGATCGTTTTAACCGATCTACTGGTAACTTGCGTTAGACTGACAAAATCGGTATTTCTATTGTACCTTTTCAGTAGATTCATCACTAAATTTCTATTTTATGTGGCCTCCAACTGGAGGCAAAACAAGTCTCCGAGTTTCTCGTCGGGTTCTGGCACTTGAAAGAATACGAACTCTGTGCAGCCAGTGATGCACTACGCCCACACTAAAACCATTTTGAAGCGTTTGAAAGGACAAAGCGGGGCAATTCCGGTTCACAATACGCGCGAAATTTTATATAATATGTTTTTTTTGGATATACACAATTTGGTTTTAAAATAACTAACCAGCGATATTCTCTGAAATATATCTCGAATCTACAGCCAACAGGGGACACAGGATTCGATATGAGGCTGTACTATCGCAACATCGTAAATGTAGGTGTTGCGTTCTAGTCTTACTGTATTCCCGCTGTCAATCATTTGACACTGATACTTAAGCCGAGTGTGCTTCTGGTCACATGTCCGTAGTTTTTAACACAGCGAGACGGGAACCTTAGGAGGAGGGATCCATAATACTAAGTAAGTGCTTCTCTCTCCGAATCTGACAAGGTGTCGTCTTTTAGCTTGCAATAACAAACACGAGCTGATATCACCGACCTCATTTTCGGCTTTGCCCCCACAGATACTGCCGGATATTCACAGCGCACACGTGTGTTACGGCTATTACAAAAAATCCCCTCCCGGCTCCAAGTGCTCAATAAACAAGGTAACCAGCAATGCCACTATTGTTAACAGTAAAAACGGAACTCAAGGGAGAGAGGACATTGACTTTCTCCCTCCTGATAAGTTCTTTTACATGTTGTATACTAGCTCCTAATGACTGATTGTGCTTAAATGGACATTCGTTTTTCTATTACTGTTTCCCCAGCGCTGCAACCTTCTCTCAGAGACCTTACGACATACTCTGACTCTAGCTCGTGAAATATACCTGTTTTGAAGACACACATCTTGCTAAATTTTTGGAACTGACTTTACGGTATGTTATTTTAAAGTGACGAAACCGCCTTAATAAAGCTAATGCATATATAGACATAGATTAGAGGGGATAGCCATAAAGAGGTGTCTTTGGTGACACGTATATGTCGTCTCCTTCACTTTTATACAGGATCTTTCCTACCCGAAGCCATTGTATACTTCGACAGCATCTTGAACTTCAACACGTACCTGGCTGGGACGTGTAGGACCATTAACTTTACGGTGAGCTGCTCCAATTTGTTCCATTCCAAAGTGCGAATGTGAATAAACAGAGGCTTCTTTTTGTATTCAAAAGACGCCCTATTGTGTAACTTAATGGTTACATCTTGAGGACAACATTAATTAATTGATGTTTCCTGTTTTTTTCCTTTGTTTTTCCACCCCCCCTCCCGCCGCCTTTAATTCTTCCTCCTTTCTTATTCTCCACTTTGTCTCCATCATCCCCTGGTCTCAGCTGTCTGACTTTGATGTCATACAACATACAGACCTATAAAAGTTTAGGTCTTTAAACAGGTATGAATGGACTACATGTCCTAGAGCTATCTTGCACTTGTTTAGCTGGATTGGGGGTGCATGCGCTCGACGAATACACGAGTCACTTGTCTTGCACTATAATGTGCATGCCACAATTTTCATGCCACAATTTTCACCAGGCATAAGTGTGGTGGCCCTATTTCTTTTCACTACCTTCACAGATTTTGCCCGACCACAAATTCCTTTTGTTTTTAAACCAGAAGATGTAAATTGTTTCACCGACGTTCTTGTACATGATCTAGGGCTTCCTTATCCGTGCTCACTGACACCATTATTTTTTTCTTTTCACCATTCTGGTATCTAGTTGGTTCTGATATCTTATGCACTGGACATACCCAACATAGTGAAAAGTGCATGACATTGTATTAACTTATGAACATGCACATTGTTGAACTAAGCATTCTATATATATATTCTTGTGGTTCTTTCCCAGCCCTGAGGAGTCGCAGTGATTTTGTTCCCACGCGACGAAACACGCGTCGGCTGGTTGTGGAACCAATAAACCACTACAATTTCCTGTATAATTGGATATAATTGCAAATGTCTTACTTATTGGCTCGGTGCACAGATTGTAATTACTATTGAAACTACAATTGATTTAATGTAACTGTTGTGTGCAAAGGCATTGTTGCTTCTAAAACATACCCCTGCTCTGAAGATGACTTCACCCCACCACCCAAGACCTCAAACGCATCTGACTCATCGGCTGATGACAGTTCAGCTTCCAGTGACTCAAGCACTGGCTCACACAAACGAGGTGGCAGAGGCCGACGTGGCCAACGGTGGCCCAACATGTGGCAGGGAGCCCAACAAGGACAATACTACGGAGCCCCCCATAATTTTGGCCCCATGCAGAACCCGTATTTCGGATTCCCACCCATGTATCCCCCGGGACCAATGCCACTTTTCCCGGGCAATCCCGGCCCCCACATTCCTTTTTTAGGACAGGGCCGAAGATCAGGAGGCAGGAGAAGACAAAACCAACAACAACCGCAAGTACACTGGGCCGAAGAGGAAAATCCAGTGAGCTCCAACACCCGTCAGAAGACGAAAGACCAACCGGGCACCAGCAAACAATAACAGACTCAAACCAAAAATTCATTGGTATTCAATTAATCCAGCACGTCCTTGACACCCAAAGAACAAGCAGTACTGGAAAAAGGCCTATCATTCGCCCCCACATCTAGACTTGACAAATTCAAGTTACACGTGGAACTGGCTGAGTTCTTCAGAAAGCTCAAACTCAAGGCCTTCTTTGAGAAATCAACAATGGACGACCAACCTGCAAATGAGAATCCAAATGTCACAGGGCTAAGGTCTAAATCCACCTTTAACCCGCCACTGTCAACAGTGCCCCCTGAGATCAGCACTTTTGAGTTGGCAGTATACAACGACGTTGAAAATCTTGGCCCTTCCAATCATTTCAACAACCTATCCAAAGATGAAAGAGACATCATCCAGCGTCTCAAGACCAACCCCTCAATCATTATCAAACCAGCTGACAAAGGGGGAGGTATTGTCCTTCTAGACAAAAAAGATTACAACACGGAATGCCGCAGACTGTTAAGCAACACCAGAAATTACAAAAGATTGGAACAAGATCCCACCAACACCCTTCAGAACACTATCCAGACACTAATAAAGAATGCCTGCGATGCTGAACATATTTCCAAGCAAGAAGCAGAGTACCTCTGCCCCCAGAAAGTTAAAATACCATACTTCTACAAGGTACCCAAGGTACACAAAGGCAAAATCCCCCCCACCAGGCAGACCCATAGTGTCTGGTATCAATTCGCTCTTAGAGCCCCTGTCACGCTACTGCGACTTTTTTCTCAATCCGCTAGTGCAATAAACGCCCAGCTATATCAAGGACACCAAACACTTACAAGTGATCAATAACATGGAGTTTAACACTGAGACCTAACTCCTGGTAGGGCTGGATATTGAGAGCCTCTATACCAGCCTGCCCCAAGAAGCCACAATAAAAGTACTCAGGGACATCCTCAGGGAGTCGCCATGGCCCTACCACACCCCCAAAGAATTCATCCTCCAATGCGCCACACTGGCACTAAAGGAAAATTACTTTGAATATGAGGGATCCCTCTACCTCCAGACCAATGGAACTTCCATGGGCAGCGTTTTCGCCCCAAGTGTAGCAGGTCTTTACGTCCACCAATTTGAACGCACGCACATTGCTGACAGCACAAACCCCTATGCCAACCACATCCTTACATGGCGCCGTTATATTGACCTCTTAACAACAAAAAACTTGAAGGTCAAAAAAAGCTGAGTAGGACAGACACCAAGAGAAAGAGTTACACCATAAACAGTTTCCACCCGTGGTAAAGAAACATCAAACACTTAAATAAGTCCTATCAGCCCACCCATATGGCAGAACATCGTCATTTAGGACCTTCCGAACAGGGTCCATATGTCCAAGCCCAATGATAGTGGCTTAGTCTTTTTAGACCATTGTTCTAAAGATAGATGTATCTTCACCACACGCGGTGCTGATAGAGTGCAGTGCTCAAAAATAAATATATAATAGTGATTTAAAATGGCGGTCAAAGTAGAAAAATATGTTTATTGGTATCCACCTTGACGTCAAGTAAAAAACAGTGTAATGACAGTGTGAAAATATCACTGTCCAGTATGCTAGTAAGATTAATTTAGGCCAACATGTTTCTGCCGTGTTGGTGGAGGTTCACCGGCATTCTTCAGGGCCAGGCTGGAAATATAGCTACTGCAAAGTACACTATCAGTGTGAAAGAAAGAAAATTTTTTTTCAGAACATATACATATTACTGAAATAGGCGAGTGTGGTAAATTCAACCACCCTACCGTATCCTCGTGACTTTTTTGTATAGCGAAGAGTTCTTCCTGTAAATATTGAAAAAAACCTAATGTCAATACCTAGTTAGTTATGGTGTCATTAGGAAATAACAATAATATAAAATCAATTTCTTTCACACTGATGACGTCAAGGTGGATACCAATAAACATATTTTTCTACTTCGACCGCCATTTTAAATCACTATTATATATTTATTTTTGAGCACTGCACTCGATCAGCACCGCGTGTGGTGAAGATACATCTATCTTTAGAACAATGGTCTAAAGAGACTAAGCCACTATCATTGGGCTTGGACATATGGACCCTGTTCGGAAGGTCCTAAATGACGATGTTCCGCCATATGGGTGGGCTGATAGGACTTATTTAAGTGTTTGATGTTTCTTTACCACGGGTGGAAACGGTTTATGGTGTAACTCTTTCTCTTGGTGTCTGTCCTACTCAGCTTTTTTTGACCTTCAAGTTTTTTGTTGTTAAGAGTACTGTTAGTAAGGGATATTATCTTGAATGGTCGGTAAACATAGTTCCCTTGGCCCTCCTTTCGAAAGTTGTTTTTTCCTGCCGTTATATTGACTACATCCTTGTGTTATCGGAGGGTCCACAAACTACCCTGGATCAATTCCTCATCTGGCTCAACGGCAGGGACCCATACTTGAAGTTCACCAGCACTATCAGTGCAAACCAACTTGCTTTCCTGGACCTAAACATAACAGTCAAAGATGGCAGACTCACCACGACAACCTACTATAAACCCACGGCCAGAAACTCTCTACTCCACTTCGCAAGCTTCCACCCACGCCCGCTAAGGGAGAACCTCCCCTTCGGGCAATTCTTACGTATACGCAGGAATTGCAGTGATATAGCAGACTATAAAAAACAGTCCGCTGAACTATCCAAGAAACTGGAGGCCCGGGGCTACCCACCAGCATCATCTCCAAAACCAGGAAGAGGGCCAGGAACCAGAATAGAGAGGCCCTCCTTGAAACCACAGCTAAAGAGGCGCAGGAACAACCCTTCACCTGCGTCACTACGTACAACACAGCCTCCAATGAGGTAGCCAAACTCATTAAGAAGAATTGGAAGATCTTGAATTCTGGCCAGAGGCAGTGGGACATACCCAGTTTTGCTTACAAGAGAAGCAATAACTTGAAGGACCAACTGGTTAACACCCATCCCAAAACGCATAACACACAAGAACCGAACACCATTCTGAATGCATGGGGCCTACCAAAAGTAACAGGACGCTACCCCTGCAATGATTGCAGTGTGTTACTTAACAACCCACACCAAAACTCTGATCCTAGAACCCAACAAAGTGTGGACACAACGCAGCCACACTAACTAATTCACGTAATGTGATTTACCTCCTCACCTGCTCCTGTGGTCTCCGCTATATCGGCATGACCACCCGCAAAATACGCACCAGGGTCACTGAGCACAGAAGACCCTTAGGTGCAAGAAAAACATCAGTAAATTAACGAACCACTTCATCACCCATGGCCATACCCCCAATGACCTCACATGGACAGTTATCGAACAAATGCCTGAGCAGGCTTTAGACAATGAAAGGAGATTGATGAGCAAAGAACAGCGCTGGATCTATCGTCTTTCCTCACACACCAATGGCCTGAACGGTGCGATCCCTTGGAACTTGGTCACATGCTGACGTAAACCTCTACACACAGGCCTTACTATTCAACCCAGTTGACCTATGAACTCCCACTCAACTGAGGCCACCTCCCCTAATCGTGCCCAAACCCATATCGGGTTGTGACTAGTTGCCATACCCAGCCATAGTCTCCCCCTCCTACGGCACCCTGTGATGATCCAATTCATCCAATTAATTACTGATCACTATCTCCTTGAATTTCCAAGCCTGCACTATTGATAGTGGCAGAATGCATACTATTACAAGGTTCCCAGTTCAACACGACACAAACTCCATCATGTTAGACCCGCAGACGCACATGCGCTAATAACTAGCGTCTCATTCCGGCACACACGCAATAGACACAAGCAGCCCCGCGCATGCGCTAGAGACTAGTCTCCTTCCACCACCCATGAGCAGACAGCTAGGGACACACCCGAGGAAGTCTGTCTACCCTTACTCCGCCGCTACAGGTGCCGGTAGTTAATCCAATTAGCAAGCATACAAAAAAGAGCAAGAAACTCCAGCTCTTTCTACCGGAGTACGAGGACGGTGCAACAGGTACAAGGCAGGCTCCGACCAGAAAAGCTGCGAGTATGACAACCTCCAAGCAACAATCTCTGGGTAAGCGCTTTTCCCTCCTTACAGGTCTTTAACTCCCAGTGGCCAACATTATTTCCCTACAGGGTCAACCCCTTACCGCTTCACTCCTGGAAGCATTGGCTGCAAAATCTAAGCGTAAGAAGGAGTAGTTTCTGTTCTGTAACTCCAGTTCTGTAGTAGGGGTATCTCTGTTATAGTCATAATCTAGTGAATAGTCCCGCCCATGTGCGTGGACCCCGGCAATCAAAAATAATCTCTTAAGTTGTCAAAAAATTGCAGAACTGCAAAGACACTTAAGAGAAAATTTAAAGACAAATAATGCAGCCTATATCCACAGGCTACACTGTCCAGTACTTCAACTAGAAATTCCACCAAAAATCCACAAACAGCAAAGCCTGTCCAGATTTCCCTTGCTTTTACTGCAAAAACCCCTCAGAAATGATAGAGAGGAAGGCCTGGACAGACATGCCCCATAGGCTGCCATTATGTGGCTTAAACAGGATACTGTGCCTTTAAGGAAACCTTCTAGAACCTTCTCCCAGTATCCCAGAATGCATAGCAGGTCCCACTGACTTCAGTTCTTTTTGAAGGCGTAAAAACGCCAGACCTGTAGCATTCCTTACATGAACAATTCTCCACCGGGGAGGAGGGCGGGCGCTTATGACTATAACAGAGACACCCCTACTACAGAACTGGAGTTACAGAACAGAAACTACTCCTTCTGTAGTAGGGGATCTCTGTGTATAGTCATAATCTAGTGAATAGAATGGCAAGCCCATCCCCACACCAAAGCGGCGGTGGAGAAAGAACATAACGCCACTACTGTGCGAACAAATTCCGCAGCGAAGCCTGCCCAACCTGAGCGTCTGCCCTGGCATCAGAGTCCAGGCAGTAATGCTTAGCAAAGGTATGAACCGACTTCCAAGTGGCGGCCTTGCAGATTTCTGCAATCGGCACATTACGGAGCAAGGCTGTCGTGGCAGCTTTGCCCCTGGTGGAATGAGCCTTAGGCTTACCTCCTAAGGTCTTATTAGCTTTTTGGTAACACAATTGAATGCAGGACACAATCCACCTAGAAATGGACTGCTTAGAGGTAGCAAGACCCGTCCTGACTGATCCATAATTGACAAACAATTGGTCTGACCTACGAATATCTTTGGTCTTATCCAGATAAAATTTCAACACCCTCCTAACATCCAGGGAATGCAAAGATCGTTCCGCCGGAGAGGAAGGATTCTGAAAAAACGTAGGTAAAGTTATGGTCTGGTTGACATGAAAATCAGAAATAACCTTGGGAAGAAATTTAGGGTGAGTACGCATCACAACCTTAGCAGCATGAAATACAGTAGAAGGTTCAGTACAACACAACGCCTGAATTTCACTCACCCTGCGGGCCGATGTAATGGCCACGAGGAACGCCGCCTTCCAGGACAGGTGCTGCAACGAAGCCTTGTGAATGGGTTCAAAAGGCTCCTTCATCAATCTGGACAGCACCACATTCAATTCCCATGAAGGCGAGGGAAGCCTGACAGGAGGGAACACCTTCTTCAATCCTTCCAGAAAGTCTTTGATCACAGGGATCTGGAAAAAAGAAGTCTGTGAAGGGCATTTCCTGTAGGCAGTCAATGCAGCAAGATGAACCCTAATGGAATGAACATTAAGGCCAGACTGCGCCAAATGTAAAAGGTAAGGAAGGATGACATCTTCCTTGCAGGTTGTAGGGTCATGGTTCCTAGACTGGCACCAGATACAAAACCTCTTCCACTTGTAAGCATATGAAGTCCTAGTGGAAGGTCTCTTAGACTCCTTCAGTATGTCCATGCAATCTTCGGGCAGATTCAGATGTCCATACTGCACTATCTCAGGAGCCATGCCGCCAAACTCAAAGACGAGAGGCTGGGGTGTAACATCCGCCCCCCGAATTTCGTGAGAAGGTCCGGCCTGCACGGCAACCGAATGTGAGGAAGGAGAGATCGGTGAAGCAGGTCCGTGAACCACCACTGCCTGGGCCACTCCGGGGCAATGAGAATCATCCGAGCCCTGGACAGGGCCAGCTTGATGAGTACCGCCGGATTCAGGGGAATGGGTGGAAAAGCGTACAGAAAGCTGTTCGACCAGCTGATCCATAGCGCATTCCCCAGCGACCCCGGCTGGTAGTACCTGGAGGCGAAGTCTCGGCATTTGCTGTTTTCGGCGGTGGCGAACAGATCCACATCTGGAGTTCCCCACCTTGCGAAGACCTCTCCCAGTACTTCGTCGTTTATGACCCATTCGTGGTTTTCCTGAATGAGTCTGCTGAGTTCGTCCGCCTGAACATTCTGCACACCTGGCAGATGGGTAGCCGTTATAGTCAGTCCTCTGGCCAGGAGCCAGTGCCAGATCGCCTGCGCCTCCTGTGACAGAGTGCGAGATCTCGAGCCCCCCTGCTTGTTGAGGTAGTACATCGTGGTAGTGTTGTCCGTTTGCACAAGCAGGGAGCTGGTCTGGAAGGACGGAAGAAAAGCCTTCAGTGCCAAGTGAACAGCTCTGAGTTCCAGGAAGTTGATGTGATAAGTGGCCTCCACCGGAGACCACGTTCCCTGAATCTGCAGAGTCCCGGAGTGCGCTCCCCATTCCAGGAGAGAAGCATCCGTCACGACAGTCTGCGTGGGAATGTCCTTGTGAAAAGGAACCCCTCTGAGGAGATTCTCCGCCGAACACCACCACTTCAGAGACTGAAGAGCATGCAGAGACAGTCGTATCCTGTCGTCCCAGGATCCTTTCCTCTGATCCCACTGGTCCTCCAAGCACTCCTGCAGCGGTCTCATGTGCAGTCGTGCGTGCGGCGTCAGGAAGATACAAGAGGCCATCGAACCCAGTAGAGAAGACACCGTCCTCACTGTTGTAGATGGAGTCGACATAAGAGCCTGAGCCTTCCGAAGGAGAGATAATCGTCGCTCTTCCGAAGGAGACACGCTTGCTGACAGCGTATCGATGGAGGCTCCCAAGTACTGTATGCATTGGACCGGAGTCGGGACCGACTTGGCCATGTTGATGTGCAACCCCAGCTTGTCCAAGAGAACGCACGTCTTCTGGAAGTGTGCTCGCGCTTCCGAGAAGGAGGATGCCTTGATCAACCAATCGTCCAGGTACGGGTAGACAAACACCTTGTTCTTCCGCAGGTGCGCTGCCACCACCGCCATGCACTTCGAGAATGTTCTCGGCGCAGACTTCAGTCCGAATGGGAGTACTGTGTATTGATAATGATTGGTGCCGACTTGGAACCGCAGGAACTTCCTGTGTTTGCGTGCAATGGGCACATGGAAGTATGCATCCTGTAGGTCTATGGCACAGAGCCAGTCCCCCTGTTGCAACTGAGGATAAATCTGATGCAACGACAGCATGCGAAACTTTTCCCTGCGAATCCACTTGTTTGCCTGTCGCAAGTCCAGAATGGGCCTGAACTCGTTCTTGTCCTTCTTGCGAACCAGGAAGAACCGGGAGTACAGGCCTCTTCCTCTCTGGGACAGAGGCACGTCTTCTATCGCCCTTTTCCTTAACAGGGTATCGGCCTCCACCTGGAGCTCTAGCAGCTGAAACCGCGAGCTGACCGGAGGAATCGATGGAGGCGGGCTGGTGAACCGAAGACTGTATCCATTGCAAACAATATTCAGCACCCACTTGTCCTGAGTAATTTTTCTCCACTCTGCCGGAAAAAATTGGATGCTTCCCCCTACCGGAGTGGGTAACGGATCCGGGGGAAGTAAGTTCCTAGGGCCTAGACCCAGCCTGGCCCTTGGGCGCCGGAGCCGACTGCTGGCCTCCCCTGCCCCTCTGGCGCTTCTGGAACGGCTTACGGAACTGCTGTTGCGAATGTCCTGAAGCCTGGCCACGTCCACGGCCTTGTCCACCGGACCGCCGTTGGAAAGGGCGGTACGGCTTCTTCGACTCCTTAGGCTTCTCGAGGCCCACCGCCGTGAGCGTCTCGGCCTCCGCTTTCATGCGGGCCATCTCGTCGTCCGCATGCTGCCCAAAAAGAGACTTGCCGGAGAACGGCAGGTTGGCCACCCTCTGCTGTGCGTCCGGTTTCAGGGACGTAAGACGGAGCCAGGCGTGACGCCTCTGGTTGACCCCATGGCAAAACCCATGAGCAGCCAACAGGGAAGAGTCCGCTGCCGCACTGATAATCTGGTTGGCCACCAGCATCCCTTCACTCAGCACTTCCTGAAAATCCTCACGCTGTTCACGAGGCAAGTGCTCCGCAAAACGCTCAAGGGAGTCCCAGAGGGCGCGGGCGTACCGACCCAACAGCGCCGTGGCACTCGCAGCCTTCATGGAGGTGGCGGCTGTTCCACAGACCTTTCTCCCTGCCGAATCCATCCACCTGGACTCCTTATCCGGGGGGACCGTGGATGACGGAGCGGAGGCATGTTGTTTGCGTGCCGCCGTCACAATGACGGAGTCCGGAGGGGGTTCCGCTCTCAGAAAAGCCGGATCCGAATCCGGGGCCCGGTACTTACTCAGCAACCTAGATGGCGCCGCCTTTGTCACCGCTGGGGTGAGGAAAAGGTCCATAGCTGGTTCCTCCAGGCCCGGTACCAGAGGAAGGAGAGGGCGAGACGAGTGTTTTTGGTGCAACGTCTCAAAGATCACGGACGTCTTCGGCGTGGGCACTGTCAGGGGTATGCCCAGCTTCGCCGCGCCCCTCAAGAGGACATCCTGGAACGCCACCAGGTCATCAATTGGGGACACCCTCGTATCCGGTGATCCCGACAGGGTAGGAGAACGCTCCCTGGAGCCAGAGGATCCCGTGCGGGAGCGAGACTCGCGCCTCCTATGGCGGCGTCTCGACCGCGAGGATGATCTGTGTCGCGACCTGTCCCGCCTCCCAGAGCGAGAGCGAGACCTGCCAGTCCGTGGCCTCCCCACCGGTTTCCGTGGTGGAGTCCTCCTCGGAGCCTCCTTGGGTGCAGGTTTAGGGGTCCCCTTAGGAGGTACAGGCAAAAACGGCAGCGAAGTGGACCTCGGCGGAGGAACCTCCGGCTGCGGTGCCGGCCCACGCGGAGGGACCGGTGGCGGCGGGTCGTCCGCTGGAAGTGGAGACAGTGTCGGAGGATCCTCTTGAGGCAGAGGAGGAGGAGGAGTGACCGCCTTAGGAACAGGTGTATGCGTCGACCGAGGCCGAGAAGGAGTGTACACCGCAGAGTACACCGTGCCCTGCGATCCTTTAGGCGAAGAGGGCTGAGAGCCCGCCCCTTCAGCCGGAGACCGCTTCCTCTTGCGTCCCCCACTGGAAGCAGTGTGACTCCTGGGACTAGAATCCCTCTTGCGACGCTTTGGAGATCCTGACCGACTCCCAGACGTCGACCTCCGTCTGCTCGACGTCGAGCGTCGCTTTTCCGGCGTCGAAGGACGTTTCCTTGACTCCGGCGTCGAACGCCGCCTCCGCGACGTCGACCTCTTCTTCCTCGGCGTCGAACGCCGATCCCTCGACGTCGAACGCCGACCCCTCGACGTCGACCTCTTCCTCCGCGACGTCGCACGCCTCCGCGACGTCGAACGGTCCTTCCTCGACGACGAGCGTCGCCGCCGTCGTCTGGATGCTCTCGACGTCGAGGATCCCCTTGACGTCGACCGGCGGGGTCGCCTCGACGGCGAGCGCCGATGCCTGCTCCGTCCATGACGTCGGTATGAAGCCCTCGACGTCGACGATGAAGACGACGTCGACGGCGGCTTCGTCCGCGGTGGCTTCGACGTCGAGTCGTCCCGATGTCTCGACCCGGGGAGAAGGGGAGCACACCGCCGTCATCCCTCTCGACGTCGTTGTCGACGCTATCGACGTCGACGGAGACCGGGATCGCTTGCTGGGCTTCCTGCCTCTGGGGAGCCCCCCAGAGGCCTCAGCAGAGGCAGAGGGAACCTTCCCTGACTGCCCAGACCCACCTGCAGCCTGCAGGCGCCTCTCCTCAAGGCCAGACAGCCTGATCTTCGCCCTTTCCTTCAGAGTGCGAGTTGTAAACTGCTGGCAGATGACACACTCCTCAGGGACATGATCTTCAGGGAGGCAGACGATGCAGACATCATGTGGATCACCTCTGGCCTTCTTTCTCTCACATGCTGGACACTTCACAAAGAGTCCAGGCATTTTAGAGCCCTAAAACACCTGAAGCAGCACACAGAAGAGAAGAGAAAACCAAGAGAGTAAACTGCAACACTTTTAGAATACAAAAGTGCCAAAACATGCAATAAACCCTTGAAACAAGGGAGAGCTCAATGCCAGGGTCCTGTAAGCAGGAGCCGGAAAAAAGAACTGAAGTCAGTGGGACCTGCTATGCATTCTGGGATACTGGGAGAAGGTTCTAGAAGGTTTCCTTAAAGGCACAGTATCCTGTTTAAGCCACATAATGGCAGCCTGTGGGGCATGTCTGTCCAGGCCTTCCTCTCTATCATTTCTGAGGGGTTTTTGCAGTAAAAGCAAGGGAAATCTGGACAGACTTTGCTGTTTGTGGATTTTTGGTGGAATTTCTAGTTGAAGTACTGGACAGTGTAGCCTGTGGATATAGGCTGCATTATTTGTCTTTAAATTTTCTCTAAAGTGTCTTTGCAGTTCTGCAATTTTTTGACAACTTAAGAGATTATTTTTGATTGCCGGGGTCCACGCACATGGGCGGGACTATTCACTAGATTATGACTATACACAGAGATCCCCTACTACAGAATGTTTACTTACGCCCCATCACACTTTGTACCTCATGCATATGTGTGATACCCGTGTTTTAGCGACACCACCCCCAATTATTTGCGATGATCACAATAATGGTACCACCAGTGCCATTACACATTTGCCGACTAGTCTACCCACTGAGCACTGTAGATTCGGCATTCTATGTATATGACTATGTGGCGTAGACGCCTATTTGACTCTCCTTTTCTTACATGTTTTGTCTATGTCTTCAATGTTGTCGGTACAGGCATATATGAGAAGGGAATCCCCTCTCACACTTAGAGAAACACCTTAGTGAGTGTAACACATAGCCTGGATTACACTCCTTTTAACCTGCACTACACTCTTTTTTATAAAAAGGTCCTGAGGAAAGCCAGATTTAGTTTAAGGCACTGGCTGAAACATGTCGACCAACTGATGGATGTGGGAGGTAGTAACTCGCCTCCCTTAAACATCCCCAAGCCTTATTTTAACCGCTGACGGGGGCCCAGTTATTAAAATTTAATTTACCCTCGGGTACTGGGACCCTCGCCAAGCCGTTTTAACTCACTTCACTTTACACCTCACACTGCACTCTCAGTAAAATACCAGCTCCGCTGTAATCAGGCGTCGCAGCACACCCGGGACACATTAGGTGTCACTGGGTGGGCCCGATGATGAAGCATGCCACCAACTAGGTTGGTGGGTGAGGGCTTCATGAACTCACCAACGAGGTGCCCATGACAAATCTAATCAGAGCCCTAACAATATTGGTCATATTTAAGCTAGTCTCTTTTGATAACACACAGGAAATAAACCTTTACACAATTTAATGATCCACGACCATGGCTGTATAAAAGGGGAAGCAAAAGACCTGAAAAAGCCATACTACAAAAGCTAGGCTGAGTGTTTACAAAGACCAGCAGAACACACCATAACACCAGCCAAAGAATAGGTGGTGCAAAAACCATACAGACTGAGTTAACTCCGGTGCAAAGTAGGAAAGTCCGTAGTGAAAAAGGGAAGGAGGGGGACAGGCTAAAGGTCTGACCCTCCTAGACTAACCCTAAACCTACCTAGGGCTGCATCCCCCTGAGCAATGCCACAGCAGACGCCATGGCCCGTCCAATGGAGTCAGTGGGATCCATTCCACATTGGATGAGCAGTTTGGCTGCTTGACGGATATCTGAAAGAACACATGACTCAGGTTTTGCCCATGC
The DNA here is from genome assembly GCF_964261635.1 of Lissotriton helveticus. Lineage (NCBI taxonomy): Eukaryota > Metazoa > Chordata > Amphibia > Caudata > Salamandridae > Lissotriton > Lissotriton helveticus. The sequence continues at coordinate 630,645,275 of NC_136070.1, forward strand.
CCCCAACAAAATGTCAGTAAGGGCCTCACAGAAAGGGAGCACCGGCTCAACCCCCAATTGGCCGGGATGTAGAACCTCAAAAAGAGCATCTATAGACTTCTCCAAAGTAGGCAGAGTAAGATGCAAGATATCAGCCACTCTCCTCAAGAATTCTGCCAAAGTGGAACTAGCTTCTAAGGCAAGGCCCGGAGGTGACAAAAGAGAGGAAGCGGGGACAAATATAGCCCCCTCACTTCACCTAACTGCGCAATCCAGCTACCCAACTCAGAAGGGACCACTGGCTGTTCGAAGGGGGTCATCTCTCACAACCTTCCCCTAATAAGTCTTGTGGATCCTCCACAGAAATGACCGGTGCTACATACGGCTTCATGAACGCCGGGTCGACGTCAACCTGGGAACGAGACTTCAGCCGGTGTCTGCGATGGTATCCTGAGTCGCAGTGAAGTCGGCTCAATAGTGCACCTCGACTCCAGATTGGAGTTTACCAGTGCCTCTGTCAGGCACCAAAATGGCGACTGGCGTCACGCTGAAGTTGAGCACCATTGTTGGCCCCGAAGGACCGTGCATCAGCACCTCAGCCGAGGCCGGAACTGCGGCAGAGGTTCGAACCCGCAGGCGATGATGCAGTTACGGCATCTCCAACCTCCTTGGGTCGGCAGGCACTCCAGAGGGAGACGAGGGCCCAAACACCAGATGGAGAGCATCATAGTACTCTTGCATCTGCTTCCAGGTCTCTCCGGCTCCAGGGAAAACCAGGAGGCTCGAGAACGACGCCCAAGCGGGAGTCTCAGCATTAGGTCTAGAAACACCGACATCACAAGTCGAAGACGCCATAGAGGATTGGGCCTTCGACTTCTTGTGATGCCACCAACGTGTGATGCAGAGTGAGACTGGGAACGTTGCTGTTGACCACCTGATGAAGAGCGGCACTCCCGGGAATGATCGGGGGGGGGGGGGGGCGGGGGGTAGAAGATAAAACTCCGTGAGCTGAAAGGCCACGACAACCACGCAGTCAGAAGCTTCAAGCACTGCTCCTTCGGCTTCAACCACTGACAGGCGTCACACTCTGCGGCGTCTTGGCACCACACACAGATAGAATATGGTCCTGTACCAGACATCTTATGAGCACAGGACCCACTTGAACCCAGAGGGCATAGAGTGCACTTCTTTCCAAAGATGAAAGATCTTCAGAGCAGGTCGAAAACCGCCTGATACGCTTCTACAGATCAGCGTTGTAGCACCGAAAAGAAGAAAACTGACACCCGCACACCAGAGGGGACATACAAGGCTCCATTGACGTCATATAAGGAGACATCACAGAGCCATACGATGCCTTCCCCTGGAACGCAGAGGTACTGATGAAAAACTTCAGGATCCAGTCTGGCGCCTGGGGAGAATTTGAAAGTTAAGGAATCGGTGGCTAGATGTCTATCGTATACGTCTTTATAGCTACTAGGTGTACTATTTACTATAAAGGGCTTGGAGCCCATAGCTTACCATTCGGTGGCATCATTGTCTCTTCTTTGTTGTCTCCCAATTGGCCAGTGCATGCCAGGCGTCACTCCCTTTTCTGTCTCTGGAGCATGGACCAAACGCACAAGATACTTACCTTCGGTAACGATATATCTGTAAGAAACATTAGTAGTGATAGATTCCTTACTGTAGAATTGCCCCCAGGAATCAGACTGGATCCAGAAAGTTGGTCAGCAGTACCCCTGTGCATCGTTAAGCATCGTTGTGCGGCTCTGCGTGCGTCGTTGGCGCCGGGATGAGGTCGCTGGAGCTACTTAGACACGCCCACGTCAGTTCTGCACACGACTTTCCGTGCCAGGAAAGGCAGAGCCATGCAAAAAACTGACCACTGGTGCCATGAAACTAGGGCCCTGAAAAGAATGTCCTTAACCCTAGAAATCAGTTTGCAGAACGGGGAGGATGGGTCGGGTGGTAAGGAATCCATCACTACTAATGTTTCTTACAGATATATTGTTACCGAAGGTAAATAACTTGTGCATCTGAATCTTGGGCGGAATTTCCAAGGCGGCACTCGCTAGGCAACGCTTTTCGTCGCGAGTGGAGTTGCGGTCTACTATACGCCTTTCCGCCTATACCACTTCTACCAGAGTGCTGAAGATGATCAAGCGTGACCGGGCCCAAGGGCTCGAAGAGTATGGTATCCCGAGCTACTCAGCATGGCAATCGATCCCCCGCCCCACCTGCCTCTGCAGGAGGATCTTCTGTCGCAGCAGCAGGGGAGGGTTCTCAACCCGAACCCGTCTAGCCTCCACCTCCTTGCGTGGAGATTGAGCGGCGGCAGTTGATGTCTTTCGACCTGCCTCCCAAAGTCTATAATGTTATCTTGGCAGTCAGGCATCCCTCCACTAAAATGGTATACGCCTGCAGGTGGAATACATGATTGGCATGGTGCACAGCAAAGGCTGTGAATCCCCTTTCTGCCCTTCTTACAGAAGTCCTTCTATTTCTCCTCTTTGGCCCAGCAGGGCTCTGCTCTGGGCACTATCAATGGCTATCTCTCGGCCATTTCAGCAGTGTTACGGCTTCCAGATCAGCCTTCCCATTTCAAGTCCACCGTTGTAAATAGATTCTGAAAAGGTATTACTCCTCTTTTCCCGGTGGTGTTGTCTGAACACCTGTGGTGGTGTTGTCTGTGAACACCTGCACCACTCCCCACAACAGAGGGAAGGAATGCCTTCAGTACAAGTCGGATCGCCCGAAGCTCCAGAAGGTTGATATGGAGCCGGAACTCTGCCGGAGACCAGAGGCCTCTGATCTCCACCTCCCCCATGTGGCCTCCCCATCCCAGAAGGGATGCGTCCATCACAATTGTATGTTCTGGTTGGGGGAAGGGAGAGGGATCTGCCATTGACCCAATCGAGAATCGTGAGCCACCACTGCAATTGTCCTGCAGTGCCCTACGAGATCTGGACGTGATTGGAGAGGTTGCCCTGATGCTGTGCCAACTGGAACTTCAGGTCCCACTGCAGAGACCCCATAAGCCATCTGGCATGATCCACTAGCACGATGAAGGAGGCCATCAGTCCTAGTACCCGGAGGGTCATCATGACCGAAACCCGGGATAGAGGCTGAAAGATCAGAATCCTAGCATGAATATCCCAGACTCGCTGTTCGGGAGGATAAACCCGAAACTGCGCTGAGTCCAGAACCGCTCCGATTAAGAGGAGCTTCTGTGAGGGAATTGGGTGAGACTTCAGCACGTTGATGGAAAACCCCAGCAAATGCAGGTGGTCGGCCGTAGTCTGCAGGTGGGAGACTACTGTCTGGGGCGAGCCCACCTTCAACAACCAGTCATCGAGATAGGGGACGACTGAAACCCCCGATCTGCGCAGGTGAGCTGCGACCACCGCCATCACCTTCGTGAAAATCCAAGGGGTGCTGGTAAGGCCGAAGGGGAGCACGGTGAACTATAAGTGCTTGTGGTCTACGGTGAACCACAGGTAACGCCGGTGGGACGGCAGGCTGGGGATATGAAAATAAGCGTCCTGCAAGTCCACGCTCCCATCCAGTCTTGCGGGTCTAGTGCAGACAAGACCTGAGCAAGTGTGAGCATCTTGAACTTTTTTCGGAGGAAGTGATTGATGTTCTGAAGGTCTAAGATAGGATGCAGGCCCATGTCCTTCTTTGGTACCAGAAATCAGTGGGAGTAGCAACCACAACCCTACTTCTGAAGTCGGAACACGCTCGATGGCCCCCTTCGCCAAGAGGGCTGCAACTTCCTGCTGGAGAAGTGTCAAGTGATACCCCGACATGCAGTGGTACTGAGGTGGCATGGCTGGAGGGGTGGCCTCAAAGGGGAGGGAGTAGCCCCTTCGTACGATTTGCAGCACCCACTTGTGAGAGGTGATGTTGTGCCAGTGGGGGAGATGTCAGCAAATTCTGCCACCCACTGGCGTTTGATGGGCCTGAAATTCCAGACTAGGAAGACTGCAGTGGATGCTGCAGGAGTAGAGGTGGACTGATCCGCCCGCTGGCCCCCCAGACAGTTCCCACCTCCGCGCTGATGTTGCGGTGGCCTGTGGCTCTGCGAACGTGGTGGGGCACCCCTTCTGTGGTCACGAAAGGAGCAAAAAGCAGAAGGCGGAGGAGGCAGAGTGGCCGACAGGCCCAAGGACGTGGCCATAGCCAGAGCCAGAGAGTCCTTCAAGCACTCCAACACACGGTCCGCTTTATTGCCAAAGAGGCGAATGCCATCAAAGAGTATGTCCATCAGAGTGTTCTGGACAGCCCCGGAGAAGCCAGTGGTCCTCAGCCAGGCTAGGCGCCTAAGCGCCACCGTCGTGGAAATCGATCTGCCCAGTGAGTCAGTGGTATCTAGCCCACAACATATGGTGAACTTAGCTGCGTCCCTCCCAGCAGCAATAGTTTGGAGAGGACTGTCTGGTCCTCCTCCGGACAGTTATCCAGCTACGCAACAGCGTCCCACACACAGTGGGAATAACAGTCCAAGAGGCATGCGGTGTTCACCGACCGCAGCTTTAAGCTGGCTGATGAAAACCGCTTCTTTGATTCCCTATCCAGAGGGGCGGAAGGGAACGCGCTCAGGGAAGTAGAGGCTTGGACAACCAAGCTCTCAGGGGTGGGGTGTTGGAGAGAAAGAGGGGGGCGCCAGGAGCTGGGCGATGGCATCGGGCCACGTTCCGGTCCACAGGAGCCCCTGTGTTGCGCCTGGACCAGGTGCCAAAAAGAACGTCAGACAGTGCTTCATTGAAGGGCAGCAAGGCCTCTGAAGAGGTTGCCGCCGGCTGGAGCACCTGTCAGGAGTTTAGTCCTGAAAGCCACCGTAGGGAGTACGAAGTGAAGGGCCTCGGCTGCCCTACGCAACACTACTGCGTAACTGGCTCCCTCCTCCGCAGCAAGGTACGAGACAGCATGCCAAAGTCAGGTGATGTGTCATGACCACTTGCATCCCCAAATCCTCTGCCAAGTCCAGATCATAGGCACACTCCTGTGCTAGAGGGTCCTCAGACCCCTCCCAGTCCCAACCTTCCTCCGAAGACTGTGGAACAGGCTGAAAGTACAGAGGACAGACATAGGGCAAAAAGGGCCCCATCGGCGTCGATCCGGCAGTGTCTGGTTCAGGGCTGAACGTGGGGACGACGTCGTCCCGAGGAGCGGGCGATGTCAGTGGTGGTGCTGGGGAGGTAGAAACCGGTGGAAGTGTTATTCGGTCAACCGGCATCAGATCCCAGGGGGTCCTGCGGTGGCAGGGCCAGAGGTGATGGAAGAACAGGACCCCCAGTCGGGCCCACAGGTGGGGCCGAATGGCCATAAGAGCCATGCCATGGCAGCAAGAAACTCTTGCACCTGAGCAGGTGTCGCCGATGGACCCGGAAAATGTGGATAGGCTGACAGCAACATCGCAGGCTCCCCCAGAGCCACTGGACTGCCACCACCCTCACCCTCAGCTGCGACGGGCGAGGGGAAGTCGAAGACGCTTCTTCGACTTCTTTTTGGAATGCTTCGACTTACCGGACCCAGAGTGCGAAGACTTCGATCCAGAACAATGATGGTGACAGCTCTGCGACCGGTTCCTCGACCTCCCGCGGGACCTTGAGCGGCGCGGAGTCCACTACCGGACTTCCAGCGATTTTCGGGACCGCTCCTGCAAAGTCTTCGGCGCCATGGTCCGGAAGTCGGGGCACGATTTGGGAGTCGTGGTCGCGCCCCAGGCAGTAGAGAGACATGAGGTGTGGGTCCGCCACCGACATCATGCAGTGACAGTTCTCACAGTTCTTGGAGACGGGCATCCCTACGAAAGTTGGAGTCGATCAACTTGAGAATATGAAACAAAAGGCCTCGAAAAACTCAAGTCAAAAAGTGACTGGTGGTACTAGCTTTTCCTGGGTCAGCACTTGCTGGCGCGGAAAAAGAAAGAACGGACGTCAGCGTGTCTAAGTAGCTCTAATGTCATTCCGGCGCTGACGCACGCGGAGCCGCACAACGCAGGGGTACTGCTAACAAAAACTTAGCGAATTACAGTCTGACGAGTGAGGGTAATTCTACAGTAAGGAATCTATCACTACGTGTATCTTTCAGATACTGTGATTGAAGTACCATTTCTTCTTCCTCTCAGACCCCCCCTCACTGTACTTCTTCCCCCTCCTTTGCCATATTGCTTCCTCCCCCTAGCCACAACCACATTCTCTATCATGATTGAGTACTGGGCAAGTCTGCTAGTTCTGTTTGAAAAAGGGTTTTAACATTGGTAGCTCCACAACACTGCCGTCACCTATTTCCATCTCATTTATCTCCATCCGGTACGATATAATTATGATCCCATGCCCAACAGCCCCTCCCTGTCTAAAAATACATTTATTTGTAGAATAAACCAGTTATCCCAGAGTATTGTTCATACTAACAAGCTCCTGCATTGGATTAACCCCTTCGATGCTGGCTCGTTTCCGCCGCTGTGCAGTAAACAAACGAACAGGGTGGGCCGTGACGAACCCCAGCTGTCATCCGCACACGAGCGTGACGGCTGGGGTTCGTCACCAGCATGCAAGGGGTTAAAGGCATCAGATGTTTACATAGATCCAGACAATTAGTAACATTGCATTTATATAACAAGGCTTTGAAGCGCTCTAGTGCAATTCAGTGGCAACTTTCAACTTCACACAATGCCACTGCAATCCACGCCACACAATGTCACTCCACAGCACATAATAATCAATTCCACGACACACAAAGCCACTTCACCTCCCACAATGCCGCTCCATTCCACTCTATGTCAGTGACATTCCATGCCTCTCCACTCCAAGCATCACTCCATACAATGCCACTTCACTCACTGCAATGCCACCCAGCTCCAAGACAATGCAATGCCGCGCCACCCCCTCCATTCCATGGCATGACAACGCCACTAGATGCTACTCCACTCCATTCCATTCAACACAATGCTACTCCACATCAGTCACTCTACATCCCACAATACCTCTCCAACAAAGTCAATAGATCTCACTTAAGGAAGACCGCTGCCAAGGCTTGTTTACTTGTTTCACAGGAGTGGTTCCTACAGGTCCAATTGTGTAAAGTTCTGTGGCTGTGTACTTTACTCATCCTTGGCCTACATGGTGATGCTGGATAGCACCAGACTGCACAAAACGTGCACATGCATGGGTCTGTAAATTATTAATGAGGAGTTTGACAGGTAAGCTCTCAAAACCCAGACCCGTTGTACAGCCGTGCTGCTGTACAACATGACTTAAAAACATTGATCTAGCCAAACGAACAAGTTAGTTTCCTTTGTTAACGCTTTTCCTGGTGGATACAGTATATGCCTGTGGATTCCTCACCTTGTGAATATCCCCTTGCGTCAGCAACATTTGGAAATTCTTTTTGTAGCTTCGCGCCGACGTGGACGACGTCACAGTGGCACAGCATCACGCACGGCTCCACTGACTCCATAATAGGCCAACGTCGGCGTGATGACATCAGTTCCGCCCTTTTTTCCGTGGCTTCGAGGCACACGGACGGACCGATCACAGTAGATATATACACAGTACACAATAGTCAAGATAACACACATAGTGGGAAGACAATGAAGCTAATCAAGTAGAATAACACTACTTTTGAAAGCAACACCTATGCATTAAAACATTGCCAATAACTTGAGTGGACAACGGGGAGGCTGGTGGGCCAGTGAGGAATCCACAGGCAGATACTGTATCCATCAGAAAAAGCTTTACCGAAGGTAAGTAAATTGTTCTTCTGATGGATACATCTGCCAGTGGATTCCTCAGCTTGAGAATAGAGTCTCACAGCAGTCCCCTCTCCCGGAGGACGGTGTCCACTCTCCTAAACCAGAAAATCCTGGAAGACAGAACGCGCAATGTGGCCGTCCCTCCTCACTTCGGAATCCAAGCAGTAATGCTTTGCGAAAGTGTGGAGGGAGGCCCAAGTTGCTGCTCTACAAATGTCCTCTACAGGTACACCTCTAGATAAAGCAGATGTACCAGATCTTGCTCTAGTGGAATGAGCTCTTAAACCTTCAGGAGGTTCCTTAGCCACCAGAGAGTAGCATATCTTGATACACAAGACAATCCATCTCGACAGCGTACGCTTGTGCACCGCCTTGCCTCTTCTGGCACCAACAAAACCAACAAAGAGCTGGTCATCCACTCTGAACTCTCTGGTTCTGTCCAGGTAAAAGCTCACCGCCCTTTTTGAAGTCTCTCCTCCTCCTTGGAAGGGTGAGGGGGAGGATAGAAGGTAGGAAGGGTAATGGACTGCCCCAGATGGTAGGGAGTTACCACCTTAGGCAGAAAAGCAGCCCTGGTCCCGAGTACCATTCGTTCAGCATGAATGGTCAAGAAAGGGGGCTTTGAACTAAGAGCTTGAAGCTCACTTACCCTCCTTGCCGAGGTAATTGCAATCAGGAAGACCGTCTTAAAAGAGAACAATCTCAAGGGACACTTGTGCAAAGGTTCAAATGGTGAACCCACTAAGAAAGTGAGCACAAGATTCAAGTCCCATTGAGGCACAATAAAGGGAGTAGGAGGACATTTATTTGTAAGGCCTTTTAAAAACCTAAAAACGACAGACTTAAATAAAGACGGCTGATCCGGCAAACAGAGAAATGCCGACAATGCCGACAGATAACCTTGGACTGTAGCTACAGCAAACCCTTGCTGAGCCAAAGAAAGCGCAAACTGAAGAATGTCAGATAAACGAGCCCTCAAAGGATCGATGGACTGCTCTCCACACCAAGAAACCAATTTAGACCACCTATAAGAATAGATAGACTTGGTGGAATCACGCCTGGCCGATAAGATGACATCCACCACATCATGTGGGAGAGAAAAAGAATTCAGGTTGCCCCGTTCAATCTCCAGGCATTAAGGTGTAAGGTCTGGAGGTGGGGGTGTAGAACCTGCCCATCCATCTGAGAGCGGTCTGCCCTGAGAGGGAGACGGCGCGGCGGGCAAGAGGAGAGGTGGAGAAGATCTGTGTACCACACCCTTCTTGGCCAATCCGGGGCTATCAATATAACTTGGGCCTGGTCTTGGCGTATCTTCCTCAGAAGCCCAGGAATCAAGGGTATGGGAGGAAATGTGTAAAGGAGTCGTGAGTCTCAACTCAGTTGAAACCTATCCCCCAAAGCTCCCTGCATTGGAAACTGGAGGCTGCAGAATAACGGGCAGTGAGCATTCTCGTGAGTGACAAACAGGTCCACCTGAGGAATCCCCCACGTCTGAAAGACGTGACGAACTACCTCTGGATGAAGCCTCCACTCGTGGTCGGCTGAGAACCGACGACTGAGACTGTCTGCATGTACGTTCAGAACTCCGGCCAGATGATTTGCCATCAGACAAATCTGATGGTCCTGAACCCAGGACCAGAGACGCAGAGCCTCTCTGCAAAGACACTGCAACCCCACTCCTCCCTGCTTGTTGACATAGCACATCGCAGTAGTGTTGTCGGTCAGGACTTGAACCGACTGACCGCAAATGGAAGGGAGGAAGGCCTTGAGCGCTAAACGTATCGCCCGCAACTCTAAAAGGTTGATGTGAAGCAACCTTTCCTCTGGAGACCAAAGACCCTTGATGTCCAGATCCCCCAGAGGAGCACCCCACCCTAGGGTGGAGGCATCAGTTATCACCGTGGCCACCGATGGAGGTAGGTGGAAGGGCTTTCCTTGAGACAGATTGCCCTCCACGCTCCACCAAGAGAGATCTGCTGCAGTTTCGCTGGAGATCCTGATCGACTCCCTGAGATCTCCGTTGTGTTGATACCACCGACTGAGGAGGCACCACTGGAGTGCCCTCATGTGCCAGCGTGCATGGTTGACCAGCAGAATGCAGGAAGCCATCAGACCGAGCAGACGAAGGACCTTCAGGACTGGAACGACCGCTCCATTGTAAAATAAAGGAATAATTTCCTGTATGTCGAGAATCCTTTGAGGAGGAGGGAATGCACGACATACAGTTGTGTCCAGTACAGCACCTATGAACAGGTTGCGCTAGGAGGGCACCAGGTGAGATTTGGGTACATTTATCGAAAAACCCAACCTGTACAACAACTGAGTTGTGACTTGCAGATGATGGAGCACTTTCTCTGGAGATTCCGCCTTGATCAGCCAATCGTCCAGATAAGGGAATACTGGAATCACTGACCTTCTGAGATGTGCAGCCACCACAGCCATCACCTTGTTGAAGACTCGAGGCGCAGTAGTAAGACCAAACGGAAGGACCGCAAACTGGTAGTGTTGCGAACCCACCGTAAAAAGGAGATACTTCCTGTGCGACTTCAGGATTGGGATGTGAAAATACGCATCCTGCAAGTCGATCGACACCATCCAGTCTTCTTCCAGCAGTGCTTGAAGAACCTGTGCAAGGGTGAGCATCTTGAACTTTTCCTGTTTCATATACAAGTTCAAGATCCTGAGATCCAGGATTGAACGGAGTCTGCCATCCTTCTTGGGAAACAGGAAATACCGGGAGTAGCATCCCTGACCCCATTCCTGCTCCGGAACCACCTCTATCGCATCTTTCTTTAACAATGCCAGGACTTTCTCCTGCAGAAGTAGCAGGTGGTCCTCTGAGCAAAACTCTTGACAAGGAGGGTAATTCGGAGGGAATGCCCGAAAGGGAAGTGCATACCCATTCTCCACGAGATTGAGAACCCAAAGGTCCGAAGTGACCGATTCCCAATCCTGTAGAAAATAACTAAGCCGACCCCCTACAGGACCCACATGATCCGGAATGGCGGATCTAGGGCTGCTTTGCTGATGTTGGAGGGGGTTGGGATGAGGAAGAGGAGGAGACCTGACTACCTCGAGGAGGAGCTTTTTGCCTACCCCTGTATGACTTGTACAGTGGATTTTGTTGTTGTTGCTGCTGCTGTTGAGACTGTCTATAGGGACGAAAGGAGGACCTTCCAAAACCGCTATAGCTTTTGTTCACAGTTCCTCTGGACTGAAGACCCAAAGATCTGGCTGTAGCTCTGATGTCCTTAAACCTCTCCAAAGCTGCATCAGCCTTTTTTCTAAAAAGGCCTGAGCCATCAAAGGGCAGATCTAACAATGCAGCTTGGACGTCTGCAGAGAATTCAGATGATTTTAACCAGGCTGTTCTTCTCGTAGCAATTGAAGTCCCCAAAACTCTCGCTACCGAGTCAGCCGTGTCTAGTCCACTTCGTATGACTTGCTTTGCAGCAGCTGGAGTGTCAGCTAACACTTCATTGAAAAAATGTGTCCTCTTCTGGAATCTTTGGGGCCAATTGTCTTACAGAGTCCATCAAGGTATGTATATACCTCCCCAAGAGACATGTGGCATTTGTAGACTTAAGAGCCATACTCGCCGATTAAAACCCTTTCTTAGCAGTTTGGTCCTGCTTCTTTGACTCTTTTTCCCCAGGCACCTGAGGGAAAGCCCCCACAGAGTTCTTTGAACAGGCTGCCTGTATTACAAAGCTCTCTGGTAAAGGGTGCGATGATAAAAAGTCTGGATCACCAGGCGCCACCCTGTACCTCCTTGCAACACCTTTTGCAACAGCAGGAGCCGGGAGTGGCCTATTCCATACTTCCAAAATAGGATCCATCAAAGCCTCATTGAAAGGAAGCATAGGTTCCACAACAGAAGACGGGGAATGGAGGACTTCAGTCAACAAAGTAGACTTGAACTTAGCAGTAGGCAGACTTAAATTCAAAAGCTCTGCTGCCTTTTTTATGACCACATGGTACGGAGCATTATCCTTTGAAGGGGCATCGGAGACTGAGGATAACTCCCAGTCTGGCGAGAGTTCCAATCCGCTAGCCTCCCTCGGGTCATCAAAATAATCATCCTGCAGCTCACCTTCTTCAATCTCAGCCTCTCTATACCTTTGTTCTCCCAGAAGACGCTGAGCATCACGCCTCGACCTCTCCTTCAAGGGCGGCATCGGCGGATCCGCGATAGACTCAGACGGAGCCAGCGTCGAGATCGGATCCGGATGCATAGGTCGATGCTCACGAGGTCGGGCCGGTGACAAAGGTATCTTTGTCGAAGACCTTGGCGGCGCCGAGAAATGCCAAGGTGGAGTAGACACCGGCATAAAGAGAGCTGGAGCATAAGACTGGGGAATTCCCAGGTTGTATGCCATTGGACCCATAGGTGCACCAGAGGGGTACATAGCTCTCGAATAGAATCCATACATCGCATTTAAAAACTGTGTAGGGTCTTGACCTGGGCCCGGAAAAGGTGGGTATGGACCCACAGGTTGCCCTCAAGGAGGTAGCGGATTAGTCTCCTCTTCTTCGGCTTGATGAGCCGGAGTCGTTGAACCCTCTGGTAAGGGAGCCTCTCCCTCTCGAACCGGAGATCGAGACGGTGCCTGAGAGGCATTCGACGCCGGAGCCGGTGAATGCTCCGGTGACTCCACAGGCGAAACGTCAGCAACCGGATCCACAACTGGAGAAGGAGATAGCTCTTTACGACGTCTCCTACCTGGCGACTTCGGTCTCGAATCTGAATTCTTGCCTGAGTGATCGAGACTCATGCCTTCTTTTCTTATGCTTCTTCTTTGTTGATCTAGAAGCATGCCCCGACGATCACTTCGAAGGCGACGCCGTGCGAGACCTCGACCTAGTCTTCGACCTCGAAGACTTCTCCTTTTTACCTTTTAACTTGGCTACCAGAAGTTTAGCCTCTCTTTCACGAAGAGCCTTCGGGTTCATCTTCTTACAGGAAGAGCAGCCTTGAACATCATGATCCGAACTCAGGCACCAAATGCAATCCTCATGCGGGTCCATGATCGACATCTTCCCGCATTCTCCGCACGGATTGAACCCGGTCTTCTTCGAGGACATCTCGACAGGTGACAAATAAGCAAGAAGACACCAGTAGAAACAGACAGCAATAAAGTTACTAAATAGCTACAGAGGATCCCTCGAAAACCGTTAGCATCGATGACGTGGAAAAAATGGGAACTGATGTCATCACGCCGACGTGGGCCTATTATGGAGTCGGTGACGTCAGCAGAGCCGCGCGCGATGCAGTGCATCGTCGGCGCGAAGCTACAAAAAGCATTTCCGAATGTTGCCGACGCAAGGGGATATTCACAAGGTGAGGAATCCACTGGCAGATGTATCCATCAGAAAGCTCTTGCCTATGCCAGAGCTATTTTGTGTTGTCTTGTCAATTCCCCCCACCCTTTTTTTAGGGGGACGGGGGCTGCATGTTTGATGGGAAGCAACAATTTTTAGTACGGTGGGATGAGGCCACCTACACCAGTTCAGCAGGGGGTTGGTGGGTGTGGCCAGGCAAGCAACGGAAAGGTGTGGAAGCGTTGGGACAGAACAAAAGAAAAGGCGCAGTGGCACTGGGAAAGCAAAAAACAGAGCAAGCAACAGCGGAGCAATCAATGATGCAGGAGGGTGCAAACAATGATGTGGAAGAGGGGGGACAGGGGAACAAGCAACGATGAATGTCGAAGAAAAAAAAACGCAAACATTTTCAATGCAATAGGTCTCGCTTTAGAAAGCGTTTAAGCTATTGGCATTGTAAATGACAATGCCTTTTAATTAGGCATTTTAAACCAAACATATAAAAGGCATTGTTATTGCCATTTAATATGTATTGAGGTACAGAAGACAAGACGAGTGGAAGAAGAAACGAGTAACACATTTTTGCACTCCTCACTGGTAGGTAGATATGAGGATGTATGGGTACCAGGAGAAATAAGACTAAACATTATAGCAATAGCCGGGCTTACACAACCCCTCTGCTACGCTGCAGATCTGCATGCCTTCCGATTACATAATTGCAGTCAGTAATGGCATTATTATAAAAATGGGGGACCAAGTTCTCCACCCACTCTGCGAGAGACAGAGGTGGGCAAATCTCTCGCAGCATAAGCAGGCTCAAGCTCCACTCCAGGATAAACTATTTCTCTGTACGGAACAATCACAATTTAGAAAATATTATCCACAGTACACTAAAGAACAAGTTACTTACCTTCGGTAACGCTTTTTCTGGTAGATACAATATCTGCCTGTGGATTCCTCACCTTGTGAATATCCCCTTGCGTCAGCAACATTCGGAAATTCTTTTGTAGCTTCGCGCCGACGTGGATCCGGACGTCACAGAGGCACGGCATCGCACGCGACCCCGCTGACGTCACCGGCGCCTATAACAGGCCCACGCCGGCGTGATGACATCAGTTCTGCCCTTTTTTCCGTGCCCTCGAGGCACACGAACGGACCGATGACAGTAGAAATATACACAGTATACGTAGTATAGAAAACAAGGTAACACACACAGTGTGAAGCAAATGCAATAAAAACATTTGAAATAAACATTTCCATGACAATAAAATCATAGAAACTCTGGCATAGAAGAGTGGACAACGGGGAGGCGGGTGGGTCAGTGAGGAATCCACAGGCAGATATTGTATCTACCAGAAAAAGCGTTACCGAAGGTAAGTAACTTGTTCTTCTGATAGATACATCTGCCGTGTGGATTCCTCACCTTGTGAATAAAGTCCCACAGCAGTCCCCACTCCCGGAGGAGGGTGTCCACTCTGCTATACCAGGAAATCTTGGAGGACAGAGCGAGCGAAGTGGCCGTCCCTCCTCAACTCGGTATCCAAGCAGTAGCGCTTCGCGAAAGTGTGGAGGGAGGCCCAAGTCGCGGCTCTGCAAATGTCCTCAACAGGTACACCTCTAGACAAAGCAGATGTTGCAGACTTTGCTCTAGTCGAATGTGCTCTAATACCCTCTGGTGGGTCCTTACCAGCCAAAGAGTAGCAGATCTTAATGCAGAGGACGATCCATCTCGACAAAGTCCTCTTATGGACCGCTCTTCCTTTCTTGCAGCCAGCAAAGCCAATGAAGAGCTGGTCGTCCACTCGACAGTCTTTAGTCCTGTCCAAGTAAAAAGACACCGCCCTCTTGGGGTCAAGACGGTGTAATCTCTCCTCCTCCTTGGAAGGGTGAGGGGGAGGATAAAAGGTAGGAAGGGTAATGGATTGACCAAGGTGGAAAGGAGTCACCACCTTAGGCAGAAAAGCAGCCCTGGTCCTAAGAACCATTCGTTCAGCATGAATGGTCAGGAATGGGGGCTTGGAACTAAGAGCTTGAAGCTCACTTAACCTCCTTGCCGAGGTGATTGCAACGAGAAAAACCGTTTTCAAAGTCAGAAGCCTCATGGGACACTTGTGAAGAGGCTCAAAGGGAGCACCCATTAAAAATGTCAAAACTAGGTTCAAATCCCACTGAGGCACAACAAAAGGTGTAGGAGGGAACCTATTAGTAAGGCCCTTCAAAAACCTTAAAACAATGGGAGACTTAAAAAGAGAAGGCTGGTCAGGCATACAGATAAACGCCGACAGCGCAGAAAGATAACCCTTCACCGTGGCAACAGCAAGCCCCTGCTGGGCCAGGGAAAGGGCAAACTGGAGCACATCAGATAAATGGGACCTCAAAGGGTCTATAGATTTCTCCCTGCACCAAACAACAAATTTAGACCACCTATAAGAATAGATGGACTTAGTGGAGTCACGCCTGGCTGACAAAATGACATCCACCACATCGTGAGGGAGAGAAAAAGAAATCCGGTTGCCCCGCTCAATCTCCAGGCATGAAGGTGTAAGGTCTGGAGGTGGGGGTGTAGAACCTGCCCCTCCATCTGAGAGAGGAGATCTGCCCTGTGAGGGAGACGGAGCGGCGGGTGAGAGGAGAGGTGGAGAAGGTCTGAATACCACACCCTTCTTGGCCAATCCGGGGCGATCAATATGACTTGGGCCCGGTCTTGGCGAATTTTCCTCAGAACCCGAGGAATCAAGGGTATGGGAGGAAACGCGTAAAGGAGTTGTGAGTCCCAACTCAACTGAAACGCATCTCCCAAGGCTCCTTGCATCGGATACTGGAGACTGCAGAAAGACAGGCAGTGAGCATTCTCGTGAGTGGCGAACAGGTCCACCCGAGGTGTCCCCCACATCTGAAAGATGTCGTGAACCACCTCCGGGTGAAGCCTCCACTCGTGATCGGCAGAGAACTGCCGACTGAGACTGTCTGCACGAACGTTCAGAACCCCGGCCAGATGATTTGCCATCAGACAAATCTGATGGTCATGAACCCAGGACCAGAGACGCAGAGCCTCTCTGCAGAGACACTGCGACCCCACTCCTCCCTGCTTGTTGATGTACCACATCGCGGTCGTGTTGTCCGTCAGGACCTGGACTGACTGACCGCGAAGGGAAGGGAGGAAGGCCTTGAGCACCAAACGTATCGCCCGCAATTCTAGAAGGTTGATGTGAAGCAACCTTTCCCCTGGAGACCAAAGACCCTTGACCTCCAGATCCCCCCACCCTAGAGTGGATGCATCCGTTATCACTGTGGCCACCGATGGAGGCAGTTGGAAAGGCTTTCCATGAGACAGATTGCCTTCCACGCCCCACCAAGATAGATCCGCCGCAGCTTCTCTGGAGATCCTCACTGACTCCCTGAGATCTCCATTGTGTTGATACCACTGCCTGCGGAGGCACCACTGGAGTGCCCTCATGTGCCAGCGTGCATGGTTGACCAACAGAATGCATGAAGCCATCAGACCGAGCAGGCGAAGGACCTTCAGGACTGGAACGACCGCTCCATTGTAAAATAAAGGAACCATCTCCCGAATGTCGCAAATCCTTTGAGGGGGAGGGAATGCACGACATACGGTTGTGTCCAGTACCGCACCTATGAACAGGTTGCGCTGTGAGGGCACCAGGTGAGACTACATTTATCGAAAAACCCAACCTGTGCAACAACTGAGTTGTCTCCTGCAGATGATGGAGCACCTTCTCTGGCGACTCCGCTTTGATCAGCCAGTCGTCTAGATACGGAAATACATGAATCCCCGTTCTCCTGAGATGAGCTGCCACCACTGCCATCACCTTGGTGAAGACTCGAGGTGCAGTAGTAAGGCCAAACGGAAGGACCACAAACTGGTAGTGCTGTGACCCAACCGTGAAACGGAGATACTTTCTGTGCGACTTCAAGATGGGAATATGAAAATACACATCTTGCAAGTCGATCGACACCATCCAGTCCTCTTCCAACAGCGCTTGAAGAACCTGTGCAAGAGTGAGCATTTTGAACTTTTCCTGCTTCAGGTAAAGGTTCAAAATCCTGAGGTACAGGATTGGCCGAAGTCTGCCATCTTTCTTGGGGATCAGGAAATACCGGGAGTAGCACCCCTGACTCCTTTCCTGCTCTGGAACCACCTCTATTGCACCCTTTCGGAATAGTGCCAGGACTTCTTCCTGCAGGAGAAGCAGGTGGTCTTCCGAACAATAACCCTGGCAAGGAGGGTAATTGGGAGGGAATTCCTGGAAAGGAAGAGCATACCCATTCTCTACAAGATGGAGAACCCAAAGATCCGATGTTATAAATTCCCAATCTTGTAGAAAATGAGTAAGCCGACCCCCTACTGGGCCCACATGATCCGGAATGGCGGATCTAGGGCTGCTTTGCTGCGTTGGCCGGGGGTTGGGAAGGAGAGGAGGAGGAGGAGGAAGCTTGACGACCTCTAGGACGGGGTCTTTGTCTGCCTCTGTACGACTTGTACAGTGTGTTCTGCTGCGACGATCTGTAAGATCGAAAGGAAGATCGGCCAAATCCTCTGAAGCGTCTTCCGGTAGTACCCCTGGACTGAAGGCCCAAAGATTTTGCAGTGGCCCTACTGTCCTTAAAACGCTCCAAGGCAGTATCAGCTTTTTTTCCAAACAGACCTGAACCATCGAAAGGTAAGTCCATTAACGCAGACTGGACATCAGCAGAAAACTCTGAAGATTTGAGCCAAGCAGCTCTCCTAGTAGCCACAGAGGAACCCATGACTCTTGCCACCGAGTCTGCAGTGTCCAAACCACTCTGGATGACCTGTCTCGCAGCTGCTTGGGTGTCCGAGATTACTTCTTGAAAATCCTTCCTGTCCTCCTCAGGAATCTTTGGAATAAGTTGCTTGACAGAGTCCATCAAAGCATGGATATATCTCCCCATCAGACACGTAGCATTGGTTGATTTTAATGCCATACTGGCTGATGAAAAAACCTTTTTGGCATTTTGGTCCTGTTTCCTGGATTCCTTGTCTCCAGGAACCTGTGGAAATGCTCCAGCAGATTTCTTAGAGCAGGCAGCCTGCACTACCAAACTCTCAGGAAGAGGATGCGTTGTCAAAAATGCAGGATCCTCCGGTGCAGCTCTATACCTTCTCGCCACCGTTCTAGAAACCGCAGGAGCAGATAAGGGTTTTTTCCAGACCTCATAGATAGGTTCAGACAATGCCTCGTTGAATGGTAACATAGGTTCGATCACAGATGAGGGTGAATGAAGCACCTCAGTTAAAATATTAGGCTTATAATCAGCCGTAGGTAGAGTAATGTTTAGTAAACTCGCTGCCTTCTTAATGACAGTGTGGTAAGGCACCACATCCTTAGATGGAGCATTCGATACAGAAGCTAACTCCCATTCAGGTGATAGCTCAAGTCCACTGGCCTCACATAAGTCATCAAAGGGATCCTCAGAATCCTGTAACTCTCCTTCCTCCGTATCAGAATACCCATATTTCTCCTCTTCTAGAAGTCTCTGGGCCTTTCTCCGAGACCTTTCTTTCCCAACCGAAGTCAAAGGATTCGGAACCGGCTCCGACGGGGTCGCCGCCGGCATCGAACCCGACGTCGGACGAGGCCTCTCGACACGAGGTCGGACAGAATCTTGCCTCGGAGTCACGGGTATCGGAGTCGATGGGATCGGCGTCGTTGGAGCCGGCGTCGTGCGCTTCGGCGTCGACACCGGTGGTGTCGGAAAATGCCAATGCGGCGGTAGAGCCGGCATAAAAGGCATGAAGGGTGCAGGGGCATAAGCCTGCGGAACCCCTAAATTAAAGGCCATAGGACCTGTGGGACCAACAGGTGCACTAGACGGGAACATTGCCCTTGAATATACACCATACATGGCGTTCAGGAACTGGGTAGGATCCTGACCTGGAGTCGGAAACTCAGGATATGGACCTCTCGGTTGTTCCCGGGGAGGCGGAGTCGATACGACGTCGACCTCTTCGTCAGGCGCCGGAACCGGAGTCGATGAACCATCGGGTGCCGGAACTTCGGCTCCACCAGCCCCCTGCTCCTCACCTTCATCCTCCTGACCAGAAGGATTGGATGGAATCGGAGAATGGACCCGTTCCTGAGGTTCGGGTGAAACTGGATGCGAAGCCTCTTCATGTTCCGACTCTGAAACCTCTACTTCTTTACTCACGAGTTTGATCTGGGACTTCGGTTTTGAGCTAGAGTCCTTCCCAGAGTGATGACGTGACTCATGGGACTTCCTCCTGTGTTTCTTCTTCGAAGACTTCGAAGCGTGAGCCGATGATGACTCAGAGTGTGACCTCGAACGAGACCTCGATCGGCGAGATCGAGATTTCGAGGACTTCTTAGCTTTCTTGCTCTTAATTTCGCCACAAGGAGCTTTGTCTCCCTCTCTCTTAAGGCTTTTGTAGTCATCTTTTTGCAGCAGGAACAGTCCTCGACATCATGGTCGGAGCTCAAACACCAGACACAACATTCGTGGGGGTCGGTGATTGACATGGTCTTGCCACATTCACCGCAGGCTTTAAATCCAGTCTTCTTCGACGACATCCCGAAGAGAATGAAGAAAGACAAATATGAAGAAATAGTAACAAAGTTACTGTAAGCTACTACACGATCCCTGAAAACCGTTAGCGTCGACGACGCGGAAAAAAGGGAACTGATGTCATCACGCCGGCGTGGGCCTGTTATAGGCGCCGGTGACGTCAGCGGGGTCGCGTGCGATGCCGTGCCTCTGTAACGTCCGGATCCACGTCTGCGCGAAGCTACAAAAGAATTTCCGAATGTTGCTGACGCAAGGGGATATTCACAAGGTGAGGAATCCACACGGCAGATGTATCTATCAGAAGCGAACGCTGCCACCAAACGGCAACTTGTGGTTGCTAATGGTAATGTGCCCAAAAAAAATATGGAGGTCGGCGGATATGCCCCAAAAATGCTCTGAGAGAGTCAAAGGTACTCCCACATGACCCTTTACTAACCCAATGAGCACATAACTAGATGAGACAGCTTCTCACAGCAGACACACGTCACAAAATATTTTCCAAAACCATGAGACCTTCAACGTGGTTACCAGAGTGCCAGTCATTCAAAGATTATTGCAGGAGAGTGTGTAATTGGATATCGGTGTATGCATGTCCCCCTAAGGGAAATGGGAACTGCAAAAGTAAAGAGGTGGGCAGTCTCATTTAAGTGACATTATCACTGCATTCTATGCCTGGGAAAGGGGCTAGTTTAGAAGGGTGACTGATAACACAGGGGGAGGTTTTCTTTCCAACCCTCCCTGTTAGGTTGGCAGGACAGGCGTGTAGAACCATCTCTCTTGCAGCAATTAGTACCTATACACAGACCAGAGTTGTGCACCGATGTACGGGTGGCGGTCTGCGGGTCACCTTGCATTACTAGGGGGCAGGGGTGGATGTGCGCATCTCGCCGGGACTGCTGCTGCCACTTCAGGTAAACGTTCTCCACCAGCAGCTCTGGGATCCAGCCGGCAATGGGTCCCGCCGACTGCTGCCTACAGAAGTGCACGGCGGCGGCCAGCGGCATGCCCGGTGATTAGGAGTTTATGCGGCCTCTGGTGCCGACCGTGGACAGCGGTGTCCTCACCACAGCCTGCAGGGCTGGGAGGCAGCTGGCGAAGGTGTCCATCTCCTCGAGCCCCAGCGGGGTGCTCTAGGGGAGCGTGGGAGGGGATGGCGACGGGGCTGCAGGAAGCGGGGTGCCCTCGTCCTCCTGTGGGGCCGCCGGTCCAGCACAAGGTTGGCCGAGATGTTGGCGAGGAAGGAGAGCATGGGTCCATGGCGCACCGCCTTGGGGTCTGCGGCAGGCAGTCCAGGCTGCAGTGGTGCTGGACTAGTGCACTGCCGCCCATAGCAGCCGTCAACACCCTTAACTCCCTCCCTCTCTGCTCCCCACCTCCCTGCACACGCAGCTGGCTTGTGCCAGAGGGAGGCCACCTGGATTTGGGGCGCGAGCCTTGCGGCTCCTGAATCACCGAAGCATGTGGATCCACAGCCCCCCTCCCTCCGGAGCGGTACTTCTAGGAGCAGACACACCCCCTGCTCCAGAGCTGCCTAGTGGCAGGAGTAAAAACAAAAAAATACAGCGTCGCGTGTGGGAAGTGACACCTTATCGTATAACAAAATAAGGGCACCCCACATTCCCAGCGTGGACCCACAAAGCAGCAGGATAAAGAAAAATGCACACATACTGTGTAACAAACAAGTAAAGGGGCCAGTAGCCATGGGAGGATACAAATGACGACATGGACGTACTAAGGAGGGACTAACAAGCCTATTAAAGAATCAGAGCCCAGCATTTACGGAGAACAAAGACACAAGCCAATGAAAAATACAGGGGGTGGGGCTTCTCCTCTGTACTTACCTACAACAGATTGCCAGAGCAGCGCTTGCACGCTGGCTCAGACTCGACCTAAAAAAAGTACCTCAATCCCAGTACAAGCTACGAGCAGCAGGAAACTAACCAAAAAGAAGCAATCTGTACTTTGTCCATGCTCCACAGAAGGAATACACAAACGAAGGGAAAGTGAAATGGGCAGGCACAACCTAATCAGGAGCTAGCAAAGAAGAGTGGAAATGAAACCAATAAATGGTAATTAATGTGCAGATTCCAAGCCACCTTTTGGTTAAACACTTCTAGCAAGCAACATAGCATTCCCTCTCTCAGGCAAGACCTAACAATGAGGGAGTTGTGGGGAATGACAGGACAGTGACATGTGGCAAGGCTTTTCTGATAACCTGTAAGTTGCATACAAATCATGCCTAATACTGTAGCACTTATGAAACACAAAAACTTTGTAGTGTAATGTGGAAAGCATAGAAAATTCATGTTTTGAATGGCGATAGCTAAAATTGCACAAGATCTTTATTTTAGCAGCAGGTTATTATTTGCAGCAGCAAAAGTAACAGAAATACGGCATATAAGAATCTTACTTTCTGCTGTCTAAAGAGCTGTGTGTAGTGAAAGGTCATTCAAATGTCAAATGTGTAAGGAGGCATGGTTGCATACATTTGCTTACCTTTCGAACGCTTTTTGACTGACATTCTCTACAGTACAGATAGGAAAGACCTAACCCCCACCCACCCCCTCTTTCCAGGTGTGCCCCTCAAACTGGGAGGTTAACAACAAAGCCACCAAGTGGGGTTTAACCCTGAAATAAGTCACAGAATTTAACCAGACTTCTGTATGTGTTTTATGATCTCACTCAGAGATGGGAATGGTGTCATTTAACTCTTGCTGGGGTTTGAACGCTTAACAGATAGAAACTCCATATTAGAAGCACAGTGATTGAGTTTTTGTGAGCATTGGCCGGAGAGCCAGAGGAAGCTGAACTGGAAAGGGTAGACTTTTGCCCAGTCCTTAAAGTCTACTCAATGGCCACAAGATTTCCATTAAATGGGGATGAAGTAGCACAGGTGGTCAGAGCAGGCACAGTATATACTAAAGAAGTATTTTACTTCTGGATTAGATGCTGGAATTTTCTCTCTGTGGGTTGCTGCGCTCACCTCCATTAGCTTTCCCAGGACCTTGGCTTCCAACATGGAACTCGCAGAGCTATTGCTTCTAATTATATTTCATGGTCTGTGGGTCCTATCCATTCAACTACTGGCTTTTGGACTAGCCTCTTTAAAGCCAATGACTTGAGACGTATTACCGCTGCCCCTTCCACCAATTGCTTTTGCTCTATCCTTTCATATTTTCCCTCGAGTCGATCCCCGTAACTCCTGTCTGCAACTCTCTCATAGCTTCCCTTCATCCCCTCACCCACTTCAATGTGTTATTTCTTTTAACTTTCCCACCCTGACCACTTTTCCTCTTGTATCTTTAGAAGCTCTCAGCTTCTTATATGTAACGACGCCCGTTTTTTTTTCTCCCTCAGACAAACAAAAGGCTGACTATTGAAGGGCCTTTTATTTCTTTTTATGTCAAGAAGGGTGGGATGGCAAAGAGATTCCACATTTTAGTCTGTCTTTGTTACAACAGCAAAAAAATACCTATAATAAGGCTTCCTTGCCATTCAACCTTCACTCGACATGGGAACAAAAAGTGGACAATATTCAAGGTACGGTTTTCATCAATATAGACCATGTTTTGCTCTTAAAGTTGTGTGGCTTTACTGTGTTTATGCTGGGCCAGCATGCTTTACCATACTACTCCCAGACCGATATACTTTCCCAGTGGTGGTTTGCAAATGTATTGTAAACATTTCAAAATAAAAACAGATTTGGAGTTCGGTAACGCATGTAGATCATTCACTCAAGTGAACATTTTATTAGTAATCAGTATTTTTCAGGCACGAAGCTCTATTGGCATTTTAAGTTAGCATGTCCCGTACCTTCCAAAAAAACTCCGCAATGAAATTGATGACCATATCTGTTCAAAGATTACAGGAGATGCTTTTTGAAATCTGACAAACCCTAGATAAAAACATTGTTGCAACAGTATCTTCATACAATGAAGGACAGATTATGTAAATCAGTCTTCGTGAATTATGCACTGATGAGATTTGGCATTTACTTGTTCAAGCGGTGACGGACGTTTGTTCCAGACAACGTATTTTAGAATGACATGAATTACTAGCTCACACTGAACAAAGTTAATAAATGCAAGGCATAGCTCAATAAAGAACTTCAGACGTACGAGTTATCAAACAATTTTTATTTTAAAAATATGCAATGATTTCTGTTTAATTTCCAAAACATTGTCCAAAACAAAATTCGAGAGGTTATCAAAGAATAACAACTCGAGAAAGTTCTCCAGTAACATGAACACATTGGAAAGACTGCCAGATTCCCGTATCGAATTAGGTTGAAGCCAACAAAACAGAGCAATAAGGGGGAAGGAGAGGACTTTCTGTTCAGTTTGGTGAAGTAGTTCCCTTTGATCTGAACATGCAAATGAAGGCTTGGTAGTTAGCCGACAACAAAACGAGGAATCAGAGATACACTGAAGTAGATGGTGCACAATTGCAAAAGCAAGCAACTTGTTTTTTCCCCTCTACAAGTTTTATTTAAACATTTACAACCTCCTTAACATCCCTTCCAATTCATGCCCCCAATCTAAATCAAAGGTAACAACACCAATAATCATTCTCAACATCCCAGTCTCCATACCCCCCCATTCTATTTTGCATCTTTGGTACGTCTGATTTCATTAGGTGTGCACATATTATTTTGCTCAAAGACTTTGCGTCTTACTAAGCATTAGAGAGGCTTCATACAGATCTTACTGGTTGGTGCAACACATCATCAAGCAGGTTTAACTGCATGCGCGCTAGCGGTTTTCCCGCTGCGCGCTGAAAATTTAAAAAACCCGCGTTACGTGACAAAGCCAGCTCGTCATGCGCGTAGCGCAGGTAACACCCATGACGAGCTGGCTTTGTCATCAGCACTGAAGGGGTTGAATAATTTCATGCGCAACCCATTTGCATTGCAAGTAACTACAGGGCTCTTTTTACCACATACAACATTATCATTGTCTGAGCTTCAAATGTATAAACGTGTGTGGTGATGTTGGTAGCATGCAAGTACAAATAAAAGACCAAGGAGATCACACATTGATTTAAAAAAGTAAAGTCAGCATTGTAATAAAAGCATGCGACCGACCACCACATGTACAACAAATTCTTAGTTTGAAGCCGAAAAGAACCCTTTAATTACACCTCAATGTGACTCAAATGCATGTATGTTAGAACCCAGTCCAGTGCTAACTGGCAATACAAAAAGCACAAATCGTCCTTTTCTAGTAGACAATCCATAGAGCTAGTTTCTCTGTTGAATTCCCTTCAGGAAAAGGCATCAAACTGCACTGCGAGCTATAAAATTGGATATCTGAAATGGCACTTCAGTAAATGAGCTGTTAAATATTAAAATTAGAATTACTATGGGGCTGGGGCACGAAGGGGTGGGGGGGCGGGCGAGGCGGGAGCAGAATTCAGTGGGATTCAGTTCAATGTCTATAGGTGCAATGTTTTGATTGGCTAACTGCAGAAGACTTCCAAATACATTTTGTGGTGGATCCATTGAAGTTTACAAAAAGGCATCACACCACTCCTTCAGGCAGCCTTGACAGTCCCTCGCTTGTTTCGCATTGGCACCACATGTGTCCTTCAGCCACTCTCTGAATAGCTCTTCGTCTTTCTTCAGCACTAGAAACTGGCCCAGCACCACATACGCCTAGAAGAAAAAAAAAAAATAAGATCAGTGTCCAACTCAAAAGCAAAGTATAGATCAGTTAACATCACTGAATAAAAAGCAAACGCACGCTTGAAACATAGAACAAAAACTTTAGCTGAGCATCATATAAGATGTGCACCCTTTTATTTCCAGATCTTTCCAGAGGCTTTCCATAAAATCGGGTCCGGAAAACAGGCCAGGCTTAAAATGGAATGGGACTGAAGTCAGTTTCTGAAACCACATTTGATCTTCTCTTAAGCCCCAATGTGTTTTAGCGAATATAATTTTACTGGTCATACTATACTAACTGAACAAGCTATTACTTACCTCCGGTAAAGCGCTTTCTGGTATAAACCCTAATCTACCCGCAAATTACATTTTGAATATTTCCCCAGGCATCAGACTGGATCTGGAAACTTTCAGCAGTACACCCGAGCACAAGTATGTGGTGCAGTGCGACTCAGTTCCGCTTCTGAAATGCCCCTTGGGCGAGCTGCCCCTCCCACTTCCAGATTCAGTAAAGATATGCCGAAAGCGAGGGCCTTAGTGGAGACCACACCCAGGGAGCAGAGTCCAAGCTGGTAAAGAAGGGAGGTAGAAGAATGTATGTAATATACTCTGTTTGGCATACCAGACCACAGCCCTGTCATAAATGTAGAGTGTAACGAACAAGTTACTTACCCTCGGTAACGCTTTTTCTGGTAGATACAATATCTGCCTGTGGATTCCTCACCTTGTGAATATCCCCCTGCGTCAGCAACATTCGGAAATTCTTTTTGTAGCTTCGCGCCGACGACGTCACAGAGACACGGCATCGCGCGTGACTCCGCTGACGTCACCGACACCATAATAGGCCCACGCCGGCGTGATGACAACAGTTCCGCCCTTTTTTCCGTGCCTTCGAGGCACACGGACGGACCGATAACAGCAGAATGAATATGCTACTTACCAGTATGCATCTGTTCTTGGCATGTAGGGCTGCGGACATTCAGATCTATAGCATAGATCGCCGCCTAGTGTTGGGTCCGGATGATTGCACATTGTTGTCCTGGAAGAGTCTTCGAAGTATCATGAGATAGATGGCTCCTCCCCTGGACTACAGTGCGCATGGGCATCGACTCCATCCTCAGATTGTTTTTAGCCATTGTGGCAAAGATGGAGTGTAACAGTGTAAGCGATGGCCATGCTAAGAGTAAGTGTAAAAAAGTCTGCAGCCGCCACAGGCGCCGGGGAGGAGGGCAGGCAATATGAATGTCAGCAGCCCTACATGCCAAGAACAGATGCATACTGGTAAGTAGCATATTCAGTTCGAGGCATGTGGGCTGCTGAATTCATATCTATAGCATAGAATACATAGCAGTCCCTCCATTAACGGCGGCCGCCTGTGCCAGCTGCAGAAGTCTGAAATAGTGTCTTAGCCTGCCCTACAGCTGCCTGCTGCTTGGAGTGCACATCTACACAGTAATGTTTAGTATATGTATGTGGTGTAGACCATGTGGCTGCTCTACAAATATCTTCCAAAGGGATATTACTCAGGAAAGCCATAGAGGCCCCCAACTTGCGGGTGGAGTGGGCTCTGGGAGGGACCGTTAAAGTGCACTTCGCCTTGTGATAGCAAATCTGAATACACTTAAAGATCCACCTGGCTATACCTGCTTTGGAAATGGGGTTGCCTTTGTGCTGGGCTGAAAAGGCAACAAAGAGTTGTTGTGTCTTCCTAAATGCCTTGGTCCTATCGATGTAGTACATCAAGGCTCGTTTGACATCCAGAGTGTGGAGCATTCTTTCGGCTACTGTCTCAGGGTTTTGAAAGAACGCGGGCAGTTCAATGGTCTGATTGACATGAAACTGTGAAACCACTTTGGGAAGAAATTTAGGGTTAGTGCGCAGCACCACCCTGTTGGAGTGAAACTGAATGAATGGCTCTTGTACAGTGAGCGCCTGCAGCTCACTAACACGCCGTACAGAGGTAATGGCAATGAGAAAAGCCACTTTCCATGTTAAGAACTGAATCTCACAGGAATGGAGAGGCTCAAAAGGTGGGCCCATCAACCTGGTGAGGAACACGTTGAGGTTCAACACAGGAGCTGGCGGGGTCCTGGGAGGGATGACCCGCTTCAGCCCTTCTAGGAAGGCTTTAATTGCAGGCACCCTGAAAACAGAGATGCTGCCTGTTCTGGAGATAAGCCGCTATGGCGGATAAGTGTATCCGAATGGAAGCATATGCTAGATTGCATTTGTAAAGATGTAACAAATAGCAGATGATATTAGGAATGGATGCATCTAGCGGGTTGATGTTGTGTTCTGTACAGTAAATGACAAACCGCTTCCATTTTGCCGCATAGCAGGCCCTAGTGGTGGGCTTCTGTGTCTCCCGTATGATGTCCATGCATTCAGGGGGCAAACCAAGGTAGCCAAACTCTAAGACCTCAGGAGCCAGATCGCCAGATTGAGCTGTTGCGGATCTGGATGCTGAATGTCGCCATGGTTCTGCGTCAAGAGCCTGGGTGTGAGGTGCAGCCTTTGATGCGGTACCACGGAGAGTTCTAGAAACGTGGTGTACCATGGTTGGCGTGCCCACGTTGGAGCAACCAGGATGAGTGTCATCGAGTGTTGCTTTAGCTTCCGTGCCACCAGCGGTATGAGAGGTGCTGGGGGAAAAGCGTACGCAAATCTGCCGGACCAGTTCATCCATATCGCATTGCCCTGCGACTGTGGGTGCGGGAACCTGGCGGCAAAGCTTTGGCATTTTGCGTTTTCCCTTGTGGCAAACAGGTCTATCTCTGGATGACCCCACTGCTGGAAGTACGGGCGGAGTACTGATGGATTTAACTCCCACTCGTGCATCTGGTGGCTGTACCTGCTGAGCAGATCCGCCATCTGATTGTCCTTGCCCGGGAGGTGTTCTGCCATGAGGAAGATGTTCCTCTGAATGGCCCACTTCCACATGCTCTGAGCCAGATGAGACAACTGTGGAGAGTGCGTACCTCCCTGCTTTTGGATGTAGTACATGGCCGTCAGGTTGTCCGTCCGGATCAACACGACTTTGTTGCACAGATGTACTTTGAAGGACTTTAGTGCCATGAAGATTGCCATCAGTTCTAAGTAGTTGATGTGCATCCTCCTCTGCTGCGTTGACCATAGTCCCTGCACCGTGTAGTGGAGTACATGAGCTCCCCAGCCCTGGAGAGATGCGTCCGTCGTCAGGATAATCTGTGGCACAGGCTCCTGGAACGGTCGGCCCTTGCAAAGGTTGTGTGGATTCCACCAATGCAGAGAGTTGTATGCCCGACCGGTTACCAACACTAGGTCTTTCAACTGTCCGTGAGCCTGAGTCCACTGATGCGCCAAGCATTCTTGGAGCGGACGCATATGTAACCTTGCATGCGGGACTATGAAGATGCAGGAGGCCATCATGCCCATCAACTGCATGAACACTCTTGCTGGAAGCGAGTGTTGCGGTCTGAATTTCTGGATTAGCATCTATCCGCACCGAATTTGGCTGAGCCGTTGCCGCCAGAGTATCTATCGTCGCGCCCAGATACTGCCGCACATGGGCTGGCTGAAGGTGCGACTTCGGATAGTTCAGTGAGAAGCCCAGACCGTGAAGAAGGTGAATGGTGTGGGACATGTCGGCGGCGTACTGCTGGGCCGACTTTGCCTGAACGAGCCAGTCGTCCAGATAAGGGTATACATGGACGTTCTGCCTCCTGAGGTGCGCAGCCACTGTCGCCAGACATTTCATGAACACTCTGGGGGCTGTTGTCACTCCGAAAGGAAGGACCTTGAACTGATAATGCCGATTCAGAATGGTGAATCTGAGGTATTTCCTGTGGGATGGGTGGAGTGGAATGTGAAAGTAAGCATCCTTGAGGTCCAAGGTTGCGAGGAAGTCTCCCTGATTTAGCAACGGAAGAACCTGCTGCAGTGTTAACATGTGGAAGTGTTCTGAGAGAATGTACTGGTTCAGAGGTCTGAGGTCCAGAATGGGCCTGAGGGACCCGTCCTTCTTTGGGATTAAGAAGTACAGGGAATACACCCCTGTGCCTTTTTCCTCCACTGGCACGAGCTCTATTGCACCTTTTTGCAGCATGACTAGAACCTCCTGCTGCAATAAGTGCAAATGCTCCGTGGACATAGGACGGTGTCTTGGTGGTATGTTGGGTGGAGTGGATGTCAGCTCCAAACAGTAACCGAACTGGATAAGTTTCCCGACCCACCCGTCTGTGGTGATGGATTTCCAGACTGGCAGGAACTGCTGGAGTCTCCCCCTGACAGGTGTTGGATGGTCGGGGGCAATGACAGGGAGTCACTGTTTGTTGGTGGCAGAGGAACGGGAGTTGTTGTTGCCTCTGCCCTTGGTGCTGTTGCCCCAGCATCCTCCTCTACTCTGCTTGGTGTACGAGGATTGCGCCCCACCTTTATTGAACTGTGTCTGCTGTGACATCTGGCCTCTGTGAACACCTCGATTGCCTGAGCGACGAAAAGTGTTCCCTCGAAACTGTTGGGACTGGAGAGCTCCCATGGACTTGGCAGTCTCAGTATCTTTCTTTATTTTTTCCAGGGTGGTATCCACCTCTGGACCAAACAACCTGTCAGGGTTTACTAGCTGGTTAAGGATGGTAGTTTGGATTTCTGGTTTAAAACCTGAGATTCTGAGCCATGCCTGCTGTCTGAGCATCACACTGGTATTAATTGCTCTGGCCGCAGTGTCCGCAACGTCTAGTGCGCACTTGATGGAAGCGTTAGAGATGAGCTTCCCTTCCTGGATAAGCATCTCCCCTGCATCTTTATATTGGTCTGGTAGATGTTGCAATAGGGTCTCTAGTGTGTCGTAGTGTGCCCTGTCGTAACGTGCCAAGAGTGCCTGCGTGTTAGATATACGCCAGATATTGGCCGCCTGAGCTGCTACTCTCTTTCCTGATGCCTCCAGCACTTTTGATTCCTTGTCTGGGGGAGGAGCTTCACCAGTGGTTTGCGAATTCGCCCTCTTGCGGGCATTAGAAACTACCAGAGAGTCCAATGGCAACTGGCCCTTGATGTAGGTAGGGTCGCCAGGTGCCGGTCTGTATTTCTTTTCAATTCTAGGGTTGACCACCCTTGACCGCGTGGGCTCTTTAAAAATGTCTGCTGCATGTTTAATGACCCCCTTTAGCATAGGTAGAGTTTTTACTGTTTTTTCAGCAGTTGAAAAAGTGTCAAAAAGGAAGTCCACCTCCACAGGGTCAGCATGCATTTCAACTCCGTGTTTTTTTGCTGCCCTTTCAATTAGTGCATTAAATGCTGCAGAATCCTCAGTGGGAGAGGTTTTGACGTTGTACACCTGAGGTTCATGGGCAGTGTGCTGATCCCCTTGGTCACCTGCCTCCACCCACGAGTCCTGTTGTTAGTCAGGCTCTGTGTTATCAGGAAAATTGTATTCCTCATCTCCATCCCCAGCATCTTCTCCATCAGAATAAGTGGGTGATGGTGTTGTAATTCTTGGAGTCTGAGGAACTATTGGTTCGACCAAGTTTGGTGTGTCTGAAGCAGGCCTTTTGCGCTCCAGAGGAATGGTATACGACTCCAAGGGTTGCGATGGAGTGATCTTCCGTTTGTAAATCATAAGTTTACCGGTGTCGGCATCAATGACATGCTCAGACTCCTCTTCCAGCAAGGGTGTTCTATACTTCAAACTCCCAGGCCGGTCCGTTGGCTTCGACCCTGCAGTGTCTTTGGGCACCGATTGCGGTGCGAAGGCCTTCGGCGCCTCCTTCGGCGGCAGCGTGAAGCGGATCGGTGCCAACATTTTTGGCTTCGGGACAGGTGGCTTCGGAGAGGCAGGCATCTGTGGTTCCGCCGCTGAAGCTTTTTCCCTGATCCGTCTGAGGGAGTCCGAGACCTGCTTCGTAAAGGAAGCGGACGGTTTCGTCGACCCGACAGCCGACCTCGGTTCACCAACATGGGAAGACTCTAGCGTCGATGACCTTGGGTTTTTCTATCCGAGGCGTAGCAGCATCCGACGCCGATGGTTTCGGATCGGCGGGTCGTGCTACTTGTTTCGGGGTCCCAGCCGGGGTCTCGCCGCCCGTACTTGTTTTCGGCTCGATGCGTTTATTCGGTTTCGGCTTGACGCCCTTGTTGGACTTCGGGTGAGCGCTCTTGCGCGAATCAGACTCCACGCCCTTCTTGGTCTTCGGCTCAACGCCCTTGACCACCTTCGGGTCGACGCCCTTGACCACCTTCGGCTCGAGGCCTTTGCCCGACGTGACCGGCTCGACGGTCTTTTTCGGCTTCGGCGGCCCCGACCCCTGCGAAGACGATGGCGTCGAAGGGGGTGTCGACGTCTTCGGTGTCGATGGCACCTCAACCGGTTTTGTTTGTCGATACCGATGGTTTCACTTTCGGCTTCGTTTTCGACAATGGCGGCTCCGAAGTGTCCGTAGCCGGCCCAGAAGGTGGGGCCGTGGATGCAGGTACAGGGTCTTGGGTAAGGCCTTGGATAATCCCTCGACCTGAGCCTTTGAAAGTTTTCGAACGGGGCATAGCTCTTCCTCCGAGCTATCTTCCATGGCCCCATAGACCTCATTGTCGTCCCCTACCTCGTCGACGACTTCTTCTACATCAAGGCCTTCGACATCCTCTTCGTAATTGTACTCGACGTCGACTGTTGGAGGTGAAATCTGCACCTGAATTTCTTGTTCAACTGCTTCTTCATCGTCGAAGATGTCCACCGGTGCTGGGGCAGTCCGCCGGGCCTCGAGGCGTGCCGAAGCCGGATCGTCTTCTTCGATCGAAACATGGAACAGGCCATACAGTTGGCTTAGTCGTGGTCCGGCGACAGGCATTTGTTGCAAACTGGGTGGACGTCAATGTGTGGATACTTGGATCCACACACGGGACAGTGCTTGAACGGACTCCGCTCCATGCCGTCGAAAGTCTTGCTGCGTCGACTGGGCCTCGATCACCGAAGAGTCACACGACTCACCGGATATCCGACTCGACGAGAAGGAAGAAAGTCGGGCACCGAACGCAAACAATACCGACGGTTCGAAAAAGGCCTTTTGGCCTCGAAAAAGTTTAATAATGATTCCGAACAGGAGATAACGAAATCACATCCGAACCCAATGGCGGAAAAAAATCTGAGGATTGAGTCGATGCCCATGCGCACTGTAGTCCAGGGGAGGAGCCCCCTATCTCGTGATACTTCGAAGACTCTTCCAGGACAACAATGTGCAATCATCCGGACCCAACACTAGGCGGCGATCTATGCTATAGATACGAATTCAGCAGCCCACATGCCTCGAACATATACACAGTATACACAGTACACAAATGTCAAGATAAAACACACAGCGTGAAACCAATGCAGGAAATTAAAACGTAATAAACATTTCCTTTGACAATAAAAATATATACATCAACTAAAGTATAGAAGAGTGGACAACGGGGAGGCGGGTCGGTCAGTGAGGAATCCACAGGCAGATATTGTATCTACCAGAAAAAGCGTTACCGAAGGGAAGTAACTTGTTCTTCGGATAGATACATCTGCCAGTGGATTCCTCACCTTGTGACTAGAGTCCCACAACAGTCCCCACTCCAGGAGAAGGGTGTCCACTCTATCCCAGAAAATCCTGGAGGACAGCGCGCGCAAAGTGGCCCTCCCTCCTCACTTCGGTATCCAAGCAGAAATGCTTCGCAAAAGTGTGGAGGGAGGCCCAAGTCGCCGCCGCTTTACAAATGTACTCAACAGGTACACCCCAAGACAAAGCAGATGTTGAGGACTTTGCTCTAGTAGAGTGAGCCCTTCTACCCTCTGGAGGTTCCTTACCCGCCAGGGCGTAGCAGATCTTAATGCAGAGGATAATCCATCTCGAGAGCGTGCGCTTGTGCACCGCCTTCCCCTTCTTGCAGCCAGCAAAACCAACAAACAGCTGGTCATCCTACCTAACTCTCGTGTTCTGTCCAGGTAAAAGCTCACCGCCCTCTTCGGGTCCAAGCGGTGTAGTCTCTCCTCCTCCTTGGAAGGGTGAGGGGGAGAATAAAAGGTAGGGAGGGTAACGGACTGCCCCGGATGGAAAGGAGTTACCACTTTAGGCAGAAAAGCAGCCCTGATCCGGAGAACCATTCTTTCAGCATGAATGGATAAAAATGGGGGCTTTGAACTAAGAGCTTGAAGCTCACTTACCCTCCTTGTGGAGGTAATTGACACCAGAAAAATAGACTTAAAAGACAAAAGTCTTAAGGGACGTGTGTAAAGGTTCAAAAGGAGAACCGATCAAGAACGCAAGAACAAGGTTCAAGTCCTATTGAGGTACAATAAAAGGTGTAGGAGGAAGTTTATTGGTAAGGCCCTTAATGAATCTTAATACAATAGGAGATTTAAACAAAGAGGGCTGGTCTGGCAAACAAAGGAAAGCCGATAAGGCTGACAAATAACCTTTGATAGTTGCCACCGCAAAACCCTGCTGGGCCAAGGAAAGTGCAAATTGAAGTATATTGGACAAACGAGCCCTTAAAGGGTCAACTGACTTTTCCCCGCACCAAGCAACACATTTAGACCATCTATAAGAATAAATGGACTTGGTGGAGTCACGCCCGGCCGATAAGATGACATCCACCACATAGTGCGGGAGAGCAAAGGAAATCAGGTTGCCCCGCTCAATCTCCAGGCATGAGGGTGTAAGGTCTGGAGGTGGGGTGTAGAACCTGTCCCTCCATCTGGGATAGGAGATCTGCCCTGTGAGGGAGACGGAGCGGCGGGCACAAGTAGAGGTGGAGAAGATCTGTATACCATACCCTTCTTGGCCAATCCGGGGCGATCAATATGACTTGGGCCCGGTCTTGGAGTATCTTCCTCAGAACCAGAGGAATCAAAGGTATAGGAGGAAACGCATAAAGGAGTTGCGAGTCCCAACTCAACTGAAACGCGCCCCCCCCCCCCCCCAGGCTCCCTGCATCGGAAACTGGAGGCTGCAGAATGACAGGCAGTGAGCATTCTCGCGAGTGGCGAACAGGTCCACCTGACTAGTCCCCCACGTCTGAAAGACGTGACGAACTACCTCTGGATGAAGCTTATACTCGTGGTCGGCGGAGAACTGCCGACAGACTGTCTGCACGGACGTTCAGAACTCCGGCCAGATGATTTGCCATCAGACAAATCTGATGGTCATGAACCCAGGTCCAGAGGCGCAGAGCCTCTCTGCAGAGACACTGCGACCCCACTCCTCCCTGCTTGTTGACATACCACATTACGGTCGTGTTGTCAGTCAGGACCTGAACTGACTGACCGCGAAGGGAAGGGAGGAAGGCCTTGAGTGCCAGACGTATCGCCCGCAATTCTAGAAGGTTGATGTGAAGCAACCTTTCCTCTGGAAACCAAAGACCCTTGACCTCCAGATCCCCCAGATGAGCACCCCACCCTAGAGTGGATGCATCCGTTATCACTGTGGCCACCGATGGAGGAAGTTGAAAAGGCTTTCCTTGTGACAGATTGCAGAGGATCTGTCTTGGTGGAGCGTGGAAGGCAGTTTCTCTCGAAATCCTCACTGACTCCCTGAGATCTCCGCCGTGCTGCTACCACTGCCTGCGGAGGCACCACTGGAGTGCCCTCATGTGCCAGCGTGCAGGGTTGACCAACAGAATGCAAGAAGCCATCAGACCGAGCAGGCGAAGGACCTTCAGGACTGGAACGACCGCTCCATTAAAAAATAAAGGAATCATTTCCTGTATGTCGCGAATCCTTGGAGGAGGAGGAAATGCACGACGCACAGTAGTGTCCAGTACCGTACCTATGAACAGGTTGCGCTGGGAGGGCACCAGGTGAGATTTGGGTACATTTATCAAAAAACCCAACCTGTGCAACAACCGAGTTGTCTCTTGCAGATGATGGAGCACTATCTCTGGAGATTCTGCTTTGATCAGCCAATCGTCCAGATACGGGAAAACTGGTATCACCGACCTTCTGAGATGTGCAGCCACCACCTTGGTGAAGACTCGAGGCGCAGTAGTAAGACCAAACGGACGGACCGCAAACTGGTAGTGTTGCGATCCAACCGTGAAATGGAGATACTTTCTGTGCGACTTCAGGATTGGGATATGAAAATACGCATCCTGCAAGTCGATTGACACCTTCCAGTCTTCTTCCAGCAGCGCTTGAAGAACCTGCGCACGGATGAGCATCTTGAACTTCTCCTGCTTCAGGTAAAGGTTCAAGATCCTGAGATCCAGGATTGGACGGAGCCTGCCATCCTTCTTGGAGATCAGAAAATACCGGGAGTAGCATCCCTGACCCCTCTCCTGCTCTGGAACCACCTCTATCGCATTCTTTCTGAACAGAGCCAGGACTTCCTCCTGCAGGAGCAGCAGATGGTCCTCCGAACAATAACCCTGGCAAGGAGGGTAATTTGGGGGAAACTCCCGAAAGGGAAGAGCATACCCATTCTCCACGAGCTTGAGTTGCTGTGTCGTTTTACCAGAGGTCGAACGGGATCCTGCATCGAAGTCGTGGGCACCGGCGCCGATGAAATCGGCGTTGATGGCTTCGAAGGCCTGCCACTGCGGTGCTAGAGCCGGCATGAAAGGCATAAAGGGAGCAGGAGCATAAACCTGGGGAAACACCCAAGTTATACACCAAAGGACCCGTGGGACCAACAGGTGCACAAGAGGGGTACATTGCCCTGGAGTAAACCCCAAACATAGCATTCAGGAACTGGGATGGATCCTGACCTGGAGCCGGAAAGGCTGGATAAGGGCCCCCAGGCTGCTCTCGAGGGAGCAGAGTCGTCTCTACGTCGATCTCCTCAGGCTGGGGTACCGGGGTCGTCGAACCCACAGGCACCGGAACCTCGCCTTCACCAACCTCCTCCACCTCACCATCATCCTGACCAGAAGGATTGGACGGATCCGGAGAAGGGTTCGCTAGCTGCTTCGGTGACTCAGGCGAATTCGCACGCGAAGCCTCATCCTCGGTGTCCTGGGCTTCCGATGCCGAAGCCACCGCTTCTTTACGAAGTAGCTTCACTTGCGACTTCGGCCTCTAACTCGAGTCCTTCCCTGAGTGATGACGTGACTCATGGCTCCTCTTCTTGTGCTTCTTCCTCGAGGACTTCGAAGCATGAGCAGAAGACGACTCCAAGCGCGACCTCGAACGAGACCTCGAACGCCGAGATCGTGACTTCAAAGTCTTCTTATCTTTCTTACTTTTTAGTTTTGCAACGAGGAGCTTCGTCGCCCTCTCTCGAAGGGCCTTCGGAGTAATCTTCTTGCAAGATGGGCAATCCTCGACGTCATGGTCGGAGCTCAGACACCAGACGCAGCACTCATGCGGGTCAGTGATGGACATCGTCTTGCCACATTCCCTGCAAGATTTAAATCCAGTCTTCTAAGACATCGACAGAAGACAATGAAACAGAGAAAATAACTACAAAGTAACAAAAGTCACTACAAAGCTACTGTCGACGGCGGAAAAAAGGGAACTGATATCATCACGCCGGCGTGGGCCTATTATGGTGTCGGTGACGTCAGCGGAGTCGCGCGCGATGCCGTGCCTCGGTGACGTCGTCCACGTCGGCGCGCAGCTACAAAAATAATTTACGAATGTTGCTGACGAAGGGGGATATTCACAAGGTGAGGAATCCACTGGCAGATGTATCTATCAGAAATTGCCTTTGGGAGGCTATTTAACCTCTAGATGTTGGCAGGTGCCCCCTCCCCCCCCACCACAGATTTAGCAAAGGAATAAAGGGTGCAGCAGATTCTACGTTGCATGGGGTGAGTGGTGGGTGGCGATTTTGATGGGAGATGAACAGTGCAGGTTTGGTAAGAGTATACTCTGGTGATGCAGGAGCAAGAGACTTGTGGGGAGCACGCTGGGATGTGAGCATCAGACGCAGGTAACAACTCAGGTCAAATAGACCCACACCAGTACCTATTAGTACTGGCTTTTTACTGCACCACTGTTCACAGGAACGGTGTCTTCCAATCATAGAAGTAGGGTCTTTCTTTGGGAGCGGATGGTCTTTGGAGGTGTTAGGTGGGGTGCATTCGCAGTTCCACGGGGGCTGGGGGAGTTGGGAGGTAGGGCCCTTCTTGTTACTCCTTCTCTATGGCTTCTGATCCGGAATGGAGGGGCCCTTTAAGGGAGTGAGGTTAGTGCGCACTTTTTGCTGGTCACAAAGGTGCCATGGGGTTTTTAAAAAGGTAGAAAGGAACACCGTCCTGCCGTTTCAATTTCATAACTCCGGTAAGGAAAACAACCCATTAAGGGGGTGAAGAGGGCCCCTTCACCTCTTTGGGATCAGTGCCACTGCATGGGGCAGTCCCATCATTTCCTCGGGCTGGAGGAAAATGGATGGTGTGGCCCTTGGACCACTGGGGCCCAGTATGCTTTTCCCAGTGCACCCACTGCTTCCCAGTAGGTCAGGTGATACCCAAGATTCCTTGGAGTGGTTATGAGGGTTACGAGACTGCCTGCCTTGCTACGTCTTCACGTTCTGCTTGGGTATAGACACAAGGACTTGGCAGAGTGGACTCCTATATTAGATGAGTGTGTCCTGCACAGAAGGGAGAAGGTCACCGCAGCGGGAAGTAGGCTTCCCAGGGTTGGACACATTAATTAGGTGAGCCAGTGGTTATCTGCCTACATAGTGACTGAACTATAAATAATCCTTAGCCCTCAGCAGGAGTGAATGGGCACGTGTTTTTAACACCTTTTAAACTGAGGTATCAGACACCATAAACATCACAAAACCCATCTTGTAAGCCTTAAGCATCATAATAATGCCCTCGCTTTCTGCTGTGGATCTTTGTCACAGCAAAAGGAGGGTAAGTGCCCCGGTTAGGTTTACCATCCTGAGACAGGCGTTTTTTTGGTGCCCCGGGTAGGGTTGGGCGGTATCTTACTTCGAGGCAGTTGAGGTGCTAGCAATGCGAAGTGCAGGGGTGTTCACTCACCGAAATATCAGGAGGCCAACTCTGAAGAGACTTTTCCTGGGTTGAAACCGGTCTCCTCATTTTTGGCCTTGGGCTGTTTAGGGCAATGCGATCCACCTAGGAGTCCTTTGTCCTGGCATCTTGGTATGTAGGCCTGGGCATAGTTCACGGAGTTTTGCTACACGGAACTCTGCGAAGTTACAAAAATAAAACTCCACAAAGTTCCACGAGTGGCGGAGTGCAGTGATAACTGCAGTTTTTGCTGGTATTTCTGCTGCTCGGGTAGAAATTCTACCTGAACGGCAGCTCGCGAACATACCATTCACAAGTGGAAAAAAAAAAAACCCTTTGCTGCACATTGCGACAGAGTTTTCTGCACTCCACGAGCTCCGTGGAGTGCAGAACACTCCGCGAACTGAGCTAAGTTCACTGCCCAGGCCTACTTGGTAGGGAAAGTTGTCGGGGATAATGGGGTCGAGGATTCAAGGCAGGAGCTGATGGGTGACTGCCTTTAAACCCAGCTTTGCTGTCAAGGGTGTCTGTCACTAATAATCCCCTGTTTACCTATGAACTATAAATACATCATGTGTACTCTCTCTGTTAAGACGCACTAGCTCACTAATATGCCTACATCTATGTGTGATGTTGGAAAGAACAGTGGTTCATTGAGGTCAATAGGTCTAGGAAATGTTTTTAGGAAAAACACAGTAGGTCCTATATATATATATTTTCTTTAGGACCCAACTTTACACGATATATCGAATGCATCATATCAAAGGCAAGTATAAAGCAGGACACATTTTTGCATTGGAATGCAATTAAGAAACCCGTTACCTACCTGTAACTGCAGTTATCCAGTATTGGTGTCTTTGATAGATTCACATGCCTGAATCATTCCCCGTCGTCGGAATGGGAGTCCCCGGTATATAAATAAAGTAATGTCCCAAGACATAGATAGATCGGCCTAAAAGGCCTCACATTAGTAACCTATCCCTGTCCTTTTGTAGAAAGGACCAAACTCTAGAAAAGAGCCAATCAGCGGTCACATCCCTCTAGAACCCTCCTGGACGGAGTCTCAGTCCCTCAGATTTTCGTACGCACAAAGCTAAGTAGGCGTATTACTGAGAGAAGAAGGTGAGCCCTTCCAGGGGAGGGTTGCATGTGAATCTATGAAAGACACCAATACTGGATAACTGCAGTTACAGGTAAGTAACGCATTTCTTTTCCAGTATTAGGGGTGTCTTTCAGCACATTTCGGATGGTATAGGATATACAAGTCATTAGATAACATACCAAACTACTAATAGAAACATGCATTCGCAAGCAAGAAATACCACCAAATTATACAATAGAGAAATGTGCATACATGAGAAGGATGGAGGTATGAAAAGAAGGCTCACCTCTACTGAAACAGATGACGAAGTACTGCTTGTCCCACCGCAGCATCTTTCATGAGTTCTGTATCCAGGCAGTAATGCCTAGTGAAAGTATGTGGCGACTTCCATGTTGCCGCTCTACAAATGTCTATAACCGGCACTCCTGCAAAAAGTGCCATGGATGTAGATATTGCCCTGGTAGAGTGGGCTCTCACTTTAGATTGTAGGGGTGTCCCTGCTTGTTCATGACAAAACGAAATAGCTGCAGAAATCCAGCAGGAAATACTTTGTTTGGTGAGTGGAAGACCCCTCCTGGGTGTACTGTAAGCCATAAATAGATGAGACTGCCTTAAAGTTTTTGTCTTTTCAATATGAAATTTTAGGCAGCGCTTAAGATCCAGAGAGTGCAACGACCTTTCCGCTGCCGTAGTAGGATTCGGGAAGAAAGAGCGTAAGACCACAGGTTCGTTGAGATGGGAGTCCGACGGGACTTTGGAACAAATTTAGGATTCGTCCGCAAAATTACTCTATCCTGCTTGAATTGCAGGAAAGTTCCTGTATTGCGAAAGCTTAGAGCTCTCTCACTCGTCTTGCGGAAGTGAGTGCAAGTAGGAGGGCTGTCTTCCAAGAAAGGTATTTCAGGTCAGCCCTGTGAACTGGCTCAAAGGGATGTTTCACGAGCTGGTTAAGGACTGTGTTGAGATGCCAGGTAGGTGGCAAAATCCTCACAGGGGGAAAAGTTCTATAGAGTCCTTTTAAAAACTGCTTGATCAATCTGTGAGACCAAAGAGAAGGGCCAGTATGACATCTTCTATAACGAGATCTCGCTGCCAAGTGGACCCTGATAGAAGCATGAGCAAGGCCTGAGTTCGCCAGATGGAGAAGATAAGGAAGTATTTGTCCCGGAGAGGAAGAGAAAGGATGTATACCTTGAGCCTTACACCAGATGCAAAATTTCTTCCATTTTAAAGAGTATGTTTTGTTGGTGCTTTCCGCCCGTGCTCGAGCTAGAATGGCGCTACAGTCTGGCGGAATATTCAAATTATGAAGTTCTCTGAACTCAGGAGCCACGCCGCTAATTTGGTGAGGCTAGATTCAGATGTTGGACTTGTTGGTTGCTCATCGTGAGAAGAGACAGGAACTGCCTCAAGCGGATCGGCGGTTCCAGAGATAAACGGTGGAGTTCCGTGAACCAATGTTGGCGTGGCCAAGTTGGGGCTACCAGAATGAGTGTACAAGGCTCCGCTTTCAACTCTGAGGACCCTGGGAATCATAGGAAATGGTGGAAAGGCGTAAGCAAAGAAGTTGCACCATGCAATCGAAAATGCATTCCCTAGAGACCCTCTGAGGATGCCAACTTGCAAAGTGTGGGCATTTGGTGTTGGATCCTGTGGCGAACAGGTCGATCTGAGGGGTGCCCCATCGCGAGAAGATTTGGTTGAGGATTCTTCGATCCAGTTACCATTCGTGAGACGTTGTCCTCTGTCTGCTTAATGAGTCGGCGATTACATTGTCCATGCCTGGGACGTACTCCGCCCGAAAAGATATATTGTGTCCAATTAAGCAGTTCCAGATTTGTTGCGACTCGTGAGAGAGTGTCAGAGCGAGTCCCTCCCTGTTTGTTGAGGTAGTGCATAGTCGTAGTGTTGTCCGTACGGACGAGCACAAGTGAATTTTTGATTCTCGGAAGGAAGGCTTGAAGGGCGAGGAAGTCCGCCCGCAGTTCCAGGAGATTGATATGGAGCCCTTTTTAGGCCGAGCCTAGACGAAAGCAAAAGCGAAGCTTTTGCAGTCTAGAGCGAGACAACTTATGTTATCACTCTGGGGGGAATGTGGACAGCAGACTGACACGCGCTTCTCCTGCCGGAGATTTGACCTCGTGGGCGCGCTTTGGCTGCTTGTTGCGCTTTCATTCATGTGTAACGTGCGCGTGTCCAAGTGCGGCTCGTGCTTGCTACCAACGTGCCGTCCGCCACAAGCGTACTAAGTCGCACTGTGCCTGGCTGTATGCCAAGTGCGGCTCGTGCTTGTTGTATTTGCGGTCTGCGGCGTCTTCAGACAACTACCGCCTCCCACCACAGCATGCCGAAGCGCCTTTACGTATTTGCGGTCAGCGGCACCTTTAGACCCCCCCCCACCCCCAGCATTCCAAAACTTTTAAAAGAAAGCTTCGTACAGAGTTAGCAAAATGATCCATGGTGGCCGAACTTCAGAGCGCTTATTTTGCAGTGGAGACTGCCATTTCAGTTTATGGAGTCCCGCTTAAAAGTGCCTTTGCACATCCACGTCGCCCCGCTCCAGTGTCTCTCTTGAAAGCTTCATGGCAGTATGCTGAATGAGATCGGGTCGCGCGCCATTCATTGACTACACGACAAGCATGGTCTTGGGTGGAAGAGCAGAATATATTGTCACCTACAAGGGAGCAAAGAAACCACCACAGACAGAGCCTGCCCAAGAAGAGAGGCAAAAGGAGAGACTCAAGCAGAAGTAGCGCGCAGCGCTCGCAGACACTGCAGTGTGGCTACTCACCCAGAGCCCTGGGGAGACAGGGAACAGACTGCAGTCATCCCTCTCGACGTCGTGGTCGGTGCAATCGACGCAGACGGAGAATGGGGACGTTTGCTGGTCTTCCTGCACCTGGGGAGCCCCCCCAGAGGCCTCAGCATGGGCAGATGAAGCCCCTCCAGACCCACCTTGAGCCTTCCGTCTTCGGTCTTCAAGGCCTTGAAGCCTGACCATCCTATCCCTCAGGGTCCTGCTAGAGAAACCCTGGCAGATGTCACACTCCTCAGGGACATGGGATGCAGGAAGGCAGATGATACACACCTCGTGTGGGTCAGACTTGGCTTTCTTCCTGGAACACTCAGGGCATTTGTCGAATAATGCAGGCATATTCGACAATCAAGAGTACACCCCAAGACAAACAGAAGAAACAGCAAAGTACTACAAGAAAAGTACTCAAATAACTTTGAAAAAGTGAAAAATATCACCAATAAAACCTTGAAAAGGGAGAGCTCAATGCTCCAGGGTCCTGCTTGCAGGAGCCGGAAAAAAGAACTGAAAGTAAAAGGGACCTGCAGTGCATTCTGGGAAGTTCTGGAAGGTTCTCTTAAAGGCACCGTATCCTGTTTTGAGCCACATAATGGCAGCCTATGGGGCTTGTCTGTCCAGGTCTTCCTCTCTATCATTCCAGAGGGGTTTTGCTGTTAAAGCAAGGGAAGTCAGGACAGGCTTTGCGGTTTGTGGATTTTTGGTGGAATTTCTAGTTGAAGTACTGGACAGTGTAGCCTGTGGATATAGGCTGCATTATCGGTCTTTAAATTCTCTTTGAAGTGTCTGTGCAGTTCTGCATTTTTCGACACCTTAAGAGATTATTTTTGATTGCTCCGGGGTCCACGCACATGGGCGGTACTATTCACTAGATTATGACTATACACAGATCCCCTAATATAGAAACTGGGTTATCACAGCTTCAGAGAGATATAAATAATTACTTCTTGTTGCACTCACACACCCCCTAGGGATGTCATGCTTCAACATTGGGCGTTTGATACTAGTCAGGCCGGTGCTTCAATGCCCTATGGGTCCACAGAAGTGACACTTCGCAGAGATATTGTTGTGGTTTGATACCATATGGTGAAGGGTGCAGGTATGAGGGAGTCAGTTTCATCAACTTTTATTCGATTTGTCAAATTGCAAATCATAAAAAGTACATTTGATACAAAGGGAAAAAACAATAAGAACACAGAATGGTTAAATCGCTATATAGTAAAACTTTTTTTAAAACAGTGGGAAAGTTTTTACAAATTAGAAAAACATTGCTTTAGTTAGAGAGATTACGACGTGTTGATATTACTGCTTTGAGAAAAGTTGCTAT
Organism: Lissotriton helveticus; assembly: GCF_964261635.1. Classification (NCBI taxonomy): domain Eukaryota; kingdom Metazoa; phylum Chordata; class Amphibia; order Caudata; family Salamandridae; genus Lissotriton; species Lissotriton helveticus. The sequence continues at coordinate 630,688,717 of NC_136070.1, forward strand.
GAGTTTGGCTTCATAAGGGGATTTCGGGGATTGTAAATAATAGAGTGCAGGGTAAGAATGTCTGAGTCCACTGGATCGGAGAATAGGAGTAATCCATGTTTTCCTTGCTAGTTTGTAGTATTTGCAAAAAAGGACGACATGAATCGTTGATTGTAATGCGACTCCATCACAGGGGCATCTCGTCAGGTTGCGGGACCAGTTCTTCATTTCTGGGAATGAAACCAAACGGTAAAAAAGATCAAAGCGTAGTCTAGTAAGTAAAAACTTTTCATGATTCGATAAGAAATATGTCAAGTAGGGCTGGATAGTTTTTCCTGACTGAACTGAACAGATTTTTTCGTTTTGCGTTTTAATAATCTCTGTCTGATTTCGGAGTTCTCTCAGATGGCCCACACACATTTGCTTTAGTTGTTTCTTTGAAATGTCTTCGACTGAGGGTGGTTCGTGAAAATAATGCTCACAGTCCAGGTCTTTAAAGAAATTATGTATGTAATTAAGCCACGGGATTTTCCGCCAGTTTGTTAAACCAAAACAGTCAGTAATAAGGGAGCGGGTTATATGACTTTCGGTATTACACCATATACGATGCCACAATAAAATGGGCTGGCATCGAATGGTGTCGGTGATGTATTCCATACCGAGCTCCCGATGCGAGGCTAATATCGGGGAACTTTGGGGGAGGGCTAGGATGTATTTGATAAAAGCGTTTTCGGTAACCTGGAGCTGATCAATACATCCGTATCCCCAGATTCCAGCTCCGTAGGTAGCCACACTGATATTTTGCGTAGTATATGGCTAACAGCTCGGGTGGGGCTGGTTTACCTAGTTTCCTTGAGAAAGAAGTTAGTGCAGATGTTGCACGACGGAAATGGAGGTTTCTGGCTTCCACTGCCTTATGCCAGTTCATTGCGTCATCCACCAAGATGCCCAGATATGGATACACCGGGGTTCTTTCAAGGCTGTTGTTATCGATCGATATGGATTTGAGAGCTTTTGTTCTGGGGCCAATATTCATTGTAAACGTTTTTTTAATGTTAACTTTGAGGCCAAGTGAGTCGATAAATATTACATATTTATTGAGCTGCCGTTGAAGTTGGTTTAGGGTCCGTGCTAAGATTACAGAGTCATCGGCATACAGGAGGGTAGGAATCGGGCGGTGGTTTATCTGGGGCAGGTCCTGGCTCCCTTCCAGCATCGCCTGTTCAAGCCCGTTTGTATAGAGGTTGAACAGGAAGGGAGCCAGTACACAGCCCTGCCTGACTCCTTTCGTTATTTGGAAAGGTCGTGACAGTTCACCTCTGGTGCCAAATCGTACTCGAGCTTCTGCGTTGCTGTAAAGTTCCCTTAGGAAGGTTAATATCGGGGGATCCACTCCCAGGGCGGCTAGTGTTTGCCAAAGCTTTGCATGTTGGACACAGTCAAAAGCCGCGCTTAGATCTACATAAACAAGGAAGATGTTGCCTCCTTTAGCGCGAGCATATTTTCCTACCAGGAGGACGAGGTTGAGTGCCTGTTCCACAGTCCCAAGCCCCTTCTGGAAACCGTACTGCAAGTCGGTTATGATGTTGTTCTCCCGGGCCCAAGATTGTAATCGGTCCAGGAGTAATCGACCTGCAATCTTGCCCATGGAGTCCAGAAGGGAGATCGGTCTATAGCATGCAGGGTTGTTGCGGTCACCTTTTTTAAAAATGGGTAGTAGTATTGAGGTTGACCATGAATGAAAGAGACCAGATGACACTACTGCTGACATGACCCGTGTGATTATTTTTGACCAATAGTCGACATCATGCAAGAACAGGTCCATTGGGACCCCATCGGGGCCAGGGGCTTTGCCAGTTTGAGGCCTTGATTGCCTTTATAGTTTCACTAAGGGTAAAACGTAAATTAATCGGGTAGATGTTATTCTTCACCGGTTCAAGATCTTGTGTCTGGTTATTTGGTGCAGCGTCTATTGGTGTTCCAAAAATTTTTGTGAAATGGGAGACCCAATCCTCCTCGGTGATTGCCACATCAAGATGGTCAGGGTCACTGCTATTGGCCAAGAAGGGTGATCTTACGGTCTGCCAAAATGCAGTGCTATCTTTCCTTTGAGCACTGTCATGTAGACGCAGCCAAAGTTCTTGCTTGATCTGCTTTTTTTCGGTTTTTCCGGGTAGAGTGATAAATTTTCCTCAGTTGCGAGATATTTTGGGGGTCTCTCGGTTGCTTGCATAGAGCTTCTTTGAGGGATGTAAGTGCCTTCCGGCAGGCGGTGTCAAACCATCTCGTGGTTGGGAGTCTGGATTTGTTTCTTAAGTTGACAAATAACTCATCCTTTATTACTTACTGAATGCTTAGGAAGGAGGTGACAATTATTTCTGGTGGTGTCTCCAAGGTCATGCATTTGGCTAGCCAGTGGTGCGTTTTTCCAAGGATCCTCTGTGACATCTCTTCCGGATCCATCTTTGCCCATTTTATTGAGTACCCATTTAGTTTGTTCATGGACATCGAGTGTTGGTCGAGGGAACTAAGTTTTGGGGGGAATACACCCGGTTGTTCCAAGTGGATTACCACACTGAGTGAATAATGATCACTTATTGGGTTTGACCCAATTTCATAGTTAGTTAGTTGCCCTTTGTAAGAGTTTGAACCTATGATGTAGTCAATGGTTGTAGAGCAACCTCGCCCATGAAAAGTGGGTAAATAATCCTGCTGCGGATTGACTAGTTCGTTCAAGGTCTAATGTAAAAAGGATTTTGTTTAACTTGTTGCCACATGGCGTATGCGCGAAGTGAGGGATGGGGTTCCCAAGTTCATTTTGAAGCCCACAGTTCCCGCTTTTATGCTTTGGGCACAGTGTGAGGTTGAAATCGCCACCCCAAATGAAATAAATTGGGGATTTGTTATTGTCTTTTTGAAATGAAGTTAAGAATATGGCTATTTCGTCTAGATATGAGCAGCATTCCAGAGTGCCTGAGTTATTGTAATAGTTTATGAGTATATGATGGTTTCCTTTAAGTACTGTTGACTGCGTAATTAGTATGATTTGGAAGGTGGGTGACTCCTTTAATAGTTTCACTCTAAAAGGGAGGGTCTTGTCTATATAGGTCGTGAGGCCCCCCTTTGGTCTGCCCATATTTCCAGGTACCGCTTGGGTGAAAAAAGTTTTGTAACCCGCTAGATGCAGTGGGGTTGTGCACCAAGTTTCTTGCAGACACAGAATTTGATGTCGCTTTGCTGTGTCGAGCCACATAGGAGATGTGATTTTTGTGGTTAGGCCTGCGGTATTCCAGTATGCAATGGAAAAACTCAGGTTTGGAGGTGCCGTGTGAGGTAGGTTTGTCGGGTTGTTAGCAGCCTCTACTACTTATAGTTGTTGTGGTTTAACCCAGAGGGGTTCAACTGGAACTTTAGGGGCTACAACTAGCTGGTGGCACATTCCTGAAATCATCATCTTCTGGTGAGGAAATAATAGGGGTAGCTTTTTTTGAGATATTGAAAAACACATTAGATGGGTCATGGATCGTGTTGATAACTTTTTTGGGAATACTAAGATGAGTGTTGAAAGGTTCTTGGGATGAATTTCCATGTTTATCAGGAGGGGACTCTGGGGGTGCTGAATGCTGCGTGGGGTTAGCTAGATGCGGTATAGTAACTAGTTTTGGATGTCCTAGTTCGTCCCAGAGTGGTCAGTTGACCATCTCTAGACAGTCGAAGCGGTTTTGCGTAGAGAGGCCCTGCCATCCTTCATAGGTTTGATAGGGTCTTTCTTGCCAATAGTGCCTCGGCCGTTCTCTTGGCCTTTCTCTCGGTCCATTCCTACCTGTATGGTCATATGTGTATTCCAACTGGTTCCATGGGTCTTGGTTCCATGGCTCCTGGTTCCATGGTTCTTTAGGGAACTGGTGCCATGACCAGGGTGCGGTATTACGATGATGTTTTACTGGGGGATAGAAAAAGGAAAGATGACACGCATCGATCCCTCCTTTTTTTTCGAGCAAGGGCCAAGCACAAATATAGTCCACTGCGGAGGGGTCTCTGCATGTCACTATAATGCAGTCTCCGCGGATTGATTTTGTTGTTTTGCCTATCCAGGCTACCCTGCGGGCTGTGGTAATCCCTCCAGATAGATGGGATTCAAGAGGTCTATTAATGCTTAACCACTGCATTACCTTGTTTTTAAGTGACCATGCAGTTTCAGGTGTATCATCGGTTAGTTCTGGTACACCTGTAAGGACTATCGTGTAGGGAGTGGCTTCTGGGGGCAAGTGAGCAGGGCGTCTAACTGTTAGTCATTTTTTAGTGATGTTTTTGGGAGACAGCTGGGTGGCCACTGATTTAAATGGGAGGGATGCAGGCTTTTTCCCCCGGAGGGGCTCTACTGGTGTCTATATTTATCGCTGAACCTGGAGTATCCACAGTACCTGGGACCGGGTTTTCCGTTTGTTGGTTAGGTGCAGTCGGGATTTTGTTCTGCTGTAATTGGGGCGTTGTGAGTGGTGGCTTGTGCCGTGTGGTGTTTTGTTTGTGACTTATGTGGACTGGGATGGTTGGATTTGAATGTTGAACTACTTTCTGTGGTTGTATTTGGAATTGTTTTTTGGGTGGTTGCGAAGAATTCCGCTGACCCTTTATATCTATACGAGTGTTGGTATCGAGAAGGGTAGCAGAAATGATAGTTAGCTGAGCTTCTAGGTTCCTGATACTAAGTTGAATGGGCTTCAAATGTTGAAATAACAAATCTTTTATTGTGGTGAGAACTTGGGAAGTGACTTTACATGTTCGGCATTGGTTATCAGAGGATTCATTTGATATTGCCATGTGAGGTAGATTGGTCGCAGAAGGGAGTATTATACTTTGTGGCATTGTGGAATTTGAATGGATAATCACATGATCTGAACACGGAGCCATGGTTACTGCTTTTTCGGCGATTAGGTTTCGTTTTGGAATTGCTCCTTCCCTTTCGCCTTGTTGGAGGAGGTTAACGTGTGTCTGGGCGTCCTCCTGGGTTTGACAAATCGCCAAGTCGGGGGTGGCTTCCAAGTCGTCAGACATTAATGAAAGGTCAGACTCAGTCTGGGTTACAGAAAGGTTTACTATCGATGGTACTGTGTTTATGTCTGGTGCTGACAGAGACACAGGGAGGGAACAGTTTTGTGAGTTAAGATGGATGGGAGAAGTAGCGTTTGCTATGGCGCCTAGAGAGGAACGCTTTGCATTCGCGTTCATAAGGTCTAGTGAGACTCTTTTCCATCAAGGCAATACTCTGATTTATTGCCTCGTGGGTCCGTGAGATAAAAAGGTCAATAGGGCCCGTTATTTGGGCTACCTCCTGAGCATTTTTGGATTTGGTCTTTGTGGTGCTCCTAGTTTTTGGTCGCATGGTGTTTGTCTGGCTGGGAGTTCTATAATGAAGGGGAGGTGGCCCGGTCCGGTCTCTATCGGGCACCAACGGGCACCAACGGGCAACAACGGGCAACAACGGGCCCGCCCTTGGCCCAGGCTTAGCCCCGCGCGCGTCCCGCGATGGAATCCTTACTTAAGAATGTGGGAGGTGAGAGGGGGCGTGGCACTGGGAGGGGGCGCGGCCCACACGGGAAGAGGCAACAGCTGATGGAATTAACGCTGTACCTCGCAGTCCCGGGGCCGCGCCTCTCGCCTCCTCTGCGGCCTCGCCGGTGTTGGTCTCTTCCTCTCCCTGGGCACAGCGTGTCAAAACGGTAAGAGCTACTCCTGTAGCGGACTGACAGCAAAGCGCTTAGAAAACTGGAAAACCTCTAAACGAGCGGCTCCGAGGGAGTCTCAAAAGAGATATCTAATCAACTTTTAATGTAACGATTCTCCTGACAGGGTTAAAAATCGTAACAGATAGAGGCTACTGTAGGGATACGTGTACTGGGTCCGGTCAATAAATAATGGTGCTTAGACTCAATCAAGTATTACAGCAATCAGCTGTGGAAAGCCGCAGGTAGGGGGTGAGAGTGCACCGGTCATAGCAATCAGCCATATAGGCTCGACCAGTGTCAGGAGCTAATCGTGCTGTGTGGCAGTCGTCACACGGTGTAAAAAATGTATGCATGTGATCCATCATTTATTTATTTTTATTTAGGCGTTTTATATAGCGCTAGCTGTACCAGAGGGTATCAGAGCGCTTCACAGCATGTACAATGATGTGCAAATATACAATACAAATATTATGGTAGAACATGAGGGTTCAAGCTGGGTATGGATCAGACGAAGGAGCTAACGAGCAAGGAGAGAGTAGGGTGCCGATCAATCAAGGCGAGCATCCAAGAGGTTTCTTTGTTCAAGCAGGACGGGTGACCAAGAAGTTTTCTAGATCAGAGTCGGAGTCAGTCATAAAATTACAGTAAAATGTAGAACCGTCTCAGGTGATTCCTTAGCTCTTATCATTTCGCTCGAGAGCGGTCTAGGAAGAGGACTTCGAGCAGGTTCTTGAATTTAGGGAATGAGGGGATCGTTCTGGTGGGGTGGGGGGGCGGGGGGTGTTGGGCGGTTGGTGGAGTTCCAGAGTTTTGGGGTGTTTCCAGCGAAAGATTTAGCTGCAGTTTTTTGCTTACGAGTTTTCAGTGGGATGAGTAGTAGAGTGTTGGAGCTCCTGAGGTTCCTGGACTGGCTGGCCCTTTTGAGTTTGGTGACCAAGTATTCCGGTTTGCCGGGCTTTATGCGTGATGAAGGCTGGTCTAAAGCTGGCTCGCAATTCAATTGGGAGCTGTTAGACCCGACAGCCCTTTGGGTGGTCCCTCCTATTTATTTTGTCCCATTTTTGCCTCCTAGTGTTTTTCATTTTCTTTTGTGTCCACTAAAATTTTTGGGTGTTGTCCTAGGGGATGGGTGCTCCTCTGTCCCTATAATCTTTAGGCCTAGGTGACCCCTATAATGGTAAAATTTAGTCACACAAAATGGTGGCAAGTAACTGCCATAACTGATTACCTCAGGGAATGGACCCATAGGACAACATAGGGAAGCTCTAGAACCTTCCAGCTAGTTCTGGTAGCCTGAGGCCAGTCTATATAAGGCCAGTATCAGGGCGGCCATTTTAGAGTGATTAATGAGTGCACGGGGTGGAACTGGTGAGGAGAGAGGCGGCTTTGAGGAGGAGGACAGCGCACTATAAGGAGTTGGATCGACCTGTGGGCCGGCTGTTCTCCTGTACTGACCTGACCCCTCGTGTTGACCAAACCCTGCCAGGGCAGTCCACATTTAATTTCCCAAAAGTCCCTTGTGTTACTCCTAATGCCCCTGGGACCCCGTTCTGTGTCGCTACTGAGGAGCTGTGGAAACCTAGCTCTGAGGGGACATACATAGTGGCCGTGGAACTTTACTCTCCCATCTTACTGCCTGAGGAGAGTTAACCGGCCCATCTGATCAAGAACTCACCGCGAGTGGAACTTGTGGGGCCAGCTGAGGTCCCTGTTGTGTGGAAGCGCCCCTCTCCGGCGTGGATTCCTTCTGTGTGCTGGCGGAAGCGGGACCCGGCAGAGGCTCCGTGACTTCTGAAGGAAGTCTGACGCGGCGTAGGAAGAGGCGGGCCAGCGCTGGAAAGGGCCGGACGAAGGCGGAGAACTTCCTGCGTGAGAAGACGGCAGGGAGGAGCTGCCGGGAGAGCTGACTGACGCCGCGAGAACCAACGAAGTGGAAGTGGTAAGATTCAGCTGCGGCCGGGCAAACGAACCAGATCGGCTGGAGGTGTTGCCTTCCCCGGACAGCAGTACTGAATCGTGGCGAAACTGGACTGACCGAGTTACTCAAGGAAAAAGTAAGCTGGGGGCTCTTGGCTGGAGGGAGGGGAGGAGCGAAGCTGGGACTGCATCGGGGCAACGGTACTGGCCGTGATCTCACAACCAGACTACAGGATAGACCCCAATGGATAAACTGTGACCTGTATATCTCCCCATAGGAACGTGTCCTCCTGTTTTCAGTACTTACCTGGTTGAGTAAGGTTAATTTGCCATAAACAGAACAACGAAATCAGGGCAGATCCTGGGATAAGAAAGCGTGGGGCTGTATTTGATTTGACACAGAGCATTGTGTGCCCGAGAAGAGAAAGTGAGGGATCTTACGAGTCTCATGAGAGTCCAGAGCAAGTTACATAGCTTGATTAAATGAAGTAACAACCTGTCTGTCTTCATTCAGATCCCTAGCTGCTCGCACCGTGACATAAGTGTGCCATTACTGGAACTGTGCTGAGAGCCTGTACCATCCTGATTGTAATGTTCTTGAGACCTTGGGGGTAATTTACAGCTTTGCCTTTCTGTAAAGAAGCTTGACAATTGCTGAAACCTTTTCTAAGATTGTAAAATGTATGTAAGGTTTACTTAAATTGCAGGGATTATCACTCAGTTCCTTTCATTTGAGAAAAGAGAAGGAGGTATTGTTAATGTCGAACAGAACTTGGCACAATCTAATAATTGAATGTGAAGTTATTAAGAGTATTGACACTGAAATCTGCTAGAAGCCGTAAACCTAACCGAGTTTTATAAAGCAGACCGTATTTTTCTAAATTGGTGTAGTGTCATTCTTTTCTTGTGGATGGACGCGGAGTTACTGTAAGGGTGTGACGCAAGCTTAACACTTTTGCCTTTGGGTTAGACCTTCCTACTCTGTGCCAGGCTACCCTATGTGGTCTGGTGACCCCAGGTCCAACAGGAGCCATTTAAGTTCCCTGAGTGCAGGAGAGATGTGATCGAATTTCTTAGTTCCTGCGACTATTCTTGCTGCAGCATTGAAGGTTGCTTTCACTGGGGCTAGGTGCGATTTTGCTGTCCCGGTCAGGGCTGCGATCCCATAGTCAATTCTGAAGAGCACCAGTGCTGGAGTGGTTTGTTGAAGATCTTTCGAGGGAAGGAAGGAAGGGTTTATTTTGTACAGTAGTTTCAGGTTGAGAAAAGCACTTTTGGCGGTTCTTGTAATGTGTTTTTTCATGTCCCGTTTCGGGTCTCGGGTGATACCTAGAGATTTACAGAGTCTGCCGGGGTGAGGGTACCATTGAGGGGGGTCAATGGCTTTGAGCCATTCTTCAATTTGGGGGGTTTCGTCTTTGGAGATGAGGAGTACTTCAGTTTTCTCTTGATTGAGTTTTAGGTGGTTGATTGTGAGCCAGTGTTGAACCTTTTTGAGCGTGACATTTAGTCAATGGATGTGGTTTCCAGATATAGCTGCGTATCATCCGCATACAAGTGGAAAGGGATGTTAGAATTCCTGAGTAGTGTGGTAAGGGGTGCCATGTAAATGTTGAAAATTTGAGGGGAGAGCACCGACCCTTGTGGGACACCTCTATTGACGGGGTGGGGGTCGGACTCAAAGTTTTTAATTTTTATTCTTTGTGAGCGGTTGGAGAAAGGAAGAGAACCAGTGGAGGACAGTATTTTCAAGACCAGCTCTTTCTTGTAGGACCTTGTGGAGCAGAGTGTGATCGACTGTATCGAATGCGGCCGATAGGTCTAGGAGGTTGAGAAGGCAGCATTGTTCAGAGTCAAGCGACTTGTGTAGATAGTCTATGACATTGAGGACTGCGGTTTCGGTGCTGCAGCCTTTCCTGAAGCCCGATTGATGGGGGTCTAGGAGATAGGAGTTGGGTCAGCTGAGGGAGTACACTTCTTTCCAGGATTTTGGACAGAAGAGGTAAGTTCGATACAGGTCTAAAGTTGTTCATATCCTCAGTGTCTAGCCCTGGTTTTTTCAGTAGTGGCGTGACTTGGCCTACTATGAGGCAGTCTGGTACGATTCCGGAGCTCAGTGAACTGTTAATGATCTTGCACCATAGCGGGGCTAAGATGAGCTTCAGGTCCTTGCCCAGGCGCGGGGGAAGCAGATCTTCGGCATGAGATGAGGATTTAGCATTGGTCTGGATCTCGAAGGAGGGGGAGAGATTTGGGCCAAGAGAGATCGATCTTGGCAATTTTTGTCATTGAAAAAGACGTCAAAGTTGTCACATTGTTCTTTGGATGCCAATATTGAGGATGTCGTAGGCTTGGATTTTTGATCCTTTTTGTTCTTAATATGCTTTTTGTAATTCCTGTGAGCTGCATTGAGTTGATCACGATAGCGGAAGGAACAATTGTTCCTCCAGATTCTTTCTGAGGCTTTAAGATGTCTTCTTTCTTCATGAATGTCCGTGGTGAACCATGATCTGGAAGAGGTGATCCTGGATTTTTTTAGTGTCAGGGGGGCAAGGTGGTACAGGGTGAGCGTCATATTGGGGTTATAGAGAGGTGAGTTCGGTAGTTGAGAGGTGATCAGTAGTGCTAGGGAGGAGTGAGCTTATTCTTTCTTCTAGGTCAGCCCAAGAGATCTGAGCTGCGTTACTGACCCATTTGGGGGGTCCTGCTTGAGGGGTTGAGTTAGGAACGTTTGGTTGATGTGGAAAAGAATGATGTGGTGGTCTGACCAGTTAACGGGAATGATATGGTCGATGGTGATTGCGTTGCTTTCGGTAATGATTGCTCCTCTATGGTGTGTTTCTTCTGAGCAATGTTGGGATTATTTTCTAGAAGGAGGCTGTTTAGAGTTTGAATGAGCAGTTTTTTTTGTTTCATTCCATCTTAGATTGAGGTTGCTGAGAATGATGTCGTTAGAGTTGCTGAGTGCGCAATGGTCAATCAGGTCCGAGGTGTTCACCGAATTGGTTGGAGTTGCCTGGGGGGTGGTACAAGAGATGGCAAAGTAATGGCCTGTTAGCACATGTCTTGATGTTGACTGAGAGACACTCAAAGGAGCTGTACAGGCAGGAGGTAATTTCCGAGATGGAGATGTTACTCTTGTGAATAATTGCTATGACTCCACCCCTATGCACTTGTCTATCTTTGTTAATCATTGTGAATCCGGGAGGCACCAGCATGTCCATGATGGGGTAAGAGATTGTTTAGCCAGGTCTCCGTGATGAAAGCTATATCTAAATCATGGGAGAGCATGGCTTCTGCTATTTCTGTTGCACGTTTAGAGGCAGATCTGCAGTTTATGAGCATGCATTTATGGGGGGGGCCTTCTTCGTTCCTGTTCTTGGTAGGTTGGGCTCTAGGTAGCGGAGGTTAGGTGAGCAGGGGGTCTAGGGATTTGTGGAGGGGGTTGTTCTCTTCCAACTCCCGTAATTACTTGGATCGTGTATTTGGGGAGGAGTTCCGGGGGGGGGGGGGGGGGGGGGGGGCTCGGGGTTTCGGGGTCATAGGTTAAGGCAAGTAGAGGCGCTTCCTCGAAGGAAAGTGTGCATTTGGGGGAGGAGTTCCGGGGGGGGGGGGGGGGGGGGGGGGGGTTTCGGGGTCATAGGTTAAGGCAAGTAGAGTCGCTTCCTCGAAGGAAAGTGTGCATTTGGGGGAGGAGTTCCGGGGGGGGGGGGGGTTTCGGGGTCATAGGTTAAGGCAAGTAGAGTCGCTTCCTCGAAGGAAAGTGTGCATTTGGGGGAGGAGTTCCAAGGGGAGGGTCACAGGATGAGGCAAGTAGTGTCGCATAGGTTAAGGCAAGTAGTGTCGCTTCCTCGGAGGAAAGTGTGCATTTGGGGGAGGAGTTCCAGGGGGAGGGTCACAGGATGAGGCAAGTAGTGTCGCTTCCTGAGGGGAAAGTGTGGATTTGGCTCTTCTGGGTCTTTCTGAGCAAATCTCATTTCCCGATTCGTTGGTCGAGGGTTGGGATCTGAGGGGGACATGAGGCCCACTGGGGGGGCAGTACTTTACTCCTGGGTTGGGAGAGAGTAGGCGGAGCAGCAGAGTGTTGAGTGGGCTTTCGGATTGTGGCCAGGGTGGATAGGGTTTCTTTCAAGCCTCATATCAAGATTTCAAGCTGAGATTCTAGGCGGTTGGGCTGTTGCGTCATGTTATCCATGGTGGGAGGAAGGGTGTCGGGGGCAGCAATGCCCGCAAGGGAGAGGGATGGGGCCCAGTCATGTTGGTTAATGGGGGAGGAGCTGCCATCATGTCATTGAATCCACAAACCCAAAAGGGGAAGCAGCAAGATTGTATGGGTATTGGGGCGATATCTTAAAAAGGGGCAGGAGTATAATTTATCTAGATATCAGGGGGCGGGGTCAATCAGAGAAAATTAAGAACCCACAGAAAATAACTATTTTTTATTTGAATCTACCTGGTACAGACAAAAACTTGGTACGGCAATGGGTTCTAAATTTGCTCCGTCCTTCGCGAACCTCTTTATGGGGAAACTGGAGGCGGAGTGGATTTGGGGCCCCAAAGGCCAGCAATGGATAGATCATATTTATTTTTGTGGAAGATTCATTGATGATTGTTTATTATTTTGGAGAGGGACTTCAGATGAGTTGGAATCTTTCTTGGAGTATCTAAATGCTAACGATTTGAACATGTCATTTACCACGCATTATGACAAAAAGAAACTATCTTTTTTAGATATTGAACTCTTTGTAGAGGATAATAAATTACACAGTCGGATGTTTCGGAAAGAAACAAGTTGTAATGCTTTACTGCGAGCTGATAGCTGCCACCCCAGAAGTCAAATTAACTCTATCCCATATGGAGAAATGATTAGAGCAAGGAGAAATTGCTCCAAAGATGTAGATTTTCATAAGAATATACTTGATATGGAAAATAGATTCATAAACAGAGGATACAGTAAAAATGTGATTAACAAAGCAACCAGTAAAGCTATGAAGCTAAATAGAGATGCTACATTAAAATCAAAAATTAAGAGTGATGCAAGTCAATCGAATCAGAAAGTAAGAACGATTACTAATTTTGCTAAAGGAAGCCAAAAACTCTATAATATCATGCGTAAATATTGGCATATGCTGAGCTCTGATAAGGATTTGAAACCCTTTCTCACTGATAAACCAAGTGCGACTTACCGCAAAGGAATGACTATTGCTAACTATGTGAGTCCTAGTTATCCTAAACCTATAATACCTACATTCCAAAGTGACTGGTTACGGCTAAAATATAAAGGCTTCTACTACTGGGGCAATTGTAGTTCTTGCTGGTGGGCGAAGAAAAAAATACTTACATTTGAATACAATGAGACTGGTACTTTTTACATAAATTCTTTTATTAATTGTGAATCGACTTATGTGATTTATGTAATTGCCTGCACATGTGGGAAGATTTATGTAGGAAGTACAGTGAGGAGACTGAAAGAGCGTATGGTGGAACATTATAGAGCGCTGAAAAATGGAGATACGAGGTATCCTATAGCCTCACATCGGATTCAAAATAAGAATGATTCGAGTGAACACAAATTCTCCTATCACGGTATTGAACAAGTGATTATGGATAAACGTGGAGGAAATAGGTTGCTAAAACTGAGGCGCAGAGAAGCAAAATGGATCATGGTCCTTCGGGCAGTAGAAGAGGGACTTAATGTTGATACCGAATTACAGTATTTTCTAGGAGAACGTTAATAACTGGGACCGCTATTTACTTTTGAAATAATTTGTTGCTGAAATGTATAGTGTATGCTCTGTTTAGTTGTTCAGTATATAACTTTGAATATTACCCTGTGGATTCTTCTCATGCCTATGCTGTGTCCCCATGTATCTGAATTAAGATGCTATAATTACATCAGTGATGCTGCTCACTGAAACGTTGGTATATCATAAATCACGATGTAATTAGGTACATATATGCATATTTGTATTGATTTAGTAGAAATTGATGGCGTGACTGGGGGCACCCATTTGACTGGACGCTGACTCTTGTGACCGGCAAGTTAACTAGACTTTTTCAAATGATCAAAAATAAAGTCTATAAGACTAAAAATATTTAGGTAGATTTCGAACAAATTTTTAAACTTGTATTGTACTTAAAAATAGATTTACAGAATGCGAAAACGCATGATGATCGCTTAAATACGATTATGACTCTGTGTTAAGTTTGCCCAATCCAAGATGGCGCTGACGCTTGAAAAATCAATAGCATATCTCATTAAGAAATGAATCGTTCAAGTATAATTTTGGTAAACGAAGGTTCATTTTGGACATGTTATACCTTTTATTACATTTAGAATCATAAATACAACATTTTTTTAGACTCGCGTGGTGACCAATAAACATGATCAAATTATGTAATATATTCGCTTTTCAGGTAAACTTTACTGCGCGAGCCGGGTCCGCATTAAAACACGGACTACTTATTTGCGCTTACCATAAATAGTGTTAACATTTTATAATCGGCCTTTATTTTCCCAACCCAAGATGGCGCTGACGCTGGAGAAATAAATAGCATATTTCGCTAAGAAATGAATCGTTTAAGTATAATCTTGGTAAACGAAGGTTCATTTGGGATATGTTAAATCGTACATTACATTTAGAGTTATAAATATACAATTATTATAAACGCGCGTTAGGTCCGATAAACATGAGCAAATTACGAAATATATTCGCTTTTTAAGCAAACTTCTCTGCGCGAGCCGGGTCCGCATTAAAACACGGACTATTCATCTATATTTACCATAAACAGTGTTAACAATTTATAATCGACCTTTATTTAAACAACATGGCGGCCGCAATAGACGCCAGTCCACTGAACTCGGTGGGACTGAGACGTGAGGATTTACCGACGACTGTATTCGAATATAGGGTAAGTCTATGCTTGTATATAGAAACAATTGGGCAATACAAGCCACGGAGGATTACACTGATGTGGTGCTTTACCTTATACATTTAGAAACTTGAAGTTGTGATGACGACCTGATTGGATCAAGATATTGATATTTTGACTGTGAAAAACGATATAAGGTAACATTTTATTAGTAAGAAAGCATTTGCTTGTAGATATTAACAGCTGGGCAATACAAACCACGGTGGAATAGATTGATGTGGTGTTTTATTTTATACATTTAGAAACTTGAATTTATGATGACGACCTGATTGGATCAAGACATTTATATTTTGACTGTGAAAAACGATATAAGGTAATACTCTATTAGAAAGAAAGCTTATACTGGTAGAAACTAATAGCTGGGCAATACAACCAAGGAAGAATAGACTGATGTGGTGTTTTATCTTATAGATTTAGAAATTTGATTTTGTGATGACGACCTGATTGGATCAAGAATTTGATATCGTGACTGTGAAAAACGATATGAGGTAACACTCCACTAGAAATGTGAGATATATTTTTTAAATATGAGATTAATGATTAAGTGTAGTGTGACACTAATTATTAGAAGAGGATGACTGTAGAGATTTTCTTGTTGGGCTTAAGTTTTGGCGTCTGGACTGAGGGTTCGCTTATGTCATTCAAGATTCAATTTCTGCGTTTAGTTTTCTTCATTTGTCAACTCTGATTATACTGAAATGCGATCTGTTTAATATAGGTAAATATCATTCCTATACTTATGGATTTGGCTATAAAACGGAATGTTTTGTGTTGGTTGTAAATTTCACACCGGGAGTCACGTGAGTTTTTATATTTGTTGCTCACTTAAGGATCTTTGCCTTACTCTTTCACTTAGGTGGGGATTAGTTCAGAAGTTTAAAATTATTTTCTGATAGTGTTATTATCATTATTGAACAAGCATTGTGATACAAATTTTTTTATATTATTTTTTGGCATGCAGCCCTGAGGAAGTTGTTTGGCATATGATTGATGCCTGACGAAACACGTGTTGGCTGCAGAATTGGTTGATATTTGGAAATAAAAGAACCAACCTCACGTTCGTTGACGTTTTGATTTGTAATAAGACTGATACTACTTCACGCATCTTTGATACTCCCGAATACTAACAGAACTTTCATGAAAAATTGCTAATTTTGAAGACTTCATACTGGACTCAGAATTTATACATCTTCAATTTGTGTGCTCAGCAGGAACTTTGAACTTGTGACTTTCAGAGCGTAGCTCGATGAATTTTGGGGGAGTGTGGTAACCGCCCTCTCTTGCTTAGAGCACCTAACGTAAACTGTTTCATTTGTACCTTGGCCTTACTTCTTGCAGAGCGCCCTGTCAACCTGTTACCTAACCTTGTATTTAAGAACCCATTATACGAGGTAAGGAGAAGGACCAAGTTCAATAAAATAGGCTGATTTAACAGAGTGTAGACAAAGTAAAAGGTATTTGGCCGTATCGAGTGCAGTGTGTTAGAGAGAGAATAAGGGCCTTAATTAGGTGGGCATGATCGTATAACAATGTTAAGAGGTAGAAATGGGAAGTTTATGCACGGAACCCTTAGCTACAGACTTAACACAGAGTTGGAGTAGCGGGGCTGTAAAAGTGCTGTCGCCATTTGAAAAGGGTCATCAGTGTGATAATAAAGTGTTACGTAATGTAGTGTACCTGGTTTATGTGATGCTAAAGCATATACTCTGCCCTGGAATTCTGCCTTGAGGCAGTCAGGTCGGGGTAGCGTGGCAGAAGAGGTACAGTCACCACTTTGAGAGGATCACGAGTTATGATAAACAAGTTTTATGATGCTACTGCTGAGTGACGAGGCTGGCCAAAAAACAAGCATTTGCAATGCAATAGGTCTCCCATTAATGCAAGTTTACGCTATTGGCAACGGTTAGACCCGTCTGCTTCTGAGAGTCTCCTCACCACTACGATTTCTTTTGTTCCCCTGTAATCCCCAAAATTTGTCGCTTTTTATTTGTCTACCAGGACTTTTTATGTGTTGTCTCATGGGGTTAGATGTTCCTTGACGCCCAGTTGCTCACAAGGTTTGTGGCACCTATTTACAAGGCGCCTGGCCCAAACCTGTGGCACTACAAACTGGGGTTGTCAACCTGTATAAATGGACCTAAAATGGTGGACACCCTTTTTCCTCATGTGAAGTGACTCCCATTGGAGCCTTCATGAACCCTGGCCTCGAGGTTTCGGCGCCCTTTGTTTGGCGCGCATTTCTGACAGGAATTCCTTTATTTTCCTCAGGTACACAAAATGGCTGCTCTAGAACCCCAGTACGGTGGCTGTGAGTGTCCTAAATACCCCTCAAGAGTGCCATGTCATTGTCACAGCCAGAGAAGGTTCTAGAACCTTCTGGCTCGTGCCAGTACCCCAGGGCACTGGCTATATAAGGCCCAGTCCCTGGCGGCCATTTTAGATGGAATGAAGGATTAAGAGATCCCAGACTTGACACCAGCCCTGTTGACCCCTGAGGTGGCTGGTAGCGCAGGCAGTAGAGCAGCAAAGGGTTGCTGGCATTGTGTCTGACTGGCGTTCCAGTCAGCTACGTGAGAAGTGACCTAGCGCCTACAGCGCCTGCCCAGCGAGTACCTCATTACCCCCAAAGACTGGCCAGATTCGTGTGCCTCTCCGCCCCCCCGGTGGTGAACTGTGATTGACTTATCGAGTCGCAAGGCGAGAGCAAGTTCGCCGCGACCGTCAGCTGTGCCCCCTTCGCGTCAGGTGCCTCTAGAGGGGAGCTCGGACGTCTCCGAGCCCCACCAGCGTAGAGCGCTTCCTGCGCAGATAGAAGGTGAGGTGGTGCGCCGGGGCGGGGAAAGGCCGGCCTTCGTTGAGCGGGACTAGCGTCTCTGCCACTCCCCAGTGACCCGGGAGCTGTAGTTGTGGGCGGGAACCACCCTGAATGCGGAAGTCGGAGGGAGGTCCGTGGAGCCCCTGAGAGCCCCGTCGCTAACGAGAGGAGTGCTGTGCCCGACTGAATCGTATCTTGACTGCAGCCGATGTGAGGTGGGCCCGTTTCCTCATAGTGAATGCAGCGTTGTGAAGGAACTGTGAACCGGCATTCACTTGACTGTGTGCGAAGGTTGTGTGACCTCTCCGGCAGCCCGTTCGTCAGTCTAATGACTTTGAACTGGTGCCGCCTGTGCTCAAGTGGTGCTAAAGCCCGTAGGCGTGCATAGACTTCACCGGCAAAGCAGAGATCCTATCCCGGTGACCGCCGAGTGCAAATGATGTATTTACTGTGTTTCCTTGCCTTCTAGATATACGCGCATACCTTATTTTGTGCTCAGAGAAGCCGTATACCTGGTCATTGAAAACAGCATAAACTGTAAGAGTTTTCTTTCCCATTTGAAACGTATTGCAGATGTAATGATTTGAAAGTATTTAATTGGTGGCAGCGATACCAGAAGAAACATGTGGTTGTTTATGTAAATGAACCAATATTTATTCTGATATTCATTCCAGAAGTTATTCTATTAATACTATTTATTACTAGAACTGTATGACCAAAAGAAATGTATATGTGCTTTCCAGTCAACCCTATTTACAACAAAGAACTTTTATATAAAGGAATCGTATTTTTCTACAGCAGTGGTGTGGTGTCCTTTTTGGTGTGGATGTACAAGGAGTTATTGTTGGGTCAGAGCCGGCTTAACACTACAGCCTTCACTTGCCTTGTCACTTGAGCCAAGCTACCCCCTTTGTGCTGGGCTTGCCCATCGCAGGTCCAACATAAAATTGGTGCTCAGCGGTGGGATTGCGAGCCGTGCTTGTTTTGAACCCCATAATAATTCAGTGTGCACCACAGGTACACACCCGGAGTTCTCCTAGCGGCCCTCAAATTCAACGTTTTGCTTTTTCCAAATTCTTTCCTGGAGGTGGGTGGAAGTGACCCTCAAAGTTCTTATCCTGGTCACCTACTTCGGGGTGGTGGTCCACACTTTTCACTGACCAGATGGAATTCGAAATGTCAGAGCTGGAGACCTATACTGTGGCACAGCTCAAGGATTTCTGTCAGGAGAGGGGAGTGTTTGTCAGGCGAGGGGCCACAAGAGAGGAGCTCCGTACTAGTCTGCGAGCATGGGTTGAAGCACACACGGAGGGAACGGTGGAGGAGGAGGAATCGGACAGAGGTACTGTCATTGATAGGACTGCGGAATGTCCCCCGGGGGTGGGTGAGATGTCAATCAGCCCCAAGGCAACCTCACGGGAGGGCAGCAGTGTGTCATCGAGAGGGTTGTCAGAAACCGAGTTAGCTGACAGTAGAGAGGAAAGACTGTTAAGGTGGGAAATAGCAAAAATGGAGTTGGAAGAAAGGAGGGAGGGGAGGAGGTTGGAACATGAGTCCAAGCTGGAGATGGAAAGGAAAAGGATGGAACACGAGTTCAAGCTACGAGAACTCGAATTCCAGGCCCCTAACATCACTCCGAAATCGAGTCAAAGGAATTTGCAGGGAGCCCAGGCCCCATTTACCCAAGGACGTAGTCGCCAGTTATACCGCTGGAGATGACATAGCCAAGTGGCTGGCAGCGTATGAGGTCTCCTTAAGAGCCCATGGGATCCATGAGAAGCATTGGGGTGGTGGATTATACCGGTACATGCCTCCGACAGGTAGGGATGCCCTTTGGCCCTAGACCGGGAGGAACAGGTTAATTACCCCGCCATGAAGGTGGCGCTCATCAGGAAGTTTGGGTTGACCCCCGAGAAATACCGGCAAAAGTTTAGGGGCAGCCACAAGCTGAGCTCACAGAATTGGGTTGACTTCCTGGATTTTGCCAAGAAAGCCCTGGATGCGTGGGTCCAAGGTAATGAGGTGGAGGACTATCGAGGGTTGTACGACTTGATACTCAAGGAACATCTACTCGAGAAATGTCTTCCCGAGCTGAGGCAACACCTGGTAGACAGCAAACTTACTTGCCCCCGTAAGCTTGCTGAGGAGGCGGACATTTGGGCAAGTACCCGAGTGTCGACGAAGGGGACAGGAGGAGATTCTCAGAAGTCCGGACAGGGCGCTCCCCAGAAGAAAGAGGGGGAGATAACAAGAAGCAGGAGTTCTCCAAAGGCCCCCAAAATACCTTTAAGGGGAAAGGTTTCTTCTCCACTTCTAAGGCTAGCCCGCAGAAGAAGCCTAATCCTGGCCAGAGTCAGCAGCCAAGGGTTATCCATTGCTACGAGTGCGGTGGTATTGGACATTATAAGGGAGACGTGAAATGCATAAAGAGACCACCCCCTCCCACTGGAGTAAAGGCCCCGGGAGTCGCTAGTGTAGCGCACGGGGAGGAGATGCCCTTAGTTAAGGGGGGGGGAGTGGGCGGGTGTCACCTTAGTGTCCCTGGGTGATCGGGAGGTGGTTCCAAAGATCCAGGTGCCCTCAAATACTACCAAGTATGGGCAATGGGTCACCATCAATGGCCATAGAGGGGAAGCTCTGAGAGATACAGGAGCCAGTATGACTATGGTAAGGAGTCATCTGGTGTCCTCAGAGCAGGTGATTCCAGGCGTACTTCATCCGGCCGCGATGGCTGACAGCAGAATGGGCCACTATCCTGTGGCCGAGGTTCCCTTTGAGTGGGGAGGGGTTGCAGGTTCACTTCGAGTTGCCGCCGCAAGCCCCGCCGTGCCAGTCGATTGTCTGCTGGGCAATGATATGGAGCACAATGCTTGGAAGGAGGTGGAATACCGGACTCATACTGAGATGCTGGGTACACCTGATTGGGCCTGTGTGAGTACCAGGTCTGCGGCTGCTTGGGAGGAGAAGTCGCGTGGGTTGGAGCCTGGAACAATGGCCCACCCAGCTGCTGATGAGGGAACATTTCGAGGACAGGAGGAGCCTGCCTCGATGTCCATGCCCCGTGAGATGGATAGGCCACCCGGAGTCCACGGAGGAGGACATGGTTCCGTTGGAGGACTTGCCTATCCCCGCTGAGTGGCGAGAGGAAGGAGGACCATCCAGGGAGGAACTGAGCAAGGGACAAAGGGAATGTCCCACCCTCGAGGGTCTGAGGCAACAGGCTGAAGCCCAGGCAGCAGGTAACGAGTCTGGGAACTATCGTGTTTACTGGGAGGATGGTCTCCTCTACAGTGAACCCAGGGCGCCAGTGCACGGACTGTCACGGGCCCTGGTAGTCCCACAGTGTTACCGAGCCTTCCTATTAGAGTTGGCTCATGAGATTCCCTTGGCAGGACACTTGGGTCAGGACAAGACCTTTGCCCGGCTTGTCCCCCACTTTTATTGGCCTCGAATGAGGGTGGCGTCCGACACATACTGTCGGTCGTGCTTGTCATGCCAAGCCAAGCCAATGGGAAAACAGGGACAAAGCTGAAGGCTCCCCTGGAACCACTTCCCGTCGTTGGCACCCCCTTTGAAAGGGTGGGCATCGACATTGCTGGGCCCCTAGATCCACCTACATCATCCGGTCACAGGTTTATCCTGGTCCTGGTGGATCACGCCACAAGGTATCCAGAGGCAATCCCTCTGAGAACCATTACTGCACCAGTAGTGGCCAAGGCCCTGATGGGGATCTTCACCAGAGTGGGATTCCCCAAGGAAGTTGTGTCTGACAGGGGGACCAACTTCCTGTCAGCATATATGCGGGCCATGTGGAAGGAGTGTGGAGTGACTTACAGGTTCACCACTCCTTATCACCCACAGACCAATGGTCTTGTGGAAAGGTTCAACCAAACCTTGAAGGGTATGATCAGAAGTCTATCCGAAAGCCTGCGGAGGAAATGGGACGTCCTCCTACCCGGTTTGCTCTTTTCCTACAGGAAGTGCCGCAAAAGGGAGTGGGCTTCAGCCCCTGCAAGCTTTTGTACGGGCACCCTGTACGTGGACCTCTCAGCCTGGTGAGAGACTCCTGGGAAAGCTCTCCCCGGAAAGTTCCCCAGGATGTGGTGAGCTACATGCTGGCCTTCCGAAGCCAAATGGCTAAGTTGTGGAAGCAAGCTTCTGACAACTTGGAAGCCAGTCAGGCAGTTATGAAAGCGTGGTATGACCACAACGCTCACCCAGTGGAGTTGGAGCCTGGCTAGAAGGTGTGGGTGATGGAGCCTGGAGAGCTGAGTGCCCTCCAGGATCGTTGGACAGGCCCCTACGACGTATTGGAGAAGGGCAAGTCTACCTATCTGGTGGACGTAAAGACCCCTCGGCATCCGCATCGGGTGTTACATGCTAATCGCCTCAAGCCCCACTACGAGAGGCCCGAAGTCATGTTGGTTATGGTGACTGACGGATCGGAGGAAGAGGACACAGAGCCTCTTCCCGACCTTTTTGCGTCTCAAGAAATGGATGGGTCAGTGGAGGGAATGTCGCCAGGTCTTGGGGTCATTCGCTCCTCTGTTCTCCCTTGTCCCGGGTAAGACCCACTTGTGTACCCACGACGTGGACACAGGGGACAGCCCACCTGTGAAGTCAAAGTCTTACCGGCTGTCTGACAAGGTGAAGGCCAGTATCCAAAGCGAAGTAGCTAAGATGCTGGAGCTAGGAGTCATCGCACCTTCAAGTAGCCCTTGGTCTAGCCCGGTGGTGTTAGTTCCTAAAGCTGCCCCACCTGGCACCACACCAGAATTGAGATTCTGTGTGGACTACCGAGGACTAAATTCGGTAACCAAAACGGATGCTCATCCGATCCCTCGGGCGGATGAATTGATTGACCGGTTGGGAGCTGCCCAATATCTCAGTACCATTGACCTCACTGCAGGGTACTGGCAGATTCCCATGTCTGATGGAGCCAAGGAAAGGTCAGCCTTCTCCACGCCTGATGGACACTACCAGTTTTGCGTCATGCCCTTTGGGCTCAAGAACGCTCCTGCCACTTTTCAGCGGCTGGTGAACACGATCCTCACCGGGATGGAGTCATTCTCTGCTACGTACTTGGATGACATAGCCGTCTTCAGTAGCAGCTGGGAGGATCACTTGCAAGCCGTTCTCCACACCCTGGAACGGGCTGGCTTCACGATCAAGGCCAGCAAATGTCAGATTGGACAGGGGTCGGTAGTGTACTTGGGACACTTGGTGGGCCGGGAACGGTGCAGCCCCTTCAGGCGAAGATTGAGGCAATCATGGCCTGGAAACCCCCCAAGACCCAGACTGAGGTCCGAGCCTTCCTGGGCCTCACAGGTTACTACAGACGATTCGTGAAGGGGTATGGCACTATCGTGGCACCCCTTACAGAACTCACGGCCAAAAAGCAACCCAGGAGAGTCATTTGGACGGAGGCTTGCCAGCGAGCCTTCGACACTCTGAAACAAGCATTGTGTAAAGCTCCAGTCCTGAAGGCTCCAGATTTTTCAAAAGAGTTCATTGTCCAGACAGATGCATCCGACATTGGCATTGGGGCGGTGCTATCGCAACTCAATGAAGAGGGTCTGGATCGGAGGAGCCAAGCTCGCGTCCGAGATGGCCGCGTTTTAGCTCGGCTCCGTTCACTCTCCTGTCTACAACAACTATCCTGTGCTTAATCCTACCCCGGGAAGTATTCTACGATGTGCTGTGGAACGATGATACCTCACGGACACTTACCGTTTGCTCCGGTGGCTCCTGGGTGTTACGGATCCTGAGTTGCGCCCCTGTCTGCTTCGGGGCCTCTGGAGCGGCCGGGCCTGGCACTCCTTGGCGGCGCCCGGGCTGGACGGGGCGCGGTTGCCGGCCCTTGGTGGTGGTGTGGAGTCGGAGAGGCCGATGTGCTAATAGACCGCTTGCGGCCCCCCGGGCCTAGTCCGGCGATCCTGCGGCCTGGTGTTGGGGCGCTGCCTTCCTTGGACGGGGTTCACCATACATCTGGCTCGTCCCCCCTTTGTTCTCTGGCCCGGCCATTTTGAGTTCCTCCGCCCGGGCTCGGAGAACGGTGCCGGCGGCGTGTGGGGTGCCGGCGCATCGCCTTCTTCTGGTGACCCCCCTTTCTGCCCTGGTGGCACCTCCGCTGGCGGCTGCCGATATCCTGTTTTGCCCCGCTGGTATCCGGGCGGGGATCTGTGTTTGCAGCGGCCCCGCCGAGCTTCTAAGATGGCGGCCGGCCCCATGACTCTCGGCCTTGCTGGGACTGGCGATGCGGATCCGCCGCACGGCACGTTTTCTGAATACTGCAAAGGTGATCCTACACTTGGCGACATCCTCGCCGCCCTGCGCTCCTGGGGGGCACCCATGACCGCACCTGTCGCTATCCTGGTGAGAGGTCCCTTGGCTGGACCTGCCGGACCCCCCCCGGTTTGTGCGGCTTCATCTCTGTTGTGTGCTGCTGGAACTTTCCTTGGGGTCGTGAACCTGGAGGCTGCTGTTGATGTGGATGTACGGAAGTCCGCGGCCCTTCTTCATCCTGTGCCTCCTTCTGCTCCGGAGGTTCGCCAGCCGGATCCCATCTGGACCGACCTCGATGGGTCTCCTTTTCCTCTCTTGCCTCACATGGCCAAACGAAAATCCTGTAACTGTGCCGCTGGACCGGCTTTCCCCGAGTTCTCATCGGAACTGTGCCTGCTTTGCCTGAGATGGTTCCTGTTCTATCTGGATCATCCGGATCGCGATCGCCTTGATTTGAGTGTATTTTTGATTCGACTCCCTGTTCTTCACCTCCGGCTCCATGTGATCTGGTTCGTTGGACTACTACAGTTGACGAAAAGCGAGGACAGGGTTGAGCTGATCTTGCCTCTGTGGACTGTTATTTTGTGGTATGGTTGGGCGATCCGTTTATAATTGTATGATTATATTTGATACTTCTTTACGTTCCTGGAGCTTATCCGTGTATTTACTATCTTCCCGTGGGCTCTGAGTATTTTCGGGCGGGAGCTGAAAGGGTTTTGATTGTGTGGCTCCTCTCCTGCTGTTTTTCCTTGTTTTCCCTTCCCCTCCCCCTTTTTATCTAAGTGATTCTTTCTTTCCTTATTTCTTCTATATTTCGGGTTCTAATTAGGGCGACAGACACGCTGCTGGGGGGTAGGCCATAGCCTTCTGCAGGGGTGCAGGGTGGGCTGTGCGGGGTGGGGGAGGGGTCTGTGTTTTTTTTTTTTGTATCTTCCCTTGTTCCTTTTTTGGTTCTATGGCTCTTATGTATCCCCTTATTTCGTGGCGCGGTGTCGGCACGTCGCCCCCCGGGGTGTTTGTGCTGGCATGGCCCTTTTGGTACGTCTGCTGTCACGGTTTACTACGCATTTATTTCTCCTGTTGCCACTAGTTCCTTGTGCCGACTTAGTATTGGGTGCTTTGTTAGCCGTGGGGGGCGTGCACTGACGCTGCACCCTCACTTTTTCTCCCTCCTTTTTCCGATGTCCTTTTCCTCCCATATTTTCCCTTTTCCCCCCCATTTTTCTTTTCCTTTTCTGGGTTGTTGTAACGGAGGGCTTTTAGTTGTGTAAGCGTACCTTTCGCTGTTTTACTATTATGTGCCATGGTAGTGGTGGGAGGGCGTTGAGCAGCGATTGTGATTGTTATTGATGTGGGACTATCATTCTGCCTTTGCCAAAATGTGACTGTTCTTTTGGTCTTTTCCTGTATTCGAAGCTTCGGCTTGCTCACGGCCCACCGCGGCCCTCTGGACTTTTAAGATTGTCTTTATCCTGTGAACCCCTTTATTTCATTACAAAATTAACCTACTCTTATCCTGTCCGCGATGGCGGCTCGAAGACTTGTTACCTTTGCCTTCATATGCGCTATTTAGAAATCCTGTTATCACTCCTGTATTGCCTTGTATGTCTCTTTATTGTGGTGGCCGGCCCGGTGGGTTGTAGGCCCGTATCTGTGAGCGCCTTCTGTACAATAAAGGTTAAAAAAAAAAAAAAAAAAAAATAAAATAAAAAAGGAGGGTCTGGATCAACCCGTGGTCTTTCTGTCACGGAGACTGCTTCCACGGGAACAGAGGTGGAGTACCATCGAGCGGGAAGCCTTTGCGGTGGTCTGGGCACTGAAGAAGCTGCGACCATATTTGTTTGGTTCACACTTCCTTGTTCAGACAGACCACCGACCCCCCTTCGTTGGCTCATGCAAATGAAGGGGGAAAATCCCAAACTGTTGAGGTGGTCTATCTCCCTACAGGGAATGGACTTTCGGGTGGAACACCGGCCCGGAGTTGACCACGCCAATGCAGACGGTCTCTCCAGGTATTTCCGCCTTAGTGTTGAGGACTCCCAAGGGGTTGGGTAGCTCTCCCCACTTTCAGCTGGGGGGGGGGGGGGGGGGGGGACGACACGCGTGTTAGACCAGTCTGCTTCTGAGAGTCTCCTCACCACTATGATTTCTTTTGTTCCCCTGTAACCCCCAAAATTTGTCGCTTTTTATTTGTCTACCAGGACTTTTTATGTGTTGTCTCATGGGGTTAGATGTTCCTTGACGCCCAGTTGCTCACAAGGTTTGTGGCACCTATTTACAAGGCGCCTGGCCCAAACCTGTGGCACTACAAACTGGGGTTGTCAACCTGTATAAATGGAACTAAAATGGTGGACACCCTTTTTCCTCATGTGAAGCGACTCCCATTGGAGCCTTCATGAACCCTGGCCTCTTGAGGTTTTGGCGCCCTTTGTTTGGCGCGCATTTCTGACAGGAATTCCTTTATTTTCCTCAGGTACACAAAATGGCTGCTCTAGAACCCCAGTACGGTGGCTGTGAGTGTCCTAAATACCCCTCAAGAGTGCCATGTCATTGTCACAGCCAGAGAAGGTTCTAGAACCTTCTGGCTCGTGCCAGTACCCCAGGGCACTGGCTATATAAGGCCCAGTCCCTGGCGGCCATTTTAGATGGAATGAAGGATTAAGAGATTCCAGACTTGACACCAGCCCTGTTGACCTCTGAGGTGGCTGGTAGCGCAGGCAGTAGAGCAGCAAAGGGTTGCTGGCGTTGTGGCTGACTGGCGTTCCAGTCAGCTACGTGAGAAGTGACCTAGCGCCTACAGCGCCTGCCCAGCGAGTACCTCATTGGCCCCAAAGACACTGGCCAGATTCGTGTGCCTCTCCGCCCCCCCCCGGTGGTGAACTGTGATCGACTTATCGAGTCCCAAGGCGAGAGCAAGTTCGCCGCGACCGCCAGCTGTGCCCCCTTCACGTCAGGTGCCTCTAGAGGGGAGCTCGGACGTCTCCGAGCCCCACCAGCGTAGAGCGCTTCCTGCGTAGATAGAAGGTGAGGTGGTGCGCCGGGGCGGGGAAAGGCCGGCCTTCGTTGGGCGGGACTAGCGTCTCTGCCACTCCCCAGTGACCCGGGAGCTGTAGTTGTGGGCGGGAACCACCCTGAATGCAGAAGTCGGAGGGAGGTCCGTGGAGCCCCTGAGAGCCCCGTCGCTAACGAGAGGAGTGCTGTGCCAGACTGAATCGTATCTTGAATTGCAGCCGATGTGAGGTGGGCCCGTTTCCTCATAGTGAATGCAGCGTTGTGAAGGAACTGTGAACCGGCATTCACTTGACTGTGTGCGAAGGTTGTGTGACCTCTCCGGCAGCCCGTTCGTCAGTCTAATGACTTTGAACTGGTGCCGCCTGTGCTCAAGTGGTGCTAAAGCCCGTAGGCGTGCATAGACTTCACCGGCAAAGCAGAGATCCTATCCCGGTGACCGCCGAGTGCAAATGATGTATTTACTGTGTTTCCTTGCCTTCTAGATATACGCGCATACCTTATTTTGTGCTCAGAGAAGCCGTATACCTGGTCATTGAAAACAGCATAAACTGTAAGAGTTTTCTTTCCCATTTGAGACGTATTGCAGATGTAATGATTCGAAAGTATTTAATTGGTGGCAGCGATACCAGAAGAAACATGTGGTTGTTTATGTAAATGAACCAATATTTATTCTGATATTTATTCTGATATTCATTCCTGAAGTTATTCTATTTATTAATACTATTTATTACCAGAACTGTATGACCAAAAGAAATGTATATGTGCTTTCCAGTCAACCCTATTTACAACAAAGAACTTTTATATAAAGGAATCGTATTTTTCTACAGCAGTGGTGTGGTGTCTTTTTTGGTGTGGATGTACAAGGAGTTATTATTGGGTCAGAGTCGGCTTAACACTACAGCCTTCACTTGCCTTGTCACTTGAGCCAAGCTACCCCCTTTGTGCTGGGCTTGCCCATCGCAGGTCCAACAGCAACGCAATAGCTTAAACTCTCGCAAATGCAAGACCCATTACATTGAGAGCATTAAATAAAACAGTCTGCTTTATAAGTCGGTGAGCACTATGTAAGAACACCAGTTACAGACACAGTCGTTATGGGAGGTTACAAATGGAGACATGGCGACAGATACAGATACCAAGGAGGGACCAACAAGCATAATGACTTGGAAGCCAGCGTTTAAGAAGAACAAGGACACAAGCCAATTAAAAATACGGGTCGAGAGTGGGCAGGGTTTCAAAGCCATACTCCACTATTGCATGGATCGCAGCAGCGCATGTGCTGCCCATGCTCGACCTAAAAAGGGGATACGGCAATCAGTGTGTGAAAGGTTAGGGGGTCATGGACGGATGTTTACATTAGAGCAGGCCCAAGATTAATTTTTGCTCAAGTGTAAAGTTACATCTCACAACAAGGTATTTTGTCATTAAGACCAATACTATTTGTCCTCGGACGGAAAACCCAACGTTGTGCTTTGGTGAAAAGATATGTAGCATCCCACATGGAATTTGCTTCCAGGATAAATATTTCAAATCATAAGGAGTGTGTGAGTTCATTGAAATGGTTACACACCATTGTGGTACTTCGTACACAGCGGATAGTACTTCTACGTTACACAATAGGACTTTAATTGCTCTGGTCATACCACCCCCTCACCCACCCCCTAACGGAGATTACAGGGGCAAGTAATCAAATAAATAGTTACAGTGTGTGTGTTGTCTGTGTCCATACAGAGTCAGTGCCTAGTCACACCTCTTTCGGCTGTTGAGTGAAGAGAAAACACTACATGATCTACAGGGATGGTGTCCCCTGTATCGGGAGTAAGTTCCCATAGGGTTCTTTGTGTAGAGGTCTGTTTTTCACGTGGTCTTGTTTGTACCAGAATGTATTTCAAATTTCGACGCGCATTTAAATGCAAAGCGAGGTTGTGATAAATGCACTCAACCAGTGTTAAGAAAACCCTAATGTTTCCTACAAGGTTTCCGATCCTGTTAAGAGTATGATGGGTTTACCTATAGGGATTACAATAGTCACAAAAAAAGAGACTAGCTTTGGGAGAATCATTTCGAACAATGCCCCATTACCAGCCAAAGTTAATGAAAGGGGGACACGAAAACCTTTGGGGGGCATACCTCGGCGACCAGACCACTACAGCTCCAACGCCCCAGCGCTCCCCTCCGCAAGCCCAGACCAGCAGCCGCAGTGTGAGGGGGGCGTAATCGACCCGGGAACTACAGTACCCAGACGCCCTAGTGGCGGAACACACCGCCACACGGATTTCCGGCGCCAGGAGGCGCTTCTAAAGGACTCCAGTACCGGTGGAGCGGGGGACACGAAAACCTTTGGGAGGCATACCTTGGCGACCAGACCACCACAGTTCCAACGCCCAAGCGCTCCCCTCCGCCGCAAGCCCAGACCAGCGGCCGCAGTGTGAGGGGGGCGTTATCGACCCGGGAACTTCAGTACCCAGACGCCCTAGCGGCGGAACACGCCACCACGCAGCGCTTCTAAAGGACTCCAGTACCCGCGTCGCGGGTCCGCGCCGGGCGAAGCCCGGGCTAAGGGCGGGCCCTCTGTGGCCCTCAGAGGCCAGAGGCGGACGGGACGGGGCCACTCCCCTTGGCTCATTGTTACGAAGAGGTAAAGAAAGACATTTGCTCCCTTTGGTTTTCCGCATATTGACTTTGGCCCTCACCAAGTACATTCCTCCTTCCGAAGCTTAACATCTGCCAATAACTATCCCGATTTACCCTAATTACACTATGACTCGCGAGGGGGTTAATATAGATGGCTCAACCTTGCCCATTGCTAGAGAAGTTGATAAAGGCGTATCTCCTCAGCCCACACTAACAGTAGACACAGAGTACACTTTTGCATGGTTAGATGACCTAAACACCCTGTGTAAAACGAAACATGCTTTAGTGGAATCGCCGCGTCCTGCTGAAAGCTCCTGTGAATTATCTGATACTGCTAGTCCCCTGCAGCCCATCCCTTCATCCAAAAAAGCCAACACAGAAAAACACCCAAAGTATAGCATCCCCTCAATTTCCATCTGTTAAAAGGAAACATAGTGGGGTTAATTATATTGGGAATCAATCAAACTTCCAAAAATTGTGCTCTAGCCCCACAGCTCCAGTCAGCAATTCTTCCACAACTCCCGAGGCTGTCGATAAATTAGCCGTTCCAGCTTCTCCTCCACAGCAGGACTTACTATCCCTTATTGAACAACTGGTTAGCTCTATTATATCACCACTAATAGAAAAAATAAACATACTAGTGGACAGGCTGACTGGAATGGAGGAAACCATTAAATCTAACTTGCTAGCCAATAAATGCTTCATAACATCGAATTGCTCCCATCCATCTACTACTCCCAATGACCCCAAGCCAATCTCGCAAGAAAAAAGGGCTCCAACTTAACCAATAGTCCCTAACGCACCAGTGTCAATAGCTCATAAAACTTTTTTAAAACCCCTTTTTCCACAGATTACTGCTCCTAGAGCACAGCACAAAAAAGCTACCCCTATCCAACTCCCTCCGGAGGCAGCTCCGTTTGTATGTGTCCTCGCGGGAGTTCCATTACTTACACCTGGGAAAACCGAGAGACAATGTGATCTGCTGAATAAGGTAAAATTTTGCTTGGCAAAAAACAGACCCCTGCCACCTAAGCTTGAGGGTACAATACTGAGCGTCAGAAGGGTGGGTTGGCTGGGTTCCCTCCCAAAGGACATCGATGGCGACCTAGTACTTGTTAGATTTAGGCAGAGAGACATTGTCCCATACCTGCGTACATGTGCACCTCAAGTGGGTAACAGCCCAATCTCCGTCTGGGATCTGCATGATTTTTACCCTAGAATGCGGTGCAACCCCACACCCAGCCTAAAGGAAGGCTGCAACATGATAATGGGCAGAGGAGTGGCCGTAGCTTTCCCACCTATACCAGACAGGAATCGTTGTTTTATAGTCGCAAGTATTGGAACCCCTATTAATTACGGTTTGATTTAAGCTTAACCTGTGAAAAGTGCGCTATAATTAAGATATTTATCCCCACAGGCTGGGTAAAAACTTTTTAACTTCATATATTATGTGTTATTGTATCTATGTTTTTACTTGAAACTGTTTTTTTAACTGTACGCTTTTATGATTTTCAACCAAAACGAATAAAGCTATACTGACTGACTAATGAAAGGGCGACCCACCAGTCAATTTGCAAAGCAGGTTTGTCCAATACCATTACATAATTATGATAAACTATCAGCTCCAGGTCTCCATACACAGGGTTCCCAGATACTGTACCAATCCTTTCCACCGTATAAGCTGTAAGATCCACACAAATACAAACGTCTCCTCTGTTACTGGAATGTGTCTGGTTTTGCTCAATTTATCCATGCACCAGAATAGCTTCCAAAATGGACAACATCCTGAATGATTGAGTTTACTTTTATGCAAGGGTCTTTTATAAAAAACAGGTCATCCACATACTTGGAAATTAAGTATCTGCGCGCAGGAAACTCAATGTTGCATTATGCCCATATTGTTCGGGACAGAAAAACGTTATCAGCCATGATCATGGTTGTATTTGTAATTTAAAAAAAAAAAAACACACAAAAAACACACCACACCCACACAATCACTGAAAGAATCAAGAGCATTAGCAACTCTAATCAGGTTAGATTATGTAAAAAGTGGAGTCAAGCACCTGCTTGAGCCTTCTTTCTATGACAGATTTTGCACAATATACATTAGTGGTCATTTCACTGCCAGTCATGTTTCCAAACCCAGACTAGTTAACAGCACAAGGGGGCAGATAAATGAGTTAACCTAACAATTCTAGAACAGGTTTGAATGTAACTGCAAAAGTGTTACAGACATGCACGCCACATTTCAATTTAATGTGCGAAAAATCTCAGATTTGGAACAAACAATAGAGCGCAAAAGAATAAAAATACAAAAAGGATCTAAATTAAACTCCGATGTACAAATTGCACACATTCGCATGTGATCAACAAAAAGAAAACTTACCTTATCAAAGCCCTTTTCTTCCAGACGACCACCCAGAGTGTCTCCAATACCAGCAAGACAATGCACTGGTTTCTCTCCCATAGGCTCTGCTACGAAGTCTCGGTGTTTCTGAGAGGTAGACGACATTGTGGTGGATTCAGCTCTGCAGGGTAAAACAAAAAACCAAGTCAACAGCCGGAATATAATCTAACCTCCAGTTACAAAACAGGTTTCTGTTGAGGTCTTGAGACTAGGCAATGTTGTTTGGCAACTGCAAATATCCGCCAATCCTGTTTAACTGCCACAATACATGACTACTTAACTGGACAGAATGACAAACACCGAAGAAACAGGCCACAGGAAGAGCATTTGAGTCACATAGGAACATGCTCTAGTGGCAAACACAATGTGTCAAATCCCAACCAGTCAGAGATCCCAAGACCCATATTCTACCCATGTATAGACAATGTCTTTTCTCTCCTCCAATTACAGGCTGTTATGTGAAGACTACAAAAAAAAACCTCCCAATATACATTGTTCCTGCAAATTTGAAATAGGTTTTAGAGACTTCAGCTGAGCCTGTCAACCCTCGAACAAGCTTAATATCGAGACGGGACTGTAGACGTTTTCTCTTCAGTTTGGAGAGAACTTCCATCTTTGTGTGCTCTTGCCCTATTCAGAGCAGTAGCGCTCGGGTGCGGAGGATGGTTCCAGTACGCCTTTGCACTACTTTAAGGAAATCCCACTGGTGGGAGCACCAAAAGATTTCCTTTTATTCATTTCCGCTTTAAGAGCTTCGCCAGCAATCAATGCAGTCGTTTTTGTCTGTAATTTTGTCATTACAGAACGAAAGTAAAACAAGCAGATCAGCTCATTTCACTTTCAGTGCTCAGGTGTAATCTACCCTTTCCAACTGTACCTTTCCCTAGTGGACCGCCAAAGGAGACCCACAAAATTCCAACCACCCAGCCCCCGATAAAAAATGCTACCCCACTTGTGTGACTTGTTCTTGACCACCAACAGCATTAATCAAACTAGGGTAAATGAGTCGCTCCCTGATAGTCCCATTGACCTTGGTTTCATGCTTGCCTGTTGCGTGTACTGGGCCCAGCCACAGAAGTGAGGTAGCATTTTTAATGTGACAAGTGGGTGGTAGGAATTTTGAGGGTTCCTAATGATTCCAGAAGTTTACGTCGCACAAATGCAAGGAAAGTGCAATTTTAGGCAAAGTTTGAGGTTTGCAGGGCATTGCGAGTAAGAAAACGTTGTGGGATCCTCTGAAAGCATACCCTTCTGGACTCTCCTGAGTGTCTAGTTTTCAAAATGGATGAGTTTGGTAGGATTTGCTGGGTGGCTGTTGATCCCCCAGCCAATAAAAAAAACTGTTACCTTAAACATTAATTAGATCGTTTTTATGATAGGAAATGTTGATGTCTCCACACTATTTTGGGGCCTTTTCTTTTGTAGGTACTAGGCAAACACACACACGTGAGGTACCATTTTTTAATCGGGAGACTTTGGGGGAGCGGGGGTACTGAGTGGTAGGAAAAGTGTGGCTCCTCAGTTTCCAGACGTTTTTCCTCACAAGAGCGTGAGGAAATGTTCATATTTAGTCAAAGTGAGAGGTTTACACATGTTTCTAGATAAGAAAACCTGGTGGGAGCCGTACAAGTCAACCTACCCTGGATTCCCCTATGTGTATAGTTTTAAAAAATGTAGTTTGTCTAGGTTTCCACAGGTGGCTGCTGAGCTAGGGCTCAAAATTCACAGCTACCCACATTAACAAAAGGGCCAGTTTCCAGTGATAAAAAAAATGTAGTGAGTCTATGTTGTGTTTATAGCCCTTTCCTGCTGCAGGCCTACCCACACAAGTGAAGTACCATTTTTATCAGGAGTCATTTGGGAATACAGACCAGTAGAACATTTGTAATTACCACTTGTATTTCTCTGCATTAGTCTTCCAAATGTGGGGCAGTGTGTAATAAAGAAGACCGTTTTATCAACTCCCTTTAAATCACATAGTAGTACTAGTACCCACAAATTCAGAGAAGCACACAACCCCCGCTCAAACTCCATATTTGGTGTCTATTTCAGAAATAGATAGGATTCTTTGATACCCACTTTCACTCTTTATATTTTGCCATATGAATTGCTCTATACCTCTTACACAATGAACAATGATTGCAAAGTGCAGTTCAGCTTTTGGCTCTTGGTACATCAGGTTTGTGCGGCCTTACAGATCATGAGGAGGATGGCCTTTTCCACTTCTCACACACCAACCTGGGGTCTCTCCTTAACAGTATTATATTCTCTTTTGATCTTACCTTCATTAATCAGGCATGCTCCCCCCCAGTTCCCTTTGCCCCAACATATAATGGAAGAGGCTGTGAAACTACAATCGATTTTGCACTGATATCCCCCACTAAACCCAATTTTATAACTTTTTGGGAGATAGGGGATGACCCAATGAGCGATCATTACCCTATTACCTTTGGGGTTAGGCTCTCAGAGGAGAAAGCAAAGGAACCTAGCGGTCCACTTTATCCACTAGAGGTCACCTTAACAAAGATAAATGGCTATGTGATAAAGTGGGAGAAATTGAACCCCACAATCTTCTTCCACAACCTCATATCATCTTGTTTTGCAGACATATTTGTCTGTTTAGAAGAAGATATTGATCCTAAGGCGATTATGGCAGCTTTCGCCGATATCCAGCTGTACATAAAAAACATTTTAACCAAGAGCCACAAAATGAATGGGAAACACGCATGCGGGTGGTTTGACTCTAGGTGTACAGCTGCCTTAAAGAATTTGAAGAAAGCTTTAAACACCATTCCGAAAAACAGGGTTCAAATCTCCCAGGCCAGACGAGAGTATAAGAGGGAAATTAATCATCGGAAAGCAACTATGAAAAGTAAGGCCTGGGAAGCTTTGGGGGAAGCTGCCAGGAATAAGGACACCAACCTCTTCTGGAAAGTTATAAGATCAGTATATAATACAAAAGATACTGACAATTGCATAGATGTAGCAATCACGGCAGAGCTCTGGGTAGAACACTATGGCAAACTTTACACCAACAGCCAGGGGGACACCCAGAACCAACAAAAGGTAATCTCATCCTTGAATAAATCAACTCAGGATTATCAGCTAAGTGATCCCCCAGTATCCCCATACCCAATCGATCTGGTCTTTACCACCCTAGAAGTTGAAAATGCAATCAGGGAAAGCCCCCCAGGGAAAGCCCCTGGCCCCGACCATACACCAGTGGATCTTTATAAAACAAATTTGGAATTCTGGGCTCCCCTGCTAACTAACGTTTTAAATATGGGAAACAAATGCGGCTTAATTAACACCTGGTCAGACGCAATTGTAGTGCCCATTTTTAAAAAGGGAAACCGGGACGATCCTGCATGTTACCGTCCTATATCGTTACTGGACGGCCTCATGAAAATTGCAGGAAGGATCGTCCTTAAGAGAATTCAGCACTGGGAGACAGAAAAAAAGGTCATCTCGGAACTCCAATACGGCTTCCGAAAGGGATTGGGTACTCAGGAACAATGTTTAAATCTGTCCTTACTGATTTCCAAATATACTGAGGCCAAAAAAGGGGACCTGTTTGTCACATTTGTTGACCTTAGCTCAGCATTTGATTGTGTGGATCATCTGCAGCTCTGGTCAACATTGGAACTTATTGGGGTGGATCCTACTATCGTCGTATTCATAAAAGAACTGTACAGAGATGCCGGTGCCAGAGTGAGGTTCGGGACCCAGGGGCATTGTACTCAGAAATTTGCCATAAATAGAGGGGTTAGGCAAGGCTGTATACTTGCGCCCCTTCTATTTAGCTTTTATATTAACTCCATTGTAGAGCATTTAATAAATCTGCCAAGTGACTAACCAGCCGTCAATGGTAGGCCTGTACCCATCCTATTATATGCCGACGACGCGGCAATTATGTCTAGGACTAAGATAGGGTTGCAGAGAGCGGTAAGCGAATTCTCATCCTACATGGGGAAAAGAAATCTGAAAGTGAACATCTCTAAAACTTTCTCCATGCCATGCACCCAAAAAAACAAAAAGCCACCATGTTCGATATATCTTGACGAGCAAAGAATTGAGAGTACAGATACTTTTTGTTATTTGGGTGTTGTTTTTGAGAGGAAAGGAGCTTGGAAACATGCAGTATCTGCTAGGAGGCTTGCCTTTACCCGTGCTATTGGGGCCCTGAGAACTTTTGCAGCTAAAATTGGGGGCAAACCAACTGCCGAGATGTTACAGATCTACCAAGCCAAGTGTGTAGCGACAGTCACTTATGGAGCAGGCCTATGGGGCTTTGAAAATGTGTCCTCACTCCAAATTTGTGAGAATCTTTTTATTCGCTATTTACTAGGTGTGAGTAAATTTACTTCAACTTTTATTACTCACATTGAGACTGGCCTCAAATACCTTAGCGACACTATAAAGCTATCACCGTGTTTGCTTTGGCACAAAATCTGGACCACTATGGAATGCCAATTTAATAGAGAACTCATCACGGATTGTATGAACCTGGATGCTGCATCCAAAATCAAATGGCTACGACACGTCCGGCAGATGTTCTCTAAAATTGGACATCCTGAATACTATGATGACCCAGAGTCCTTAGAACATTTGTCTAGGCCAGCTCTCAAAAAACTTTTAATCACACACCTGGAAAGCGTTAGATGGGACACTGAGAAACTCAAAACTACCACCCTGAGTTACCAAAAAATTACCCCTAACGAAGGTGTACAATTGTATCTCAGGGCTGAAACTGCACCTTATCCTCGCATGCTTCTTACCAGGCTGCGTTTAGGCACTTTCTTCCGTATGGTCACTCTTCCAAAACAAAATGATTGGATTTCGCCGAATCTAATTTGCCCATGCGATGATCATTCATTACAAAGTAATATTCATATAATGTTTTTCTGTAATCTGTATTCTGCCCCAAGGAAACTGTTCCTCTTACCTTTGCTTAAACGCTGGGGCATAAGAACATGTAAAAATGCTTATTTGAAGTTACTCTTGCTAGATGAGGTGTATGTCATCTTTGTCGTTTCTCGCTTTTTAATGTCAGTGATGAAATACAGAAATTCTATGATGTAAGCCTTACATGTTTAAATTTTACTAGACGCTTTAACATATCCTCATCATTGACTTTTTATATATGGAAAACTGTTTTATAGATTCTTTATAAATTTCTCGATGGGGAAAACTTTTTAAATTTGTTGTATAAAATGTACTTGTATGCTTTCTGCAGATAAATCGAATAAAGCTAAATTTGAATTTGAATTTACATCAGGTTCTTCCCCACAACCAGAAGGGTCCAGTAGAAGTAATGGTATATTGCTTTTGTAAATTGGCCATCATGACAAGAAGCTACAAATGAAAATGGTGTCACAATTGGAAGCTTTTCCGTACTCAATTCAAAACTTTTTTCGGTAGTTTCAAAACAACCATAAAAGTATACATGAATAAAAAGCTGTATGTATTACACATAAATAGCAACACAGTTTATAAAAGATTATTCAAGGCAATACTCCATATACAATGTAAATGAGTTGATCGTACCTAAATGCATTTAAAGTATGAAGAAAAGGGGGTACAATCTCCATTAAAACTGGGTTGAGTCACAAGGCAACAATACTTTTGCATATAGTAATTTCATTAATAATATAAATTGCTACATTAAGACAAACCCCGGCATCATTTAATTCAGACAGATATTTTAAGGCAGCCATATGCGATCCATTGCCATACTCAAGCAAAAGTGGATTTAAATAACTTCTGAATCCTGAATAAAACCACAGAACATAAAGTGCACAGCGCTTGGTCTACTCTGTCCTTCACATGGGCAAGGGGTCGAATCCAGAGGACACATTTTCATATTAGGGAAAGCAACAAGGTGATGGACAATTTCCAATCTGAATCTAACACAAAATGGTGCAGAAGATTGGGTATATTGGTCAGGCAATCGTGACAGCCCTCCATTACATTAAGTGTTAAGGAAATCAACCGCTAAGTTTTACCTATCTCGCAATCCATCCAGGCTGCCCTCTTCTGATTCATAAAAGTCTCTAATAGACGACTTACCAAGTGATATTACTAATTCAATGCAATTTTGATATGGCACTCCAACAGAGGTCCACAAAATTGCACAAATAGAATACGTTATGTACAATACAAAAATCCTTCTACATTCAACCAGTAGATATTATAGTGTACAAAAATAGCATTAAGAATGTCCTAATATCCAGAAAGGTTTTTAAAAAATTGATATACCTTAAACAAACCATTTCATTTGGAGGGGACAGAACAAATGAACAGGCCTCCTGGGCAGAATGAATATATTTGATATAAATGGACCTTAAAAACACATGCCTGACCTTTTGTAGCTTATTTTTTTTTTAAACCTTTATTTGTACAGAAAGGATATACAAATCTGGGCCTACAACCAGTCCGGCCGGCCACGACACGATAGAGCAGTCAAGAAATCCAGAAGGAAAATATACAGAATTGATCATAAAGGAGCGCAATCAATACAGCCCAAAGAAGGGGGGGGGGAGGGGGACCTGGACGGCCCGCAAACAGGAACAAAGAAGGTTAATTTTTATGATATTACGATAAGGAGTAGAACAGGCTCGGTTACAGCATAAATGAATCCGGGTTCCCAAAGCAAACCAGTGGCTACAAGAAAGCTAAAGGGCAGCAATGCGGAGGAGTGTCACTACAGTATACATCAGTATGAAAACAGATGCAGTTAACACAAATCAATATTCAATTAGACTCATCTTATGCACAACCACCACCCAGTAGTACATCGGAAACAGAACAAAGGAACCGGAATATTGACATCACTAGAACTAACCCGTCATACTAACCTTTGGGAAAGAAAAAAGGAGGAGGGGAGGGGAAGGAAGAGGGGAAAAAGAAAAATACAGACTGAAAGAGAAGAACGCCGCGCCGATACAAGCACCCCGTATCAAGGACACATAAAAGAGCAGCATTATTAGCAACGAGGAAGGGATGGGAGTCGCAATTGAAATGCAGCATAGCCACAAGAAGGAGAGCAGCGATGATACAGACCCCACCCCAATCGTACCATGGGAGGCAGGGACAGACGCGGCGCTCCTATAAGGGACACAAAAGGGCCATAGAACTAAGGAAAATAAAACAGCAGATAAGACCCATCCCACCCAGCACCCCTGCAGAAGGCTACGGCCTACCCCCCCAGCAGCGTGCCTGTCGCCCTAAATCAGAACCCGAAATGTAGTAGAGACAAGAGAGAAGAGGAATAAAGAGACAAAAAGAAGGACATGAAGACAGAAAGAAGTGGGAGGGAGGAGTAAAGGAGCAGAGACAAAACGGTCGGCCTCAGCCCTCCGCCCAACCATACAAGCGTAATACGTTTAAACGAAAACGACACAATCTCGAGCGTCATAAAACTTACGAGGGGGTCACCCACAGCACTATGTATACGGGCAATTGCGCCACGGATCTGTACACCATCAATCCACCGGGAGCAATGTATCTCACCCCAGGCCTTTCTTAGCCACAATTACCACCCACCACATGACAGCGGGAAGTGAGCAACTCGGTGCGGGGCAATCACACAAATGAAAAAAATTCCGATAAAAACGTAGGCCAGGGAGGTCAGTCCATAGGCAAGAGAACAAAAGTTCGGGTATGCAGTTCAAGTGTCCCAACAATGTTAACAAGGGCAGTAAAAGACAGGAGTTCAGTCTCGCCGTTTGGGAAAGCGGGGGTTCCCCTGCAGTACGGAAACACAACCTCATCAAGGCAAAGATATGCAGCAGTCCACCATGCTTTTCGGGCACTCGGGTAGGATCGGGCCCCAGCACGATATCCAAGTCCCCGAACTCCAAACATTGAAGCGCAGGAGGTTCCAAAGCCACTTGCTTGCAGACCTGTCGATGGACAGCGGTAGTAACCCTCGTCGCGACCGAGGGGGGGCGAGGCAGTGGCATCACTGAGACGAGAGGGGACCATGAAGAACCGTCCATCTAAGATGGCGGCGGACCGCACCGATCTCCCAGGGGCACCGGGGGCCAAGGCCGCATGCAAGGATCGTAATGCGTCAAGAACGTCGCCAATTGTAGGCTCACGCACACATGTCCAGGCCCCCGTGCAGTCCAGCAACCCAAGTCCGCCGTCTTGAGGATATCCACGGCCTAGTTTGACGGCCGCCATTTTGTAGATTCAGCCTCGTCACCACCCTCCGCGACTCTCGGATCAGTCCCACAGATGCGGACTCCCTCAGGTACTAAGGGGGTCCCGCTAATGGCAGCCTTGGTGCAGAAAGGAGAGCCGCCAAAATCGGGGGTCCGCCTGTACTATCGCTGGCGTGTCTGACGAACAGAGCCCGGGCGCGAGGCTCCAGGGCGGATGGACGGAGCAGCGGCGGGGGGACCCCTTCACACGATCAGTCCTCGGAGCACCGCGCCCCGTACCAGCCTCACGGTTGCCAATGCAAGCCCGGATCAGGACCACCGGGATGCTCGCACAATGGCCTCTCGCCAGTGGCTCACTCTCTCGGCCGGGGCCGACGTTTACATCAACGCCAGGCTGGGTCCAATAGGCGAGGCCCCGGTCTCATCACCGCGGAGGCCCCGGTCCCTCCGGGGGCACAACTTCGGAACCGCGGCACGCAGGAGCCTCCAGGTCAGACGGTGAGTAGGAGCAACACGTTACGTTTCTGTTGCTTCTCGAGTGGGTCGTCTCGGGGCAGGATATGAGAGTCAGGCCGGAAGGCTGACGGAGCCGAGCTACAAAGCGACCATTACGATCGCGAGCTTGGCTCCTCCCCCCTTTTGTAGCTTATTATAAACAAATAACATGATTAAAATCTTGACTTTTCGATTGGCACATTTCACAGATGCTCTCCTCAGTAGGAATTTTGTCCCAAATACCGGTGACATCTCTTAGGGGCAACAAATTAATTCTTAATAAAAGAATTAGCCTTCTGATGCCATGAGGAAGGTTCCGTGCTAAATAGGGCTGTGGTCTATTCCCCAAAGCACTTCCACAAACCACCTCATTATGCAACTTGGACTGGCTCAAGTCGGTGTCTCTAGCCAAGCTGATAAGAGGGTGCAACAGCTTTAGTGCTGGTTTTAACATGGGGAAATGAATGTTCAAAATAAGCCCAAATGAGTTGTATGCTTGGAGAAAGTACCTAAAAAATGTTGGACGTTCTCTCAATTTATCGAAGATTTCTAATCTCAAAGCAGCCATGAGAGGGCCCTCCTCCCCCCAAATACACAATTTCCCCATATCAAAACCGCAGCCCAGGATAAAACATGAGGAAAGTAAACCAAATTCTAGGCACAAGATGTGCGGCAGCATGAGAATTTTGATTGCAAATTTTTCAAAGGATTTGACCTTCAGCCTTGTCAAAGGAAGGCAAGTGTTTCTAATCCACTACCTCAACCGTGTATATTAATGAGAGCAGACTTTTACCTTAAAGACTGACAAAACATGACCAAAATAGCGATTCTCACAAGTTTTAAAAAATCTATTTAAAGCTCTAGCCTGGGAGACGGGCTTGCTAACAGATTAATGTGGTCTAGATGTTACCCAGTTTTCGAAAAGACCTTGCTGAAATATAAATCGGAATGTACCAATTCCAGTTCTTTGGAACCCAGTGATGACTTAAAACGTCTCTTTAGTCTATAACCTTTCTTGCAGAAGACCAAAATGTTGCTTTTAGCAATACTAATTTTCTAAAAAGGCGGGCTTCTGAATATATAGTTAGAGCATCCGGGCGAGGCTGCAGACCAATAGGTGTTAAATCAAAGACCGCACCGTCATCCTCATATAACAAAGAGCCAACGGACATAATGCCAATCTTGGGGGCATCCCACTGCACTGAGTTCAAAGCAGCAGGAAGATCAGATATGTACAAAGAAAACAGAGGGGCCAACAAGCAACCCTGCTTTAGCCCATTGTACGCTTAAATCTTACGTGATTGCCCCAGCACACCTCCCATAAGGACCCGACACTAAGTATTTGTGTGCAATTCTATGACTAGAGCCAGGAGTTGCTGTGGTATGCCAGGTTGGTCAAGCTTTCTCCACAGCGTTTGGCGGTCGACTTTATCAAACTTCGCAAGACAACATTTCTCTACAATGGTCTGTACAACGGCAACGTTGTCCAGAGTACCATGGTTCTTTCTAAAGCCAGCTTGCTCTGGAGGTAAAATGTTCTGATCCTGGGGACATTGCTGTAGATGACATAGAATACTTTTTGCAAACAGCTTACCTGAAGCATCCAACAGAGCAATCTGTCTAAAACAAGCTGGTATCGTTTTCAAACCCTTTTTATACAGAGGGAAGATGATACTCCCTTTCCAAGAGGGCGGAATATTACTCATTCGAAACATGTTTGAACAGTGGCGCCAAAAGAGACCCGCATGCAGCTGCCTCCTTTTTATTTAACGCAATCGGAATTCCATCCGCCCCCTGTGCTCCAGAGGTTCTGCCGTTCTTTATAAATCTTACAATCTCCTCCCCTGACGGGGGACCATATTCCAGGAGAAAAGACTCCTCCATGCGCATCGTTACTGGAGCCAAATAACTATTGTTTTTGTATAATTAAAGGATAAAATCCACCCACTCTTTCTGGCATCGGAATAGGTAAAGCCCTCTGCCTTGATCAAGTGCCAGTACTTTCTTGAATCTTTGTCCCTTGCAGCTTCCCTCAACCCAATCCATTTTGCGTCAAACACGCTAAGTTTACGGCAGCTTCTTGTTCGCTTGAGGCGATTAATTTCGTGCTGTTGACCTATTGAAAATTTTATGTATTGATTTCGAACTAGTCGATTAATTTCCTGGTTTAACAGTTTCAATAATGACTTGCCCTGTTTAAGCAATCTGGGACCAGCAGATCTGGAACTTAAACTCTGATTCTCTTCCATTTGGGCCTCAAAGTGCTGTATAACCTTCGCATATGCGAGACCCTCATGTTCTACATGAGCCTTCTTCACTCTGTTGTTTTTTAATGTCCAAAAAGAGCATCCATTTGCTTTATTATAGACCACCATACATACCCTGGTCCAAATTCCCCGGATACACTACAGGAAGAGCAAAAGCCAGTTCCATACCCACTATACTATGGTAACTCCATACGGTCAGAAGGACAAATACGTTTTCGCAAGCCTCAAACATTGGTAAGACACAACTACTTGGTCTAAAAGACTCAGAGTGTGACTGGAGTGAAAAGTAAATTGGGCTATTTTATCAATGGGCACTCTCTCGTTTAAGATAACGAGGTCTATGCTTCTAATACTATCCAACAAGGAGAAGCCCCATTTATCTGTTTTTATTTTTTCCAGGAGAAAAATCTCAGGGATATGCCAAGTTTCCTATTATCAATATTCGCGTAAATCTCTAAAGCAGAGTTGGAGATTT
The DNA here is from genome assembly GCF_964261635.1 of Lissotriton helveticus. Classification (NCBI taxonomy): domain Eukaryota; kingdom Metazoa; phylum Chordata; class Amphibia; order Caudata; family Salamandridae; genus Lissotriton; species Lissotriton helveticus. Next base: position 630,731,830 of record NC_136070.1, read on the forward strand.
TGGTGTTTAGGTCTCAGCTATTACCACTAGGGGACATTCTTCCCTGATGGCTAGATCATGAATGAATAAGAAAAAAGTACTCAACAGATGATCAAAGCTTCTCCCAGTAGGGACAAGTGATGTTACTAGCAGTGGGTTAGACCAGACTGGCATCTTAAATTTACTGTACATAAAATCAATGTAGCATGACCATTGAATCGCAAATACTTTATCCAGGGCACGGCAATCTAATATGATAGACTTTGTAAAACAGGTTTACTCTTTGGACCATATAGAGTGCCAGAGCAGCAGGGGGAGGAGTACAATTAATTCTGTAAGGTACTGTAGCCCAACTTCTCTATGAATGATCTCAGAGAAAGCTGAGGTGGGTAAACTCTACTATTATAGTAGCCACACACATCCGCCCCATATGTAGCAATGGATAAAACCCTGGCCCTATAAAATTGTTGCCATCTCTTTAACTGGCCTGGAGCCCAGCTTAGCTGAGAATCTAAAAACCCATGGATGCTATATATTCATTTTGCTCCTGACAGTAGTAGTTTTGTGGGCCCACGAGCCATTACCCGAGAAAGTGATGCCCAGGTAGCAAAATGTATCAACTGAGGCCACTGGCAACTTGTCCATAACAAGCATTGGCATAGCCAATAGGTCTCGCTTTTGGGACATAAGTGTTCAGCCATGCAACAGTTGATGTTGACCCAAAGTTATTGTGCTGCAGAATTAAATACTTCAATGGGGTCTCGCCTTTGGGACCTTATGGCTATGCTAATGCTTGTTTAACCCTTGCAGCATTGCACGGGTTGATAATGGCTGTGCTAGGGACTGAGAGCAGGGAGAAGGGTGGCTGATGGCAGGCAGCGCATTGTTTGTAGAGGTGGCTAGGAGTATGGAGGGGGTGAGTGTTAAGAGGGCTTCTAGCGATTGGAAAACTCCTGGGGATATCCTAGGGGGATGATAGTGTCTTAACCTGTATGAGTGATTAGTGGTATGGGAGAGAAGGAAAGCAGAAAAAAACTTGCCGGCAGATTGGAGGGCCGGTGCTGGGTCACCGTTGTTTGTGAGCGGGGGCCCTATTTGGACAGTGGAGGTTAGTTGTGGCACGTGCTTGCCAGGGTAGTGTAATACAATATGGAGCTTTGTGCAGCGTGTGAGCTAGAGTCGTGGCGGACCCTGGGAGCATGCAGAAAATATGTTTGTTGCTAAGCAGCGGTAAAAGGTAATATGCAAGAAACTTTTAACAAGCATTGAAAATGCAATAGGTCTCGCAATAGAAGAGTTTGACATTTTTCGTTTTGCATATAGATGAGTGGCGTTGCGTGGGTGAGCGGCGTTGCGTGGGTGAGCGGCGTTGCGTGGGTGAGCGGCGTTGCGTGGGTGAGCGGCGTTGCGTGGGTGAGCGGCGTTGCGTGGGTGAGCGGCGTTGCGTGGGTGAGCGGCGTTGCGTGGGTGAGTGGCGTTGCGTGGGTGAGTGGCGTTGCGTGGGTGAGTGGCGTTGCGTGGTTGAGTGGCGTTGCGTGGTTGAGTGGCGTTGCGTGTGTGAGTGGCGTTGCGTGTGTGAGTGGCGTTGCGTGTGTGAGTGGCGTTGCGTGTGTGAGTGGCGTTGCGTGTGTGAGTGGCGTTGCGTGTGTGAGTGGCGTTGCGTGTGTGTGTGGCGTTGCGTGGCTGAGTGGCGTTGCGTGGCTGAGTGGCGTTGCGTGGCTGAGTGGCGTTGCGTGGCTGAGTGGCGTTGCGTGGCTGAGTGGCGTTGCGTGGCTGAGTGGCGTTGCGTGGCTGAGTGGCGTTGCGTGGCTGAGTGGCGTTGCGTGGCTGAGTGGCGTTGCGTGGCGTTGCGTGGCTGCGTGGCGTTGCGTGGCTGCGTGGCGTTGCGTGGCTGAGTGGCGTTGCGTGGTTGAGTGGCGTTGCGTGGTTGAGTGGCGTTGCGTGGTTGAGTGGCGTTGCATGTGTGAGTGGCGTTGCATGTGTGAGTGGCGTTGCATGTGTGTGTGGCGTTGCATGTGTGTGTGGCGTTGCATGTGTGTGTGGCGTTGCATGTGTGTGTGGCGTTGCATGTGTGTGTGGCGTTGCGTGTGTGTGTGGCGTTGCGTGTGTGAGTGGCGTTGCGTGTGAGTGGTGTTGCGTGGGTGAGTGGCGTTGCGTGGGTGAGTGGCGTTGCGTGGGTGAGTGGCGTTGCGTGGGTGAGTGGCGTTGCGTGTGTGAGTGGCGTTGCGTGGGTGAGTGGCGTTGCGTGGGTGAGTGGCGTTGCGTGGGTGAGTGGCGTTGCATGGGTGAGTGGCGTTGCGTGGGTGAGTGAATGGTTAGCTGTTGCTTATGCGACGTATAGCACTTAATACTAAAGTAGGCAGACCTTCTTAGCCTTTGTGAGAATAATAGCAAAATAAAAATAAAAACCAGATCAAGTCAAGGCCGCAAACGGCACCATGCTATTGTTTATTTACTCAGATGATTTGCATAAAAATGTAACTTGTGAGCACGTTTCTCTAACTCTCCAATAATCCCATTACAACACTTTGTACAAATGAGATTGGGACTCATCCTTCCGAAGTCGAGAAAAATGTGCAACGCTGTGTTGAAGTTAATTTTTTTAATTAACAAAATGCAAATAATGTGGAGAGATTTCAAGTGATTCAGGAATGGGCGCCCTTGTAAAGAGAAAGTACGGCCGGCCTGGGCAGTGATAGGGGAGGAGGGAGGAGAAATGCGAGTCACGGCAGCAGCAGCCTTTGATGTGCCTGCCGGCCGGCCGTGAATAATTAGGGGGTGAGAAATGCGCTCGGAGGGCTGCCTTTGATGTGGTAATGCGAGGCAGGCAGGCAGGCGGCTGGTGGCATTGTGCACGCGCTTTTTAGGGCTTGCGCAAGCGCAATGACCTAAAAAGCACATGCACTTGAAGGAATCGCCAGTGGAATCGCCAGTGGATAAACACTGGATAAGCCCCTATAGAGCTTCGCCAGCTATGCGCTGAAGCGCATCAGCAGGCGAGCCCTAAAAAGTTGTGTGAGAAGAAGGACTGTATGGGTAATTGTTAGAGCAGGGGTAAGAACAGAGGGGACACCTAGAGATGTTTAGGGATGGCGAAGCGTTTAACCTTTTATGAACAGTGAGTGGTGCAAGTGAGGCGGAAAACAGGAAGAGCTGGTAAGCAGATTAGAGAGCCGGTTACTGAGTTTGCTGGGTTATTGTTGTTCATGAGTGGGGGCCTAGTTTAGACTCTCTTGAGTGGGTTTTGCCAGGCAGAGTGGAAAGCACCCGTGAACAATGCACCGAGCTATGGGACTGTTAGCAGTTCATGAAAATATCTGATCTACCCCATTTATAAAGAAAGAAAATAACAGTGGGTACTCAGTTTCAAAAAAAATTCTCAACAGTTTGTTTCTCTGGTAAAACCTTGAAAAATCTACACAAATAACTCCTTGCTGAATTTAAATTGTGTACTTTCCCGAAATCGATAGCTTTCCTGGATCACTCATGAGTTTCTTCCTGGTTTCCATAACCAGCGGGAAGTAGGTTGAAAGCACAAAAATTAGGAAAAACAAGCTCTTTGAAAAATGCCAAAATTAAATTTAAAAAACTAAAAATTTAAATAAATAAAAAAGTACCACACAACAAGCTTTTTGAGTCCGCTCTCCCTGTTCCAAATGGCAAAGAAAATGGTGACTTTAGCACAGCAAAACATTTTTTGTGGATAACTTTCATATCTTCCCCCAAAAAACCCTACATGTTGCTATATTGTGGCTATTTTCATGGCCCCCACTCCCACCCCCAGAGGAACCCACAAACCCTGGGTACCTTTGGAATAACCAGAACGTCTGAAAAAAGGACACCATTTTGTTGAGGATACTCTGTTGAAAAAAGTTATGGAGGCCTAAGCATGAACTACCGCAAATAACCAAAAAAGGGATTAGCATTCTGGAGGGGTGGAACTAGAGAGGTGTAGAGTGGAATAGTGCAGGTGAGTGAAATTGCAGGAGTGGAGAAGAGGTTGTACAGTCAAATGGCGTGGAATAGAGAGTCGGCGTGGAATAGAGAGTCAGAGTGGAGTGACGTGGAGTAGTGGGTCATAGAATAGAGTGAAGTATACTGCCATAGAGTGGCATAGACGGAGTTGCGTAGAGCAGTGTTGTAGAGTGGCATAAAATGGAGTTAATTTTAATGGAGTAGAGCATCATAAGAGTGTAGTGTTGTAGAGTCAAGTTGCCTAGAGTGAAGTGGGGTAAACTAAAGTGGTGCAGAGTAGATTGGCATAGAGTGCAGTGCCATAGAGTAGATTGCAGTAATGCAGAGTGCAATGGTCTAGAGTCCAGTGGCGCCAAGTTTAGTCTTGCAGAGCAGAATGTCTTAAGAGTGCATAGGCGCAGAGACCAATGGCGTAAGGTGTTGTAGAGTATAGTGGCATAGAGTGAATTGGTGCAGAGTAGCTAGCGTAGAGTGCATTGGTTTTCAGTAAAGTGGTGTTCAGCACACTGGCTAGGAGTGCAGTTGTTTAGAGTAGAAGGCAGTGGCGCAGAGTAGACTGGTGCAGCATAGAATAGAGTGGACTAGAGAACAGGGACGTAGACCACAATGGTATGGAGTGCAGTGGCATAAAGTGTTGCAGAGTACCGTACAGTGGGGTAGAGTAGACTGGCATACAAAGAAGTGGCATAAAGTAGACTGGTTTTGAGTAATATGGTGTAGACTGCAGGGATGCAGAGATTAATGCAGAGTAGACTGGTGCAGAATAGAGCGGCGTGGAAAGCAGTGGGGTAGAGTACAAGGTCATACAGAGCACAGTGGTGTAAAGTGTTGTAGAGCATAGGAGATTAACACAGATCAAACTGGTTTTGAGTAAAGAGGTGTAGAGTGCATTGGCATAGAGTGCAGTGACGTGGAGTAGATTGTATCAGGGTAGAGTGGAGATCAAACTGGTTTTGAGTAAAGAGGTGTAGAGTGTATTGGCATAGAGTGCAGTGACGTGGAGTAGATTGTATCAGGGTAGAGTGGAGCATTGTAGAGTGCAGAGCAGATTGGCGTGGAGTGGTACAGAGTAGGGTGCATTGGCATGGCACAGAGTAGTTTTGCGGAACAGAGTGGCACAGAGCTGAGTGGTGCACAGTAGAGTAGTGTGGGGTAGAGAGCAATGGTATAGAGTGGAATGGTGCAGAGTAGAGTGCAGTAGCACAGTGTGGAGTGGTTTAGTGAGCAGTGGAGTAGAGCGGCATATGCATGGTGGGGTAGAAAGAACACTGCTGTTTCAAACACATCTTCAACTGAATTACCATGACCTTTGTGCAAACATACTATTTTACTGATAAAAATAAACAGCACAGAATTAAAACTATCACCTAGTGTATTGATTTGATATTAAACTATTGATTTCCACATTTCTGAATTACAAAAAAACGTGCTTCATTTATGCTTTTCCAATTTTGACATTGTGAAATATCTTAACAGTTCATTTACATTTTGATGTGTGACAGGAATTACATCGCATGGCCTTCCCCTCAAGCCAGATAGGCTTTGACATAAACACGTCTCCTACACATATTCGGTCTATGGAGTATAGCAGCAAAGAGGAGAATTCGTGCAAAGCTGCAAATGCCTCTTTCATGGGTTTCTTTTGCCACAGGTCTACCCTAGCTGTCGGTCATCTGTCACAATAAACCAGAGCTGTAGTGTAAAGCATAACCGTCAGATTCAGGCGCCCATTGTGGGAATTAATTCCATGTACAGTCTGTGCTTAGCTTCCAAAGTTAACCAAGAGAGGATGCAAAATGTAGTGTTTTAGTATCCCCGCACTTAAAAAACAGAAGCCACGCCCGTCCGCGTGTGCAATTTAATCAAACAATTACCATTTACGTACTCACCTACATCAAGCGTGAAATATTAAACCGAACTAATTTTAACATACTCGCAAGAACACGAGACCTTCCACATTTGCTTAGCAGGTTACGTGCAAGTCCTTGCAACAGATGAATAACCAACTGATCAAATTCATCAGGTCTAGAACTCGTGACCTTCAGGACTTAATATCTCAAAAGGAATTTTAGATTAAATTGCCAATTTATTTTATGCTAACGTTAAGAAAATTAATTAACCAGTATCCCCGATTCGAGCGATCTGCTTCATTTAAATACCAATAATTCTAAATGCCTGAGTGGTTACTCTATCCCAACCATTTTCCATCTCCGACTTCCATACCAGCCAGTACTTACACAATCATACCCTGCCCTTAAAAACACCACAGCTCCCTGCAATAGCTCACGGTGGAATTCCATGCTGCGGCACAATACTTCATACAGAACAACGCAACCAACGAATTTACAAACCCGCTTAGTGATCAAGTTGACTGCTCCTCGCTTCAGCCTTTCCGTCGCCGTTTCAATTGAGTTTGCGCACTCTGCTCTGCGCAAGGCGGGTGTAACCCGTACAGTGACGTCACCCGCATAGGCCGTTGGAACTTATTCTCCGTAACGAAGATTTAAAAAATTCAATGCGTCAGTAGCAGGTTAGCTCTACACGCGAAGAGGCGTAAAGCGTCAGCCACCCTGGAATGAACCAACTCTAGCTGGAACGGAAGTATGCTTCAGTTTGCAAGTAGTTTTCCTAGTTTATATCAGACGTTTTTAATAACACCGATCATATTACTCAGTGAATACAGTGATTCGTACATGGACTGTAGCGTGCACCCGCGTGCATGTCTATAAATAAAATGCACACTCGAACAGATGAAAAATAGGAAATCAAAATAAGTATTCCGTCGTGTTATGGGCGTCCGCTTCAAAGTAGAAGTGGAGCCCTTACTTTTATTCTGGATTTGCAAAAATAGGTGCAAATAATTTCTAATTTATTGTAACTTCTTGTAACATTTTAATAAGGATTCAGACCATTATAAGATGGCCGCCTTTTTGCGCGGTCCTTTGGCGCTCGCGTGTTAGAGCGGTCTTACCTTTGCTGCTAGATAGACTAATGTCAAAGCACGTGATTTCGCTTGAAGCCGCAAGCTAATAGTTTCTTGCGCATCTGTAGGAAGTATACCAGGAAGGACGCAAATCTCAATGTAAGGCGCACGCTAGTTGGTTACTTGGTAGTTGGCTCCGCTTATCAACTTAGAATACAGTGTAAAGAGGGTTGTACTCCGATTTTAACTGTGGTAAGTTTGTTCACGTTGCCAAGCAGTTTTTTTGATTTCTGTATATGTTCCATAGAGCAGTAAAGATAAACAGCCTCAAATTACATGGTCGTGTCCTCTATTCAAGACACGTGCAATGTCCTGTGTAAAACTGTTCTGTAATCCTTTATGGGCCAGCCAAGTCGCCTTTTGAGTGTCAAATATATCACCTTTAGTCTGAGACAAATGATGTTCAATCTGTTATAGTGTTGGCTTTCCAGTTTATCCACTGCTGTCATCATTTGGAATGTGATTATTCATAATGACATGTTAGAATGTTGGGTCCTTCGCTCGTCAGTTGGGAGCTTGGGACTGAGCTGAAAGGTGACAGCTCCTGGTGGGGTTTTATCTTATTCTTATTATCTTAATATTTATGAATTTCCACCTTGTACCATCTTACTCAATAAAAAATTATTATTACAAGAACCTACGTGGACCTGATCATCATTTACTTCTAGTCTTTTTATTTTTAGTGTATTGTTTTAGATGTTCAGTCTAAAGAGGTTTTTGCTGTTTCGTGTTTTAATTGGTGATTGTGCAGTTGCACGCCATAATTCTCGCCACAGGAAGTGACATCACGTGACTTTTGATTCTTGTACTTTAATGTTTATATGTATATAGAATTTCTATAACGCAAACCTAGCTTACAGTCAGCGCAACGTTGTACATGGTCAACTGCAAGTTTAAATTCGGTGAGTAAACTCAGTTGTCAACCGTCAATGCGTTGTAATGTACTGTTCTGTAACGAGGTGAGTCTTCAACTCTTTCCTAAATTGGAGTAGCTTTGTTACGGTCATGATGGATAAGAGAATGTTGTTCCAGATCCTGGATGCCTAAATGGAAAAGACATAATGTCTTTTCTCTTTTTCATGCTTCTTAGTCTGCAGTGATGGTGTCCTGGCTCTTGGTGTGCCTTGAGCCACTAGAGATGGCGAGCTTTACTTCAAAATAATCTTGAGTGTTGGTTGTGCTGGCTTTGTAAATGATCCAGGTAATTTAGAAGATGGTGCAAGCTGGCAAGGAGAACCAATGGAGTTCCAATAAGAAGGGGGTGATGCAATCATAGTTCTTTAGACCCTGGATGAGACTGATGAGGCTCAATGGCTTTCCCATTTCGAAGTGATTTATGAGTCGGTGGGGGCTGCGGACTGTAGACCTTGGTTCTCACTTTATCGAGCCAGCACCCCGCTTGAGTTTAATGATGGGGAAATTGAGCAGGCCACAAGAGACACTGCTAGTCATAAAGCACCAGGACCAGATGGCGTTCCTGCAGACCTCTACAAAAGTAACCTTCAATTTTGGGCCAAAATACTCACAAATGTTTTTAGTGCTGTGGGCTCAGTTGGTTTCCCGGCCTCCTGGTTAAAATCAATTATTATACCCATTTTCAAAAAGGGGCAGCGAGGGGATCCTCTGTGGTATAGGCCGATATCCCTTATTGATTCCGCTGTACAAATCCTGGGAAAGGTAATCTTAACTAAAATTACTGATTGGGTACATGAGAGTGGTATTTTATCCAATATGGTTTTAGAGGCAGGAGGAGCACCATGGATCAATGTTTAAATTTGCACTTATTAATAAGCAAATATACTATGGCCAAGGAGGGCTGCTTGACGATGGCTTTTATGGACTTATCCAGCGCTTTTGACCTGGTTAACCGGTCAAAGCTTTGTAATATCCTGCTGGAAAAGGGTCTCGACCCTTGCTTAGTCTATTTTTTAGCCAACCTTCACCAAGATCTTACAGCCTCGGTCAGGATAACGCCGGCTGGTGATTACACTAGATCATTTAATTCTGGGAGGGGCGTCCGGCAGGGATGCATTCTTGCACCCCTGCTGTTCACCCTTTACATTAATGATCTGGACAAAGTGCTTGTGGAGGCGGCCTTGGATATCCCGCGTGTAGGAGACTGCTTAATCCGTTCTCCTATACGTGGATGTCGCAGTACTTTTAGCCCGTACAGCAGTGGGCTTCCAGCGGCTCCTAGACGCCTTCGGGACTTTCATGCATTCCTTGGATTTAATTGTGAATACCGGAAAGTCACATACTATGACAGTAGGTCGTAGAGTTAGGAAAACATTTTATTGTAATGGATTGGAAGTCTCTTCCGTGTCCTCCTTCACTTATCTGGGAGTCCTTTTTTTATTTATTTTTTTATTTTTATTGATTATAAAAACAAGCAAGGCATAAACAAAATACAGAGTGCTGGTACGAGCATGAGACCAGACAATGAATAAGATAAAAATCAACATTACATGTAGGGGGGGGGGATTCATGGGGGCAAACAATAAATCAAAATTACAATCAGGGAATGTAGGGCTAGGGAGACATCGGAGTATCAATGTGATCTATCATTGGGGGAGTGCATATATCTCCCCGGTAAGCGTTCCACTGTCCCCACACACTCTGCCATTTCCGCGGACAGCCCCGGGCCACATATACAGTTTTTTCACGAAACATGCACCAGTCCATGTTTTCTTTCCAAAGTTCGACCTGAGGTTGGGAGTCCTTTTTGATGACCGGTCTTCCTGGGTCATGCAACAAAAAGTTAAAAAGAATGCAGTCATACGTGCTTCTTCATCCCTTTTAGGGTTTGCACAGCGATTGGGGGCTAGACCGAGAGAAGCTATTCTAAAGGTTTATAAAGCCAAGTGTTTGGCTATTGCGGCCTATGGATCCTCTATCTGGGGCTACAAAGAACAGGTTGGAATACAGACAGCTGAAAACAAATTCCTACGAACTCTCCTGTCTGTACCACAATCTACCCCATCGTATGCTATACACCAGGAGTTAGGGCTAGGCTATGTTACTGATACTTTGTACACAGCTCCGTTGCTCTGTTGGCTCAAAACCTGGTTGAACCCTGATTTAACCTTGAATCACTTGATTGTACGGGACTGTTTGAAGTTAGATAAGTCCCTAAAAATCAAATGGCTCTTGTATGTCAAAAGCATGTTTATTAAAATAGGACGGCCAGAACTTAATGAGGAACCAGAGAAGATCAGTAAGGAGGATGTGTTGTGGGTAAAATTGAATTGTAATAAGGTCTTGATGTTGGAACGAGAAGAACAGGAGCTATGTAAACCATCAGTTAGGGCCCATTACCTTTTAAAAACATCAATCAGCTTGGAACCTTATTTAACAATAGTTAATAAACCTTACCATCGTTGGCTCCTAATTAGGCTCTGCTTCAATCTGATCCATTTTACACTGGGGGATTATCGGGAATGGTGTAATCCTGTTAATGCTGAACCCTGCAAATGTGATAATTTTTCATCTCATAACACATTGCACTTCATGATGTTTTGTGATTTTTATTCCTGTATTCGCTTGAGATTTCTGGTGCCCATTCTGAGAGGCAGGGGTTTCACTCAGGTAAGACCGGCATTGGTCTTTCTACAGTCTTTGTGTAACCCTGGGGATATTTTTAATATTGCATCGTTTTTGGTAGCTGCTGTGAGACTAAAGAAACAAAGAAATTTGAAGATACCTTCTCCCTAAGCAAGATTGTAATTTTATGAGACAAGGTGTATGATTGTGTTAGTATTTTTATTTAAGTGCACAGAAATATTGTCTGTGTATTTTAATTATTAGGCTAACATTTTTTGTTATATTGTCTATGTTTGTGTTTTGTCTTTTGTACTTTTATGATTTAAAATAATTGAATAAGTGGATTGACTGACTGCTGTAGTGTGTAGGATGACTTTAAGGGGTTCCAGTGTGGAGTTTCGGATGCCTGCCATGGAGCAGGGCATTACTACCATCCAGATGTGAGTAAAAGGGCTTGAGCAGCAGTCTGAAGTCACTTTTGGGAAGAAAAGGTTTGACTTTCTTTGGAAGAGAGCTGGTACCAGGCGGTCTTTGTTTTTTTTGGTAATGTGTTCCTTGAGAGATAGGTTGGTCTCCTGGGGGAATCCAAGTGAGAAGGTATTCAGCGAGATTAGGGTTTTTAATCTGCCATGGTTCATGTCATTGAGCCATGTTTGTACCCTGTTAATCTTGGCACAAAATGGGAATGTTCTCCTGGTTGGGTTAAGTTTCGGCCGTCCAGGTCTGAACATCAACACGCAGTGTTTGAGGCGTTGGATGTCTGAAACAGAAAATACTTTCATGTGAAGTTGTGTATCATCTGCATATTGATGCTGTTATCTGTGAATAGAGCACCAAAAAGCTCCATGTAAAGGTTGAAGATGACAGGAGAACGTATGGAACCCTGGGAGACGCCACATGTGATAGGGATCTTTCGTGACCTGGAAGTGTTCATGGGAACAAACTGGTGTTGGTTGGAAGGTAGGCGTAGAATCAGTGAAGGACATTGCAGGTGAATGGCCTGATATGCATTAATTGTTAATGGGTGTTAATGGGTATGTTTAGAGCAGAAAGGCTAATGGTGGCAAGTGCTTCTGTGAGCGATCAGATACTCTGTCTTCCACAGGCGCCGATTAATCCGGAAGGTTCTTTTCTTGTGATAACTGGAAACAGAGGTCTGCGCTCTGAGTGTAGAAATGTAAAGAACTGCATGTCATAATGTTGTTGTTTCCACACTGTAAACATGGATCTCTTGTCATTAATTGCCAGAGCAGACTTAGGTTTGCATGGGGAGTCATTTTTGTGTAAGCCTTTTGATCAGGCAAGTGCCTTGTTCTCTTGGCAAATTTATGACTTCTTGGCTCACCTCCTTTTGTCAATACATTCTTCATGCTCATGATTCAGTATATCTTCACTCTCACAGAATTTAGGGATGCGACCAAACAAAAGCTCCTTAGTAGATTTTCCCATGGTGTTATGGGGGCAGTGTCCCTGTTGTCTTTTATGGTTTGGCACAAGAATTTGAGAATAGGCTCATGAGTCATCTTGACAATGTATATCCTTTTTTAGGGTTACCCTGAATCTTACAGTTCCATTTTTTATGGCAACAAAGTCATTTTGTAAGGGTGGAAGCATGAACTTTAAAAATGACTGGAAGGCTTTCCTATTGAAGGGTGACCTGTTGCTTGATTTGACTTCTCGAAATACGCAGCATGTGGAGAAAATTATATTGAGGCCAGGGTTGGCACCCTCAGCAGCTAGGCTTCACTCTGGATCAGTGTAGGAAGCTGTCTCTCTTTATAGTGTACTAAAAAGAAGTACACTGTGCAGAGAGTCCAGTGGGTCCCTCACCGGTTTACAGAGGCTAAATTAGATAGTACTAACGCTCTCTTTTGTGGTAGTGTAGGCAAGCAGTTGGGTGTATCAGTGGGTAGTGCTAAGCATTTGTTACACTCGGAGGCAATAAATGAGGCACACACTCAAAAAATAAATCTCAGACCAAAATAGGAAAATAACACTTCTTTTTAGGTCTCGCAGCCCTGCGTTGCAGCTCATGCGTGGTGCTCACTCTACGAGGCTTCTTGTAATCAATTCACTTTCAGAAGTGGAGTGTAGGCTCCGCCCCCTGTTTCTATTGGCTTGTGTCATCCTCCAATGCTAAACACTGGCTTCACATTGTAAGTGAGGCTTTTTAGTCCCGCCTGGTTAGCACCCTTTCCAGTTTTAGCCCCGCCCACCCGGACTGGATGGTTTACTGGCGGCGTGACACTCTCCTTCATTACTAGGTGTAGGCACTTTGTTTTTTCATTCCCTTCTCTGGCAGTTACGAGCTTCTCCTGCACTCTGTCTCAGGAAGGAAGTCACGTCTTTAGTTTACGTAATTACAGTCCTTTCTTTGCTTGTTCCTTTATTGAGCTTCTCCTAGGCACACGCTTCGCTTATATTGAGCGCGCAAGCCCGCTTTCACTTGCAAAGTGCAGCCTCAATAGTGCGGCCGTTTGTATATGTCTTGCATTTACATGCAAGACATATAGCATTGCAAATATTTTTTTGTGCGGGTAAGCACTACTGTCAAAACATTTAGTATTCCTGAGAATCCCATACACAGGGAACAAAGATATTCTCGGTTTTGCTCTCGGACACACCCTTGGGCGTGGCTACGCCAGCCCGCAACGCCTGAATTGTGAAAGTTGGGGGCACGCACGGAATGGCAAGGGCAGTGGGTGGAACGTTTGACTGCTTCGATACGTCTCCTGCGTAAAAGTTCTTCCTTGAAAGGAGCAGCGAGAGGTGCTTGCCGCGCAAGAAGAAAAGGCATCACGAGCTGTGCACCCTGGCCGGAGTCTCCCCTCACAGGAGCCCCACATTATGAAGATCGAGTTTGCCCCCTTGAACATCCCCTTGTCCCGCAGGCTCCAGACCACCGCCGTCTTCCAGTGGGTCTTATTGTTCCTGCTATTAGGTACAGTCTGGCATTATGCAGCACGTTACCGCAGTTTTTTTTATCGTGGCAGGTCCGGCAGGTGTTTTTTTGTTTCTCGTTCGCTACGTAGCGGTGCATGCGCCTTTAGAATTCGGATCAGTGGTTATGACCAATTGACTTTTTAGCATAGGTTGTATTTTAGCATGTTACCCAACAATTCCAAGCTTTCCTTTTTATATGTTTGAAGGTCTTTTTTTTACCCATCAGGAATGTGGTTTTAAGTTCTGTTACTGATCCGAAGAGCATCCTTTCATCTTAATCTGTCCCTGGCGTTTCACATCCAAAATACTCTTTGATCTAAATCATTAACCACCCATCCTTTTAACCTGACGTTCATGCCAGTTCCCGGACCAAGTTTCCTTGTGGCTGCCCCCCTCGTGCTCTAGATGCAATTCGCCTGCCAAGCCCGACTACATATGCCTTTTTAAGTTTATGAGTTCATACACGATAACTTCAAAGTCTGTTCCGTGGCAAAATGTCCACATAGCATAATTCATGTCGTTTCATTGCGTTATTAAGTTCCCTTCTCTACTTCTCAGTAGTGCTATGTGTCCTGCCACTCAAATCTAAGCACATACTATAGTATTAAAATAGGCTGCAGAATTGTGCATCTGGCCGTCAAAGCCAATTACAATTTTGAGAAGAGCTGACCCTGCCTATTTTAGTTAACTAAGTGCGTCCCGTGTATAATCAAGATGTGTATCATTATTGCATTTCTATAGCGCTTACTACTTACGAGACTTGAAGTGTTTTACAGTTGGTTGTTCGCTACACCTGAACATAGTTGTTTGTCAAGTTTGACAGTTTATAGTTGATTATTGAGATTACCCTAGTGCTCTCAAGAGAGGGGAGAGCATGTGGCCTAATGGCTAGAACGGTTGACTTCGAAGATGGGGGAAACGGGTTCGAGTCTCGGCAATGATGCTCAACATCCTGTAATTCGGGGCAAATCATTTAATCTCCCAAAGTCTAGCAAAAATGAATGTGTCGTTCTGTAACGCAAGTGGTGCTCCTGGAAAGTGCACTGAAACCTTCGGGTCTAGTTAGCTTTTTTTCCATCTGAGTTTTATATAGAGCAATCGGGCTATATATTTTCCTGTCACCTACTGGACTGTTTAACCTTTGACCAACTTCCTACAAAAAAAAGACAGGAACTTAATTTTATTTTTGCATTTCATAATTTTGCAAATTGGCAATGTGACATAATTGGGGTCACTAGAAAGTGTTTTTCTGCGGTTTCCTCTTCTATCCCTCCACATGTGTGCAGTATTATATGTGGCTGTGTGTTACTGGTGGCCCTCATGGGACAGCACCCACAGCATGTGCTGCACTTATTCAACGCATGACCCATTTCTGGCTCTCCACCTAATTCACCCCAACTGTTAGGCCAAGGTTTAGCTCAGAAAGAGGGGTGGCCGCACATTGGTTTTTTTTCTCAGTGTCTCTTCAGACACTTCACATTTCACTGCCTTCATTGTTCTGGTAAATATCTCTTTAGCGTGCTCATATGTTTAAGGAGTTTTAATGCTAGCTCATTAGTAATGAGATGCTGGCATTCTTATTTGAAAAGCTATCACACTACATCTTTTTGTCAACCACTGGGCTGTTTAACCTTTAAATGACTGCCTATAAGAAAAAAAGTCAGGAACTTAATTTTAATTGGCAGTATGACATAATTAGGGCACTAGGACAGAGTGAGCACTGCACACACCTACATTTGTAAAGCTGATTAGGTGAACATCTATGCCAGTCTTTGGAAACACATTTCATCATTCTAGTATACATTTATGGAAGTGGAAGAATCCCATTTGATGTCTTCTTTATCCTCTCAATAATTATTTATATTCTGCATGGTGTTCAGCTTTGCAAAATGGCACAAAAGAGAGCCAGTAGTACCTAGCTTAGGATTTGTACTCGTTGTACATTCTCCAGCACAAATTCCTATGTGTAGACAACACAACAAACTTCAGACATGTAAAATACATAATGTAGGGTAAAACATACATTACAAAAAGTATTTCACCCAATATACACACCACATACCTCCAATACACACCACAGATCCCCACATCATACCACAAAAATTCACAGCACATCACATAATTCAACTCCACAACTTACCAATACCCAACAAACAATAAATCCTATATAATTAGCTCTATAACTTGCGATCTAACAATACATCATTCAATTACACTTAATACTATTTATTTACTATCCACCCAATTCTACAGCACACCATGCAATATATTTCCACTACAGAACTCCACACGACTCAATTCCATAACACACAATTCCACTACAAACAATTCCAATACAACCCATCTCTCCCTTGCACTTCCACCAAACCTATCATCTCTCTACAACACACCCACTGCCCTTCTCATCACTCCCTCACAATGCCTCTACCCCTTCTCATCCAGCAATCCCACTTCCCCCTCTCATCCCTCCCTTACTCCCTATCTCCTTTCTGTACTGCCTGTTCACACATGCTGACTTCCTGTACCTCCTCAGGCTGTGCACTAGTCCACCTTTTGCCCTCCACCCACTTGGGTGCCCCTCTCAATAGTCTCTCTCTCGCTCTCTTTCATGCTATCTCTCACGCACTCTTCCTGCCTCTCTCATATGGTTCACTTAAGGTCTTCAAGTACAATATCTTACCTGTGCCTTTTTAGTGTTTTCGTCCTCGATCCCACGCTCTCCTCATCCTCTTACGATGTCGTGTACATATATAGCCTCTCCCTCCTCTTCCTCTCTTTCACACACACTCTTTCCGCTCCTTTATCTGGAGTTCATTCACCACTCTGTGTACAAATTACCTATCTCTTTCTGTCTTCCTGTCTATAAATTCTCTGCACCTATCACCCCTAACTATTCATCATGCCACATAATTCCACTACACAAATACACTACACACCACACAAAACCACCCCACGCAATTCCACAACTAATAATGTCAATCCAACCCAAATAATTTCACTCCACACCACATACTTCAACAACATTCCAAGCAAAAGCACATGGGTAAAATACATTATCATTTACAACACCAATAGCTCTAACTCTCACAAATGCGAGACCTATTGCATTGCAATTGCTTATTATATATATTTCAAAACCAAGAACTTAACACCTTAAGTGCTCATGATGAGCTCAGCTCGTCATGAGGCACGGTGCTCAGGTGCTCATGACGAGCTGAGCTCGCCATGAGCCGTGGAACGCTCACACGCGGGGATAATTTCCCTGCTGTGCTGAAAGTTCCACGGAAACGGGTGTGGTCATGACGAGCTCAGCTCGTCATGAGCACACGAGCACCGTGCCTCATGACGAGCTGAGATCGTCATGAGCGACCCCCGCCCCCCAGCACAGCGGGGGAATTACCCCCGCTGCGAAGGGGTTAATTCAAAGGTAAGTACTGTTTTCAATAGCAATATTCACAGGTAAGTTGTACGTTCAAACCTGTGCACTTCGACATATAATGCAATTCTATGAAAGGAAAAGTCAAAGATGCATAAACGTAGGTACAGTCTGTTTTGGGATTCACCTTCGGGCTTTGGAGATGTAGTGGGCCTAGGTCCATGGCACTACTTGCAGTTCTTCGGGAATGGGCGTGCTCTGCTGGGAGTGAGGTTCTGGTGATGTTGGTAGCTGGTGTGCTATGTTGAAGGGGGTGGGGGGGATGCACCCAAAAAACAGGCGGCACAGGGGGACTTGGGATGAAGTCAGAGAGCTCCCAAACGGGGGGCTTGGGTCACAAGGGTTCTTGGAGCAAGGGAGCACAGCCAGTCCATCAGGACCCGAGCCAGGTGGCTCGGGTGCAGTGTGGATAGGTCAGCTGGGCTGGGTGCGCAAAGATGATCTTTGCGGTCGGGGACAAACAGACAAGGCAGCTGTGCCACTCACAAAGTGGGACTCAGTGATGCAGATGTCCCTTAACAGCTGCTTGGTTCTGGTGCAGTGCGAATCCAGACTGGACTCTCACTGTTGTTTGGTGCAGTGTGTCCAGTACCCCAGGGGTTGGTGCTGCACGGCTCTAGTTGGTCCTGGTGTCTTCACACTCAGTAGAGAGACAGATCTGATCTTCCAGAGCATGATTATGTTCTCCTGGTCGCCTGCGGCGTCGGGTGGGCCGGGGAGCTGAAAAACGTTGGACTGGATTCTGCTTGTCGGTGCCTGCGGACTGCAGGGGAGTAACTCCTCTACTCCAAGGGAGACTGTAGGTGACTCCAGTCAGAACTGGTCGCTCCACTCGCAGCTCGTCCCAGCCATCTGTGCCAGCGACCTGCACTCTGCCCTGCTATCGGTGCCAGCGACCTGCTATCTGTGCCAGCGACCGGCATTCTGCCCTGCTATCTGTGCCAGCGACCTGCATTGTGCCTGGTATCGTTGCCTGCATTGATTACAATTGTGCCAGATATTTGTGCCTGCGACCGCATTCTGTGCCATTGATTGTGCCAGTGATTGTTTTTTGTGCCCACGACCTCCTTTCTGCCAGTGATCTCGCCCAGCATTGTTGTTGTGCCCTCAGCCCGTCCACGCCGCTGCTCCCCCGCGGCCCCACCCCCGCTCCCTCCAGCTCCTACTGACCCTACCCACTCGCCACCCCGCTCCCGCCTCCCAGCAGCTCCTCCCTCGCTCCGCCCCCCTCCACTATCCACTTATGTCAGAGCAACATACGCGCAGCGTCCACGCGCAGCGGACGTGCCCTATGCGCGCCGAAGGTGCGCCAAAGGTAAGCCTGTCTACGCCCGTCCGCGCCTGGACCGCTCCCAGCGCCAGACCCCCTGCCCCCCGCAAAATCCACTTCACCCGCCTAATGTACGACGTCGCAACCCTCTCTCCACTCAACACCGGCCGTCTCCCCGACTGTCACCAAGTCGCCCCAGGACGCACGCATGGACCCTTCACCTGCCAATCCTGCAAGTTCGACTGCTTCAAGACCCACACTAAATCCACAAACGCCAAACAGAGCTCCGACAACAACCACCTGAAGTGCATCCTGCTCAACACCCGCTTGATCCACAGACACGCCATTGAACTATGGAACCTACTAGACAACACCACGCCGGACATCGCCTTTCTTACAGAAACTTGGATGAACGCCTCATCAGTGCCCGACATCGCCATACCCATCCGCATCACGACCAGCTCCGACGACACCCTCACAGCCGCCGAACACCTCCACTTCCAGATACACACCGACCCCAAAACCACACTTAGAGGCACCCTCATCTACAGACCACCAGGACCCCGCACACAATTCTGCGAAGACATCACTGACTTAATCAGCCCACACGCCCTCCCCTCCGAGGAATACATTCTCCTAGGGGACCTCAACTTCCACCTGGAAAAGAACGACGACAGCAATACCATCACCCTTCAGGACAACCTCTCCAATCTCGGACTCCAACAACTGGTGAATACCCCCACCCACTACGCCGGACACACGCTCGACCCGATCTTCTCCTCCAGCAAGCACGTCTCCTTCAATCACGCCACAGGACTCCACTGGACGGACCACAGCTGCGTACATTTCAACTTCAGAAAGACCACGACCCACCACCACCCACAACAAGTCCCCCGCAGAAACTGGAACAAACTTACCACCGACCAGCTCACCACATCGCTATACCAAAACCCTCTCGCCAAATCATCGGACCAAACTCAAGCAGCCATCAATCTCGCACAATGGATCACCCACTGCGCCGACGAATTAGCTCCCCTGAAAAAGCAACACAACAAGCCAGGCAGCAAAAAAGCCTCTTGGTTCAATGACGACCTCAAGAACTCCAAAAAGAAATGCCGCACCCTCGAGAAAGCCTGGCGAAGAAACCCCACCACAGACAACATGACCGCCCTCAAGGAGGCCACCCGCAAACACCACCAGCTGATCCGATCCACCAAGAAATCAGCATTCAAGGAGCGACTCGACAACAACGCCCACAACAGCAAGGAACTCTTCAGCATCGTCAAAGAGCTTACCAATCCCAGCGCCGACACCAACGACATCACTCCCTCTCAAGGCCTCTGCGACTCTCTAGCCTCGTTCTTCCACAGTAAAATCGCTGACATACATAACCGCTTCTGCGACCAGTCCACCCCCCTTACCACCGAACTGAAGCCCCCCACCACCACCCTTGACGCCTGGAACCCGATCAGCACCGAAGACACCATCCGCTTGATGAACTCCATTCACTCCGGATCACCAACCGACCCATGCCCCCACCACATCTTCAACAAGGCCGACTCCATCATCGCATCCCACCTCCGGAATATCATCAACTGCTCCCTCAACACCGCTACCTTCCCGGAAAGCTGGAAACATGCCGAACTCAGTGCCCTCCTGAAGAAACCTACAGCAGACCCCACTGAACTTAAGAACTACCGCCCCATCTCGCTCCTCCCTTTCCCTGCCAAAGTCATAGAGAAGGCCGTCAACAATCAGCTCGCCGCTTTCCTCGAGTCTAACGGCTCCCTCGACCCCTCACAGTCCGGTTTCCGAGCCAAACACAGCACCGAGACCGCCCTCATCGCAGCCACAGACGACATCCGATCACTACTCGACAACGGAGAAACAGCTGCCCTCATCCTCCTGGACCTCTCCGCAGCGTTTGACACGGTCTGTCATAGCACCCTTGTACAACGCCTCAACAACATCGGAATACAAGGAAAAGCATTGGATTGGATCATATCGTTCCTCACCGGAAGAACCCAGAGAGTCCGCCTCCCCCCTTTCAGATCAGAGGCCACCGAAGTAATCTGCGGCGTTCCCCAAGGCTCCTCGCTCAGCCCCACTCTCTTCAACGTCTACATGCGCCCCCTCGCATCCATCGCACGCCAACACAACCTCAACATCATCTCCTACGCTGATGACACACAGCTGATCCTCTCCCTCACCAAAGACCCAAACACTGCCAAAACCAACCTACACGAAGGGATGAAAGACGTAGCCGAATGGATGAAGAACAGCCGCTTAAAACTAAATTCAGACAAGACGGAAGTCCTCATCCTAGGATCATCACCCTCCGCTTGGGACGACTCATGGTGGCCACCAGCCCTAGGCAGCGCGCCCAAACCAACGGACCATGCTCGCAACCTGGGATTCATTCTAGACTCCTCCCTCTCGATGACCAGACAAGTCAACGCCATCTCATCACCATGCTTTAACATCCTACGCATGCTCAAAAAGATCTTCCGATGGATCCCCACCGAAACAAGAAAGACAGTCACTCAAGCACTTGTCACAAGCCGACTGGACTACGGAAACACCCTCTACGCTGGAACCACAGCCAAATTACAGAAAAAACTCCAACGCATTCAGAACGCCTCCGCCAGACTCATCCTAGACATACCCCGCCACGACCACATTTCCGGTCATCTGAGAGACCTTCATTGGCTCCCCGTCAACAAGAGAATAACGTTCCGTCTTCTCACCCACGCACACAAAGCCCTCTACGACCTAGGACCCAAATACCTCAACACGCGCCTGACCTTTTACACCCCCACCCGCCAACTACGATCGTCCAATCAAGCCTTCGCCACAATTCCACGTATCCGTAAAACCACCATGGGAGGAAGATCTTTCTCCTACCTGGCGGCCAAAACCTGGAACTCTCTCCCCACCCACCTCCACCTTACTCAGAACCACCTCTCCTTCAGAAAACAACTCAAAACTTGGCTATTTGATAAGTAACAACCCCCCCCCCCCTCAAGCGCCTTGAGACCCTCCGGGTGAGTAGTGCGCTATATAAATTTTAACTTGATTTGACTTGATTTTCGAAGTGCTGTCGGGCTACCCATGGCTTTGGTAGATATCCAGCTCTCGGGATAAGTCAATGTGTCGCAATTGTCAAGAGAAGGCAGAGGATGGGCAGGGTTTCGTGCCAAAGTTCACTAGTCTGCTGAGGTAGTGACTCTTCTTTGTCCTTCTTTTCTTGATCCATCAGATCAGTTCTTGGGTTCAGGGGTGCCACTTAAATACTCAATTGAGGGGCATTATGGGGAGTGATGGACATAGCCAATGGGCTACCTACCTTTAGGCTGTCTTCGCCCTGTATATGACCATGTCCTATGGGAAGTGGGCATAACTCTGACCCTAGAATGTTAATTGCGTCCAAAATAAGATGGAGGAATTTATAAGTGGCATCCACATCAGCGGGCCCTCGGTTAGGGTTGGTGCTGGCTGATTGTGGGCACACCTCCTAATCTTATTAATTTTCCCACCTGTCTTGCCGCCAAAAAGTGGGGCCGGGACAGGTAGATGGACATCTCCACTATCTGGAGAAACATGACCCATAACAAAGGCGGCAGGGCCTTTGATGCTTCCCGCCCTGCAATGCACATCCTAACTAAGTGGAGGAGGTGTGAACACCTCTTCCCAGAGCAGGCTTTGTTCCTGGCCTTCGAAAGCAAAGGCTCTCACCTCAGGAGGTCAGAAACCTGTCTGTGGTGGCAGGCTGGCCTTTACCGGTCAGTCAACACACTAGTAATCAGTAGGGTTTCAGGGGGCACCTCTAAGGTGCTCTCTGGGTGCATTCAATAATAAATCCAGCACTGGCATCAGTATGGATTTATTAAGACTAGGTGTTTGGTACCAAACACCTTGGGGTACATCAAAGCCACCAAGTAGCTGGAAAACTCTTAATGACGAGTAACCAGCCCATGTACTCTATGTGGCTTCTGGTGGTATCTAAGGGTGAACTTGGATGACACCCAGGCATATCCACTCATGCAGATATTCCCACTCATGGGTGTAATGCACCCTTCCTTAGAGCTATTAGGCCCGCTGTAGGGGTGACTTACCTATACCACATGCAGTGCCGGGTAGGCATGGCATGGCATGCATGGGTGTTGCCATGTCGACTCTTTCATTTTCTCTGCACCAAGACACTCAGGCTGCAATGGCACTTTGCATGAGCTTGGGTGAGGGGTCCCTTAAAGTGGCACAATGTGTGCTGCAGCTCATAGGGACCCTCTTTAGGTCCAAGGTCGCAGGTACCAGTGGCAACATTTACTAGAGACTTACAGGAATCCTAAAGGGGTGCCAATTGTGGATTAAAGGTACAGTTTAAGCCAGTCAGTCAGTCAAGTTGGCTTTATTTCGATAATAGAATATTTTTAAAAGCAATACAGAAATATCACAATTATTTAAAAAACATTAAAAGGATAAAAACCAAGCCATACAAAACTTGTATTCTTCTGACATCATAGATGGTGGTAATAAATTGACTAAGAAGGTACCAAAAGTGACCAAAATTAAATAATCTGGGAAAGCCGCTTTGACCTAATCAACCATGCCCAGCTTATATATTTGGATAGGACACAAACATACAGCGGCCGGGTATCGGATCTTAAAATTCGCAAGGTCACACTACATTGTCGAGTTCTCAACTCCCTACATAGTGGCTTTTACCACCAACCTCGGGGCACTTTATAGGCAGGACATTCGAACAAGAGGTGTGGAATCGTCGCTGGCTAGTGGACAGAAAGGACAAAAAAGGGTGGTTTGAGCTGGAGGTTTCCACCGTGCAGTCAAATCTCTCACCGGTAGCATGCCAATTCTGAATTTAAAAAACAAGGCCCTCTCCCTGGAGATCGAAATATTGTCCAAGTAGAGTTCCCGGAGTGCCACATCCTTTACAAGCAGAAAGTCCCTTGAAGTCCGGCACAAGCTGAGCTCGGTGTTTCTCTTATTCATTACCCAAGTCCAGTATAAGTTCTTCAGGGCTGCCTTGGGTGGAGCAGACCGAGATTGCCAAGCCCCTTCCAGCCCGAGCTCGACCAACAGACTTTTCACATCCCTTAGCCACCTTATTTTTGCCCAGCCAGACATGTCTAGTATCTCCCTTAGCCCCTCGGCATAGCTAGCAAGTTCCGGCACCCTCCATAGGCGAGCCCACAGAAGGAGGGGACGCAGCCTAGCCTGATCTTGAATGGAGCGACAGCCCATGTCCAGCAACAAGGGAAGAATGGGAGTGCTATTGGGGAGGGACATCAGATCCCTAAGAAACCTATTCTCAGAAAGAGCCAACTTGCTCACATCCAGGGCGCCCCAGAGCTCTGCTCCATAGAGCGCCGCACTAACGCCTCTAGCAGCATACATGTCTAGCACTGGGGCGATGGGTTTCATCGATGATGCCCTCTGTTCTTTGAGGAGAGCCCCCACCACCCTTTTGTGGCTCAGGAGCATTTTATTAAGGTGACTATCCCACTTCATAGTGTCCAGTAGCCGAATACCGAGGTAGTCAAATTCTTTGACTCTTTCCAAGGGGACCGTATTAAGCGCTGGGGACGTCCCAGTTTACTGGGAGGGATCAATACAAGGAACTTGGTTTTATCGGTGTTGATCTTCAGACCCATTGACCCACAAAATTGTTCAAAGCCCACCAGCAATCTCTGTAGGCCAACCGGGGTTTTTGAGATTAGCAAGGTGTCATCTGCAAATAGTAGTGTGGGTAACCTCCTCCCTGCCAAAGATGGTGCTTCAGCTGGGATTTCTAGGAGGTGGTCCACTACTCCATTTATATAGAGTGAAAAAAGGGTGGGGGCGAGGACACACCCCTGCCGAACTCCTCTGCTAACTTTGATGCGGGCAGTCTTTTGACCTTGTGTTCCCCACCTCACCTGGGCAAAGTTATTCTCATGAAGCCTCATTATTAATCGCAGCAGATGCGGGGGCAAACCTAAATCGCACAAGACCCTCCACAGACGCTCCCTGGGCACAAGGTCAAAGGCAGTCCGCAGATCAAGAAACGCCAGATACAGACTGCCTTTGCCTATGACCACCACCTTCCAATATAGCATCAGCAGCCGGAATGACTGCTCGATGGTCCCAGTGCCCGCCCTGAAGCCTGCTTGAAAGTCGGACAGTATCTGTTTTCTTCTGCCCAATGGAGAACCCTCCCTAGGATTACTTTCCCTGTCACTTTTTGAGACGTGTCTATCCGGCTTATGGGTCGATAGTTTGCTGGGTCGTCCCGACTACCTTTCTTAAAGATCTGTACGACCTCAGCACCCATCCAAGACTCTGGGAGTGAGGCTCCTTGCTCGGATGCATTGAGCAAAGAAGCAATCAAGGCACCCCACTCTCCGGGGTTGAGACGAAGCAAATCCCCCGGCAAGCCATCCGGCCCGGCAGCTTTCATTGGGACAAGTGATTTAATGGCACTTTCAACCTCTTTAACTGTGAAGAAGGTGTCCACCTCTGTATTGCAACCACCAAGTATAGGTAGAGCAAAGGGGTCCAACTCATCTTCCTCCGGGGCAGTGTAAAGGCGAGAAAAGTGCTCAAACCAAGAAGCCTCGGGAATGTTACAAGTGATAAGCGAATCTTTATGTCTATGCTTAGCTCTAATTGCATTCCAAAAGCCCCTAGGATTCCTCCCTGCGCTTGCGGATTTCAGGTTACTCCAGAACTGATCCTCCCAGTCCTTCTTGGGAACCTTTTGGGCTGACCTGTAATTCTGCCTTGCAGCTGCAACTAACCCACCGTCTCCCTTCTTCACTGCTGTAATTCGAGCCCGTTTTGTTGCCCTACAGGCAGCGGAGTACCAGCCTGGGTTACCCTTCGGGCACGTTGCCCTCCGGTCGCTGCCTCCTCGGGTAGGGATGACAAAAAGTTCGCCTATAGCTTTAGTGGTGTCTCTGAATAAAGAGGAAATCTCCTCAACAGTCAGTGTGGCAGATTCCAGCTTGGATGTGACACTAGTCATAATCCCCCCTATTCCCAAAACCTTCCCCTCATCAAGGACAAACTTATCCCATTTTAACCGTCTCCCGCAATTCGCGGGGCAGACTTCACCTGTCAGCCTTATGACTGGGGGGATTGGGGATCCGTTGCCCATGCACCATAAGGGAGTTAGACACAGAGTAAGTGGGTTATGATCACTATCCGTGGATAAGACAACCTCCATGTCTACCATGTGTGCCCAGAGCCGAAAGTCAAGGATGATATAGTCTATCCTGGATGAGTGTCCAACCCTATTATATGTGTGTGCCCCATTCGGGTCAGAAATGGATCTCCCGTTAGCCGCCCTTAGCCCAAACTCCAAAGTAAGGGCGTTCAATTGTATAGCACGTTGGGACCATCTCCTAATCGGGGGTAAATCGAGAGGCGGAATACCTCTTCTGGTGTCCTCATCTATGGTGTCCAAGATGTCATCAACTGCTAATGGCTCATACGTGCAATTTAAGTCACCCATGAGCAAGATGAAGGAGTTAGGGTTGCACTCCCTAAGCTCGTCTTCCAAGGCCGCTAGGGTCGGGGATGGTGAACCCCCTTTTGGGCCTCTAGTATAAATATTGAAGATCTCCAGGGGGTTACCTCTAAGGGGGTCCCTCACAGAGAGCCTCTGTAAGTCAGGCGACTTGGTTTTAAGCTGCCTCACATGAAAGCCCAAGGAGATACTGACCCAGATAAGTAGCCCACCTGACGGGCGGCCCCTCCCCGCCGGGGGTGTGCTAGCGGGGACGTGGAAGGTCATGTAGCCCACTTTGTGTCGGGGTTCTACAGACCATGTCTCCTGAGAAGCACAAATCCCGAAGGACTCAATAAGGGCATTCCAGTCAGGCAACTCTGCGTTGCGGCTAATACCCGCCACATTCCAGCAAATCACCCTCAGATTTCCAGTACCTGTGGCTAGCTCGGGAAGGGTGGGACACATAGGATGGGTTAGCCTAGGGTAAATAGTGTCGCTTCGGGCAACATCTGCCGTCAGCGGGATCCTGTTAGCGGCAGGACTGGAACCAACAGTTGCATTCTCATTCTGAAAGCTAGAGGGGAAAACCGCTAAGAGAGCTGGGGAAGAGTCACTATCGCAAGGGAGCACACTATGCCCGGAGCCATTTAAACCACTACGCATAACCCTAGTGGTTCCCTTGCAGCCAGTTATAGCCACTACTTGATCATCGTGTCAGCAGCCCCACCATGGCGAGTAGGGACGTAGGCTAACATTCCTTGACATGAGCCTGGGGTCAAGAGTCTCCTAACGGGGATACCAGCTACTCCTGCCCTCCCTAAACACCTGGCTACCAGGCCAAAGCGTTGGCGGAGGCCGATAAAAATAGCCAAGATCACGGGTATTTATACCCGGGGTGTCACTGTTTGAGTCCTGATTACAAATGTGCTTAACTGCTCTGGGATCATTAAAGTTAACTAATATGCAGTCACCCTTTAGATGATTTTTTGGCCTTTCACCTACCCAACCAACCCGCCTCACGTGAATGATTCGCCCATCAATAAAACCAGGAAGGGGTCTATTCTCTCTGAGCCAGAATACTGTTTTATTTTTAAGTTCAGTATACGACTCTTGAGTACCTGGTTTAAGAGGGGGAACCCCGGTAAGGATAACCACAAATGGCTGGCATCCTGGGGGAAGGCTTGCATAAGGTGCAGTGATTACCCCTTTCTTGCCCTCCAACTGTGCTTTAGGAGCTGGGGTAAGGGGAGAGGTTCTAGTTGATGAACAGGACCCACCAACACTAGCAATACTAGATGCTGACATGGTCTTGGCTGGTCCAGCTGCTCGAGGGTTGGGGGAGTTTTTGTGCTTCGTGGCAGATTTGGGGAGTTTTTTAGGTTTACCCAGGGATTTGGGCTGTGTTAGGTTAACCACGGGTAGGGACCCTGCTGCCTGCTCCCCCCCCACCGGTTGTACTGGGGGTTCACTTGGCGTACTCTCCACGGGCAAGCCCTGCGATCACCCCGCTGCGACTGGCGAAGAACCGGTGCCCCCTGTACGGGGCCCTGGTATCAAGTTTGGTGCTTGCCCTTCCTCTCTCATTTTAGAGTGAAGTTTGATCAAAGATTTCACCGAGAAAAAGTTATCAAGGATAGTCTGTTCGAAGTTATCCACCCGCTCTGACAATTTTTTCAGCCTCTCTATCACTGGGAGAATCAGCGATTTCAACAAACATTCAATCTTGGGGAGCAAAAGATTAACAGGAGGGGTACCTACATGAGAGACCATCTGGGGATCTAAGGTCGGCTGTTGTTGCAAAGTACCCATCCCCTCCCCTTTCTGCTGGCTTTCTGAGAGAGCTTCCCCCTCCCCAAGCCCTTCTTCAGCACACCCCCCCTGTACAGGTTTTTCCTCCTTAATTTGTTGTGAGGTTTGAGCATAGTACCCTTACGAGGGCTGACAGCACGCTTTCTTTTGGCTGGAGCAGCAACCCCCTCTACCTGGGGCAACACTTCAGGTTGGGGAGAAGACGCGCTGTGAGCCCGGGGCATAGGTGGGGTTATGATGGCTGGGGGGGCGAGTTGATGGACAAGTGGACAATCTAGCATAGTTACCCCTGCCCTACACTGGGCAACTAAGGACAGCCTGTCCAAACTAGCCCTAATTTTGTTGGCTCGTTGGGCATCGCAGGGTGGGGAAACATCCAGCAAGGGGTTGGCGACTTGGGCGGGGGAAGGGACTAACGCTAGGTGGCCCAGGGATGAGCGTTTATTAGTCAGGGATTCCCGTGATAATCTACGCTCCGTCAAAGCAATCTCCTTCTCTACGATTGAGAATGCGCGTGTTATAAATTGGTCCATGGTGCTACTCACAGAAGCACCCCCTCCCCCCCCCCCTCCGAGCTTTACTTGAACGAGTTGCCATTGGCATTTATAGAAGGCAACTACCCAGGGTTGAGCAATCACAGTATCTAGCAAGATGATCAGACAAAGACCCATGAACAAGAACTTAGGTCACCAGGGGTAGAGTTAATTGCCGGACAAAGGTAGAAACGGACCAGCTTAGGGGGGTTACCCGGTCCGTCAATCAGCGAGGCGGTACCCGTGGATGATGGTGCGGCAAGCAGTCGCTGCAGACCACCAGTAACTTCAGCAGTTCCCAGACCTCTCACGGGCAGGACTCCACACGGCGCCCAAACGTCAGCAAAAGTAGGCAGAATGTTCCCAGTCAATATATAGTAAGTGGAATACCCTGTATGAGAAGCACAATGTGCAAAACCTCCTGTCCAATGTCACAAAATGATTATTAGTGTCAAACAATAGTCCTTACTTAATCCAGCTAGATGATCCGAGAAATTTCTTGTGATGGGACCAAGGGGGGTGGCCCAGCCCAGCCTCCTTCGGCCTCCGAACGGCCACAAATCGGCCCGCCCTTGACCCGAGCTTTACCCGAGCTAGGAAAGGGTGTAGCACGGAAACTGCAATCCTTAACATAATTGATGACCTACACAAATCACTGGACCAAGACCAATGCTGCCTCCTCATTCTCCTTGATCTATCTGCAGCATTCGACACAGTTGACCATATTCTTCTCCTCAAAGCCCTCGAAGAAAGGGCTGGACTAGATGATATGGTGCTCAATTGGTTCTCCTCTTTCCTGCATAATCGCTCACAAAGAATCAAAATGAGAAGCTTTGAATCCGACCTTCATCCAGTCAATAGAGGAGTTCCACAAGGTTCAGTGCTCTCCCCTCAACTCTTCAACATCTACATGGAACCCCTCTCCACCTTACTTAGAAAAGCTAACATCCCCTTCCACCTTTACGCAGATGATACCCAAATCCATCTGGAAATCTCCTCGGCTCAAGACATTCACAGACTCAACGAAACACTAAAGGAAGTCCAATGCTGGCTGTCTAGCAACCATCTAAAGCTGAACCCTGACAAAACTGAATTACTCCTCATCTCGAACAAAGAAGAGAACCCACAAATGATCGAATGGCTAAAAGATATTGACGCGCTAAATAAGAATCTCTCCCTAGCGGACTCTGTCAAATCACTAGGCATCACACTTGACTCCAAACTAGATCTAACCAAACACATCAAGATCTCGGCTAAGAGCGCCTTCCTTAATCTGAAGCTACTAAGCAAAATAAAACCTTTCATTCCACCCAGTGATCTCAAACAAGCCACCCAAGCACTGGTGTTATCAAGGCTTGACTATGGGATTGCAATCCTCTCTGGAATACCCAAAATACATCTGGCTCCTCTGAAAACAACCCTCAACGCGGCTGCCAGAATGGTCACTGGAACAAAGAAATTTGACCACTTCTCTCCGGCACTAAAAGAACTCAAATGGTTACCAATAGAATTGCGGGCGAACTTTAGAACAGCCTGCCTCACCCACAAAGCCCTTCACACTGGCAAACCTGAATATCTGGCATCCAAACTTAAAAAAGCGGGTCAGAACAGGAACCTCAGAAGCTCTAACACCCTACTCCTGATCCCACTAAAAACTCGAAAACAAAAAACCAAGGATCGGTCCTTTGCCGGGAATGCACCCACGATTTGGAACTCTATACCCCCTGACATCAGAACTATTCCTTCTTTACCTAAATTCAAGAGTCAGCTCAAAATCCTGTTCCTTGATCGTTCCTTAACTATCAGATAGGTTCACCCTGGAGTGCACCTCAGATGTCTCTTTGCACTGTATTGTACTTTGCTATGCTTTGCTATGCTATGTTGGCTTTCTTTTGCACCGCCTTGTACTTATGTGAAGCGCTCCGATACCTTGCGGTCTGGCTAGCGCTATACAAAATTTCCAAAATAAAAAAATACTCCCGCGCGTAACCCGCGGCGCAGGAGGAGTGCTGTTGCTTTTGTGCGCCTCCGGGCGCGTCCTATGGCGTAGGTGGGCGGGGCTCCAAGGGTTTGTGGGGGCTGTAGTCCCCCCGCTCGGCGGCCGCGAATGGTAGGCGGCGGCGGGGGGGACCAGCTGCCCAGATGACGACTATCTCCAAAGTCGAACACCCAGCGCCCAGCAAGTCTGCTTTGCGCCAGGAAATGGATGGCAAGTAAGGGCTTTCCGCAATGCTTCAATTTTTGTTTAGAGACAGTTTAAGCAAAGAACACTGTTTGGGGATCGGGTTAGGGGGCCCAGTACATTTTCAGTCAACGTTGCACCATATACCAGGCAAGGGGGTAACCAAGTCAAAAGGATCATTTCCTACAATCAACATGTATAATCTATAAAACTCATCCATGACCATTAGCAAATAGTCTCTAGCTGCAGTTGGATCAAACAAATCCACAACCACTTTTTCCCCGGCATCATCAGGGAAAGGAGACCTTTAGAGAGGTTCAGAAGCACTGTCCACTTTCTGATTTTGGCATACTTGATTTACCTTGCATCTTCCCATGATGGTTTAAGAAGGTAAACTACACCTTCTGCTGAGTAACAGCTTTAGGAGAACAATACAGCGATTACCCTCATGAGCTAGGGGAATGAAAATCCTTCTTAATGTGTAAGGGATTAAAAGCAAGTACCCCGAAGAAACAGACCTATCCAGTGACATACTAGATCACCATGTGCATTGCACATAGCTTTTAACTCCTTCAAGTCAGTGTGTGTGTATTTGTGTGCCACAAAGTCACACAAGGGCCCAATCTTGTTTCTTTTGGCAGTGGGACAGGAGATATAATACATTATTTGTAGATTAACTGAATGAATAAAAAGTCAGCTTAACCCCTTCGACGCTCATGACGAGCTGGGCTCGTCATGGCGTAGCCTCCTCGCACGCTCATGACGAGCCCAGCTCGTCACGTAAAGTGCGATTACGAAAAACCCAGCGTACGGGCGGAATTCCGCCCGCACGCATGCGGTTAAAGGTGGGACTTAAATCAGACCCATATTCAGTAAAAAGAATTACTAGGAAGAAGCCTCCCAGGCACCACTGTAGAGTCGTAGGCTTCTCTCAATACTTGAACAGTATTTGTTTAGGAAGTTGCATACAGGAGACCACAATTGTGAGTTTACCATTGCGAGTAGGACGAGCCTTCCTCCGAGAGATGATTGGTTGGAGGGCCAATGTTGTCAGTAATTCAAGTAATTTAGATTTGTTCCATGCTAGATGTTTGCTTTGCATCAAGCCAATTTTTAAAATTGTTTTATAACAGTGCTGTTTGACTAGAGTATGAAAGTTATGTCTTTTAAAATCTGATCCCAGAAGTTGTAGAATTTAGGGAAAAAGAGGAGCATGTGTTCATTGCTGGCACACCTTTCTTTGCCAGACCAACAGGAGTCTTCATTTCAAAGATTTGCTTTGAAAACTTTGTTAGCAGACCATTATGCCTTTGAAATATGAAGAGCGATTGTATGGTAGAGGCCAATTTAGAGCAGTTGATGGCTCTTTCCCAGACTTGCTTTAGGACTTGGTCTGGTAATGAGATATTGTGTGAATTTAGCTATGGCCCCAGCTAATTAATTGCTGATAGGTCTATGTTAATGGTATGGGTTGTTTAAAGATAGTAGCTGTTGGTGAAGGGTAAGTCGGAGAATAATTGACTCGCAGGAAATTACATGTAGCAGCTTCTTTGAAAAATTGAGGTTATTGCTTTTAGGATATGTTGTGTGTGTGTGTGTGTGTGTTTTAAAAAAAAATGTTTCCTTTCCTTGATTCCTAGATTGTGGCGCAGTTGGAGGACATGAAATGGGATGAAAGAGTTTTGCTTGTATAATTGGCTGATCGTGTAAATGCCACTTTCATGCATTTATTCTAAAATTGACACTGTATGTAGTTCAGAGGTCATTATTTTACCACAGAGAGTTATTCAGCCGTTCGTTGTTGGAGAGATTGTAGAGCTTTCGAAATTTGATGATTGTCAACCAAATGGATAGATATTAATAGGCAATTTACTTACTTACTGTGATAGCCTCTGGTTCATTTTGTGAGGTTGAATCTTAGGGAGAGGGCGCCATTAGTGAGGACAGAAGCTTGGAGTTTGGTACTGCTTATAAAATGTTTTGGGAGCTAATGCCATACAAGTGCTCAGGATACATTTAATCATTCTAGTCTGTTGAATATGCAGCGCCACAAAATATATTGTTTTCATCTACCTCTGATTGTGAGATAATTCATGAGCAGTCTTGAATTTGATACTGATGATTTGCCTTTGACAGAACTTGATTGGTCTGTATTGACCGTTAATGGGATTATTGAAATTACGTGGTTGGCTATGATTTTGGCTAGAATTTTGCTTTCAATGTTTGTTAACAAACTGGTTCAGTAATTATTTTTTTCTTGTACGTCTTTGACTTCTTTTGTGAATCACAATAACTATAGCCTCTATGGCTGTGTCTAGGGTATTTTCCGGATTTGGAAAGTGATAGCAGTTTGGGTATCAAGACTGCTATGAGTCAGTAGTATTATTGTGGAGGCAGTTTATCTAGGACAAGTGCTTTCTATTTTTAAGGCCGTCTATGATATTTACGATTTCTACTTCTGTGGTGTTGGATTGACTATGCTCAGTTGCACTTGTTTTTGAGGGCAGTGAAGAAGTTGTTATAGTCTTCCATTTTTAGGTGTTTTTTGCTGATGTATAGTGTCTCATAAAATTCCTTAAATGTTTGTGATATTTCACAGTTTGGGTTTGAGTAATCATTGCCTAGTCATGATTGCAATAGCTCTAAGATAGTTGGCATGGATTTTACTTCCTCTGGTATGGTATATGGATTTGACACTAAGCAGGATATAATCTGTGGCATATGTACAACTTTAATTGAAGTTAATTAGCAGCTTCAAGAGACCCGTGTAAGCTGACAAGCCTTTGTCTTCATGTGTTGTTTTTCTAGTTTTCGGACTTATTTGGAAAGCATCTTGATTCTTTCAGTGCTCATTTTTTTCTGCTCTGCCATTGCAGTGATCTTGCTTTGCAAAAGGTGCTTATAAGCATTCCATGGTACTTCTTTAACACCTTCAATGCTATGGCTTTTCCCGTCCTGTGCTGAGATTTCTCAAATCTCTTGTTCCATGACGAGTTCACCTTGTCATCCGCACAGGGTAGGTAAAGCTGATGACGAGCTGAGCTCGTCATCAGCATGGAAGGGGTTAAAGACTGCTTCAGATTCGTTATTGTTATTGAATTCACACGTGAATAATCAACATCCATGTTATGGTGGAGGTTGGTGTTTAAACTTTACCTGGGAATGTTATTACTGATTAATAAGCCCTCGATCAGAGAGTACACACTGATCCAATTTCTGCCTCAGTCATACAATTGAGCAAATACTTAAATCTGCATAATTCACACATGGCAATTGCTCATATTAAAGTAAACTTGGAATCCTTGTCTATCTGGGTTGGTTATGCACAAGATGTCAGGCAAAGGAAACATGGCAATCACTTTCTTAAATGATAACTGTAGCTTTAACCCATCTGCCATGCTTGTTAGGTTTCTTGGTAATAACAGTGACATTTATGTTCTTATGAATCAAAAGGGCAGCTCCATTCTTCCTCTTGTCAGAAGTTGGTTTCTCTAATCGATTTCCGATTGAGCCTCAAGTTTTCTTTCTTTTCTTTCCTAGATTAAAGATGTCTTTTACCCCAGTTTATCTGGATGTGAAAGGACTTTCTTTCTTTCATGTAATGGGTTTGTTTACACTTCTGTTCCATTAGATGCATTGCATGAACATCTTTGTTACCCTCCTGATAGATGCAGATTATTAAATGCGAGAGCTGATGGGGCTATCTATAAGAAAGGGTGTGAGTTGGATGATAGCTAAAAAACTAAGTAGCTTGGCAATTGTCTGGGATGATTCAGTAGTCATGATATTGTTGTTGGGCTATGTCTCTTGTTAGTTACCATTGTGAAGTATATTTCAAATGTTTGGTGTTCTTGAGATTTGGATCGGTCTGTTTTGCCTCCATTTCATGAGGAGCAAGTGAGTTGAGAAATTTTTGTAGAGCTTGTGATTTTATTGAAGATTTTGTCCCCTGTTTCATTAAGCGATTTTGCATCTTCCGGGGTAGAATATATGCTATTTAACATCAAAGTGTTTCATTGCAGGCCATGCATTTTTTTTAACATATTTTATTATTTTGTCAAAACAAGCATCTAAGAGGCATTGTTAAAAGAAAAAATCGCATTATTTCTCACAGACAAGACTATTGTACCATACGTGTAAAGTTCCAGGATACATCTGCTGTGCTATTGGCGGCATTGAAGAAAATGAAATGCAGCTCGGATTTATTAACATATCAACATATTTCACTAGACATCACGTTGCATTCTATACCCGAGAAGAATAAAGTAGAAAGAAAGGATTCAAAATTTGTATCTCAGCAACACTTTGTGTTGAAAAAGTAGGGAGACCAAGTGAATTGATGTAGGAGCGGAGTTGCCAGCCCCAGTCAAATATGAGACGGGGGTGCACATTGAATCTGAAAAGGCAGCATCTGAGTTCAGTTACGTTGACCCTTGATCTCTGTCTACATCAGGGCTCGCTTCATTGATAGTGTCCCCAACACTGGCTATGCCCTCTCACCTTATCCCGCTTTTATCTTCACTATAAAAGGATTTGATGTCAATGTCTGGCCACTTTAGTTATTCCCTGTATACCTACCTGATTGTAAGGGCCAATTCTAGCCGTTCAACACATAGCAATGTGAGGTTTTGCTAGGATCAGAGCCATTACGATAAACCTACTTGTGGCTGTAGTAGGTTTTCGATCTTGGTTACTAACCCAATAAGCATATTTCGGGAACTCTTTTAATCCTCCTATCCCTGGCTGCGTAGACTGTGTTAGTAATGTTCACCACTACGCATGCATATCTGGATAAATCTTATTAATCCTTGTGGGGGTTACATACGCCCAGTGTATGTAATAAAAATGGATAAATTTAAACCTTGCATTTTTGTTGATTTTGGGAGCATTTCTCCTCCTTGCTCATTTTTTGGCTGTCTTTGTTATTCATTTGTCCCTAGAAGGTTCCAATGTAAACTTTTTGTGCTCCCCATTGACTTCATATGACAGTGTAATGGATTTGTTTGCCGTCAGTTGGGCACCGCATTTGTAACCCATGATGTGTCTAAGGTTCATCGTGATCCACCCTCCATAGTTTGCGAAGACCGACTATGATGTATCCAAAGAGAAGATGCTGACCCAGAGGGATGTCCTAAACATCTTGCCGCTCTCCAAAGGTTACATACTTACCATTCGTAAACAAATATTTTCTATTTTTTTCTAACCAACCATATTTTTCTTTCCACATCTCCTGACGAGGGAAAGTTCACTCAACCGTTATTGGGATTTCTGGTGAATAGGGATTCTGCGTTCACTGAAGTGCTAGTCTCCAGCTGTATTTAACTGCATCAACCAAAATATTTCCAGTCTCACCCATCCAACAATATGTGCATGCCCAACATTTGCTCTTCTCTCTGTTATATTTTTACTCTTTCCACCTTGCGGCTCGATATAATTGAGCTGGCAGGTAGTAGTATTCAAAATCTGGGGCTGCCAGTTCCCCTTCTGAGACAGGGAACCTCTATTTGGACAATACTACTCTGTGCCTTGCAACTCCCTATATTAAGTCTAGAAGTTTTGAATTTATCCCTTGGAATACTTTCTTTGTTATTTAGATAAATATGGTAGGAAAAAGGTAGAGTAGCTGAGATAGGGCCGCCATCCTCGCTAGAGCATTTTTCTGATTACAGACAATAGTAGTATCTACCAGAATTTCACACAGCTCTTTATGGTCTGTATTTCTAGTCTAATGTCCACTTCTAGGAGATCTGACTCAGATCCTTAAATATGGACTCCCAAGCACTTTACCATCACTGGTTCCAGTTTGAATTTATTAAGGATCACATGCAATACATCCTCCCTTTCAGAGCAATGCACAGTGTATGCCCCTGACTTGCCTCGATTAACACTCAACCCTGAAATTGCTTTGAACTGGTCCAAGATGTTTATAGTACCCAGTGTATTCATAGGAGCCTGTCTCATGAACAACACTCCTCTGCCATTTTGCTCATCCCGTCTCTTAGTTATGCTGTCTCTAATAAAATGCCCATATCTATGACAATAAAGACGTACTTGATCCATCCTTTAGGGGCCTATCCTGCCTAGTCCTAGTCCTCCTCGTCCCCCTCTCCTACTTCCCTGTGCACTTACATTTTCCAGTTATTGTGTGTACTTTTGTTGGGTGGTCCCTGGGACCAATCCCACAGACATTACAGTCATCTGAGTGGTGGCTGCTACCACAGCTCCTTCCACTGCTTTCTTTGCAAACGTTTGCTGTACTAACTTAGCTGCTGATTTTGCTGTCAACTCCTGCTTGTTTCTTTCTTCTGCTTTTTCTTACAATGATGGATTATATGTGCCTGTATCTCTGTCCAGGGCTTGGCTTCAAATGTGACTATGTTATCAAGATTATCCTACACATCAGAGGGTAGCCATTTCCTTACTACGTTGTATAACACAGCATTTCCTCCTGTTACTTCCCATCGGGATCTTCTTCCTGGGTCCACTTTTCTTTCATACTGCTAAGAAACTGAGCCGGGTCCTCATTTGTCCACATTGATTGAGCTATGGGACGCAATGTCTGGTTTGTCAGGGTACATTTTCCTCAGCTGATCCCAAACTACTGTCCTAATTAAGTTAAATGGAGATCCATTATATCAAGTCTCAGTGAAGACACATTTCTTACTCCAGCTTTCCAAAAAGCAGTCTTTTTCATCTCCTGTAAGAGAGCTAAGCTAACTATTTGTCTCCTACTGCCAAGGTGATACATGCAGTTTGCTTTTCAAAAGCTCTAATCCATTTCACTGCTCCCTCTGTGAGCGACGGTAACAATTTCTTGAGATTCTTCTTGTCCATTTGTCGCCAAGGAACATAATGAGTGTGCCTCAGGCCCCTTGCGTATCAGGAGTATCCGATATACAGGAGTGGCGGAAAGTTGGGGATTATGCTGTCTGGCTTATTGTTATGACATGCGCAAACATTATCGCTTGTAGGGATAATCCCAATACGGC
This sequence comes from Lissotriton helveticus, assembly GCF_964261635.1. Classification (NCBI taxonomy): domain Eukaryota; kingdom Metazoa; phylum Chordata; class Amphibia; order Caudata; family Salamandridae; genus Lissotriton; species Lissotriton helveticus. The sequence goes on from NC_136070.1 coordinate 630,768,979, forward strand.
TCGCCCTCACCATAAACAATACAATCCTCAGCATTTGCCATATCACATGGATCAAAGGACCTTTCTCGTGGCCATAGGGTAATCTGTGGAGCTAACCCTTCAGTCCATTCTGCCAAATTGTTCACATAAGGTACAACACTGCACCAACTATTTTACGCTTCAGAAACTATCTCACTAGGGGTAAGCTCTGTGCTGCTCAAAACTGATTGCAAGCTCATCTGCTGTACTGGTCTATCATGTAGTGTCAACCCTCCAAGAGCCTCACAAGATCCCAATCCGTGGGTCTGGCTGGCCATGTGTTCCCTGACACCGCAACCACTCAAGCTCTGTCGCTTGGGGTTTCCTAACTGTAGAGCACATATCCTGCTCTCCTTCTCTAGTGTCAATTCGATAAGGCAATCCTATTGTACCCTTTGTGTGATCAAAATCGATAATATGTCTTTCTGTGCTAAAATCATAATTAGAGTACTTAGCTTTTGGGGATCTAAGTATTTTACACATGTTATCTACACACCTATGTATGGACTCTATTCTATTTGTCATCCTCCCAAAACTTCCCTATATCTGTCCTGAAAGATCATCACAATTTCTCTCTCCTCACTTCTCTCGCATCTCTCCGACCCTCACTTTGTGACAACCACTCTTGAACACTTTCTGGTGAAGCTATATTGTTACCTTTTACCTTTTGCCAAGGTGGTAAATTATCTTTAGTCTTATCTCTTTCTTGGGGGTACTGGCTATCTCTTCATGCTGGCAAACCCTATCCACATAGTCACTCCATCTAGCATCATCTGCATCTCTTCGCTGTGGCGTAGACATTTGTTCCCTAACTACCCTTCCTACTGTGCCTCTTTTTTGTAACACCTGTAATGTGGCTGATAAAGCATGTGACTGATTGTTACTGTGACCTGGATTCTGCTCTTCACCTCGGTCCTCCTGTGGGAGAGGCTGGATCTAAATGCAGTGTGAACTGTGCTTCTAGTTGACCAGAAAACTGGGATTCTCCCACACTTACTTGCTGTCTAGGAGTGCTTGTATGTCTTGGCTTTGGAATTTGTTTGGAGACATTAGGGAGTATTTTTGGGGATTGTTAAGGGGTCTCTATTTCAGGGTTCTCATATCCCACTGCAGCATCCTGTAGCTGCGTCTGTGGATAAATACCAGGTAGCTTAAGAAGAACTCATAGGGTCATATGGAGGTGGGAGAGCAGAGGGGGTACTAGGAGTATCAACTTTTGAGGAGTCCTTCGACGTCTCACAAAAGACTCACCATACAGCTAAGGTGGCCTCTCGCTTCTGCAGTTTGGCTCCTTCATATTTACTTCTAAGATGCATAACAGAATGCTCTAATATTTTATTGTCAAATGCCCCTTCCTTTGGTCAGGGATACATGTGTTTCGTGGTGGCTTTAAACCACTCTAAACAATATTTCTTTAATTTTCTCTAATTTCCTGGAAAGGTTTTTTTACATGTGCTCTAAGGGCGTCTCCATAATCACTGGTATTTCTAGCAACTTTTAACAATTTAGCTCCTATCTATCTGGTCAAATATTACTTCTCTTTTAAAAACTTAAACCAGTCATAAACTGGAAAATTCATATATTAACCATTATACATTACAATAACATTATACAACAATATCACACTGTGGAGACACTCGCTCTCTTAAAAAAAATATGAACACTTCAACTACTTCTAAATGTTAAATTGTCATTATTCTAACTTTAAATGGTAAATACAACTGCCAAACTACTGGTCACTTCCCTCCGCGCTTAGAGAGATAACCCTCAACCATGCATCTCATATGCCATGTATTGAATTCTGGATTTTCGATCCAGGTGTTCACATCGTACTTGGAGGTAAAGTTTAGCGACATCAGCCTTTCAGTTGTCCCTCTGTGTCAAATTTTAGGATACATATTGGCAACCCATCTTCGAATCACCCACATTGACTACTTCCTACTTTATATTGGGATAATCACGTAAACCGACTATGCAGCACCTTCAACTTAATATTCAGCAGCACATTTACACATTTTTGCATGCGATACGCATACATCTCTCCCGTTCTTATATCTATATCTGTGTTGACAATTGCCAAAAGAGACAAGTTCTACAATATATACAGAACCATGGAAGGAAATCTGCACTGTCCTCACTTACAAAGACGGCAATCGCCGGATCCTACCCTTCCCCCATGAATAGGCAGAGCTTTAGAGAACACAGAATTTGCTCACCTCATCAAGGGTGCGTGATGAGCTATGCTGCAGGGGTAAAAAGTACTCTGGTGGCAGCAGTCAGTTGAGGGCATAAGGGACACCATGTCTGGTTTGCCATCGGTTTCAGAGTAACTTACAAAATGTAGAAAAAGACAGTCTTCTTGTCAGTGTAAAAACAGCTCTTTACTGTCACGGCAGGGAGAGTGGCTATGTCCAAAGAAGTAAACAGCCAGTCTCAATTTGCTGTTTCAGAGACAGCTACGTTTATACACAGTCAAACAATACTGTTTTCAAAATGTCAAATAATTAATTACTAGGCAGTTACATATTGGTACACATTGATTTTGGAAAAACATGATGTAATTTGTGACACTAAACTTTAACTTAATTCTCTACACATCCTTCATTGTAGTTGTAACAATGCTTAACAAACTAACTATGGTACTTTTGAACGCACCCATATTCGTGGTGAATTCATATTTATTTGCTAGGGTGCTTTATCATTGTGCTCCTAAGACCTCTTATTTCATTCCGTGCTTTCTTGGCTAATGCAATCTCCTGCTCCTATTGCCTACTCATGTTTCAGGCTATTAAAAACACAGAATATGATGTGCCTGTGTGCTAAGGCCATAAGTTCCTTCAAGCTTCCTAAACATAATTTGGCCTTTAACTAGGACATTACAAGTTACTCATTCTGTCTTCAAGTGAACTCTTCACGTCTTTCTCATCAGTACGAATGTTTAGGCCTGCACTGCTCTTTTTACCACGCATAGCTGTATGACGCTCTCTACTGTTTGCGCCATTTCTTCACATTTCATATTTTCCATAACAGGACTCTGATGCTTCATTTGGGCATTATTGTTCCTATACGCATTGTACTTCTCAGTCCATTCCCAGGCTTCTTGCCTAGTGGTACAGAAATATACATTCCACCTCTGCCATGATCTTGAGTTTTGATTCAACAAAGCACATTCTCTGCTGTTGGAATGTGTTGTTCAATCTGGGATTATCATGACATTACTATTCTCCATTATTAAATGTCCTTTCATGCGTTCCTGTTGTAAAATATGGTCAGGGTCTCTGAAATGCAAAATTCTGTCTGCATTCCGGACTTGGCCGTGTTCCAGCAAGAGGGGGTCAGTGAGCCCTTTCCAAAGGAAAGAACTCTGACAATCCCCCTTGTACCACTACTTGCTAAAGTCATGTCTGCAGGTAATCAACCATGTAATTTCCCTAAACTCTCTCAGGGTAACCAAAAACTCTGTTTTTTTGTCTGGCCCTCCTCTCTGAATCTTCCACTCTGTACTCCAGGAAACGGAAATGCTCATTTAGGTCCATGACTTGTTCACAGAGCTACCGGCTGCAGATCTGCTATTGTCTGCTTTGCCTTCTGAACTCTGTCTACCATTTTCCTGTGGTCATCTCGGAGGAGGTTTAGATCATTCAAAACTGTATCCATGTTGTGGTCCAAAAAATCTCTGATAGAGGTGATGGAAGCCAAGAGCTCATTAAGTTTGCCCCCCCCCTCCCAAGTCTAGTTGCACTCTAACGGGGTGCCTGTACTAAGGTGGTAGGTTTGTTTGCAATCCCGGCTGCTTACTGGCACTGTAATGTCCCTGGGCTTAGAGTGATTCCCACCTTGTGCAATGAAGTTAGGAATCACCAGTACTGTGCACGCAATTTGATGAAGGCGGCCTTGCCCAGTCATTTCTCTCCAACCCATCTCGCTGTCTGGTGCGGCCTGTGCTATAGTCTTGTATTTTCATACCCAAAAGAGGTGTTCCACAGCAGGTCGCAGATTAATCCAAAGTTCCTGTCCAGTGACGCACCATTGTTAGTCACAGGGCAATTGTCACGGGATAAAGGGCCACCTCCATGATGCAGCCTCCTCTGGCCATAAATCTTTTTGATTCCCCACTTCCATCTCTCTCACTCATCCGTGTATCTTTCGGCTTAGCTGGATGGACAAATCACACTTCTCCTGGACTCCTGTTTGAGGCCACTGGCTGCTGTTTATCCGGTACACAGTTCGAGATTACCTACTTTCAAGAGGCTCCGGTGGCTGCTATCTCTGCTGTAGTCAAGCACCTTAAGGTGAACTGCTCCAGCACGGCTGTTAATTTCAGGCTTGGCACATCTGCTTTGATTTGTGAACATTGTGTATGGGTAGGGCCTTCTCAAGTGATCCTCACCCCCGCAAAGAGGGTACCAATGCTTTATTACCGGGTTTCCCAAGATCACAGTTTTTTTACTCCTAGAGGTGGTAGGTCTCAATCGAGTGGTTCAACCCAGTTCGGCTGGTCACATTTACCTTCCGGCACCGTCCGAGGGGGGGAAATGGGGGACCTCGGTGCCCTACATACACTGTATAACGTGTTAGTCATTCACCAAGCTGTGTCAGCCCGGTACACTCCCAGTCAAGGCCGTCTGCCGCCATACTGCCAGCCAAGCAGCCCTTTGACTCCATCCTCTTCACGGGGCAAAATCAGCTGTTGCTGTGCTCCATGCGAAGTTCCTCTTTCAGCAGTGTGGTCCTGCCACGTTCCAACACCAGAGCCGGCAGTCTGATGGCCAGTCCAGATGTAGGTTCGTAGGCGGCTTCCATGTGCGGCCGGGAGTTCTGGTAATCCACTCCCTACTCCATGGTGTCTAAGCCACGCTCCCCATTGCAGACCGTATTTCTAAAAAAAAGTCATGCTTGTGGTTGTTGCTTGTAATAGATGTTGGTATAGGTACGCTACAAGAGTCATTCACGCTTGAGCATATTCAAGGTACTACATTATTATGTCTCTAGTTATTGAGTTGTTTGCAGACACCAACCGAGAGTTGAGGAGCATGGTGGATATTCAAGGGTTCCTGTATTGAGGTGCTAAGAAGTTTGTGTAGGGAATAAAGGGGGTGGGGGGCAGTAGGAGAGGGGCGGCTAGAGAGCAGGCAAGCAAGATGGCCGCACTGACGTGAAGCTCCTGCAGTCCGTTGTACATATCTGACAAAATCCTTCCCCAGAAGATCCCATCACGCCCTAAATCTATGCTGACCAGCATTCAGTAACTCTTGATGGAAGACTGATTCCTATTCTTCGCAAAACTACTCTGGTTCTACATCACAGCAACTCAGTGTCCCTACCCACCTTCGCGGAAGCTGATTGGCGGTAATGGCGGCTTCTGCGGTGCCCAACACCCAAGGCAAGAACTGAGGGCAGCGGGGAGTTGTAGAGGACCGCTGCTGGGGGATACGTGTTACATCTAGCAATTCCCTTTCCCTTGGCGGAGAAAACTTTTTGTGCACCTACTCCCACAAAATAGCCTAAGGGAGCATACAGCGAGTTTCAGCCTGTGACATACGAGGCCTGCTGCTGAAGGGCCCGTTCAAAGCGACCTGGGGGTCTGAAGCACAGAGGCCTTTCACCCCTGTAATTTATTGTGGCAGCGGTCCCCCGTACCCCCTTTACATCATACTCTGATTCGTGCCAACAGATTGCGATTATGGCCTACTTTGCAAAAGCAGTGCCTGGCTGGCCAGATATTGGCCATGGGGCACTTCTGCGGAGGCCTGTTGTCAGGTGATGTGCGTTTTGGGCTCCAATCGACGGGTGTGCTGCTTGCAGGGTTTGAGATTCCCTCTATTGAACTTTACCAGTTAATAAACCCTCGTGGTGCCTTCGGCCAGGGGGAGGTAATGTCCGGCCATGCCCCTATTTTAAAAAATATGGCAAATGCATAGAGCACCAGGGCCACGTGTGACTACACCGGGACATAACAGCATGTGGACATACAGTAAAAGGGGCGTACATGCAGCACGGGGGGGGGGGGTCAACTGTGCCACAAGTGATTTGTACAGGCACTAGAGACAGCGCTCATTAGTTACAGATTGCGCTTAACTATCTATAAAAAGGGGCCCCGGTGTCGACTGCTTCCTGACATTTGTGCTGCAGCAACAAATGATGGACGGAATGCTGAATAAATCAAATATTCACCCCCAGTCAAGAGATCTGAGTTAAATCCATTGTTCTTTTGCTCACTACGCCACCCCAGTCTGGAACCAGCCATATGCAAATCAGTCTTGACCCTGATCCTCATTGGAACAGCCCAGCCCGAACGGCCAATCCAGATCAAGACTGATTTGCATGTGGCTGGGTCTGAACTGGGGTGGCATGGTGAGCAAAAGAACAATGGATCTAACACAGATCTCTTGACTGCGGGTGAATGTTTTGATTTGTTCTGCATTCTATCCATCATTTGTGTGTCTATTGCTTCCCTGACATTTGTGTGCACAAGGCCCAATGGCATATTCATTCTCCGGATACATGCAAGAGGGACCTGCTGTTACCCAGCAGATTTAGTGCCTGATCCCCTCTGTTAAGCCCAGTGTTAACTAAAAGATACCTTTACTTCTCCAGTATTGGGTGTCTTTCATAGATTCACATGCTTGAATATTCCCCGTCGTCGAAGTGGGAGCCCCACGGTAAATACATTAGCAATAAAAACCAACAATATATGTATATAGAAATATAATTAGATACATTCTAAAACCATAAATACTTGTAAGTACCAAGGATAGCAGTAACACATAGGAATACATTAGAGGAAAAAAGCACTTTCATAACATATCCAAGTCATTATGTTAGTCCAAACTACAGCCAATCAGGCGCAAGCACCCCTCTAGAACCTTCTCCTCAGAGGCTCAGGCCCTCAGATTTTCTACCGCACGTCGTGTGAAGGGAGTCTCCCTGAGCTCTGCTCAGTTTTCAACTTCCTTGTGGATTTCTTCTGTTTTCTGAGATGTCTTCAAGTAAGAAGTCTTTGTTTCGTCCATGTGCTTCTTGTGGGAAGTTGCGGCTCTTCTCTGAGGACCCTCACAAGAAGTGTATTTATTGCCTCTATCCAGAGCATGAGGTAGGCAAATGTAAAATTTGCAGGCCTTTTTCCACCAAGACCCTTAAGGACCAGGGAGGGGCGTCTCCGCCTTTGGTTGCAGAGATTGAAGGAGAAGGATTCACCTCTTTCTGATGCAGAAAGCCTTGCGTCAGTTGGGTCTAGAGCCACCTCAAAACGTAGCAGTGTGCAGGATATGCCATCTCCATTCCTGAAGAAGAGGAAGCTTGAACTCCAGAAGGCTCCTGCTACGCCTACGCCCTCGAGATCTGACTCTCAGGCGTCCACGTCTCCTTCTCTGCATGTTTCCCTTAAAAAACGTGCAAAATCGTCGACGGGACCGACGACGGTCGTTCCGACGACGAAACCTGCCGTCTCCACCTCTCTGACAACGAGGACAGTGACGACGACTTGTGCCAGCGGTTGTCCCCTCCCGTCGACGGTGTTATCGTCGTCTTCTTTTTTTTTTTTTTAAACTTTATTTTTGGAATTTTCTTGCGTTCGTACATCATGAATTAGTGCAATGTTAGGTACACATACAATCAATTCGTCTTCTAGCATGTATACCACCCAGTCCCCCGTGCAACATTCTCCATATAGTGTCACTGTAACATCGTAGGTAGTCCCACCCAGTTGGTATAAGGGTTCACATTTTCTTGCAAGGCCGACACAATACCAACACATCCCTACATAAAACTATCTCCTCAAAACAATACCCAAAAGGTGTCATTCCCGCCCCACAATGCCAGATATAATGATATCTTTAAAGTAAATATCCAATGCATGTACATAGTATAAATCGGTAACAGATCCTGAAACAATAAGGGACACGGTATGCATTCAGTAGTTCATGTCTACAGTCTATGCGCCAGTCAGGTGGCAGCTACCATATTGCCTATAACAGAAGAAAAAAAAAAAAAAAAACTCCACGGGGATTCTAGGAGGTCACTCCTCCTCAGTATCGTTATTCCCTTCCAATAAATAACATTGCAATGGGGACCATATATCCGTGGGTCTGGAAGCGATAGGTAATAATTCAGAATACGTATGGAACTGTTCTTGACAATAGGTAAGGTCCCGCAGCCAGTCCTTAAATTTAGGGGCCCTGCCCCTACCCCATCTACATGCAACTCTTCTTTTAGCTACTAAGAGGGCTAATGCAACAAATTTGCGGTGTACCGCCTGTACGGGCTCCACATAACCCAGCACCGCCAGAACAGGGGATGGATCTAGCAATGTATGTACCATTTTGGACAGTGCCGTAAAGACCTGTTGCCAGTACAGCTGTACTACTTTACAATCCCATGCCAAATGTAAAAAATCAGCCCCGGGGGTGCCACATCTGTCACAGTTGTCAGTGGCGCGAAGCCGAAACCGACACATACGAGCCGGAGTATAATACAGTCGGTGTACAAATTTATAATGTAGAATTCTATATCTGCTGCTAGAAGAGATACGTTCCGTTTGTTGAAGGCAGAATTCCCATTGCTTATCAGTGAGCGGTGCTTCCAATTCCTGATCCCACCGTAGTCTAGCTGGCAGTGGCGCGTATTCTACCTGCGTGTGTACCGATCTGTAAAGTGTCGATACCAACTTGCTAGGAGTGTCATTGAGAAGAATACGCTGCAAGGGTGCTAGGGCCTGCGGCTCTCGAGGAAAATCGGGCGTAATCGCCTTTAATCCCTAGCGCAGTCGGACGTAGAGAAAAATGTCAAGCGGAGACGGTTGTATCCCCTCATACAAAGGAGCCATAGATCGAAATTCCCCATTGTGGTACAGGTCCCCCCCAATTCGTGACATGTATACTACGGATCAGTCTACGGAATAGTGCTTCTTGTAGGAGTGGCAATTGTGGATGGTAAACGAGCGGCAAAAGCGGTGCATAAAGCATATCAGTCCCCAACCTGGCAGCGAGGCGGTTCCAGGCGGTAATGGTACTCATCACTGATGTAGGCGTCTTATCTCTGCCAGGCACCAAGGAATACAGCGCCCCCTCTATCGGGATCGGATGTGCCAGCCAGTGCTCCGCAGCCAGCTGGGGCATGTATCTAGGTTGGCGTATCCAAAAAAAGGCATAGTGAGCCTGAGCAGCCTGGTAGTATAATTCAAAGTTTGGAATGCCAAACCCACCCTGAGTGTATGGTCTAGTCATAACGTCCCATTGAAGCCGAGGCGACTTCCCGCCCCATACTAGTCTGATGAGCTCAGTTCATAGGTGCTGAAAAAAGTATCTACCCGGGTGGAAAGGGATATTCAAGAACAGGTACAAAAGTTGGGGAAGGATCACCATCTTAATCAAGGATGTCCTACCTGCCATGCAAAGTGGCAGAGTAATCCACCTTGTGATGCTGTCACTGATGCGCGTCATTGAAGTGCCATAATTGGCTCTGAGCAATGCCTCGCGATCTTTTTTTATATGGATACCTAGGTATGTAAAATCACCGTCACACCAAGCAAGGGGGTAGTCAAGCCCAAATCGGCTCGTGGATGCCGTTAGCGGAAATATGCACGACTTACCCCAATTGATCTGTACTCCGGAGAGTCTTCCAAATCTAATAAACTCTCTGAGAATGGGTTTTAAGTTTACGCCAGGGTCACGGACATACAACGTGATATCATCTGCGTACATGGATATAAGTATTTGTCTCTGAAAGTATCTGAGTGCACTATCTTTGTGGTGCTGTCTCAACTTCGCTGCAAGGGGCTCCGTAGCTATCGCAAATAGGAACGGAGACAGAGGGCATCCCTGTCTTGTGCCTCTAGAGATAGGGAATTCAGAGGAGAGTTTGCCATTAATCAGGACTCTAGCCACGGGATTCTCATACAGCAATCTAATCCAGGAAATAAATATGAGTGGAAAGCCCATTCGCTCAAGCACCTGAAACACATAATCCCATTCCAGGGAATCAAAGGCTTTTGTGGCATCAAGAAAGATGGCCGCCATAGGAAGGTCGTCGTGCACTGAATTAAGGATCGAGAAGAAAGTACGCAGATTGTGACGTCGCTCTACCAGGCACAAAGCCCGATTGATCGGGGAGGATCAAAGTAGGAAGGAGGAGGCTGATACGTGTAGCAATAACCTTAGCAAGTATCTTTACGTCGCAATTTAATAAAGAAAGGGGTCTGTAGGAATCACATTTATGTGCAGGCTTCCCAGGCTTAAGAAGTGAAGTAATAAGCGCTGCACGCATGGAGGACGGCTGGTGGCCTACCTCGAGCGCATCCTCGTAGACCTCACGTAGTACAGGAGCCATAAACTCAATATACGTTTTGTAAAATTCTATTGGGATCCCATCAATACCCGTAGCCTTCCCCGACCTCATATGCATGATCGCATCCCGTATTTCATCCAACTCAAATGGGGCACTTAAAAAGGCTCTTTGTGCATCGCTCAGCCACCCAAGGGACACATCAGCAAGATATTCTTGCAAGTTTAGGTCTCCGGCTCTAGTAGATGTGTAAAGCGTACTGTAGTGCATCACAAATGCATTTAGTATCTGTGCAGTGCTCCTGAAGGCCTCTCCCTCCGGATTGTCGAGCTCTATTATAATATTAGGCGCACGTGTCAGTTTAACCGTTGCAGCTAAGGCTTTCCCTGGTCTCTCACCTTCGCCATATCTACGAGCCACCCAATATTTGCCTCTAAATTGTGATTCTCTAGTGGCTTCCTCAGCGTACTCCAAGATTTTCTCACGGATCACAGAAAGGGTAGCATCCTCAGGACACAATGCCAAGGATGCCTCCGCACCTTTAAGTTCCCTCTCTAGTGTTCTCAACCGGGTCATGATGCTCTTCAGGACTCCGGACCCCTTAGCAATACAGACCCCCCTCAATGTCACTTTGAATGCATCCCAAATCGTTTCTACATCATTAACAGAGTCTTTATTTCGCTTAAAAAATTCTAGACATTCCTCACGGAGTTCTTCCTGAAATGCAGCGTCCAGCAGCATCGTAGGTTGCATCCGCCAGGCCGTGGCCGGGGGACCCAAATCCACTGATCTCAGAGTCGTCTGCACTGGGGAATGATCAGAGAATGTTCTAGGGAGGTGTAGCGATCTAACCAATGCAGTATACAGTTATGATGACATAAAAATATAATCTAGTCTAGCCCAAGAGCGCGCTTGTGCTGTAAAGTGAGTACCTTCCCGCGTTCCCACGTGCAGATGTCTCCAGGTGTCCAGCAAATGATGGTTTTCGACTGCAGCACGCAATGCTTCCCTTGCCTTAGTGTAATGGTGAGGGGCCGGGTGTGATCTATCAATTAGTGGGTCAATTGTGGTGTTGAAGTCCCCCCCCCCAGAGCAAATGTTGAGGGCCTGTCCCCACGATCGCCGCCCACAACTCCGTAAAGAATTGCGGGTCGTCTATGTTTGGACCGTAGCAGCAAACCAATGTGACCGCAATGTGTCCTAGCCTGCCCCACATGAGACAGTACCTCCCTTGGTCATCTACCATGGAACCTGCCATATAGAAGGGCGTACCTTTTTTAACTAATATAGCAGTGCCCCGAGGATACGTAGAAAAAGATGAGAAAACTGCGTGACTGGCCCAGCGCCCAGCAAATGAATGAGTGGTTTGTGCCCTAAAATGAGTTTCTTGAAGAAAAGCTATGTGAACCGAGTGACGGTCTAGATATTGCAGAATTTGCCTACGTTTCCGTGGGTCTCCCAGACCCCTCACATTCCACGTCATTATATTTAGGTCAGTATCCCCCATGTATAGTGTATTTGTTAGATAGGAGATAGCTAATCAAGCAACTGCGTGAGGCCTCAGAGTTGCGAACTGCAGCTATCAAGTCTTGTAATCTAACATTGTGCCAGTGATCGATCAAACCGGGTCCTAAAGCAATACACATGCCAATGCAATTTTTGAGAATAATGCTTGAGTGTACAACATGCACTGCGAGAGTGTCCCCTCGCCGGGTGTCCTCACATAATCCTGACAAATCCAACCAGAACATCACTGTGTTATATATCACTTCCAGTCTGAACCTGTAACTTAGAAACTCCCCATCCCTCCCCCCCTGCAACTGCCATGTCTCCTCTTCCCTTAGTCCTCCCCCCACCCACTGAAGCAACCTCAACGTGCCAGAATCCCCATCCCACCCACCACCCCGTGCATGAGATAAACAACCCAACATATTCAATACGATCAACAAGTACCGTGGGGAATTCCCTATAGGGGTCATCCGAGGTGCACACGTCTCCACCCCCATACCTCTCCCTCTGTCCCATGTAGCCCCCTAGGGCCACATTTTAGAGGAGGGGGGTGGTGCCTGGTATACATTACCACCTACAGTCCAATACCCGTCCATGGTATTCTCGAACAGCAGCGCCATCCCCAGTCAGAGGAGCGCCATAGCAGGTCTCACAATGAGTGCACTGGAGCAATATCCACAGACCCTTATTCACAACGCCAAGTCCATTGTCCTCATTTTCAGATCGGTCCCCTTCATGTTCTTCGTCTGCACCATTTCGCCGCCCTTGTCTAGCTCGACGTAGAGTCTTCATGAAGTCCTCCACTTGCTGCGGATTCGTGAAAAATGTTGTTTGGCTTGATGGGTCACTCTGAGCTTAGCTGGATATAGGAGGGCATAGTCGATCCGGAGTGCACGGAGCTTTTTCTTGACTTCCAAGAATTTACGCCTTTGCTCCTGCACGACCGGCGTAAAGTCAGGATAAATGGAGAAACTGACGCCATCGCATGTCCAGTTCTGGTTCGTCCTCGCCGCACGTAGTGCAGAGTCGCGGTCTCGGTAGTTAAGGAGGCGGGCGATGATAGGTCTAGGCGGGGCCCCCGGCTTTGGGCACGGTCCAAGCGATCGATGGGCCCTCTCAACAATGAATTGCCCCGAGAACGCATCTGATCCCACTGCTGTCAAGAGGATCTTTTCCACATATTCCTCCATCCGACCAGTGTTGGTGGACTCTGGAACGCCTATGACGCGGATATTATTGCGCCGACTGCGCGCCTCCAACTCCTCGTTCTTTGCAGCAATCACTCTGAGGACATTGTCCATCCGGGAAAGGCGTGCGTCATGCGCGGCCGTAGTGTCATCATTTTCAGAAATACGCCTTTCAACTTCTGCGATTCTCTCCTCATGCTCATCCATTTTCTGTGCAATGGCGTCCATTCTGGATGATAGGCGATCAACTTTATCCACTATGGTGGCGAATCCCTGACGCATTTCTTGCATCATCATTTGGATGTCCGGCGTGGCAGAGGTGGAGGGGCCTGTTGTATTAGATGGACTGTGGACGTTTCCGGTATCCGACGTGCCCCTGGTCCCTTTCTTAGCAGCCGCAGGCTCAAATGACAACTTGGTTTGACGATTGTCCTGTTTCCCCATGGTCAGTCTCTTGTAAGGGCTCGCAGCAGCAGGTGAGAGACGCTTGCCTCGTTCCTCTTTTGATTGGGAGGGGCCTTTATTCATGAGCGCAGGTATAGCAACAAGATATATTGCCAATATCTCACAGGAAATCGAGGGTGTTAATATCAATGGTGCAGAACAACCAGCGGGCAGATCACACCACTGTCCTGTAGTCAACACCTTGCGCTGTATGTTATCGTTTATTTACAGCTATGGCTCCGAGTTGTAAGTCCCAGTCAACAAAATTGCGATATGTAATTGTCACTTCGCCCAAGGCCAGCGAAGCTGTTCACCGCAGTGTTATGCAAATCCTCGAGTGTAGACCAGCTATACCACCAGTATCTCACAGGGGTATTGAGGGGATCAATCAGACTGTAGTCTCTCCCAATACGAACGATAGCAAAGTAGGATAATGAAGTCCGCAGAAGAAGGCAACAATCTCCAATGCTACCTCCACTGTGCTCCCTCGGTGTCCTGCAATAAGGCTCAGGTCCTATAGCATAGGAAATCAGCAAGGGTGGCACCTCCTCCAATCACATTCAGCAACACCGCGCGTCTCAGCTCTCCGAACTGTTCCAAAGCCACACACACTCAGCACTGCATTCCGCAGGCGGCTGCAGGAAGTACCCCGTCCAGTAAGATAGTCAGCAGTGGGTCCTATGCAGCCTGCAGTGTCCGTGCAGCACGATCCAGTAGCCCATATATTTAGCCTAGTCTCTCACGCGTTGTATCTGATCTCGGCCGGTGCAGAGGTACCAACATACAGCTGCACACATTCCAGGTGGATAGGTAATATATGGCAATGAATTACCTCCGGTAGGGCTCCTCAGGCCAAACCACCACACAGTCCCACGGTTAGCACTATGTTGGGCTCACTGAGTGCAGTCGAATTAGCCTGTGGCAATGCCTGCTCCACGTGACAGAGTCGCAATTTACACACATCCAAAGCACCTCCCAGCCACTGATTGATGCAGTCCGGGCAATTCAGTGTATGAAGTGTCGATGCGTGTGCATACTGTACAGCAAGGGTGGCGGCGGCGTTTTTCCCTGCACAGCCCGGGGGGGCTCACAATACTACACGGAGTCTCCAATGAGACCTCGGTAACCTTTATCTGTGGGGCAGTTGCACCCCCGCCTCACCGCACCAAGTACTTCCAGGCTTTAGGATGATTATATTATATGGGGCCAGCAGGGCAAGGGACCCAAGGCCACCCACAGCCCACAGTGTCAGCTGTATCAGGAGATGACGGTTGAAGTGGCACTCAGTGGCTGGGCCCCCGGTGGCACGTACCTCTGCCCAGTCGTCTGATCAGCACGGGCACCTCTGGTCCCAAACGATCGGGAACAGCTTCAGGAGTCGAGGGCAGTGCTACCTCATCTTGCCATGTCCAACGCTGTGACTGCCCGCTGGGCCTACACACCTCGTGTGAAGCCGTGGCGTCGCGTAGTGCACTCCCCCAGCCAGGCGCACTGCAGGCTCCGGCGCTTGTACCGGGCTGATCTTCTTCCTGCACGAAGTCCGGGCTGCGTGGTCACAGGGCTTCGAAAATTTCACCGGAGGTGCTCCAAGACGCCCTTAACACTCGTCTGCAATTTCAGACGGGTAGGTGCAGGTTAAGTAGGATAAATGACGGATTTACCGACCAGGCTGCTGGAGCCTCACACTAGAGCGGCCATTCAGCTTGTGCGCCCTCTAGCGCCCCCGTCGACGTCTTCTTTTGCATCATTGCCTCTGGTGCCATTTTCATCATCCAGTTCAGGGGCTCCTGCTGTTGACCCTCTGCACCATCGGCATGTACCTTTGGATCAGCTTCCCATTCCACGTCACTCTCAGCCTCCATCACCTCTTTTTGCCACTGCTTCGGAGCAGGACTCTGCTTCTGAAGAGGAGGTAGATGATGGATTCCGGGCAGCTCGAAGCCCTTCGGAACTGATTATAAAATGTCAGGACTATGAGGACGATCAGGAAGATCCTTAAGCAAATACCACTCTCCCTCATTTCTAAACTTCAATATATGCTGGAGGATTATAATAGGCGCTTTCCACCTTCTCACCAGGGGTCTCCTCATCCTACAGTGCCTGCAACAACAGCGGCTCCTTCCTCTACTGCAATGCCAGAGCCGTCTGCGTCTTCTGCACCACCTACTACCTCTATTCAGGTTCATGCAACTGTTTAGGAGGATGATGACGATTGCCAGGATCGGGAAGACGGCGAAGTTGATGATGGGAACATGGCTGATTGGGACGACTATCAAATCTGGACAACACTGTGGAGAAGGGGGATGCACAGCCTACTTGGTAATAGGTATTTCGTGAATGTCAAAGTTCAAAATCCACAATGGGTTTAAATGGTTGGGTGCTCCTGTAGTTGGCGTGTCCGTCCTGGCACGTCAAAACTATTATCATAAATAAGTGCCTCCACAGGAAGGTGGAAGCATCCCTAGGTAGGGCACACCTTAGGTTCTTGGAATAAGACTTCTTATGAGATTGTATGATTTTCAAATTTGTGGGTTTATTGTTTCTCAATTTTCAATTTTTCATCATGATTTCAACGTAGAAATGTAACTAATTTCCAGTAACAATCAAACTGTTGCGCAAATGTTATTTAAACGCTCCAATGCATTTCGGGCTAAAGAGCCCTTCATCTGGGAGCTCTGAAACAAAACCCACGAATTTGAAAATCATACAATCTCATAAGGAGTCTTATTCCAAGAACCTACGGTGTGCCCTACCTAGGGATGCTTCCACCTTCCTCTGGAGGCACTTATTTATCAAATCAGGACGCCATCGTCGCCACCTTCGGGTCCAGGGGATTCTCCTCCTGTGGATATAGCGGGTTTTCACCAACTTATGGAACGAGCGGCACTGCGCTTCAAGCTCCCTATGGTTCTGAAGGATGAGGACTGTTTTCTTTATGACTTCAAGAGTCAACCATTTTATCAGGTCCGGGCAGTGTCTATAATTGACTTCATCTGGAATGAGGGCGTCAAACTGATGCAGACGCCGAATTCTATCCCGGCGCTTCTTCCTCGTTTGGAGAAGAAATATAGGGCGCCCCAGGGTTCTCCAGCCTGCCTGGTTGCGCAACCTAAACCTGATTCCGTCATTACCCAGGCCGCACAACGTCGTTCCAGGAATCCGTCTTCTCCTATTACCGCTCCTCCTGACCGTGAGGGACGTCGTCTTGATGCCATTGGACGAAAATTCTCCACTATGGCTTCCACCACTGTGAGGGTTGCAAATTCTCTGGCCATTCTGGGGCTATGACCGCCAAATGTGGTCGGATATGTCTTATTTTATCGACCTCATTCCTGAGCCCTACAGAGCAGAGGCTCTCAAGATTCTTCAGGAGGGAAGAGAGAGCGTCATCTGAAATCCTCGACTGCTCTGTGGACATTGCATGTACTGGTTTTCGTCCGCTTGCTGGGGCGGCCATTTTGCGTCGTCAGGGCTGGCTTCGTTCCACCTCTTTTCGCTAGGAGGTTCAGGCGAAGATCCTCGACATGCCCTATGACGGCAAATCGCTCTTTGGCCAGCATGTGGACGACGCACTTCAGACCATAAAAAAGGACACGAAACGGCTTGTGCCCTGGGCAAATTGCAATTTTGCGAACAGCCTTTTGGTGGTCCCCGCGGACGCGGCACCTCCTCTACTTTTCGCGGTGGATCCAACCAGTACCGCTCCTACGGCCAAGGAAATCAGAGGTATTCCTCCCAGTCGCAGCAGTCCTATCGACAGCAGTCTTCAAAATCCTACAGAGGAACATCTTCCTACAAAGGATCCGCTTCTAAGAAGCAATGACTTGCCTTCCCCACTCAAAGTTGGAGGTCGAATCTCCCTCTTCTTTTCCAGTTGGTCTTCAAGCACCTCAGACCGTTGGGTGCTGGACATTCTATCAAAGGGCCATGCTTTGGAGTTTGTCAAATTCCCTCCAAACACTCCTCCATCTGGTCCGCCTCCGGCACACCTCAAGGAGCTTTTCCAACAGATTCGACTCATGATTCAGAAAGGTGCCATCGAAGTGGTTCCCAAGTCTCAGAAGGGGATGGGATTCTATTCCCATTTTTTCCTCGTCCTCAAGAAGTCCGGCGAATGGCGTCCGATCCTCGACTTACGAGCCTTAAACAAGTACCTAAAGTGCCAATCCTTCCGCATGCTCACGCTCGTGGAAATTCTCCTCTTTCTCTCGAAGGACGATCTCATGATCACCATCGATCTCCAGGACGCTTATTTCCACGTGCCTATACTTTCAAGACACCGGAAGAATTTACGCTTTCGGGTGGGGCGCAGAGACTTTCAATTCAAGGTTCTGCCTTTCGGCCTTCGCTCCGCCCCTCGCGTCTTCACGAAAGTCCTGGCTCCTGTGGTTGCGTATCTATGTTTGAAGGGCATTCAAATCTTTCCCTACCTGGACGACTGTCTCATCAAGTCGCAATCTCGTCACCAGGCGTCTCTGGACACTCAATTCTGTCTGACTCTATACCACTCTCTCGGTCTGCCCATCAACACCGAGAAGTCTCAGGTCGATCCAGCTCTCTGCAGGACTTTTCTAGGCGCCACTCTGAATACTTCGCTGGCGAAGGCATTCGTGTCTCACAAGCGTCAGCTGCGGATTTTAAGCCTAGTGGCTCTCATCCGTTCAAAAGGGTCAGTTTCAGTTCGTGTATTGAAATCCTTTCTCGGGATGGTGTCCTCCTGCATCTCCCTGATCCCAAATTGCAGGCTCAAGAGTCGCCCAATTCAGGAGGAATTGGACAAGCAGTGGCGTCAGGTCACCGGCTCTTTCAACGATCTGGTCCTAGTGACCACTCGAATGAGGTCCGCTCTCCAATGGTGGGCTCAACCGTCAAACATCGCTACCGGTACTTCTTTCCTAACCATCGCTCCGGAGCTCGTCCTTACCACGGATGCCTCCCTGGAAGGCTGGGGCGCACATCTTCAGGGGCTATCTATAAAGGGCAAGTGGACCCTGTCTCAACGTTCCTGGCACATCAACAGACTGGAACTCTTGGCCATTTTCCTGGCGCTCAAGTCTTTCCATCTTCTGCTCCAGGGAGAATCTGTGCTCATTCAAACAGAGAATACCACCAGTATGCACTATGTGAACAAACAGGGTGGCACCAAGTCACTGCTCCTTTCTCAGCTCGCATAGAGCATATGGGACTCGGCTCTACGTCACCAAATCACCCAGACAGCGGTTCACCTACCAGGCATCTCCAACATCCTAGCGGACTCCCTCAGCAGGTCCGCGTCCTCGACCCACGAGTGGGAGTTGCATCAGCCAACTCTGGACTTCATCTTTCGGTTGTGGGGTCGCCCGAACATGGATCTGTTTGCGAGCCCTGTGAACCGGAAATGCCCATCTTATGCGAGTTGGCTTCCCCATCAAGGGTCATGCGGGAATGCCCTTTTGATGGACTGGTGCAATCTATTCGCCTACGCTTTTCCGCCGACTCCGCTGGTTCCTCGAGTGTTGTGGAAAATGCGGAGACAGCCGTGCCACATTCTCCTGATCGCTCCCAGATGGCCTCGACAAGCCTGGTTCTCGAAGCTGCTGCTTCTTTCACAGTGCGAACCCATCCTCCTTCGTCCTCGAGCGGATCTCCTCACAATGGACAAGGGTCAGATCGGTCATCTAGACCCCTCCTCTCTCAAATTATCGGCCTGGAACCTGAGCACCTTGAATTTGTCCACTTGAATATTTCACCAGCATGTATAGACGTTCTTGCCAATGCGAGAGCTCCGTCCACAGTAAAGACTTACAAGTGGAAAAGGTTCTGTCACTGGTGTGCCTCTGCCAACGTCCATCCCGTACACTCCTCTCTTGCTCAGCTTCTGCCGTTCTTTCTGCAGTTTGCTCAATCAGGACTTTCCCACACCACTTTGAAGGTCTTCCTAGCGGCAATCTCTCGTTTACGGCAGGATGGTTCTTCTTCTCTCTACTCTTCCAGAGTCATTCGACAGTTCTTCAAAGGACTATTCAGGATGTTCCCACCCATTCGGCGTCCTCCTCCTACCTGGCATCTCAATGTTTTGGCGCAATTGATGAAGGCACCTTTTGAGCCCATTCACAAAGCGGATTTAACATTTTTGACCTGGAAGCTGGCCCTGCTGGCCTTGACCTCCTCACGTCGCGTGAGTGATATCCATGCCTTTACCATTCAGCCTCCTTTTCTTCAATTCAAATCGGACTGTGTCGTACTTTGCACCAACCCGGCATTCATGCCTAAGGTGCCGACTGATTTTCACCTCAATGAACCAGTGTTCTTAAAGACTTTCTTCGCTAATCCTCACTCTCCAGCGGAGCAACGTTTGCATTCATTGGACGTGAAAAGATGCCTTAAATTCTACATTGACAGGACAGCGCCCTTTCGTAAGTCTGATCAACTGGTCGTTGCTTACGGACGCATGCGCAAGGGGCGTTCTGTTACCAAGCCAACTATTGCACGTTGTATTTCCTCAGCAATTTCATTTTGTCATCAGAAGGCAGGCAAGCTTCTTCAATCTACAGTTCGGGCTCATTCCACCAGGGCGATGCCTTCCTCTACTGCCCTGTTTGCGGGTGTGCCGAATCACCAAATATGCCGAGCAGCCACGTGGTCCAGCAGGCATACTTTAACTAGGCACTACTGCCTCGAGACCATCAACGAAGCTGATTAGGCAGTGGGCCAAGCGGTGCTTCGTAATCTTTTTAAATAAGGTGAGCCTCTTTCATTCACTCCGCCTATATGAGTAATTTGTCTGTCTGGCAGCATTATGTGATTTCATTGCATTGTATGCTTATGCTCTGCTCTTTTGCCTTGCGGCCAGCTATTATGTTATGTTATGTTATGTTACTGGGGGTTTTGTAAAGCGCTCAGCTGCTCAGAGAGCGTCCCGGCGCTATAGATCCTCACACAAACACCAGTAACCAACAAAAAAACAGACATACGGCACCAAACACCACTAACAACTTACAGAGCAAAGAGATAGGTTTTAAGTCCCTTTCTAAAAGCAAACAAATTAGAGCACGTTCGCAGCGTCAAGGGCAGAGTGTTCCAGAGACGGGGGGCAAGGTAGCTGAAAGAGCGGCCTCCACACCGCAGACGTCTCACTGACGGCACGATGGCATTGGCGCGGGCAGCAGACCTCAAGGGTCTAGATGGTAGATAGAAGTCGACCCTTTTCTGCAAATAACCAACGCCGAGATTGTGGAGCGCCTTAAAGGCTGTAGTTAAGGCCTTAAACGCAATGCGCTTCCGAATCGGCAGCCAGTGCAGGGTCACAAGGAGGTTGCTCGCCCTGGCACTTCTGGTAAGACCAAAGATTGCCCTGGCTGCCGAATTTTGGACTATCTGCAGACGGGTCAACAGATATTCAGGAAGGCCAAGGTAGAGGATGTTAGCATAGTCCAGGCGTGACCCTATCAGGGCCTGCACCGTGATCTTCTTGTGCTCCAAAGATAGATACGGCAGAAACTTTCTTAACATCCTTAATATGGCAAAACACTTCCCCGTCAAGCCAGCTACCTGGGCCGTGAAGGAAAGAGTGTTATCAACCAACACGCCCAGGTTCTTAGCTGTAACAGAATCGCTGGCAGGGGGGGAACATGTTCGCAGGCCACCAATGCCTCCATCTTGGGTCTGCAGGACAACCAAAAAACAATATCTCGGATTTGTCCGAGTTGCATTTGAGGCCGCTTTTTCCGAACCAATCAAACACAAACTCCAGACATTTCGGGATGGCCACTCTGTCGAAATCACAGCCCCTGTCACAAGTGAACAGGAGCTGCGTATCGTCAGCATAGGACACGATCTGAGCCCCTAGCTCCTCCACTCGAGCCGCCAAAGGTGACATGAAGATGTTAAAAAGGGAAGGGCTGAGTATGGAGCCCTGCGGGACCCCAACCTCCAGCTGCGGCATAGGGGCGGCGAATGGGGGGGCCCAGATCGTTTGTCTGCGGTCGGCCAGAAAAGATTGAAACCATTCGAACACCGTTCCCCTCAGGCCAATCTCCCAGAGTCTAGTTAGGAGAAGGTCGTGGGGAACGGTGTCGAAGGCCGCCGACAGATCGAGCATGATAAGCAAGGCCTTTCCACCCCTGTCAAGAGTTTCCTTCACAGCCTCCGTCATTACTGCTCACTATTCTATTCAAGCATGTGAATCTATGAAAGACACCCCAATACTGGAGAAGAACAATTGGTACTTACCTGTAAACAGTGATTCTCCAGTATTAGTGTCTTTCATAGATTCACATGCGACCCACCCACCTCCCCTCAGAGGCTCACTTCTCCTTTTAGACTCTTTTGTCACTCAGGTGCTACGAAAATCTGAGGGCCTGAGCCTCTGAGGAGAAGTTTCTAGAGGGGTGCTTGCGCCTGATTGGCTGTAGTTTGGACTAACATAATGACTTGGATATGTTATGAAAGTGCTTTTTTCTTCTAATGTATTCCTATGTGTTACTGCGATCCTTGGTACTTATAAGTATTTATGGTTTTAGAATGTATGTAATTATGTTTCTATATACATATATTGTTGGTTTTTATTGCTAATTTATTTACCGTGGGGCTGCCACTTCGACGACGGGGAATATTCAAGCATGTGAATCTATGAAAGACACCAATACTGGAGAACCACCGTTTACAGGTAAGGCAGAGTGGGCTACAGAACGGTGATGGATTAAACCCAGATCTGTTGACTGGGTGTGAGTGTTTGATTGGTTCAGATGCTCCGTCCATCACCACCCCCTTTTGCACCGCTTTGTTCGCCATAAGTTGGCAGGGTATGCTCAGACGTGAGTCCCTTGTTCACTTTGCCACTTGATTCAAGCAGGCCTGGCTGAAGACGGCTGAAATGCCAGAAACCGGTCCTAGGAAGCTTGTTTCCGGTCCAGGGAAGGCATGGCTTGGCAGTTCGGGCTCGTCTGTTCCCATGAGGCACAGGGTCAGCCTGATTTGCATATGGCCATGTCTGAACTGGGGTGGCAGAGTGGGCTAAAGAACGGTGATGGATTAAACCCAGATCTGTTGACTGGGTGCGAGTGTTTGATTGGTTCAGATGCTCCGTCCATCACCACCCCCTTTTGTACCGCTTTGTTTGCCATAAGTTGGCAGGGTATGCTCAGACGTGAGTCCCTTGCTTACTTTGCCACTGGATTCAAGCAAGCCTGGCTGAAGACAGCTGAAATGCCAGAAACCAGTCCTAGGAAGCTTTTTTCCGGTCCAGGGAAGGCATGGCTTGGCGGTTCGGGCTGGACTGTTCCAATGAGGCACATGGTCAGACTGATTTGCATATGGCCATGTCTGAACTAGGGTGGCAGAGTGGGCTAAAGAACGGTGATGGATTAAACCCAGATCTGTTGACTGGGTGTGAGTGTTTGATTGGTTCAGATGCTCCGTCCATCACCACCCCCTTTTGTACCACACTATTCTATTTAAGCATGTGAATCTATGAAAGACACCCCAATACTGGTGAAGAACAATTGTTACATACCTGTAAACGGTGGTTCTCCAGTATTGGTGTCTTTCATAGTATGCATCACTCCTGTCTACTCCACAGATCTTGCCTTTTGCAGACACATTGTGTTACCTACACTTGAGCTACCATTTGACTGTACTGTCTCGCATGAGTTCACATCTTCGCCACTCCACAACAAGCTGGTGAATTCATGCATCGTAACTCTGCACGCACATCCCCAACAAGCGGTGCGTCTGCACCATCTAGGCCCCCGTCACCTCTGTCAGAAATCCGGTTAGCTCTGGCCCGTGGCGCATGCCTGAACCCCACTATCAGAATCTAGGCTGGATTCATGCCACCTTTTTCGCCAAGTGATGCCATGTTCGGACACTATTGCCAATCCACTATTGAGTAACAACAAGTGATCAATTGCGTTGATTCCGTAACTGACTACGAACATACCCATGTCTAACACCATATTTTCTGATGTAACAGTGATAGTATACCTTAGGCGCCTCATTTTCACCCTGGACGCCCTCGTTCACTCGAAGAGCACTCCGTCTGGCTATTTGGTTGACCTCCTATAGGTTACTCTCCAGTCATTTACTTGGTTGCATATCAATGTACTTTCACACTTTCTCACCTGCCTCTCTGAGGCTACCCCCCCCCACACTTTACCATACTTCTACCTAACTTCTCTTTCACTTCTTTGTGACCCTACTTCCCCCTTCTCTCTTCTTCTCCTTTACTCTCTCTCGGCTCTCTTACTTTCTAATCTTTGTTTGATCACACTGACGCATTGGTGATATATCCACTGTACCAGCTCAATGGTTGGCACAGCATTATTTCCATTAGTTTTGGTTTATTGGAAGGGTAATACCTTCCTAGTGAGATTGGGCCACCAGTGTGGTAGGAAGGAGGACTGGGAAATGTTATATGTTTTTTTTGTGCACATCTACCCATATTGTTAATACCGTGCTCGTCGACCCTGCTGTACTTGTGTTTCTATATATGGCTTGGCACATCTGCACCTAGATACTCACCCAAAGATTACCAACCCTGAACCGGTACAGAACAACTCCACACGCGTTAGAAATAATTCCCTAATGTGGAATGTTAGAGGACGGGGTAACCCATGAAAGCGGCGACACATCTTAGCTTACCTTGTTTGACATAACATCTGTATAGCTCTTATGCAGGAGTCCTATTTAGTGGACTCCACACAAACCACCTTTGCTGCCTGCTGTGCCTCCCACAGGCAATTCTCTACATATTCTACCTATGCATGTGGCAATGTTAGTCTCACCCGTAAAGACACATTGTATGTTCACAGGGTTCCCTGAACGATACCCGAGGACATTATACGTTCATGTAGGTGCAGGCTATCCTCAGTCTCCATCACCATAGTTAATTGTTATGGACCAAGCACTGATGACGCCGCTTTTTTCAGTAGGGTGTGGTGGCAGATTGTGGACATCGGCTCCACCAATGTTCTTTGGGGAGATGATTTTATTGTTACGCTGAATTCGTCACTGGATAGATCCAATGCCCTTTCCAATTATCATAGCACTGCTGCTCAGCACATCTATGGCCTCATGGATGAGCATAAATTGCTAGACAAGTGGAGGAGAGTATCTTCTACTCCTAGGTGCATAGCCGCTGGTCAAGTCTAGACTACTAGCACATGTCTAGAGGTATGGGTACACAGGTTTAGGCATTCAGCGCACACTTATTCAGATCATAACCCTTTTCTACTAGTGCTATGTCCTCTGGCCACCTCATCCCTGTAGACCTCATGGAGGCTTTCTTCTACATTACTATTAGATGCTCCTTTCTGCGAGGAACTGAGACCGGAGATTGTAGATTTCTTTGCCAGAAATAAGGTTGGTCCCAGAAACTAGTACTATTTGAGAGGCCTTCAAAGTCATTGTCTGGCATATGCCTGGCCAAAGGTGGGGTGTCTTGCGCTCTATAAGAGACCATTTCCGTGGGTTGAAGAGAGACATTTAATCCTCGGAGGCTTGGCAAGGCACCTCCTGAAGACCCCGAGGTGTCTAGGAGGATCGGGATAGCCTTAACTGACTTGCAGGAGATAGCTGAAAGGGAATCTTTATAGAGTGGCAAATATACTAGGGTACAGGCGTATGGTGAGGAGGAGCAGCTGGGACATACCCTAGTGACAATGACGCGTAAACCTCGTTTCACTAACGATATTCTTGAAATCCAAGACAGAGACTGCTCACTATTTAACGATGCACCGGATATTCTATGGGTTTTTTCCACCTTCTATAGCAACCTCACAGGACAGAAAGAGTATAAATCGATGCCTATCTAGAGGAAGTGGTGCTAGGCTGGTTGAGTGACTAGCAAAGGGAATTGTTATCTGCCGATATAGAAGAGAATGAAATGAGAGAGGCACTTGTGCAGCTGCAATCTGGCAAATTCTCCATCACTCGGTACACTCGGAAGGGGTGTCCCCCCTCGACGTTGTTTTTTTCTCTGGCTGTGGAATCATTTGTTGTCAAACTTCATCAACATCACCACGTCTACACACTCCGATATCCCACTAGGCATTTGCTAGTGTTTATATGCTGATGCTGATAGCATCATGATATATTTAAGGAATCCTCAGGAAAGCTTGAATGGGGGTACTAAGCAAATTTGTTCGTTTTGGGAGGTTGTCAGGCATTCAACTGAACTGGGAAAAATTCAATTAATTCCTCCTCGCCTCTGCCACAGGGTGTTTCAATTCTGACTTTCCAACAAAATGGTGAGATTCTGACCTTCTATATTTGGGGATAGTGGTGTCTAGGGATAAGGAAGAGTTAACCCATGCATAGTGTGGCAAGGCTCTCGCCACTAACAGATAGCATCACTTGATGCTGCCCCGCTTCCTGGCGGGTCATGTTCCACTCATGAAAATGGTTGTATTGCTGACATTTCTATATTTATTCCTTACTCACCGGGGCGCCACAAGTATTAAAGTCACAGTTGATTCAGCTGGCCTGGACAGGGAAGCAACCGTCCCTCAAATGGGATATCCCCTTGCAATCTTTCTCTAGTGGGACTTTGATGCTCCAGATAAGGAACTCTATTTTGTATGCACCCAGGCATACTATGCTATACAGTGGTACAGACCCATCCCTTTTTTGCCACACCTGGCCATATAACAGGGTTATATGGCCCGTGCCTCTTCCTTCTTACCTGGGTTCGCGGGCAACCTCAGCTGCCTCATCAAACTCCACAGTTGGTTGTACAACAGCGGCATGGTGAAAACTGTCTAAGAGACTTGCCAAGCCTCTGCGCTACTCTCCATTAATTCCATTACTTAATCACCCTTTCTTTCCAGCAACACAGAAAACTGCTTGCAGACACATGCTTAAAGTTGGAGTTTACACCTGGGGAGATCTTTACTCCAACGGTTTGTTTGTCACCCGCGAAACACTATTTGCAGGGGAGATGCCAACCCCGTTGGATATATGTTCCTTGATATCCGATTGCAGCATGATGTGAAGGATGCTATCACGACTTTCCACATGAACCATGTGAACCCCCTACTCTCGACACCGGACACAATTTACTCAGTGCCACAAATCCAGGACATCTGGTCTCTCCTTTGTATCACACGGCTCAGTTGGAGGCACGGTGTGTGACTGAGCTTGTCTGCGTCAGTTGGGAGCTGGAGTTTGGGACGTCACTCACGGATGAGCAGTAGCATTTTAGCTGCCTGCAGACAGGGATTATTATTATTATTATTATTATGTTGTTTTGTTACGCGCTCAATTACTGCCGGAGTATCCTTGCCTCGAGCAGCAGGCCTCCTATCATATCAAGTTTCTACGTAGAACATACACCACGCCTCTAGGGTTATACCAGTATCATCTCCGCCTTGATGATAGATGTTCCCCGTGCTGCATGGCGGAGACAGACTTCCTTCACCTTGCCTGGGCAGTTGCCCAGTACAAGCCTACTGGAGAGACATTTCTGCAGCACTTTCCCTTATGATTGGCCAAACCGTTGCCCTGATTAAATTGATGTTGAGATGATGCACAAGTCTGTTGTAACCGTTGTCTAATTATCGTTGACTCTGCATGTCTTATGTTTTGGAAACTCAATAAAGAAATATTACAAAAAAGTTTGAGTAGGAAATTCGTTAAAAATGGTACTACATCTCTTCTCTCACTTCTGGAATTCCATAGAGTCTCTTATTGTTCCTCCGACTTTTGTTTTCCAATTGTTCATCTGTGCACAAGTATGTTGACTTTGAATTCTAAATCTTGGATTCTTGGTGGGTAGCACTCAAGTTGGCGTATTGTGCCATCACTTGTATTTATCTTTTACTCCATGCTGTCAAGCTTTTCTTCAACACTTTGCTGCTTGTTGTAAGTTGAGGCTAGTTAATGAGTTCTCCTAGGATGAACCAGGCCATCTCAGGCGCGTTTAGGAGCCCTCAGAACCTTAGTGCGCTTACTGGAGCTCACTGGTGGAATTGAATTCTCCGAGTTCATGACGAGGAAGGGAACCCCAACAACCACCACACATGGGGTGGAGTGGTGTCCTTGTGCTGTTGAGGCTTCTCAACAATTGTGGGTGGGGCCGAGTTAGGCTCATGGGTTCGGAACATGTAGGACCATGCAAGTGGTAGCACTGCCCCTCCCTCCCCCAGTTCTTGAAGTTCTTGAAGACTTTTAATTATTCCCCAGAAGAATAAAAATATGCACCCAATACATTTTTTTACCTGCGAGTTATGGCTCTCTGTTCAGAAGGTTGCCATTTTGCAGGCTTCCTAGACATTTGCAAGACAAAAATACTAATGCGTAATGTTTTCTTCAATATATACGTATGTACATACATTGTTGATTGTTAATACTTACAAGGGAAAGACCGACTTCTCCAGATGAAACAAATCTCTATAATAGACCAATACAGACAATTATTAAAATATGTATTGTTCTCCTTACTATGCCCTTATGTTTGGGTGTAAAACTATCCACAAAATTTCTAGGCTCACTGATCTATTAATACAAAATATTTCTTGTACATAAGAGAGCTTTAAGGAGACCAGTATAAGTCAGGCAATTTTGTTAATCACAAATGCGAAAGTTCTAGTAACTAAGTGATATTTATTTCTTTCCTACCTTTTATTATAGACCTGACATGTTAAGAAAATCCATATGTTCTCTGTGTTGATAGAACGATTTGTTTTCATCAGTAATAATACAATAAATATAGCCAAGAACACACAGAGGGAAAATAATTCTAGTCCCAAAAAATGAAGTCTGTGCAGAAACATCTACAGGTTGGTTCACCACAAAAACACATTGAAAGATATATATATATATATATTGTAGTTCTATCTAGGACCCTAATTCGATATTCCTGATTTATGCCCTTGTGCGGTTATAATAAATAATATCCTTATGAAGGCATAAGAATCATATCCATATTTAGTCGTAGCCCATGTAGTCCAAATTAAGCAAGGCTACTTCCCCAGGCTCCTAGAGAGTACAACGAGTTCTCTAAACAAAGCAAACCTCCAGCAACCTGGGAATTCCCCATGGCTTTTTGTTTTGATTTGTCCTAGAACTCCTGCGAGCACTGTAAGAACGGCCAGTTCTTAGTGACATCTTTATTGACGTCTTATGTCCAACCTTACGTCAAACCCGGCACCTTTCAGGTATAAATATACCAACGTTGCCTTAAGCAAACACACGGTGGTTTGGAGCAGAGCGGCTATCTACTTGCCCGAGAGCCCCGCTGATGCGAGAGCCCATGGACGCCGCCCCTCCCTTTTGACGCACTGAGAGAGACGCTGTCTTTTCCCCTGCCGAGAAATCCAGCTCCGGTGTTCTCAGCCACCCTCGCGGGTTGCTGGGATAGCGAGTCCTGAGAGAGAGATACCAGACCTCCTGCTTTCTATTACCCAGGTACGGAGCTGACTAAACCCTTAAAGAGAATTCTTGACTCAGATTCTTGGCAAAACCAACTTAACTTAAACTGCTACTTACTCACTCCTTCCCACGTATTAGGCTTAGGTCAGGTACACCGGGGTAGGCGTATTTAGAAGCACCAGTTGAGTACGTTAGTCAATGTATTTATGTATGTATATATTTGATCCATTTTAAAGTATCATATGGCTAAGAAACCATATCAATGCTTTTACAGTATTATTTCATAATACTCCTTTTACTGTACGCACTTTACTTTACTTTAAATATTGCAATTGTGGCAGTTCATTTCTCTTGCATGAGAAAGAAGACTGCTCAATAAATAACACCTTTTATTGAAAACGCCTGTCTCTCTTTTCTCTGCACTCTGGTGAAACTAAGTATGCACGATTGACTGAGTAAAATAGCGGTCTATTGTTTTCACACAACTCTAGAGATACACTCTTATTCTGAGGGAGCAAAGTTGTCATGTTTTATGGTTGTCAGAAACTAATCCCTTCTTGTCTAATCAGGAAAGTTTACTCCTTCTTGAACATTCGAGAAAGTTTCTAGTGACCTCTGAGCTAGCTGGCAAAACTAATTAAGTCTAATATAGTCGACCTCAGTCCTACGTCTACACTGCTGTTTATATTATTCCAATGTGCAGAGCCTATTGGGAATATAGCAACTATACTACA
This sequence comes from Lissotriton helveticus, assembly GCF_964261635.1. Lineage (NCBI taxonomy): Eukaryota > Metazoa > Chordata > Amphibia > Caudata > Salamandridae > Lissotriton > Lissotriton helveticus. The sequence goes on from NC_136070.1 coordinate 630,798,500, forward strand.
TGGCGCCCAACGTTTGGTAAGGCGATAATCTAACGCAAGACACTAGAGTAACTCAGTCGTGCTTTTTCACACAGAACCCTTTTTCCCGTAAATACTCCAAAAGACGTCTGGAGTGGGTAAAAGGTTAAAATCCGCCGGAACTTAGTAGGAAGAGATTCCTATGTATAGTTTTTGGTTTAGTCAACGTTGAAGGATACAGTGTTCCAAAATATTGTGCACCTAATCTTTGTTTCCTTGAAACTTGATCTGCAACAAAAAACTTTCTGTCAGTAAAATGCCTGACGGAGATGAAGAAAGAGATGCTACAGCGTCTCAACTGTTGTTGGATGACACGAATATCCAACAGAATGACCCGAATGCTATATTCATTCCGGTCAACATAAGAAGAACTATAACTATTAAACTAATAGAAAATGGGACTGACATCACGAGGTGGTACAGTCATATTCGTGGTAGAGGCCCATGAATATCGGCAGTCAGAGGTATTATACTCATGGATACACTTTCCAGCAGCAAATGCTGTGACACACGACTTCCACTATTACAAAATAGAGGAACCTCCCGATAAATACACTCCTTTCGAGGAGGTTGAAATCCCATTAAATTACCAAGAGCACCTGCTCTGGTTTAAAGGCGCCCTAAAACATCAAAATCACATCACCAGGCTCGGTCCACTAGGTAGACCAGGAGCAACGTGGCCGGTTCGAGCCAGCTACACACCACATCCAGACATTGAAAAAATGTCAAACCAAGAACTCTTAGTTAAAATAAGAGTTAACAAAGGCATATAGAGAATTAGTTCAATTGGCAATGGAGGACATAACATACCTCCAGAAACTGAAAGAAACAGATATAGCAGAACAACGATTTGAACTTGCCAGAATCATAGAAAAATCCTATGAAGAACTAGGAAGAGATAGTTTGGGTGGGAAACCAGTAAAACCCCAACTAACTGAAAATCCTGAAAAAACTTTTATTAAAAATAATCTAAACACTCCAAAAAAGAGTTGGGATGGAAATAAATAAAGCACTCCCAAAGAAAAACAATTCCAGTCCAGAGGAAGGTCTCCTCAACGGAGAGAAAGATCTCTGGACCGAGGAAACAAGTCTCCCCAGAGGGAGCCCTCTGAGAAAAGATACAACCTTAGAAATAGGGATAATCTGAAAAAACCTGATAGATATCAAGATATTGATACACGTCCCTCTCGATCTTTTCAGACTTCCTCACAGAAATCGGAAAGAAGAGGACAGTCAGAACACAAGGAAGAGCACGTCAAGTACAAAGACAAGGAACCTGCTCATCAAAGTAAACAATTACAATTTCTAAGAAAGAAGGTAGCCAGTATTAAAATAATTAAACATGCCGAGGATACTGAGGACACAACTGAAAAACGGAGAGTGGGCTCAGACAATGCTAGACAGCGCAGCAGAAGTGACCATAGCTCGCAAGATCCTGATGAATCTTCTGGAGACAGTGGACACGAATGAATACATTCAGGTGGAAACTGCAGATACCAGAGTTAGCAAACCTCATAAAATATACGAAATGACACTGCGTATAGAGGGAGATAAAACTAGGAAAGTAAGGGGTCTCTTTTGGGATAACCTTTCGAAAGGCTATGACATCCTTTTAGCTGAGAAAGACTGGCCACCAGAGTTTGTCAGGGAATGCCCTCATGGCGAAGAGATGATTATGCCTGCCTTCTCAGATAATATTTCAATTCATAAAAAATATACATTAGCAAGAAAATGGGCAGTGGCCCAAGCTCCTGCATTATATTATATAAAAATCATGTAGGATGGGATGAGGACTCTCCTCCTCACAAAATCCAGTTAAAATGTCAACCCACTGCACAAAGGCAGTACCCAATTAAACAAGAAGCTAAAAAGCAAGTCAGGGAGATCTTAGATCAACTTGAATTCCAGGGGGTGATTGAAACATGCACCTCACAAATGAACAATCCTTTGTTTCCTGTCTCCAAGCCAGACGATTCATATCGTCTAGTTTTGGACTACAGACACTTAAACTCCTGTTGCAAAACATTTGCAGTACAAAACTCACACAGTGCAGCACTAATGAATAACATCGTGCGCAAAAAACTACAAAACTACATTAGACATCTCTAATGGATTCTTTTGTCAGAACATTGCACCTGAGAGCAGGTATTTGACCGCGTTCTCAATAATGGGGTCACAAAAAAACTTCTGTCGACTCCCACAGGGATTCAAGAATAGCCCAGGATTATTCTCAGCAAGAGTAACAGAGTTACTACAAATATATGATGATGAAGCATTATCTTATGTCGATGACATATATCTCACAGATGATGACCTGGATACTCACTTGAAAAGAGTTAACACCATAATACTTGGTTTCGCAGCTGAGGGTTACAAATTCAACTTTAAAAAGTCAAGAATTGCCCATCTAACTGTCCTATTTTTAGGATATGAATTATCAAGTGAAGGCAAAAGCCTAGCAGACAACTTCTTAGAGAAGTGTGCTGTACTCCAAGCACCTAAAACGCTGAAGAACTTACAATCAATACTAGGTTTCCTGAATTTCGGAAGAAGATACATTCTAAATTATGCGGAGGGGGTTAAACCTCTCTATGAATTAATAAAACAAGATTTCAAATCAATAAATTGGACTCAGAAACACACAGAAATTTTAAGATTATTGCAAACAGACATGTTAGCTAAAACAAAATTACAAACTCGCAAAAATACACGCAACCTTGTAATCCGAGTCATCCCAGGAAGATGCGGATTCACGTACCTAACCTCTAATGAGGGAGAAACAGTACCAATAGATTACAAATCACACTTGTACACACAAGCTGAAATGAAATTCAGATCTACTGAAAAAATTCTAATAGCGGTTCAAACTGCTGTAGCAAAAGAAAGAGCCCAAGTCCAAGGCAGAAGGATCACTGTTTTAACAGCAGAATCAGCCCTTGAGGCATTAAGAAGCCCACGCAATTTGACTACCGTGGCATTAGATCCAAAATGGATACAATGGGAAAATTCTCTTGCTGCAGAAGACGTGAAATACTATTTTGACCCGAAAATGAAAAAACTAAAAAATCTAAAATATGAAGAAGAATATCCTCTGTCAATCGAAATTCTGCCTCTGGAACATTACGCTTGTATAATATATACAGACGGATCAGCACAACCCGCAGTTGAGGGTAAGCAAGCTTACAGTGCTGCGTGCGCGGTTGTAAAATGCCGGTGGCACGAAGGAAAATTGAGACCACTGGTCACTATCACTCCATCTGTAAAAGATAGTTCGGCTCAACGAACTGAACTACTAACATTTAAGATGGCGCTTGATATTGCCGATCGCGAATTCCCCACACTAATAGTGTGCGATTCGCATTACTGCGTCAAGTCTTACAATAATGAATTGCAGAACTGGGTTCAAAACGATTACAAAGATGACACAGGTGCCACAATAAAGCATAAAAAGCTTTGGGAACAAGTAGTTCTTTTAAAGAAAGAACTACAAAAGACTTGTGATACATACACTGAGTCATCAACGTGTTGGCATTCACGTTGCAGGGAGGAATTCATTGGCTCACAGAGCCACAGCGGAAGCAGCCCAAACGGCTTCCGTAGCCACAAAAAAGCGTTCAGAAAAATACATAGACGGGGAAACAATGCTGGCGGTAAAAACGTCTTTGCAAGGCGACTGTGCAGCATTACCTGTGAACTATCCACTCAATTATACATACATAATTGATGCAAACTCCGTTCCTTTTGCTCGAATCCCTGGAGTGGGGGATATAGTAATTCCAAACACGAACAGGAGAGTCTTTTTAATAGCAGACGCACACATGGGATTGGGTCTAAGGCACCGAGAGATCAAGGAATCTTTGAAAGAATTACAATCAGAATACTGGTGGCCGGGGATGAGCCTGCAACATTACAAATTTGCAATGGGCTGTCCAAACTGCAACAGAGATCGCAGTGGCGAACCGACCGGAGTATTGCCAGGACCTTTCTTTTAGAAAGCATAAGGCTATCTATACGCAAAAATCCAGCAGGAAAAATGCGTCCCATTTATGCTTAAGACTAGATTCACTTAAGAATACAGACACCAGCACTCGGCTGACGCCAGAACTGTTATACAAAGATTTGCGAGTCCTTATCGGCACATACGCAATTGGCATGCTACATTCTGACCAGGGTCCTGTGTTTAGCTCTAGGGCTTACAAGGAGGCCATGGCCAGCATGGGCATTGCATTGCCGTACTCTTGTCCCTTCCATCCTGAGGGAAATGCGGTAGTGGAAAGAAAGAAACGGGACATAAAGCAATCTATAACGGCGAGGGTATTAGGTTCAGGTGCTGGGTGGGTCCAACATTTAACAAGTGTCCAACGTAGTCTTAACGTAGTCTTAATAATCTGCCAAGAAATTCTCTCAAAGGTTTCAGTCCGTACGAACTATTGTTCGGTACTAGAATGCATATTCAGGACCTTGATAGTCAGACTTCAGTGGTAGAAGAAAAATGCTTTGATATCAAAGACCGTTTGGCTGTTTTACAGGACTTAAATGAAACAAGAAAAGGCCTGAGCAACATAAAGTTAAAACAGCAGCCAACAGCCACTGAAGAAAAACCACCTGTCCCAGCAAGACCTGTCCGGATTCCAAAGATTGGGGATCTGGTCAGAGAAAAGATCGCGGTGACGAAGGAATTTGGGCCTTCTTACAGAAAAGCAGAACCTGTCTTAGCTGTCAGCGGAAGAAGATCAGTTGTACTACCGCCCCTTGCTGGTAAAAAGGAGAACCGAGTTGTATCCATCGACCTGGTTAAACCACAATCATGTGGCCAATAATAAGTAGTAGGCCCAGTGGACTCCCAAGAAATAGCAGAGTACCAAAATTTGCTACAATCCAAGAGGTTCAAACTGAGAGACTAATAACATTTGGTAAACCTGCAGTGAATAAAAAAGGACTATGCAAAAATGCCATGGAACTTGTGCCTCTTGAAACCCAAATTGCAACAGTTCGTCAAGAAACACCTGTCTACAATGATGTAGCATCCGACTATACTAATGTCTCCAAGAAAGATCCAAAGACTAATGAAAATTCAGAAGCAATTCCAACAATTGACAGAACTGCATCTGGCTACTTCATCAATTTCGATGACTTTTCTGAAGATCCAAGCGAGCCTGAAGAAATGCCAGCAACAAAAACTTTCAAAGACAAAGTAACAGAACTCTTTCATCAAATCAAAGAAACCTATCTGATTTCTCCATGGATTGAATTTTGGATTGTGTTAGGTGTACTTTTCCTCCTGCTTTGGCTCATCATGGTTCTTTGTTTGGGAGAATTAATTGAAGGAAAATACAGTACAATGGACACAGCAAGTCAGAACATCAACTTGGTCCTAAAGCCTCACGGGTCATCTCACATCGAGAAAAGAGAACTATCATCAGTGAACGTCACAGCCAATCCAATACCCGGCGGGGTAGCATGGGACAGAACTGATTTTGACTTTTTTGGCCCGATCGAGCTCTTGAAATATCCATATCAGTTTAAAGTTTCATTAAGTGACTTTGTAAAACCAAGTACTTTCTCTGATGATTGGGACTTTGAAAATATAAATAATATGATGTCAGATTTAGTAATGTCAGCTAAATTTACAGAACATGATTACTTACAGGGTTCATCAAATTATGAAGAATTATACTGTTATAATCACTTTGGCCATCACTATTTGCATAAATCTGCACAGCCTAGAAATGTTTTTAATTACAACCAATGGGAACATTGTGCAGCTCCGCCTAAAAGCAGCTCGAAAACATTTTATGAGAAATTCCCATACTTCTCAGGGTTTAACACAAGTGATGCAGAAACATTTTATTTTAAAATCTTAAATAAGACAGGAATGAAAACAATGCTGACAAATACTAAATTGATTTATTCTGAAACATTTTATGAAAAAATGATTACATTTGGTTTTGAATTCTGTAAAAACAACATTGAAACAAAAACCATCTGGGGTACAAAAGAATGGCAGGTCCAAGGTCTAGAAACATTATTTAGAGCCTGCATGACCCCAGAACAAATAATATTCTTGAATGACACGATTCAACAGACTACCTGTCTTGGCCTAGCTAAGATAAAGGACTTAAATAAACCGTCTATTCCAAAGCCCATACCTGATAAGTAATAGCACTACAGACATGGAGATAAATGTATCCCATATTTTATACCAAAACAGAACACACCCTGATTGAAAAAAATGGTTGATCTGGCCAACAGACACAAATAACTGTCAAGATAGATTCCTGAACAAAATACAGGGGTTCAAAATGACCAGGTCAGACCCAAGATACTCCCAGAGACAACATCCAGGGATAGTTACATCATACAGTGTAGGGAAACTATGCCTCGAATGGCTACAGAAATCCACACTGGCTGAAATTAAGCATCACTTGACTTTACTTAAAGACGGTACTGACTTGCGTGATTTCATATTGGGACCACGCAAACAGCGTCAAAAACGTTTCATAGCGGCCGGTATATATGCTGCGTACAACGAAGCTTGGAAAGTAATGCAAATTGAAACAGCAGAGAAAATACGAGAAATTGATCGTATTAATTTGGAAAAATCACTGTCTGTTGTGGACAATGGGTTAACGACTCTGTCCTCCAGAATATATTCACTGGACAGTATTCTATCATCTGCTATTGATATAATAGAGCAAGACTTACTAATGTTACAACATGGTCAGTCCCAATTACGTTCTATTGTACAGCTTGGCTGGACGTTGCAAAATCTGCGTTCAGGCTACGTGCCATGGCGTTTAATCAACATAACATCATTATTTTCTATCTTTAACCTTACTGATAAACAAATCAGTTTGGCACAAAAAGGAGCAGACTATACGATTCTGAGCATTGAAAAACTTGAGAGATTACCATTGACAATGTCAGAAAGACCTGTCATTGAATGGATAATACACAGAATAATCACAATTCCGATGAACAACTTTCTAGTTTAAATATTGCCAAGAATATATACCAGCGGGCCAGTATGAAAGGTTGGGTAAAGGGTACAACAAGTCAACATGGAAACTACCTTATACACACACATGTTACAGTGAAAAGAAAAAGAATGTATTTCTTAGTGGTAAAAATTGCAACACAGATAGAGCCATTTTTTAGACGGCTTTCTAACGGGAGCTATATTCTAATAGTGGACCACAGCTGTTGTGGCATGGTGCCAGGGAAAGCCTATCTCGTCAGCGTTAGTTCCATGGTCACTTGCTGTATGCAAGTATTGCATCCAAACAGCAATCCAGATATGGAGGCGGCAATATGGCCTCGTTTGAATATCTCTTCTATTCGAATTGATACTTTAAGCAGAATGAAGTCAATTCAATTAAGAATCTTTATTCGGTGATCAAAAAACACCATAAAAGCACATACATATATACATTGATAAAAAGTTATTAAACATTAATCAAGATCCTTATACAAAGTTAGCACAAGTAAAAAATACCGATGTACGGATCCATAAACATAAAATAGAAAATCCAAAGTCTTTCATTCCTAACCCCTGGTCATCCTTAATCGGACCGCAACCTTAATAAAATTCATAATACAGCACAAGGTAAGGGGATCGGAGGCTTTTTGCAAAAAGACTAGTGCATCCCTAGCATGTTCCTGATGGGCATTTTTTAAAATATTTACAAGAAAACTGCGCCTGGGCATAGAAAAATAGGGACAAAGCAAAACAAAATGGAGGGAGTCCTGCGGAGACCTGTTGTCGCAGCCGCAGGGTCCCTTCTGCTCAATTGACGTGGAGAAACCTGCTGGTGAAGCCAACATAAAAGGAAGTAGATTCAGTCTAAAACGGCACATAAGAAATCTATCCTGTGCATTATGCATGAGGTACAGATAAGGCTCCATACCCTCCACACTCTTCACCAGATTATGAGCCCTCACAGTCTTTTTAAATCTTTCAGCCTCAGCTCTGTATTGGATTTTCCGCTCTAGGAAAATTTCCCCTACTTGTTTCTTGTGCTGGGCTGAAATTGTTGTAGGGTTCGTGAAGAGGTTTCCAAAACCTAAATCCTCGAGGGTTTTTTTCACATATTTAAGCCAAGGGATGCGCATACAATTGGTCCTATCTAAGCAGTCCAATAAAATTTCTCTGCTTAGATGCGCATCTGGGTTAGCCCATATTTTTAGCCAGGCCACAATTGGCCTAAATTTTAACAGGTCATCCAAGTATGGCCTCCCTAGCTCCCTATGAGCTATGACTCCAGCGGTGCTGGGTGGCACCCTCAGGATAGATTTCAAATATTTGTTTTCTTCCTGTTGGATTCTAGTAGTGTTCACAAAGCCCCATACTTCTGCCCCATAGATTACTTTGGAGCATGATACGGAGCAATACAAGTTCACCACCTGTTCCAGGCTCCATCTACCTAACCTCCTGCCGTATCCTGCTATTGCCCCGTTAGAGGCAATCATTTTGCTACAACGTTCCGCCACCAAGGAGTTAAACTGCAAAGCGCCGTCGAAGGTCACTCCGAGATAAGTGAACGTTTTGACCTCCTCTAAAATATGGGTACCTATTGTATAAGTAAATTTAGAGGAAGGTTTTTTGCCGGCCAGGAGCACATAAGATTTACCCAGGTTAACAGATAGATCCAGGGTGCTCATGAACTTAACGAACCCATCTATCGGGATTTGTAGGCTTCGCGGTGTGCGCGCGAGCAGAACCGCGTCGTCCGCATAAAGCAGGACAGGGATATACCTCTGCCCGACCCTAGGGGAATCTGCCTTTAAACCCAAAAGAAACTGCTCCAAGTTGTTAATATAAAGGGAAAACAGAAAAGGGGCAAGGATGCAACCTTGTCTGACTCCGCTCTTACATGGAAAGGAGTCAGACAGACCTCCCTCCCTGTTAAATCGAACCCTGGCCGTGGTGTCGCTGTGTAATTCCCTTAATATGGTGATTAAACCACTCTCAATCCCCATGCTTGACATCAGGTCCCATAGCTTTCCTCTATTGACGTGGTCAAATGCTGCTGCCAAATCCATGAATCCCATATAAATAGGTTCATCACTGGCCAGAGTATATTTGGCAGTCAGCATGTAAAGGTTCAGGCATTGGTCACTAGTGGACCTCCCTGTCCTAAACCCGTATTGAGTGTCCGAGAAGATGTTATTCTCATCGGTCCACTCGGACAGTCTGGTAAGGATTGCCCTACCCAAAAGTTTGGCCGATACGTCAATCAGGGAAATCGGCCGATAGCACTTGGGGTCGTCCCTGTTGCCCTTTTTAAAAATTGGCACAATAATCGCTTTTGACCAAGACGGTGGCAGGTCACAAGAGATAGCAGTATTTATGACGCTGGTCATCAGAGGGGCCCATAAATCTATATTACTGAGAAATAGGTCAGGGGGAATCCCGTCCGGACCCGGAGCTTTATTTTTAGTCAGACCCTCCATCCCTGCAGTAATCTCTTTAAGAGTGAATACTACCGGGGAAACCTGACTTAGGGTTACCGGTGGCTCTACAGGGGTACCGGGCTCATAGTTGTATAAACCTCTAAAGTGTGTGACCCACTGTTCCGAAAGGATGTTAGCCCCTATGTCCGGGGAATCATTTTCTTGAAAAGTCGGTCTATTAATGATTCTCCAAAAGCCCGCAAGATCCTTTCTTTCCCCTGCCTCTCTTAAGTCTGCCCATGCTTCTGCCTGCAGGGCAAGTTTCCTCCTTTTGGTCTCTTTTTTATATTTTTCTCTGCACACCCTAATTTTTTGGGGGTCCCTTGGTTTTAGCTTAAGGCAGCATTTCAACTCCCTTAGTGCCTTAGAGCAGTCTTTGTCAAACCACCGGGGATTGGCCAGGTTGCGTGGGGGCGCACTGGACTTAAGTAGGCCATCGATCAGGTTAGCAATCTGGTCAAATGCTTCCAGTAACCTTGATCCCTGAACTTCTAAGTCTAGACAATCGTTAATGGCCGGTAGGCCCTTGTCACCCAAGGTTTTAAAAAACTTTACCCCGTCTATTTTGGACCATTTCAGTCTCCTGCCTTGGTCTGTGACCCTCTCCTCAATTGTGCGACGGGGTCTAGTTCCAGCACCCACCCTATACGAGAGCACCAAAACGAGAGGGTTGTGGTCGCTAAAGCTGCTCCATTCTATCCCTGCACTGATTATTTTATTTATCAGGGATCTCGAAGCCAAAATATAATCTATAATAGATGAGCAACCCCTACCCTTAAAAGTTGGAGGAAGTGTGCCATCCAACTGTGGGTCTATCATGTTAATGGTATGTTCTAAGTCATACTTAAGCCGAAGTAGACCAAGAGACGACCCCGTGGGTGTATGAGAGAAATGCGGCCCCTTCTCCAATGGGCATTGTGACCAATCTGAATTTGCCGTGACCAATGCCGGACAGAGATGGCAGTTAAAGTCTCCCATTAAAAGCAGCCCGTAAGACTGCCCCTTATTTTGGGATGTTATTTCTTGTTCCAGCCTCTGGTCTAATTCAGCTAGTAGCGGGATATGGTTGTTTGCTGTCTCAGTGTTATAGATGTTAAAGACAGAAAATCTTAGCCCCTTTCCAAGGAACCGAACTACCTGGATCCCATGTGAATTCCAATCTGGGGAAGACCAGGTGCCTGGGAGGTCTAAATCTACGTAAATGGACAGCCCGCCCATTCCTCTCCCTGATCTAGATTTTCGAGCAGGAACAAAAAAACACTTGTACCCCTGTAGATGGTAATTGTTCACCAAAGCCCATGTCTCCTGAACACATATGACATGAAATTTCCTAATGAAATCGACCCATTCCTTGTTGATAAATTTACCCGCTATCCCCGCTACATTCCAGGAAATCAGTCTCATTCCCTCCCCCCTCCCTTCTGGACCCTCCTGTGGATTTGATGGTATCTCCTGTGTTGGCCCTTGCATGGCCAGCCCATGTCCCCCTCCTATACATTCTATGGCTGTAACCTTGGATTCAACACACCCGGGTTTCCCAACACCAGTCATTGGAGTTTGCTGAACATGAGAGCTTCGCTCTACCAACACCTCTGCCAGGGCACCCTTTTCCATATGACCCTGGGGGACATTATCCATTTGTCAATCTACCCCCTCTAGATCGTTCAGGCAATTGAACCGATTATAGGTGTGAAAGGGTGGTTCTGGTCGGCCAAATAAAGATCTAGGGTTAAAATCCTGGTGTCTCCCCCTCCTGCCAACCCTCTCCCAGTTGTTTTGCATTTGTGGCGGCTGCAGTGGGACTGGAGTGATGGGAAAGAAGAAAGACGCCCGAAGGGTTTGAATGGTGGATTCCCTAGATCTATTTTTCCCTTGGCATATATAGGTCACTGTGTCTGTGTCCCTAAAACTCACCAGTATACAGTCCCCTATAATGGATTTATGTGTTCTCCCCACCCATGGCACCCTTCTTACCATTATGATTTCATTATTAAGGTGTATCGGGAGAGGTCTATTTATGTTTAGCCACTTAATGACCCTACTTTTCAAGGCACAAAAATCCTCGGTTTCACCTACTTCGAGTGGGGGAACACCTGCCATGACTACAGTAAAATCATTAGTCTCAGGGGGTAGGTTGGGCCTACGTGGTCTCGAGGGAAGCTTCATTAGGGGGATCAGTGTGGTACTGTCTACCGACTGTGCCGGATAAACCGGGCCTGAAGGGGGAATGGGAATGTTAAAGATAGGGGGCCTAGTTGGTACAGGCTTGTTCCTTAAGGGATGTTGCGAAACCGCCGCATTTGCGGCTTGTGAAGGGACTATGTTTGCAGCCCTGTTTACAGGCTGTTGGAGGGCTAAAGTAATGGGAGTGGGTTCTGGATGCCTTTCCTGATGATCACCCGGGATTTTCAGACTACCTAGTGTGGTCTCCAGAATGGTTAGTCTGATCTCGATCTTTTTTATACTCTCGCTAATCGGTAATAATAGAGACCTTAGCAAGAATTCCAAGTTCCCAAGCGGAACAACAGAAAGGGGGACATTAGCGATATTAGTTCCCACATTTTTTGTCGAGGCGGGAGCTAGATCATCCTGGGCAATAGGTTTGGGGTGTGAATCAGCCGGTAACTTCGCTGCTAGTACGGGAGGTTTAGTAGAAGACTTCCCAAAATCCAAATGAGAGATTTTTGGTTTGTTCCTTCCCTGGGCTCCCTTCAACTTCCTCCTACGTTTGTTAGGAGGAGGCCCAAGGGCTCCTTGCGCGGTGGCTGGTATGGGTTGAGCTTTCCTAGCCTTAGGGGCTAGGGGGGGTTGGGAGACTAAATCAATGGTCACCCTAGTGGGGCTAGGACTGGTAACTGGAGCTATACTCATGGCTTCAACTGGTGAGGTGTTCATACAATCCCTCAACAGGAGTGGGACATCGTCTATTAGGGACAACTCCTCCCTGGGCATGGTGGATTGGTCTCCAAGGGGGGTATTTTTCAAATTGTCTATTGAGCGTCTCCTTTCTGCCCTTAACCGAGACAGATTACACTCTTTGTCCCCCTCCCCCCCGCCCGCGAGAAATAATTCTCTAGAGTCCTGCTTTTAACACCTCCCGGCTTCAATGGAGTGCTCTCCTTTGCCGGGGACGGCATTATAATAGTACAGAGTTATATTCAGCCGGGGATTGTAGCAGGAAATGTGACCAGGAATCGAATACGCGAACAAAGGGGTGTAGGCCCAGCCCGGCCTCCTTCGGCCCCCGACGGCCACAGACGGTCCCGCCCTTGTCCCGGGCTTCTCCCGGGACGCTCCCGCTTAGCGGGTAATGACCTTCCCTTAAGTAGGTAGTCCGTAGAATTGCAGGCGGGGCGTGGTGTCCAGGGAGAGCGGCCAGGTGACGAGAGGCGCAGTGTGCAGAGGCTTCTGGTAATCGAAGTCCTGCCCCGCACGCTCGCAGCCCTGGACCTACACCCGCAGCACAGTCCGACTTGCCAGTCACTCCGGTGCGCAGCGGGACCCGCGGAGCGGGTTCCGCAAGTTGTGAAACAGGTGGGTAGGTAAAAGGGGTCCAACAGCGTCCTCGACCCTCAGCAACAGTCGGAAAAAGAGTTCAGTGGTATCCCAAGTTGATTGCTCCTCACGAGCCTTTGAGGGATTGCAGGCGGGGCGTGGTGTCCAGGGAGAGCGGCCAGGTGACAAGAGGCGCGGTGTGCAGAGGCTTCTGGTATTCGAAGTCCTGCCCCGCACGCTCGCAGCCCTGGACCTACACCCGCAGCACAGTCCGACTTGCCAGTCACTCCGGTGCGCAGCGGGACCCGCGGAGCGGGTTCCGCAAGTTGTGAAACAGGTGGGTAGGTAAAAGGGGTCCAACAGCGTCCTCGACCCTCAGCAACAGTCGGGAAAAGAGTTCAGTGGTATCCCAAGTTGATTGCTCCTCACGAGCCTTTGAGGGATTGCAGGCGGGGCGTGGTGTCCAGGGAGAGCGGCCAGGTGACGAGAGGCGCGGTGTGCAGAGGCTTCTGGTAATCGAAGTCCTGCCCTGCACGCTCGCAGCCCTGGACCTACACCCGCAGCACAGTCCGACTTGCCAGTCACTCCGGTGCGCAGCGGGACCCGCGGAGCGGGTTCCGCAAGTTGTGAAACAGGTGGGTAGGTAAAAGGGGTCCAACAGCGTCCTCGACCCTCAGCAACAGTCGGAAAAAGAGTCTATTCTTTTACAGACGACTGTGCCTTTGACCTCGTCCAGAGAAACGTATGATCTGCAAGTCGCAAGGACAACGGCAGAGATGCATACCCTTTAATCAACAAATTGCCCCGTGCATTTCACAGAAATGCTTCGCCAAATCCTAAATATGTCAGATACCAGTGGAATCTCACATGTATTTAAGACAATTTTTTCGGGACTGTTAACACCCTTCAAAACAGTTCTGGGCATCTTTCCCAATTTTGTCCATTCTGTCTTTGGCGGCCTACCACTACTTTTGGGACTCGTAGTAGGAGTTTTATTTTTGATCCTTCTGCTCCGATATGGCAAGCCAAGTCGCAGACAAGACTCCAGCAACGATGGAAGAAACGATCCTAGCAGTACGCTAACTGGACCGCATAACTAAAGTCCTTGGATTAGCCCGGCTAAGAGATCTAAATATGACCTGGTTTCTTTCATTCAGACCAAACTGGCAAAATTGCATCTTACCTGTGCTTCGATGTATGCTATGCGGAGAAGAATGCGTGTCATCAGCAGTACCAATGGATACAGATACTTTGCTAGGTCCTGTAACGGCTCATGCATCGTGTTGTCCCCAGCGGCTACCTATTCTGATGACGGCATTCATTGAGACTTCACCACTACGATTATGTGGCAGTGGAGTACGAGATGAGAGCAGCATCACCCAGATACAACCTTCTGTGAGCATTGCTGATCCTGACATCGATGATAGCAATCATTCTCACGACTGCACTGTTGCGGCATTTTCGAACTTGGTCGAACTTTCACCTGAAGCTGTTGACCAATTTTTTGCGAGTCTGTCTGAAATGATGTTCTCCCCTGAACAGAAAGAATAACTTTTTAAGCAGCAAGCACACAGCGGGTCCTGAACTCTGAATTCGGCCTTCAGCTTTGATAAACAAAAGCTACTGAAAACATTTGGAATTATTTTTTCCCCTGAAAGCGAAATTATTTTTTTCCACTTCCAAAATATTTACCTTTTTCTGGCACAGAACAGAGCTTCTATTTTAGGGACTCTAGAGACAATATTTTACCTCAGCCTCTAGCAAATGTACAGCTTGTATTATTATGTGATGGAATGGTCTCGACCTTCTCTTCTGTATTAAGAGCCATTTCATGTGTAAATGTTCGCAATTCATTCAGCTGATATATATATGCATTTTTAACTGAATGATACCACTGCTTGGAAAGCGTACAGTACCAATACTCATTTTCGTGTATTTACACCCTTTCAAATGCGAATTATGTTTTTTTGGGGTGGGTTGGAAAACACATGCACCATTATATGTTTACTATTGCTTAGTTTTAAGTAATGAGGGACATTAGATCGTGGAGTGGGTGTTGTAGTTCTATTTAGGACCCTAATTCGATATTCCTGATTTATGCCCTTGTGCGGTTATAATAAATATTATAACCTTATAAAGGCATAAGAATCATATCCATATTTAGTCGTAGCCCATGCAGTCCAAATTAAGCAAGGCTACTTCCCCAGGCTCCTAGAGAGTACAACAAGTTCTATAAACAAAACAAACCTCCAGCAACCTGGGAATTCCCCATGGCTTTTTGTTTTGATTTGTCCTAGAACTCCTGCGAGCACTGTAAGAACGGCCAGTTCTTAGTGACATCTTTATTGACGTCTTATGTCCAACCTTACGTCAAACCCGGCACCTTTCAGGTATAAATATACCAACGTTGTCTTAAGCAAACACACGGTGGTTTGGAGCAGAGCGGCTATCTACTTTCCCGAGAGCCCAGCTGATGCGAGAGCCCACGGACGCCGCCCCTCCCTTTTAACGCACTGAGAGAGCCTCTGTCTTTTCTCTTGCCGAGAAATCCAGCTCCGGTGTTCTCAGCCGCCCTCGCGAGTTGCTGGGATATCGAGTCCTGAGAGAGAGATACCAGACCTCCTGCTTTCTATTACCCAGGTACGGAGCTGACTAAACCCTTGAAGAGAATTCTTGACTCAGATTCTTGGCAAAACCAACTTAACTTAAACTGCTACTTACTTACTCCTTCCCACGTATTAGGCTTAGGTCAGGTACACCGGGGTAGGCGTATTTAGAAGCACCAGTTGAGTACGTTAGTCAATGTATATATGTATGTATATATTTGATCCATTTTAAAGTATCATATGGCTAAGAAACCATATCAATGCTTTTACATATTATTTCATAATACTCCTTTTACTGTACGCACTTTACTTTACTATAAATATTGCAATTGTGGCAATTCATTTCTCTTGCATGAGAAAGAAGACTGCTCAATAAATAACACCTTTTATTGAAAACGCCCGTCACTCTTTTCTCTGCACTCTGGTGAAACTAAATATGCACGATTGACTGAGTAAAATAGCGGTCTATTGTTTTCACACGACTCTAGAGATACACTCTTATTCTGAGGGAGCAAAGTTGTCATGTTTTATGGTTGTCAGAAACTAATCCCTTCTTGTCTAATCAGGAAAGTTAACTCCTTCTTGAACATTCGAGAAGGTTTCTAGTGACCTCTGAGCTAGCTGGCAAAACTAATTAAGTCTAATATAGTCAGTAGAGACCTAGTCGACCTCAGTCCTACGTCTACACTGCTGTTTATATTATTCCAATGCGCAGAGCCTATCGGGAATATAGGAACTACACTACACAGCAATGCCGAAAATAAACAAATAAATCTTGAAAAACGGCTATCCTGTGGAGTGTTGAAGTCTTGTCTGGGAACAAGAGGGACAGATTTGCACCGTCAAAAAATAAAACAATTTACGCAGCTGCCGCCGAAACGCGTCACGTCGATAGAGCAACACAAACACTAAGTAAGAACAAGCATCAATGGTGGTGTGTATTCGATTTGGCGTCGCCAATACCCCCAGTTAAAACTAAAGTTTTAAGACTATATATAGATATATACACCTATAATACTGCATAAATATTGTCATCATCTCATCCTAAATCCACACATACAGAATATTATTAATCCTAAACCTCAGACAACATGCAAGAAGGGCAAAACGCTTAAACACGTACTTAGGCCTAGCAACACAGCTGACTACATAGAGAAAGATGACACAGTTCAATGTGCTTGAATATTTGTTGATACCCACAGTGTGGCAGTCAAGGAGGATCATGCTCTATTGTAACACAGATTCTCTCCAGGACACTGCCATCTAAAAAACCTGTGGGAAGTATGTACACCATGGCTTTCAGAAGATGGCAAGGAACTCTCAACACCTTGTATCTCAGCACAGGTAGGGAGCTCCTCAACGTTAACGAGATCACCTTTACTTTCAATACATCTGTGTACAGGGACGAATGTTACTTGTTCGACAGGGTGCTGCACAACTTGCCACATGAAGGAGAATTTCCCATGAATAGTAGGCAGGAACTCCACTCCAGGGCAAAATACATGAGCACATCAAGTTTTCATGGGTAAATGTGTGAATTGTCCTCAAGAAGCACTGTAATTTCATGATGCAGTTGCAATATGAAGTAATTGAGACAAATATATACTTGTTGTGGAACATCATACCACAAGGCATCTGCAGGGTATGGCATCCAGCCGCCTTCTCTGTATTTTTTGATTGTGTTATTGAATATTGCAGACCTAAATTTATGTTAAAAGGTTCTACATTTGTGTTCACCTAGCACTAAGCCCCAGAAGGTGGCCGTAAAATGAAGTGGTTGTCTTGCTTTGTCTGCCACACATATAGAATATGCTCTGTTTTGTGTGTGTTCATTTGCCACATACCTTCTATTCTGTTGCTTGAACTGTAGTGAGTTTTTCCATTTCATTGGTGGCCCTGCTTGTATGTAGGGCTTTAGTTAGGATATACTTTTTACTGCAAGATGACCTTACTAAAAGCTTTGTTTTCTGTATTGAATGGGTATTAAAAGTGACTTATATTAACATACATGGAAACAAAAGCATTGTGCCTGGCTGGACGTTGTCAGTGAGAACGCTTCTGCCTGTTCCAATAAGGCTATATTGAGGAGCATTTAAAAGGTCTTCTTAATCAGGGTGTGGTAGAGGTAAGGTAAAGGTAACATATGCTGGAAACGTACTGCCCTTTAGGGTATTTAATTGTAGTCCCCTTTGTCCACAAAAGCTATGTTGTGGGAAGAGCATGACTCTGCAATCGCAAACACACCTACATACTGTGTGCTGGCAGATGAAGACTTCTTGCCCATTCCGTTTGGTATGTGTGATATTAATGAGATAAGTATTTTCTTCACTTTGGTAATATTCTGAATCATTGAGTTATCTATTTTTATGATGACTATCCTAATATGTACGAGCTTCTCTGGCAGGTCTGTCTGATTCTGGACATAATTAAACCGTTTTAAGCATAATCTAGACTAGAAGAAGAAGTTGGTATTACATGTCCATTTTCCTTTCTGTTCACGCAGGTAAGAAGTTCTTATAAGAGGTAAAGGAGTGTTAGGAAACTCTTAATTATGAGCCTTACTTGACTTACACAAAAGCAGAATAACTACTGTCGACTGTTCCCAAATCCGCCCCGGTATACCACCTGCTCTCTACATATACCTCTAACACTGAGCAACAGAGGTGTCCTAAGGGGGGAAAGGGAATGGGGAGAAAAAGAAGAGACAGCCTGCCAACAGTGGTTTCTTCTACAGAAAGGTTTTTCTTTCTTCTGCTTGCAAAAGTTATGAAATGTAATATTTTCTTGAGGAGATTAAGAACTGCAAGAAAATACAAAGATAGGTTATGTATTCTACCTACTCTACTATAACAATAACTCCATTTTATAAGTATGATTTAACTTGAAAACGTTTTTAATCTATCTAAGGCCATGGCTCCTCTTCTATGCAGTGTGAAATGTACCTTCTTTCTAATTTCTCACAGAATTTTTATTTTTGTTTGTATACTTGAATTATATCATTTAATGTTCTTATTATTTTCAGTGAAATAATTATTTACAGTTAAAAATGTTCAATTCTTGTCCTTCCAGTGGAAGTACTTTTGTGACTCGCACATTCGACGAAGGCTTTGACTGGAAGAAACCTTCTTCACTCTCAGGTAAGTGTTATTCTTCTTAATTTGCCAACAGGGTTCTTATCTGTTTCTTTGTTCTGTTTCTTTTTCCCTCAAGAGAAATAAACACCAGGTGAGTAATTATTTTCTTTTCCTTTCTTTTCGCTCCTCGATTGTAATCGAGTACATGTAACTCTCTTTACTCTAATTATGTACAGTGGATGGTACACTATCTCCTGATAGTGTCTAGTATTCACCTCCGTCTTAATTTTGAGACTCCATGGAAAGCACGAGTGCTCAGACTCTGAATATGTAACACTACTCCTAAACAGAGAAGCATACTCCATGTCAAAACACTTCCCAGTGGACCAACTCCTTACCGAGTCACTTCAGCAGAAGGACAAACGACAAGAGGACATGACATCTCTACCATAACTAAGCTTCCATCACAGAGGACTTCGAAAGGCTGCTTCTTCCACAATTCAGCGGTACAAAAGGGGGTGGTTCTTCCACAATTCAATCGGGTGAAGTGTGCATTCTTTAACTAGCGCCAGGGGCGGTGGGTGACATTTCCAAGCGGTGGGGCGCAAAGTGATTTGCATACAGCAACGCAGCAAGCGAGCAACCCCGAACCTTAAAAGGGGGGTTTGGGGGGATAACCCCCCCAAGAAAATTTTGAAAAAAAAGAAGAAAAATTGTGCATTTTCAAGCAAATTTGAGAAAGCAGGAAGGTTAATAAAGCAATTGTGAAAGTGCAGTTATTACATTAATAGATGGCATAACATAGGTAGCTGCTTATTCAGTATAACCACAGAATGACCATGCAAGGTTCTACAGCATATTCTAAAGCAGAACAAAACAAGTGGAACTACCCCTCCCTTAAACCATACAAAAGAGGATGAATGAACTAGTCAAATAGTGTCCACGAGGACACTAAATGAAGCACACCGATGTTAAGAGAAACCTGGAGCCACTACCAAAATGAAACTAGCCGGTGAATGAAAACAAAAAACAAGGAGGAGGGGCCATCACATGCTGTACAGTGTGATGGCCAAACAAAACGTTCTCTGAGTGAAATCGCCTGGGGCGGAATTAAGCAGCAAAGGAGGGGCATTTACACAAATGCAACAGTAACAATTAAGCATTTCTGAATGCCACAGATCGTAACCAATGGCTGTAGGGGGTGTGCCGAACCCCACAGAAGAGATATAACAGGTTGATCGAAGCTCGACTTAAAAATGGTGAGCGAGATAGAAGCACCTGGGAAGAATGGATAAGTAGCGGGTGAGACTGAGCAGATAGAGTGCAGGAGCAAATGATTGTGTGTGAGTTTCTACCTTGAAGGATGCCTACATCCGTGAAGTGCCATTGACAGATGTCAACACTGATGGAAAATCCTGGTAGCCAATGCCAAATTTTCACTCAACCACATCAGCCAATGAATGAAATTGGCTGTTCAAAAACCCCTGCCTGTCTATGTATGTTTTATGTTGTGTTCTGTATTGGGTGTTGGGTCTGACAATATCTCTTACCATACAGCTAAAGCTACCTCTAAGTACCACTTGAGGCCCGGGGAGATAAGATAGCATGATAGCTTTCTTTTCCTCACTTAATGGATCTGTTCTCTGCAGTGTGCAACAAGTCCGGATGTACACTGCCTACAAGTTGGCATTACTGTTCAATACCTTTGACTGCGCAATACCTCATTCACTGCACAAAATGTGTGCAATACAGTCGACTGTGCGTTAACTTGCGCAGTACCTTTGAATGGGCACAGCTATGTGTAAGAGGCCGTGACGCCTGCCTCTGCACAAGCTCTTTAGTATTGAACGGCTCAAACAATGACAGCAGGTATATATCACCCACTCATGACAGGCATATCTCATTCATTCATAGCAGGCGTATCTCACCCATTCATAACAGGCATATCCCATTCACTCATAGCAGTCATATCTCACCCACTCGCAGCAGGCATATCTCGCCCACTCGTAGCCAATATACCTCACCCACTCATAGCAGGCCTATCTCATTCACTCATAACAGGCATATCTCACCCACTCATGGCAGCCATATCTCACCCACTCATAGCAGGCATATGCCACCCACTCATAGCAGCCATATCTCACCCACACACAGCATTGAATACACATTTCACCCACTCATAGCAGCCATATGTCACCCGTTCATAACAGACACCTCACGCATTCATCACTGTCACATCTCACCACTCATAGTAGGCACATCTAACCCACTCATAGCAGCCATATGTCACCCATTCATAACAGACACCTCATGCATTCATCGCTGTCACATCTCAACCACTCGTAGCAGGCACATCTGACCCACCCACATCATAGCAGGCACATTTCACCCACTCACAGCAGCCTTATGCCGCCCATTCATAACAGACACCTCACTCACTCATTGCAGGCATTTCTCACCCACCCACAGCACTGAATACACATTTCACCCACTCACAGCAGCCATATGCCACCCATTCATAACAGACACCTCACGCATTCATCGCTGTCACATCTCAACCACTCATAGCAGTCACATCTCACCCACCCATAGCATAGCAGACACATCTCACTCACTATAGCAGCCATATGTCACCCATTAATAAGAGACACCTCACTCACTTATGGCAGGCACATTTCAATCACTCAATGCAGGCACAGCTCACCCACTCATAGCAGGCATATCTCACCCTCTAATAGCAGGCATATCTCACACGCTCATAGCAGTCACACCTCACCCAGACACCGTCCGCCTCTGCACTAACAATTCCTTTAATACCCATGCGTCATCCACCACCAGAGCGACATGCCTCACCGTGTCACTGCCGGCCTCGAGGAGACATTAGCTCCACTCGCTGTAACATTCATTATAACATTCATCGTAACTGACAGTCATTGAGCCTCTCCTGCCCGAAGTCGCGGCTGCCTCTGGCCTCTACCCTCACACTCTGACCCTTCCGCTCAGGAGCTCTCAATCCGCACAGATCTCACCCGCGTCCAGCAGTCTAAAGCCCAGAGTGTTCTCGGCAGCAGTCTCACCCCCTGACACCCCCGAACTCTCCCCCCCCCTCCCACACACACACACACAGGACACTCTCCAAAACCAGTGCACTAACACGGGGCACAACCTGAGGCTATAGAGTAAAAACATGAAAGGGCCGACTCCACCTTTCTTATAAAATCACTCAAACTCTACAATCCATTTAACTAAAAATACAAAATTTACAAGAATAGTTCTAAATTCTAAAAAAACACATTTCAGTTACACTGATTTGTAAAACAGTGAAACCAAAAATCACTAGTCAGGTTATTATCCGATCCTGATTTACCCTCTCCTGGGGCCTGATGTCACTTTCATTCTGCACAGTTTTAAATCATGTTTTAAGAATGAGCGCTCAGAGGGGGGGGGGGGGGGGGGGCTCTGATGCTCCCATTTATCCTAAACACAAAAGCCTGGAATCTTAAAGTCAGAAAAAGTAATGGTGTTAATGTGGAAAGTGTCCAGACAGTGGCCATTCAGAAATGAAATTCACAATTTGTAAGATTAAAGAGAAGTCATAAGCACAAAAACCTATATATATATATATATATATATATATATATATATATATATATATATATATATATATATATATATATATATATATTCACTGAAAAAACCATAGGTTATAGACCATATATAGTTAGGAATTAGCATTTACAAAACCTTGAAAATTCACTGAAAAAAACATAGGTTATAGACCATATATAGTTAGGAATTAGCATTTACAAAACCTTGAAAATTCACTGCAAAAACCATAGGTTAGAGACCATATATAGTTAGCTGGACATTTTATTGACATAAAACCAATGAAATTCCATATATAGTTAGTTGCACTAACTATATATCGCGCACCCGCAATCCACTGCTGATGATGTCACATATTACATCATTCATGACATGGTCAGTGACATCACTGATGACATCACTGATGACATCTCAAATGACATCACTGATGACATCACTGATGACATCTCAAATGACATCACTGATGACTACATCCAGTGACTGTATAATTCTGTAAAGTTAAAATATGTCTTACATATTGAAGAATGAGTGGATGTATAAGTGTCTGGACGAAGGATTTAGTAGGTGCATGACTGAATGTATGAGTGAGTGATTAAATGTGTCTCACTGAGTGCATGGGTTAGTGACTAAACTGTCTTAATTTGTGCATCATTATGTCTGTTGTTCTGTAAACTGCTGCATGTGTTGATCAGTAGCTATATGAGTAACTATATGGGTTATTGATTGATTGCCCAAGTATTTGTATGGGAGACTGAGTGTGTGTGTGGCTAGCTGGGAGGTGTGTGACTCTGTGCAGATCAATCTGTACTTGTATCAATGATTGTATAAGAAAGTAAGTATGTGTTAGTACATGTTTGAAAATGTAAGGTGCTCTATGTTTAACTGTATAGACAAGAAAATGGAAGTCTCATTGATTCTTTACAGGACTGACTAGGTGTGTAAGTAACTCCATGGATGAGTGGCAGACTGTGAGTGTCTGTATAGGTGTATGAGTGCATATGATAGTGTTGTAAAGATGAGTGATTGTATGTATGAATGATTGTATGGGTGAATGAGTGAAGGTGTGTGTAGACGTAGCAATCAGTGAGTGCGTATGTAGTAACTAGTATTGGTGTGTCAATGGTTTCAAAAATTATACTCTTTTTAACACTGGGTGAAACAGAGGTTATATTAAAATGTGAGGAGATGCATTGTATTGTCACATGAATGATATCATCAGTGATGTGGTCATTGATGTCATCAGTGATGTCATCAGTGATGTCATTTGAGATGTCATCAGTGATGTCATCAGTGATGTCACTGACCATGTCATGAATGATGTAATATGTGACATCATCAGCAGTGGATTGCGGGTGCGCGATATATAGTTAGTGCAACTAGCTATATATGGAATTTCATTGGTTTTATGTCAATAAAATGTCCAGCTAACTATATATGGTCTCAAACCTATGGTTTTTGCAGTGAATTTTCAAGGTTTTGTAAATGCTAATTCCTAACTATATATGGTCTATAACCTATGGTTTTTTCAGTGAATTTTCAAGGTTTTGTAAATGCTAATTCCTAACTATATATGGTCTATAATCTATGGTTTTTTCAGTGAATTTCAATGGTTTTTTAATAGCAAATATCATAAGCTGTCGAATGTCAAGTACGTGGTAAGTAAAAACATTTTCGTGTTTATGCACACTGATCTGCTTTGAATGCTGCCCCCCACCCCTCATTTCTATTAGGAGTACTCTCTCTTTGCAGATAGTGAAGGGTAGTTAACGCAGCCCTTTGCCCCCTTTGTAATCCGTCGTGCCTGCTTCTCTCTCCATTTGATTGATTGTTCTCTTTGGTTCATTCTCTATTTACAAACAAGCACAGAGTCAAAATACTCTGTTTAGTCTTTGCAGATAGCGAAAAACCGTGTAAAAAAACAAAAGGAATCAAGCAAAATCAGTAGGCCACTAATGGGATCTCTTTTTGACCTCGCTAAAATAGAAACATTAGGAACAACCTGTTGAAAATAGCAATGCGTATGTACATAAGCGGCGTTCATTTGTGTTCACAGTACCCCTTGTTGATTGTTTGAATCTAGCATTGAATTGTTCGAAGTTGGTTCTCTTAAGGATCTTCTCTGCCTGCAAACGAGGAAGAATAGGAATATTCTCTCTCCCTTTGCAGATAGTGAAGGGTAGGTAACGCAAGCCTTTAACACGTCGTACCTATTTCATTCCTCATTGATTGATTGATTGTCCGAACATTGACTGTTTGGGAATTAGTTCTTTTTGGAGGTATTCCCTGTTTGCAAATAAACGTAGGAAAATCTTTGCAAGTAGTGAAAGGGTACGTAATGCGGACCTTTCTCCCCCGTTGTAATCTGTCATGCCTATCTACTCCCCACTGATTGATGCACCTGTTTCACCCGGACCATTTACTAGACATACGTCATCTGGCCCGACCAGAGAGCACCCCTAGTGAAAAGGACATATGCAATAATAACGAAGTGATCACTGTATCCTGTTAACAGAAACTTTAGCATGAAACAACCTGGAAAGAAAAGAATAGGAAAACGAAAATCAGTAGGCCACTGATGAACATGAACTTTTATTAAACAACGAACAAAGAAACGATAACATAACGTAATGATAAAACCTATTAATGTCCTAGAAACAAGAAAACGTTAAAATATGCCAGTGGTGAGAGACCAGAAAAACAGTAAGAGAAACCAAATCACCCCTCGCTGTCCCACCGCCTGCCACGCCAAAAAAATCGATAGACTAGGGAAAATGCAAGTCAGTAGAACATCCGCCCCCACTCTGGAAACTTCCAAGGTGGGGCAGGGTTCCGGCTACGCCCAGCCAGGAGCAGCCCATATAAGGCAGGTCCTGCTGCCACGCCTCGGCCAGGAGATCCTAACGTAGGGTGTAGCCGGAGGAGAGGCCGAGACCAGCGGGACCCGGCCAGGGGATTGCCTTTACAACGCTGAACAGTTGCAGGGGGGGGGAATGTCTCCTCGACCCTCCCCTCTCTCTCCCAGTCCGGCCGCGGTGGCCCTTGAGAGTTGCAGGTAGTCCCGCCACATGCTCTTCCGGTCCGGCCACCAACGGTCGGGGGGCCGAGGCCGACGGGATCCGGCTGCAGCCGATAAACCAAGAAACCCGTTCATGGGGCCAGAGCCAGGGGCGTCCGGCCGACATCTACCGGAAGCCCGGCCCGAAGACGGACGGGACACTTCTTCTTTCTTGTATAATTGCTGCAACAACCCTGGGGGGGGATGTCTTGCACATGCCTCCGACCCCCCCCCCCCTCGTCCTCATCGCCTGGTCCGGCCATAACAAATCTCAAGCGAGACGCCGTGGGGTGCACTGGGAGGGAGAGACGGTGCGAACAGGCCTCTCCCGCCTCCCCAGTGGAGGCTTCCCAGCTGCACCCTCAGCGCTCCAGGCGCCCGGAAAAGAGTTCTTCCACTGTGGCCATGCTGCAACGTCTCGCCCGGAAGGGTGGAGCCCGTCCGCTCATTTGACCCCGCGATCGCCAGTAGCTACCGAACTCTCAAAATGGCGGTCGACCTGGCAAGAGCGGGCCCAGCATAAAGAAATGGCCCGGTCACTGGTTGACTCCACCACCGTAGTCCTCCATGACCTTGAAGATTCTAGAGGAGCCGCGGGAGTCTCCGACCCCCGATGGGGAATGACTGCCATGATCACCCGTGGAGTGACGAAACTGTATCCGCGGGACGTCGGCGCCAGCCTCACTTTGAATTACTAGAATCCTGCAGACCTCACTTCCGGTGAAAGCACAGTGTGACCCGGTAGGAAAAATTGTTGCACCCCCTCCCCTTTTTGACTGATAGTTCCAACCACCGATCCTTTCCTTTGCCCTTTTAACGGAACTTTGGACTGCCTCCCCCTCTTTTACATTTTCTAGAGAAAACAAAACATTAACCACTACATTAGCATAGCAGTTGACACCAGAACTGTTTTCAAATTGAAAACCAACAACATCTTCAACAGAATCCTTTTTGTTTCTGCTGTGACCCTGCTACAGCACAGGCATTGTCCCCAGCAGTAATTCTGCAATGCCGGTAAGAATAGCTGTGGTGCCTACTGGACTCACTCACCCCCGCGGCGCCCCACGCCGTTATTTGCTGGGCGGCAACTTGCTAGACATCACTTTCGTGCCATCTAGATTTCAGCGCGTTCTGCTGCCTTGGAACTATTCGCACAACAGACCGCTACTGACAAGAATATTTCATTATTGGTGCTGTCAATTTCAATAAATCTATTGGATAATTCAAAAGAAATTGCCACGGTCTCTTCATTGTTTAAATGTTTTTACTGTTTTTGTTTTGTTGTATATATTTATATGTTATTAAAGTTTTATATTCCTACTACTTTGTTGGAGTGCTATATATTTTTAATGTGACACATAATTGTAAAAACTTTGATGTACAAAGAGTCATTCCTGGAATCTTCCGCTTCAGGCTCGGTCCCCTCCCCTCCCCAATCACAATACAGGATAGTTTTCAGATAGTAGGAACACGTGTGGTGTGACGGATCTCATCGGGTGTGGGCCTTGATCTACTATAACTCCTTTGAAGAGGGGTGATTCTTTACAGCTGGGGCCATAAACTACATCTGCAGGGCTAGCTGATAGCCTGGACAATCGGACACAGAGGAAGAGGAGTGTCAGAGGGTGCGGTAGTGAATAGGGCGAAAGGGAGGTGTCGGGCGGGCACAGAGTGTGATTCTCAGGGAAGAGCAGCGCAGATGGGGGGAGGTTTATTGCCCATGCATAAGACAGAGAGCGGGGATGACCAGTGCCTGGGGAAGATGCTTGCGAGGGTGAGGAGCCATGCTACGAATCGACAGCGTGCAGAGAGTGGGTCTGGTCAAGACATCTAAAATGGCTGCCGTGCACGACAAAAGTGTGGCATTTCAAAAAAGGCAAGATGGCGCAGACAATGTTTTTCAACACTTCCTCATTTCCTTCGAATCGAACGTTAACAGACGTTGGGGCATATTACCAAAGTTAAGCGATATTTATCGCTAACGATGCTTACCAACGAATTTTTTACCGCTAAGCATCGTCAGAAATTATCGAAGATAAACCTTGCTATTATCAAGGTTTATCACAAATGCGATAATAAACGGCCGCAATGCATGAATATCGCTAAAAACTCAGCGATATTCATACATTACCGAGCTAATGCTCTTAGCCATGTTATCCACCTCCCATTGGATAACATGGCTAAGAACTGCTCAGGGCAGGTGTTACTTTTTGGAGATATTCGCGCTTAGCGCGAATATCTCCAAAAGTTGGTAATAGGAGATAGATATCTTGCATGTTGTAATGCAAGTTATTGTGGTATATGGAACTCATACCATAATCTCTCAGGAAAGCAGAAACTGATCCTTTTGGGACCGCCTAAAAAGGCCTAGGGGGTGAGGAGTACTCTACTTTGCCCCCTTTTCACGTTCTGAACTATTTTATTTTACTCTCTTCTGTAATTACACAAAATAGCAGCGATAAGATGCATCGGAGACACACAGTGAGAGAAAGGAGGCCGGAGATGAAGAAGAGATGTCAAATACACATTGGAGATAATATAGTGGCAGAAGGGAAGTAAATATGAGTAAACTTACCATGTAACATAAAAATGTTGCACTCTATACTATAAGTCTCATTTTATACTACAATCACTTCGCTACAACCTCATAAATTAAAAATAAAAATGAATAATGTCTCAAACAATTTTTGATTTCTAAATATAAATTTATTCTTCAGAATTTTCGAAATTTGAAAGAACTAGTAACATGTCCTCATCAGCAATGTCCTCATGAAAAGTCTGCAATAATGATTCTTGTAACTCTATGGTCTCCAAACACTCGATAAATTCGCCATCAAGAGATTGATCAAAAAAATCATTCAAGTCATCTCCTCCTTCTGACAATATTTCATTATTGGTGCTGTCAATTTCAATCAATGTAGTGGAATCATTCAAGTCATCTCCTCGTGACAATATTTCATTATTGGTGCTCTCAATTTCAATCAATGTAGTGGAATCATTCAAGTCATCTCCTCCTTGTGACAATATTTCATTATTGGTGCTGTCCATTTCAATCAATCTAATGGAATCATACAAGTCATCTCCTCCTTGTGACAATATTTCATTATTGCTGCTCTCAATTTCAATCAACGTAGTGGAATCATTCAAGTCATCTCCTTGTGACAATATTTCATTCTTGGTGCTGTCCATTTCAATCAATCTAATGGAATCATACAAGTCATGTCCTCCTTGTGACAATATTTCATTATTGGTGCTCTCAATTTCAATCAATGTAGTGGACAATTCAAAAGAAATTGCCACGGTCTCTTCATTGTGAGCCATTTTATTTTGAAATTGCTTGCTGTAAATTGCAGAAAAAAATAATCACTTTCATTTATCGTTTTTAGTAATACATAATATAAAACTAACTTTATCAAGTATTTAGTATAACAGAAGGACTGCAAATAAATAACAGAAAACATTTTTCAAATTATCTTCAAGTGTACAACATAGTTCCCCTTACAAATTAACAACTCACCTTTTTAAAAGTAGGAAAAGTGTTAGTACTGTGTAAATCAAACACCAGAAATTCACCACCAAAAATTCCTCACAAATGTACCTCAGACAGTAGTATCACAAAATGGCTGTGGTTTCCTCTCATTTGACATATATACATAACCAATTAACTTTCATCACACACAAATACAAAACCAAAGTAACATTTTAATTGGTTCTAAATTTCAACACTTTCAAATGTGTTTTCCCCATGCAATTTTCCATAGGACATTTACATACGTCTACAGCCTGAATGGCTGAACGGAATTACACCAAACTTGGCAAAATGGTACATCAAACCTAAGAGGTCAGGAAGGATCTACTATGCCCCCTTATGGTCATTTCCCCCTTCGCTTTGGCCTCCTCTTGTCTCTCAATCCTACCGAGAGACAAGATGGCGGCCGCTACGGACTGTTTGGAATGTTGACAGACGCCGGAGAACCAATCAGCTTCGCAAAGCTCCGTAACGCGAAAAGTACGCGAAGCGGAGCGCTGTTACAGATATATATCTTTTTTTGAACGTTAATTTCTCAAAATCCACTGGAGCACATATATTGAGACCTAGCAAAGGCACATCGGGCTACCAGTCCCTAATATTTTACCAAGTTTCGTGCAAATCCATTCAGCCGTTCGATTATTATTATTATTTTTTTTTTTTGCCCCGCGGGGCCCTTTTAAAACCTCCACATCAAACCTAGGGGGTCAGCGAGGATCTACTATTCCCCCTTATGGTCATTTGCCCCTTCGCTTTCGCCTCCTCTTGTCTCTCGATCCTACCGAGAGACAAGATGGCGGCCGCTACGGACTGTTTGGAATGTTGACAGACGCCGGAGAACCAATCAGCTTCGCTTCACAAAGCTCCGTTGCGCGAAAAGTACGCGTCCTGGGACGCTGCCCGGTCCGCTGTTACAGATATATATCTTTTTTTAAACGTTAATTTCTCAAAATCCACTGGAGCACATATATTGAGACCTACAAAAGGCACATCGGGCTACCAGTCCCTACAATTTTGCCAAGTTTCGTGCAAATCCATTCAGCCGTTCGGGCTAAAAGTGAGGCCAACCGCCCTATGGAAAACTCAATGTTAAAAACACGTTTTGGGACCCCCCTTTTTTCTCGACCCCCCCCCCTGGACGAAACCCCCCCCCCAATTTTCAGGGGCTGCTCAGAAACAAAATGTGCCATTTTCCTGAAAATTTCAGCCAATTCCGTCCACAAACGCCAAAGTTATTAGACATAGAATTTTCAAAAATCCCATAGAGAAAAAATCCTAACTATATATACCTACTGGCGACCGCCAGTAGGTAATATATGTATATATATATATGTATATATATTTATATATGTACTGTAGCACATAGTAAGGTAAGAGTCGTCAGCCAGACCGTCAATCACAGAGAGAGAATAGTAGAGAGCTGCATTCAAGAGACAGTGAGTTCAGGTACCTGAAGGTCTGTAGTCTAATACTGGGCTACAGCTGCTGCTTAGGCAATAACATATAGTGTGCACTATTTTAAATAGTTTCTTGCATATGTATTCAACCTGACTTACTTTTCAAACTATGTTGCTGAAGGACACTAATGCATGTTATTATTTATTTTTAGTGCTACAGTGCTTCAGGATTGTGAATGTAAAAGCTAATTAAATATAATACAGATCTTGCTTTAAATTAATTTAGGGAACAGTCACTCTACAGGACTCTACAGGACCTCTACTCGGGAAAAACAACAAACCTTTCCGTCACAAAGCTCAAGGTTAGCACATCACAGTATGTACGCCACAACATCAATGGAAAAGTTATCTTACCATCATGGGTCAAATCCCTGCTCACGAGACTCTGGGCAGCGTTAGGCAACAGCTTTGTTCCCAGTCTCCCATATCTGTTTTTACGTCTCTTAACCAATTCTGGCCTCCCGCTTTTCGCACTCCATAACGCAAGGCAGCAACCATGGTCTGCAAGGCTGGTTGTAGACGGGCTCAGGCCTTGTTAAGTCACCGCAGGCTGTAGCCATCAGCCCCAGCCTGCCTACAGTGATAGTCCTCCAGGCCGTCCTGACTTCTGCAGGGCCGTCTTGTGACAGAGTGACTTCTCTAAGCTTAAAAATTGCAGTAAGATAGAGAATAAAGTGGGGGAGAGCAGGTATTCACAGCTGATAGCAACCGCACGAGTCCCCCAAACAACAGGGAGACCCTTTCCTACGGCTGTTGATGGCAGGAAGTGTTGAACTCATCCCCTGGAGGAGCTGGCGAGGCCCATGCCGATGTGGGGAGTCTGGCTTAGAGGCCGAGGCCGTACTTGCACTGCTTGTGCCTGGGATTTACGGTTCTGGGAGCCTAACTGCCAAGAGTTGCACAGCAGTTGTCCTGTATTCATCGTTTTGCCCACAGTGATTGCCTGCGGTGCAGGCTGCTTCGCCACCGCATGCAGCCTGCTGACCTGCTGCGATCAGGGCACAGAGCGACAATCAGTAACATGTTACATATTGTTACATCGTTTGCATACATAACCCACTACTCCAAAATTAGGTTTGAGTAATTGTGTAAATGGCTTGTAAAAATGTCTTCTCTCTATTTTGCAAAAGTTGTGGGAATGGTTTTTCCCAAAAGGAAATCATTTTAATCGTGGATAATGTTTTCTTCAAAAAGTGTAGGTTTTTCCATTGAAATACACCAGATAGTTTCATGCTCCATGTGGATGAAAGCGCTGCTGTTGCACTCGAAGATGACCAGCACACTGATTTCGGATGTAGTCCTGTATGTTACACACCTCCCAGAGTTCTTTTCGGTGTGATTCGACACCTGGTCTTCTAAGTACAGAACAGTGCCTATTTATTATTCATTTAATTTTGAGCGCTGGGTAATGAAGTAAACGTAGAAGGCGTTGCCTTGCCATATACTTGTCAGCAGCTGCTCTTTATGTATTTTAATCTCTATTATTTGCCACTAGTTTTCAGATCACTTGTTTCTGCCTAATGTTATTTATTTTGCTTGCTGTGACTTTGGTGGGCCCAGTGGATGCCAGAAGAGTCTTGGGAAGGCTATGCTTGTTTAACATAATTTGGTATTTGGCCTGCCTATGGAATCTATGCATCTATGGTTGTCGACTGCTCTAATATATGTGCTTCATTCAGAGGATGAATGTTCTTTACAGAGCATGGATGTGTGTGGTGCTCTCTACTTGTTTGAACGCACGTAGAGGATAGAGATGAATCAATATGTTACAGACTAATGCACAGATCTCGGTGTGGACATGCGCTTGTGTAAATGTGACCAGCTGATTTTTCTTGATTCGTTTGCCTTCATTTGCATTTTTATACTTTTGTAGTTGTATTTGTTTTTTCTAGTCTGCTGAAATATCTTGACAGGGAGTGAGGTCAGCCAAAAGATCGGTTTGGCAGTAACTTTTGCGTGAGTAAAATTGCACATTGAATATATAGCTGTCAAATGACCCTAGATCAATACTTTGGCCTGCTTTCGAGCTAATACTAAGCATGCTTGGAGGAGTTGTGTCACTTTTTACACGCACTCTTCAGCAAATCACGACTTGAAAGTTGTTTCTACTAAGTCCAATGGAGCAAACCCGGGAAATTACACAACTCATTCACCTTCTGAAAGTCGGAAACACATGGCTGTTAAAGTTTAAGCCCCCTAAGTGTCCCACATTTCTATAATACCAGTTTGACTCCTTAATCACAGTAACCTAGTGCACAGTAAGGCACTCCCAAAAAATTATAGTCTAATGCAAATCGACACAGCTTATCTCTGTGCTCCACACCAAGAGCTCAGACCGAAACCACAGACACCATGTTGTGACTCATCAACTAGGTACGTAAATAAATACTGTGTGAAGCACTCTTTATCCCTTCTTGCATTCCTCTGTAACACCGGGCTTGCATACCAGCAGCGACAAGTTCACCATGTGACAACAAGGCCACACATCTGGGCCCGCATCCTGCACCCGCCTCTTCCCATGCAGATCATACTACTCACCCCCCACTCAAGCCAAAGATTCAGAACTACCTGTATTCACTCCTGACAGTGTGGGTGCTACAATTCCACACTAGTGGCAGTCGCACACTTCACAAATGCTAGATGACAAAACGTGTGTGGGTCTGAAAAGTCCGAGCATGCCTAACTCAAACTCCCACGCGGTCGGTGTGGTACATTCTGTGCCCCCTAGTGGCGGGTCCATTCCCGGGGGAGGTGATGGGTGGTGGACTGCCTCCACAAGGTGTAGGCTGCGGCCTACAGGATGGGACATCGCGTGACATCGGTCCTCGCGCCGATTACCAGCTGGGCCGACAGCCCGATGCCAAATGTCTGAGCCCGCTCAGACACAACACGCAAGCATGGTTGTTGAGAGAATTGTGGCGTTCGAAGACACAGTAGAAAAATTAAATTGGATAATTAAATTGCACAGGCAGGCAACAACGCCAGTACGCATGTGAGAATTTCCACTTTCCAGATCCCAATGATCAAATTAAAAGAATGCATTTGTGTCAGCGTGGAAGGTGGGTGTGTGTCTGGCTCCAGGATTAGAAAAAAAAAACCAGCTTCTGCCTCAGTGAATATTTCAGACAGTGGCGGCCAAAAGCAGTACAAAAGGGGGTGGTGATGGACGGAGCATCTGAATCAATCAAACACTCACACCCAGTCAAAAGATCTGGGTTTAATCCATCACCGTTCTTTAGCCCACTCTGCCACCCCAGTTCAGACATGGCTATATGCAAATCAGTCTGACCCTGTGCCTCATGGGAACAGTCCAGCCCGAACTGCCATATTGCGGGCCCAGGGGTGCATATTTTTGCAAAGCTGAAAAGCTCATGATGCTCCCATCAATACCAGCAAGCAATATACAATTCAACCCAGCTCCCTGGACAAAGATGTTCCTTGCTCTTTATTAGAAATGCATGCCCTTTTCTATTCTCTATTATAGGGTGGAAAACCATGTTACAGACCTCTCTGTTTCTCAAAATGTTCGTGAGAATATGTAATGGGAATTACAGATATATAGCATTGTTTATCTAGCTCTTATTTAGTATCACATTGTATATGTAAAAGCAGCAGTAGTGTATTCGAGGAGGAGAAAATCTATTACCGAAAAACGACCATAAGATCAATTTCTATCTAAATACACACAAGTGTATATAACACAAGTATGTCATGTATGAGTGAAAATGCACAGTTGTCTTCGTTACGGATATTGCAAGTCACTGAGGTGTTTCTTGACCATACAGAGACACGAGGCCGCAATCTGAGTGCTTTTAATGGTCAAGAAACTCCGAGGTGACTTGCAATAACCTTCATAATGCAAATTAAAGGGGCATTTTATTCCATCTACTATGGGAACCTCTTGCCGCCTGCTTCTCTCAATATATATTACATGTGTTACATGCAGCACTATTATGTGTGACACCTTCTGTTGGGACTGATTATTGAGGCTATGACGGCATGACCTGCTGATAGTGTAACATATGAAATGGGCTTCTTGGCAGCTAACTTTAAGCAGCCTCCAATCAGCAATAGCGCTGGCCCATAAAAGAAACAAAAATAATGTATTCCATCAGGGAGAGAAGCCCATTTGCACTCCTAAAACCTTCTTCCACGAAATAAATCATTTTTTTGTTTCTTGCAGAGACGGGCGCTGCTCTTTCCTGCAGGCGGCTAAGGTTGTGTTTAAGATGTAAGAGCTAGCTAGGGACGTTGGAATTTGGGCCCTAGTACAGTCTATGTGCCGAGATATATAGTTTTACAAACTGCTCCTGCACACCAACTTCATTCCCCTTAATTTCCCTGGCGCGCTATGATGGCTCGAGTTGCCCGTAATAACTTATTACAAACTAATAAGTGCATCGTTTTCGTATAACACATTCTGATGCTGGAGCGCATTTGTAATAAAGAAATAACATGCAAAGTAATATAGGGAAATTACAGTCTCCACATGTTAGAAAGATGCCATGCTAAATGCCATCAGGATATAGGAAACAGGTTATAGGTCACACAGGCCATAGTGTTAGCGGGCACATTCCTTATCTAAGTGTCTTCCTGCACAGAGATGGCATTTCTCTCTTTATAACGCGTGGGAACTGTAATTTCGCTATATAAACATTCAGAATTCAGACAGGGATAGAATCACACCGGAAAGGAGAAGAGGATAATTTGTCACGGTATCCCTGTTTCCATGTCAGTCTTTTCCCTTTTTTAGTGACAGTCTGATCTCACTCCCAGAATCTGTTTATTTCCTCTCAGGAAGGATTCGAGTATTCTCTGCCCATCTGTCAATGAGTTATTCCCTGACTCCTTGTCAGTCTGTCATTTGCCCAAGTGCCTGTGTGCCCCCATGGCAGGCTCTACAGAAGAGTTCAGAGGAGCAAGAATTGTAACGCGACACAAGGCTTTTTCATTAAACATGCTCGAGTCAGCAGGAAAAAGAAGGCCACGGGAAAGATGCAAAACTGAACGGAGTTAAAAACAGACAGAGAGTCCCCGGTGGGTGAATATGAAGCACCTGGACACACTGTACCTGCCATACCGTACCCTGGCACTGGACACACAACAGCTCCTCGGTAGCTCGGCGGGGTGGACCGGTAAGGCAGTCTGTCTCCTCAGATTTTCTCCCCGGCTCCCCTCTGTATTTCAGCGCGGCGGGCCCCAGCCAATCCTGGCGCTCCATAAGCGCCAGGATTGGCTAGGGGGGCACACAGTCACTCGCCCTGGCGTTTTCTCTAAAGGACGGGGCCCAGCAAAAGACACACCCCCCTCCCTCTCAGTCAACTTGACGAAGTTGACGGCTAAAGCGCATGCGCTGGGAAGTTTCCTACTGAATTCCTCATGCGCAGCCTGTCAGTAGAGTCAGACACTAACCCAGCCCCACCCCCTGCCAGACACTAACCCAGCCCCACCCCCTGCTCACTCCCTATTCCTTCGGGTCTGTCCCGGTCGGAACACCCGATGAAGCGCTGCATAATTATTTGGTGCTCTCTCTCTGCTGCAGCCGCAGGTGCGTCCACCAGGCTTAGTGGGGCTACGCCCCTACGCCCCAATGGACGTACCGCTGCTGACTAGCGCACGCTCCACATTCTAATCGTAGTTTAGGGAAAACAACTAGTGTTCTACAGGGAACGCTGAGCTGGCAGACATCTTAAGTTTTGAGTGCTGCCAGCTCAGTTTTCAATCCTTGCTCTTCGTTTTCCGTTGCCTTCTTTTTTTTTGTTCTGCAGGTAACAATACTTGGCAATAATGTTTTTTCTAATAGGTATCCTCCTGAGGGTCCTGACTGACTGAAATATTTATAAAGCGCACTATTGCCGAGGCGTCTGGGCGCTAGGGGAATGAGAAAGGCGGAACAGCAAAGAAAATTAGAGTAGAGCCAGGTTTTTATATTTGTCCTAAAAAACAAGCAGCAAGGCTGAAGTCGAAGTTGGATGGAGAGGTCATTCCATAATTTAGCTGCTTGGAATGAAAATCGTTTTCCTCTCCATCTTACTCTTTTTGTACTCAGAAGATGTACCAGTCCAGTGTCAGTGGATCTTAGACGACGCGATGGAACATACGGAGGAAATGGGGATTGTAAGTCCATTGCCCCTCCTCCATAGAGGGCTTTATGAACTAGGCAGAGGGCTTTAAACTCCACCCGCCGTCTCACTGGAAGCCAGTGAAGTTGCTTTATACTGGCAGAGGTGGGGTGGTGTTTAGGTAATTTAAGCAGTACTCGTGCTGCTGCATTTTGCAGTGATTAGAGTTTAATAAGCTGCCGTGCTCCGGCGCCTAGGTAGAGGGCGATACAATAGTCTATTCTAGATAGCACTAAAGCTGCTACCACCGTTTTCCTCAGAGAAAAAGGAATAAAAGGAAGAATCTTCCGTAGGACCCTCAACGTAAAGAAGCAGGCTGAAGCCACTTGGTTTATCTGAGAGGCAAGTTTTAAATCTTTGTCGATCAGAAAACCAAGGTTCCGAGTCTTGGGCACCGGAGCCGGACAAGTTCCAGCTTCGATGGGCCACCATGATTGGCTCCAAATCGATTGTTTCTGACCAAATTCTATAATCTCAGTTTTTTCAGTGTTGAGTTTTAAGAAGTTGGTATTCATCCAGGCCATCAGTAATACAATTCGGAAACCGTTTGGCTGTCATGTCCCCATTTTGCATGACAGACACCATTAGCTGCGTGTCATCAGCGTAGGATACGAGCAACAGACCATGACTTTTTATTAGTCTGGCTAAAGGGGCCACGTATATGTTGAACATGGTCGGGACAGGGCCGATCCCTGGGGGACTCCACCTGGGAGGGTAAACAGTTCTGACCAAAGACTCTCCCAATGTATTATTTGATCCCTGGAGGACAGGAATATTACCTACGTGTGATCCAAAAATTATAGGGGGTTTCACTACAAGGGTGTGCTCCATTAGGACAGCCTAAAC
Source organism: Lissotriton helveticus (assembly GCF_964261635.1). Taxonomy (NCBI): domain Eukaryota; kingdom Metazoa; phylum Chordata; class Amphibia; order Caudata; family Salamandridae; genus Lissotriton; species Lissotriton helveticus. The sequence continues at coordinate 630,835,761 of NC_136070.1, forward strand.
CTTCTGTTTCCAGAAATGTGTTTTCTGAAAACAGGACTACCTCAATGTTGACCTACATGTAGATCTTGTGGAACGCATGGTGTGAAATTACCACATCTTCACACTTTACCATCCACAGGCCAGCCGGTTAGTGGAAAGGTTTAAAAAAATAAATCTGATCTAGTATGGCGGATGCCTATGAGGAGTAAGTGGGACCTCTCCCATTATGTCTCTTTTGAACATGTCGGGAGGTGCCCTATAAAGTAGTAGGATTCAGTCCTATGAAGCTTTTTCCTGGCCTCTAAATCTTTGCATCCTTTATATTGCCTTGCAAAGGTAGGGAGGTCAGTAAACCCATGAAATGGAAAGTGCAGGGCCTCTATAAATAATGATCTAATTTATGCATGAGGTGAAAGATAACTTGTTTTACAGTCACAAACTATTGCAGGAATTGTTTTGACTAGAAGGTTATCCTTGATTGTTACCAGGAGTGTCTTCTGATCCTATTTGTCAAGCTGTTCTGCTCTCAGCCTATAAAGGGCAAGAGTTGTAGCTAAAATACCATCCACAAAAAAAACTGTGAGGTCAAAACCACGTCAGTTGTGCCATGTCTATAAGCTGAAGCTTTTCCTCAGAAAGCAGGTCGAACAATCCGATTGCTACATCACAGTAAAATAAATGTAGGCAGTACCAGGCCATTTTTCTCAGTGCTATGCAAACAAATGATGGACGGAATGCTGAATAAATCATACATTCAGCCCCAGTCAAGAGATCTGGGTTAAATCCATCGTTCTTTTGCTCACCATGCCACCCCAGTTTAGACCCAGCCATATGCAAATCAGTCTTGACCCTGTGCCTCATGGGAACAGTCCAGATCGAACTGCCAAGCCAGGTCCTCCCTGGACCGGAAACAAGCATCCTGGGACTGGTTTCTGGGTATTACCCTTCATCAGCCAGGCTAGCTTGAATCCAGTGGCACAGTGAGCAAGGGACCCACATCTGGGCATACCCATCCCACTTAGGGTGAAACGTGCTACGCAAACTGATTTGCATATGACTGGTTCCAAACTGGAATGGCATGGTGAGCAAAAAACTATGGATTTAGGCCCAGATCTCTGTACTGGGGTGAATATATGACATTGTTCTGCATTCTGTCAATCAATTGTTCTTTTTGCATTTCTCACCCCAAGTGGGACGGCTATGCCCAGACCTGGGTCCTGTGCTCTCCATGCCACTGGAGTCAAGCTATCCTAGCTGATGAGGGCTGAAAGCCCGAAACCGGTCCTAGGATGCTTGTTTCCAGTTCAGGGAGAACCTGGCCTGGCAGTTCGGGCTGGACTGTTCCGATTGGGCGCAGGGTCAAGACTGATTTGCATATGGCTGGGTCCAAACTGGAATGGCATGGTGAGCACAAAAACTATGGATTTAGGCCCAGATCTCTATACTGGGGTTAATGTATGACATTGTTCTGCATTCTGTCCATCAATTGTTCTTTTTGCATAGGTCATTTTGCTCATGCTTGTTCCTCACCGCTGAGTTTACACCTGTCTGTGTAAATGACATGGGCACATGGTGCAGTCTGGCTGCTGTAAGGCAGAAGTAGCCAAACTTATTGGCATGGTACTTGTTGATTACTTTTAGTCAATGAACCAGAAGCGAAGCCGGTACCCAAGCATGTTTCAACTGACCTGTTATTTTTTTGTGAACTTTTGGACCTTAGTATTGTTACCAAGACCAATGGATGTTATATTCCACAAGCTGACACACTTGTGGATAGGTGAAGAGTAGCACAGTACTTTAATACGTTTGCTTTCATCAGTGGCTACTGGAAAATGACCCTGTCACCAGATTAACACCACATTTTAGTGGCTGGTGAGCTATTTCTTCCTTTCTTATTTATGGTTTAGTCTTGTGTGACCCATCGGGTCGATAGTGCCGTTTACACCAGTACTTGTAATGAGTACTTAGAATAACTCCAAAAGAGGCTGGCTTCCTTAGAAAATACCAGAATAACCAAGAGCCTGCAACAGCAAAGTCTAAAAATGCAACGTGCAGACCTAATATTTTCAACCTCGAAATTAACCAAGTTCAAGTTTTTATTGCAAGCATTGGATCTCCGAAGAGGTCCACAGAAACAATACAGAATACATTTAATTCATTTCAGTACAATTTCATAACACTTAACAAAATATATATATTTTAAACCAGTACATTTAATTCACAGATAAAAATAACAAGTGGCAAGCTTCAGCGGAAGTAAGAACATTAGATTTTATAAAATCAGTTTTAAAAATAGACGACAAGGAAAATACAATGTAGAGCATATACAAATTAAGTGGTTTACATTGTGAATCCCATTATTGCATAAATCACAGATTATATTTTCACTGGTAAAATTTGTCAGGCGTCCATTCTGTGTTTCAATGGTCAGATATTCATTCCCAGTAAAAGAAAATGTCTAATTTCACAAATTAACTTCCAGGTTAAAAATGATTGAAATCTGTTTAGAGTGGTAGAAGCAGCAATATGATTAAAGTTTTCCTTTTTCAAGCAAAAGTCTATATCCTGCCCACCACTGATATTGCCTACCAGTTGTGTCAACAAGCTTTTTTATTGCAAAAAAGGCAGGGCCTTTAAAGAATTCTGTGGAATCTGAAATATCTTCAGTGCGTAAGATGGATTTCTACTAAAGCCAGAATTATCCGGATGCTTATTGAAAATTTCTCAGAGCATAAATTCCTTAAAGTTTTCAATAAACAATGAATCACTGCCATAAGGACCTGCATGAAAGTACTAACCAGGACGCATTCCAACCTTATCGCTTGGACACACCTTTACTTAGGATGTGACCCTCCATTATATCCATAAAGGCCCATGTTTCCACTGTAGTTATTTCCGTGGCATATAAAGTGTAGGAGAAACCTTTAAATGGTACATTGAAATCAAATATTCAAAGTGTCTTTGACCTAAGGAGTTCTAAAATCATCTGCAGCCATTTGCATGGGGAATAACCTTACGTGAGAGATGTTGAACATGATCTTGTTCACTTGAGTTACTAAAAAACAATCCCTAAGTATTGGTCATTTTTATCTTCCTCTAAAATCTCCGTGCCTAATTCTCATTTAAATGTAATTTCCTTCAGGGGGCGCTAGGTGGCGCACGAGCGGAATGGCCGCATACATGTGAGGCTCCCTCTGTCCAACTGCCTAAACATTAATTATCCTGAACAAGCTAAATAATTTTGCTGTAATTTTCACCTCCCGCGAGCGAAGAATAGTGCAGGAAACCGCCGGAGGTCCCGGGCAGAGTGTGCTGAGGCTGTGGAGACGTGGACGGGGGCTGCAATCCTGCAGCGTGACCACGCTGGAAGAAGAGTGAGACGCGACGACGGGCACGACTCTCAGGCGAGTGCCGGGGCTTCTGCATTGTCGGCCGGCCGCGCGGAGGCGTGGAGTGCGGCCTGCACGCTAAGGACTGCAAAGCTGGGGGAAAGATTGAACTAAATGACCGGCAGCGGTGAGTGAACGGCAGCAACTGCCCCTCGGCAGAAGATCCGCACATAGATTGCGCTCCGGTATGCAGCAAACCCCTGAGAACTAGTAAGCCCGCGCGCACCCTGGGAGGCGGCCAGTGCGGGAGCAGTTGTCACAGGCCCAGGACACATTACTGGCAGCAAAGTGTAACTGACATACCATGTCGTGTATTTCTATAGGTTCTGAATCAGTCCCCCTATTCCTGACCCTATTCTGGTTAAACTAACTATCAAGTTAACTAACAGTCAGCCCATGAGGCAAGAAAACCCCCATGATGCAGATACCGTTATCTGACGCAGTCTCACTACGGCACAGGAACGTGTTATCTGATTAGGTCATAACGCTTGAGATCTAATTAGACAAGCGACATTCCTCCAGCCCCTGATAAGGCATACGACGTTCTCATAACAAATCAAACCTATGACAACCTGGATAATCCGTGCGGCCATTGTTTTGATTTCACAGAGAACTTTAGTAAAGAATGTGCTAACGAGCAAGTCGTATGACATCTTTATTGACGTACCTATGTCCATCCTTACGTCAATCTCGGCACCTTTAAGGTATAAATATTGCCGACCTTGCACTATGCAAACACACGCGTGGTGACAAGACGGAGCAGCCATCCTTGCCGAAGCCGAGAGCAGAAGCAGACCCCGCTGGCAGCAGCCCCGCCTTCCTGACGCGCTGAGAGACGCGCTGCTATCTCAAGCCGAGAGACCCAGCACCGGCGCTTTCGGGTAGCCCTCGCAGGCAGCCTGGAATATCGAGAGCAGAGAAAGAGATACCATTCCTCATTCATCCTAACTTCCAGGTACAGAACTGAATAACCCCTCACAGAGAATTCTTTAGTTATTCACTTGGCAAAAACAAACTTAACTTAAACTGTTACTTTCTATTCCCGCCCACGCATTAGACTTAGGTCAGGTACACGGGGTAGGCGTATTTAGAAACACCAGTTGAGTACGTTTAGTCAAATGTATATGTGTATGTAAATATATTTTAATCATTTTAAACATCATATGGCTCAGAAACCATATCAATGTTTTTACAGTATTATTTTATACTATTGCTTCTAATGTATGCACTTTACTTAACTATAAGTATTGCAATAATATCGATCCATTTCTCTTGTACGAGAAAAGAGACTGATCAATTAATAACACCTTTTTATTGAACACGCCCGTCTCTTCCTTTTCTCTACAATCTGATGAGACTAAGAATGCACGTACTGACTGAGTAAAATAATTGCCTTGTGCTCACACGACTCTTGAGATTGACTCTTGATTAGGGGAGAGCAAAGTTGTCATGTTCTATGGTTGTCAGAAACTAAATCCCTTCTTGTCTAATCAGGGGAGTTAATTCCTTCCTTGAACATTCGAGAAAGTTTCTAGCGAACTCTGAGCTTAGCTGGCAAACCCAAAAATTAAGTCTAGTATCGACAGTAGTAGACCTAGTTAACGTCTGGCCTAGGCCTTTACTGCTGTAGGTACTATTCCAATGCGCAGAGCCTATTGGGAAAATAGGAGCTACACTACATGGCGCCCAACGCGTTTGGAAAGGGCGATAAAACTAACGTAAGACATTTAGAGTAACTCAGTCGTGCTTTCTCACTCAGACCCCTTTTCCCATTATACTCCAAAGACGTCTGGAGTGGGTGAAAGGTTATATCCTCCAAAACCTCGCAGGAGGGAACTCCTATGTATGGTTCTTGGTATAGTCAACGTTGAAGGATAAAAACAGTTCCAAAATATTGTGCATCTAATCTTTGTTCCATAAAGAAACCTGATCTGCAAATAGACATAATACCATCCTGTCTGTAAAATGGCAGAGAGTGATGACGAAAGAGAGGCAGCTAGATTAGCAATTGAAATCGCAGATGCTGATGCTACCATGCAAGCAGCAGACCCGAATATAACACTCATTCCGGTCATTAAAAGGAGATCTATAACCTTAAAACTTATAGAAAATGGACTGACACCTAGAGGTGGCACAGTCATATTCGTAATCGAGGCACACGAATATCGGCAGACAGAGGTATACTATTCATGGATACATTTTCCAGCAGCAAATGCTGTAACAAAGCACTTCCACTATTACAAAGTAGAGGAACCTCCTGAAACGTACACTCCTTTCGAGGAGGTGGAAGTACCACTCAAATTCCAAGAGCATTTGCTCTTATTTGATGGCGCCCTAATACATAACAATCACATTACAAGGCTCGGTCCTTTAGGAAGACCAGGAGCAACGTGGCCGGTCCTAGCCGGATACACACCACATCCAGACATCGACGAGATGCCTGCACCACAGCTGTTAATACAGCTAAAACAATTAATAAAAATTCATAGACAATTAGTTCAGTATGTAATGCGGACTTCAACAATTCAGCCAGCGATTAAACTTCCACAGCTGACCCCTCACCAGGGGAACACAAATAAAATTACACCACAGAACATCCAATCCTGCCTAGGTAAAGTTCCAGCTAAACGGGATCAAATACCATTCTGGTTGGCACAGAAAATCACCCAAATAGAGGCGGTGTTTCCTGACACCACCCCGCTGGAAAAACACAGGATTCTGACTATATGTCTCCCAATGGGAATCGCACCACACATTGAGGACTGTGACACTTGGGGTACAGTCTTTGCTTCCATCTACACAAAAACGCACGGTGTTCCATCCATTTCGGTAATACCAGATGTGCTAAAACAAATTCAAGATGAATACGGTCCAGAACCTGCTTTAACTCTTGGTATGAAATTACTAAAAGACTTCAAGCAGGTCTCGGCTATATTATTAGCCAACATAAAAGGTGAAGCAGCAAACGTGGCGATCCGCCAGAGGTTAAAAGAGACAGATATAGCAGACCAACCAGCTGAAATTGCCAGAATCATAGAAGAAATCCTATGAAGAACTAGGCAGAGATAGTCTAGGTGGAATACCAGTAAAACCGCAACTGACTACAAGTCCAGAAAAAATATTTTGTAATAATAATAATTCACCAAAAAAGAACTGGGATGGAAATAAACAATCCAATCCTAAAGAAAAGAAATTCCAGTCCAGAGGAAGGTCTCCGAGGCGAAGAGAGAAATCTCCAAACCAAAGACAGAGGTCACCGCAGAGTGACCCCTCTGGGAATAGATATAACCTTAGAAATAGGGATAATATTAAAAAACCTGATAGATATCAAGACATTGATACACGTCCCTCTCAATCTTTTCAGAATTCCTCGCAGAAATCGGAAAGAAGAGGACGATCAGAAGAGCACGCCAAGTCCAAAGACAAGGAACCTGCTCAACTAAAAAAGAAATTACAATTTCCAAAAAAGAAGGTAGCCAGTATCAAGGTAGGTAACAATGCCGAGAATACTGAGGACACAACTGAAAAACGGAGAATGGGCTCAGACAATGCTAGACAGCGCAGCAGAGGTGAGCATAGCTCGCAAAGTCCTTATGAATCATCTGGAGACAGTGGACACGAATGAATACCTTCAAGTGGAAACTGCAGACACCAGAGTTAGCAAGCCCCACAAGATATACGAGATAACATTACGTATAGAGGGAGATAAGACTAGGAAAATTAGGGGACTATTTTGGGATAACCTGTCCAAAGGCTATGACATCCTTCTAGCTGAAAAAGACTGGCCACCAGAGTTTGTCAGGGAGTGCCCTCATGGCGAAGAAGTAATTATGCCTGCCTTCTCGAATCAAATACCGATTCATAAAAAATACACACTTGCTAGAAAGTGGGCAGTGGCCTTAGCACCTGCTTTATATAAAAATCATGCAGGATGGGATGAGGATTCTCCTCCTCACAAAATCCAGTTAAAATCACAACCTACTGCACAAAGGCAGTACCCAATTAAGCAAGAAGCTAAAAAACAAGTAAATGAAATACTAGGTCAGCTAGAATACCAGGGGGTGATTGAAACTTGCACCTCACAAATGAACAATCCTTTGTTTCCGGTCTCCAAACCAGACAATTCATATCGTCTAGTTTTGGATTACCGACACCTTAACACATGTTGCAAAACCTTTGCAGTGCAAAACTCACACAGTGCTGCACTAATGAATAACATAGTGCGCAAAAAATACAAAACTACCTTGGACATCTCCAATGGATTCTTTTGTCAAAACATAGCACCGGAGAGCAGATATTTAACTGCATTCTCAGTAAATGGCACTCAAAAACAATTCTGTCGGTTAGCCCAGGGGTACAAGAACAGCCCGGGGGTATTCTCAGCGAGAGTAACAGAATTACTACAACTATATGATGATGAAGCATTATCTTATGTTGATGACATTTACTTAACAGATGATGACTTGGAGACTCACTTGAAAAGAGTGAACACCATAATACTTGGGTTCGCTGCAGAGGGTTACAAATTCAACTTCAAAAAGTCCAGAATTGCCCATCTGACAGTCCTATTCTTAGGATATGAGTTATCAAGTGAAGGTAAAAGCCTGGCAGACAATTTCCTAGAGAAATGTGCCGTAATCCAAGCTCCTAAAACACTAAAAAACCTACAGTCAATTCTAGGCTTCCTAAATTTCGGAAGAACATACATTGCAAATTACGCAGAAAGGGTCAAACCCCTTTATGATCTAATTAAACCAGACTTTAAAAGATCCAGTTGGACTCAAACACACACAGAAATTTTGAGATCCTTACAAACAGACATGCTAATTAAAACAAAATTAGAAACACGTGATAACACACGCAATCTTGTGATTCGAGTCATCCCAGGGAGATGCGGATTCACATACCTGACCTCTAATGAGGGAGAAAAGGTACCAATTGCATTTAAATCACACATGTACACAGAAGCTGAACAGAAATTCAGTAATACAGAAAAAATCATTCGTGCAGTTCAAACCGCAATAGCTAGAGAAAAAGACATAGCTGAAGGTAGACATATCACAGTCAGAACAGCAGAATCAGCCTTTGAGGCACTAACAACACCGTGTAATTTACCAACAACAACATTGAATCCGGAATGGATACAATGGGTGAATTCAATCACAACGGACAAAGTATACTACTACTTTGATCCAGAACTAGAAGAATTAAAAAATCTAAAATATGAAAAGACGTATCCTCAGCCAATCGACATTCTGCCTCTACGACACTACGCCTGTGTAATCTATACAGACGGACATGCTCAACCCTCCGTTTGGGGAGAACATGCATACAATCCCACATGTGAGATTACAAAAGAAGTGTGGCGCGGAGGTAAACTAAGACCTCTATTAACAAAATCACACTCAGTAGAAACTAATTCAGAACTACAAACTGAAATAATAGCATTAAAAATGGCGCTGGATAATGCGGATCGCGAATTCCCGACACTTATAGTGTCAGATTCATATTACTGCGTCAAATCATATAACAGCGATTTGCAGACATGGATTCAGAACGGTTACAAAGATGACACAGATGCACCAATAAAGCAGAGACTGCTCTGGGAACAAATAGCTCTTTTACAAAAAGAACTACCAAAGACTCACGTGACTCACTCACTGAGTCATCAACGTGATGGCGTTCACGTTGTAGGGAATTCATTGGCTGAAACAGCCGCAGCGGCAGCCACTAAATCGGCTCCCGTAGATCGAAAAAAGCGTACATTAAAATACATTGACGGTGAAACATGGCTGGCGGTGAAAACGTCATCAAAAGGCGACTGCTCAGCGTTACCGATCAACTATCCACTCAATTACACATACATAATCGATGCAAACTCTGTCCCTTTTGCTCGAATCCCTGGAGTGGGGGATAGAGTGATTCCAAACATGGACAGGAGACACTTGTTAGTCGCAGACACACATATGGGTGAGGGTCTTGGACACCTCAAACTAAAAGATTCTCTGGAAGATTTACAATCACGGTACTGGTGGCCAGGCATGAGCCTACATCATACCATGTTTGTAAAAAACTGCCCAAACTGCAACAGAAATCGCAGTGGGGAGAGAAAAAATAAAATACGGTGGAATCTGACTGCAGATAACATCACCAGTAAAAAGAATGGCTTGCGATTAACATATACAGGCTAGTTTCCACTTATAATGTAGATCCACAGCACTCGGCTGACGTCCGGACTATTATACAAGATTTGCGAGTCTAAATGGCATATACGCTAAGAGCATGCTACGTTCGACCATTGTTTTCACTCAGGCAATCCAGCCTGGGGGGGAAACATGGCCGAATGAGCACAGCCCAGCGGGAATCTTCTCACTTCCTTCCTGAGGGTACTGGATGGTGTAAAGAAAAAACCAAGGCAGAAAGCAATCTATAATGGAAAGGATATTAGGTTCGGGAGCTGGGTGGGTCAAAAATCTAATAAGTGTCCAACGTAGTCTAAATAACTTGCCAAGAAATTCTCTGAAGGGATTCAGTCCGTACGAATTATTATTCGGAACTAGGATGTTGATCTCTGACCTTGATAGTCAGACTTCAGTGGTAATAGAAAAAACCTTTGATGTCAAAGACCGTTTGGCTATTTTGCAGGACTTAAACAAAACAAGAAAAGACCTGAGCAACATACAGTTGAAACAACAGCCAACAACCACTGAAGAATCACCACCTGTCCCAGCAAGACCTGCCTGGATTCCAAAAGTCGGGGATCTAGTCAGGGAGAAGATCGCGGTAAAGAAGGAATTTGGGCCTTCTTACAGAAAAGCAGTTCCTGTCTTGTCTGTCAACGGGACAAGATCAGTTGTACTACCGCCACTTGCTGGAAAAAAGGAGAACCGAGTTGTATCCATCGACCTGGTAAAACCACAACATGTGGCCGATAACAAACAGTAGGCCAAGTGGACTCCCAATAAGTAGCAGAACACCAAGGTTTGCTACCAGTACAGAGGTCCTAACAAAGAGGCTCATCACTTTCGAATCGCCTACAGAAGAACAACAAGGACTATGCAACACTGCAATAGAACTAAGACCTCTGAAAACCCAAATAAAAACATTTAGCAGAGACACACCAATCTACAATGAAGTACCAAGTGACAATGCAAGAAACAAAAATCCTGAAGCAATTGGAACAATTGACAGAACTGCATCCGGGTACTTCATCAACTTCGATGATTCCTCTGAAGGCTTCAGTGAATCAAAGACACAGCCATCATCAAAATCCTTTAAAGACAAAGCGAAGGAACTTTTGAAACAACTGAAAGAAACATATCTGGTTTCTCCATGGATTGAATTTTGGGTGGGTTTTGGTGCATTTATCCTCATACTTTGGCTCATCATGGTATTTACTTTGGGACGCTTCATTGAGGGAAAATATGCTAAAATGGACACAGCAAGTCAGAACATCAACTTGGTCCTCAAACCACACACATCTTCACACGTCGAGAAAAGAGAACTTTCTTCAGCCAACTTCACAGCCAATCCTATACCTGGTGGGGTAGCCTGGGACAACACTGACTATGAAATTTATGGTCCGGTCGAGATCCTGAAATATCCACACCAGATCAAGATCTCCTTGAGTGACTTTGCAAAACCAAACTCATTTGCTGATGATTGGGACTTCGAAAGTATTAACAACATGATGTCTGACTTAGTAATGTCTGCTAAATTTACAAAACATGATTATTTGCAAGGTTCTACAAATTATGATAGTATGTATTGCTATAACCATTATGGTAACCATTTTTTGCATAAATCTGCACAACCTAGAAATGTTTTAAATTATAATCAATGGGAACATTGTGCTACACCTCCAAAAGGGAGCTCTAGAACCGTGTATGACAAATATTAATATTTTTCAGGTTTTAACATAAGTAATGCTGAAACATTCTATTTTAAATTGTCAAACAAGACAGGGATGAAAACCATGATAACCAACACAAAATTGATATATTCAGATTCATTCTTCGAAAAAATGAATACTTTTGGATTTGATTATTGGGACAAAAATGTTGATTTAAAAAGTGTTTGGGGTACAAAAGAATGGCAAGTACAGGGTTTAGAAGCTTTGTTTAGAGCCTGCATGATCCCAGAACAAATGATATTTTTAAATGACACTGTTCAACAAACCACCTGTCTTGGCTTAGCCAAAATCAAAGATTTAAATAATCCGTCTATTCCAAAGCCAACAATGTTTAGCAATAACTCTGATACAGATGAAGAGATAGACGTAAACCATATATTAAACCAAAACAGAACACATCCTGATTGGGAACAATGGTTGATCTGGCCCACAGATACAAATCACTGTCAAGATAGATTCCTGAATAAAACACAGGGTTTCAAAATGACCAGGCCAGACCCTAGATATCCCCAAAGACATCACCCAGGGATAATAACAACCTACAGTGTGGGCAAATTATGCCTTCAATGGCTACAGACTTCCACACTGCCTGAAATTAAGCAACACCTAACTTTACTTACTGATGGTGCTGACTTGCGTGATTTCATACTGGGACCACGCAAACAGCGTCAAAAGCGTTTCATAGCAGCCTCTGTATATGCAGCATACAATGAGGCCTGGAAGGTTACTCAAATTGAGACAGCAGAAAGAATACGGGAAATTGACCGTATTAATTTGGAAAAATCACTTTCTGTAGTGGACAATGGGTTAATGACTCTGTCCTCCAGAATTTTTTCATTGGACAGCATTGTGTCTTCAGCAATCGATATATTATCGCAAGACTTACTGTTATTACAACATGGTCAGTCACAATTGCGTTCTATTGTACAGCTTGGCTGGACGTTACAAAATCTGCGTTCAGGCTATGTGCCTTGGCGTTTAATCAACACAACGTCACTATTCCAAATCTTTAACCTTACTGATAGACAAATCGGTATGGCGCAAAAGGGTGCTGATTATACAATCTTGAGCATTGAAAAACTAGAAAGATTACCGTTGACAATGTCAGAACGACCTGTCAGTGAATGGATAATCCACGGAATCATAAATATTCCAATTTCAACCTTCAGGTTTCAATACTGCCAAAAATATATACAGGCTGGCATGTACGAGAAATTGGGAAAGGGGTACCTTAAAACAACTTGGAACCTGCCCTATTCACATGCATGTGTCAGTAATAAAGGACAGAAAGTGTTTCTTAGTGGCAACAATTGTGCTATGTCACTAAGCGGCACGCTTCTGTGTAACGGTATTAGTTTGCACGGAGCCTGTGAAGGGAATTCATACAACCTTTCATGTCACCAGCAAGGCGCACCTGCAACTGAAATAGAACCATTCTTTCAAAGACTCTATAATGGGAGTTACATTCTTATTGTAGACCGCAGATGTTGCAGTCTTATGCCCGGGACTCCTTATCTAGTAACTACAACGGCGAAGGTCAAGTGCTGTGGACGTTCTTTGTTCCCCAGCTCCTTTCCAGACAGGGAGGCAAGGGCATGGCCCAGTTTGAAAATTACTTCTATTCGAATAGACACTTTAAGCAGAATGAAAACAGTGCTTCTTCAGACGCCTACAAGGCTCACGTCATCAAAAGAAACGTATGATCTACAAGTCGCAAGGACGACTGCAGAGATACATACATTATTATCAACTAATTCCCCCGTACATTTCGCGGAAATCCTAAGCGAAATCTTAAATATTTCTGATACCACTGGGGTCTCAAAGGTATTTAAGACAGTATTTTCGATGGCATTAACACCATTCAAAGCCATACTGGGTATTTTTCCAGATTTCGTCCATTCGATTTTTGGCGGACTTCCCCTGATCCTGGGACTAATTGCAGGAATCCTATTCCTAGTCCTTATTTTTCGTTATGGCAACCCATGTCACAGATCAAACTCTCGCGACAATGGAAGATACGATCCTAGCCATTGGATACCGGGACCGGATATCAAAAATCCTGGGACTCTCCCGGCTTAGAGACCTAAACATGACTTGGTTTCTATCATTTCGACCAATGTGGCAAAGGTGTGTTTTACCTGTACTAAGGTGTCTGCTATGCGGAGAAGAATGCGTGTTAGACACCTGTCTGACGCTACAATCGGATGCGCCGGTGGATGCAGATACACTGTTGGTTCCTACCAAGGTTCACGCTTTGTGCTGCCCTCAAAGGCTGCCAATCCTGATGACGGCATTCCTGGAATCTTCACCACTACGATTGAAGAGTAGTGAAGTTCAAGATGAAAGCAACATCGAACAGGTACGACCTTCTGTCAGCAATGCGAATCAGAATGTCAATGGAGACAATCATGCGCACGAATGCATGGTTACCCCTATTTCCGACTTAGTGGAACTTTCCCATGAAGCTGTTGACAGTTTTTTCGAAAGCCTGAATGATATGATGTTCTCTCCGGAACAGAAATAGAGACTTTTGAGTAAACTCGCACACGGCGTTCCCTGAATTCGGCCTTCAACTTTAAAAATACAGTCACATGAACAATTTCACTCCAGTTCACGGACAGCAATTTTTTCAGCATGCCCCTTAAAATATTTTTCTACATATTTCTTTTCCCGGGACACTGATCTTCTGCTTAACGTAAGAAACTATTCCTAGAGAACTAAAATTTCTATTTTTAGATACTTTATAGACTTTAGCTGCCCGCTGGTATGTTCACGAATATTTTATTATGTGATGAAATGGTCTCGAACTTCCTTTCTGTATAGCCATATTAAGAGCCATTTCATGTGTATTTCTCATATACCAATAAGCAATAATGCATAAAAATGCGTGTTTACTTTTGCATTTAATTCATAGCTTAAGTGCATACAATATATATGACTGCAATTTTTCAGTATATTTGAAAATTTCGAAATGCATTTATGTATTTTGGGGTGGTAAGGTATACACTATACTCTATAGTATGTTGTACTATGTTATACTATGCATAGATTAGTAGATATGACCATAGTTAGCGTGGAGTGGGTGTCGTGTATTTCTATAGGTTCTGAATCAGTCCCCCTATTCCTGACCCTATTCTGGTTAAACTAACTATCAAGTTAACTAACAGTCAGCCCATGAGGCAAGAAAACCCCCATGATGCAGATACCGTTATCTGACGCAGTCACACTACGGCACAGGAACGTGTTATCTGATTAGGTCATAACGCTTGGGATCTAATTAGACAAGCGACATTCCTCCAGCCCCTGATAAGGCATACAACGTTCTCATAACAAATCAAACCTATGACAACCTGGATAATCCGTGCGGCCATTGTTTTGATTTCACAGAGAACTTTAGTAAAGAATGTGCTAACGAGCAAGTCGTATGACATCTTTATTGACGTACCTATGTCCATCCTTACGTCAATCTCGGCACCTTTAAGGTATAAATATTGCCGACCTTGCCCTATGCAAACACACGCGTGGTGACAAGACGGAGCAGCCATCCTTGCCGAAGCCGAGAGCAGAAGCAGACCCCGCTGGCAGCAGCCCCGCCTTCCTGACGCGCTGAGAGACGCGCTGCTATCTCAAGCCGAGAGACCCAGCACCGGCGCTTTCGGGTAGCCCTCGCAGGCAGCCTGGAATATCGAGAGCAGAGAAAGAGATACCATTCCTCATTCATCCTAACTTCCAGGTACAGAACTGAATAACCCCTCACAGAGAATTCTTTAGTTATTCACTTGGCAAAAACAAACTTAACTTAAACTGTAACTTTCTATTCCCGCCCACGCATTAGACTTAGGTCAGGTACACGGGGTAGGCGTATTTAGAAACACCAGTTGAGTACGTTTAGTCAAATGTATATGTGTATGTAAATATATTTTAATCATTTTAAACATCATATGGCTCAGAAACCATATCAATGTTTTTACAGTATTATTTTATACTATTGCTTCTAATGTATGCACTTTACTTAACTATAAGTATTGCAATAATATCGATCCATTTCTCTTGTACGAGAAAAGAGACTGATCAATAAATAACACCTTTTTATTGAACACGCCCGTCTCTTCCTTTTCTCTACAATCTGATGAGACTAAGAATGCACGTACTGACTGAGTAAAATAATTGCCTTGTGCTCACACGACTCTTGAGATTGACTCTTGATTAGGGGAGAGCAAAGTTGTCATGTTCTATGGTTGTCAGAAACTAAATCCCTTCTTGTCTAATCAGGGGAGTTAATTCCTTCCTTGAACATTCGAGAAAGTTTCTAGCGAACTCTGAGCTTAGCTGGCAAACCCAAAAATTAAGTCTAGTATCGACAGTAGTAGACCTAGTTAACGTCTGGCCTAGGCCTTTACTGCTGTAGGTACTATTCCAATGCGCAGAGCCTATTGGGAAAATAGGAGCTACACTACAACCAGACCCCGAAATAATAGCGGAAGGCATGGATAAATGATTTTGCCCTGATGCAATAACAAAATCACTCTCGTAGACGGGAGAATTCGGAGACGCATTTAAAACTGTAACGGCCCTGAATCGGCGAAAAGAAAAGGCTCGCGATAATGGCGGCTGAGCGCGAATATTGAATGGACGACAAGCTATCCGGTAGACACGGCCCCCCATCATAATCTAAAGACTATTGGGAGTGCAAATCAAGTACAGATTACGCCAACATAGAATAATTACGGATTGGGTGACGACGTGGGATCCAATAAAAGCAGAGAGGCTTGGCAGAAAAATCATTAGGGAAACACATGATGCTGACTTGGTGCTGGAATTGATGTACGACGCACCTTATCAGGGCACGGCTGCACGCTAGGCTCCGGACAGGTCAACAAACACCAGCAAAGAGATAGCACAAAAACGGAAGTGGTGGAGGGACGGCTGCCTAGCGCCAGCAAAACTATATGCGACATAAAATGGCGATTGCATTACTACTGCTATGCCAACTGCGATTTCTGCGCTGCTGAATAGGAGCAGAGTGCTGTGAGAGACGCTATCCCGCTCCAAAGCTACTAAGAACTTGAGCAACGACTGCTGTGCAGATTATTGAGAGTACAGAGCGGCGGTTGGGAGCTGAGGCAGACACAGAGCAGCACTGAGGGGGGTGTAGAGCCATGGGACGGCCAGATGCCCGACAACCTCGCCTCAACTTTGAGTCGGAAAAAAATCCCGCGAATACCGCGCCAGGAGGTGAAGAAGATGGCGCATCAGATGCAGCAAGTGTGGGGGGGGGGCGCTGGTGCTTCCAACGACTTAACTACCATCCTTACTGAAATGAGGCAAGGATTTGCCACCATTGCTGAGAAAGTCGACACACTCACGACACGCACGGACAATATAGCGCATAAACTTGAATCCCATGACATAAGACTCCAGGAAGCATAACAACGTATATCTGATTCGGAAGATGTCACTGCACAACTAAAAACAGCAATGACTCAAATGGATAAGTTAATGAAAATGATAGATGCGAAGAATGAGGACATCGAAGCGGGCAGTCGCAGGAATAATGTACGCATCCTAGGAGTGCCTGAAAGCACAAATACTGGGCGACTGGAACTATATGTGGAAAAGATGCTCACGGCAGTTGCTGGGGAAGAGGCGCTATCCAAACAATTCATAGTGGAGAGGGCCCACAGATCGCTGGGGCCGAGGCCGCGGCCAGGAGCACCTCCGCGGCCTATAATAGCGTGCCTCTTAAACTACCGCGATAGGGATGTGGTGCTGCAAGTTGCACAGGAGAAAAAACAACTTCATTACGACGGCGTATCGTTCACCATATATCCTGACTTCACAATGAGGGTGCAGGAAGAACAGAAAAAATACAACAATGTGAAACAGAAGCTGCGACAGGAGCAAGCGGACTACGCGTTGCTATACCCAGCACGACTGAGAATCACTTATCAGGGAAGGCAATCCATACACATGACGCCGCAATCGGTGGAGAAATTCTTGAAGACGTTGAAGTGCAGGAAAGCTGAATCCGTGAACCAGAACGAACAGGAAGAAACGCTACTTTCAGATGTTGAATAAGCTGGATAAGGCAGATGGAATAGGCAGAGACATGGCGAACACAATGCGGCAGATGCGCAGAGGATCGCAGGGAGTTTGATGCACGGCTGTCTGGTCGTAAGGTATAGTTATGCCATATACGCTGGGCCAATTGCTGACTGACTAAAAGATGGTGGGAAATTGTGTTGGGAGGTGTGGTTATAATACGAATGTTTTCTATTCTTATTCTTGTGATCTTACTTACTAGATTCTTAGTTGGACAACCTTGCTGGCTCTGAGATACTGCGCAGAATGTGCGGAACTCGGAACAAAAGCAAGGATCAAGGTGTGTCACTTGGGAGAGATTGTCCCCAATAGGAAAACCCCGTTAAATCATCGTTTGGGTATGTTCTGGGAGGGGGAGGGGGGAAGGGAAGGGAAGGGAAGGGACTGTCTGACACGGTTGGGGAGTGTCAGTGGGAGGGGGGAGGGGAGGGAATGTTTGGGTTTAGTGGGATGAGAGATACGGTACAGGGTCAGGTACACAGACAGACACAAAGATATAGCGGCATGATAGAGCATGACACTCTTGCAGGGATGCTTTGGGCAGAGATAGTCAGGAATGGCTGAAGATGGAACGACAAATCATTTGACGGTATTATCCTGGAATATACGATGCCTCAATGACGCTAGGAAAGGCAGAAATGTATTAGCTTATCTGGATCGACAGCAGGTACATGTAGCGTTACTACAGGAAACGCACCTACCACCACGTTTGAGTCCCACATTTGCAAGCAGGTGGGCACAGGTTAGGATATTCTCCTCCTATTCATCATATGCCAGAGGTACTGTCATTCTGATTTAGGGGTCGATTCAATTTACTATGCTAGGAAACGTGACAGACAGGAGATATGTTATTGTGTGGGGCCGACTTGGCACAGACACGGTCACCATTGTCAATTGCTATGCACCAAATGTGGACACGCCAGAGTTCTACACAACATTATGGGGGAAGGTTGTAAATGTTGGCTCGATGCATATTATCTGGGGAGGGGATTTCAATGTGGCTATGACACCTAATCTGGATAGAGCTGATGGCTGTATGCAATACAATCGTAAGGCAAGGGATGTATTACAAGGCATAACAGAAGAGGGAGGATTAATTGATAGCTGGCGTTTTTTACACCATGTGCGAAGAGAAGGAACACATTTCACGTCATACACTGGCACATGGGCCCGACTCGACTATTGTCTGCTGTCCCGAGGGCTGAGCACAGATATAGGGAAAGCTATCCATTTAGCCAGAACCTACTCAGATCATTGCCCTGTTTTAGTACAGCTACGAATGCCTGGCTATGACCTGACCCGGACCCCGTGGAGACTACAGCCCAGGGCACTGCTAGATGAAGTTTTCAAAACAGAACTAGGAGAAGAAATTACTGCGTTCTTCCCTCGTAATAAAGGATCAGTGGAGAGTGGAGAGGTAGTATGGGAGGCATTCAAAGTCACGGTAAGGGGGTACTTCATTTCTAAAAGCTTCGGAGTGCTGCGGGATATAAAAGGCACCATACGCAAATTGGAACACGAGCTGAAAAAGATGGAGCTGCAGATGGTAAGAGGGAACGATGGGAGGCTCCATAAAGACTTTAGGGCTAAATTATCAGAATACGAAGAAAAGGCGGCAAGGGAGGCGAAATTCAGAGGGAAACATTGGCTGGCCAGAAGATCCTATGAAGGGGAAAGACCAGGTTGAGCGCTAGCAGAACTCACTAGGAATCCCCGATTTGTTACCAACATACTGGAGATTAACGAGAAGGGTGGCGGACTATGCCAAAACACAGGAGGAATTTTACAAGTGTTTAAGGCACATTATGAAACTCTATATACGACACAGAGGCTAGAAGACATGGGGTTTGGACCTTTTTTAGATGATATAGCATTGTGCTGGCTAAGTGACTTGCATAGAACGTTCCTTGGCGCTCCTCTGGAGCTGGATGAGATTAGGGAGGCAATAATGTCACAAAAAAATGGCAAGGCATCGGGGAGTGATGGACTTCCTGCTGAATTCTATAAGCAATACATCGACATAATGGCCCCTGTACTCAAGGAGGTCTTCGAGGAATCATTGGAGATAGGGGTTTTACCCGGCTCGATGCGAGAAGTAGTCCTACATCCCTTTTAAAACCAGGGAAGGACCCCACGGATTGTGATTCCTATCGTCCGTTATCCCTCATTAATTGTGACGCTAAAATCTTAGCCAAAGTGTTGGCAACGCTGCTTTCCCTACTTATGACAAAAATAGTGCAGCCTGACCAGGCTGGGTTTCTTCCTGGAAGGTCCACAAATCATAATTTGCGTACCCTCTTCTCACTAATCCAAACTATAGTTCCCGAGTTTCCGGTGGCTGCAGTCTTCTTGGATGGTACTAAAACATTCAACTCGGTCGAATGGCAGTATTTATTCTCCATTTTGCACAGAATGGGGTTTCCTAAAATATTTATTGCATAGATTCAATTGCTATACACTCGCCCTACTGCCAAGGTACTTATCAATGGGCGCTTATCTACTCATCTGTCGATTACGAGGGGTACCCGTCAGGGGTGCCCACTGTCCCCCCTGCTATTCGCTATCACGATAGAACCACTAGCATGCCGTTTACGACAACTCCACAAGGCCAGCGCGTTTAAATGCTTTCAACGTCAAATAGGGGTGTCGCTCTATGCAGATGATGTGACGTTATATGTCGTGGACCCTCAAACGAACCTGAATTCATTGCTGCGCGAATTCTTAGTGTTTGGACGGTTATTGGGCATACAGATAAATTGGGGCAAGTCACAATTCTTCCCACTCACTCCCGCAGTGACAGAGTTTCAGTTAGACTCCCCTCTGGAGTGGTGCAGCACGGACCTCCGATATCTGGGTATTCAGGTCTCTAAGGACAGGGAAGAGACGCTCAGACTCAACTATGGCACGGCAATTACCAAGTTAGCAGCTAATGTTACCCGCTGGATATCCTTACCACTTTCCATGGCAGGTAGAGCGTCACTGATCAAGATGGTAGTACTGCCTCGTTTCTTATATCTTTTCCTCAATATCCCTTATTACCCAGGCACCTTTTTTTTTTTAAGACGCTGCGTTCGGAATTGCTCAGGCTGGTCTGGGGTGGTAAACAACCACGCCTAAAATGGACCATCATAACCCAACCCTATGATAAAGGGGGATTTGACGTGCCTGCCTAACTTCGAGGTATACTACATGAGCACACAGGCGCATTACGCCTGTCATTGGATGGCGCCAACGCGATGCATGCCACAGCTGGCAGTGGAAGACTGGGTGGCACAGCCACTCCCCCTGGCTGGCCTTATACATGGCCCTGTGGAGGCCCTAGAGACATCGCTCACCACAGTGTCATGCATGATGGATGCCTGTAGGAGAATAGCAAAAAAATTACAACTAAAGTTCTTATACTCTCCGCGTATGCCACTGAAGTATCATCCCAGGATGGCGTTGCTGCAGGAAACGGGATTTCAGGTTATGTAAAGTCCCCTTAGGATTGCCACGTGGGGAGATCTTTTCTTGAACGGGCAGCTTCGAAGTAAGGAACAGCTGTTCCAGGGACTGCAACCCACACCACTAGACATTTTTTATTATGTTCGGCTGACACAAGGACTTAAGGAGGTCTTGCCGGATTACCCAAAGGAGCCTGAAATCGCCATCCAACTGCATGGGATGCTGGGCTCGACAGATGGGAGACATACAGTCTCTGGTATTTATGGGGGCATTAGGGCTCAAAGCCAAGGTGTCTATAGCACTGCTCGCAGGCGATGGAGCGAGGACATGGGACACGATATATCGGAGGAGCAGTGGAGTTTTTGTTGCGGCATGACCGCCAACATATCGGCCAGTTGCCATCTTAAGGTAATCCACTTTAAGTTTCTACAAAGACTTTACTATACACCAGTAATGAAACTCCGATTTCACTTAGCGGAAGATGACAGATGTGTGCGATGTAAGGCAGAAGGAGCAGGGTTTATGCACTTAGCATGGGAGTGCCCTGGTGTGTGGGAATACTGGACGCAGGTACACGAGGGCCTGCAGGCCATAATGGACCACACATTTGACAGGGACCTACTCATCATGCTATTGCGGTATACCATGCAGATACCTAAGCAATACAGGAAATTACTTAACATTGCTTTACTGCTTGCAAAGCGTAGGGTTGCCTGTCGTTGGGGGAGAGGTAGAGCACCCAAATTAAAGGAGTGGCTCACGGATTTAACCTACTGCCAGGATCAACGCGCAGTCTATGCTGAAACACTACCAACAGCGAGCAGGCCTAAAGATATCTGGGGCCCTCTTCAGGCATACCTTTTAGGCAGCACGGAGGTACAGGACAGTGAAGAGACAGATGGGTGTGAAAATACCGAGGCTCTGTAGATACGAATGTACCCTATAGGTATGGTGTTTATATCAAGAGACAGCACGGCTAAGGATGTAGTACATTGTGGTTTTGTGACTAATAGATGTAATATGTTCTTTCCAGCTCGGTACATCATGAAAATAGTGGTGCGAATGGACGCCTATTCTAATTAACCTTCAAACTGCATTTCGATAGTATTTTGACATGTGACTCACTGATGTCTTCTGTAATGAATCCTAGCAATGTTGCAGACCTGCGAAGAGGCAAATGCTATACTAATGAGACCTGTCATATATGAGGCTGATCTTTGTGCATACTGGAATGAAGATACTGCATGTACTTGAAAGTATAGAACTGTACCTATGTTTATGTTCTGCTGCAAAAAAGTATAAATAAAGTATTAAAAAAAAAATCATTAAACTTATTTTTCACACTTTAAAAAAAAATGTAATTTCCTTCCTATGTATTTTGCCTTTGAAAAAGTGGCAGTACTTATTATGGTATTAATATTTTTGAAAACTTAGTGTAATAAGCAGGGTATTGTATGATCCCCTATGTTAGATGCATCACCCTTTCACTCTGAAATGGCTAAAGGTAAGTCGTACATGTATAGGGAGAATTGCAGAGGGGTCATCAGGCAGCCTTGTTTAAGACCATTGTTGGTATACATTCTAGGAGAAAGATCCTAGTCACTACCAAGTAGAACCTGGCACCAGGTAGAGGATTGAAAAGATATTATTAACCCTAATAGGTTCTCAGGCATACCTAGGCTAAACGATTTTCTAGAGCATGTCTGTCCACCCAGTCAAATACTGTCGAAAAATCGACGAAGGCTGCATAAACAGTTTAATCACTGCCATATTTTTAACTGCACCATGGCTGTGTTGTCCAGTGTGCAACACCTTTTTCTAAACCAGCTTGTTCCATAGGAATTACCTTTAACTCAGTCTTGCAAACCATCAAAGGCTCCCTGATACTTCTTTAAAGTATCTCCCCAACATAATCCAGTAATGCAATCTGCCTATAATTGTTAATGAGGGCACTTTATATGCAATGGTACAATAATAATCCCAGGTAAAGATTCTGGGATAACTCCTTTAAAATTAAAATAATTAAACCAAGGGTTTAGGAGAATAAACCAAAAAGGATGTGTTGGACCTGCGATGGGCAAGCCCAGCACAAAGGGGGTAGCTTGGCTCAAGTGACAAGGCAAGGGAAGGCTGTAGTGTTAAGCCGGCTCTGACCCAATAATAACTCTTTGTACATCCACACCAAAAAGGACACCACACCACTGCTGTAGAAAAATACGATTCCTTTATATAAAAGTTCTTTGTTGTAAATAGGGTTGACTGGGAAAGCACATATACATTTCTTTTGGTCATACAGTTCTGGTAATAAATAGTATTAATAAATAGAATAACTGCAGGAATGAGTATCACAATAAATATCAGAATAAATATCAGAATAAATATCAGAATAAATATTGGTTCATTTAAATAAACAACCACATGTTTCTTCTGGTATCGCTGCCACCAATTAAATACTTTAGAATCATTACATCTGCAATATGTTTCAAATGGGAAAGATAACTCTTACAGTTTATGCTGTTTTCAATGACCAGGTATACGGCTTCTCTGAGCACAAAGTAAGGTTTGGGACTCTTTAATAATCACTCAAGGCTTATGCGCGTATATCTAGAAGGCAAGGAAACACAGTAAATACATCATTTGCACTCGGCGGTCACCGGGATAGGATCTCTGCTTTGCCGGTGAAGTCTATGCGCGCCTACGGGCTTTAGCACCACTTGAGCACAGGCGGCACCAGTTCAAAGTCATTAGACTGACGAACGGGCTGCCGGAGAGGTCACACAACCTTCGCGCACAGTCAAATAGATGCCGGTTCACAGTTCCTTCACAACGCTGCATTCACTATGAGGTAACGGGCCCACCTCACATCGGCTGCAATTCAAGATACGATTCAGTCGGGCACAGCACTCCTCTCGTTAGCGACGGGGCTCCCAGGGGCTCCACGGACCTCCCTCCGACTTCCGCATTCAGGGTGGTTCCCGCCCACAGCTACAGCTCCCGGGTCACTGGGGAGTGGCAGAGACGCTAGTCCCGCCCAACGAAGGCCGGTCTTTCCCCGCCCCTGCGCACCACCTCACCTTCAATCTGCGCAGGAAGCGCTCTACGCTGGTGGGGCTCGGAGACGTCCGAGCTCCCCTCTAGAGGCACCTGTCGCGAAGGGGGCACAGCTGACAATCGCGGTCGCGGCGAACTTGCTCTCGCCTCGCGACTCGATAAATCGATCACAGTTCACCACCGGGGGGGCGGGGAGGCACACGAATCTGGCCACAGTCTTTGGGGGCAATGAGGTACTCGCTGGGCAGGCGCTGTAGGCGCTAGATCACTTCTCACGTAGCTGACTGGAACGCCAGTCAGACACAACGCCAGCGACCCTTTGCTGCTCTACTGCCTTCGCTACCAGCCACCTCAGGGGTCAACAGGGCAGGTGTCAATCTGGTGTCAAGTCTGGAATCTCTTAATCCTTCATTCAATCTCCATCTAATCTCATCATCTCC
The DNA here is from genome assembly GCF_964261635.1 of Lissotriton helveticus. Classification (NCBI taxonomy): domain Eukaryota; kingdom Metazoa; phylum Chordata; class Amphibia; order Caudata; family Salamandridae; genus Lissotriton; species Lissotriton helveticus. The sequence goes on from NC_136070.1 coordinate 630,860,078, forward strand.
ATCTAAAATGGCCGCCAGGGACTGGGCCTTATATAGCCAGTGCCCTGGGGTACTGTCACGAGCCAGAAGGTTCTAGAACCTTCTCTGGCTGTGACAATGACATGGCACTCTTGAGGGGTTTTTAGGACACTCACAGCCACCGTACTGGGGTTCTAGAGCAGCCATTTTGTGTACCTGAGGAAAATAAAGGAATTCCTGTCAGAAATGCGCGCCAAACAAAGGGCGCCAAAACCTCAAGAGGCCAGGGTTCATGAAGGCTCCAATGGGAGTCACTTCACATGAGAAAGAAAGGGTGTCCACCATTTTAGGTTCATTTATACAGGTTGACAACCCCAGTTTGTAATGCCACAGGTTTGGGCCAGGTGCCTTGTAAATAGGTGCCACAAACCTTGTGAGCAACTGGGCGTCAAAGAACATCTAACCCCATGATACAACACATAAAAAGTCCTGGTAGACAAATAAAAAGCGACAAGTTTTGGGAGGTACAGGGGAACAAAAGAAATCATAGTGGTGAGGGGACTCTCAGAAGCAGACGGGTCTAACAGGATGCTTTACTGAGATTGGATTCGCGTTGGAACACCTAGCCCCTGAAGATCATAAGAATGCAGCCTTTGATCTATTCAGCTGTGGGAGGGCCGTATTCACAATTAATACCTCCAGAAAGTGAATCAAATAGCAAAGTTGCTATCCATCGAATTGGAGGCATATAAGTCTGTTATATAGTCGAACCAATCGAATTCTTTGATTGGGATTGGCATCTATTTCACCACAATACCACAGCCATCGGCCATAATTTTCCAAAATGTTTCTGTATCTTTTGAGATCACAGCCTCTCCTAAATCAATCCACTTAAGGTCAAAGCACATTTTTTTATTGGTAGCTGTCTGTCTCACTCTTCCTCTTTTTAAACTGCTAATTATCCTACTTCTCTTGATGGAGCAGTACAAGATCAGCCTTCTAGTTACTCTATCTCTCTATTTAGGAGTTGTGCACTCAGTAACCAACTCCCAGGTGACTTCTTATTACATAAAGGTTCAGGTATGCCCAGAAAATACGACATAAACCCATCAGATTGAGCAGGAGAAATTAGATATAAAGCTTATGCTTCCAAAGAAATTCCTTTTAACACTGTTATTTCATTATATTTACAATAAATTCTCCCATTACAACACCACACTTAATATCCCAAAGACCTCAACCTGCTTTCTCTAAATCGATACAAAAGGGAACTAACATGTGATCACTCAGATTGGTATCAATTACATTCAAATCAAAAAGCGAGCTGAAAAGGAAAAGAGAAAAAAATCACATGCCCAATAATAGAAGGTCCTCAGGTTGAGACATGAGTGTAATTTGCCCAGACATTGTTATCGATTCTACCATTCACTCTTAGGCAGTCGTACTACCTCAAATGTTCTAATCGGGCACAGCCTCATTATCTTATTTAATTGTAGCTGGAAATAACGCTGATGGAATATTAAGCCATCTACAAATACTTTTTAAGTTTGGTTTGATATGTTCGCATCAAAATCCCCAGCTAAAACTAAATTTTGACAGTTTTCAGATTCAGCAATCTGAGATAGAAAAGAAAACACAGTTTTAATTAGGAGTGTGAGATGGTCGTGAGGGAATGTACTTATTTGCCAGAAGCAGTGAGAGGTCACCAGACTAATGTCCGGAGTCCCTTAAAAGCTTTACAAACTACACAAAATGTGATGGATGGATAACACTGCTGTAAAACCAAGTCTGTTTACTAGACAATATAATTGCTTTCCCCCTACTCCCATGACCTTTATGAGTAGGGGAAGCTAGGCATCTAAGCACATAACTAGACTTGTTTGCTGGATAAACATAATATCTGCGTTAAGACTATTTAGCAGATAAAAATTGTCATTACCATCACGAGAAAGGCCTGCTATGCTCTAGGAGATTAAGAGTAATCTACTGTTAAATTCGTTGATTTTATGAATATTCAGAACTGTTTTTATCCTTATGCCACCGATCAACCAGTTCCAGTGACTAACCTCATCATTGCTAGAGATCCACCGCCTATATTACCCTGACCTAAAATGGAAACACCCCCCCCCCGTTCTGAAATCAGAATGTTTTTTGACTTCCCCTCCAAGTATCAATACTATAGTCTTCTACTTCACTGTGTGACTCTAGTGAATTACATTTCTATTGCCAACAATTTAACTTTCCTTTTCCCTCAAAATAGGGGATAACATCACCCCCATGACTGGTATATGAATAGTCGCAATTTTGTAAAACCTAGTTGAGTACCACCTCAGAATTGAAAGTGACTCTTGATCTACTGTCAAAAGGGGAATGCAGTATTTGAACTAAATGCATTGCACAGGTATTCTCCATTTATAACACTTTAATGCCAGAAAGACATTTCAAAAGAGTTGATCTAGTCAATGGCATAATTTGATTGTCAAACAGCTTAATGAAATCTAAACAAGTGATACATCCGTGACAAAAATAGTGTTTTGCGTGAAAAGCAGGATTAGGTATATTAGCAGGACCTGCACCATTCTGGACCGTACAGAGTTAGACAGTTCCTGACAGTCCTTGAAAGTCAAGTTAATATTTGGTGTTGTTTAAGAATCAGGCATGTGAGGTGAGAGAAGAACAGCACTTTCATGCATTGCCTTCTGATTATCTTCTGGGATCAGAATTGGAGTGAACCTTCATTTCTTTACTCTCTTTTTCTGTATCCAATGCAGTCTCTTTGTTGACCATTGTTTACCCCAATTTTAACATGGACCTTCCTCTGCAGCGGTTTTGGAGTGTCGTTAATCACTTGGTTTATAACTGCTTTAATCTCTTTATCTTTTCCTTGTACCTGGAAAAGTGTATATAAATCATCCCCTCGAGGTAAACTATTGTTCCTAGCAGCAACTTTTACCTGTATTTCATCCAAAGTCTCCTCAAAATGTTTTTCCAGATAAAAAATCTGGGATGGTTCCCCGTTATCAAAGCTCTTTTCATGTCATTAGGGTAACCCACCTGTACCCCCAAAGTCTCTTGATTTTGCCTGAGGGAGTTAGTGTTGATTTTGCTCATCCACATTAACTCTGCTCGCTGTGAGCACCCTCATATTAGAGTTGGAATCCAGGAATCCTTTGATCGTAATCTTTACCTCCTGTGGAGCCAAACAATTTAGAATCACTAAGAGAGTATGCAGAATGTGGTTCTCATTATTGGCAGACTTTTCCAATAGAATTAGAATAGATGCTAAAATTCGGCCCATGCATTTCAGAGGTTCAGAATATTTTACATAACCACCAGAGAGCTTACAAAAGGCATGCAGGGCAATGTCCAGGAATGCAGATAATTTCAAACCAGGAGATAATTTTGAACTGGGAGTACTACAAAACTATTTCGTTAGTGTTTTTGGCTTGCTACAGGCATGGTATGAGAATGGTGAAGTGTTTGGGAAGATGTTGGATTACTATTGTAATCAATATCTATACCAGGCAACGTAGATTCTGCCATGAGTACTTTATTAGACCCTGATTCCAAAATAACTATTCCATCTCTAAGGAGATCCTTGACCATTGCCAAATTATTTGGATTTTTGAAGTTCTGGAGCTGTTGAACTTCATCTCTGAACCCTCAACCATTAATGGAAAATTTGGATCTTTTTGAACCTGTGGCTGTTGAACCCCATCAATCGCCCAAGGTCAAATTGGTGATAAGGTGTTTTTACTTCTGTTTTTTAAAAGTACGCTGGAATTGGTGCAGCACCTGTTAAGGCATTCAAGTAAAGTGATTTATTGCGGAGTGGGTTAGATCTTGCCTACCTACAGGATCACATTGATATTAGTTTGCCGAAACACAGCTTTCTTGCTGTCAATGTCTATTACAATAACTGAGGATAGAGGGCCTTCAAGAAAAAAAAGGGCGACAAGGTTCTCAAAATAAGACTAGCCTTGTTCGGACCGCAAGCAATGAAAACTTCTGCTGAAAGCTCAAAGCTACTGAAAATCGGATTTAAACAGGCCAGAAACCTATGAGTCTCAGTAGTACTGTGATGTATTCCTATAGGTTCTGTATCGATCCCCCTATTCCTGACCCTGTTCTGGTTAACAAGTTAACTAGCAGCCATCCCATGATGCAGAAACCGTTATCTGATGAAGCCACACCACGGCACAGGAACGTGTTATCTGATTAGGTCATAACGCTTGCCATCTAATTAGACAAGCGATATTCCTCCAGCCCCTGATAAGGCATATGGAGTTCTCAAAACAAATCAAACCTATGACAACCTGGGAAAAACCCTGCGGCCATTGTTTTGATTTCATCGAGAACTTCAGCAAAAGAATATGCTAACGACCAAGTCGTATGACATCCTTATTGACGTATCTATGTCCATCCTTACGTCAATCTCGGCACCTTACAGGTATAAATATTACCGGTATTGCCTTAAGCAAACACACGCGGTGGTGACGAGATCGGAGCAGCCAGACTTGCCGAAGCCCAGAGCAGAGCAGACCCCGCTGGCGCAGCCCCGCCTTCCTGACGCGCTGAGAACGAGACGCTGCTTTCTCCTGCCGAGAAATCCAGCTCCGGCGCTTCCGGGTAGCCCTCGCAGGCAGCCAGGAATATCGAGACCAGAGACGAGAGATACCATCCCTCATTCATCCTAGATTCCAGGTACAGAACTGAATAACCCCTCGCAGAGAATTCTTGAGTCAGTCACTTGGCAAAACAAACTTAACTTAAACTGCTACGTTCTATTCCCGCCCACGTATTAGGCTTAGGTCAGGTACACTGGGGTAGGCGTAGTTAGAAACACCAGTTGAGTACGATTAGTCAAATGTATATATGTATGTATCTATTTTATCCATTTTAAACCACCTTATGGCTTAGAAACCATATAAATGTTTTTACAGTATTATTTTATACTTCTGCTTTTATTGTATGCACTTTACTTAACCATAAGTATTGCGATAATATCGATCCATTTCTCTTGTATGAGAAAAGAGACTGATCAATAAATACCATCTTTTATTGAACACGCCCGTCTCTTCCTTTTCTCTACAATCTGGTGAGACTAAGAATGCACGTACTGACTGAGTAAAATAAGTTGTCTTTTGTTTTCACACGACTCTAGAGATACACTCTTGATTAGGGGAGAGCAAAGTTGTCATGTTCTATGGTTGTCAGAAACTAAATCCCTTCTTGTCTATCCAGGGAGGTTCAACTCCTCCTTGCCTATTCGAGAAAGTTTCTAGTGAACTCTGAGCTAGCTGGCAAACCCACAACTTTAAGTCTAATATCGACAGTAGAAGACCTAGTTAACGTCTGGTCTAGGCCTATACTATTGAAGGTATTATTCCAATGCGCAGAGCCTATTGGGATAATAGGAACTACACTACATGGCGCCCAAACGTTTGGAAAGGCGATAAAACTAACGCAAGACATTAGAGTAACTCAGTCGTGCTTTTTCACTCAGACCCCTTTTTTCCCATAATACTCCAAAGACGTCTGGAGTGGGTGAAAGGTCATATCCGCCAAACCTCGCAGGAGGAAACTCCTATGTATGGTTCTTGGTTTAGTCAACGTTGAAGGATACACTGTTCCAAAATATTGTGCATCTAATCTTTGTTTCCATAAGAAACCTGATCTGCAAACAAACGGAATAACCTTCCTGTCGGTAAAATGGTAGACAGTGATGAAGAAAGAGAGACAGCTAGATTAGCAGCTGAACTAGTAGCAGCTGATAATACTATGCAAGACGCAGACCCGGATATAATACTCATCCCGGTCAACGTAAGAAAATCTATAACTTTAAAACTTATAGAAAATGGACTGACACCTAGAGGTGGCACAGTCATATTCGTAATTGAGGCACACGAATATCGGCAGACAGAGGTATTCTATTCATGGATACACTTTCCAGCAGCAAACGCTGTAACAAAGCACTTCCACTATTACAAAACAGAGGATCCTCCTAATGAATACACTCCTTTCGAGGAGGTGGAAGTACCACTTAAATTTCAAGAGCACCTGCTCTTGTTTAATGGCGCCCTAAAACATAATAATCACATCACCAGGCTCGGTCCATTAGGTAGACCAGGAGCAACGTGGCCGGTCCTAGCCGGATACACACCACATCCAGACATCGATGGGATGTCTGCAGCAAATCTTTTAATACAACTAAAACAATTAATAAAAGTACATAGACAATTAGTCCAATATGTAATGCGGACTTCAACAATCCAACCAGCAATTAAAATTCCACAGCTGACCCCTCATCAGGGGAACACAAATAAAATTACACCACAGAACATACAATCCTGCCTAGGTAAAGTACCAGCTAAACGGGAACAAATACCATTCTGGTTAGCACAAAAAATCACCCAAATAGAGGCGGTGTTTCCAGACACCACCCCGTTAGAAAAACACAGGATTCTGACTATCTGTCTTCCAATGGGAATCGCACCACACGTGGAGGACTGTGACACTTGGGGTACAGTCTTTGCTTCCATTTACACAAAAACGCATGGTGTTCCATCCATCTCGGTAATACCAGATGTGCTAAAACAAATTCAAGATGAATACGGTCCAGAACCCGCTTTAACTCTTGGTATGAAATTACTAAAAGACTTCAAGCAGGTCTCGGCAATACTATTAGCCAACATAAAGGGAGAAGCAGCAAACGTGGCGATCCGCCAAAGGTTAAAAGAAACAGATATAGCAGACCAACCAGCTGAAATTGCCAGAATCATAGAAAAATCCTATGAGGAACTAGGTAGAGATAGTTTAGGTGGAATACCAGTAAAACCCCGACTGATTGAAAGTCCTGAAAAAGTATTTTTTAATAATAATTTAACATCACAAAAAAAGAGCTGGGATGGAAACAAACAATCCAATCCTAAAGAAAAGAAATTCCAGTCCAGAGGAAAGTCTCCTCGGCGGAGAGAAAGATCTCCAAACCAAGGACACAGGTCTCCTCAAAGTGAGCCCTCTGGGAAAAAATACAACCTTAGAAATAGGGATAATATAAAGAAACCTGATAGATATCAAGAAATTGATACACGCCCCTCTCAATCTTTTCAGACTTCCTCTCAGAAATCGGAAAGAAGAGGACGATCAGAACAAAGAGAAGAGCACGTCAAGTCCAAAGAAAAGGAACCTGCTCATCTAAAAAAGAAATTACAATTTCCAAAGAAGAAGGTAGCCAGTATTAAAGTAGTTAACAATGCCGAGAATACTGAGGACACAACTGAAAAACGGAGAATGGGCTCAGACAATGCTAGACAGCGCAGCAGAAGTGAGCATAGCTCGCAAAGTCCTTATGAATCATCTGGAGACAGTGGACACGAATGAATATCTTCAAGTGGAAACTGCAGACACCAGAGTTAGCAAACCTCACAAAATATATGAAATAACATTACGTATAGAGGGGGATAAGACTAGAAAAATAAGGGGACTATTTTGGGATAATCTCTCCAAGGGCTATGACATCCTTCTAGCTGAAAAAGACTGGCCACCAGAGTTTGTCAGGGACTGCCCTCATGGCGAAGAAATAATTATGCCTGCCTTCTCAAATCATATCCCAATTCATAAAAAATACACACTTGCAAGAAAGTGGGCAGTAGCTCAAGCTCCTGCTTTATATAAAAATCACGTAGGATGGGATGAGGACTCTCCTCCTCACAAAATCCTGTTAAAATCACAACCTACTGCACAAAGACAGTACCCAATTAAGCAAGAAGCTAAAAAACAGGTAAAAGAAATCCTAGATCAACTAGAATACCAGGGGGTGATTGAAATTTGCACCTCACAAATGAACAACCCTTTGTTTCCGGTCTCCAAACCAGACAATTCATATCGTCTAGTTTTGGATTACAGACACCTTAACTCATGTTGCAAAACTTTTGCAGTGCAAAACTCGCATAGTGCTGCACTAATGAATAACATAGTGCGCAAAAAATACAAAACAACATTAGACATCTCTAATGGATTCTTTTGTCAAAATATAGCACCAGAGAGCAGATATTTGTCTGCGTTCTCAATAAATGGCACTCAAAAACAATTCTGTCGGTTAGCCCAGGGGTACAAGAACAGCCCAGGAGTATTCTCAGCGAGAGTAACAGAATTATTACAAACATATGATAACGAAGCATTATCTTATGTCGACGACATATACCTAACAGATGATGACTTGGATACTCACTTGAAGAGAGTGAACACCATAATACTTGGGTTCGCAGTGAGGTACTGGGTTTTTAAGAACCGGCACAGAACCGGTAACCCAGCGGTGCCAGGGGATCAACACACCAGAGACCTCGGGTTCTCCTGAGTCAGACCTACAGAAACTTCAGAGTCTTCCAGGTGAAGTCAAAGATTAGTTTATTGGCTGCAACCAAGGTGACAGGGTCCTAGAAGTACAATACCAGTATATTCAGGAGACTGCACACTTTCACAAAGTTAGGTTTCTCTTCTTATACACCATTTTCACCCTTGGGCAAGACATTCCTTGGATTCGCGGTATTTCATTTATGGTTACTGATTACAAAAGAAAAGCAGAGTCATGATGACATGTACATATTTCACGTCGTGCTGCCCATAACAAATCATCCGGCAAGGCCCAACATTTCATCAGATATCGCTGGACCCCTAATAAAAATGGTCACCTCCCCATCATAAAACAAGTGAGGAAAAGGAGTGGAGAAAGATGTGAGCGAGATATGGCAGGTGTGCGTGCTGAAATGGCTTTATGGCCGGTTGGGCCTAGATACTATCTTGCTCGGCCACTGGGAGGGAACTGACCTAACGAGTTCGGCCTGGGGCAATGGTTCTAACTTGTACTGGGGTCGGGAAGAAGTCGATTAAGGAGTATGTGTCCTTGTGGAATCAAATTCGACTGGATTAAGGCCTATGTAGAGGGCAACATGCAACTAAGGGTTCAGAAGGTAAATGACGATTTCGAGGTGAAATCGTCACTCGAAAATGCCGAAAATACATGTACTTGATGTACTCGTCATTCTCGGTCTTTTGATACCAAATTCGTCCTATTCCGACGAAGTTTTTATTCTCGAGTCCAGAACTATTATATATCTAGATTTTTCAGAACCACAGACCCTCCTTTTGCCCTTACATAGGCAATTAATCTATCCTCATGTCAATCTGAGTCCAGATCTATATTCCTAAAGTCATTGAGATGTTGCTGCAACATCATTCTAGTGCTGAGCTCATGTCTTGGCACAGGCTTCCTTACACATGATGTAACACAGAGGCCACATATTGCAGGAGCACACTGTATGCATAGACAGAACAGAAAAAGAATGGCTAAAACCATCCCAATGACCATCAGAATTTTCCATCCCCAGGCAGATATCAGTCCCCAGAACCATCCCATTAATGACCAATCTCCTTTATCCACATGAATAGAGTCGGAAATCTTATGTAGTTTGGAGATGGCCCCGTACACTGTTGGAGCATTATCTGGAATAAAAATGCAACAACTGGACTGGATCAATTTACATACTCCACCTCGGTCCGCAAGTATTACATCCAAAGCGACCCGGTTCTGAAGGGTCATCAGTCGATCCGACTGGAGCTCAGCAGTCAGGTTGCCAAGGGCACCAGCAGTTTCAATCACGGTGGATTCAACTACCCTTGTCAATTGCCTTATGTTTCTGCTGTTAACCATGGCTCCCCAGAACGGCAGAACACCCATTGCAAAGTCACCAAATTCTTGACCTGCAGTGTCTTCTTTACTCAAAACACCTCTAACTACCCTTGTCCGATGGTAATCCGCCGGTGCTGTGTAGGTGGGAGGTAACAGGAATGAAACAAAACATGAGCCCGAGAAGTCAGGGGGCAACCATGTATAGGCTCTATCATGGCAGATGAAATAAGTACCCCTAGCGGCTAAAAAGGCAGGGGAAGTCTGAGATCCAAAAACGTACGTTTCTGTACAGACACTCTTCCCTAGCTGAGCTCTGGGATTCTTACCAATACCTTGCAGACACAGGTGACCTTGATGGGGTACGATCCAGATAGGGGACGATCTCTTGGCTTGCTGTTTCTCACTTAATGTAGTGCCATATCCGGTCACATTCCAACCTACATATGCAAGTATCTCATCATCCGGGGTATCTTCGTAAGAAGTTACTTCCTTGATCATGTCAACTATACCCTTGACTAGGGCGCTAGTCTTGAGGTTGTCTTTTACAGACCGTAGGGGCTGGATTTCTCGTGCATATATGAACATTGTCCTATATGCCCATACTGACCCATTGTGACTAAATGGCAGGACCAAATAGGGGATACCTCTATCCGTGGTGTGGGGCATGAGACCACACACCCAACAGTTGGTTGTGTTCATTACAAGTTAGTGTTGGTGTAATAGCTGAACGAAGGAGTTATTAATGAACTCTAATCTCCTATTTGATTCGTGGTCAGGCAAAGGGTGGAAAGAATGAGAGGAAACAGTATGAGGAGGTATGGGTGATGTAGTGGGCGCAAATGTCACATGAAAAGAGAATAAAACATAGCTTATCAAAAAGACCATTACGCTAAATAGCATAAAAATACACATTATTATAAAAAATTTCTTTCTCATTGTTTTCAAAAGTCTCTGCTTAAAGTTCATTTGTTTGGCAGTTCTCTCCACATCAGGAAACTCCATCCTCTCTAAGGTGCTGCCCGCGGCGGTAGGTTGTTTCTGCTAAAGGATGCTTCCGTCAGTCTAGGGTGACCTCCTTGGACCAACTGGAACCAGCGACCTATTGTCGTCAGCTGCACCCAAAAGTCTTTAATCAACCGCGACCCTAGCAGCGGAACCCGGATGGCGGTTCAAGAAAAAACAAAAATAAGCAAGTTACCTAGATGGGAGAATCTGCACTTTCAAAAATAGGATTTAGGGAAAAAAACGTATTTTATTAGTCCACAGGTTTTTCTCTCGGATCATTAAATAAATCACTTTTACTTTTAGTCTGTTTTTCTTGGTCGCAAATTGTAGCGTCTTTTCCCGGGTACTGTCTGGTCCAGAAATAGTAGCTCAGGTTCCACAGAGTTCAATTGTTCTGATGGCGGCGTAGTTTCTTGAAAAATGTTCCCACTCTTACAATCACGTTTAGCTTTTTTTACACGTTCATCAGTTGTGCGCTCTGAGTCAGTGCCTCCTTTTCGGACCCATTGGTCATGTGGCAGAGGGAAGGGTATCTTCTTACAATGGATCCCGTGGACCCAATTGGCCTTCCCCTCCACTTTAACAGTCGACCTTGTGGACAGGAGGACGAGGTGAGGCCCGGTCCATCTGGGCTGGTCGTTTCTTGTCCTCTGGAAATTGCGGACCAACACCCAGGAACCGGGGTCAATGGAGTGACCCGGTGTCTCAGAGACCGGAGGCAAGGTGTTGTGGACCTGTTGATATAAAACACGCAATTTAGCCGTCAATTCATACAAATAGTCAAGCAAAATGGGGTGTTGCAGCTCGCTAAACTTCATGGGCCTAGGCACTCCCCATATGTTGGCTGGCCGACCAAAGATTATCTCATAGGGGCTGAGTTTCATTCGCGAATGCACAGTCATTCTGGTGGATAGGAGTGCTAAGGGTAGAGCGTCGGGCCATTTAAGACCCGTGCTCGCTTGGATTTTGGCCAATTTAAGTTTAAGCGTGCCATTGTAACATTCCACTAATCCAGCTGATTGGGGGTGATTTGCAGCGTGGAACTTCTGCCTAATGCCTAGCCCTTCACACACTCTTTTCATCACACAACCCACAAATTCACTTCCGTTGTCCGACCAGACCATTCTAGGCATTCCGAACCTGGGGAAGAACTCTTTCACAAGGGCTTTCGCTGTGGACAAGGCAGTATTGTCCCTTAGGGGATAGGCTTCTACCCATCTTGAGAAGGCACAAACAACCACGAGCACATATTTTAAGTTGTTGCACCTCTCCATGTGTATGAAATCTAGCTGCAAAACCTCGAACGGATACGTAGGAGGTGCAAAATGACCAGCTGGAGTTGGGGTTCCCCTACCAGGATTGTGCTTCAGACATACCATGCAATTCTTGACAACATTCTCTGCACACTTGGGAATCCCTGAATTCTTCCACACTGGGGCCAACGACTCGCAAATCCCTTTCGCGCTGATATGGGCCATCCCATGAGCCATTGTAACCACTGCAGGCACATATGCATCGGGTAACAACCATCTTTGTTGCTCTGTCGATTCAATCCAACAACCATTTGCATCCATTCTCCCTGTACTTTCTCTCCACATGCTTAACTCTTTCTCCGTGGCCTCAGCTTGGATGGACTTCACACTTTCTATCGTGTCTTCACATATTCCAACATCACCAGTCCATCTTTCTGGGCTCGCGACATACATTCAGCTCATCATATTCTTTGCCGTTTCCTTAGCAGTTTCATCAGCAAATGCATTTCCACGACCAACATCATCAATCACTTTCTTGTGCGCACTACACTTCACGATCGCTACTTTCAGGGGCAACGTCAGTGATTCAAGAAGCTCATTCACCAACTGACCATGCTGAATCTTAGCTCCATGCGAAGTCAGGAACCCACGTTCTCTCCACAATCGTCCAAAACTGTGAGCCACTCCAAAAGCATACTGACTGTCGGTATAGATAGTCACTTTTATTCCTTTGGATAACACACATGCTCTCGTTAGCGCCACGAGTTCAGCGGCTTGAGCTGAACCATGTGGTATTCGCGCAGTTTCAACGATTGTGTGCAAAGTTGTGACAGCATACGCTGTAGTCACGTTACCATTTGGGAGTTTAAAGCATGAACCATCCACCCATAATGTACCATCACACTCAGCAAGAGGAGTGTCGAATAAATCAACTCTCCCTTTTGTCTCCTCCTCTGTTCTGAGGAAACAATCGTGCTGTTCTGAAGCATCCGATTCCTCAGCAATTGGTAACAATGTGGCTATGTTCAAGGTACTGCACCTTTTGATGTGCACATGGCTCGCTAGTAGCGTCAATTCATAACTGGACAGTCGAGCACTAGTTAAATGCTGTGTCTTGGTCCTATTTAACAACGTGTCTACTGCATGTGGGACCATCACGATTAGTGTATTATTCATTACTAGACCTGCAGACTGTCGAATAGAAACAGCTGCTGCTGCTGTGGCCCTTAAACAACTTGGCAATGCTCGTGCTACCGGATCCAAAGTTGACGAAAAATAGGCGCATGGCCGCTGTCTATCTCCGTATAACTGAGTCAGCACGGACAATGCACAGCCCTCCTTCTCGTGGACATATAATGTGAAAGGCTTACTGTAGTTGGGGTTACCTAACACAGGGGCCGAACATAATGCTGTGCGTAATTCGAGAAAACTTTTCCGACACACATCAGACCAAGGAATGGGATTGGGTGTATTTGTACACGTTAGTGCCAATAAGGGTTTGGCTAATAACGAAAAATTTGGAATCCACTGTCTACAGTACGATGTAATGCCCAAGAAAGCGCGTACTTCTCTCTGCGTTCTTGGCACATTCAATTTAGCTATTGCCTGAATTCTTTCTGGGGTCAGTTTCCTTCCCTCCTTCGATAAGAGATGACCTAAGTAGGTCACTTCTTGTCGACAATATTGGAGCTTGGAAAGTGACACCTTGTGATGTAGATCACATAGATGACGCAGTAATTCCAACGTGGCCATTTTACAAATTTTCTCAGTATCCGCAGCGATGAGCAAATCGTCCACGTACTGTACGAGAGTGGAACCTTTGGGCAAAACCATTGTGTCAAGCTGACTTTTCAGAGCTTGACTGTATATTGAGGGGCTTTCACAGTAGCCTTGAGGAGCGCGTTTGAAGCGGAAACTGCGACCACCTAAACTGAAGGAAAAAATATCCCTGCTTTCCTCAGCAATCGGGATACTGAAGAAAGCATTCTTCAGGTCAATCACCGAAAACCAGGATGCGGATGCTGGAATCATAGTCAATAATGTTGTAATGTCGGGGACAACTGGGAATTGTGGCACCACTATCTTATTTACTTCCCTAAGATCAATCACGAATCTATACACAGGTGGCTGAGAAGGGTCAGTTCGTTTTAAAACAGGCAGAACAGGACTATTGCAAACATTGCCTCGTGTTTCTTCAATTACGTCTTTCTCGATTAGCTCGTAAACAATCGCTAGCAAAGCTTGTTCGCCTTCATTGGATATTCTGTATTGGGGAATTCGTGGCATTTTGACATTCGGTTTCAATGTTACAATATACGGTGGAATTTCTAAAAGACCTACATCATTCGGACCAGTAGCCCAAAGAATATCTGGAAGGAGTGCCAATTCTGCTGGAAGTGCATTTCTCGACAAATACATGGGAGAAACCACTTTCTTACCTAAAGTAAGTTGTACTCCTGAGGGGGAACAGTACAAAGTCGCATACAATCTTTTTAGCAAATCTAGTCCTAGCAAATTTTCACCACAACCTGTTGTCAAAATAAGGGGTGCTTCGAATTCACAAGGACCAACAGAAAGAGATAAAGGGTCAGAAATCGGATTTCTAACCGGGGCGCCAGAAAAACCTACGGAAACGTTAATTTCGCCAGACAAAGGTGCGCCAGGGAGTTTGGAGTGCATAATAGAACTCTTTGTAGCACCAGTATCCAACAGAAAAGGTTCTGACACACCCGATGTAATCACCTCAACGTAAGGTCCACTCTGATCTACTGGAACTGAAACAACTCCCTCTCCTTGTCTAAGGCTGTCCTAGCAATCATTACTCTCCCACTGCTCATTTTCTGTGTAATACTCATCAACGTAGTATTGAGCTGTCCTGTCAGATACGTTATTTTGCTGGTCAAACCTGTTCATAGAGTTTTGTGGTGGAAGGGGACGTGCGTCCTGAGGGGTGTTTCCACGCCCTCTACCTCTAGGCGCTTGCTGACTACCACGACCTCTTACGCCAGAAAACCCATTTGCCCGTTGTGGCAGGGCAGGACAGTCATATTTGTAATGACCCTCTTGTTTGCAGTATAAACACTGATTGGGACCTACGCGGTTTTGATTGTAATCCAATCTCTGCAAGTTTCTCTGAGGCTGTTGAAAAGTGTTCTGGTAGTGATTCGGACCATTATTATTTCTGTTACCACCACCACGTGGCGGATAGGCTTGCTGTAGCAAAACCTTCGTTTTGAGTTCTCTAGCTTTCTTCTCTACTGTATCTTTCTCATCCTTGTCTCTATTCTCGTAGTACTGTGCGGTAGCTAATATCTGGGCTGAAGATGAGACTGCCCAAGAACTTTCTGAATCTTTTAATTTCCTACACAAGTCTGGAAGTAGATTGTGCACAAATTTATCGACAAACAATCTCTGACCACCTTCTGTGGTCATATCTTGACCGCTGTGGTCAATGAATGTTTCTTCAAATCTGGTGAAGAAATCTGAAACAGTTTCTTCTTTCTTTTGCTTGCATGCAGATAACTTATCCCAATTTACGCGTATTGCAGGCATTATTGTTTTCATGTAATCTACTATCCTACCAGGTAGTTCCGCTATCAGGGGCTCAGGCTTGGCACCACCAACTTGTCGTGCATCTGATGGTGGCGCTAGGGGGCGCACAGCGGAATGGCTGGGTAGCTACACAGCTCCGCCAGACGACTCGCGGACATGCACGATAAGTGTCCGTGTTGACCACCCCAAATGCTGGCTGACACAAAATTGGAGTTATGAAGATCCCGGGCTCAGAATAGCGCAAACGCCGACTGCGGAGCGGAGCTGAGTCGCTCATAAGACGGTGAAGATCGCGGCGGCTCTGGGCAGGATCTCGCAAGATGGCGGCGGGCGCCGAGTGCGCTGGGCGCTTCATAAACAATTAAGACCCCCGCAGCCCTGGCGATTGCCTTTCCTATCCAAGCCAGGTGAGCAGTTAACGGGGTGGTGCAGCCCAGATGAACTTTGGGGGGAAACGGGAAAAATAACCGTGCTCCACTGGTGCGCATTTCGGCATGGCCCCTTTAATGGAACCGGATCGGCCGAGCTCAAAATGGCGGCGCCCGTCTACCAGATGCGGTGCTAGGAATTGGAACGCGCCCGCTCATGTCTGTGTATGAGACGTCCTGCCGCGTGTCCATAAAAACGGCAAACGACTGCGGTATGAGGCGGGAGAGAAGCGTGTTACAGCGGACGGGTTGAGACACGCACAGCAGACGCTGGTGACTGACCTCGGCGGACCATCCTCCCTCCTTGCGGGTTAAAGTGTCCTGTGATCCTGGGCTGGAGGTGCAGCGCATTCTCTCCATGCTGTGGCCATAACGAGGGGAGAGGATTGGCGGGACCGTGAAAACGGGGAGACCAACGACCAACACCCGCAGCCCTTCGCAGATCTCAGAGGTGGGTTAGTGGTACATCCTACAGAGGGATAGACAAGCGGACTTTGCCGGGTACATCACAGAGGGATTTCAGCGCGGTCCCGCCATAATCTCCCGTGGTACGCCTGGTGGTCGTGTCATGTGACGGCGTTACCAAAGGTGGCTCAAGATATCTGACAGGTGGGGTGCTTGCTCACGTGTGGAATAATCCCTTTCAGCACTGCACAGAGAAGCGGTCTTCCCACGAATATTAGTGGCCACAAGTGTACCATAGCCCTGCCGGGGTACGCGATGGAGGTAATCGCAGTTACCACACGGGTATGAGCAACGGCCCTCAAGAGGGAAGACGACGAACACGGTGTTGCACATCTGAGATCGAGTGAGAGGGGTGCAGGGAAGCTGGAAGCCCGCGGACCCACGAGATCTTCCACA
This sequence comes from Lissotriton helveticus, assembly GCF_964261635.1. Classification (NCBI taxonomy): domain Eukaryota; kingdom Metazoa; phylum Chordata; class Amphibia; order Caudata; family Salamandridae; genus Lissotriton; species Lissotriton helveticus. The sequence goes on from NC_136070.1 coordinate 630,876,826, forward strand.
AGGATCACTGCAAGGAGTACTGCCGCAGCAGCGTTACTCAGACCTATAGAGCAAACGACGAAGCTGCAGAGTAAGCAACCCCAGGCAACACCAGTAATGGGGAAACCAGATAGACAACAGCCGAAAATCTCTTTTGAAAACAAGAAAACTTCGAAAGGCACAGACCAGGCGCCGGAAGGAGAGGGAGCAGTGATGGCGGACACTACGTCCACCATGGAAAAAATATTGTTGTCCATACAAGCTAATGTGCAGGATATCAACGGTAAATTAGACAGTCTTACTTGTAGAATGGACGGGATGTCGAGCAAACTAGAAAAACATGATGAGAGACTGGATGAAGCCGAATCAAGAATATCAGCGGTGGAGGACGAATCGCACGCCACGACTAGCAAATGTAACGGTATGGAGCGTATTCTGGAGGTGATCAAGGCACGGGAGGAAGATTTGGAAGCCCGCTCCAGACGTAATAATATACGCATAGCTGGCCTGCCGGAGACGACCAACACGGGCAAAATGGAGACCTACATAGAGCAGCTATGCAGAGACGTTTTCGGGGCAGAAGCCCTGTCCCATATCTTCATAGTTGAAAGAGCCCACAGATCGTTGGCACCCAAACCCAAAGCTGGAGCGACACCGAGACCAATTGTGGCGAGAATCCTCAACTACCGCGATAGGGACACAATACTACGTCTTGCGCGCGAGAAGGGCAAAATCACACACCAAGGAAACAATCTGGAGTTCTACCCAGATCACACCGTGGCGGTCCAACAGGCGAGGAAAGAATTTGCATCGGCAAAAGCTAAACTCAGGGACCTGAACGTGAAGTACTCCATGCTGTATCCAGCGAAACTCCGAGTGGCATGGAAGGAAAAGATAGTGATATTACAATCACCGAAAGCAGCGCAAGACTTCGTCAAAAAAATTGTCCAGCACAATAAACAACGCGTACGAGAGGAGCAACATGAGGACTCGGATGTAGCGGAGTGACCCTGCACGAATACTGGCCCTGCTTTGTGGACGGGCATGCAGTTCCCTCTCTTCATGTTCCGGTGGCTCCACCTACGACGCACATGCTAGTTGCAGCCTTGTGATCTGATGGGGCGCGTATAGGTGCACTGGACAGGCTTTGAGAAAGGCGGGATAAACATTACATGCACCTAGATACCCTATTGACTTCAGGCCCAGATTATGATGTCTACGGATATGCGCATGCAAGACACCTGTGGACATTGGGTGTGAGACATTGAACCAGCTTGTGTTGAATCTGGATGTAGAGATGCAAAGACTTCACAGGAGTGAGCTTGAAGGGGGTGTGAACCAGACTTGTGGTAAGAATGTTCCTTTCTCTCTTTGGGTGTCGCTATAGGGCCTGCTGCATAGCACCTGCTGGACGCTGACTTCTGTATTAATGGTGCGTGTGCGGGTGAACCACTCGGACTATGGGAGCGACATGTAGGACATTGTCTACACGTGGGCATTCTAGCCTTCCAAGGCTCTGGTACTTTCAATTTACGGATATATATGTGCGAACTACATGCAGAGGCTGGCGAGGGTTACTGAGACTCCTTGTTAGATTCATCGCTGCAAAAATGGGGCTTGGATGTCGCACGAACACTCATTATGTTGCCTAGCTGTGTGGAGGGTACGGGCCAGGCAGGTCACACGAGTGCAGGCTACTTGGGAGGGTAATGAGAAGGTGGTCAACTGCTGACATGTCTAATGGGAAGTGGGCCTAGGGTTGGCGGGAGGGTGGCAGTAGGACACAGATAACTTGCATGGAGATATAATGTCATTGTGAGTCGTCTGCACCCAGGCATGTGGGTGTAGAGTTGTGCCCCAGGCGGACCTCTAAAAGGGTAACACCCACCAAAGTTGTTCATTTAGAACGGTTAATTGTATGAGTTAAATATGGGTCTATGGCTTCGGCAGAATTGGGTTGCTGGAGTGGGTGGGGGTGGTGGGCAGGGGGGGTTTGTTACTGTTTTGAGACTGACAATGATTATGCGAGTGCATTTCTGGAATGTTGGTGGGGTGGAGAGGGGGGGGACTCCACTACTCTGCACGTGGAAATCGAAGTATTGTGTTGTGACCAATAGACTCCGGTTAGCAGGAAGGCAATTACGCTATGATATATGGCACTGGTAACAGGTCGCAACAGTAAAATGCATCTTAACCTCTTAACGTGGAATGTGAGGGGGTTAACTCAACCCAAAAAGATCAGACAGGTGTTCGCATATTTGAAGAGGTGGGAGGTAGATATAGCAGTGATTCAGGAAACACATATTGCACCACGCACACGTACTCTACTTGGTGACAGATGGGCGGAATCCACGTACTTGGCTAACTACTCCTCGTACTCGAGGGGTGTGATCACGCTGATACGGAAGGGGGTGAACTTTGCAATCAATAAGGTAATATGTGACTCGGGTGGCAGGTATGTTATTGTGTCAGGCATGTTACGTGGTCAGAAAATAACATTGCTTAATGTATATGGTCCCAACACGGACGCCCCAGACTTTTGCCAGGAATTGTGGACGCATCTTCAGACACTGACAACCACACACATCATCTGTGGGGGGGACTGGAATGTGACATTGTTGGACGGGGTTGACCGCTCCTCAAATTCACTGGAACCACACAAACAGGCCAGGATTAAACTCTTGCACATGATTTCCGACCTATCACTGACCGACATCTGGAGGCACAGGTTCCCAGAGGCTCCGGGAGCAACTCACATTTCCGCAGCTCATAATAGTTGGTCACGCTTGGACTACTGGCTGGGCTCGGATGCCATTGCACTGTGGACACAGGAAGTTAAGGTCTTGCCAAGAACGCTATCGGATCACAACCCGGTACGGTTAACACTGGTGATACCCAATTACACTACACCTCCCTTTCATTGGAGATTCAATTCCCGTGCACTCACGGACACGATCTATGCATCCACTATACACAAAGCGATCAAGGAATACTTCCTACTGAACGGACCTACTGTGGACGACCCGGGTCTTTTATGGGAAGCATTCAAGGCCACAATCCGGGGTATATGCATGAGCACTACGATAGGCATTTTAAAGGATATCAGACGGCAAATCACACGCTGTGAAACACGGATGAGGGAACTAGAGCAAGCTTATGACACCACATGCGACACCGCGCATCTAGGCGAGTTGCGGACTTTACACTCCGAACATCAGTCATTTGTGGAGGATGAGATCAAATATCTGGATAAAAAAATATCAGCCAGGTCGTTCGGGGAGGGTGGTAGGCCTGGCAGTAGATTGGCGGCCAAAATCTGTGATGGCAAGGGACACAACCCGGTACTACGCATTAAGGCAAAGGATGGCACAATACACACGCAAGCCGCGGACATCTTAGGCTGTTTTGCTACTGAATACGGGGAACTATATAAGTCGAGACCGATAGCGTCGAGGGAGGATACATTCGCCTATCTAGAAAATGTGGCGATAGGATGGCTCTCAGATGGGCAGAGGGAAATGTTAGCTTCACCCATAACGGTTGAGGAAGTGACAGACATAATAAAATCCCTACCGAACGGGAAGGCGCCGGGCCCTGACGGGTTCACTAATGAATTCTACAAACAATATGTTGACCTCATTGCACCACACTTGGTAGAAATGTTTGGCGCAGCGTTCGAAAACTCAGCACTCCCCCCAACATTGCGCGAAGCTGCTATATTAGCGCTCCTCAAACCTGGTAAGGACTCGGAGATTTGTGAGTCTTACAGGCCACTGTCCCTTATTAACACTGACTCAAAAATACTAGCGAAATTATTAGCCGTACGGCTGAAACCACTCATGACACGACTTGTATTGCCGGATCAATCTGGGTTCATCCCTACCCGTTCTACGGCCCACAACACTAGATCACTGTTTGCATTATCCCACTATCTTACACCGTCAACCAAGGCTGTGGCGGTCATGCTAGATGCCGCTAAGGCGTTTGACTCCATCGAATGGGACTATTTAATCACGGTGTTGCTAAGGATGGGATTTCCCAAGCGGTTCGTGCAATGGGTCACACTCATTTACACTAATCCAAGTGCGAGGGTACGCATTAACGGGTACATCTCGGAAGCATTTAGTATTAAGCGCGGCACTAGGCAGGGATGCCCACTCTCCCCATTGCTATTTGCGCTGGCACTGGAACCCCTAGCTTGTGTAATACGACAGAATTACAAGGCCTCAGCCTTACAGTTCCCATCCAGACCGTTGCATATATCACTCTATGCGGACGACATGCTTCTGTATATACGCGACCCTGACACTCATTTGAACCCAATAATGCGAGAGTATATAAAATTTGGAGGCCACTCGGGGTTGACTATAAATTGGTCCAAGTCCTCCATAATACCTTTAACGGAAACGACAACCTCGCAAGCGACAGACTACCCTTTGGAATGGCAGTCGGACCCGATACGGTATCTAGGGGTGTTATACCACAGAGATCCGGAGGTAGTGATTAGATCAAATTATCGTACGGTTATATCCAAACTGGAAGATAAAGTGACACGCTGGGTACAACTGCCTTTGTCATTAGCAGATAGAATAGCGATCGTAAAGATGAATGTCCTGCCTAAACTACTGTACCTCTTCAATAATATCCCTATAGAACCACCAGCTGCAGTCTTCCGCAGCATTAAATCCCTGGTTTTGCGACTGATCTGGGCGGGAAAACAAGCACGAGTGCCCTTACAAACACTCACACTGCCATATCACAGCGGGGGCTTCGGGGTGCCGGATTTTCTGCTATATTATCTATGCGCGCAGGCACAGTACGCAGCATACTGGTTCCACGAAATACCATATTTAACGCACACAGCCATTGAGGAAGGAGATGCTGCACCCATACCACTAGCGTCAATACTTTCACACACTCGCCAACCTCTACATAATCAGGATATTAATACAATTGACACCACTGTTAAAGCTTGGAGGAAATTGGCCAGATTAGCACACAAAGAGCCATTATATGCGCCAGCAATGCCTCTCCCGCACCACCAGGCGCTCTCCGTCACAGGGGAGAAAGTGGGGATGTCGCTACTGCAACAAGTAGGCATTGGAAAAATGGGGGACATGTTCCAGGAGGGCAAGTTTCTAACTGCAGCGGACTTGCATTATATTAAAAATAAAACTCCGCTGTTCCTATTTACCCACTACCGACTGCAACGCGCTGTGCAGGCCTTTTACCCGACGTTTCCGTTGGAGCCGGAAAGCCTGCAATCACTACAAATGGTCATCACCTCGCCAGACACCTCACATCTAGTAACTAGACTATACGCGGCAGCACAAGCCGAGATACCAGTAGCTGGGGCCAGGGCTAAGGAGAGATGGGATGAGGCGCTGGAGACTTCGCTCACGGAAGAGGAGTGGCAACAAACATGTGCACTTACACAGATCCTCACACCTAACGGTAATTTACGTATTATCCACTACAAGTTTATACACCAAGCATACTACACACCGGAGCGTATGTATAAATTTGGACTGCAAGATAATGACAGGTGTAAGAGGTGTAATGCGGGGGGAGCAGGGTTCGTACATCTGGCTTGGTGCTGCACAGCGGTACAATCTTACTGGCGGGAGGTCACTACCGAACTATCTACCATGTTGCAGGTTGAGATAGAATGTACACTTAGGGTTTGCTTATTGTGAGTGGTCCCAAACCTTAGGGCTACAAAACGTAAATTTTGTGCGATAGCGCTGCTGCTGGCCAAGAGGCAGATTGCACAATGCTGGCACAGCAGGCAGACGCCCAAAACGAGTAGATAGCTCCTGGATATGTCAAGTTGCAGAGATAAACTACACACTTACGAGGAGGAGTTGCCTGCCAGGGCTCGGCCCAAAGATTTCTGGTGCTATCTCACAGACTATCTACTGTCACGGGACACAGGAGAAGAGGGATCGCCATGAGTTGGCATTAAGGGTGGAAACTAGTATAGGAGTGGGTCCCGGGAAGTCCGACCCATCGACACCTAAATGCATACTTTTATTACATACGCAGTACTGAAGAAGTCTCAATTTGGTTATGTTGTTACTGTGGTAAGTTTCTGGATCCACAACTGTCATGTTGCTGTTTCTTTCGAAAATTTCAGACCTTAATACTGACGAAATTGTATAAATGTACGATATACAAGAAGCAGGGAATGTATGTATGATACTTCAATAACGTGATTATGACGATTTAGCAGCCGGCCTCAGAGTTGTAGGCACGTTGCTGTGTATAACTGACATCGTACAATAAAGGTCTTTAAAAAAAAAAAAAAAACTTGTCGTGCATCTGCAGCAGTAATATTAGCCCACGTGTCACCTAATTCCTGGTCATGATCTACAGGTCGAATTTTTCCCCATAAAGGCTGTGGAACAACGTTCCCGAATAACATATCGATATCGGCCAAATTCATTATACATGACCCAGCAGTTTGCGACAATTCTTTATAGTACCCTGCAGGATTCTTACGCGGATCTGGTAGTGTTTGTTTGAGTGCTAAAACTTCAGCTCACTTCCATGGAACATGTACCCATACGCGGTGAAAGTGGGGCAGGACAGGTGGGACAGCTGTCGCGTCACCCTCTCTCCACTGTGGGGGAACTTCTCTCATAGGGTATTGTCGTGCCTTTTTCCTACTAGATGCACTATATTCCGATGGTGACCCAGAACTACTTCCCTTACTTCGATATGATAATAGCATTTCAACTGCTTTTTCTACATCGGGACCTACAATCATACCCTCTCCAAACTTAAATCGTACACGACACATTTCTAACGGGATGCATTCTTGATCATTGTCTTCTAAATCCTCGCCAAGAAAGACACACATTTGTTCGAACACATATCTCTGTGTCGCTGTTTCCCATTGATGGAAAACTTCCATGACAGACTGTAAATCATATTTTGCAGTGTCCATGACCCATTTCCGAGCTAAACCATTCAGGGAATCTCTCTCTTGATAATCAGGCAGTTGACTTCGCAACTGTCTTCGTCCTATTTGAGGGGTCGCAGCAGGCGACTCAAAAAGCGGTAAAAGAAGATTAGTAACAGTGCTGGCCATTTTCTGCCGAAGGGAAGGTGAAACTGAAGGACAAACAGATGAAGAAACGGGGTGAGATAAGGCTGTGGTAGAGATGGCAGAAGAGGGATCAGGAATAATAGATGTGGTACTAGGCAAAATCGTAGAAAACACAGGAGAAACAGAAGTTGTCGGTGGGCCTGAAGGAGGCTGCACCGAAGAAGTAGGAGCCAGCTGAAGAACAGCTGGTGGGTGCTGTGGAAGAGCCGGAGGCGCAGCTTGTGCAACTAAAGGTTGCGGGGGTGCTGTAGCACTCTGCGCATAGGGGGGTGGCGAAGTTAATAATTGCGACATTAATTTGTCTTTTTCACGCTCTTTTGCTGTCCCTTGCTGAAGAGACGGCAAAACTGGATAACACTTATCTATTGCCATTTTACGTTGCCTGTGCAACTGCTCATTTATCTGCTCTTCCTCATTATCTTTAAACTGCACGGCAGCTTGCATTACTGAAAGTCCCCCTTCTCTCTTATTTTTCTTAGCTAGTTTAATTTCTTTTTGTTTGGCTTCTTTTCGCCATAGGCGGAAAGAGTCAAACATCGCCGGCCGGGCTTTCTTTTTGAAGAGTTTAACTTCAAGGTTGTCTAAGATTTCAGAATCAAAGCTACCATATTGGGGCCATTTTAAAACACCATCTTTCCTAGTGTATTTAATCCATACCTCGTTGTAAACGATGGGGCCTACCCCATGTTTAACGTATAGCTCGTAAGTCGGAGTTGCAACTGGAGGAACCGGACACGAGTCCTCCAATCGTGAGTCCCTATTATTACTACCAAGACAAAACAAATTCCCGAGTCTAAGACTAGGCATCCTCGCTCTCTAGTCTAGTTCCAAAACTTCAAAGGATTTATCGATTACGATATTTCTCGTGAATACACGAGTCCTTCGGTTATGGTGCTTGCAAGTACCAATAAAAACCTTTATGTATCTCCAAGATACCACAAAGTAAGTCCAACTAAGGACTAGGAGACGCTCCACTTATACTTAACTGAAAAATATCGATGGCTTCACCAGAAGACTCGTCTCAGCGTTTCGCTCTACCGAAAATTTCAAGGGTCCAACATCAGGGCGATAGCCAGGGCAGCAGTCCTTGTAGCCGTCGGGAAGCGGGGAACCTCGTAGTAAAGACCTTCGGACCACGTCGACATGCAGGGGTCGATGAGGTGGTGGGCCCTCCTCCGGAATTTTCACACGAAGCTCCTCACGATCTTCAGGCTGATTGGTACCACTGGAATCGCTCCAACGCTGGGCGCCAAATGAGGTACTGGGTTTTTAAGAACCGGCACAGAACCGGTAACCCAGCGGTGCCAGGGGATCAACACACCAGAGACCTCGGGTTCTCCTGAGTCAGACCTACAGAAACTTCAGAGTCTTCCAGGTGAAGTCAAAGATTAGTTTATTGGCTGCAACCAAGGTGACAGGGTCCTAGAAGTACAATACCAGTATATTCAGGAGACTGCACACTTTCACAAAGTTAGGTTTCTCTTCTTATACACAATTTTCACCCTTGGGCAAGACATTCCTTGGATTCGCGGTATTTCATTTATGGTTACTGATTACAAAAGAAAAGCAGAGTTATGATGACATGTACATATTTCACGTCGTGCTGCCCATAACAAATCATCCGGCAAGGCCCAACATTTCATCAGATATCGCTGGACCCCTAATAAAAATGGTCACCTCCCCATCATAAAACAAGTGAGGAAAAGGAGTGGAGAAAGATGTGAGCGAGATATGGCAGGTGTGCGTGCTGAAATGGCTTTATGGCCGGTTGGGCCTAGATACTATCTTGCTCGGCCACTGGGAGGGAACTGACCTAACGAGTTCGGCCTGGGGCAATGGTTCTAACTTGTACTGGGGTCGGGAAGAAGTCGATTAAGGAGTATGTGTCCTTGTGGAATCAAATTCGACTGGATTAAGGCCTATGTAGAGGGCAACATGCAACTAAGGGTTCAGAAGGTAAATGACGATTTCGAGGTGAAATCGTCACTCGAATATGCCGAAAATACATGTACTTGATGTACTCGTCATTCTCGGTCTTTTGATACCAAATTCGTCCTATTCCGACGAAGTTTTTATTCTCGAGTCCAGAACTATTATATATCTAGATTTTTCAGAACCACAGCAGCAGAGGGTTACAAATCCAACTTTAAAAAATCCAGAATTGCCCATCTAACAGTCCTGTTCTTAGGATATGAATTATCAAGTGAAGGCAAAAGCCTGGCTGACAATTTCCTAGAGAAATGTGCCGTACTCCAAGCACCTAGAACACTAAAAAACCTACAGTCAATTCTAGGCTTCCTAAATTTCGGAAGAACATACATTGCAAATTACGCAGAAAGGGTCAAACCCCTTTATGATCTAATAAAACCAAATTTTAAAAGAACTAATTGGATTCAAACTCACACAGAAATTCTGAGATCCTTACAAACAGACAAGTTAATTAAAACAAAATTAGAAACACGTGATAACACACGCAATCTTGTGATTCGAGTCATCCCAGGAAGATGCGGATTCACATACCTGACCTGTAATGAGGGAGAAAAGGTACCAATTGCATTCAAATCACACTTGTACACTGAAGCTGAAAAGGAATTCAGCATTAAAGAAAACATTGTTCATGCAGTTCAAACCGCAATAGCTAAAGAAAAAGATAAAGCTGACGGTAGACGTATCACAGTCAGAACAGCAGAATCAGCCTTTGAGGCATTAACAACACCGTGTAATTTACCAACAACAGCATTGAATCCGGAATGAATACAATGGGTGAATTCAATTACAACGGACAAAGTAAACTACTACTTTGATCCAGAACTAGAGGAACTAAAAAATCTAGAATATGAAAGAACATTCCCTCTGCCAATCGACATTCTGCCCATACGACAATACGCTTGTGTAATCTATACAGACGGACATGCTCAACCCTCCGTTTGGGGAGAACAAGCATACAACCCCACATGTGAGATTACAAAAGAAGTGTGGCGCAGAGGTAAACTAAGACCTCTATTAACAAAAACACACTCTGTAGAAACTAATTCAGAACAACAGACTGAAATAATAGCATTGAAAATGGCGCTAGATAATGCAGATCGCGAATTCCCGACACTTATAGTGTCCGATTCATATTACTGCGTCAAATCATATAACAACGATTTGCAGACATGGATTCAAAATGGTTACAAAGATGACACTGGTGCAACAATAAAGCAAAAACTGCTTTGGGAACAAATAGTTCTGTTACAAAAAGAACTACCAAAGACTCACGTGATACATACACTGAGTCATCAACGTGATGGCGTTCACGTTGCAGGGAATTCATTGGCTGAGACAGCCACAGCGGTAGCAACTAAATCGGCTTCCGTAGCTAGAAAAAAGCGTACAATGAAATACATTGACGGTGAAACAGTGCTGGCGGTGAAAACGTCATCAAAAGGCGACTGCTCAGCGCTACCGATCAATTATCCACTCAATTATACATACATAATCGATGCAAACTCCGTCCCTTTTGCTCGAATCCCTGGAGTGGGGGATAGGGTAATTCCAAACATGGACAGGAGAACTTTGTTAATTGCAGACGCACATATGGGCGAGGGTCTCAGACACCTCAAACTAAAAGATTCTCTGGAAGAATTACAATCAGTGTACTGGTGGCCAGGCATGAGCCTGCAGCATCACATTTTTGTAAAAAAATGCCCGGACTGCAACAGAGATCGCAGTGGCGAGAGAAACGGTATACTACCGTGGCGTTTCACTCCAGAAAGAATCAACAGTAAAAAGGAAAGCGTCTGATTAACATATACAGGCTAGTTTCCACTTATAATGTAGATCCCCAGCACTCGGCTGACGTCTGGACTGTTATACAAAGATTTGCGAGTCTAAATGGCATATACGCTAGGAGCATGCTACGTTTGACCAATGTTTTCACTCTAGCCCTCAAGCCTGTGGGGAAGCATGGCCAAATGAGCATAGCATAGCGGGATTCTTCTCACTTCCTTCCTGAGGGATACGGGATGGTGTAAAGAAAAAACCAAGGCATAAAGCTATCTATAACGGATAGGATATTAGGTTCGGGAGCTGGGTGGGTCAAACATCTAATAAGTGTCCAACGTAGTCTAAATAACCTGCCAAGAAATTCTCTGAAGGGATTCAGTCCGTACGAATTATTGTTTGGAACTAGGATGTTAGTCTTAGATCTTGACAGTCAGACTTCAGTGGTGAAGGAAAAAAGCTTTGATATCAAAGATCGTTTGGCTATTTTACAGGACTTAAACAAAACAAGAAAAGACCTGAGCAACATAAAGTTGAAACAGCAGCCAACAACCACTGAAGAACCACCACCTGTCCCAGCAAGACCTGTCTGGATTCCAAAAGTCGGGGATCTAGTCAGAGAAAAGATCGCGGTAAAGAAGGAATTTGGGCCTTGTTACAGAAAAGCAGTTCCCGTCTTGTCTATCAATGGTACAAGATCAGTTGTACTACCGCCGCTTGCTGGTAAAAAGGAGAACCGAGTTGTATCCATCGACCTGGTAAAACCACAATCATGTGGCCGATAACAAACAGTAGGCCAAGTGGACTCCCGATAAGTAGTAGAACACCAAGGTTTGCTACTAATACAGAGGTCCTAACTAAGAGGCTAATCACATTAGAAACGCCTATAGAACAACAACAAGGACTATGCAACAATGCAATGGAACTTAAACCTCTGACAACCCAAATAAAAACATTTAGTAAAGACACACGAACCTACAATGAAGTATCAAACGAATATGCAAGAAACAGTAATCCTGAAGCAATTGGAACAATTGACAGAACTGCATCCGGCTACTTCATGAACTTCGATGATTCCTCTGAAAACCTAAGTGAATCAAAAACACAGCCATCAACAAAAACCTTTAAAAATAAAGCTAAAGAACTTTTGAAACAGCTGAAAGAAACATATCTGATTTCTCCATGGATTGAATTTTGGGTGGGTTTTGGTGCATTTATCCTCATACTTTGGCTCATCATGGTACTAACTTTGGGACGCTTCATTGAGGGAAAATATGCTAAAATGGACACAGCAAGTCAGAAAATCAACTTGATCCTCAAACCACACACATCTTCACACGTCGAGAAAAGAGAACTTTCTTCAGTCAACTTCACAGCCAATCCTATACCGGGTGGGGTAGCATGGGACAATACTGACTACGAAATTTATGGTCCGGTTGAAATCCTGAAATATCCACACCAAATTAAGATCTCGTTGAGTGACTTTGTAAAACCAAGCTCATTTGCTGATGATTGGGACTTTGAAAGTATAAATAATATGATGTCTGACTTAGTGATGTCTGCTAAATTTACCAAACATGATTATTTGCAGGGTTCGACTAATTATGATAGTATGTACTGTTACAACCACTATGGTAACCATTTTCTACATAAATCTGCACAACCTAGAAATGTTTTAAATTATAATCAATGGGAACATTGTGCAACGGATCGGAGCCACAGACCTTCCGACCGGCAGCGGCCTCGGCAACTACCCGGCCTGGGCCCACTTCCGGCCGGCCATCCCGATCACCAGAGGCCGGGGATCCGGCCCTACGAGGTAGGCCGCGCCGCGCACACCCACCCCAGGGCTGCAAGGAGTGGGGAACGGGGTCGCGCCGCTGCGCCTGGTACCTACAGCGGCCCCACTGCTCAAGGACCCCAACACCTGGAAGCGGAGGCGACACCCTCGGCCACTGAAGACTGTGGCACCGGCCCTCCTGCTTGACGGCGCCGGGGGCACCCCCGCTGAGCCACGTGGTCCCCGGGGAGGGACCGCGCTCCACCGTTTGGGGGCGCCCACTGCTCCTGTGGCCCCTGGGGACCCTGCAACTGCCAGCAGAGACGGTGAAGTCGCAGGCGCCGGGCCTCTGTTCCCCCCTTTCTACCCTGCAGCAGTCGCTGGCCGACGTCGAGCCTAGCCCACCTTCGAGGCCCCGGCCTGCACCCTGTGACGACCATAACCACACCTGAACGGCCCCACTGGCAACCGACCTTACATCAGGGGTGCTCGACTCAAACCGCGCGGGTGTGAAACCCGAGCAATCCCGCTTACAGCACCCCCTGACCCATTCCACGCCGAGGAGCACGACGCCCTGCACTGTGTGGTGTCCAGTGTCGCCCGGACAGGCAGAGCCCCCCCGGACCCAGGGGGACGAGAACGGCCGGAGAAGCCACAGGGTCCGGCCTAGCCGGCCTATGCGTGGAACTACCAAGGGACAGATTGCCGTTGTGACATTCGTGGAGGCGTCCAGTGACGCACGGGGGCTCCCACGCCGGCCACGACGCCGCCTTCTCACCCTCCATAGGCGGTGCCACTGAGCGGGATCCCGGGGGCCCTGGCAGTATAGCGGTCCCCCTCGCCGGCCACACACCGCCCGGAACGAGCGGCGCAGAGTGCCTGACCTTGTAGCCTTCACACACGGAGCTCAACAGAGTTGATAGCTGGAGCCTGCCCACCCGGCTGCTTCACAGCGTCGACCAGCCCCATGTCAGGGGGGACCAGAGCGAAGACTGGCACAGGTGGGACCCTGAACAAGGGAAAGATGGTGAAGAACCCCGAGGCTGATCAGACTGCTTCCAAACTGGACACCATGCTGGCGGCCATGGAGCGCCTGGAAGAGTCCATGCAGTTGACCCGCACATCGCTGGAGACCAGGATCGATAAGGTAGCGGTGGATCTGACGCATCTCCGGGCGGACCACAAGAAACTCTCCAAACGCACCACGGTCCTGGAACAGACAATGGCGGAGGCCTCGCCCAAACTGGTGCAGACGGATAAGCACATACGTGACCTCCTCAACCGGGTAGAGTTCCTTGAGGACAGAGCGGAGGATGCGGAAGGGCGGGCCAGGAGGAACAATGTGCGCATAGTAGGCCTGCCGGAACGATGGGAGCGGAGGGAGACTGCGGAGCACATGGAGGCCTGGCTCCGGGAGCTGTTGCCAGAGGGCACACCGTTGCCGCACTTTGTGGTGGAAAGGGCTCACCGAGTGCCGTCCCGTCCACCCCCGGAGGGCTCCAATCCCAGACCAATGCTTCTGCGGGTGCTGAATTACCGTGATCGGGACGCCATCCTACGTGAAACCCGGAAATTATCGGACATAAAGGTGGACAATGCAAAGGTGATGTTCTTCCCCGACTACACGGTGCAAGTACAACGACAACGCCAATCGTTCTTGGCGGTGAAACAGCGACTCAGGCGCCTAGCTCTCAAGTACTCGTTACTGTTCCCGGCACGCCTCCGAGTGGTGGCACAGGACAAGACTCGCTTCTTTGATACTCCTGAGGCAGCTTCATCCTGGCTGGATTCTGGGATTGATACGGGACACGGGTCCGCACCGACGGAGCAACGTAGAAACCGCGGCACCCGCAGACGAAGACACCGGTGCCCCTCGCTGACCAGGTCATCCACCGCGGACACGGAAATAGGCCCCACACCAGAGCAAATACACAGTGAACAACAAGAAGCCCTCCGGATAGTGGCCGAGCTCAGTGGATCGCAGTCACCCATCCTGATCTCCAACGCCAGCCCAAGATCACGCGGGAGCGGGGACGACGAATACTTGTACGGACTGCCGGATGAACAGCTTACAGAGGGCCTACCGGATGTCACACCCCAAACGGCGGACCTAATAGCATAGCAACCCTCCTCACCCTAGCCCTGGACGGACTGCAACAGCCGGAGACGAGTGGCGGGCTATACACTACATTGGATGGCACACTTGGAGGCCCCCACCAACACTTCTGAGGTCTTCGGTTGCCACGACTGGCTCCGTCCCCGGGGCCTGTGCCCTGCTTCCGCCACCCCCTCCTCCCTAATGAACTCTGGGTTGCCCCTGCCGCCGGGATGGGGATCGGAGCTGCTCTACCTGAGAAACACCGGGAACATTGTGTTGAAGGGGTGGACGGACCCCTAGAGGTGAGTGCTCCCCGGGGAGGGAAGAGGAGTCCCCCCCGGAACAGAGCATCCTGGCCCTGTGACGCTAGACACTCTGGCCCTGACTGTGGGCGCTGCCATTGACTTCAGGTGCCCTTTGGCCCACAGCCCGTGGAGGGGAGTCACCACGGCTCTCTTGGCCTAGTGAATTATCCAATATTGTTTAAGTAACGTACTTTGTCATCCCCCCATTGAACTCACGGATTGATTGAGCTCGTTAGAGCGTTTGGGCGGCGACATGTTCCGTTGTTGCCCTTTTGGTATTATGGTTCGGTTAATGCTCTTTTTGAGACTAGTGTTGGCACTAAAGTGTTACAGCTTGCATTCCTGGGTCTGTGCGGGATGGCGGGTTGGAAAAATGGTAATTAATGTCTACTGCTATGCATGTGTGGCCGGGGCGGGCTGTGGGTTGGGGGGGGGTGCGGGTGCTTGGGCGGGATGGAAACTGTGATGACTACGGATAAATTTTGTACCTGGAATGTCAGGGGCATGCACACACCCTCACGTAGATATCAGGTGTACTCCTATCTCAAAAGACATCAGATACAGATAGCACTGTTGCAGGAGACCCACCTGGTAGCCACAGAGGTAGCCACGCTTCGCCGTAGGTGGAGGGGGCAAATATTCGCCACGACCTTCTCAGCGTTTGCACGAGAGACTCTGATCTGGGTGCGGCCGGGGGTTCCATTTGCACTGACACACAGCAACATTGACGCTGAGGGGCGCTATGTCTTCATCCAGGGCAGACTGGACGGGCAGCAGATAGTTATAGCCTCCATCTACGCGCCAAATGTCGAGCAGGGGAAGTTCCTAACATGATTATCAGCGGTGATTGCACCTTGGCCTGACGTGCCCCTATTATTAGGTGGTGATTATAATAGTGTGCTAGATGTCTCCCTTGATCGCTCGTCTCCCCCGGCGACTGTCGCCACGGCCCAGGCAACCTCCAGGGCCCTACTTGATTGGGCGGCACAGTGGAACCTACGGGATGCCTGGCGGGTCAGGAACCCCACCGCCCGGGTGTACTCCTACTACTCTGGGGCCCACTCGTTGCACGTCAGGTTAGATAGATATATGATGTCCCGGGACCTGATTCCTTCCGTAACGGACACTGACTACCTGGGGCGGACACACTCAGACCACAACCCACACACTCTAGTTTATGGATGGAGACGCCCACGCCCACCTATACCCACATGGCGCCTGCAGCCGGATCTCTTACTCGACACCCCATTCCGAGAGGAGATATCTAGGAGGATAATACAATATTTCGAGGACAACAGCGACTCGGCCTCGTCCCCGACAATTGAGTGGGACGCCTTTAAGACAGTGGCCCGGGGGAGCTGCCTCAGCGTGCAGGCAGGCCTACGGGAGCAGGTGGAGAGAGATCTGCTGCAAGCGGAAGAGGCACTACTAGACAAGGAGCGGGAAGCGGCAGAAGGCGATGACTCCCAACTGGTCTCGGCCAGAGCAGACCACGCTCTATTAATGGAGAGGCTGAAGAACATTAATTTTGCAGCACACTCCGCACGCACCCACAACGCAGGTGACAAACCTGGCAGGCTCCTGTCGTGGCTGATACGACAAGACACTCAATCCGCGTCGGTACTGTCGATCCGTACGACTCAGGGCGCTGAAGTCTTCACCCAGAAGCAGATACATGAGGCGTTCACGACACATTACAGGTCCTTATACAGCTCACGACTGAGAGCCACCGAGGTGGAGATCGCGAACTATCTGGCGACACTGCAGCTTCCCACGGCCACTCACGCCCAACAGGCGGAGCTGGGAGCTGAGCTTACCAGTGAGGAGCTGCGAGAGGTGATTTTTTCCCTCTCTAATGGCAAGGCGCCGGGCCCAGACGGACTCCCGGCCGAATTCTACAAGGCCTACTCCTTGTTACTAATAACAGAACTGTTAAGGATGTACAAGGCGGCATCTGAGGATGCTGAACTTCCGGCGTCCTTGAACGAGGCCAATGTGATCTCCCTGCTGAAGCCAGGCAGAGAGGCGTGCGAGCTCGGATCGTACAGACCACTGGCGCTCCTCAACACCGATTACAAAATCTTGGCGGCGACGTTGGCTCGGAGGCTTGCACCCCTGGTTCCCACACTGGTGCACTCTGACCAAAACGGCTTCGTGCCCACCCGCAGCACGTCTTACAACTTACGCCGCTTCTTCAGAGTCCAACGCTATGCTACTTCCGCCTGGCCACGTTCTGGGTGCATTGTACTTGATCTCGAAAAGGCGTTTGACTCGGTGGAGTGGCCCTATCTCCTCCGGGTCCTCGAGAAGTATGACCTGGGCGATGCCTATGTCCAGATGGTGGGGCTCCTCTACCAGGCGCCCGAGGTACGAGTCCGGACTGGGCGATTGTTCTCTGACAGAATAAGGATTGGGAGGGGCACCAGGCAGGGTTGTCCCCTCTCCCCCCTGTTATTCGCCCTCGTGATGGAGCCATTGGCAGAACTGCTCCGGGCCTCCGGCGTCACCTGGGGTATCCCACTGGCAGACGGCACCCACTCGGTGTCTCTGTATGCCGACGACTTACTGTTATATATCAGGGACCTCGCCCATATACCCGCGGCAATCACGGACATCTTTCAGGTGTTCGGGGACATGTCGGGGCTCCGCGTCAACTGGGCTAAATCAGGAGTTTATGCGTTCAGTGACGCAATGCCACAATGCGATATGCGCATGATGGGAGAGACGCTCCGATGGCCCCCAACGGTATTCAGGTACCTGGGGATCCTCATATATCGGGACCCCATTGATCTCCTGGAGGGCAACCTAGTGAGAGCCATATCCTCGCTGTCAGCCCAGGTCACGTTCTGGAACTCCCTCCCACTGAATGTGCCAGCCCGAGTGGCGCTGACGATGACGATAATGCTCCCCCGGCTCCTCTATTTTTATGCTAACCTACCAGTGTATGTGCCAACGCGCATATTCAAGGGGTTGGAAGCCCTCACAAGGCGCCTTATTTGGAATAAAGGACGCCCCCGGGTAGCATTGAGGACCCTCTACGCAGCCTCGGAATCTGGTGGCTTAGCGGTTCCCAATCAGGAACTATATTACCTGGCGGCCCAGCTACAATGGGTTACCTATTGGTTGAGTGGTAAGAACCTGATGGATACGGCCACGGAAGACACTACCCTGTCCCCCACACAAGTGCTGACGCTCTTCCACCCCCTGACGCTTGGCCGGCCCCCCAACCAGATCCATGTGGCTGTCGCACGGCAGTGCTTTATGCGGAGCCTCAGACTCACCAAGAACGCGGTGCCCTATTCCCCGAACCTGCCTCTGCAGGGGACCACCTTGGGAACTGGCGCGCTGTCCTCCTCCGAGCTACGCAGTTGGACTGCGGCAGACTTAGACGGCCTGGGAGACCTGTATAGCGATGGGGAGTTACTGTCCTTTGAGACTCTGGCCACTGACACCGGTCTACCGGCGGGCCAATTTCTGACGCATGCCAGGCTTCTTCGCGCGCTGACGGGGGCATGGGGAGACCTGACCCACGAGCCGACCACGCATATGCTCATTCAGTACCTACATGTGATGGGCGATGGCTCCCATGTAGTGCACTGGCTGGCACAGGCACTAAACTGTCATACTCAATTCTCCTCCCAACGACTGAGGGAGAAGTGGACGGCCGACCGGGGTAGTGAATGGACAGACAAACAGTGGGCAGCGGTATTGGCAGGCGCCAGAAACGTTCCTCGCAACGCGAAGTTTAAGATCATCCAGTATTACATAATACACCGAGCATACTTGTCCCCAGACAAACTGAACCGCTACTTTGGACTCACCTCGTCAGCGTGCCCCAGGTGCGGTCTCCTGAACTCGGACATCCTACACGTGCTCTGGAATTGCCCTCACCTCACCTTGTACTGGTCGGCGGTCACTGACACATTGACGGCGGCCACGGGCGATACCCTCCCCAAGACGTGGGAAGCATGCCTGCTGGGACTTACAAAAGAACCAAGCAGACCAAACTACAGGCACGTTTCTGGGACCTGGGGCTCATTACGGCTAAGCGACTCATCACGAAACGATGGAAGAATGACACCCCCCGCGCCCTGCAGACTGGCGTCGCTCATTTGACAACTGGGCTTGCGCAGAGAGCGTGTCTCTACACAGAGAGGAGACGGCGGGCCTCCGTATGTACCCGATTGCCCAAGACTGGGACGCTACCCTGACCGCATACCACCGGACATGCACCCAGGCTGGTATAACGTAACCGCCTCGACACGGAGCAGTGGGGGAACAGTCGTCCGCCGCCCCGGCGTGGCGCCCTCCCCCTCCCCCCCCCCCCCCCGCCCCCCCCTCCCCCGGCCACTAAGGTACTACCCGACTAGGTCTACTTGCTATCAACCCCTCCCCTCCCCCCCCCCTCCCGCCATACGGCCACAGCAACCCTACATCCACAGCCGTCCCCACCCCCACACAGTCCAGATAGGGCGTACCATGCGCCGCTAGGGTCACTGATACACTACTGTGCACGCTAATACTAGTCCAACTGTTGTTGAAGTGTTCCTCCCTCCTTTCTTTTTTCCTTTTCTTTTTTTATTTCCTTTTTTCCATTATTTCCCTGTTGTATCTCTTGGTTGACAGTGAGTTCGTTTCTGCTGTACTCACAATGATGTACATTTTCCCCTCCCTGTTTACCTTTTACACAATGTTTATTGCACACTGCCACGATCAGGAGACTAGCCCAGCGATCCATATGGCACTATGGGATGTGACTCCTGTCTTTGACCTCATCCGTGCCAACCAGGGAACACGGCCTAGAACAATCGCTGTTGGCTTTTATGACCACCTTGGTCCTTTTGCAGTGACACATGCTACAGGCACTGCAACCCGAGACTTTTCCTAGCACTGATAATTGCGAACTAATGCATCTCCCCTGGCTACTGTTTATTTTCACTTATGTATGACCGACATGTCGAAACAAGTTACTGGCTGGGTAAAGTTTGTAGTTTTTATGACATTGTATGATCATTTGGTTTGTTACTTGTGAAACTAAATAAAATATGGGACCATTGGTCTTAAAAAAAAAAAAAAAAATGGGAACATTGTGCAACCCCTCCAAAAGGAAGCTCGAGAACATTTTATGACAAATATTCATACTTTTCAGGGTTCAACACAAGTAATGCTGAAACATTTTATTTCAAATTGTCAAATAAGACAGGGACAAAGACCATGATAACAAACACGAAATTGATATATTCAGACTCATTTTTTGAACAAATGAATACTTTTGGTTTTGATTATTGGGACAAAAATGTTGAAGTAAAAAGTGTTTGGGGTACAAAAGAATGGCAAGTACAAGGTATAGAATCATTGTTTAGAGCCTGCATGATCCCAGAACAAATTATATTTTTGAATGACACTGTTCAACAAACTACCTGTCTTGGCCTAGCCAAAATCAAAGACTTATATAAACCGTCTATTCCAAAGCCAACAATGAACAGCAATAGCTCTACAGATGAAGAGATAGACGTAAACTATGTATTAAACCAAAACAGAACACATCCTGATTGGAAACAGTGGTTGATCTGGCCCACAGATACTAATAACTGTCAAGATAGATTCCTGAACAAAACACAGGGGTTCAAATTGACCAGGCCAGACCCTAGATATTCCCAAAGACAACACCCAGGGATAATAACCACCTACAGTGTGGGCAAATTATGCCTGCAATGGCTACAAACTTCCACACTGACAGAAATTAAGCAACACCTAACTTTACTTACTGATGGTGCTGACTTGCGTGATTTCATTATGGGACCACGCAAACAGCGTCAAAAACGCTTCATAGCAGCCTCTGTATATGCAGCTTACAACGAGGCCTGGAAGGTTACTCAAATTGAGACAGCAGAAAGTATACGAGAAATTGACCGTATTAATTTGGAAAAATCACTTTCTGTAGTGGACAATGGGTTAATGACTCTGTCCTCCAGAATTTTTTCTTTGGACAGCATTGTGTCTTCAGCAATCGACATTTTATCGCAAGACTTACTGTTGTTACAACACGGTCAGTCTCAATTGCGTTCTATTGTACAGCTTGGCTGGACGTTACAAAATCTGCGTTCAGGCTATGTGCCTTGGCGTTTAATCAACACAACGTCACTATTCAATATCTTTAACCTTACTGATAAACAAATCAGTATGGCACAAAAGGGTGCTGATTATACAATCCTGAGCATTGAGAAACTCGAGAGATTACCAGTGACAATGTCAGAACGACCTGTCAGTGAATAGATAATACATGGGATAATTAATATTCCAATATCAACCTTCAGGTTTCAATACTGCCAAAAATATATACAGGCTGGCATGTACGAAAAATTGGGAAAAGGGTACCTTAAAACAACATGGAACTTGCCCTATTCACATGCATGTGTCAGTAATAAAGGACAGAAAGTGTTTCTTAGTGGCAATAATTGTGCGATGTCACTAAGCGGTACACTTCTGTGTAACGGAATTAGTTTGCATGGAGCCTGTGAAGGGAACTCAAATAACCTTTCATGTCACCAGCAAGGCGCACCTGCAACTGAGATAGAACCATTCTTTAAAAGACTCTATAATGGGAGTTACATTCTAATTGTGGATCGCAGATGTTGTAGTCTTATGCCCGGGACTCCTTATCTCGTAACTACGACTGCGAAGGTCATGTGCTGTGGACACTCATTGTTCCCCAGCTCCTTTCCAGACAGGGAGGCAAGGGCATGGCCTAACTTGAAAATTACTTCTATACGAATAGATACTTTAAGCAGAATGAAAACAGTGCTTCTTCATACGCCGACCAGGCTCACGTCATCAAAAGAAACGTATCTCCTAGTCGCAAGGACGACTGCAGAGATTCACTCATTGTTATCAACTAATTCCCCCATACATTTCGCAGAAATCCTGAATGAAATCTTAAATATTTCTGATACCAGTGGAGTCTCAAAAGTATTTAAGACAGTATTTTCGATGGCATTAACACCATTCAAAGCCATACTGTGTATTTTTCCAGATTTCGTCCATTCGATTTTTGGCGGACTTCCCCTCATTTTGGGACTAATTGCAGGAATCCTATTCTTGGTCCTAATATTTCGTTATGGCAAACCATGTCACAGACAAAACACCTGCGACAAGGGAAGAAACAATCCGAGCCATTGGATACCGGGACCGGATATCAAAAATCCTGGGACTTTCCCGGCTTAGAGACCTGAACATGACTTGGTTTCTTTCATTTCGACTAATGTGGCATCAATGTGTTTTACCTGTATTAAGGTGCCTGCTGTGCGGAGAAGAATGCGTGTTGGACACCTGTCTGACGCTACAATCAGATGCGCCAATGGATGCAGAAACATTGTTGAGTCCGATAAAGGCTCATGCTTTGTGCTGCCCTCAACGGCTACCAATCCTGATGACGGCATTCGTGGAAACTTCACCACTACGATTAAGGGGTAGTGAAGTTCAAGATGAAAGCAGCATCGATCAGGTACGACCTTCTGTCAGCAATACTAATCAAAACGTCAATGGAGACAATCATGCGCACGAGTGCATGGTTACACCTTTTTCCGAGTTAGTGGAACTCTCCCAGGAAGCTGTTGACAACTTTTTCGAGAGTCTAAATGATATGATGTTCTCACCAGAGCAGAAATAGAGACTTTTGAGCAAGCTAGCACACGGCGTTCCCTGAATTTGGCCTTCAACTAGAATAGCAAAATAACATGAACAATTTTCCCTCCAGTTCACGGACAGCAAGTTTTTTCAGCAGCCCCAAAATATTTTTACGATTTTTTCGGGACACTTATCTTCTGCTTAAAGTAAGAACTATTCTTCGAGAACTAAAATTTCTATTTTTAGATACTTTATAGACATTAGTTGCCCGCTGGTATGTTCATAATTATTTTATTCTGTGATGGAATGGTCTCGAACTTTTTCTTCTGTATTAAGAGCCATTTCATGTGTAATTCTCATATGCGATTAGTAATAATATATACATATGCTTGATTACTTTAGCATTATTCTACAGCTTGAGTGCATATAGTATATAGGACTGCTTTTTCCGTATATTACAAAAATTTCGAAATGCATTATATGTATTTTGGGGTGGTAAGGTATACACGATACTCTACAGTATGTTTTACTATGCCTAGATTCGTAAACATGGCCATAGTTAGCGTGGAGTGGGTGTGATGTATTCCTATAGGTTCTGTATCGATCCCCCTATTCCTGACCCTGTTCTGGTTAACAAGTTAATGCATGCATGATGCAGAAACCGTTATCTGATGAAGCCACACCACGGCACAGGAACGTGTTATCTGATTAGGTCATAACGCTTGCCATCTAATTAGACAAGCGATATTCCTCCAGCCCCTGATAAGGCATACGGAGTTCTCAAAACAAATCAAACCTATGACAACCTGGGAAAAACCCTGCGGCCATTGTTTTGATTTCATCGAGAACTTCAGCAAAAGAATGTGCTAACGACCAAGTCGTATGACATCCTTATTGACGTATCTACGTCCATCCTTACGTCAATCTCGGCACCTTACAGGTATAAATATTACCGGTATTGCCTTAATCAAACACACGCGGTGGTGACGAGATCGGAGCAGCCCGTCTTGCCGAAGCCCAGAGCAGAACAGACCCCGCTGGCGCAGCCCCGCCTTCCTGACGCGCTGAGAACGAGACGCTGCTTTCTCCTGCCGAGAAATCCAGCTCCGGCGCTTCCGGGTAGCCCTCGCAGGCAGCCTGGAATATCGAGACCAGAGACGAGAGATACCATCCCTCATTCATCCTAGATTCCAGGTACAGAACTGAATAACCCCTCGCAGAGAATTCTTGAGTCAGTCACTTGGCAAAACAAACGTAACTTAAACTGCTACTTTCTATTCCCGCCCACGTATTAGGCTTAGGTCAGGTACACTGGGGTAGGCGTAGTTAGAAACACCAGTTGAGTACGATTAGTCAAATGTATATATGTATGTATCTATTTTATCCATTTTAAACCACCTTATGGCTTAGAAACCATATAAATGTTTTTACAGTATTATTTTATACTTCTGCTTTTATTGTATGCACTTTACTTAACCATAAGTATTGCGATAATATCGATCCATTTCTCTTGTATGAGAAAAGAGACTGATCAATAAATACCATCTTTTATTGAACACGCCCGTCTCTTCCTTTTCTCTACAATCTGGTGAGACTAAGAATGCACGTACTGACTGAGTAAAATAAGTTGTCTTTTGTTTTCACACGACTCTAGAGATACACTCTTGATTAGGGGAGAGCAAAGTTGTCATGTTCTATGGTTGTCAGAAACTAAATCCCTTCTTGTCTATCCAGGGAGGTTCAACTCCTCCTTGCCTATTCGAGAAAGTTTCTAGTGAACTCTGAGCTAGCTGGCAAACCCAAAACTTTAAGTCTAATATCGACAGTAGAAGACCTAGTTAACGTCAGGTCTAGGCCTATACTATTGAAGGTATTATTCCAATGCGCAGAGCCTATTGGGATAATAGGAACTACACTACAGTACGAGATGAACAGGGTACGTACTTAATAAAAGAGCTAAGTGAAGAAGAGCTAGCAACTGGAAGCAAGCAGCATTGATTTCAGGTGGCCCCACCCAACCCACACTGAACACTTGCAGTAAGTGACCTAATACTCCCCCAAAACTGACCCACTGCTCCCTCCTACCCTGAACTCCTAGAGGGGCGACCTTTGACCGCTTGGAGAACCGGGACCCAGAGTGATGATGGCATCACTGTGGGCATCACCACAAGCTTTCCAGCCGCTTCTGTTGCCTTATGGCTTGCCTTACCTTTGCGTCTTTCCCCACCACTGAGGCAGCCACAGTCTCCTTCTGTCATCTGACTAGTCTTCTAAAGACTTATTGCGGCCCACCTACTGCCTGCAGCCCACACTGGTGTGTTTCCTCTGATGGCTCCGCTGTTCCAGAATTCCTTGTTACTGCTGTAAACTGCCGGCAAACATTCCACGGCTCGTCCCAGGAGCTCCTCGCCTGCGTATTTCACTCTGCCTCCTCCTTTCTCACCGAACTGGAACTGCACCTCTTGCCAAGTACCGAAAAAAGAATCTACTTTGGTTATGTGGAAGCAGCATTCGGGCATGGCTGCTAACTAGGGAAACCTACCAAAACAGCAGTCAAAGTGTGTTAAAAAAAAGTATGGGATTTGTGATGGTGCATGCAATGGGTTATTAGCTACAGGTAGTTCTGTCGGGTACCACAAATCTATCCAAAGAATTGTGAATAATGTTGAATTTTAAACATCAATTTGAAAGGGTCAAGAAATTATCCCTTTATGAATCAAGAGAAGAAAGGAAAGGAAAGGGAAGGGAAGGTTCTATTAGCAGCAACATGTTTAATTTTCATCCCTTTACTCCGAAATGAAAAAAACAAATGTGTCTTCTTTCCTGAAGGCAATTCTAGGGAACATAAACCAATAAAAACACAATCTAGACACAAATGCCCTTTTCTAATTTGGTGTATTCATTTGTCATATACCAAACCTTCGATCTAGTACAAAAACTTCTGTTTATTTTCCATTTTTTCAATATGCTGCCCATAACATATACAAAACATTCCTTTAATCAAATAGACAAACACACAGTGAACATAAAATAATCCCACTGTATACACATACAGAACATGTAAAAAAAATGATAACATAAACTGTCTGATGTCCAAGATTCAAGGTTCAAACTATCCTTTATCTTGATTTTCTGTTTTAGTATACCTAACGCAGGACATTAATCCATGCCGTTGACGTTTATAAAAACAAAAACAAACCAGGGGGCGGCCTTCCAGAGATGAATTTTAAGAGGACAACCAAACTACTAAAAGTCATGATTGTGTCCCACCAACTGATCAACATGAATGTGACTTTGATGTTACAATGGACCTCAGAGGGTGTTTACTGAGGCGGAATAGGATATGACCTACAATTCCTTTTGTGTGGTTCCCTTTTGAGCAAAATGTCATTGCTTCCAGTTGATTCGAAGTGCTGCTCCAAGCTTGCATCCGTAGCTCTGTCGTTGATGACCGGGGGTGGGGTCAGTGAGCATGGGGTGGAAAGAAAGGTATGGATAAAAAAAGACATCATTTTCTGTACTTTTTTTTTGGTCTTTCACTATCAGGTAGCTACATATAGTCCGGGGATCACTGAGAAACAAAGAATGTCATCTGCATGTAATGCTATGCAGTCCTCAATCCCAACTGCCATCCCTGCTCCGCCGCATCACACCGTATGAGATGCGCCAGAGGCTCTATCGCAAGAGCAAACAGTAAGGGAGAAAGCGGGCCTCCCTGGCGCATACCCTGCTGGATGGGAAAGGGGGCAGACAATGTACCATTCACTCATACCTGGACAGCCGGAGTACTGTACAAGAGACGGACCATCTTACGGAATGCAACTCCCAGGCACACCCGCAGAAGGGCCACATTGAGAAAGTCCTAAGAGATCGTATCAAAGGCCTTAGAAAAATCCACAAGGAGGAGGGCCAGGTGACTGTCCAAGGACTGTATCTGAGCTAATGCTGCCTGGACTCTGCGAATACAAAGACGAGTGCTCCTGCGCGGCATGAACCCGCATTAGTCCAGGTGAATAAGATATGTTAAGAGCACAGGTTAGGCGGGTTGCCAGAGCCTTGGCATACATTTGATGTCGTCATTAATGAGTGAGATGGGGCGGTAAGAGGAACAATGATCCCGGGGAAGGCCCTCCATAGGAAGAACCACAATAGTGGCGTAGTCCAGCTCCGGCGTAAAGCATCCTCTCTGTCTCTTGGCAGTGTAGAAATTTAACAGATGAGCCGTTAGGATGCCTCGGTACTGCTCATAACACTCAATAGGGTAACCATCGGGGCCCACGGTCTTCCTAGATTGGAGTGCTGTTATTGCAGAGTCCATCTCTTCTTCATTTAAGGGTAGATCCAGTTCCGAGGCTAAAGAATCAGGGACTGAATGTCTCATAAAATGGGCTTCTCTGTCTCCGCTAAGGGCAGCAGACGTTGACTATAGAGAGCTCAATTGGCTCCTCCCGGGGGCAGCAAGAGGAATCCCGAATGGCGGGGACTACTATGTCAGAGATGCAGTGGGTCACCAGCTAGTAGAGCAACTTGACGCATTTATCACCCGATTCATACACTTTATGATTTGAGACCCTCCAGCATTGTTTCACCTCCTCAAGGGAGATCTTCCGCAAATCGGTACACGCTACAACCAGGCGACAATAAGTCTCCTCTGTTCCACAACGGCACAGACTGGTTTCCAGTTGATGTATCTGCTTTCGTGGTCGCCCACCCGTGCCAGCTGGTGGACCTCTCCACGCAGCACACAGTCCTTCAGATGGCCCCTCAGGGAGGGCCTGCTGGATGCCCATAACATGACCGGCAATGACACCGAGCCTCTTAGAGCTGAATGAAGGTCTGCAGCTCCACATCGACAAATTAAATGCATTGAGATGTCGTCATGTGCCAGGTACTAAACCTCCTAGCGGGCAGAGGGCATGGTATGGAATGCTCCACTCCATCAGTAGGGGCACGTGATCAAAGATCTTGCGTGGAATGATTCCAACGACTTGGAGAGAAAGGAGGTATTCAGTCGGCATCCACAGTAAGCCAATCTGCGATTCTGTATTGTGAGCCGCAGATAGATGCATGTAGGCCCGCTCTGCTGGATGCCAAGAAGAGCGCTAAGCATCATATAGACCCATTGTCAGCCCAGGAGGACAAACATGCTGAGTGGGTGCATCGGCTGGGATATGAGTTGTGGAAGCATCAAGATAGGGTCAGGTATTGCATTGAAGTCCCCGCCTATCAAAGTAACACCCAAGGGGAGGGTCAGAATAAAGGACTGCAGCATCTGGAGGCTAGATTGCAACAATGGCGGAGTAACATAGCATGGAAATGAAATTATAGTGTTTGACTGTGGGTAAGAAAACGTAGTGCGATTCCAGACATGGGTCCTGTGCTCACTGTGCTATTAAACTTAGCTGCACCTGGTTGAAGAGGCCCATATAAGTCAAAACTAGTCTTGAGTTGCTTTAGTTCTGGTTCAGAAAGGACCTAGCTTGGCAGTTTGAGCTGAACCTTTCCTACTGGAGCAGAAGCAAGACTGATTTGCATATGGATGAATCTAATGTGAGGTGGCATGGCTGGCAAAATAGGGTTGAACTGGGATGTGGCCCTAAGTACTTACCGGTAGCTGAAATTAATTCAAGCATTTCACCCATCAGTTTTTTGTTTACTTAAACGCAAGCTTCACCACCCTGGCCTCCTTTCAGTGTCAAGTTTTCAGAAATGTCTATTGTTTCCCTGGGTGGTGGTCGAACCTAGGCCCATATACCACTGTTACATTGCCAAAATGGATGATAGGCCCTCCCACACAAGTGGGGGTACCTTTCTTAGCGAGAGAAAAATGGTAACACAGAATAGTAAAACAGTTGTTGTTGTCAATTGAATTCCTCTCCATGTTTGGCTTTTAAATGTAAGCCATTGTACAAGAAACAGGTTTTGCAACATGGCCTCAGATTCATGATAGAACGTGTAATCACAATTTCAAACTTGTAAAAATAACCCCTTCTCCTAAACTCAGTATTAAGGGCACATTTCAGTAATGCATGGGCTTTGTTCATACCCATTTTCATTGTTTCGATTTTACCATAGGAATTGCTGCATCATTGGTTCACAATGAAAAATCATTATAAGTTGCAGCTTAGCTGTTGGCTCTGGGTATTGAAAGTCTGTGGCCGACCAACAAGTACTAAATATCTCTGCGGCCAGATGTATTTAATGTATTTTTTTTGGAAATTAATGATTGGAGCTAGAAATTACAGACTAAAACATCTATTTTTTTTGTAATACTTTTTTTTATTTTAAAGATTAGATTCTTCCGTAAAACTGGCCAATACACACAAATGACCCCTTGTTGAAATCAGAATTTTGTCGGGTTTTCAGAAATGAGTTCCCCAATGGGCTTCACACCTGTTTCCACAACAAGCTGGCTTCCTAATATAGTGTGCACTGTGAGGTACATTGCAGAACTACCAGCCGACCCTTATTAGCATACAGGGCTTAAATTAATAATCCCAAGTGCTCTATTTGTGATAGCGTGTGCGAACATTTTAGGCTTATCAAAGGGTATTGTTAAGCATTTGTTGTACACACTGAGTCAATAAATGAGACACACTCAAGAAGAAACTCGAGACCAATTTAGAAAAATAAATTGTTTTTTTAAGTATAATTTTAGACACCAAGATTATTGGATTCAGGTAAGTACTTAGATGTTATAGATTTTTACTGGTAAAACAGAAAATCACAGCTGTCAGACACGAGGCACGATCACAGTAATAATATCCTATGGGAGAAACATTCACTGCATAGGTCACTTACAAATGATTCTCAGGGTTACTCTCAAGGGTATAAGGTGCTTAGGGGCCAATGTCCAAAGAATCACCAGCAGTTTGGGTTTACCTACCCTGGTGTGTCCAGTTGCAGAGGTGTTGGTTGCGATGGTAGCCTCGAACGCTACCCGTTCAAGTCTATAGAGAAGTACCCTTAGAAAGAAAGGCTGCAAGTGGGGACTTGGGGACAAGCCCGGCAGAAACCGAAGGGTAGCTCGGCTCTTGAAGGTCTCTGGAGCACAGGAACACCATTGGTTAAAGGGCACCCGGGCTGGGGGGCTCGTGTGCAGAGGTGTTTTACCGGCTGGTTGCTGCTGTTAGAGGCTCTCACTTTGTGTTGGAGACCTGGAGAGGAGAAGAAAACAGGACTGCAGGGCCAACCTTGGTGTAGGCCTTGGGGATCCTGACATCCCTGGTTGGCAGGTCGGTGTTGGTGTCAGTGGGTCCTGGACCAGACACACAACCTCTGTCTTTAGAACAGGAAACATTCTCGTACAGGCCACCGACCTGCACCTCACCATTTTTGATCGGCACTTCCCAACATTACTCTCCTCTCTAACCAACCAATACCATCAAACCCAATCCCTCCCAATCCCTCCCATCACGACAAAGAAACCAGAAACAATCCAATCTCCCGCCCCGAACAACCCACACTACAACTTATGGAGATCCACCATCACTTAATACAATTGCACTACCCCCATCATTACACTCCCCCGTCAAACACCCTCTACAATGGCCTCAACGGCTACCACCAGGTACAGCAAACGCTCTGTTATTAAACACCACAAGGTTGAACCGGACCTAGCCAGATCGGACTCTTAACGACTTACTTTCCATGACCGAACCTCCTACAGGCGCCCCCGTCTCGTCCTTAGGAGATCCGACCCTCGCAAACCATCCCCAACTCCACTACTGTCCCCACTGACTCGGAGCTAGGCAGATCAGACTCTTAACGACTTTCGTTCCCTGACTGAACCTACTACAGGCACCCCCCTCGACCTCTGGTGACCCGACTCTACCCCTGCGTACTATCCCCAACTCCACTACTGTCCCTACTCCGCCTGCCCTAACCATCCCCATACCCAACATCACCGTTAATACCTCGGACACTGACCTCCCACTAGCCACTGCTCACTCCCCCCTCCCCGACCCTCCGCCACATGCCCTAACCGCCCCCACTGCTAATCACACCGCCAATCCCCCTGACACGGACTTACTCCTTACCATTGCACACTCCCCTCCCTCGGACGCAAGACCCACAACACCTCCTCCTGACCGGAAGCATCAACAAACTGACCCCTCACATCCAATCTATCCCCACTCCTAACCCCAAGGATGCCACCCAATCCCACAACCCAGTACCCTCTTCCTCCACAGACCGTGATCATACACTGCCCCTGACGAAGACGTCATGCCCTCTCAGCACACTCTCCCAGCTACTGACCTGAATGGAGCAGAAAATAGACTCTCTAGCAGCAGATATCCTTCACCTAAGTTTCCCCAACCAAGTTAATCCTCCTTGCTCAAACACTGTGGGTACCTACACACCTTCCCCCCAGACTGCCTCCTCCATGGCCCCACTTGACACCCCATGGCGCACCAATCCTTTGAGGAATCAGGCTCATCGTCCCAGCCGAACACTCCGACCCATTTCAGAACGCGAAGCTGAGGTTATCAATGACTTACTTCGAAATTAGCCTGAACTCTGCCGCGTTGACGATCCCAGTTTTAGTGAGCACTAATAGAATCCCTAGACCTGTCCTCTCGCCCAGACCCCCTGCTCAATACACTTCCACTCACGCAGCACACACCACCTCTGAGGCGCTCCGGCCTCTATCGTGCATGCTCCTCAATTGTAGAACAGCATTACAACACGCCACAGACATTGCTGAAGTCATACTCGCAGAAGATTTAGACATCGCATTCCTCACAGAATCCTGGCTCAATGACCACTCTACCCCCATCCTAGACCTTCTCAACCCCCAGGCTACAACATCATCATACACGACAGACCGATCAAAACTGGTGGCGGCTATCATCCATAAAAAAGGAATACAGCTTACCAGATTAAAATCCACAGAATACCTGACTCTTGAGTATCTATGTGTTGAACTTACAGCCAAAGGCTCCACACCCATCAAATTTCACACCCTCTATCACCCTCCGGGTGATCGTACCCTCTTCATGGAAGAACTAACCGTCCTAATAAGTTGTTTCTCCTCACTGACACGGAAGACGTGTTCCTGGGGGACTTAAGTATCCACTGGAACAACCCAGAAGACACCACAACCCAGAACCTCTCCAACCTGCTTGAAATTACCAACCTCAAACAAGTCTGCAGTGAACCAACTCACATCAAAGGAGCAACTCTGGATACTATCATTACCAAAAATGAGCTGGTCTCCTTGAGATCGATTTCTCCCATTGACTGGTCCGACCACCACCTCATACTGTTTAATATTGACGCGCATGTCAGAAACCAACCAACACGACCTGACAAACCTAAGCACTGGACCAGGAACATCAAAGGAGTCCCTATAACTGAACTAGAATCCAGGATTCATGACCATCTAGAACCTCAGCCTTCCACTATGACGACCGACGAACTCACAGGCCCACTTTAATTCCACAATGACAGAGGTGTTAGACCAAGTAACTCCACTCAAACATCTGAGATCTACCAAATCTAAATCTTGGTTCAATATGGATCTTAATAACGAAAGAAGTCCACTCGGACAATCAAAACGGACTTGGAGACTTTACCCATCTACTCTTCACCTAGCACAACTTCGTTCAACCTGGTCGGCCTATAAAAAACACATTTTTAGACAAAGGGCCTCTTTCTTCTGCACCCAACTAGACCAGGCAAAGAATAGACCTAGTACCTCTTCAACATTGTCAAAAGTCAAACAAATCGCACTCCCCCACTAGAAATAAACGCCACCAAAGATCGATGCGATTCACTGATAAAATCACAAAAATTGAGCAATCCTTCACCCTAACCGCAAATCCTTCCTCCCTTGCAACCTGTCCCATTAACCATCCTGGACCACACAGATCGAAATCCTCCCTCGGACAATCAGACCCACCTCCAACTGAAAAATGACGCTAATTGGTCGAACTTCGAACCCATTTCGGAAACCGAAGTCTTCAATATAATTGCAAGCTTAAAACCTTCTTCCCACACTATGGACCCTCTCCCATCCACAATAGTAAAAAATCTCAACCACATCATTGCCCCTGTCTGGACAAAAATCATCAACTCCTCTCTCACATCAGGTTGTGTCCCAGACTCCCTTCAGATAGAACAAATCACACCTTTACTCAAGAAACCAGGGGCCGACCCCAACGAGCTCAACAACCTCAGACCTATCTCCAACCTCCCGTTCCTAGCTAAAACTTTGGAGAAGTGCATTCTCCAGCAACTTAACAAACATATTGACAACTTCAACCTCCTCAACACCTTTCAGTCAGGTTTCAGGAAAGGTTGTAACACCGAAACAGTTTTGTTCAATGTTGAAGATGATATCCACAGAGCCTTAGACAATGGTTCTGCTGCCTCCTCATCCTTATTGACTTATCAGCGGCATTTGACACAGTAAACCATCGAGCTTTACTTGAGACTCTGAAGAGCCGATGTGGCATTAATGGCACAGTACTAGAATGGTTCACTTCCTTCCTTCAGCACCGTTCACAACAGATTAAAATCAACTCCTGCCTCTCGGTACCAACACGAGTCAAACTTGGAGTCCCGCTAGGATCAATCCTATCACCATCTCTCTTCATGGAACCCCATACAATTATTTTCAAACAAGCAGGGGTTCATTACCACTTATATGCTGATGACACACAAATATACTACAAAATCAAATCGCCCAGTGACGTCCAACACCTCAACGTCACGCTTACCAAGATCCAAACCTGGTTTAATGCACACCACTTAAAACTGAACCCGGATAAAACTGAATTAATACTGTTCTCTCCAAAAAGTAACCACCAACCAACTCGAGTCTGCCTCAAGGAACTGGATGCTCTAAACTGCTCCCTCGTCCTATCCGACTCAGTAAAGTCAGTAGGCATTACCCTGGACAAGAACTTGTCAATGAAGGACCACATAAAGAACTCTGCAAAAGCTCTACTCCCTAAAACACCTCAATAAAATGAAACCTTTCATTCCTCAAGATGATCTCAAGACAATTGTACAATCCCTAGTCCTTTCTAAACTGGACTACAGGAACGCCATTCTAATAGGTGCTCCAAAAGCTCACCTAGCCCCACTAAGGTCAGTCCTTAACATGGCGGGCCGACTCATAACTGGCGGAAAAAGATTTGAACACATCTCACCAACACTAAACGCACTCAACTGGCTTCCCATGGAAGGTAGATATATTTACAAACTGGCCTGCATTAGACACAAGGCCCTCCACGCCCAATCCCCCAATTACCTGAACAGCAAACTGGTAAAAGCAGGAAAATCAAAAACTCTGAGAAGCACCAACTCACTGCTTCTCATCCCCCCGAAATTGAAAAGGAAAGCGACCCAATGCCGATCCTTCTCTGGTAATGTTACCAGATATGGAACACCCTCCCTATGGACTTCAGATGCAACCCCTCCTTCCCTGCTTCAAAAAGGACCTGAAACTCCTGCTCCTCAACCAATACTTCTCTGACCAAGCCAACCAACCTAGCCATCAATAGACTAATGGTCTCCCGATGGGTTTATCTAACTGTTCCAACCACCTGCGTTTTTCACTCCTTCACTGTATACTTAAGTGTGATGTCTTTGCTTATATACTTATACATCCTCATGTCCTGTGATGTAGTGCAACTTTTTCTTTTCCTTTGTGTTTGTAAAGCGCTCTGATACCCACGGGTCCAGCTAGCGCTATATAAAACTTTATAAATAAATAAATAAAATACCTATGGTTTTGGTGCAGGGAGGTTCAGGGAAGGCTCAGGGTCTCGAAAGAGCACTGGCACAAGGGCCTGGTTAGCAGGGTCCTTGTGCACTTTCAGTTGAAAAACATCAGTACTAGGGCAAAACATGGGGGGGATCATGTCCAAAGGAGGCCTTTCATACAGCTGGAAATTACAAAAAATAGGAAAAAGGGACTACCACTTACAAAAATGCAAAGTCTGTTTCCTGAAAGCTGGGAAGATGGCGATTTTAGCACGGCAGACTTTTTATTGATGAAATTTTCAAAAGAAAGAAATAATGCTTTCTTGCACCTTTTTCCCATTTCCCCCAAAAACCTAAAGTGTTGTCTTTTTCCAGTTCCCTTGGTAGAAATCCACAAACCCTGGGTAATTTTGGAATCTCCAGGATGTTGGTGGTGGGGGTATGCATGTTTGCCCTTTTGTGTATGAAACAGAAACATTAAGAAGGCTTGAACGTGAACTGCAACATCCAAAAGGACTCGGCACGAGGAGGGAAAATGCTTAGCAGCCAAGTGGTTAAAATGTTTTTTGTACCATTTAACATGGTGGCTATGTGTGCTTGAGTGTCGGCCATCTTCAATGTTTTTTATTTTTCCTAGTATTTCAAGTCCCATTCATAAATGGCTGGAGCTGATATGCCCACAACACCAGCACCCATCTTTGCACAAGATTCATAAAAATAACATAACATGCTTCCAAAAATGTTTTCCACAGATGCACATACATCCACAACGGCAATCTTTGAACAAGATGTGTACAAATAATATAAAATGTTTTTGTGAAAGGATTGAACCAATGCGTCCTCGCCCACAGCAGCCATCTCTGAATAGAAAGATGACCATCATGACCTAAATGAAATAGAACTGCGGCTAATGTGCATGTAGCATTATCTACAAGAGGGCCGTGTGTGGATGTCTGAAACTGTGTGGCAGAACTGTAAAAAGAAAACAAAAAAAATTCATATAATAGTTATTGGAAGTGCATAGCAGTAGTGGGAATTAATAGTGCATTTATAATAGGATCGGAGGTAAAATATAGGAGTTGTACAGTTTGTTAAAATTACTTATTGTTGGAAACCGGCTATTTCGGGTAGCCTAAGGCTGACGCCAAAGCCAGGCCGAAACCACCATTCCAGTCAGGGCAAGGAAGTCACACGCCAAGATAACCCCTGCTCACCCTCTAGGTAGCATGGCGCGAGCAGTCTAGGCTAAACTCGGAGGCGATGTGTAAAGCATTTGCGTCAGCGCACGACAGCAACAACATACTAGGCACACCACAAAAGAGACTCCACACAAGGTTATATTAAAATAACTTTTGTATTGTCAAAACATATCAGATAGAAATCACACATGTACATTGTGCCAACTGGCACGGCAATATTCACAAGGGATTATTTACAAGACAGGGCCACATGGACCACTGTCTGAATTAACACTTTGCAGATATAGAAATACTTGTCAGAAATTAGAATAAAAGTATATAAACTTCACTGTAACACAAAGTAACAGTTATAGATCACGTCCAGTAACTACTGGGAACAGGTAAGTACCACCTACGCAACCCTAAACCCCTTAGGAGACTGTCGCGCAGGGGACCAGGACCTCACTAGGACCACCTGTACTAAAAGAACAACCACCTAAGTATCACACAGCATTTAGGGGTCTAAGCAAGAACACATTACCCATGATGTATGAAACACATTCAGAGGAGTAGTAAAGGAAAACCACCTAAGTATCACACAGTATTTAGGGGTCTAAGAGAGAACACATTACCCATGATGCATAGATATACATTCAGAGGAGTAGTAAAGAGAAACACATAATGTATAAACCTACACATTCAGCGGTGTTAAGAATAAAGCACATGA
Source organism: Lissotriton helveticus (assembly GCF_964261635.1). NCBI lineage: Eukaryota > Metazoa > Chordata > Amphibia > Caudata > Salamandridae > Lissotriton > Lissotriton helveticus. The sequence goes on from NC_136070.1 coordinate 630,913,110, forward strand.
TGCAATAAAATTACATTCAGAGGTACCAGAATAATACAGTAGCGCAATAGTCACATGATGTCTAAAGACATTCAGAGGTGCAGGAATAAGACATGATGCAAGAAATCACATTCAGAGGTGCAAGAACCATACAGTTGCGCAAAACCTACATAAGCCACCACCTGTGGCAGTCCCTAGGCCAACTGGCCTTGTTGGGGCTAGAACGCCCTGAGTCTCAATGTCAGGGCCTAAACGATGCAGGGGCCCACTACTTGCTGGGCCCCTGGGAACTCTCACAAGGGCCTGAACGCTGCAGCTGGCACTAAGTGCTGCGCAGCTGTGAAGGCCTGGCACCACTGTGCCCTCGCTGTCCCACACAGGGACTCTCTCCTGAAATTGCGCCTAAACGGTGCAGCCGCCCACTAATTGCTGGGCCGCTGGAGAATCATCAAAACTGTGCCAGGGCCCTCACTGGCCCTCAGGCGCAAACTGCGCCACGCTGGAGCCACACAGGCTCTACACACATCTACGTCCACGTTGGAGCCACACAGGCTCTGGCAGGACACTGCACCACGTTGGAGCCCCCCCCCAGGCTCTGCCACCACGCTGCGCCGAACGCGGGAGCCTTCTGGGGCTCTTAAACAACCATGGTGCTTTCACTGGCACCAGAACTACACAAGCCCAGGAGGGGACGGGCATCGACAATATGCCCCGAGGTGCCCCAGGAGCCATCTAGCCTCCTTAAACAAATATGGCCTGCATTGGAGCCTCTCAGGGCTCGTAAACACGAGTATGCCGCCTGGAGCCTTGCAGGCTCGTAAATATCAATGCGGCATTGGAGCCTCTCAGGGCTCTACGTACGTTGGGGCGACCCACTGCCTACCGGGGCCGCCCTTGAAGCCCTCGGGGCTTCCTCCTGACGATGCACGTGCCCGCACTACTGGGGGCGGGGAGTCCCTCTCGGGGGACTCAGAGCACAATGCCCCACGATGCGACCGCTGGGCTGGCAACCCAATGCCCCATAGCCTATCTGGGGCTTCATCCTACGTTGGGGCGACCCGCTGCCAACCGGGGCCGCCCTTCCCACACCACCGTCTCGTCGTGGGAGCGGTCCACTGCCAGTCGGGACCGCTCTGGACCTGGCGCCCCCCCCACCGGCACCGCCAGCAGCCTCACGGAGCCCCCAGCCCTCTCACTCACCGTGCTGTCTTCGGCGGGGCTCCTCTGCTGGGCTCTCCTTCGCCGGCGCTGCTCTCCCAGCTCCTCTCCTCGGAAGGCCGGACTTCCTGTCTCTGCAGGGCTCCCTCGGCACACGGGAGCCCTGCCGACCGGCCGCCTCGTCTCCCTGGGGCTCCCTCAGCTGAGAGGAGCCCCGTCCACCGCCGCCATCTCCCGCCTTCTTTGCTTCTCCCTCCGCGGACTGCGGGGGCGGGACTTCCGGCCGGCCACGACAGGATTGGCCGGCCGGTCAGTCATTTCCGGGTCGCCGCGGGTAGCGCGGCGGCCCGATCCAGACAGGCAGGCGGGCGGCGATCAAAGGGAATGACAAAGCGAGGTGGGCTCTCGTGAAGCAAATAAATACGGGCCAGACACCTCAGCGCGTCCAGCGCTATCACCCGGCATAAAGCGCTCCTAAGCGCTAGAGAGTCCAGACAGAGCGCTCTCAAGCGCTGGGGTGACATGAAGCGCTCCCAAGCGCTAGAACACAGGCAGAGCGCTCCCAGGCGCTCAGGGGGAAGCTCAGCGCCTCCAGGCACTAGGAATACAGTTCCAGCGCTCTCCCCATGAAAATGCAGCTTCTCCATGCTGCCAAGGGTCCCAGAGCTTCCCAGGGGTAAAGCCAAGTCCCCCCCTCAGCCCAGGCAGGGCAGAGGGGTCCCCCCAGGAGTCCAGGCATCCAGGGGCTGGGCAGCGCCCACCCCTGCTAGATTCAAGTCCAGAAAACAAGAACAAGACAAGAACATTTTGGAAGGGGCAGAGCCCCTTCTTATACACAGAAAAGGCTTTGAAGTCATTTGAAGTCTTTGTGTGAGGGAGCCCTAAGCTCTGGGTGTATCTGGTTTCCCTCTCCTGTCAGCCTCAGGTCAGAGGTGACGGGTCCATCAGGAGGGAGAGCCATCAAGGGTGGGCCCACAGGCACAGCCTGGCTCCACCAGACGCTCTTTCCACTCCTCCCTAACAGCAGATGGGGGGCCTTTCATCTATGGCTGACTCAGACCCCCTCCTCCAGGGCCTGGCGTACCCCATCCTACTCAAACAGACAGTCCATCCACCAGCAGGCCCAGGCTCATCAGCCAATCACGTGCCAGCAGACTCACTACACAATTATGCCAACTTCTAAAAGTGGCGCTTCTAGACTAGACACAGCCATGCCGCATACACCATTCTGCAGCATTCATTCTCACGAGTTCATACATATCAAACTCGCCCCTGCACTCCCCACGCATCAGGAATCTACCATGGGCACACAGATTCCCCATTCATTCCTATGGGAGGGCAGGTCGCTCACCATCCATACACAGGGAGCACACGCACTTTACACTGTACCACAGTGAAAAAGTGCGCAGAGGCCTACAATCACCAATCCAGGTTCCAAAAACAGGCTATGAAAAAGCAAAAAGTCACGGGGTAAACCTGCCCAAAGGACCGGGTCCAACACATATGCTTTTGCCTTTTACATAATATCTGTCCTCATTATTTGTTTTGCTCAATTTCTTTCTGATACGCATTATAAACATATTGAAACAAATAAGCCCTTACTCTCTTAGCTTACCACTTTGATATAGGATACCTCAAAGTGGGCAGAATTGCTGGCGATGTAACTTGCTTCCAGCTCTGTAGTCCAACGTCTCTAACGTTGCCAAATTTAAAGCATTTTCATAGGTGCATTCATTGTCAGGAGTCCTGTTGGAGCAGGGCCATCGTGCTGGATTTCCTAAGTCACCATTGTTGATTTCTTTTTATGGTGAGGTAGGATAGAAATGTGGTAAGAGGTGAAGAGGTGTACCTACATATGCAATTGCATATACAAAGGTAACAAGCAGCAGATCATAGATGATCTCCCCTCATTTATAGCCATTTATTGTAGTGACTTTATGGTTGTAGGGAACTAAGGTGTCCCCTCCTCCTGGAGTCAGTTGTAGGGTAACTGTGTATTGGTCAAATGTTGAAAAACACCTTTATTCTGTCACCCAGTATTATGGTATCTTAGACACAAGTGTTTTTTCTACTTCCGGAGCTACTAATAATTTGGTGGAAATTTGGAGACCTAAGTTGAAGAGTGCCCTCCTTCATGAGCCAGGAGCTGGAGAGGCTTTTTCGAGAATCCGATATACCAGTCCCAGGATGCTTGTCATTTTTTTGTGTTGATATAAGTCGCCCTTAGTGGTAAGGATCTGTCCAGACGTGGGTCCCGTGTTCACTATGCCACTGGATTCAAGGTAGCCTGACTGATGAGGTGTGAGCATACAGTCAGTGCCAGGGTTCACCTTCGAGGTTTAGAGTAGTAGCAGGCCAAGGTCCAATATTCCACCAGTGGATCGTCAGGAGCTTCTCAGATTCGGATGGTAGCAGGGTGCTGAGGCCCTCGGTAGCTGATGCGTTACGAAGAAGGGGATCACCCAAAAATAGGCTGCACAAGTGGACTTACCGGTAAGTCCTCATGACCCAAAACGAGGAATCAGACCACAAGTTCCTCAGGACCGTGGTAGCACATCTGGTTCGTCAGTACCCCGGCCGGGTGGGTGGGGGTGGGTGCATAACAGTTAGATCAGCCGGGCTCTGTGCATCAAGATGGTCTTTGCGGTCAAAGACAGGCAGGTTTCAGGGATGATTTCGGGACAGCTGGGCCACTCACAAAGTGGGTCTCAGGGGTCTCAATGTCCCTGGACAGGTACTTGCATCCTGGGCAGTTGTGGTCCAGATTGGACTCTTTGTCTTGGTGTCGGTTGCAGGAGGTCCGGTACCTAGAGTATTGCTACGGTACTGCTCCAGTAGGTCCTGGTGTCCTCCCACTTGATGAAGGGGACAGATCTGATCCTCCGGAGCTGGTGTAACTCTTCTTGCTTAGGTCCTGCATCAGAGTTGCCGGGGAGCGGATTCAGTGCCTGCAGACGAGTAGCTCCTCTACTCCAAGGGAGTTCTATGGGAATTGGTGAAGGCTGAAGATGTTCAAAGGTTCTCGGAGGCCTCACAGCAGGAGGCCGAGACAACACACCTAAGTACCAGGGATACCATTTACTAGGGACTTAGAGCGGTTGCTGAAGTTATGCCAATTGTGGTATCGTTTTTAGGGAAAGAGCACTGGTACTGGGAACCTGGTTAGCAGGAACCCAGTACACCTCGGTCAAAGTTGTATCAAAAACCAGGCAAGAATTGGGGGGGGGGGGGGGGGAGGGGGAGGGTGCGCTCATAGCTGCAACAAAAACCCACTTTCCTACAATTGCACTCACTACCCTTTTTCTCATCGCATTACCTCTCACACTCAAAGTGTCAGGACTCGCTGGTTTTCAGGACTATTAATGGATAAAAAACAGTAAGAGTGCTGTATTCAAATGTTTTAATAAACAAATTCCTGGACACTGTTGGAGGTTTTTCACCTACTCCTTAATGAATATTATGACACTGTAGGGTAGGCCAATAGCATTGAACTTTGTGAAACATTTAAAATGTTTAATTGCGCCAGAATAATTTATAGCCCTCCATTATGTCTTCAGTTTCTCACCACTGCTTTTCTGCAGTCTTTGCCTGACTACTTTAAGTTGGTGCTGCTGTTATGTGGACAATCATAGTTGCCATGTGTTCCCATGGCAAATGTCTCACTTTAAGTCAGACCTTTTAACAGACATCACATTGTATTCTGGGACTTTTGCTGTCAACGTTATCATAATGGGCTCACAAACAGCAATAAAGTGCAGTTGCAAAAAAAAAAACAGAATTAGCAACAGGCATCACTCATAACAATGGGGCACCTTGCAGGTATGAATTTTGTTGGTATGTGGTAAGTCTTGTGTCTTGCTTCCACCCTTATCCAATAAGCATGGTGGCAGCACTCTTTTCACAGGTACCTGTCACTACCCATTGCATTGAATGTTTAATGCCTGAAGTGTTTCACGATTTAACTGCTATCAAAACTGACTTGTTGGAAAAGGGCATTGATGTGTCAAAGGGCTTTGTCCATTCTGTGTCTGGGCCGAAATAGGATAGTACATATTGGCCACGATTCTTATCTCCCTGTTATTTCACCAATTATTTAAAAAAAAAAACCCTGTCAAAAGATCACATATGATTTTAATATTTCCACATTCGATACAGCGTATAAAATATTTAGATCAGACCTTAACATGCTTCTAAATCCTGCACCTTTGATCCCAGCACTTACAACTGGAAGAAACAAAAAAGAAACATTTATTTTGGTGACATTTCTAAACAACACTCAGGAAGATTAATCTAAGACCAGTCTTTATTGCTTCTACCTTGTATAACCTAGCTACATTGTATTGGCTCTTTTAGGAAGAAATACAGTTTACTCATTTTCCCTTTCCTTTCTTTGAATCACACTTTTGTTTGTGGTTGTGCAGGTATTATTGAGGTATATATGTTTACACTGATGAGGGCTGTTTTTCTTTTGATAGGGTTTGTCAGTTATTATAGTTGTGATGGATACATCTATCGATTCCTCACCTTTTGAATTACCCCAGGTGCAGCATTCCACTGAAACATTTCTCCATAGCTCTCCCACATCGACGAGGACATCATGATGGAATGGCTCTGCACACAATGTCATCGGAGCCATAAGAAGACCTCTTTGGTGTGCTGACGTCAGTTCCCTTTTTTCTGCAATGTCGGCGCGTAACGGTTTTTTAAGGGCTCTCCGTTTCTGGGAGTTTCTTTGTTGCAAGTACTTCCTGTATTTGTAGCTGCGATCATGGCTACCCAGAGGAAGTCCAGTTTTAAGCCATGTTTGGAGTCCTAGATTACTAACCCCCATGAAGATGGTTTGTGGTGCCTCTCGTTGGAGCATGACGTCAGAGAGTGTTCGTCATGCAGGCACATGAACCCCAAGGCTTTAAAGGAGAGGGAGGCCAAGCTGTTTATGGCTAAGGTAAAAAAAAAACAGAAAAGAGGTTGAGGTCCAATTCACCGACTGTGCATACCTTGAAGTCATTGAGGAAACATAAAAGAAGCGGCACCGTGGATCTTGACGCTGTTCGTCAAGAGATGAAACACCAAAGTCTGGGTCGCCGTTTCTCCGACGTCATCCAAGGACAAAGTCTCTCCTTCTCCTCAGGTGACTCCAGCTCAGGCTCTGCTCTGAGAGCTTCATCAGCGCAGAGTGAAACTATGTCTCCGGCGCCGCAACCGGAGCCTATTTGGTTGTCTCCTGGAGCGGTCTCAGAAACCGCAGTACCGGATCCAGGATATCCTGCCATCCCGACTCCGGGTAAGGATCCTTTGCGTTACCTCAATGCGATGTTTGGCTTGTTTTGCCAGAGCAGCTAACCATGCTGGTGCGCCGGTTGGCCCATGGGTCCGCTGGCTTACTCCCTGGGAGGCTGGCCACCTCACTTCTCTCTGGCACCTCTCAGGCCTTTTATGCCAATGGCTCCGGGGAGTTGGCCTCTCCTGACGCAGAGGTACTCGACGCTGGTGCAGTCCCTGGAGGGAAGAGTGCCGTTTGACGGATCCTCTCCGGTGCCATCCGGCTCCGGTCCGGCGTCTTCTACTATCCCAGTGGAACTTCCATTGATGTCAGTCCCGAAGTCATCTGTGCCACGTCTGGCGCCACCGACGCCGGCCCAAAGAATGAGGTTCAGAAGGAAAGCACAAAGGCTGATGGAAAAGGAGGAGTATCAAAAGCAGCTGGATGAGGCTGAAGAGGGTGAGATTGCCAACCCTGTACAAGAATTTGAGGGCCTGCAGGAAGCTAGTGGTCTGGATACATCCCCTGAATGGGAGCTCGCCTCACCAAAAGTCCTTCCAATGCAAGAGGTGTCTTTGTATTATTCTTTAATTTGGAAGGCAGCAGATCTGCTAGATTTTCCATTGCCTACTGCAGAACTCAAATCCTAACATCTTGATGGAGGTGCTTCATTTGTCTTCTTCTGTCTCCAAACTCTTGCTTCCTTTTAATGAGGCTTTGACTGAGCCTATCTTGGAGATGTGGCAGACACCAATGACTGTTGACTGTTCCTGCGGCGTCCAGGTCTGTGGCAAGGAGGTGTAAGGTGTCTCCTGCTTTCCTATCTACCCACACGTCTCCAGAGAGTTTAGTAGTCCAAGCGTCGTGCTCCTTTAAACAGTCTGCAGGCTAATTTCCATCTAGGTATGTTACAATCTGCAAAGAAAGTATTCTCTACGGCTAGTATGACTCTGAAGTCGACATGCCTGTTGGGTAGCTATTTCCATTCTCTGATGGACTCAGCGAGGGAGGTGCTCCCGAAGCTTCCGGCTGATGTTCAGGGCCATTTTTAGGTCTCGCATAGGCACTAAGAGATGACCTTTAGAAATTGGTCAGCTCTTTTTAATTACTCGTCCTTGTGCTGGCATCCACCTTGCAGGATCGAGCAGCGGCGCGCGTGCTAATTGAAAACAGATGGCCCTCGCGCCGCTGCTCACTCACGCAAGGTGGATGCCAGCACAAGCACGAGTGCTTGAGTTTGCATTTGCCTGCAATTCTCACCAGGCAGTCAACTCTCACGTCCCACATCAAAGTGTTAGTTTGCACACGCTGTATTCCTGTGGCTCCGTTTGTTCGACTTACAATGCTTGAAGCGTGGGAATTGGGCAGCACACAGTTATCTGTACTGTTCAATTAAAGGCAATATTTTACCTGCTTCAAAAAGTCCCAGCCATCTCGTTGAAAGCGTAGCGGCCCCAGTGCATCGATTTACAGAACCTATTGCAAGCCTGTCCCATCGGTAAAAGCAGGACTTTCCCTAACGAATGTGTAAAAGCTCTGCCGAATTTTGACTGCTCTGTCCCTATAAAAGTGTAATAGCTCTGTCTGCACATTTTAAATTGTTAATAAAAGCCTAGCGACTTTTCCAGCAAAACCAAGTACGTGTGAAATATGTGACAGTACTGCGAGCCAGCCACTCCCTCTGCACTGTCTTGACCCCTCCCCCCACCTCCCTGCACTGATGATCCGGTGCACTCTGCATTCCCATCGTCTCACCCCCGCTACAGTTCAGCCCCCCCCCCCATGATTCAGAATGTGACTCCCAAACTCGAGCCCGTGTTGCTCTGTTATCCGGTTAAGACATGTTTGCCTTTATCACCGATCTCATCAGTGCATTCCTGAATTTACTGCCTTTAAATAACTTTTTGTCTGCTCAAGGAGGCTAATGGACGGGTGTCTTCCGCATGACCGGTCCTTTTGCAAGCAGTAAACGCAACCAGAGAACTCTTTTGAACGTATGCAGATTGTAACTGTGTTAGCAGTTCAATCATTCATGCAAACTGTTGTAATCGGTTTATTGGAGAGATAGGGAAATGTGCTCACAAGTTACATTTTGATGCAAATCATCTGAGTAAATAAATAATAGCACGGTGCCGTTGGGCGTCCTTGACTTGATCTGTTTTTATTTTGCTATGATTCTCACACGTGGTACGGTCTACCTACTTGAGTAATAATAAGTGGCATAGGCTAACTGAATGGTACCTAGACACTATCCTGTATCTGCTTTGCTGCACTATGCGACCACTGTTATGTACAATATGATTGAATGTTGTTTGCGTCCGTGTACCGCAAGGTGTTCCATCGGTATGGCGTTGCATTGTGTTGTCTAGGTGTGATTTTCCAAAACGCTCCGCGTTTTCCGTTGCTGATTAGGCTTATGATGCGCTTCAAGTAGTATGTTCCCATATTAGGCAAATGTGTCCACTACTTTCTTTTCTGTGTTGAAACCGGAGGGTACTCATTGTTTGGCGGAAGCATAAGTGGCGCAGGCGCTGTGATACTGTAGAAGCCAATTAAGGGCATACTCGACAGTTTGTTTTATTCTGGCGTGTATGTGCTACAGGAGCAAATTATAGACGGAATGCTGAGTAAATCACACATTCACCCCGTCAAGGGATGGGTTGAATCCATTGTTCTTTTACTCACTATGCCACCCCAGTTTGGACCCAGCCATATGTGTCAGCCTTGGCACAGCTCCTCATGGGAACAGTCCAGCCCAGACTGCCAAGCCAGGTCCTTATTGGACCGTAAACAAGCATCTTGGGAACGTTTGGGGTTTTGCCTCTCATCAGCTATGCTAGCTTGAATCCAGTGACACTGTGAGCAAGGGAACCACGTCTCTCCTTTGGGACCTTCTAAGTGTTTAGACATGCAACAGTTGATGTTGTTGCACCAAGGATATTGTACTGTATAACTAAATACTTATAAGGTTACAAAGGCGAGACCTATTGGCTATGCCAATGCTTATTCTGGGGTACTTTCTGGTACTCCAGCTGCGGCCCACCAGGGCATTCAATCGGGTCTGGACACTGCAGACTATATTGCCAGGGTAATGGGTTCCTCTGTTGCGACCAGGAGGCACGCTTGGCTAGGGGGGTCTGGGTTTTCACAAAATGTCCAGGCTACCCTTTTGGACTTTTTGGTGCAAAACGGATTCGGCACTGCAGCTCTTTTAAAGATAGCAGAGCCACAACAAGATCGTTGGGTCTCCTGTCCCAGTCCAGGGGTTTTGGATACCGCAGGTTTCACGGTTTTGACAGGACGTTAGCCTTTCGAGCCAAGCGATACCAAAGGGGATGATGGACGGAGTGCTTGAACAAATCAACACTCACCCCCAGTCAACTGATCTGAGTTTAATCCATCATCATTCTTTAGCTCAATCCACCACCCCAGTTCAGACATGGCCGTATGCAAATCAGTCCGACCCTGTGCCTCATGGGAACAGTCCAGCCCGAACTGCCAAGCCATGTCTTCCCTGGACCGGAAACAAGTATCCTGGGACCGGTTTCGGATTCATAATCCTCATCAGCCAGGCTATCTTAAATCCAGTGGTAGAGTGAGCAAGGGACCCACGTCTGGGCATACCCTGCCAACTCAGGGCAAACAATGCGATACCAAAAGGGATGATAGACGGAGTACTTGAACAAATCAAACACTCACCCCCAGTCATGGGTTTAATCCCATTTGCATATGGCCATGTCTGAACTGGGTTGGTGGAGTGAGCTAAAGAATGATGATGATTAAACCCAGATCAGTTGACTGGGGGTGAGTGTTAGATTTGCTCAAGCTCTCAGTCCATCATCCCCTTTGGTATCGTTTGGAGCCAAGCAGCACATACAACATGTGAACCACCGTACAGGTCATACAGAGGAAAAGGTAGAGGTCGTCTGTGAGGCACGGCAAGGCAGCAAGTCGCCTCCTCCTCGCCTGCACCTCTAACTGGTATGGCAGGGAAGCAGCTTTAGCTCCTCCATCCTAGAGCACGTTTGTCCCGTGGAAGGTACCGGTGTCCCATTTTTTGCGGAATTAGAGGTCTGTTACTTCGCTTCTCTGGGGATCGAGAATGGGTATGCCCTACCCTTCCTGGAGTTTCCCCCTCCTCCCCCTCTCCCACTCACACCCCCGTCAGGGTTGGTGCTCAGAAGAGCACCTTTTTATTACTACAGCAGGAGTTTCTATCTTTACTGCAAAAAGGTGCAATAGAGGTGGTTCCGAAGCAGGAAAGGGGTCAGGGAAGCAACTCCCTGTACTTCTTGATTCCCAAGAAGGACAGTCGATTGAGGTCGATCCTAGACCTCAGGGTCTTGAATTTTTACCTCAAGCCGTAGAAGTTCAAGACATTGGCCCTGGCTCAGGTTCTTCTGGCATTTCAGCAAGAAGACTGGATGGTGTTGATTGATTTACAGGATGCGTATTTTCACATACCCATCCTGAAGCCGCATCGGAGACATCTCCGTTTTACCGTGGGGTCTCAACACTACCAGTTTGAGGTCCTTCCATGGCGTCTTACTTCTGCACCTCTGGCCTTCACAAAGGTGATGGCGTTTGGAGCAGCACATCTCAGAAGGTTGGAGATTCCTGTTTTTGGCTGACTGGCTGCTCAAAGGAAAGGGCCAGAGATCGTGCTGCATCATCTGCAAGTAATAAGGCATCTGTTGTTTGACTTGGGTTTTTCAATAAATGTCCCCAAATCTCACCTGGTGTCCTCTCAGTGCAACCTATTCATAAGGGCAGTATTGAACACTATGGCGAGTCGTGCCTGCCTGCTTCTGCAGAGGATTGATGACATCCAGGCTATGATTCCACTTTTTCAGAGAGGAGCAGTTGCTCCATTCCTGAAGGTCTTGTGCCTGCTCGGTCTGTTTGTTTCCTGCATACGTTTGGTCAACCATGCACGCTGGCACACGAGGGCCCTCTAGAAGGGCCTCCGCAGGCAGTGGCTTGAGCACAGTGGAGATCTTAAGAAGGTGGTCTGGATCTCCAGAGACACTGCAGCGGAGCTGTTATGGTGGAGTGTTTCAGACAACCTGACTCAAGGGAATCCATTTCAACCTCCTTCTCCGGTGGCCACAGTGATAATGGATGCTTCTACTCTAAGGTGGGGTGCTCATCTGGGGGATCTGGAGATCAAAGGCTTTTGGTCTCTAGAGGAAAGATTGTTTCACATCAATCTTCTGGAATTGCGGCGATAAGTTTGGCTCTCAAGGCCTTTCTTTCCTCCCTTCGCGGTAATTCGATTCAGGTCCTGAAGAACAACACTAATGTGATGTGATATATCAACAAGCATGGAGGAGTAGGGTCATATTGTCTCTGCATAGAGACTGTGCAACTTAGGTCCTGGGCTCAGGACCATCAGATTTGCGTAATTGCAAATCATCTGTCCGGAGAGCTGAATGTGCGTGCGGACAGTCTCAGTCGGCACTACTCAGCTGACCACGAGTGGCATCTCCATCCTGAAGTGGTCTGTCACATTTTCAGGATGTGGGGGTTCCCTCGGTTGGCCCTTTTTGCCACTCACTGGAACACAGACTGCCTGTTGTTCTGCAGTCTCAGGGATGTGGAATTCCTATAGCCCGACGCCCAGGACATATTGTTTGGGGTCAAGGGCAACAAGTTTTCATGACTATTTGGTCCTTGAGAAAAGTAGGCCCAACCCCTGCAGCACAAACCCTTTGGCTGCCGGGTTGCAATACCATATTTTGGATCAGGGAAGGGCACTTTCTGCAGTTAAGGTAATATGTTTGTCCATATGTTAATGCTGTTCAAACCTGTGTTTATGGTTCATTAATTGGAACCCTTTATTATTAGGATGAGCACTCTAAGTAAATGCTGTAAGCACTGACTGCACTACTGACCGTGGTTCCAGTATAAAAATGTGTACACACGTTTTCAAAGTTTAACAATATGAGGCTATGTATAATACTCCCAGAAAGCTCTCTGATTTAATGCAAATATTTGCAGAAGCTTGAAAGCAAGATTGATGATTATTTGCTTTGAAAATAAAATGTTCATAAAAAAATGAAAGCAAGGAAAAAAAAACATGTTTGAGGCATGTGAGCTGTAGATCACATGCTATGCATAGATCGCCATCTGGTGTTGGGCCCAGACGTTTGCACTTTGTTTTTGCTCAAAGAAGTCTTTCCAGTCATGAGGTAGATGACTCCTCCTTTCGGTTATAGTGCGCATGGGCATTGACTCCATTGTTAGATAGTTTTTTTCCGCCATCGGGTTCGGACATGAATTGCTGTGCTCCGGTTCGACAGCGTTCTCGGGTTCCCCTCGGTGTGCAATCCACTACCCTCAACGGTATTGTTTCTCAATCGTGTATTCCTCCATTCACGTATCGACTCTATCCCACAACTTCAATCGGAAAACCTTGTGCGAGGCCCTTTGGCCTAGCCTCGTCGACTGAATTCGCAGTAGATGGAACAGACTCCATTCCAATTCTGCCCCGGGTGCCATTCCAAGTACCCCTGCACCGATCTTCACAACATATGCAATTTGTGTTTATCACCTAAACACAATGAAGACAACTGCGAAGCCTGACGATCCTTCCGATCGAAAAAGACGCTTCGTCACTTGTGCTCGACATCACGAGATGTATCAACAGAAGGACTCCACTCCTGACCTGTTTGGAGAAGATATCGACCAGGAGATCCTCGAAACACATGGAACCGAGGCAGAGGGCGAACAACAAATTGACGTGTCAGAGGAAGACTCCGACATTGAGGAAGACATCACACATGGTCAGCATACCATGAGTAAAGATACTCCTCTGACCCAAAAAGTTCCCTTTAAAAAGGCTCCGGTCCCTCCTCTGCCCTTGGGCCAAGGTCAGCACCGAGATAACGTTTCCACCTCTTTCCCCTTCCTCCCCTGCTCCACCTAATGACCCTAACCTTCCTGTAACACCCACAAATTCCCAATAGCCACAATCTCCACTTCAGCAGGATGATGGGGATGGGGATCTAGATGATGACTCGCATGGGGATGTACCACAAAATTATGATCCAGACCCCTGGGTAGATTATAACACGGATCCTAATAACGACAATGATCCAGATCTATACCCATCTAGGCCTTCTCGTCCAGATGATAATGTGGGGTTAACAGAATTGCTTAATAGAGCGCAATTCCATAAGGAGCCACTTGAGGAAGATTTCCTATTTGAGACACTACGTGCATCACAAAAAACTACACATACAATACCTATGTTCAAGGGTATGTTAAAACATGCAGATGAGGTGTTCAAAGATCCAGTACATGGTAGGATACTCACACCTAGAGTGGACAAAAAATACAAGGTTACTCCTACAGACCACTAGATTCGTTAGTGGTTTCAAATGCTCGGAAACAGGCAAATTCTCAGTCAACAGGAGACGCTCCGCCTCCCGACAAGGAATCTAAATTAATAGATTCCTCAGGCAAGAGAGTAGCAGCACAAGCAGCCATCATTGGTGCATAGCTAACACACAAGCACTCTTGGCAAGATATGACAGAGCTCATTATGATGAGCTAGAGCAACTGCGGCAATATCTGCCTGATGAACATAAATCCAAGGCTCATGACCTCATTCAGGAAGGGAAACTTATATCCAATACATCAAACAGGTGTGCTCTAGATGCAGCAGACACCGCCTCACATGCGTGGCGTAGAGTGTCAGGTTTTAAACCAGAAGTCCAAACATCCATTTTAAATGCACGTTTTGATAAGGAGCTTTTATTTGGTGGAAAAAATGAAAAAGGATACTGAGGTAGCCATATGTATGGGAGCGCTACAAACACCATCCAATCGTGGATCATTTCGCCGATCCTTTTATAGGGGAGGCTCAAACTCCATTACTATTGTAGGGTCCTCTACCTCATATAGAGGCAATAGTCAGTCACCTTCTACCAGAGGTTATTTTTGAGGTGGATTTCGTGGAAACAATGACAAAGGAAGAGGTAAAGGGAATACACCCAGTACTTCCCCAACCACAAACAAGTAATGACTTGTTTCCCCTTTCCCCCGATCATCCCACACCTGCCGGGACGTCTCTCTCAATTTTTCCCAGTCTGGAATTCAATCATATCAGACAAATGGGTTTTACAAATTATCCTATTTGGTTACTGCCTGAAACTTACAACCAACCCTCCAAACATTCCACTCCGAACACACAAACTTTCGCCATAACATTTACACCTACTCAAACAAGAGATACTATCGCTTCTGAAACAAGCATTTACAATGCAATGGTCTCGGCAATATTATAGGTAGAGCTATTACATTGCTCATAATTTTTTTTTATCCCTAAATAAATGGCATTGTCATTTCTATTGGCAATAGCTGAATTGTTTGCATATGTGAGACCTATTGCATTGGCAGAGAGAGAGTGAGGTAGTGAGATAGAGAGAGAGAGTGAGGTATTGAAATTGAGAGAGAGTGAGGTAGTGAGAGACAGAGAGAGGTAGATAAAGAGTGAGGTAGGGAGATAGAGAGTGAGGTAGTGAAAGAGTGAGGTAGTGAGGGAGAGTGATGTTGTGAGGTAGTGAGATAGAGAGAGAGTGAGGTAGTGAAAGAGAGTGAAAGTGAGGTAATGAGATAGAAAGAGAGCAAGTGAGGTAGTGAGAGAGAGTGAGTGAGGTAGTGAGTTAGAGAGAGAGTGAAGTCCAGAGCCATGCTACCTAGATGGAATCACCTACTCTGTAGTGACCTAAAGCTTGAAGTGTACCTTTGATATTGCTTTCCTTCCTGTAACTCCCTGCAGAACCTGTCCTATTAGTGGTGCGAAACATCAGAAGAACAACTGACTCTGTTCTGAAAATGCTTCATTGGTTCGTCCCCTCACTATTCACAAAACAGAATTCTTGGGGCTGCAGATCCTTGATTGATTGTTGCTGTTTTATCAGAGCACTTTACATGGACCCCAGCTGCTTTACGACTAACTGGCAAATAGGAGCCTTTTTGAAGGGATTCCTCCCTGGCTGCTGTGCTTCACCACCTGATGCAGACTCGTCACCGCACACCCCAGCAAGCAGTCAGGCATCCTGCACAGGCATTCACACTACTCGTCACCCACGCCACGTGCACTGCACCTCTAGGGCATATTGGCGCTGCTAAATCGAGGCTATTCGTTACCCAGCTCAGTGGTACTCATTGAACAACCTACACGTCTGTGACCATGATGTAACAGACATATTCGTGGTCAACTGAGTGGATTGGACTGATCGGTAGCAACGTGATATTTACATGTTTGGAAATGGAAGGAGTGTGTCATGTATCACTGCATATACAAGTAATTTCCGAATTGCAGTGATGTTCGGTTATTCCTTTAAATGTGCAATCAAATATAGGGGTCCAAACGTGACAGTGGCAGCGCTCTACTGATGTCACCAAGTCCTCCTGAATCTGAAATGGGAGCGTATTTTCGAGTTATTTGAAGCCCCCCTTCCCTCCATCCAGGACAGAAATGGCGAACAATGTTACTGCTGGTCCACTACGGAAGGGCACAGAACCACTCGCCTTTCTTCCCCTGAACTTGCAGCGCAGCATTCAGTGTGATGATGTCTGTCTCCATCGGTACATAGGAAATGCTCCTAGCGAGGCTTTGTTTATGCAATTTCTTGCAGCGCGGACATTACCCCAAGTTGTGAGAGCGCTTACCATAGGATCCCGTACGCAACGTAAGGAGATTTACCCGCTTAAATGCGTTATAAGTACAGACAGTTAAGAAGTAAAATCGAAATTGACTCTAAACATTAAATAGGGCTTCCCCGTGTTACGACTTCCAGGTCCCCTACCATGCATTCCCGCTGTGGTCGGTAAGTTTACCAAGAAGCCCCCGCTTTGAAATAAGACACTGACAACGGAAGGCATTGACACCACTGAATGACAATTATAAAAACAGTATTGAAGCTGTGTCTGCCTACGATGGACTTCAATTTTCTGGCAACAGTCCATAGCCACCAAGCCTGTTCCCGCCTAAGTCCCCATGCCTCCCCCCCCCCCCCCCCTCCCTTTGTGAGCCTCGCCGGCGAAGAGCGAAGAGGCATCCATACAATTTACATTTGCTCCCCCTGAGAAGGCAGTTCGCCTGTATGGTGCAATCTGCACAACGATCTCCTGCATAATTTCCTATATCTTGAATATATACTCATGGTCATTCACGCATTCTAGGTAGTTCGAATATACATGTAATACTAATAACCATTAAAGCAGCGAGTAGCCCATACGGGGATTGAACCCACGACCTGGTGAGCCGTATGTAGGTTATCTCTTACTTACACTTAAGGGCAGAGAGCCGAGGCAGCTGCATGGTCGCAACAACCAAATGCTGCCTCTTCGATGGAGCCCCCTCCTGGGGACTCGAAGCAGCTATGGCCCCCCAAGAGCCTCTGGGCTCGAACAGAATGCAGCCTGAGCCTCCCCCTGCCCGTGAACACTCACCGGACTCTCAGGCGGAGGCTCCTCGGTGCAGGCGGCGTCCTCCTCCTGGGACCGGGTGCTGGCAATGGCGGCGGGCGGGGCTCTCTTCCTCGGGGGAGCCCCGCGGGGGAACCAACACGCTTCCTTTCCCTCTTCAGGCGAGGGCACCGGGCGCAGGGTAGGCTCCTGCTTGCTCCGGTGCTTAAACCGGCCGCGAGTCTTCGGTGGGAGGCGGGGTAGGCTCCCGCCCTCCTACTTCCGGTTGTCCTGCCCCGGCCTGCCTGACTTCCTGGTCGCGGGCCGGCGGCGATAAGGGAAATCTCGCGGGGGGGGGGAGGGACGACGGGACTGGCGCGGGGGGTAAAAAATACATTTAAAAAAAAAAAGAAAACTTACCTGACTGCCCGTGTCCGCGTCAGAGCAGAGGAAGCGGCTCTAGTGTGGGTGGAAAGCGGCAGCATCACCTTACTCGGCGCTGGCTGGGCAACAATGGCTGCCTCAAAGCTTCTGAAATTTTTCGAATTTGGGGGCGTGTTTTGCTGTCCTGAGTGACGGACGACGTCACGAGCTAAAGAACAGCAAAAATGACGCCCCCAAATCCGAAAAAGACGGGGCTTGTTTGGAGTGACTCCCTTCTCTTCCAATGGCTGGCTTCCTCTTAGGAAGCCAGCCAATGGAAGCGAACGGAGCTGAGAGGCGGGTTTAAAGTGGCCTACTCCAAAACATAATTTCTCCGGACCGGAAGCTGTGCTTTGCACAGCTTATAGGTCCCGAGACCTAAAAAGGAGCTAGGGAACCCGTCCCACTACAGTATCGGGAGTCAGGGGTGTACTCTCTTTATTTTCGAATTCCCAAAAAGGACGGTTCTCTGAGACCTATATTAGACCTCAGAGAATTAAACCTCTACATTCAATCAGATCACTTCTATATGGTCACTCTCCAACAGATACTTCCTCTGTTACAAGGCGCCTTTATATCCACTCAGGACTTAAAGGACGCGTACTTCCATATTCCAATACATCCCGGTCATCGCAAATACTTCAGGTTTGTAACAGCGGGCAACATTATCAATTCAAGGTACTTCTATTTGGAGTAACTACTGCTCCCAGAGTATTTACCAAATGCCTCCCAGTAGTCGCTGCGCATCTGCGAAGACAACATGTTCACGTCTTCCCATATTTGGACGACTGGCTTATCAAAGCCAGCACTCTCTCAAAGTGCCTACAGCACACTCGTACAACAGTAAGCTTACTGCACAGCCTTGGATTGACAGTCGATCTGGCAAAATCCTATCTTCAGCCCTCCAATACAGAAGTATATCTAGGGGCCACTCTGAATACACAAAAAGCTCTAGCCTATCCCAATCCAACGAAAACTCACAATATTCAGGCTCTCATTTCCAAATTTCAAACCAATCACTCATTACCAGCTCGGGTATTCAGGCAACTACTAGGAATGATGGCGTCTTACATCATGATGGTTCCTTATGCAAGACTGCAAATGGGTCCTCTTCGAGAATGCTTAGCACGTCAGTGGAATCAGCCTCATGGTCTATTAATAGATCTGGTGTTGGTGGACGGCCGCACTCATGGCTCTCTGCAGTGGTGGAATCCACACAACCAGGATTGTGGAGTCAAAAGGAAAAGCTTCTCCACATAAATTATCTGGAACTGTTAGCACTATTCTTAGTGCTCAAAGCCTTCCAAACTCCCCTTATTGGCAAAGCTGTCCTGATACACACAGACAACATGACATCAATGTATTACATACAGAAACAGGGAGGAACACACTCTCTGCAACTGTCACACCTTTCACAAGACATTTGGAAATAGGCCATTCCTCACAAGATTTATCTCCTAGTGGAACATCTGCCTGGAGTGGACAATCAGATTGCAGATCTCCTCAGAAGACAGAGACAACAAATTCATGAATGGAAACTTCACCCTCAAGTTTGCCTCCCCTTCTTTCAGCTGTGGGGCTTTCCAGACATAGATCTGTTTGCCACACACCTAAACGCAAAATGCCCAAATTTCGCTCCCGGTATCCACACTCATTATCCAAGGGCAATGCTCTATGGATGAACTGGTCAGGGATATTTGCTTACGCTTTTCCGCCTCTCCCTCTCATTCCACTCGTGGTTCAGAAGCTCAGGCAAACATCCCTCACACTAATCCTAGTAGCTCCCACTTGTGCTCGCCAACCTTGGTTCACTACCCTCTTAGAACTATCAGTAGTTCCTCATCAAAAACTTCATCTCACATCCAGTCTTGTCACACAGAGCCATGGAGGGATAAGCCATCCAGACCCCAAACCTCTTAATCTTGCGATCTGGCACCTTAAGTCATGGAGTTTGGTTATCTAAATCGTCCACCAGACTGTATGAATATTATTAAAGAGGCTAGAAGACCGACTACAAGAGCTTGTTATGCAGCAAAACAGAAGCGGTTTGTTATTTATTGTAATAACAACCACGTCAATCCACTTGATGGCTTATCTTCAAAACAGACAACTCCTGTCCCTTTTCAGAGTGCCCGCTATTAAAGCTTTCATGGAAGGACTCAAAAGGGTTATTCCTCCAAGATTTCCACTGGCCCCAGCGTGGAATCTTAATATTGTCCTTACCAGGCTAATGGGTCCACCATTCGAGCATTTACATAAATGTGAAGTACAGTTTCTCACTTGGAAACTAGCTTTCTTCATTGCTATCACATCAGTCGGGAGAGTGAGTGAGTGAGCTTTAGGCATTAACCATTGAAGAACCATTTTTACAAGTACACCTAAATAAGTGGTTCTTCGTACTAATCCTAAATTCTTACTTAATGTAGTTTCTGCCTTCCACATCTGTTGAGTTGCCTGTGTTCTTTCCTCAACCAGATTCTGTGGCAGAAAGTGCTTACACACTTTGGATTTAAAGAGAGCATGGATGTATTACATAGAAAGAACAAAATCCTTTCGTAACACTAAATAACTCTTTGTAGCTTTTGCTCCACCACACAAAGTAAATCCCATTTCTAAATCGGGTATTGCACGATGGATAGTTAAATGTATTCAGATATGTTGTGCAGAAGCTAAAAGAACTTTACCAATTCCCCCTAGAGTGCATTCCAATCGCAAACTGGGGGCTTCTATTGCTTTCTTAGGAAATATTCCCAAATATGATATATGTAAGGCTGCAACATGGTCTACACCACACACATTCACAAAACACTATTGTCAGTCAAATTAACTTTATTCGATTTGACAAAATCATACAAAGTACATAAAAACAGAATTTTTTACAATTAAAAATAGATTAAACAGTTACTTTGTAAACAAGTTAATTTGGCATAATTTTCCATTAAAATCTTTAAAAGCGAGTTATATACACTGGTTTGGCAAATTCATAAGTCTTCTAGATCTGGATGCCGCCACTAGGAAATTGGCCATGGCAAAAGTAATGCATATATTTCCTAGGGATTTTAAATATAGCATGGCTGGTCTCACCTGGGAGAAGCCAGCTTCTCTTAAGACTGGTAGCAGATGTTTTTTCCTTTGTGCAGAGAAGAAATCACAAAACATAACAAAATGCATGGTGTCCTGAACTGAAAAATTGTCACAAGTGCAAGTGGAAGCTAACTCAGGTTTCATCCACATATTAAAATTACCCAAATAAAAATGAATAAGGTTAAATCTAAATTTAGTTAACAAAAATCTATGAAAGGGGTTTGTGACAAAACATAGATAAGGTTCAATTGCTAATGACTGAATTGACAAATAATGCATTCTAACAGCCGGCTTTGATAATTCTGATTCTTCTCGCAACAGGCGTACCCTAGACATAAACTGTTTTTTTGTGGAAATCACATCCTGCTTTGTGATGCCAGGAGGGAAGGTGAATAGGTCTGGGCGTCCCAGGTCAGTAAAAGATTTTTTCAAATACGCCAACCAAGGAATCGTATGACTATTCTCCTGACTCATCACGTCCCTCATGATCATGTGATTTAACATTAATTCGGGGTTTAGCCAAGTCTTAAGCCAATATATTAGTGGTGCCAATCTTAGTTTATCCTGAACATAATCCAAACCGAGTTCTGTATGAATAGAAAAAACCGGAGAGGATTGGGGGAGGGACAAAACGGATCGTAAGAATCTATTCTCTGCTACCTGGATATTATCCAGGCTCACATAGCCCCATAGAGATGCACCATATAAGGCCACAGGGAGGGATTTGGTATTATATACATTGATGATGGCCTTCATAGGTCTATGACCCAATTTATTTGCAAAACCTAAGATGGCCATAGATGTCCTTGTGACCGCTAGGCTTTTGGCACGTATCTGGGGCCCCCAGGTGCCCCTACTATCGAAAAGAACTCCCAGGTAGGGGAACACAGGGACTCCAGAGACTACCTCTCCTTTACAAAAGAAGGTTTTCGTCTTCGTCTTAGCCTTTTTCCCCTGTGGGCCTACGACCATGGTGTGGGATTTAGAGGCATTAACCCTCAGGTCAAGCCGGTCCATAAAGATCCCAAATGCATCTAGCAGTTTTTGGAGGCATACCCCTGTGCGTGCGATGAGTACAGCATCGTCCGCGTATAGGAGAGCAGGGATCTTAACTTCTCCTACACGCGGTACGTCACCTGCTGCCCCAAGTAAATGCTTGCCTAGGTCATTTATATATATGGTGAATAACTGGGGGGCTAGTATGCAGCCTTGCCTTACTCCCCGCAGCGAGCTGAAGCGTGAAGTGCATCTGCCCTCTTTGGTAACCCTTACAGCGGCAAATAGGTCCCGGTGCAGGGATGCTATGAACGCCACCAAATCTGCATCAATCCCCATCTTCAATAAGATTTTCCATAACTTGGATCTATTGACCAAGTCGAAGGCCGAGGAGAGGTCCATAAATGCTAAATACAAGGACCCCTCCCTGGCCACCGTATACTTGGCAATCAAAAGATGCAAGTTCGAGCACTGTTCTATCGTGCCTCTTTTTTCCCTAAAACCATATTGTATATCGGCCAAACCCCCGCACCCCTCCACACTATCTCTTAACCTGGCCAACAGGACTCTGCCCAAGATTTTAATAACAGAGTCCAGAAGGGATATAGGGCGATAGCACCCTGGGTCATCCCTTTGACCCTTTTTAAATATAGGGACTATTGTGGAGGTGGCCCATGATTTTGGGGGGGGCGAAATATTTGCGGCTGTAAACACGTTAGCCAGAATGCCAGCCCATAGTTTGGGTGAGTGTATGTAAAAGTCGGCTGGTACCCCGTCTGGGCCAGGAGCTTTATTCTTTGTAGTAGCGCAAATTGCCTTTTCCACCTCACCGCTGTTAAAGTGTAGAGGTATGACCACCCTGCCTACAAAGTTTTGTAAATGAGAGGGGTCGCCCTTTCGCCATAAACAGAGCTGAAATGTGCCAGCCACTTCTCATCAGGTATTACACAGTCAGTGTCTGTGTTTGGGGAGTCCGAAAAATATGGGTGGTTGACTATGGCCCAAAATTGCCTGGAGTCCCGCAAGATATTAGTAGAAATTAATTGTTCCCACGCCTCCTGTTTAATACTATCCCTTCTAAGCTTAGTGGCCTTCCTATACTCTTTTCTCAAAGTTGAGACCAGAGCCCTGTCCCTAGGGTTTACTTTAAGGGCAGATTTTAAAGCTCTGAGTGCCCTAGTACAGGCGGAATCGAACCACCTGTGGGGTTTTGGCTCACCCCTACCCCTTGGAACCATGAGGTTATCAGACACAATGTGGCATATTGATTGGAAAGCCACCATGATGTCGTAGCCTGGTAAGGTCCAATCTTGGCAGGTCCTAATCTGATCTTCAATCTGTGGAGCAGTGTCGGTGTAAAAGTCGTCTGGTACCACATTCCCCCACTTCAGCCGCCTACCTTGGTCTGTTGGGCGAAGGGTAGGTCCATGTTTGATCTGCCCTGGCCTAGGACCCATAGAGTCCCCCCACCGGATGAACAAAAGGACAGGATTGTGATCACTGAAGGGAGATAACACAGTGCGGTAGGAAATAATACACTCGCGGATAGCAAAGGTCACGAAAATATAATCAATAACAGTCCCCGGGGATGAGCCCTTAAACGTCGGAGTTCTATGGACCCCCTCCCCTGCTGGAAATTCAAGGAGGTTAAAGTTGGCCAGGAGGTCCTCCAATTCCTCGCCAGCCCTAGTATGTTCAAAGTGCGGGTCCTCCTGTTCCCAGGACTCCGAACCTCCGATTGTAAGACAACCAAGATAACAAGGGTGGATGTTAAAGTCCCCCATTAACACAAAATCATAACTGGTAAGGGAATTTTGGCTGAGAACATTTAAAAAGGCATTCAATTTTGCGATGTTATCACCACCAAACTCCTTGTTGACGGAATTGTAAAAATTGATAAACAGAGTACTTTTTGATGGGCAGGTTTGCCTTTCTACAATTAAGCAGTTTGGAGAGTCATATTTGATCTGTTTTAGGGATCCAGTGAGGTCAAGAGAAAAAAGGGTCAAGAGGCCTCCCCTCGCTCTGCCTGCAGGACTAGGGCAAGCCGCGACTGAAAAACCTACAAAACCATCCAACCAAAAGCCAGAAGTCGTGTTCCATGTTTCTTGCAAGGCAATAACATTATGGTCTGAAACAAAAGCAACCCATTCATTATCACTCATTTTTGAGCTAATTCCAGAAATGTTCCAGCTGATAATTTTACAACCTTCTTCCTTGGTGACTGCCCTAGAGGCCCTTACATCCTCACTAGGCGTTGTTGGGTCTTCTGTTGTTAGTCAGTCCATATCATCCAGGCCAGACAAGGGAGAGAACTGATTACTTATGCTCACGCTTATCCCATCTACCAAGGCTGGTGCCTGAATGTCATGATGTATCGCAGAGGGTGGGTTAGATAAGATAGTTACTGGTTGCCTTGTGGTGGACTCATGTATGTTTCTTCGTGCCGCTGCTAACCTTTTACCCTGCCATCTAGCCTGGTAATTTATATATGGCTTATAAAAAAAACCCAAGGGGACAGGTCTAAGGCGATCCCTGATCGAGATTGCTGAGCCATCCCAGAACAGTCTATCCGCCACCTCCGCCCTGAAGAAATTAACAACCACACAGTCGCCATGAGTAGTTTTGGGTTGTTTACCAATCCATCCCACCCTTCTTGAATGGATAATCAAATCCGCTATGTTACCACCACAGCATGTTTCACCACTCCAGCACTTAACTTTAGCGATTAGATCCTCCGTTGATTCCCTTTCCCCTTCTCCCAATGGGTCAACCCCAATGAACACTGCAACCAAGGGTGAAGCTTCTGGTGGGAGGTGGAGTTTATATGTACTTGGCGAGGGCCTTTTCCTGGGTGGTTGACTATTATGAGGCGGAGCTAGTGGAGTTGAAACCATACCAAGGATGCCTGACGTTGCTTGCTGAAGGGGTGTACAAAGATCACAAGGCCTATTAACACTAGGTAAATTTCCGCCTGTTGGATTTGTCCCAAGTGAGGCCCCCTCTGTGTTCCTGTTCACTCCCGTCTGATCAAGCTTCCCATCACCCATTTGAGTGTAGTTAGGGGGGAACGATTGGATAATTCTGTCAATGAGGGAGCATTTTTCCAATAATCCTTTCAGACATGTATTTAGTGTATCTACGATATCCTTGGCAATGCCCGCCAGCAATGGTTCAATCCTCGCTACAAATATTTCCTCCAGTTTTGCCTCCATAGTGGCTGGTATGTCTGCAGTGAGTGACGAATTATTAACTTTTTTCCCTCTCTTGCGAGACATAGATTTGGTGTCTATCTGGGCTTGTGCTTTTGGGGATGAAACAGCTGGGGCAGGTTGTGGATCAATAGCTGATTGGGCGTTAGGGGGGGGGTTGGCGATAGTTACAAGGGGTTCCAATGGCACACCAGCTGGGGTACATGAAGGGTGGGTAGTGGCATCAACTGTAAGCGATGTAGATTGGGTGCTTGGGGAAGTCAATGCAGTGGCCAACTCTTGCTCCACGGTGGCAATCTCCTTCGTTAGAGCCCCCACAGCCGAGGAGAGGTATGACATAATAGAGTTAGAGTGCCTGGGTATTTTGGCATTATTCCCCCCCTCCTCCATGGTAGTGTGTTTCTTTCTCTTACCCATCTTAATTGTTAGGTGTTAGTGATGTGGCCCGACCCGGCCTCCTTCGGCCCCGGACGGCCACAGACGGCCCCGCCCTTGTCCCGGGCTTGTCCCGCGCGCGACTCGCGGGGCGAGAGGGGGTGTCAGCCTTTTGCAGGCGCCTCCGGGCCCTCTCGGCGCGTCACGAGCGCGCTTCCGCCCCACAGGGTGCTGGGGATTGTAGTTCCCCGGTGTCCGGTCCGGCGTCTGTCTGTCCGCCTCCGCCGTTCCCCTCACGGCTACGCCCGTTGGCGAGTGACCAGGCAAGTCTCTGTTGTTCCCCCCTGGGCTCCCGGGGTGTCAGCCTTTTGCAGGCGCCTCCGGGCGCTCTCGGCGCGTCACGAGCGCGCTTCCGCCCCACAGGGTGCTGGGGATTGTAGTTCCCCGGTGTCCGGTCCGGCGTCTGTCTGTCCGCCTCCGCCGTTCCCCTCACGGCTACGCCCGTTGGCGAGTGACCAGGCAAGTCTCTGTTGTTCCCCCCTGGGCTCCCGGGGGGTCAGCCTTTTGCAGGCGCCTCCGGGCGCTCTCGGCGCGTCACGAGCGCGCTTCCGCCCCACAGGGTGCTGGGGATTGTAGTTCCCCGGTGTCCGGTCCGGCGTCTGTCTGTCCGCCTCCGCCGTTCCCCTCACGGCTACGCCCGTTGGCGAGTGACCAGGCAAGTCTCTGTTGTTCCCCCCTGGGCTCCCGGGGTGTCAGCCTTTTGCAGGCGCCTCCGGGCGCTCTCGGCGCGTCACGAGCGCGCTTCCGCCCCACAGGGTGCTGGGGATTGTAGTTCCCCGGTGTCCGGTCCGGCGTCTGTCTGTCCGCCTCCGCCGTTCCCCACACGGCTACGCCCGTTGGCGAGTGACCAGGCAAGTCTCTGTTGTTCCACACTATTGTGTAGATGTATTAGCCAGACAACAAGCTAATGTGGGCCAGGCAGTTTTACGCACACTATTTCAAACTAGTGCAACAGATACAGGTTAGCCACTGCTTTGGGAGATTACTGCTGTATAGTCTATGCATAGTATGTGATCTACAGCTCACATGCCGCAAACGGAAAATGCTACTTACCTAGTATGCATCTGTTCTTGGCATGTAGAGCTGTAGGGTCGCATGCGTCCACCCACCTCCCCGGTTACCTGTATCTGTTCCAGTACTTTCTTACTTGGATAACTACACATGAACATCTCTAGTCTACTCTTACTAACTCCATTCTCACCCTCTGCGGGAAAACAATCTAACAATGGAGTCGATGCGCATGCGCACTATCGCCAAAAGGAGGAGTCACCTACCTTGTAACTGGAAAGATTTCTGCGAACAAAAACAAAGTGCAAACGGCCGGGCCCAACACCAGATGGGCATCTGTGCATAGCATGGGCCTACAGCTATACATGCCAAGAACAGATGCATACTGGGTAAGTAGCATTTTCCTTCGCTAAAAACTGTAAAATTTCGGGTACCATTTATTTGCAGCATCATTTATTAACATGTGTTAATGCATACTAGTATTTCCCCAAATTATTAATAATGTAAACATCAGTGTAACCAGTTTCAATAAGATTATGGGAAACAAATATAAATAAGCATTGCCAAAGCCAGTAGGTCTGAAATTGGTGGTCAGCTTTTTAGTTTTGTCAATGTGTGAATTGTTTTGGCATCGTTTTTGTAAAACCTGATTGGTGTGGGAGCTGCCGGGCCCTCACCATTATAACAAACATTGGCAAAAGCAAAAATAGTTTTTGATCTCAAAAAGGACACTGCCACAGCAGTTACTGACACTGAAAAAAACTACTTTGTGTGCCGATACGTTCCTTGTGAAAGAGCAGAATGCTGTCACTCACAGTGAAGCCAGCCGATCCAGAAAGAGAGAAACAGAATTTTAATAAATGCAAAAGGTCATGGTCAATGGCAGACCAAATTAGGGGCCCAAATATTAAAGAAAGTCTCAAAAGTGCACACGTGGTATATGTACCTGCATTAAGGGCACTTATATGACTTTCGTGAATTCCCAATAATTTACAGAAGTTGGACAAGAAATAGTACTCCTCGCAAATATTTGTGAACTGCATTTTAGCATGAGCAAATATGCATGTGTAGATTTGGGCATGTTAACATCTGAGTGTTTGCAACTTCACTTTCCCTCCAACCACTTTTTTCCCCAACTCTGGAAGAAAGTTTACATCTGCCATTGTCAGGAATACATTTTCAACATTTCTCAGTGTAGGAAAAGATTAGAGAAGAGTTGATGACAACCCTTAAAACATGCAAGTTAGTAGGTTTGCACAGACTCAGAAGGGCATTATAACCCTGGAACTATTGCTTGCCACTACCTTCAGCACCAGTATGTAGATCTGTGGAAATGTGGCAACATAAGGGGATTGCAAGTATTCAAACACTACTATGGTATGAGCCCTGGCATAATCAGAGAGGCTATATCGGAGCTCTTGTATAATGAGATTGCTTCCATAATTTGTCACCGCACTACATGGCACCAAAGGGACAAGTGTATTTTGTATTTGATAGAGAAATTTAGCCGCATATTCCTTAACTTAGAATATCCTCAGGCATCAGCCTGGATCCAGAATTGCTTTTGCAACAGCACCTCTGCGCTCCGGGGGACGGCGCCACACAAACCCGCCCTGACGTCGTCCTCGACTTCAGCAGGGTCATATAAGTCCCTTCCGGGGCGCTGACGTCAGTTTCCTTCTTTTCCGCGTGCTACGCGGATCCAGAGTAATCGGTTCGTCTGGCCTGTCTTCAGGCCCCTTTTGACGCTTTGCGTCTGGAACAGTGTGCGATGTCTTTGGGCTTTAAAATGTGTACCTCCTGTTCGCGGCCAATGTCCGTGACGGACCCACATCTTAAATGTATGTGGTGTTTGGGCTAACACCACGACTCGGTGGATTGCGACGCCTGCCAACACCTCAAGCCAAAGTCCTGGCGGGAGCGCCGGATTAAGCTCCTCTCTGCTCGCCTGTCGCGGTTGGAGGCGTCTCGTCCTCCGGCCTCCTCATCGCCGGCAGGCCCTTCTGGTTTCCAGTTGCGGCATTGGTCACGCTCTAGGGCCCGGAGACGTTTTTCGCCCCTTCTGGGTAAGTAGCGCCGAGGTCCTCGACCTCACTTCCATCTGTTGTCGGGGGCACTAGTTCCCGTTGCCCTCCGGACGTGCGCCCCCGGGAGTCGCCCCTCCCCTATCCGCCTTTTCCGGGCGCAAGGGCGACTCGGACCCAGATGGAGGCTTATACCGCGACCTTAATATAGACAAAAGAATGGTAGTGGTGTTTCCAAAAAATTGGAAAAGACCGCACATCAACTAATGCTAGTAAGATCAAAAACTGTACTGGACAATCAATAGAAACTATCTTGTTATCGAAAAGACGGAGTGCTACAAGGACCAGTATCCCCCACTACCAAGAAGGAACACAATTTATCAAACCAAAGGATTGACAAATAAACATATAAGTAAAAATGGTCAAGAGAGCACAATCCTACAATGAAAGTATATACAAGACTCGTACAGTATAAAGTCTAAGCAACAATGACTTCAAGTAGAGTCAACAAAATCTCATGGTATGCAGGACAAATCGATGGATAGAGTTCATAATTTGTATCATATTTTCCTTTTATTGATTCTTAAGGGTACTTTTCCAAGTGATAAAAACGACAGCCGACACGTGTTTCGTCCGTACTATGAATAGGTACACGGACTTTTTCAAGGCCAAATGAGGTAAACAAAAACAGCATATAAATCGCCTGGTCACGTGGACGGTGCTGAGGAAGTGAAGTTCCGGACAAAAAGTCACGTCCAAAACGCCCGAACAGAGCAGCGAAAATGCACAACTGATGGAGAATCACGGGGGGTTCCTCACCCTTAATTCTATAGTATGGAAACACTGTATTTATCCTGATGACACCCAAATAGATGTCACCACACAAAATAATCGAAGGTTCAAGTGAAAGAGAAATCAATGATTAAACAAGTTGTTTCCAAAGGTGGGCAAGAAAAGTAAAGTAATGCAAGGTAAAATGCCGAAAACGTTCTGCTCAGGTAATTGCAGCACGTGAAGTTAATAACAATAGTGAAATTTATTGTCTGGCAGGTGTGTTGTAACACGGATATGCTATAATAGTACCTCAGAAATGCATGAGACTACAAGGACGCCTCAGGAATACGTGAGGCGTGTTGTAGAGTCAGTTGCCACTTGATACTGGCACTCCATAAGCGGATGTGACCCATCGAGTCGCCGAATATATACGCAATATAAGCATTGAGGACGCCACTCCACAAAGGTAAGTTAATCCGAACACTTTATTTTCAAACCAGCTTTTTATTTCTTGTGGATTGGCGTCCTCAATGCTTCAGGGCACATGTTGGGAATAACTATCACGCGGCAGCCCGGCCGCGGAGGATTGCACCGCCATTAAAGCACAGAGGTCTGCAAGGATGAACTTTTCTTTCCTGTTGTCAGCACAAAGGTATTCATATTGCAAACTGGCACGAATTTCTGAGGCCCACTGGAGGGCTTGTTAAAAGAGTGAAAATTAACCTGCAAGTACACAGAAAATCATCGCTGCACTACATGAGGAACTACAAACCCCAGAAGGCAAGATCTTTTGGTGAGGCCCGAAGGAGGGCGAGATGACATTAATTAACGCAGGGTGTGCAGCGCATTTCTGTGATTCTTTCAGGCTTCCCTCGGATGAAGGAGCAGCAGCTCCGAAACACGTCAGGGAAATATGCAAATTCAGAAATAAAAAGCCGGTTTGAAAATAAAGTGTTCGGATGAACTTACCTTTGTGGAGTGGCGTCCTCAATGCTTCAGGGCACATGTTGGGAATATATATATATATATATATATCTAAAGGTTGCCCATGGATGCCCCTTTTTTCTCCATCTCCAAATGTCTTCGCTACTGCAAAGTCTGGTCCTCTGTCTCCCTGTTTTAAGGACATTGTCGAAGCTGTTCTCGGGCTCGCACTTGTTCTAAAGAGACAGAGTTTATGTTCAATGCGATTAAATGCTCTTTGTTGCTTTTTCCTGCATCCTCTACAATAAGGGTTCCTTTTGCGTCCCACTCCCCGGGGTGGTACTCCAGATTCACACTGCTCCTTTCTTGGTGCTCAATGGTGGACGATGTGCCTCTCTCCGATGATGTCACATGTAGTTGCATGCGGAGACGTTCCATTATGACGCCCTCATCGACGTGGGAGAGCTATGGAGAAAAGTTTTCGTGGAATGCTGTGCATGGGGAAATTAAAAATTTGAGGAATCCACTGGCAGATACTGCATCCATCAGAAAAAGCGTTACCGAAGGTAAGTAACTTGTTCGTTTAAACCTAAAACCAGATAGTCTGGATATAGTGTAGTACTGTAGGTGATGCTTATGTGGGAGATGGCCCTTTCATCTGAGCGCGAATGAGGTGCATAAGGACACGTGAATGAAAATGTCCTGTAAATCGATAACTTTAACAATGAGTTTTCGCCTTTAATATTGGAACAAGTATCCAGAACAAGAAATAAATTGTCTCAAACTAAAGCAAGAACAAATCCCATGCAGGCTATAATTTGACAGCCTAATTTTATAGTATTGTCTGGCTGACTTTGGCCCTCCTTTCTGTGTGCTCACTATTGAGTTTTTTCTTGTTGGCAGGTTCTCCACTGGGGTGTTGGCGCCTTAATAAAACCTACAAACAACACCTCACCTAGGAAAGAGAAGCTGATGCAGCAGCATGTCACAAGCTACCAAACGAAAACATGTAGTGAAGGAGGTGATGGAAGACTTTGTTCTTCCTACTGAACAGCAACAGATCGTTCGGGTGAGTCCAGATGATATTGCAACTAAATTACTGAGACTTTCTGCACCTCCCTTTTAACTCATTTGATATTGACAGAACTCCTCCAGGGCAGGTACACGTTTGGGCAATACCAGTGTGGCATAAACATGATGCTTGTAAGTAATTGTGGTATGACCACTAAGAGCTGGAGACTCTGTAGGTTCTGCATTGCTGCGGTTGTAAGAGATACAGTCTGGTCAGCGCTCAATACATATTTGTAGCTAGATATCTGTTTGTTCTATGGTGTCGTCGTAGAGCATTGATAAAGTACTCCACAGGTGTAAGTGCCTGGTGTGGTCTTGTTAGATTTGTTGATCTCTACCCTTATGGTGCAATAAAAGGAGTAGGTGTTTAAAATAGGGTATATGGTCTTCAATAATTCTCTATGTTGGCTAAAGTGTATGCAATCAGGGATTCCACTATGTACAAATCTCTTCTATGCTGCTTGAACCCTAATTAATTGAGCTACCTATGACCCATTCTCTCCCCCCAGTACTTCTCAACAAATCTCTGTTGTATGACCAGAGAGTTAAAAATGTTATTAAAAATGCAAAGGAACTGTTAGATCCGGTGCTGCAGCTTCTGAGTGTAGGAACGTGCTCTGTATATACTATACCAAAGTGAGGTATAGTGTGCACAGAGTCCAGTGGATCCCCAAAAGTAGGCAGGGTAAAGTTAGATCTCTATCTGTGGTAGTGTGGCCGAGCAGTAAAGCAGTCAATCAGTATCAGAGGACAGTGTTAAGCATTTGTTGTACACACTTAGTCAGCAAATGAATTCGCCCACTCAGACCAATTGTTTTTGTATAAAAATATTCCTTTAGTTATTTCATTTTCTAGAACCAAGCAAGCCTGGCACAGATAAGTGATAAGTACTTTGCAGTAAATATACAGTTGTAATACAGTTTGGATTGTTAGTAGTATATGCACTTTGTTTTGACTTACAGTATGGTTTTAGAGAAATGCAATAGTTTGAAAATAACATACATGGACTTGAATGGGCTTTTCAGTAAAATTATAGGTAAGTTACTTTTGAGATTACTCTTCTTACATCAGAGTAGTATACCTGGACACTACTCTGGGACTTTTCCTGCAAACAGGTAAGTAAAATCGTTTTTGTTAGTGCAGTTTTAAAGAATTTCTTTAGGTTTTCAAACTCCACACTTAGAAACTTTTTCAAGAAAAACAGTCAATGTTCTCCTAGGGAGCAAAATAGTGTTGTCGGTTTTAAGGTAAGTATTTGGTGTTGGGATTTGAGGTTCTGGAGGGTAGACTCAGGGGTCCCCCAGGATCAAGGATGCCGTCTAGTTACACCCTCAGCGGCACTCGAGCAGCTGGGTGCAGAGTGCTGAGGCCCAATGTTATCCAATTGGGATAGGGTGCCTCTGGTTGGTGGCTGCTGGCAAGCCCAGATCTTTTGACTGGGTGTGAGTGTTTGATTGGTTCGGATGCTCCGTCCATCACCACCCCCTTTTGTACCGCTTTTGGCCGCCATAAGTGTGGCAGGGTATGCTCAGACGTGAGTCCCTTGCTCACTTTGCCACTAGATTCAAGCAAGCCGGGCTGAAGACGGCTGTAATACCAGAAACCGGTCCTCGGAAGCTTGTTTCCGGTCCAGGGAAGGCATGGGATGGCATGGCAGTTCGGGCTGGATTGTTCCCATGAGGCACAGGGTCAGACTTATTTGCATATAGCCATGTCTGAACTGGGGTGGCAGAGTGGGCTAAAGAACGGTGATCTTTTGACTGGGTGTGAGTGTTTGATTGATTCAGATGCTCCGTCCATCACCACCCCCTTTTGTACCACTTGGTTGTAGGAGCAAACCTCCTGGACTTTTGCTCGGGGCAAATGGGGGAAACAAAGTAGCACACCCTCAGCAGCACTAGGGCGGCCTGGTGCAGGGTGCTGTTTCGACGTCGGGCGCCCTGTTTATAATGGTGAACCTCCGGTTTGCAAAGGCACTGCAGGCTTGGGAACGAAGATCTTCTGAGTGCGACCACCAATTCGAGAGGTAAGTTGGGAAGTTAGGGGTTGGTTAAGCACCGTCGTTTTGGTCACTCAAGGCCGTGGAGCATCTGGTGCAGGGGTGCCTTTTGGAGTCGGATCTTCTTACCAGCTCCTGGTCGCAGTTGGGGGAACCTTCCGGATTTAGGCTGCAGGCGTCGGCTGGAGGCTTGAGGCAGGTCAGGAGTCACCGGATCTCTGGTCAGGATCGCCGGGGGGACCTCCTTGTGGTGTTTGCCCACTCAATCTCGTGCCATGGACGGCGGGTGCAGAGTGGGGTGGATTTGTGGTGTCAGGCCAGAGCCAGAGGTTGCAGATGAACACATCCAGTGTTCACAGGAGACAAAGGCTTTGTGCTTGAAGGCAGGCAGGTCCTCCAGGGTTTCCGAGGTTGCTGGCTGCAGGACACACCGGGATTTCGCAGGAGCAGGTTCGAGGGGGAGACAGGCCGGTAGGGCTGGGGCCAAGTCAGTGGGCGTCTTCCTCTTGTTAGCTGCTGCACTGCTGTTCGGCCCTTCTTCTTCTTCTTGTAGTTTCTTCTTGTCTGAGGAAGCAAGGTTCAGGGCTGCCCCTAAATACTAGATTTAGGGGCGTTACAGGTAGGTAAAAGGCAGAGACCAATGGGTCCCTTCCCTGGGGTGGGTACACCCCCTATTATGCAAAACACACTTGGGATCGATAAATGGGATCTTAATAAGCCAGTAGGGTACCGATCCCTAAGATTCTATTCTCACACAGAAGTTCCTCTGGCTAACTGTTAAGGACAAGAAAGAAGAAGTGAGAAAAGAGCACATTGTGAGTACTACCAGAGAGAGGGGAAGAGGAGGATTCCCTCAGGACAAGAACCCTCACTCGCAGTTAGGTGACATGCTTCATCATATGGGTTCCCTCCTCCCACCGAGGTGTGGGCTACAACTCCCCCAAGGGGGAGTAGCAGAGTTGTTTTAGTTGGTAAGATGAACGAAAACATGTATATAGGTGAGGGGCAGAGTGCAGATAGTGTGTGAAAGTATGATTTAAAAATGTCTAACTGTGATCTCTGAAAGTTTATTAGGTGGCCACAGTGACAAGGTTAAAAGACAAGAGAATATTGAGGGTTTTCAGAAGATATGCCCTCATTAAAGTGGTCAACATGTTTCTGCCAACAGGCATTCATCAGGACCTGTACTCTGTCACTCTGCAAAAGTGTCTTAGTGAAATAAAGAAGAAAAAATATACAGGCCACCACTGGAGCTGTGTGGTTAGTCGTTCAGCGTCCCTACGTAAACTGAAAACTGAAAAGAGATGGTCATGTTAATATCATAAGACCTCATCATACTTAAGACATAATACACATAGTGTTCTAGTACAGATAACAATCCATGCTTACCTAAAGTGCATTAAAGTCATATATACTGTCTGCATGCTCTGTAACATCTTGTGGTGCCCAGCTGTAAGAGCATATAACAACATGTAATGTGGACGACTCGTGAGGTGCATCACACTTCTTAATCAACATACATGATAGGAGTTAGGTACACAGAAACAAGTGTATTGCTTCAGCAGGGGTGAAAAATATGTTTACATACATCGTTTTATTATGCCTATTCCTTCTGTCAAAAAGCAGGCCACAGCACTAACTTAAAATGCAATAATCCTGTGCAATGCAAAGGACCAAACCATGCCCAAGACCGTATAACCCACACGCATCTAGTGGTGCCCTCCGGATATGCTAATCTCTGCCCCAGCGTCAGCAAGGTTAAAGGACAATCCAAGTTGACACTGTAGCAGAGAGAAAATTTCAAAAGGGAATACAACGTGCCAGCCCGGTCATCCATCGAAGTGTTGTACTTTACAGTCCCTGTGTCATGCAGAGGAGGCGGAGTGCTGATTAATGCATACCGCTTTATAACGAAGGGCTCATGCACCTGTACCCTCACCACGGGTATAGGGTACCCAGCTAAAGGGGTGATTGATCTATGCCAGGGCAGTGGGTTGTAGGCATGGCACACAGAGATGTGTGCTCTGTCGACTCTTCACATTGTTCTGCACCAAAACAAAGGCAGTGTGTGTGTGTAAGGGTACAGGACCTCTAAGGGTGGCTCAATAAGTGCTGTAGCCCTTAGAGGCCTTCTCTGGTCACAGTGCCCTGTGTACCTGTGGTACCATTTACCAGGGGCTGACCTATGGCCAGAGATGCCAATTGGGTTTAGCCTTCAATGCAGTTTTAGGGAAAGAACATAGGCCCTGGGTACCTGATTAGCAGGAGCCCAGGGCACACTTAGTCATAGCACATCAGCAATTCAGCAAAAAGTGGGTGCAACCATGCAGAAAGAGGGCACTTTCTCACACGGAGTCCATTACTTTTGTGCTCTTGGGGGAACCTTGTGATCTGGCCTACGCCATTACAGAATGTGATTAACTATATGCCAATTTATTCTGGGCTGACCCATAAAAAGCATATTGTCCCGAACTGCAGGATCACCTTACCTATTCCTAAAATAACAAATAACTTTGGAACAAGGAATCTGCCACAGGATGTCTAAGGTTAACTCACTGACATTTACTAACATTCAAGCAGAAAAAGCCAAACTGATGGCTACTTACACATGCAGATTCATCATTTCTTGAATCTTTCACAGTTGCCAGACTGGATCTGGAAAAGTTGAAACAGCTCTACTGTACCAATAGGGAGCATCATTTCTTGCACTCAATTCCAGGACCACCCCAATCTTAGGGCCATATATAGCACTTTGAGATGTGCAGGCATCACTTCCCACACCCTTCAATGCAGGTCCACAGTTTGTTCTTACTTGGAATTCTTTAATAAACATTCATGTAGTCCTTACATGGATCATGCCACCTCCAAAAGTTTCAGGCTTTAAGAGATGTTACTGTCACAAGCAGATGTTCATTATGGACCGCCACAAAGGCTGACTGTGGTACCTGGGAAAAGAATGACGCAAAGACTTGTGAGAAATGCTGTTGCATGCTTGCCAACTCTATCAGAGAATGAGAAAGAAGCTCTTTAAGGTGAGGGCCTGCGTAGATTGTCACGATCAGCAAACCTCCATATTTCAATTCAAGCAATGGTCCTATTGTCCTGCAGGTAGGCGCTCCCAAAGTGGTCCCTCAAAAGTTAAGCCAACCTGCAAATAGCATTAGAAACACTGCATATTGTATCAGTCTTGAGACTCATGTACAAGATAGACAGCAGTGCTCTTTCAGGCCTTTCTGTGGAAGTTGAGGCTTCAACTTGTTCAGCAGAGCCAATTCCTTTTTTTCGTGATAAGGGCAGGAACTTTCACTGTAGTAAAAATCAAAACATCAAATAGATATGGATTCTTTAAGTGAGTTCCAGTGACACATTCATCATTAACTTCTTAGCACACCACAAGCACCTGAATGTTTCACCTATGCCTACAAAATCTGCCTGAAACACAAAACATAATTTAACAAAATACTGAATCCAATTCAGTATAAGATTGCATTCAATCCTGTATCTGCAATCATCCTCTGATGGAAAGTTATTCATTTTCTCATTAATAATAATATTATTATTATTAGTACAGATAAAATGGCAATAGGTTGTGTGCCTTAAAACATGTTTCCAACTACCTCAGTAAACAAATTAGGTACTTGTCTCAGTGTATTATGGAAATTATTGACAAAACCTGACAGAACTGCTCCCAAATGCCTTCTGAGTCCTTTAGTGCCTGAAGGTCGGCTCTGAAGCCTTTATTCTGATGGATACATCTACCTGTGGATTCCTTACCTTTTGAATATCGCAATGCACCAACATGCCACGGAAACTTTTCTCTACAGCTCTCCCACGTCGATGAGGATGTCATAATGGCACGTCTCCGCATGCGACTCTGCTTGATGTATAAGAAGCCCTCGTCGGCATGCT
This sequence comes from Lissotriton helveticus, assembly GCF_964261635.1. Lineage (NCBI taxonomy): Eukaryota > Metazoa > Chordata > Amphibia > Caudata > Salamandridae > Lissotriton > Lissotriton helveticus. The sequence continues at coordinate 630,949,788 of NC_136070.1, forward strand.
GACGTCGGTTCCCTTTTTTCTGGCTTTTGAAGCATAATACTTTTTTTTCTAGGATCTCCATAGAGTATCAGTCTTGCAACATTTGTTTCCAGGAAATAGCAACGTTGTTGCAGGGGACGAATGTCTTCTATGTGGAAGTCTGGACTCAAACCTTGCAGGGAATGTGAGGGTCAAAGGCGATCACAGATCCTCACAATCACTGTCTTTGGTGTTTAACTTCAGACCACAATGACAATTTATTTTATTTTTATTTATTTTATGCTCTTGTAAAGCGCCAGAATAGACCCCCGAAGGGGTATCTCCGCGCTGTTGCTGCAAAGAGGGAGTACTGAAGATGGTGTGCTGCAGTGGTGATAAAAGGCAAGACAGACATTAGTTAGTGGGATACAGGTAGGTTTTTAAAGTTTTCCGAAAAATCAGGTGACTGTTAAGTGATCTTAGTTCAAGGGGCAGAGAGTTCCAGAGTACTGGTCCGGCATGGGCCAGCGCACGGCCACCCTGTCTGGTCTTCTTTACTCTAGGTATCTGCAACAGTTGCCGGTTACTGGATCGTAGAGAACGCTCGGGGATGTAAGGCTGAAAGATTGCAGCCAGGTATTTTGGGCCTTCCCCTATCATACACTTGTGGATAGTACATAAGGTTTTAAACTGGACTCGTTTCCTCACTGGAAGCCAGTGGAGTCTAGTCAGCAGGGGGCAGGAGGGGGTCCTCGGTGGAACATTGAGGACAATCCTCGCTGCTGTATTTTGGATCACCTGTAATTTGTTTAGTTGTTCCTCGTTAGCTCCAAGGAGCAAACCGTTACAGTAATCCACCCTGCTGATGACAAGAGCCTGCACAAGCGTTTTCCTGTGATGGTCCGGTAAGTAGGGGAAGACTCGTCTAAGCATCCCAATAGCCCGAAAACAGGTGCCGGCAACTTGATGTACATGATCTTTAAATGTAAGTTGCTGATCAAGTAGCACGCCCAGGTTCCTGACCGTACTCTTGGGGATAGGGACAGGGCCTAACTCCAAGGGCCACCAGTCCGGTGACCAGTGTGTTACTGCTTGCCCGAACAGTATGACCTCGGTTTTCCCAACATTACACTGCAGATAGTTTGATGACATCCATTCTGCAATGGCTCTCATGCCATCTGCAAAAGATCTTTTTATTGCAGGTGTAAGTTTTTTGAAGGGAAAAAGGAGTTGGGTGTCGTCAGCGTACGACACTGGGGTGAACCCGAAGGATCTTGCTAAGTTGGCTAGGGGGGCCACATACACGTTGAAAAGTGTAGGGCTCAAACAAGACCCTTGTGGCACTCCCCTATTGAGCTCCCTATGAATGGATTTGTGGGAGCCCAGCCTCACTTCTTGGGATCGACCAGATAGAAAGCTCTCCATCCATGCCAGAGCCCCTCCCTCCACGCCTACCTCCCTTAGACGGTTGAGAAGCACCACGTGAGACACAGTATCAAAAGCGGCGGAGAGATCCAGCAGCACCAGAATCGTAGAAATGCCATCATCCAGTGCCATTTTGATGTTATTGGTCACTGTTTGAAGAGCAGATTCTGTGCTGTGGTTTGGCCTGAACCCAGATTGTGAATAGTCCAGGCCTTCCGTCGCTTCAAGATTTTGAGAGAGATGGGTGTTCACATGCTTTTCCGCAACCTTGCCCAAATAGGGTAAAAGGGAGATAGGTCGTAGGTTAGATAGGTCTGTCCAGGGGGAAGCTGCTTTCTTTCTTATCGGGTTCACCACCGCCTTTTTCCAATCTGCTGGGACCTGGCCTTTCATAAGGGAGGTGTTAATCACCTCCAGTATGGGAGGGCCCAGGAGAGAAATCAATGGGCCAACCATTTTGGCAGGGATGAGGTCACTGGGGGATCCTGATTTTATGTGACTACAGAGGGAGAGAAGCTCTGTATTATCAATAGGGGGAAAGGATGTCAAGAGAGGTTTATTGCATATTGGGGGAGTCTGAGAAGGAAATTTAATGGTCGTGTCTGTGGTGTTTTTAGCTGCTACTATTCTTTCGTAGACGGTATTTATTTTGTCCTCAAAGAATAGTGAGACTTCATCGCATAGGGCCTGCGAGAAGTCATCAGAGCTCTCACATGCAGTTGGCTTGATGAAATTTTGCAGGATTTTAAAGAGTTCCTTAGAACAATTACCTGCTTCTGCTATCTGTTGCGTAAGGTGTTGTTTCCTAGCTAACTTAATATTTTTGTAATACTCTGATTGGGCATCTAGGAAAGCTACACGACTGACTTCAGTTTTCCTTTTCCTTCATGCCTTCTCAGCTCGTCTGCATTTTTGTTTGCCTGCTCTCAGTTCATGGGTATACCAGTTTTCTTGTTTGGACGCAGGATACTGCTTATGCCTTTTTAGAGGAGCTATGATATCAATGGCTAGCCTAATGGAGACATTAAGTTTAGCCAATGCCATGTCTGCTGTGTCTGTTACCAGAATGTCAGGACTTGTCCAAACTTCCTGTACTTTATTAACAGTTACTTTGTGCCATTGTCGTCGCCAGATAGGGGGAAGGGGAGCACTTTTAATAGGTCTAGGAGGAGTCATTAATAAGAATTCCAACATGGAGTGATCTGTCCATGATATATCTTTTGCCGGGGAGCAAATTACTTTGGCGCAGATGCAGAAAAGGAGATCAAGCATATGTCCACCTTTATGGGTTGATCCATGATTTTGTAGTTCTAGGCCTAGGTTACAAAGGTCCGTGATCCGAGCAGTAGATTCGGTCAAAGTAGGCAGATCTACATGCGTGTTAAAATCTCCTAGAAGAATAAAGTCTTCTTTGGATTTAAGATGGGGAGCTAAAATTTCCTGGAGGGTGAGAGCAAAATTAGGATTAGGTCCGGGAGGCCGGTAGATCAAAGCCCCTTTCCAGGTAATATGGCTAGTTAGAGTAAGTTTAAAAATCATAATTTCTAACTGTGGGTGTAGATGTTGTTCAATTATAGTGATTTTTATGTGGTCCTTGTGTATAATTGCCAGACCACCACCGGTTTTAATTTCACGATCTAAATGTTTGATCTTAAATCCGGATGGGATCCCCATTGCAATTGCAGTTATTGTATGGGGTTTCAACCATGTTTCAACAAGAAAACATATATCTGGTTGAATGGTGTTTATTAAATCCCAAACCTGGTGTTGGTGTTTGGGTAGCAATCGCACATTTAAAAGGAAACTCTTCAGGCCCTGTGGGAGGGTGTTTAAGTCGGAGGGAGGTGTGCTGTTTTTGGAGAGACGCCGACATTGTAAACAGGAAAAACCTCCCTCTACGTGATGCCATGCAATTTTGGTGTTACAACGTATAGATGGTCTGAGGCTCAGCAACGTTTGGCCCGAATAGGTAATTATGTGATTACCCTTACCGGTTGAGGCTCGTTGGGCAGTGTCAGGGTCCATCGCCCCTCGCCCCCGTCCTGTCGCGGACGGGCGCAGACGGGCTTTTCTCCGGCGCTTCTTAGGCGCGCTCGAAGGCGCCCCCTGTGCGCAACCGCTGCGCGCTTGAAGGAAGGGCGTGGCTAAATAGCCCGGAGTGAGGTAGCCACTAGAGCGCTAACCTCAACTCCGGCAGAACCGGAAGTGCTGCCTGGCTCTTACGTGTCCGCCCTCCGCACAACGGCACTAATTGCCGAGTCGGACCGAGGCGGGCAGGCTCCAATATCGAGCCCAGGCAGACAGCAAGATGCGGGGAGAGAATTAGGAGGACAAGTAGAGGCAAGTGAAACTGTCCGATTGAAAGATTAAAATTATGATGTGTCCGCTAAAACTTCTCGCAGCCCACGCAAAGGTAGTAAAATCACCAATCACTCACAGGTGCAGCAGCGGGTCCGGGAGACACTGCCACCGTCTCCCTACCGCGCGCGCCCGTGAGTCAGGCCGGCCTAAATAGCCCGGAGTGAGGTAGCCACTAGAGCGCTAACCTCAACTCCGGCAGAACCGGAAGTGCTGCCTGGCTCTTACCTGTCCGCCCTCCGCTCAACGGCACTAATTGCCGAGTCGGACCGAGGCGGGCAGGCTCCAATATCGAGCCCAGGCAGACAGCAAGATGCGGGGAGAGAATTAGGAGGACAAGTAGAGGCAAGTGAAACTGTCCGATTGAAAGATTAAAATTATGATGTGTCCGCTAAAACTTCTCGCAGCCCACGCAAAGGTAGTAAAATCACCAATCACTCACAGGTGCAGCAGCGGGTCCGGGAGACACTGCCACCGTCTCCCTACCGCCTGTTCTTCTTGTCAAAGGATGAACCCCAAGCCATTGAAGGAGAGGGAGATTAAGCTCTTTAGTCGTAGTCCCCCCCCGCATGTTGGGTTCTGCTTATATTTGTTTGATATAAAATCATATGCAACCTTGGAATCTGTTCACTGTCTTGCTCTATATTGTTGTACATATTAATTGTCTGAGCACTGCGTCATCTGCACTAATTTAGATACATACTGAATTGTATATTGTCCTGATGCTAAAGATATGAAAATCGTCATGCAAGAAATTGTGTCCTGTATCCTTTTTCAATAACATTAGGATACAAGTTGCTAATTTTGTTTGCACAGTTTCAAAACAAGTAGAGGTATTGGTGAAAAAATCCCACAGCAATATATTTGACTTATTACACTTACTCTGCTTCTCATGGGTATTCGGGGAAATCCTCGTGTTGGATACATATGTTCCTTAAAAAGCACTTCGAAATCGACGTGGCTTATATTCCTTCTACCATTATGTTCAGTAATGGGACTATAATACACTTGGCGCACAGAACACCTACCACATTCTGACAGTGGATAAAGGTGTCACGCAGGCCATAATCCAGTCCATAATTTCCTCAGGTAGAGGAACAAAAATTCCACGGCTGATTGTCTAGTGAATTAGTGATCCATGAGAGGTAGGTATCCATGCATTGCTATTGAACGGTTTACCTTACGGTAGCTCCACCTCAGTCAATTTCCCAACACTATACTTTTATATGGTACAACATAAATCAAGTAGGAAAACACATGGCTTGCTGAGATGGACACGGGACAATAATCGCAGCTCTCCTGCATCTTTCCTTGCTTAGAGCAGACTCTACAACGGTGACATGGTTGAGTCTTTTTGCTGTTTCAGGAATGCGATCGGCAAAATGTCAATCCTGCAGCCTTGTCATGTTTTCCAGAGCATGTGAAGTAGAGGCTGCTGCTTTTGTATCAGCAAGACTTTCATTGACGGTCCAAATGTGAGTTTTACATCTTATTGTGTGGCTAAAGAACCTGAATTTCTTAGCAACTCATACCATATACTTGTTGTAATCAAATATGGAGTTGGGCTTGTGAACTTCGGCCATCTGACCCCAAACCGTGATGAGGGACGTGCTCTTATTATGAATTGTAGTGAGAACAAAAAAAAAAGTATCTTTCCAGATAAAGATGCAGGTTCTACAAAGACCCTAAAAAAGATTTTCTTGTTTTTAAAGATACAGTTTTACTTCACCTTGCCACATACCCAATGTCATTGCCCGTATGAAAGTAATTTCCCGAAACCAAAAATCTACCTTTGTTTTAAAGAGGCACTTTCACATAGAAGGTCTGCACCTTTGTGCACAGGCGTGCTTCTTGTGAAAGCACTGTTGACTAAATGACGATGCAAGAAAAGGCAAATGATGCGGCACAGTGTGGCACATTTTTTAAATAATATTACTTCATGTTTTGTGATTTAAAAACTATGATAATGCGAGAGCAAAGATTTTACCTCAATAGCACCAGTATAGCAACCAAATATATATTAATAAAAAAAGTGAATGATGACCAGCCAACCATTGTGCAGGGCCTTGCACTGCATGTGAACACATGCCGCTACTTTTGAAATCACTTTTTACATGCAGATTTTACATGGATGATCGAAAATGTGGCGTTTGGTTTATAAATGTATATTCTCCCCTGAGGGCATAAATGCTCCCCCAGGGGAAAACACACATTTCTAAAAATAAAGATAAAAATGCCACATAAGCTATAATCTCTTCATAATTTGCAGATTAATATGTAACAAAGCATATCTCAGAGGGACCCCTAAATATATTTTTTTTTAAAGTGTGGTCCCATGGGGACTGCCACCTGCCCAGGGGTGGGGATTTATATCGCCCGACACCCAAACCAAGTGGATTTCCATAGGGTACAAGAAGATCTAATGTCTGTTTTGTCCAACGGACAACTAGACATTAAAATCCCGCTGCAAAGGGATGAGCTGAGACACTTTAGTATTTACAGCCAATCAAGGTTGCTTAAACAAATCTCATAACCATTGGACATCTGCAAAGGCCTGTGATTGAAGGACTGGCCCAAGGCCCATGTTGGTGGAGGAAAACATGAGCCCGATTCCATGACAAACATTTTCATTTCCTTTGGTTAATAAAGCATGAGGGTAGCCTCTCTGTAGTACAATTGGCCAGAGGTAGCAGCATGATTCAGGAACAATAATTTCTTTCTGTGTGTCCCCAGAGTTACGCTTGTGGGCCCTTGTGGTCATTTAGTGGCTGGAAGTTTCTTTCCCTCCTCCTCCAGAGTCGAACTTCTTTGAAGAGGAGAAGCCCCACGGACGCGTGCACCCATTGTGAGAAGTCACTAGGGTGAACGTGCGAGTAGTGTCTGTGGCTCGGGGTCTATCTGTGAATGTGTGCATGAATCCAAGGAATATGGGGTGGCTCCCAAGTAACAACAACCATCATATAAAACTGATAGGCCGCTCATGCCCCTTGATGCCTCCTTTAATTAGGGTAAGATTTTTCCAGAATTGGTGATGGCAGACTGTACTACTCTGCACCGCTTGTGGCATTCAAGAGAGTAGCCAGGCGAGGGGGCTTCTGTGCAGGCCAGCCACTGCTGTGAACAAAAGTGCCTTTCGCAGCGTAAGTCAGCACAATACATCACTGCAATTCTGATATATTATTTGTTTTCTAATGCAATCAAACAAATATTGATTACTCCAGTATTGGAACTTTCATAGATTCACATGCTTGAATCATTCCCTGTTGTCGAGATGGGAGTCCCCGATATATTTAAAAGAAATGTCCTATTAGACATAGAACATAAGGCCTTAGTCCTTAAAATCTTTGTAACATATCACTGTCCTTTAGTAAAAAAGGACCAAACTTAGAACTAGCCAATCAGTAGACGCCATCCGGTAGAACCTTCCTGAGAGAGGCTCCAGTCTCTCAGATTTTCTACCGCATGCTGTGCTAAGGGAGTCTACACTGAGCTCTGCTCATTTTTGTTCGATTTCTCTATTTTGAAGTATTTTCATTCACTCAGTCTTACTACCAACTCAGTAGATCTGTTTTAAGGTGAGTTAAACTGATGTCCACCATGTCGGATACACCTAAAACAGGTATTTTCAGAGCCTGTGGTACTTGCAGGAAGAAAAGACTTCATATTGACGATAAGCACAAGAACTGCCTATACTGCTTGTATCCTTACCACAAACCTAAGGAGTGCAAGTTATGTCAGACTTTTTCTACAAAGATCCTTAAAGATCATGAAGGAAGGCTTCTTTTGTGGCTTCAGAGGCTTAAAAACAGGGACACGTGGTCTTTGTTGAGGAGAGTGTTACTTCTTCTAAATCTTCCTCAAAAACGACCTTTAGATGACCCTTCTGGTTCATCGTCGCAGCCTCCTAAAAAAGCATTAAAAAGTCATCTGATTCCCTTCAGAAGCAGGCTGGATCTGTCAGCAAAGCTTCCCTCGACGAAAAGAAGATTTTATCTACTAAAAAGCCAGCTTCAGAACCTTCAACTCCGCCTATGAAACTGAAGCGTACCTTCAAAAAGCCTACTTCAGCTCCGCTGATGAGCAGCTCGTCGACGACACCTCCGTCAACAAGAAAATCCTCTCCTGAGGTGATTCTGGTCACATCGACAGTGTCTACAATTACTACCGTCACTGTATCAGCGGCATAGATTTCTTTGTCGAAGACGTCGATGGGGTAATGCCCCTTTATCGTCTATGAAGCAAATTATTTTTTTAAAGTCTTCATCATTATCGAGAGGCCAATTCCCGCCGACGATACAGCTCCCGTTGATGGAGACTTTGACTTCCTTGTCATCGACTCCGCCAACTAAACAACCCCCGTCAACGGCGAAGTGTCATCTGGGTTACCGTCGCCGAATAGCCCTGTCTCTGACAGTTTGCTGTTGACGAACACAATTCTGTCGACGCACCAAGAGAAGCAGCCCTCTTCGACGAGGTGATTCTGTCGGTGATCTAAGATTTTGCCATGAAGCAATCTTCGACGGGCTCGTCGACCACACCGTTGACAAGGAAGGAAAAACATAAAACCGCAAAAATTCAATTGACACCATCTCTAACCTCACCTAGTCAGGTGAAGTCTCTTTTGCCATCCCAGTTCTTGGAAGAAGATGATGAGGAGAAGGGATCTGAAGATGATAGTCTCTTTGGGTCATCCTTAAGCCCATCGGACCTTAATGTCAAATACCAAGAGGATTCTGTTGAGGATGATGGTTATGGTCATCAATATTACCATCCACAACAACAATATCAACAACAGGAAATGATGTACCTACCTTCAAGTCTGATGACAGACCTAACATTTATGCTAGCAGACTATAAGAGGAGATTTCTGCCAGAGCAGAGTATCCAACAGGCTCCTCCTGCTTCTCCGCCTTCCTTTCCACAGACGCAGTTTTGCTCCCCTCTTCTCCAACAGTCTCCTATGGTTCAGCCTTCTCCTCAAGTTGCTTCTGTGCAACAGTTGTCATCCTCTGACGAGGAAGTGGAGAGTAGGAGGAGAGATTCATCAGGATGAATGGGTTTCTTACATCACTCCCACTCCAGCATCTCCATCTCTCCCACAAGTGGATTCACCTCCGGAAGATATTGGGGGTTTCCACAATCTTCTGGAGGGAGGGACAAAGCGTTTTGATTTACCGATGCCTGTGTATCAGCAGGACTGTTTACTGTATGATTTTAAAGAGCCTTACAGAAAATCGGTATGGTCTATGCCTATTATTGATTATATTTGGAAAGCGGGACTGAGAATAATGCCAAATCCAGCAACTGTTCCACTCGTGTTGACTAGACTGGACAAAAAATATAAAGCTACGGATGACGCTCCCGCTTGCTTAATAGGTCATCCACCTGATTCGGTGATCTCGCAAGCAGCACAGCGACAATCTAAGAATCCTTCAGCTCTCCTGACTGCTCCTCCTGAAAAAGAAGGCTTGACTATGTCAGCCTTGACCGTACAACCCGCCAATTCTCTGGCTTTATTAGCCCATTATAATAGGCAGATGTGGTTGGATTTGGCACCATTCTGAACCAATTTCCACCAGATGACAAGGAGGAAACTAAGAGAATTCTTCTTGAAGGCGTGCGGACTGCCTCTGAAGTAACAGACTGTGCTATGGATGTGGCGTCCATTGGTTTCCAGCAGCTAGCGCGAGCGGCCGTCTTGTGGTGTCAAGGCTGGCTTAAAGCCACTTGATTCAGGCCTGTAGTACAGACGAACATTCTTGACCTACCTTATAATGGAGAAGAATTATTTGGCTGACACGTTGACAAAGCTTTACAAGCTATCAAAGACACAGATACGGCTAGGTCTTCAGGTACCTTACAGAACAGAAAGATGCCTTTTTGTGGCTCCCAAGGAAGAGGTTAACAACAGGTATCCAATAGGTCATACAGAGCAGGATACCAACAATCTCGCTATTCAGCATATTCTTCCACCGCTCAACAATACAGGACCCAGTTTACTAACCGTCAGCCAACTGCGGCGCCTTACAACAAGACTCCCTTTAGAGGAAAATCAGTACGCCAGGGTAAGGAGACTGATCGCCGCCAATGATCTCTCCCAGCTGTCGGCCTCTATCCCACCTATTCCATCCTCGGTGGACGGGAAAATATCCCGTTATTTTCAGCAGTGGCAGGACATAACATCAGACCAATGGATCACAAACCTAATCCAATTTGGCCATTCTTTGGAATTGACAAAGATCCCTGCTCCAACTTCTCCTCTGCCCCGCTTCCAAAAGCACCTACATCTCTTAAAGATGGAAGTTGCCAACATGTTGCAGAAAAGAGCAATAGAACGAGTTCCCCTCAACCAAAGAGGAAGTGGTTTTTACTCCGGTTTCTTCTTGATCCGAAAGAAGCTAAAGCAGTAGGGACCGATCTTGAACTTACAGAACTTTAAACAAATTCCTCAAATAACAATGGTTCCGCATGATCTCTATTCAAGATGTGCTACACCTCCTCAGCGGAAACGATTACATGGCGTCTCTGGATCTCCAGGACGCATATTTTCATATTCCCATATGCCGAAAGCACAAGAAGTTTGTGAGATTAACGGTGGCCGGCCGTCACTACCAATTCGTTGTCCTACCTTTCCGGCTAAAATCTGCTCCCTGCATTTTCACGAAGTGCCTAGCGCCAGTCGCAGCGTATCTAAGGCAACAACATCATCACATTTTCCCTACCTAGACGACTGGCTTCTCAAGGCCCCCACTTAAGAAGCAGCAAAGACATCCACCAAAGCTTGTCTGCAACTATTCAAGAAATTAGGCCTAAGTCAAAATGTAGAAAAATCGATTCTAGAACGATCCCGTCAACTTGTGTTTCTAGGTGCTGTCCTGGACACCACGGAAAACAAGGCGTATCCCACTCTGGAGACACAACAAAGGTTAATATCCTTGGCAAAACGGGTCCAAAAAAGATTTCTTTCCCTACGCCTTTTCAAATCTCTCCTAGGAATGATGTCTTCTTGTATCTCCCTCATACCTCATTGTCGTCTCCACATGCGTCCTCTTCAGGAGCCTTTAAACGAACAATGGGTGCAGATATAGGGCTCATTCGACGACCTGATCAGGATCACTCTTCCTATGATAGTGGCTTTGGACTGGTGGACGCAACCTCACCGATTATCACAGGGTCTGCCGTTCCTGTTGCAGGCTGTTCCTCTCGTGATTACAACAGATGCATCTTTAGAGGACTGGGGAGCTTTTCTTCAAGACTTGCAGGTTAGCCGAAGATGGCCGACTTCCCACCGAGATCTTCTCTTCAATCTTCTCCAGTTAAGAGCAGTTTTTCCTGTGCTCCAAGTGTTCCTGCCAAGAAAACAAAATGCATCGGTGCTTGTCAGGACGGACAACACTACGACAATGCACTTACTCAACAAACAAGGAGGAACAAGATCTCTCCTGCTCTCTCAGGAAGCCCAACTTGTCTGGCGCTGGGCGATTCATCACAAAGTGCCTATGTCAGCGGAGTACGTCCCAGGAGAACTGAACGTCATAGCGGATACAGTGAGCGGACTAAAGACCACTTGCCACAAGTGGGAATTGAACCAACACACACTCAACAACATTTTCTCCCAATGTGGCAAGCTGAACATAGATCTGTTTGCATCTCCAGAGAACGCGAAATGCCGGTACATCGCAAGTTGGCGTCACCATCAGGATTCACGGGGGAATGCCTTTTCAATAGCTTGGTCCGGCATATTTGCTTACGCCTTTCCCCCCCATTCCTCTCCTTCCACGAGTACTAAAAAAGATAGACGGAACCCGCAAGATCATTCTAATAGCTCCAGCACTGGTACACAGAACTTCATCTACTTTCAGTTAAGCCTCCGATCCATCTCAGACCATTTCTGTCCCTTTTGACGATGAACTAGGGACAAGTATGCCATCTGAACCCCAGTTCTCTGAAATTGTCAGCCTGGCTCCTGAGTTCCGGGAATTTCAACACTTAAAGATCCCTCAGGAGTGTAGACGGGTTCTGGCTAAAGCAAGAGCAGACCGCACTAACAGGACTTACTCGCCTAATTGGAAAAGGTTCTGCATGTGGGGCGCATCGTCTAAGGTCAACCCTCTCCACTCACCTCCAGAGGACATTTTACCTTATCTACTTCTCCTGTCTCGCTCTGGCTTGGCTCACGCATCAATTAAAGTACATTTAACTGCCATCTCCAGTTTTCGCAGATTAGCTAAGGTTCCATCTCTATGGTCCTGCAAGCTGGTCAAACAGTTTCTTAAATGTCTCTTTAGGATGTTCCCTCCAGTAAGGGCACCTCCTTCTGCATGGCAGCTGAATACGGTGCTCAGTCAATTAATGAAACCTCCTTTTGATCCTATTCACAAGACGGACATGAAGTACCTATTCTCGAAAGTGGCTCTTCTCCTAGCTCTCATTTCAGCGAGAAGGGTTTGTAAACTTCAAGCTTTTACTACTCAAGAACCTTTCTTACAGTTCAAACAAGACAAAGTTATTCTACGAACAAACCCTAAGTTCATCCCTAAGGTTCCTTCGGATTTCCACCTTAATTTGCCAATTGTTTTGAAATGATTCTTTCCAAACCCACAGACTGCGGCGGGGCGTGCTCTGCACTCTCTAGATGTTAAAATTGACAAAAATTTTGCTTGAACAGGACAAGGCCATTTCGCAATTTAAATCAGCTTCTTATTGCGTACAGTGCACCTAGAAAAGGTTTCCCTATTACTAAACAGCATTTTCAGATCGATATCAAGTGCCATTGAATTCTATTATCAACAAGCGGGCCATCCTCTGACGTCAGGAGTCCGTGCCCACTCTACCAGAGCGATATCCACATCTACATCGCTGTTTGCAGGTGTATTCCTGCCTGGCATTTGTAGAGCTGCAACTGGAAGACGCTGCACCGATTCACCAAGCTCTATTGCTTGAACGCTGAGATACAAGTAATCCTCTCACATTTGGTTGTGTAGTCCAGGTTGGCTCTTATAAATTGCATATATTTATTCGCTTTTCAGTGACGTCAATACCGCCCCATTGCTTTATATATTGGCTATTGTAGTGCTACATGGGTGGGAGGGGTCCTTCGGTGATGATGCAGGTTCCACAACGGCTGGTCTGCAGCTTTTTTTTCTGCTGATGTGTGCGTCTGAAACAGCCTGGTGATCGCCTTATACATGCCAGGTAAGAGCGAGGTGCTGAGAATCAAGCGGGAGAACAGGGCATGCAACAGGGAGTGGCTGACACAAAAGAGCTGTAAATCTGCTTCTATACATTAATAATGGACCCCTGGCTACCCCAGACATAAGATTAGCAGGTGATTGTCACTGGGATTACCATATCTTTTCATAACCAAATATATTTAAGTTATTTTGTCTCATTGGAATTGAAGAAAGACTACATGTCCCAGAATGCATCTATTTATTAACTGAAAAGTCCGTTCGGGCTGCACTGTCAATGCAGGGCCCATTGAAAGAACTTTTGCGGACTGCATGGTTGATTACTGCATTCAGGCCCGGCTTGGTTACGAGGTTCGAAATACTATTTTACATCTCTTCCCGCTCCTGCCTTGGGTGGCATCTGCCTCCGTTTTCGAAGAATAGTCCCTCATTTCAAGCAACATACTACTCTTGCGATCTCTGCATTCTATAATTTATAAGCGCTTACAGCCCTGACAATGACGCAAAGCGCTAAGCCCTAGAAAGTACCAGGTGAATGGCAATGTGGATCTCTTGGGGTGGAGTTGGGTCTTTCCTCAAATATTTTTCTGTCCCTCCTTTCCCCCCCCCCCCCCCCCCCCCCATAACAGTACCCTCCTTCAACAGTTCAGGCGTCCAGCATCTAAAAGGGCAATGGGATTAGCACATCTCGTACAAGGCGGTTTTAGCTGGATCTCAGGGCTCGTCAGAATAGGAGAATAGGATGGGGTTCTCGCAGTCGTGCAACTGGGAAGCAATCGTTTCATAAGGCCATTCAATTGGTTTCTAAATGCTCCCAAACCGCAAGACATAAAAAATTGTGCCCAGGATCACACGGTCTGTTCATGCCTGTGCTTTCAGTATTAGACTTTCTTCTATTTGTTAATTATAATGGCATGTCCCATTATTGTGTGATAACATTTTTAATAGATCTATGTTGCTAGATATGATGGTTGGTCTTGGTCACTTTTTAACTTTTTGGGGATTTTGCATCTTTTTAAATGTAACGTATGGACTGTGGTCGTTTTATACATGATATTGTTTGATAGTTTGAAAGAGCTTTGTCTAAGTTTCCCAGACTATGTAGGTGTCTTTATTCACAGTGCTTTCTGCTGCGGCTTTGGCGAAGAGTAAGAAGCAGGTGCTCTGAATTTACCCAATTTACTCGTATGAACCTTACAAGAATGAGATCCAGCGAAACGTGCCGAAATATTAACATACGTGTGTGTGCAGGTATTATTGTTTGTGCAAAGTCGTCAGCTGGTCCTGTGTCGAGGCAGTTACACTCAGTTCGCTCTGTATTGTCGGACGACAACACAAATGGAAAGTGAAACTACAGCCCGCTAGCCCAGCATGTTTACAGTTGTAAAAATAAATATTTGCATCATGCGTGTTGTGGTGGTGGAGGAAGGAAGTTGTGCAGTTATATTTTTAAGCTGGAGTTTCTGCTGTTTCTAAGCACTCTCGAAGTTCGACAGTAATGTTATTCCTTAAATTGTGTAACCTTAGCTCCTATAAAAGCGCCACAGCGTTTTTCAGTTTGTGTTGGCCGCTAAAAAAATATATTATACTATTTCTTTTGTTCTTGTTACTAATATTATCCACTGTTCCAGTGTGTTTTAAGAAGGTAGCATCAATCATCTGCCTTTTCATCAAAACCTTTATTGTTTGGACACAGCAGCTTTGGTGCCAATTTTAATATAAACTTAAAAATATTGTATGCGTCATAATATATTGTTCGAGGCATAGGGGCTGCAGAACCACACACTATTGCATTAGATCACCATCTGGTGGTGGGCCCGGATGACTACACTTTGTGGTTGTCTTGGAAGAGTCTTTGTCTGTTGGATGACTCCTCCCTTAGATCATAGTGCGCATGAGCATCGACTCCATCTTCAGATTGGTTTTTTCCGCTATCAGGCTTGGATGTGTTCATCGTTCGGTCCCGTTACCGATCTCTTTTCGAATTCATAAATCAATCATAATACCATCCACATCGTCCTCGACAGTGATTCCGATTACCCGCGTCAAAGAAAGGCTTCACTTCTCGATTCCAGCGTTCGTCGGGGTCGTCAGGCCCAACTGCGCCATTGGGCCTTTGGCTCATGGAAAGAACACCCTTCAAGAAGTGCCCTCGGTGTGGACACAAATTCCCTCACACTGATCTTCATGAGGTTTGCAATCTGTGCTTATCTCCAGAGCACGAGAGTCGAGACTGTGAGCCCTGCGCTTCGTTCCGGTCCAAGAAAACTATCAGGGACCGTCGAGCTCGAAGAGTAATGGCGCAGTCATCTTTATCGACACCAGACCTCATCATAGACGAGGCTCCGATTGAAGTAGACGCCGAAGAACAACAGCAAGAAGACATCGCTTCCGAACCAGTGGATTCAGCTTCTGGAGCGGAGTATCAATCCGAAGATGAAGATCTTCGAGCTGGTCAACAGGTCGTGAGTACAAGCGTCGACCCTGTTCACCCCACCATACCAGGACAGGCTCGGTTCCCCCTCCACCTTCGGGTCCAGGTGCACACCGACCAAAACCTTCCGACGCCCCGCCTTCTGGCTCGGCAGCGAAGAATATAAAAAAGCCTCCAGTCGACTCGGGCTCGAGTCAGTCTGTCTGTCCCGAAAAGCAGAAGGTCCTTAAGCCAAAATTAATCTTATACCACACGATGAGGATAGCTACTCACAACAGGTAGAGAGTGAACATCACTTAGACGACATTAATGACCCATATGATATTCCTGGGCCATCAAGTGACCCATGGGAAGATTATTATGCACCAGATACACCAGATCTGCCACAAGACGATGTATACCTGTCTAGACCATCTCCCCCAGATGACACTATTGGGTTTACTCAGCTCATTCATAGAGCAGCCACTTTCCATGGAGTAGACTTACTCGCAGATACAGTGGTAGAAGACTTCCTAATGGACACACTAATGTCGTCACATAAGACCACAACCACACTTCCAATACTTAGTGGAGTGGTAAGACATGCACCCGAAATATTTAAAGACCCAGTTAGAGCCAGGGTAATTAACCCCTGACTAGAAAAAAAGTACAAAGCGGCTCCAACTGATCCAGCATACATTAAAGGACAGTTGCCATTGGGCTCACTAGTAGTATCAAATGCGAGAAAAAGAGCTAACTCGCAGACAACAGGGGATGCTCCACCCCCTGACAAAAAGTCTAAGCTTTTAGATGCTTCAGGAAAACTCACCATCTCACAAGCAGCCAATGTCTGGAGGATTGCTAACACTCAAGCTTTGTTAGCAAGATATGATAGAGCTCATTATGATGAGTTAGAGTCACTCATGCAACACTTGCCAGAACAATATAAAACCAGGGCTTCTGACCTAATACTGGAAGACAAGGTTATTACAAATACCTCTATACGCTGTGCTCTAGACACGGCAGACACAGCCTCTAGAGCAATAAATACAGGGATATTTTTGCGTAGACATGCATGGCTACGCATCTCTGGGTTCAAACCAGAAGTACAAGCCAGTATCTTAAACTAGCCATTTGACCAGCAACATCTTTTCGGTCCATCAGTCGATAGTGCACTAGAAAAGATGAAAAATGATACAGACACAGCAAAATCTATGGGAGCTTTACAAACACAAGCCCATAGACCTTCCTTCGTCGCTCCTCATATAGGGGCGCCTCGAAGGGTTTCCAAGCCGACACTACCTCCTCTTCTTACAAAGCACCCAACCAAACCTCGCCCAGTAAGGGATATTATAGAGGAGGGTATAGAGGAAACAATAATAGGGGCATAGGTAGAGGAAACAACAATCGCAACACCTCTATTCCCAAACAGTGACTTCCCTTCCATCCCCCCAGACCATTGCACTCCTGTCGGGGGGAGGTTACAACAGTTCCTACCTGTCTGGAACTCCATCATCACAGACAAGTGGGTAAGACAAATAATTCAGTCAGGTTATTGCCTGGAGCTCACTTCCACTCCTCCAACAATACCACCAAGGCAGCGTCCCATGTCACAAGAACACTTCATACTGCTAATACAAGAGGTGGTATCTCTACTGCAAAAGAACGCAATAGAACCAGTCCCAAAACAACATCAAAACACAGGAGTTTATTCTCTATACTTTCTCATGCCCAAAAAGGACGGGTCCCTCAGACCTATTGTAGATCTAAGGCCCCTAAACCTGTACATACAATCGGAGCACTTTCATATGGTCACACTACAACAGGTTCTACCGTTGCTAAAGAAAGGAGACTTCCTTGCCACATTAGATCTCAAGGACGCCTACTTCCACATTCCCATCCATCAATCGCACAGACAGTACCTACGGTGCATTCTAGGAGGTCAACACTACCAATTCAAGGTACTCCCTTTCAGAGTAATTACAGCACCTCGAGTATTCACAAAGTGTCTAGCAGTAGTAGCAGCACACTTAAGAAGGGACAACATTCATGACTTCCCATATCTGGACGACTGGTTAATAAAATCCAAATCATACAACCAATGTGTACAGCACACGCATCAAACAATATGCCTGCTACACAAACTGGGATTCACAGTAAATCAAAAGAAGTCACATCTCCAACTGTCCCTGTCTCAGCAGTATCTAGGTGCTACAATAGATATCTCCAAGGCAATAGCGTACGGCAAACCAACAAAAATACAAAGTATGCAGGATCTTATCAAAAGATTCCAGCCACAACACTCACTACCAGCTCGAGTGTTCATGCAACTAATAGGAATGATGGCATCTTGCATTTTCATAGTACCATATGCAATACTACAAATGCGCCCCATACAAGAGTGCTTGGCAAGTCAGTGGAATCGGGCTCAGCAACAAATAACAGATCTGGTGGTGGTAGACGACCGGACATATCGCTCTCTGCAATGGTGGAACACCAAAAACCTTTCCAAGGGCCGGCCGTTTATAGAACCTGTTCCACAAATTATAATAACCACAGACGCATCTCTCACAGGATGGGGAGTGCATTTACAAAGACACACAGTACAAGGTACATGGACAATGCAACAAAAACTACTCCACATAAATCATCTGGAGTTATTAGCGATTTTTCTAGCTCTAAAATCGTTTCAGCATTACCTATCAAACAAAGCTGTACTAGTCCGAACTGACAATATGACAGGAATGTACTACATTAAAAAACAAGGAGGAACACACTCCCTACAGCTCTCCCGGCTGGCGCAGAGCATATGGAGGTGGGCCATTCCTCAAAACATTTTTCTACTAGCAGAACATCTACCAGGAGATCACAATCAAGTTGCAGATCTGTTAAGTCGTCAGAGACAACAGATACACAAATGGGAACTTCATCATCAAGTTCTTCAACCATTTTTTCAAAAGTGGGGTCAACCAGAGATAGATCTGTTTGTTACAAACCACAACTCCAAATGCCCAAGCTTTGCCGCCAGATACCCACACCCATTATCCAAAGGCAATGCGGTATGGATGAACTGGTCAAACAAATTTGCGTACGCTTTTCCACCTCACTCACTAATTCCATTAGTGGTACGCAAGCTACAGCAACATTCTCTCACATTGATTCTCATAGCACCAACGTGGGCAAGACAACCCTGGTACACCACGCTACTAGAGCTCTCAGTAGTACCACATCACAAACTAAAACTCTCCCCACATCTACTGACACAGTACCATGGAGAGAGTATGCATGCAGACCCAATGCAGCTCAATCTAGCGATTTGGCTCCTGAGGTCTTAGAATTTGGATATCTAAATTTACCACCTGATTGCATGAATGTCATAAAAGAATCAAGACGCCCTACCTCTAGAGCATGTTATGCAGCAAAGTGGAAAAGGTTTGTTGTATATTGCACAAATAACAACATCAACCCCTTAGATGTTTCCATACAAAACATCATATGCTACCTGTTACATCTGCAAAGATCTAACGTAGCGTACTCTTCAATAAGGTTACATCTTGCTGCTATAGCAGCATATCTTCAAAACAGACAACATTTGTCATTGTTTAGAGTACCTGCAATCAAAGCGTTTATGGTAGGACTCAAAAGAATAATTCCTCCCAGAATACCACCCTCTCCAGTATGGAATTTAAATATTGTTCTCACAAGACTTATGGGTCCTCCTTTCGAACCATTACATAAGTGTGAACTACAGTTCCTTACATGGAAAGTTGCTTTTTAGGGTAGCTGTTACCTCACTTAGAAGAGTAAGTGAGATCCAAGCATTAACAATTCAAGAACCATTTACACTACTTCATCACAATAAAGTGGTTCTTAAAGCAAATCCAAAGTTTCTGCCAAAGGTCATTTCACCTTTCCACCTCAACCAATCTATTGAGTTGCCAGTATTTTTCCCCAACCACAAATAGTTGCAGAAAGAGCTCTACATACATTAGATGTAAAAAGAGTGCTTCTCTACTACATTGATAGGACAAAACCATTTCGTAAAACTAAACAACTGTTTGTGTACTTCTCTCCTCCACATAAGGGAAATCCTATTTCAAAATCAGGCATTGCAAGATGGATTGTTAAGTGCATTCCAATTTGTTACCAAAAAGCAAAACGCACTCTATCCATTCCCCCTAGGGCTCATTCTACCCGTAAATTAGGGGCATCTATGGCATTCCTAGGAAACATGACGTGTATCTAACAAGGACCCCCTGATTATATGAATTTTGTAGTTCCTAGGTCAGGGAAATTAATACAATCGAAAAGCAGCAACCTAGGCAACTAATTTCTCAAACACATTAATGGTGAATTAAATGAACAATTGGCTGAGACTGACTGTAAGACTTAAGTGTTTTTATTTAACAATTACACAATTAGTAAATCATTATTAAAACGCAATCATAAAAGTTAAAATTTCATACAAGATTTCTAAAAACATATGAAAACATAAGTAAATTCATCAATAATAAATCAGTGGCGAGAAATGAGTCTCTACGCGCGTTTCGGCGTCCAGCGCCTTCTTCATGGAGTAGCCACACAATTTAATAGAGATCACTTATTTGACACTGGTCAAGACGGTTCTCTACTTTTTAGGTGAATCGTTTTGGATCCCGTGTTACAGGAGCTGATTGACCAGGACCCAAGTAGTAAATTCCCGCTGGCCGGAGCCCTTTAAATGAAGAAATGCCGGATAAGATTCCCTAGGTCGGAATCAACCTCAGTGGCGTCTGGTATCTATAATGTCTGTAATTCTTGATTTCTTTTTCATTAGCTTCCTTGTTGATCTTTGATGTGATCAAGGGCTACTTTTAAGTTAAAACGTGATATTCAGTGGTTGCCAGGTCTTCTATTTCAGAGAGCGTGAATGGTGTTGACAAGGTATTCCAAAATTATGGCTGGATGGGGAGGTGATGTTAAAAGATCTCCCTGCCTCACGATGATCGGCAGGGCTCACTATGTCCGGCGGCAGCGGGATAGTCCGTCTAGCGATGTGGTAGGTCGGAAAAAGACCTCTGAAATAGAAGACCTGGCAACCACTGAAAATCACGTTTTAACTTAAAAGTAGCCCTTGATCACATCAAAGATCAACAAGGAAGCTAATGAAAAAGAAATCAACAATTACAGACATTATAGATGCCAGACGCCACTGAGGTTGATTCCGACCTAGGGAATCTTATCCGGCATTTCTTCATTTAAAGGGCTCCGGCCAGCGGGAATTTACTACTTGGGTCCTGGTCAATCAGCTCTTGTAACACGGGATCCAAAACGATTCACCTAAAAAGTAGAGAACCGTCTTGACCAGTGTCAAATAAGTGATTTCTATTAAATTGTGTGGCTACTCCATGAAGAAGGCGCTGGACGCCGAAACGCGCGTAGAGACTCATTTCTCGCCACTGATTTATTATTGATGAATTTACTCATGTTTTCATATGTTTTTAGAAATCTTGTATGAAATTTTAACTTTTATGATTGCGTTTTAATAATGATTTACTAATTGTGTAATTGTTAAATAAAAACACTTAAGTCTTACAGTCAGTCTCAGCCAATTGTTCATTTAATTCACCATTAATGTGTTTGAGAAATTAGTTGCCTAGGTTGCTGCTTTTCGATTGTATTCCTAGGAAACATACCATTAGATGACATCTGTAAAGCAGCTACATGGTCTACTTCGCACACATTTACAAAACACTACTGTGTAGATGTGCAGGCAAAACAACAAGCAAGTGTGGGCCAGGCTGTACTCCAAACATTATTTCAAACTACTGCAACAGATGCGGGTGGTCGCCGCTAAGGGAGAAACTGCTGTGCAATCTATGCAATAGTGTGTGGTCTGCAGCCCATATGCCTCGAACGGAAAATGCTACTTACAGTACACATCTGTTCTTGGCATGTAGGGCTGCAGAACCACACACGCCCACCCGCCTCCCCGGCTACCTGTATCTGTTCCAGTATTATCTTATTTAGAGACACAACACATGGTCATCTTTATCTGTACTCATACAAATCCATAATTTGCCCAATGGCGAAAACAATCTGAAGATGGAGTCGATGCCCATGCGCACTATGATCTAAGGGAGGAGTCATCCAACAGACAAAGACTCTTCCAAGACAACAACAAAGTGTAGTCATCCGGGCCCACCACCAGATGGTGATCTAATGGCCCACCACCAGATGGTGATCTAATGCAATAGTGTGTGGTTCTGCAGCCCTACATGCCAAGAACAGATGCATACTGGTAAGTAGCATTTTCCTTCACTTCTTTGTACGACATGAAACTGTTTATCCCATTCTCTGCAGCTGTCCTTCTTTTGAGCCTTTGTGTACTAAATTATATGGTCTCTGGATGCCAAATGTATTTATCCACCGGTCGCATGTCTGGGTCAGTTGTATGGGGCTAAATGGAGCAGTGAAAGGTGGTGCAATTAGAACAAATGCAAGTAATTTTTAACGCTCTTGATTCTCAAAGGGAACCTTTTGGCCCCCTCTTTAATCCTTTCCCCACTCTCACCAATGGTGTCCCTGGTGAGCAGCTTTAACTGTAATAAAGCTTCTATTACTTGCGTCGGTGGCTCACATCACATCTGTTTCCTGATCCATCGGTTGACTGCAGTCAAAGTACACTGATGATAACAAACTATCCACAAATCATTTCTACAGTGCAGACTCTCCTATAGTTCCGGCACATTGCTTAAGCCTGGTTTACTGTAATGGCATGGGCTGATCACTCTAGTTGTTTAGATCTATTAACATCTTTAAGGTGAAATGGGCTCCGTACAATTTTATAACTAGCTTTCACATAGGTTTCAGATTACCTGAGGAATGCATCTGACGTCACACAAGCCATTCTAGTGTTCATCATAATCCCTAATGATTCTAATCCAAACCACATAATTCCACTCCACATCACGTGCATCCACAACACTCCAAACAGAAACACATGGGTAAAATACATTATCCTTTACAACGCCAGTAGCTCTAACTCTTGCAAATGCGAGACCTATTGCATTGCAAATGCTTGTTACTAATTGTGTCTCTTACTGTCAGGTGAGCATCAGCTTCTAGTCCCCAAATGTACCCAGGCAATTTTCTCTCCTAGTCTGCTCTAATTGTAGAACAGGTATGCACCTGCCCATTGAAGGAGTAGATTATTTCCTTATTTCTGGTTTTGGCTGGGTTGGGCTTCACCCTGTCCTGGTGGAAGCTCTTACCCTTGTCTCAACTCAAGAATTTCATCCAAGTCTTTTAGTCCTTCTTCTGTGATCTCAGGTTGTATGGTGCTGTCTTGTTGATGAGGATTGGTGGGTGTTGCTGAAATGTTTCCGCTGTGGATGTGGCATATGGTAGTTGTGTTGCTTGCAGCTGTCCCTTGCTCGTGACGCACACAAATCCAGTTCCTGTTGTTGGTGCATTTCACAGACATCTGTGTGGCCAGCAGGCCTTACAGTTATTTCTAGCACTGGGGCTGGAGACAGTCCGTTGTTTCTAGCACCAGGGTTGGAGATAGACAGATCTCTGGGAGCGGTGCCCACACCTTGCAAGAGCTTCTGGCAAGACCACCTTCGGTAACTGGTTAATAGAAGCAAAACATTTAGTCACTGTAAAACAACCTCATCAGTTGACATGACACATCAGCTGTTATTGCACTTCCCGGATCCCCCTCTTTCCCCCCAACTACCCACCCCCCCACCTCTCCGCAAATGGTCATTGGTCTGATAGTAGCTATTCTATGGGGCTTTGTTTTTAGCTTTCATCAGGGGCTGTTCTGTGCTCACAAGTGCAATCAGCAAAGAGTTTATCCTGGTCAATTATGTCTCTGCACATATTTTGCAGTTTCAAATTCTGAGCAAGTTATTATTCCTTCCCACCGCACCCACTGCTTCTGGGTGATAGCCGCAGTGGAACTTTTGCTCACCCCTCGAGCTTTGCACATCATACGACTCTGGTATACTTCTTTTCCAGATTGTCTAATGTTCTTATTGACTGAAAACTTAGTCCCATAGTTCACCATGTAATTTTTAGGTCTCGGCTAGCGTAGGCTGCGCTTGCGCAGTCTCGCTCGAGACTTTGTTTCTAGTAGTGGGGCTTAAACCCGCACCTCTTCTCCATTGGCTGGCTTCCTAAACGGCGGCCAGCCATTGGAGAAGAGGTTTGTCTTTCAATTTAAGCCCCGTCTTTTCCGGATTGGGGGGGCATGTTTTTTCGGTCCTTTCTCTCTGTGACGTCTTCAGTCCAAAACACGCCCCCCAGTCTGAAAAGGACTGGGCTTGTTATTCACATTCGGCTTTGGCAAAGTCAGCCGCGTGTTTATTTTCGCAGCGAGCGCGATGCGACAGTAAACACGCAGCTGCCTTTGCGGTACCGTGCTTGTTTTGCTCCTATTACGTGTCCATCTCTCTGCGCTATGTCCTTGTTTTAGGCCTGATCAGACCGCTACGATGAACAAAAGCTAGGACCGTTTCGAAACTTATTCCACTAGAACACGGATGCAATGACCTATTCGGGATAAAGTGTTACCCGTGATATTTACATGTTAATCAAACAAAAGAACACTAAAAAACGATAGTGGGGGATTTCTGACTTTAGGATGCGGGTCCGGGTGTGTCTCTCTGAGGCGGCAACGCTTCACCTTTTGGCTGAAGAGGAGTGTCTCCAGCATGTTTGGGCTGGATATCGGACTTAACAGCGGTTAATGGTTAGGGGAAGGCTCATCTGACTCAGCAGGGCCGATCGAGCAGTGACAAATTGCAAATACTTTCAAATTGGACAATGCACAGGAAATTGACACGGCTGTGACCTACCACTAGTCCCCGTAGTACGAGAAGGATGGACAGGTGAAGGCGAGTTCCATGGGGCCTCCTGACTGTGTTCATGTACTTTGTAGGCCACCCTCAAGTTTCCTTGCGCCACTGGTAGATGGAGGACACGTCACAAGTTGAGTCTCTGTCTTGTATGAGGATACAGGTACCAGTTTGAGCGACTGATGTTGTCATTATCTCCCCATCCACAAAGTGATCGAGCACAGTCCGGATCGGTCTTGTATTTGAGCAGAATGCATGGACTGAGAGGCACAAGAGTATTAATGGGAGGTGGCATGCACAACACTGCCTTTCTTTACTTTATAAACTGTATTCGATGTTTTCCAAATAAGATCATAAAAGTACAGAAAACAACAATCAATATACAATCCCAATTCATGTTAGCACAAGAGTGCCCGGATAAAAAAACATTATAAATATCACATACATGTGCACCTGTGATCATTTACATTATGTATTAAAATAGTGGGTTACCAAATGTCGAGTTAAATCTGGATCAAAGGTTAAAAAATAGTCCTTATCCTACTTATGGGCCCATTTGTTTCCTTTTATTCTGCCTGCCCATAAGATTGACGCTAGTGAAAAACAAACTAAAGGATCAGAGAAAGGTTTTAAAAAATATAATGCAACCCGACATTGTTTAAAATTTTACCATTTTAAAATCTGAACAATGAATTCCTTTCTTTCCTTATGATAAAAACCACAGAAAAATAGTAAATGGAGGTCATTTTGAGGGGATTGCATATCACAAGGGCACAGGGTCAATTCAGAGTGATTGAACTTTCTCCCCGGAAACCCTAGCATTAATTATATCAAATTCAAATGGAATCTAAGTAAAATAAATTTATGCTGTGAGATGGGAATATCTGCTAGATAAAAGTAGCCTCCCTTTGGCATAGGTGGGTTTAATTGGTACATGAGGACCGACTGTTTACAATAGTTCCTCTCCCTACAGGTATGTTGAGACTGCATCATAAATGTATTAACCAGCCTCAGTCTAGACACCTTTCTACAGGCAGTTGGGGTCTTACAAAGGTCTTCCAGCCCCATAGTGGTCAGCTCCACTTCTACATAGTTCAGCCACCTGATCCTGCTGTGGTTTTCCATTTTTAGGCTTTCTCCTATTAGATTTTGAGTGAGGGTCACTGTATCCCTACGCCATATGGAGAGCCACAGTAGGAGCGGGGCTAATCTAATGGAGTAAGTGATATACAGTAACCCCAATTCCATGTGAAATACATAATTTGAATAAGATTGCGTGAGGGAAACCAATGATTTAAAAAATATGGACTTGATAGTTTGAAATGAGTCAGTATGTGCCATACCGTCGCCCCATAGGTTGTTGCCGACTTTGCCTTGGCATGATAGATATTTTTAATAGAGACTATAAGTTGTGCACCCAACTTCTTGGAAAGGCTTTTGTTGCCGCTAGACTCCTCTCCATTCCCATAGCCCTTCCTTCGACCAGCTGTGACCTTGATTGTATTTTATCAAAAAGTACCCCTAAATAAGGGAACGACTCGACCACCTTAATTTTGCCTGAATCCATATTAGGTGCAGTGTTTTCTCTCGTTTACCCGCTCCACCAACCATTGCGAATGATTTCAGCTGGTTGACTTCTAAATCCAGCGAGTACATAAAAGCAGCATAGGCTGATATGGGGCGTTGGAGATCTAGCCCCTTTCTGGCCTTCAGAACGGCATCATCAGCATAGGCCAGAATTGGCCGCTTGTGGGAATCGAACACAAGGACATCCAGGGTTCCATCCCCAAGGGCTTTTTCAGCACCGTTCGTGTAAATGGAAAAAAGGAACGGAGCGAGGCGCAGCCTTGCCTTACCCCACCCCCTCTGGAGATCTTGAAAGGGGAGGTGCATTCCCCGTTTTTCCCATAACTTACTTGTGCAAAAGCGTCAAAATACAATTGATGAATGAAGTTACTTGTGGCCTGATCTATCCCCAAATCTTCCATTATATACCAGAGCTTGGAGTGGGACACGTAGTCGAATGCTGCTGATAAATTCATAAATACAAGATAGATTTTCCCACCATTTGCTCTAGGATATTCATGATCAGTGAAAGGTTCAGGCACTGGTCTACGATGCCCTTTCCGCGCTGGAACCCATATTGTGCCTGCATTAGTATCCTCCTATCCTGCACCCAGATGTCCTGCCTTGATAGAAGGAGACAGTCCATAAGTGTAGCTGTTGTATCTATGAGCGTGATTGGCCTGTAGTTCTTGGGTTTCCCTTATCGCCCTTTTTAGGTCTCGGCTAGCGTAGGCTGGGCACATGCGCCGTCTCGCTGGCGAGATTTAATGTCTCTGAGTAGTGAGGTTAAGGCCCCCCCCCCCCTCTTCTCCATATGGCTGGCCTCCTAAACGACGGCCAGCCATTGGAGAAGAGGTCTCGGTGACGTTCTATTTTCTCTCTAAGACCCGTCTTTTTCGGATTTGGGGCGTGTTTTTTAGTTTTGTTCTACCTAGGGACGTTCTCACTTAAAAACACACCCCCCAGTCTGAAAAGGACGGAGCTTACAGACAAATGAGAGCGCTTCTTTGTACTGCCTATTATCCGGATGTGACCTCTGCCTTCCGTCACGTCCTGGAGGAAGTCATGTGGTCAGAAGCGGCGGGGAGCTCGAATGAGGCTGAGGGTCGCGTTGAGTCTTCTCCTGGTGCGCTGTGAACACTACATGCTGCTGTGTGCGCATAAGTTTGTAACCTCCGTTATCTAGGCCGGCAAACTGCAGCATAATTGGCCAAATAAGTTGAATCCTCAGCATGGCCGCCTGTGTGCAGATTGATGAGAGGCATCGGCCGCACGCAGCACTGCGGCCGAGCTGGGAGACTGGCTCTGAATGGTCATGGCATTCATGCAGTGTGCTGTGCGGCCGCCCTGCGGGTCCCCGTGCCGCTCACCGCGACGGACCAACGCAGACAGAGACAGTCTCTGAAGTAGTAGTTCAAGTAAGTACTACTTTTAATTAATTAACTTTACTTATTAGCTTCGAGTCAAGTTTAAAAAAGCACATGCGTGGCCTGAAATGGGCCCAAATGCGACCTCAAGCGAGTGCACCGACAAACATACACTATTGCATCCTAAATTTGTCGTACAACGCTCCATGCTACTGCCGGCAGGCCCTGGATAGACATGCCTGTAGACCTTAGAGGACGCCCAAAGCTGCACCATTTTAGAAAAAAGCTATCAACTGTATAATTTGAATAACCGCGACTCTTCATCAAAAGGTGTCAGCGCATATCCGCCAACTTGATTTTCTGCTCTATGTATAGGAAGTTGTTGTTTCCGTATTGATGCATGCTCATACCATATTTCTTTGTTCACACTATTATATTTTATCTTAGCTGGCGTGTCTCTTCCCGAATTGCGTTAACAGTTCTCGTTTCGACTTACAACCGAGGCACCGAGTTTGGTGACAATTGCGTGATTTCGTGGCACTTTGAAACCGGCATTAGAACTCCCTCTCTCAGTCCAAAACCAACTTTGTCCCTCTCAAAATTATTCCACAGGCTGCAGTGCAATATTACACCAATGTTAGCAATTTCGCTGCACTAAGTTATTTTGTTATTTCTGTGGGTTATAAAAATAACAGTAGCTTTTACTTCGCAAGGTTTATTCGCGAACGCATCACACACTCCATCATTTCGTCATTTTAACTTTTATTTTGCTCTCATACACAAGACAGTGCTTTGTCTGTGATATGCATGCGCTACGGTCTGTAACAATGACATTCCTGGGTCGTAGACGCAGGGGCAGATTGAGACAGCTCTGTATGTTGCCTTCCACCTCCTTCATTGAACGGTTTCAAAATTCCCTAAATGGCGTGTGCGCGCCATTGTATGAAACCGAGTTGGTCTTGGTTACAGTTTCAGCTCGCTAGATAGTTTTTATTGCACCCGTATTACGTGTCTGTGTTATGGGAAACGCAGAATCTACGTGCAGCTGATGAAATGAAATTTTGCTGTTAGTCACAAATGGCAAATCCAAAATATTACATCTCCCCTGGTCCGAAAATTCCCAGCCGGTCTGGCGCAAGACAACCCACAGCTCTGACGTACCTCTCCAGCCAGCATGATGAAGAAATGGTGGAGCGCATGACTAGTGGCATTTGGGCTGACTGGCATGCGGAGAGCATAAGGACAACAGGGTGGTGCGAACGCATGTGAGTGACTTAGAATCGAGGGCAGCCGCAGCCTCCAGGCAACTTTCCGGCGTCTCCTGTAAAGCCCTTTAAACCCTCTCAATCGCCTCGTGTTCAATGGCTTTGGGCGGGAACGCAGACTGGGGCTCGCTTTCTTTCAAGTTGGGATACACCCCGTCTACTCAGCCTTTCTCTCACCGGAGGGGAGCAGCAGGGGCTGTCTTTCCAGGTATTACTTGCACCACCAAAGCCACAGCTATTAGCATGCCAGGGCCCCGCTTTGCCGGTCCAAACCAATCCTTCCCCCACCGAGGGGGAGGGGGCACCAAACACCCACTGCAAGCCCCCACCGTCCCACGGCACACTCCCAACTCCACCAACCACTGGGCCAGCACCCCCCATTTCCTTCCGACTCGCTGCTGCCTTATAAGAAATGCCACTCCTCTATCCGTACCGCCCAACCACCATCTCCCCGCACTCGACCCCCACAACCGACTTGACACGTGAAACTGCCTTGCATACTTTGTAGTGCGGACTTTGGCACTTTCTCCCCAGGGGCCCCTGCCCTCTCTGTTGCTACAGCCTTGGATCACTCCCACGCCTTATTTTGCCTGCTGGGAGGGGGCTTTCCTTCACGGTATTTTGCCTTGGTATGCCGTCCTAAGCTTGTGGTGAATGCCCCCCCCACCCACTCCGTACCATTTGCTGCCTCATCGCCCCTGGCTTCTCCACTCTGCACCCATCTCATCCATCTACTTATTCCATGCAATTACTTCCTCAAGGACGACGACGCCCCCTCCTTGAGCTGCCCTTCCGAACTCACGGCCCCAGCAAGCCCCCGCCCGCCGGCTGCCCCGCGAATCCCCCCCACTCGCTCTCTCCTTTATCGACCACACTGCAACCCACCCACGCCCCCCCCAATCCACCCTCAGCTCACACTTTGTCGCCGCGGCACCTCTTCTCCTGACAAAATTCCCCGGTGTTTGTGGATCTGTGTGTGTGGCTCTGTGTGTGTGGCTCTGTGTGTGTGTCTCTGTGTGTGTGTGTGTCTCTGTGTGTGTGTGTGTCTCTGTGTGTGTTTGTGGCTCTGTGTGTGTGTGTGGCTCTGTGTGTGTGTGTGGCTCTGTGTGTGTGTGTGGCTCTGTGTGTGTGTGTGGCTCTGTGTGTGTGGCTCTGTGTGTGTGTGTGGCTCTCTGTGTGTGGGTGTGGTGCAAAGGCAATAGGTCTCGTATTTGCGAGAGATTAAGCTATTGGGATTGTAAATGACAATGCCATTTATTTATCTGTTTTCAAAACCAACACATAAATAAAGTTTGTCATTTACAATGCCAATAGCTCTAACTTTTCCGAAGGCGAGACAGTTGCATTGTAAATGCTTGTTAAAGATGCGTGCAGGGCTGTACACTAGGTAAAGACACTTGTCTGGCAGCATGTACTGAGTTCCTGTTTGTCCATCCATCGACTGTTCAAATGTGTGCCAGCCACAGATCATTTTCCTCCATTAACCTGTTTAATAAAAAAAATGTGACCCGTTGTCTTTCACTGAACGCTTTGCACGCTGACAATATAGGTGCCAAGATGTTTACAAATGTTTTCCTCCTCACTTGAATTATTTACTTCCAAGTCCGTTATCTCATCACAAAACTCTGCAGTAAGTGTTTTCTTATACCATCTGATGTGAGGGCAGGTATCGGCACAGACTACTCCAAGTACAAAGTACTCCAAATTCCTAATGCCCCATTATCAGTCATTATAAATGTTAAAATACGTTACATTACAAAGGAAAAGAATCTGTGGTGGCCGCATAAAGTCAAATCTGTATCATTCATAGCAATTCTATCACAGCGTGCATCATTATAGACAGTACCTTAAAGAAACTAGCATTTGCAAAGCATTAGGTCTCACATTTACGTGAGTTTGAGCTAGTGACATTGCAAATGACAATGCCTTTTATTTTTGTTTTCGTTTTTAAAACATAGCTAAAAGGCATTGTCATTTACAAAGCCAATAGCTTAAACTTGTGTAAATGCGAGACCAATTGCATTGCAAATGCCTGTTAAAGACACGGTGAGGGACTAAAACACGAGCTATTATTTCCCCCACAGTTGAGACTGACTTCTGGATCAGAACCCTTCTCATGCTACCAACCATGATAAAACTTGCTATTCTAATACTCTTGAAGAGAAAATCGACATCTATGGAGGCGCCCTCTATCCCTTTTATGGAAGACCCTTTCACCCTGGGGGATGTTCAGCTGGCCCTAGATGCCGTTGTCCCTGGTAGAGCGCCAGGAATCGACGGGATTCCAGCTGATCTATTTTTACAAGACAATGCCTCCTGGGGCCCCTATATACTACTCTTGGCGAATGCGGTTGCTCGGGGAGCGCCCATTCCCCATTCATGGAATGGGGCCGAAATTATCCCAGTTTACAAGAAAGGCGATAAATCCCAGCCTGGAAACTATCGGCCTATCAGTTTGATCGATACCACCCAGAAAATCATTGGTAGGCTGATTTTAAACAAGGTTCAGGCTTGGGAACGGGACCATAGTATTTTGACTCACTTGCAGGCTGGCTTTAGAACGTCCATTAGCACGGTCGACCAGGTTTTGCATTTTGCAATGCTGTATTGGAAGACTGTGTTAATTGGACGTGGCAGCTTATATGCTGCATTTATAGATCTAAGAGCAGCCTTTGATCTTGTCCCGCGATCAACTCTGTGGAAAGTGCTAAATGATATGGGTATGCCAGGGGACATTTTGACACTAATTAAAAAACTCCACCAGGAGAATTTTGCTCAAATTAGGTGGGGCAATCCTGGCAATGTTACATCCCAGTTCCCAGTAGAAACAGGTGTTCGCCAAGGTTGCGTCCTGGCGCCAACACTATTTTCTCTGTATATAAATGATGTTGCAAAAATTTTAATTGGTTCTAATGTTGACGCACCTATCCTCGCAGGAGCCAAAATCCCTATTTTAATGTTTGCCGACGACTGTCTTATAGTATCAAAAACCCCGAGCGGGTTGCAGAAGGCTCTGTTAATTTTTGAAGATTTCTGCGTTGCACGTGGTCTGGAGGTTAATGTTCTTAAATCAAAGTACATGTCTTTTAATGCACCTAATACATATAAGGGTAATGTACGAATGAGCAATGGTCCCCTGGAGAAGGTACAGGCATTTAGCTACCTGGGTGTCTGCATCCAACAGGATTTATTCTGGAGGCAGCAAATTGAGCTGGCTTCTTTGAAACATCGCCAGCTCTCCGGAGCTTTGAGCCTAGAACACTCCAGGTCCTTGACCAAGCCAATATCACCAGTACTATCGGTTTACAATGGCAAAGTAGTTAGTTCTACTTTGTATGGTGTAGAATTGTGGGGAAATGAGAATTTAAGGGGGATATTAGCCTCAGAAAATTCATTTCTCAGGAAATTAATAAAACGACCCCAGAGTACCCCACTGAGCCCCCTATTTTATGATTTGGGCCTATCGCCAATAGCTTTAATAGCATCCTTGCGCCCAATTTTATATTGGAGGCGGATTTGGATTACGCCTAAACTGGTCACATACACCAGGGGGTTGATGGATGTAATTAAAAGTGACGGTTCCCGGAAAATCAAGTGGCTAGGACATATCCGGAGTGTTCTTTTTGACTTAGGCCTAGGAGAACTGTGGGAAGACCCATCAAATGCTAGGTTCCCACCAAAGAAGGTACTTAAGATCTTATATTGGAACCATGTGGCCTCAAAAGCCTTAAGTAGCACTCCTTCCCACTCACTTACTGGTTTGTTCTTGGAAATTAAAGAGCGGCCTAAATTTGAGGAATTTTGGGATACCATCACGAAGCCCCTTGACCGTAAGCTCTACTTTCAACTAAGAGTAGGAAGCTTACCAGTAAGGGCGTTTTCTAATAGGTGGACTAGCGGGGGTAAGGTTGCCTGTCCAGCTTGTCTGTACATTCCCAAAACTATTGGCCACCTCCTGTTTGAGTGCCCAGTGTACGCGGTGCCTCGCCGGAAGTGGCTACGCCCGATGTGTAGGCTACTGGGCACTAGTAGTGGACTAGTTGCAATTAGGATTATTCGTACTTGCCCAAACATGACTGTGTATATAGCGGTGGCGAAATTTTTAGGCTGGGCATGGTCAATTAGAGGCCGATTGTTGAAAGAATAATTAGAATCATGTAAGCCAAGTATCTTCGCTAAACCATTGTACAATAGTATTGTCCATGCCTGTATAGGTTATGAATTGACTGTATCTTATGTGTTTTATGAATTTTTATGATCTGGAATTTTAACTTAGTTTTATTCATTTTATGCATGTATTTTTTTATATGTTATGTTATGTTAAGCTGTTTTATAGCGCGCACAATTACTGCCGGAGTATCCTGGTGCGAAGAATATGTGGAATATGCTTTTATGACAATCGTCGAATAAAGCTTGCTTGACTTGACAAATCGACCTTGTTCATTCAGGACTAATCCCATCTTCTACAGGCATACATATTAATAAGCATACTAGGATTGACACTAAACACTAATTAACAATCAACCTTGGTGTTTTTTTTCTTTATGAAATTAAACCACTGCTTTAGAAGGTCATTAAGTGAACCAGCTCACCAAAGGTGTCAAAGCCCAACCAGATACCAAGCAAAAGGAGATTATGGAATATGTATTGCTGGTGATGAAAGACTGATTTAAGTAAACTGGACTTTCTCCCTTTGTCAATATATCCCTTTCAGATTCTAGCGATACCTTCAACAATCGGGAAACTTCCTTTACCTATGAAACCAGCATTGGCAAGATCACCAGGTTTCCCCGGGACAACTACTGGCTTTGCCAAATTATCCAGAAAGCCACCAGGTGTGCTCATGAAGGAACATAGGCCATCTTAAAATGTTCTCTTCTGCTTAAAAGAAAATGACTTCAAGATGACCACCATGCAAATGTACACATGGTAGTTATCGTGAAATGGTTTTAAATCATCAACGTAGATCACTTATTGCTACCTGGGCAGTAGGACCAAGAGAGGCATAGGTCAGCAAACTGGTGCACGGGGCTAATGGCTATGAAAGCATATGGATGCAAAGGAGGGCCTGTGTGGAGAGAGGAGAGAACATAGTCATGTATGCACTGAATGCAAAGTTCTAAGAGCATTGCAAGGATACAACTCATTTAATCAAAACATTTAGACACCAAAATGCTGTTTGGCAGGGATAGAAAAATACGGAGGAAAAGTTATATCCGGAGCAAAGGGGCAGGTGTGCAACTCTATTTCTATACCGGATGGGGTACAATTGGTGTTTGTGCCAATAGACAGCTGAAGCTGCATGGAGCGACCTAAAAAGGAGGCAGGCTGCTAGAGCAATAGAAAACCGAGAGAGAGTCACCCTTGCTTAACCTCAAGGGAACAGGGTAAAAGATCAAGTCAAAAAACAGGGGGTTCCCTTGGTCGTCTAACCTCAACTTCACAATATTACTCCTTCCTTACTCAGGTCTATTACTCTGGACCTGTGGGATTCCTCTGGCCCTCAAATCGTTCATTCAGCCGTTCGAGATCTATGTTCAAAGTGAAACCACAAAAAGCACTTACAATCTACAGAAGGTAAATACGTAGCCAAAAGAAAAGTCTCATTATTTTATTTTTTTAATGACAAAGAACCAAACATGATTCAAATTTTGGTCAATTCATCAACCAGTTGTGCAAATTTCATCAAAAAGCGATACATACATCAAGTAAACATACTATATTGGACAAATATACATATTGTGTTTGACCATGTGCAACAAGGAGAACATATTCTAATAAGACTTCACAAATAAAAATACATAGAAATGCATAAAAATGTGTCAACGCGTTTTGGTGGATCCTGCTGTGCGCACCACCTTCCTCAGGACAATTTAAAAACAATCTGTTGAAATTAATTAAAACATAAAACATAATCACTAGTTACTCTTGACATTAAATATTACATCAAATTTCTTTTGCCGTCTCACTATTCCAAGTTGTTTAAATCAAAAGAGTGACACTCCTTGGCTTAAATATCCCATAATCTCTTTGTCCTAGAGGCATACTTCTCCATACCTGTGCATATATTTTGTGGATCCCACTTTTGACCATGATACCATTCTCACATTCATTATTTTTTTAGTAGTGCTATTCAGCAACCTATCACTTTCTGTCTTTATCTTAAAGTAATAACACGGGGGCGTGGCCAGCAGCCAACGATGGCGGCGGTGTAAAAGGCGAGCTCCGTAGCTGAAGCGGCCTCCCTGAATATCCGACCACTTATCCGCCTGCAAATTGACAATTCCGGGAAGGTGCCGAAACCCAGGACCGGGCGGCGCAAGCGGTGTCCAGCTGTTTTCAAATCCGACGGTGTGGCAGTCGGTCCTACGTGCGACCAGGTTGGGCCGCTGGTGCCTGTTGGAGCCGGGGAGTCGCCTGCGGTGCAGAGCGGACCGGAAGTCAGCCTTCGGGAGAGAAGCGCCGCCGGAAGTGCCCGCTCAGAGACGGGAGCACGGACCCGAAGGAGACCGGGAGACGGCTGCGGCGCCGGTTTGGGCTTCTCAGGAGTAGCGGAGGTGAAGCTGCGGGTCCCGGCGCTGGATGATCCTTTGCCACAGGTAGCTCCTCTGAGCGCGTGGTCCTAGCGCTTGCGCCCGAGAGAGTGACTGGGCCGGAGGCGCTTTCCTGGGTGCCCGCCCCGCTGTGCAAAGACTTGCGGACTCGCCAGGCGGCGCGGGCCGCTGTGATCCTCCGCCGGCCTCTGGAGTGAGGAGCCACTGCCTGCGGAACAGACGTCCTTGTGGGGGAGGGGTGTGCTGCCGGACGACGAGACCTTCAACGCCACCATCCTTCACCGGCGCTTGGTACGCCGCAATCGCCACGTGCTGGCTCCTGGGGACATACCTGGGTCCGGGGGGCCCTGTGTCCAGTTGAAAGCGGAGGGGCAAGGTGGTGGAGCACGTGATGCACAAAAAGTGACTGGCCGGACAGAGCCATCTCCATTAGAGCTAGAGCGCACACATAGCTCGTGCCTTTGATAGAGTCTGCCACCGAGACACTGGTGGGCGATACCGGCCTTGGCTGACTATACCGGGAGGCCCGTGGCTTGGGTGGTGCAGCGGGGCCCAGGGCGTGCGCACTCGGCTGCCCGCAGCGGACCCCCCGTGATATCAGTGTGCGATCAAGGGACCTACAAATAATACTACAGGCCCGGCTGGTACAGTATAGCAACACGGCCACAACACATTCCCAGGAGCTAACGCGGAAGTGCCGTATCTCTTGTCCCACACTGCCGGAGGCTCTGCACAGGGAGAAGGTCAGCCTACTCATCGACACTGAGTCACGGATACACTCCGAATGGCTGGGAAGGGTACTAAGGGCGGAGCAGCGCAAGCCCGGCTGGAAAAATTTGCCTATGACCGGGCCTCCTCCTCCTCTCAGGATCCTAAGACACCACCGGGCAAGACGGTGGAGACGGCGGGCACCAAGAAGGCGACCATTGATGATGTCATGAAGGCCCTTGCCCAAGTTCAGATGACGGTGGGTTCAATATCGTCCGAGATCACACTCATCAGAGCGGACTTCCATAAAATGTCAGAGAAAGTGCAGTCTATGGAGGTGGTGACCAAATCACTAGTGGAGGACGTCGCGGAACTACAAACAAGCATGGAGAGGGTCACGAGGGAGAACAAGGCCCTACGCGACAAGCTGGATGATCAAGAAGGGCGCTCCAGACGGAACAACATTCGCATCATCGGGGTTCCGGAGTCGGAGGGTACGAGAGCTATGGATTTATATGTGGAGGAACTCATCCAACAACACTTGCGACCGAAAGGACTCTCTACCTTCTTCACAGTAGAAAGAGCGCACAGGGTTCCCGGAGGCCGACCCAAACAGGGAGCTACCCCTAGACTGATAATAGCTCGCCTCTTCAACTTCAGGGACAGGGATGCGATCCTGCAAGCGGCTAGGAATTCCCCACCGGTCCGAATCCATAACACCACGGTTGCATTTTTCCCGGACTATACTGCGGAGGTCGCACGAAGACGTAGGACCTTTTTTGAGGTAAAGAAAGAACTCAGAGCCAGAGAAATTCCCTATTCAATGATTTTTCCTGCTAAACTTAGGACTGTGGCGAACAATAAGACATGGTTCTTTGACTCACCCGACACTGCGCTGCAATGGCTGGAGGGGTGGAGGCCGGTGACCCGTCCGCGCCGTTCCAGCAGGACGACCATGCACAGCGACGATGATTCACATCTGCACTCCCAGGCGTCTGGGGGAGAGCCTGAACGCCGTTCACCTCTACACGATATTCCGGAAACAGAAGATACGAGAGAATAAAAATGCCACACGACTGCTTTTACAGTTCAACTGCTTTGCTGGCCGGGCGTGCCGCCATGGACACTGGACGAGGGACCTCCGGAACTGACAAAGGGGGTCGCTGACTGCGGAGGGTCCTTGACCCCAGCGTGCAAGTACTATGTTTGGGGAAGGGTCCAAGCACTCTGCTGAGTTGGGGGGGCGGGCAGTTTTGAGTCCGTTGAGCAGGGGGGCAGGGTGGGGGGGAGTTGGGGGGGGGGGGGAGGTTTTTCGTTTTCAGGTTGGTCACACAGATAATGATTGGAAGTACATGGCATATGCGTGTCGCTTAGCAGGTTTTAGGCTACACGTTCGGGCTCCATCAGAGCATAGCATGGGTGTCTACAGGAACGTACTCTATGGCGGAACTGTCTCAGATTGATACTGGGAGGGGGGCCACGGATGTGAGACGAGTGCCACAATTGGGGGTCATGTCATGGAATGTACGGGGTTTGGGGGACAAAGTCAAGAGGGGGCTAGTACTGCAATGTATACGACGCTTTCATCCAGCCTTGGTCCTACTGCAGGAAACACATTTAACGGGTACGGCCACTCGGGCCCTAGACAGGAAGGGGTACAGTATGGTTGCCCATGCAGAGTTCACTAGGGGTTCCCGAGGTGCGGGAATCCTCCTGCACCGCTCCTCGGGGTTCATCGTCCAATCCACGAAAACGGACTCGCAGGGCCGATTTGCGGCAGTGCATGGTCAGTGGGAGGGAAGGCCACTGAATGTAGTCTCGGTCTATATTCCACCGGCACTGCATGCGATTGCCCTCCCCGCTCTGGGGAAATTTCTGCTAGAACTGCCTGAGGGTGATCTGATATTGGGGGGGGACTTTAATGCAGTGGCACATAACTCACGGGATAGATTTCCGGTGCGTACGCAGGACCCTGGGCCCTCCCGACTGCATGGCTTCCTGGAAGCACAGGGTTTGGTGGACCTCTGGAGGCACTTTCATCCGGAGGCTCGACAATATACATTTCATTCGGCGGTCCATGACAGTCTGTCGCGGATTGACTATCTCCTAACACTGGGACACAGCCTCCTCACTATTACTGATGTACATATTAGGCCCAGGGGAGTTTCAGACCACTCACCATTGACACTAATCGTATCCAACCCTGAGCGGACCAGAACGCGCATATTCCCGATCTACCCTGGCTACCTTAAAGTGCCTCTGATAACCAAGAAACTGAGGGAGGGTACTACGGCGTACTTTGCCGAGAATGAGGGATCAGTGGATTCTCCCACCACACTATGGGAGGCATATAAAACAGTCCTTAGGGGGCAGGCCATTTCCATTATAGCTAGTCATAAACATGCACAGAAGCAGGAACTTGTAGTCCTAGAGAACGACCTGGACAGAGCTAACACCAACCATGCAACTAATCCGACCACTGACACGCGACATGCACTACACTTGTGTCAACAGCGTCATACCGATTATCTGCGTAGTAGAGTGTTAGATAACTTAGCGGCCACAAAACAGAGAATATACGAAGTGGGCGACAAGGCCGGCAGACTCCTTGCCTGGCTGGACAGGAAAAGAGGCGGGCAAAAGACCATATTGCAACTGAGGGATCGCGAGGGTCTATTGCAAACAAACCCTTCTGTAATAGTTGAACTAATGGCTGACCACTTCCAAACGGTTTACACACCTGATGCAGAGGTTACCCCGGCGATGGCTGAGACATCTCTCGAGGGGATACCTACCCGCACTCTGTCACAGGACGACATGGACGAACTGGAGATGGACTTGACCTCTGGGGAGCTCCAAGCGGCTATAACCGCCCTGCACTCAGGGAAGGCTGTGGGTCCCAATGGAATACCGATAGAGTGGTATAAGATAATGTCAGACACGCTCTCTACGCCCCTCCTCAATATGTTGCAGGACAGTTTGGAACGAGGTCAACTACCGCCCGACCAGCGAGCGGCGACCATAGTAACAATTCCAAAACCCGACAAGCCGCCTGAGAGTTGCGGTTCATACCGACCGATTTCTCTCTTGAACGCCGAGACTAAAATCTTGGCTAAATTGCTGGCCAATCGTCTGCTGCCGCATCTGGAGCATCTGATTCATCCTGACCAATCAGGATTCATGCCTCATAGAAGCACGGCGATGAACTTGAGGCGTCTGCATGGGGTAATGGCACGTGCGCCAATGTTGATGGAACCGGCGGCGATCCTCTCGCTCGACGCCAAGATGGCATTTGATCTGGTTGAATGGAGTTACCTGTTTGCGGTCTTGGAACATATGGGGTTTGGCCCGAAATTTATAGCATGGATCAAATTGCTCTACCAGGCCCCAGTGGCGCGAGTATTGGCTAATGGCCGTCTCTCCAGAGAAATATCGCTGAGGAGGGGTACGAGGCAGGGCTGCCCGCTCTCGCCGCTACTTTTTGCCTTGGTCCTGGAACCTTTGGCCACGGTCATTAGGACTACCCGATTGCTGAGAGGCGTGCAATGGGGGGATGGTTGGGAAGACAGGGTGTCACTGTATGCGGATGACATGCTGGTCTATGTGATGGACTTGCCGTTAAGTGTACCGGCACTGCTGGCGCTGTGCGAAAAGCATGGGAAGGCTTCGGGTTATACTATAAACTGGACGAAATCGATACTATACATGCTCAATGGTGCGGCACCTGACCTAGGTGACAGCTGTCCGTTGTTGTTGGCGGATGTCTCCTTCCGCTATCTGGGGATCCAAGTTACGCGAGACCATGGTACCTTCCGTAACCTGAACCTTCAACCGCTGCTCGAACGATTGAAATCTGATGTGCGCCACTGGAGCACCCTCCCCTTGACGCTCTTAGGAAGAGCAGCGCTGTTCAAGATGATGGCGTTGCCCCGCTTCCTTTATGTCCTAGAAAATACACCAGCGTTAGTCCCGGTGCAGTTCTTCAGGCAGGTCTCTAATCTACTATCAAGCCTACTGTGGGGGACCAAACCGGCAAGAGTGGCACAATTGAAATTGATCAGGGATTGGTACGGTGGGGGGATAGCACTCCCAAGCTTGGAACTCTACTACTGGGCGGCTCATCTTAAGGTGGTTAACCGGTGGTTACATTGTCCGCAGGATGACCCTGCACTATTAGCGGATAGGAAACAACTTGGAGCTGCCACCCTGCTGGCCCCACTCTATGACAAAAGGCTGCTTAAGAAACTGGTAGGACCCACTAGGCACACGGTGGCACTGTGGCATAAAGCCCAAGCACGACTGAAGTGGGATGGGGTGATCACACGCATGACGCCGTTGTGGGACTCCAAAGCCCTGGGTAGCCTACGGCATAGCAAGGGATTCGCCCAATGGGACACCATAGGGATCTCAGCGGTTGGGGACCTGTGGGTGGGTGGGGAGGTGGTACCATTTGCGACACTCAGGGAACAATATGACATGGGAGCAACTGAGACTTACCGTTACTTACAGATCCGACACGCATTGCTGGCAGCACTAGAACCCGGCATCACGGTCCCGGAGTCGGCCCCCTTAGAGGACCGACTGTTGACAGATTACATGGAAAGCAAGGCTACTTCACTCACCTATCGTAAATTAATAAACAACCTGCCAGACCCATTACAGAAATTAAAAGAGGCATGGGAGGAGGAGATTGGGGAGTTAGATGAGAATAGTTGGAATGCCGCACTGGCATCCCCTAGGGAGGCCGGAATATCAGCGAGGTTCAGACTAGTGCAATTTAAGATACTGCATCGAGTCTACTACACACGCACTCTGCTTCACAAAATACACAGAGCCGACCATCCGCACTGCCTGCGCAAATGCGGAGCACTAGGGACCCTTTTCCACACACTTTGGGAATGCCCTCCTATAGTGACATACTGGAGAAGAATCACACGCACTATGGCTCAAACTCTACAAATAACCATTGCTCCTGAACCCAGGCTATGCTTACTTAATGTGTGGGGCCCTACTGATCTGTCGACTCATGGGAGGCTGTGGGTAGGAATAGGTATGATGTTGGCAAAACGCGATATCGCGCAACAATGGGGGGCAGAGGCAACACCTACCCTGGCCCAATGGTGTAAGAATATGGACATGATCATGGTGACGGAGAGGGCGGTGTATAAACAAAGAGCTAACCCACGCAAGTGGAATAAATTATGGCTGCCCTGGAATACCTATAGAGGGGATATATGCGAGCCTCTGCCGGAGGAAGAAGATATGGATAGCTCGGGGGAAGATGACGAGGAAAGCTAGAGCTGAAAGGGGGTGTTGGGTGCTGGTAGTGGGTAGGCTATGACGTTATGTGTGTGCCTGATGGGGATACAGTTCAGACTAATCATAGGACGTGCAGCTTGTATTACTGCTCAGCTATTATACATTGTGTTATTGATTGACAGGAATGATGCCAAATATCTAATCGGTGACCTTTTCTTAGTTATTAGTTGTTACAACAGAAAATGTAAAGTGCATTCTCGGGTTCAGTGAGGCTGAATGTTGAAGCCTCACTGACAATTGTCGATACATATTTTCGTGTGTTGCACTACAACAATAAAAATATTTAAAAAAAAAAAAGTAATAACACATACATACTGACATCTGCCCCATTCAATGGGTTCCACAGAAGTTATTGCAAACACACCTTATTCAGAGTTTTGAATCGCTCCACTTCTCACTTCTCAATATGATAACGTGGGCTGTTCACATCCGCTGTTGTGCTAAAATGCCTGGTGCGGGAGAGAGAACCTATATTACTCTTCAAAATCCCTATCAGTCTTTCATTAAGTAGAGTAGTCCTGACGTTGATACTTACTCTAAACGAGAGAGATGTCTCCTCTCCTGATTTCACTGTCTTTGAGTCACAGTGTC
The DNA here is from genome assembly GCF_964261635.1 of Lissotriton helveticus. Lineage (NCBI taxonomy): Eukaryota > Metazoa > Chordata > Amphibia > Caudata > Salamandridae > Lissotriton > Lissotriton helveticus. The sequence continues at coordinate 630,991,346 of NC_136070.1, forward strand.
TAGTTAAAAAGAGGTAATGATTCATTTTCACCTCCTCACAATGGTCTGTGATACCTAGGCCGAAAAAGTTAAATTACTATCAATTCCCTTGGCTAAGGCATATCAGTTATATAGAGCAATTTAGACCATCCTCCATCATTGTCATTAGCGGGTATATTTACTTACCACTTTCTCTTCAATATAGGCACTCCTTCTTTGATTATCGTGCTCTATCTTGATAGCTCCTCTTGCTCTGTATTGGGGGTTATTCAATTATCCCGCTTACAGGTTCCTATGAATGGGAAGGTTACATCTTACTAAATGATGGATGAACGCCTTTGGACAGTTTTATTAATTATTCAAGAACAGGATCTCTTTCTGTTTTTTCATAAGCTGACCCCCCAAAATACTCTGATTGGTCAAGGCTCTTGGATGCTTTGTTATTGACTGCTATTACTGAATCTATGATATTATCTTATTATTCAATCCTATCTCAACATGCGTTTTTGTTAGTACCATTCAAACACGTGCAGTAAAGAACCATCTGCTCACATCTGACCTCTGGTCCCAACTGTTAGTTTGTATTACCGTCACTTTCTGTAGTTTATACTATTAGTTAGATATATTTATGGCTGACTTCTACATGTATCTCTAGCCCTTATCACTCTCATTAGTGCCTGCAACCCTCTGCATTAGGGCTCCTATCGTCGCGTTAGCGTTTTGTGCGACGTGGATGTTGGCCTCCTTACTCTATTTCTTTTATCAGTATACTATGGAGGTACGGCTAACACTTTTGTTAACCCATTATTTAACAAATCTTCAACATATTAATATTATTAGAAAATATATTAAACATATTAAACCTCATCCTGAAATGCCCTTCGTTAACACCCTGCATTACTTACAATGGGCACCCTTACCTCGTATTATCGTGTCTTAAGCCGCATCGGATTCGGAGCAGTAAACACGGAGTACTTTCATTTCCGCCCTTTTAAACCCAAAGGCCTGTCCCGTGTCGAATTATTTCCGGGTCACAGGTGAGGGAAACCCTTCCTCAATGGGGAATTGCTAGAGCATACATCCATTGCAAACTGATCCTCAGAATTTCCTAAAGGAGTAAGATCATTTCAAATTAGATAACAAATAAAAACATTCTGTGCACCATGAGGCATGGCAGCAGGGTGTGAAACAATTCCTCAAGACCAGGGTCTTTTCACCAGACCTGCTGCTTTCTGCCAAGAAACAATGCAGTTGAGAGAAAATTCTGGGACCATCTTTAAATCACCACTCTTTGACCAAATATATGTCCCTATTGTTCACTTGTTAATGTGAAACATCCGCCCTTCCATGTGAATGCCTAAAACCAGGGCCAAAAAAGTGTCAGTGTTTTAATATAGCTTGCGGTCATGGCTGTTGTGGGTAGATTCTACTAATCAAGATCTCAAACAGCTAGTCAGGGTGGTTCGGTGTCTGCTTCGGTAACAGACTTCCTCAGGCCATCGGAGCATTCTGTACATCGAGAAAACTCATTTAAAACTATGGTCCACGGCAGATTGAGTTCTGCGGGTAGCTCTGGGATAGAGGGATACCATCCAACAAAACAATACAATATTACAAAGAGTAACAAAAAGTTTCCTGTGTAAATGGAGTAAAGGGTTAAGTAGATTAAATCAACCGAAGGACCACCGCAAAACTCTCCAAACACCAGTCGCTTGTAAAATAAAGATGCCCGCGGAATACTACGAGTACGGCTGCCAGGCACTGACTTATCAGTGTTTGAGAACAGATTCATCAGGTTCTAATAAAATGAACTCTGAGCCCACGGTATCTGACGATGCATGACCAATAAACCAGACATTATGTAGGTTAACACCCTCTGCTTGCTTCTGTGAACCCTGAGCGCACATACAAAATAGCTATGCAGAGTGCTGCTCGGATTACAGGAACTTCTTTAATTGGCCAACTTTATTTTTAGTCAGTGACAACCAAAGTGACAGCCGACGGGAGGGTTACAAAAGAGAATGCAACAAGACGCGCCGACTGTGAATCGTGACTCACCCCTTTCACTAAATACATGTTGATGTTATGTATGTTGTTGTTGTGTTTTAAGAGCATAACAGTGGATCTCAACGCGGACAGCGGTGGTTGACATTGAGTATTTACTTTAATGTATCATAGGAAAAGCATTGACAAAACCCGTTTTTTTTTTAATTATCGAATGTTGCAGAAGACTGAGGAAAGGGGACCGATCACATGAGCAAATGCAATACGAGTTTCCTTAACATGCAAGTACTACCTGTGCAGTGCAAGTTTCGCCAACATATGAAATTTGCACAGACTAGAAAAACATAGCAAGCTTACTGCACATACACAAAATAGTTAGGAACAAAGGTAGTACAATCCATGCACGTATTCTACGCACACACGATGTTTACTGCACAGGTGGCAACAGTGCAACCTCCTACCTACCCCTCAGACTGGTTATACCACCAGTCCCAGCATGAACCTACCCTACATTACTTTTAGCAGAGCAAGCTTCCCTCACAACAGATGAGGTACTACAAAGGCAGCAAAAGTGCACCACCCACTGATAGTTACAGCACAGACGTCATGAGTAAATGCTTCCCACACAGCACCTAAAGAGCATCTGAAGTGCAGACTATGCGGGAAGCCAGCGAACAAGTGCCAGTTCGGGGGAGTAAACCCTAGAGGTGATCAAGCCACTGAAGACTCCAGATAGATGCCTGGCTCTGACTCAGCGTCTTCCTGGGCCCTAAAGCTCAAAATCAGAAGAGCCTTCATATGGCTTCTGCCTGCTACCCATGCTATAACCTCATACACCAAGCACTAAAGGCTAATAATGATCCTTTGGTGTAAAACAAGAGACAGAAAAAGTTACCCATCTAGAGTGCTGAACTGCACAACGTGAACGAGAAAAACTGGATCAATACAGACTTCCCTCCATGACCAAACTGTGTGATCCTATGCAATTGTTTCATATCACCATGTTTCCTTATTTCCATGTTATTGATGATCAAATATAGGAGCTTCTTAATAAACATGAGTTCAGGATGTGCACTGAACAATAGTTTCTCCTGACGGATTTAATAGACTAATATTGCTAACTGTTTAATAGTAATCCAAGCTACATATGGGGTGCACATGACAACTCACATCCCTCTTGGTTCACTAATGGTATTGTGGTGGGGGGTAAAGGGAGGGAGTGCGCATGAGCTCACTTACTAAGTGCCGTTTGATGCAGGGATATAATTTTAAAGAAATATATTTTTGATTTGTAAAGTGACTATCGTTTTTACAAGATGATTATTTAGGGATTTACATGCCAAACATTTCCATGGCTCGGCTCGTGCACGGGCTCTTCAAAGCCAAGATCCTTGGCTCGGCTGTCAGTTTGCTTGCGCGCCCTAGTAAACCCCAGATAAAGGGAGCCGCTTTCAGCAGGCAGATTGCACATCCTAGTGACTGCACCAGTAAGAGCATTCAACGGCTTTCCACTTCAGAAGACCGAGGAATGCATGCCATTCCATCTGCGTCAACTCTGGATCGGTTCGGAATCGGAACCCACTCAGACTAATATTCGTCTTTAAGTGCGTAAAGCGTGTACACAAATTAACATTTACTGCATTTACTGCATGTACTGTCTAGAAAACTCGATGAAAGAGGGCACCTTTTCTGTCTAGGGTGTCACTCTGAAAATCAATTTGGCTCAGAAAATAGAAGGATCATACATTTCAAGGTATGATTCTCGAATACACCCAACCTCTCGCTGGTCTCCCCCTCTTTATGTGGTCTCACTCAGTCAGCCGCAAGAACCTGTAGCTAGATGGCTTTAAAGACCTGTATTCATATGGTCTTACAGTGTGAAAATTAGTGGCAGTTTGCTACTAGTCAACAGTCCTTACTATAGTCGTCAGTTGCCTCCTCCTCACTAAATAACATTGACCTGCTCAATCCACAGTGGATTTCAGTGCATGTCCCAGGTCATCCGCTCCATACAACTGAGGGCATTAGGTGCAAAACAATGGCTCTCACAAACAACTGATACCAGGATTGTATTGTTCTTTCTAAAAACGGGTTAGTAAGTGCTGCGTGCTAGTTCCCTTCCCTGCTTGGAGATAAAGTTCTGCGACCGTGCGAATCCAAAGGCATTTTTATTAGGCAGGCTTGGATCCCAGCGCCAGGTGATTGTCAGGGACAGAGGGCGTCAGAAGGAAGGGGGCATCACATTCAACGCGTCCAATCGAATAAGCCTTAACATCAGCTAGGCCAGAGCTAGCAGAAGCGGACTGAAGCCCTGGGGGTTGGGCAGAGGATACATTTGCTGCTTTAACAGCAGCTGTCGCACCAGCCAGCCCACTCACAGCAGGAGCCTGTTCAACAGCGCACAAACGGAATCCTGGGAAGGACTTCAAACACCAGGAAGAAAATACCTTAAAACACGACTCGTCAGCAGACAACTTTAGACGCCATGTTAGTAATACATTAAGGTGGATCTTACATTTGTCCATGGCTGTAATAAACATTTCCAACTGTGTGGGGTGCATGCAATATTACATCAATAATGTATACAATCGCAGTCAAACAAAATAGCATGTAATTAATAAAATAATATCTGACATTTTAGTGGCATTGTGATCTTTGTTTGCGAGGAAAAAGTGATGGGGGTGGTGGACAGCTGCACAGTTCTTCGCACTGCTGAACATGTCCCCACCTGCTCTCTGCTTGTACGAGTGATGAAATGTTGTCCTTCACACGCCCCCTGCGCCTCCCGGATACCCACCCCCCACCAATCAGGGGAGCTGCTCTAACGGAGCCAGCGGCTCAATAGCGCCTCCTCAAACGGCGTGAGCAAGAATCTGCTCGGGGCGGGAAAGTGTTCCCCCCCAATGAGCGCACGTCGCTGCAAAAAAATAAAATACACAAACGAAATGCAAATTTTGTTTGTTTTACAGTTGTTTTAGAATAAGAACCGTAAACACGCGCGGGTGTATGCCAAGGAAAGAGATGGTGAAAGAAAAACAAAGGTTTAAAGGTTAGAAAGAGCATGTGCAAGTCAAACCAGGCAACAATGTGAAAAACTCAAGGGATGTTGTGAAGCTGGGCAAGACCTGTAAATGGGTATAAAAGGCAAGGAGTAGGCAGATTGAGAGGACGAAAGTGGCAGGGGTAACGTGCAGCGTAAAATATAGGCACCTAGTCTTAGCTTGCTCCCATCTACAATGGCTGCCACTTTGTTTTTGCTTAATTAAGAGACTGCTCAATTGTAGTCGAGGCCGACGAGTTTGCTATGTGCGCTCATTCTTTTCTCGGAGAGGTAAAAGTATTATTCCTACTTCGGAACGAAGCATGAATAAAGGAATGCGGCACGTCAGATAACTTGTCGTCGAAATGGTGCGCTGACAAACCACCTAAATGCAGCCATAATTTTTTTAGCCCTTTTGGGGCTATAACGTGTAGGATTAAGTCGGTATGCCAACGCAAAGAAACTAGGCTTAGCTGGAAGTCTGCCCACACAAGCACTGAGAAAAGAAGGGGCTGAACATTTAAGTTAGCAGGCGAGGGAGATACTCTCCCCTGCTGCAAGATCTCGGTAATCAGAAAAGAACAAGCGTGGTCCCAAAAGTGAAAGAAGACCGCGCTGCAGCCGGAGCATGGGGATCTCTTGTTTATGGGGCCATGTGTCTCTAATTAGAAACACATGGCCCCATAAAGATTAGAAAGTGCTTTATGACAGCAGCAAAGTAGGCGACCCAGTCGGCTCGGAGGCGAAAGTGTGTCTACAGAAAACCCTCATTTCCAATGGCAGGCCACCGTTTAGCATAAACGGTGACGCCAGCCAATGGAAATGAGGGGCGGGGCTTAAAGCCCTTTGATAAAACTCCTTGGTCACAATAAATTTTGACGAGGCATGCAGCGCTTTGCGCTGCACCGCCACGCGAGACCTAAAAAAGGTTCTGGGTAAACACATCTACATTGACCATGTATTTCTTTGAAATAGAGTGGTCTCTCAAATGTTTAATTAACTTTCAGGGTTGGACACACTATCCGCAAGGCAAACGCTGAATGGATGAGATAACACGCTTTTCCTCCCCAGGGAATCTTTCATGTAGCATGAAAAAACATTCTCTTTGAATAAAGGTCACAAAAGTTAACATTATACGAAGGTTAATCGTCATTTTGCCTATTGTTGACTACTGTGATTGATCCATTGTACACAGGTTATAGGACTGTTATTGCCAATAAAAATTCCCATTGTCAAATTTAGTGCACACAAATCAATAACAAAATGCAGCAGAGGGTATTTATAAACTCTTCTGGTAGAACACCACTTTGCACTGTGGAAAGGTATTTCTATTCTATAATAATGCTTTTGTCGAAATTGTACTGTTGACTCTTCTGAATGAAGCGTTATGCCTACTTATGTTTTAGACCTTCCTCCCTCTGGGAATGGTAAAATTGCTTAACTAATGATATCTTTTACTCCGTGTCAATACATCATCACTATTATTTTCCCTTGCGTGATAAGCCAGCTAAATCTGTTAAGTAGCAAACTGTTTATACATTGGCAGAATGTTTTATCACTCCAAATGTGTCATCTTTACAACTTGGGTCGGTCATTAATGTTACTGCTTGAATTCAATCTAAAACCTATTTTTCACTTCAAGTCATGTAAATAAAATGGTTCAGAAATTTGCATCTATATACAAATTAAAATCACATCACAATTTCGTTCACTTAAACATTTTTCCTTTTCAAGTAAAACAAGATCTGATCGATACTTCTAGCCACAGATTACTTACCTTGGAACTTCCCAGGCGTAAGCCTGGATCGGGAAGATTTTTCTTTGAGCTGTACCCCAGCGCGCTGATAAGTGGTGTGGATTGATTCTGCGTGACGTCGTCGGCATCATCTCCGTCATTGTGAAATCCAAGTCGTTAATATAGGCGCCACCTCGGCGCGCTGACATCAGTTCTCGTCTTTCCGCGCCAGCCAGCCCTGAACCATTGAAGAGAGCACCCCCCAGTCATTTGTTGGCTGACTTTTTTCAACTTTTTTTTGGTGTATAGGAATCCATCATGTCTAAAAAAGATTTAGGATTTAAACCGTGCGGCGCCATTCATCGCGCAATGCCAGTCACGGATCCCCACCTCGTGTGTCTTTGGTGCCTGGAGGGCGACCTGAAGTCGTTCTCCGACTTCCGGGCCATGGCTCCGAAAGCTTTGAGGAAGTGGTCCCTCAAGATGCTTGCGGTCCGGCATCAGGCGCCTCGGATATCTGCTCAGTGGTCTCGCTCTCCGCTTTGGGGGCTTCAAGTCTTTGTCCTCCCATTCAAACTCCTCAAAGTAGTCCGGTAAGAAGCACCACAATAAGCACAAAAAGTCGAAGCGTGCTTCAACTTTACCCTGTCGCTCACCCGACGTGACTGAGGAGTCTCGACATTCAAGGTCTTGTTCTGCAGGACGTGTGCCGGGGTCGGCTCCACGTATCCCTCCCTTTCCGAGACCTGGAGCGACTCCCGCCCGATTGAAAGTTTTATGAGGCCATGTGAGCCATTTTTGGGCAGCGTGACTCTACTGGCATGCCTTTGGGCCCGCATGCTCAGCATAAGGAGTTCCATTGGATTCTGCGCCAGCGGTTCCGGCATCCATGACTCCTCATGGATTTGTTCCCAGATCTGGACCGACGCAGTTTTCACCTCTTCGACATTCCCTGATGCCATGTCTGACGCAGAGACTCCCTACATCGGCAGTGCCAGCCCATTCTTATCCCCTACTACATAGAACCGGTCGGGTGTCCACCGGTGCCAACGGAGCCTTTGTCCTGTTCTCAGCATTATTTGCAAGGGCTAGCATTGGAGGAAGATTGGAAGGGGATGCAGGAACCCTTAGAAGTACAGCCTTGTACAGAAGAAATGGACTGGTTTGAGGAATTGGGTGATTCCGGTTGCTTGGATAACTCTCCAGAGCCTGGCATGCTTTCCCCTCCTAACCTGGCTACTAAGGAGGGCGCTTTTTACGCCATGGTGGTGTGTAGGGCTGCGGAGGTCCTGGACCTTATGCTTTCTACTGTGGCAGTGAGACCAATGTCTTGACAGAGGTCATGCAGCCAGGCATCTCCTCTACGGAACCCTTGCTTCCATTTAATGAGGCATTATTGGATGTTTTTCTGGAGTCTTAGTCCAAAACCAGCACAGGGGCTTCTGTGAACAGAACAATCACCTGTCACCCATAACCGGGTGACCCAGCTTTCCTCACCTCTCTCCAGACCACGAGAGCTTGATAGTCTAAGCTTCCTTTTCCCGTAGCGTGTTCCCTTCAGCACCCCTGGATTGGGAATCCAAAAGCTGGATAGCTTTAGTAAGAAAATGCTTTCTTCCAACCAGCCTAGCATTGTGGTCAGTAAACGCCTCTTGGGCCATTACTCCCATTCCCTGTGGGAGATGGTTGTGCAAGTGCTGCCCCAAGTCCCGGAGGAGGTCCGGGCTGTCCTCTCCCAAGGTGTTTTAGACAGGAGAGATGCAGCAAAGTTTACTATATGTCGTGGCCTTGACACAACAGACTCGCTGGGCAGTGTGATTTCCTTGACGGTAGCTGTTAGGGGCCATTCCTAGTTGAGAACGTCTGGTTTTTCTGGATATGTCCAAGCCAATCTAATGGACATGTCCTTTGCTGGCTCCATCTCTTCAGAGATAAGACTGACGCAGCACTAAAGTACGTCAAAGACTTGTGGGCTATGGCCAAGTCCTTGGGCCTCTCTGTCCTCCTGGCCTGCGTCCGCTTTTCTCCTCTTTCGTGGTTATGGAAAGGGCTTCAAGCCGCTCCAGCCGTATCCTAACCAGAGGAAAGCGCAAGTTCTGTAGCCCCTGCGCGGCAGTGGGCGTGGCTCAGCCTGACCTCAGGCATCCAGAAGTCCGGTCCGGCTCCTCAACCTCCAAACCCTCCTAGTCCGATCCTCCTAGTTGGTGGCAGGAAAAACCATCACCTCCATCACTGGCGGGACATCACCTCAGACAGGTGGGTTGTGCAGATAGTCTGAAGGGGCTTGTCCCTCCCCTTCGAGATTACACGTCCCTCCGTGCCTCTTACATACAATCGACTGACAGCGGATCACCTTGTTTTACTTCAAGAGGAAGTCACCACTCTCTTGGCCAAGGGAGCCATGGAGAGGGTTCAGGTGCCAGAAGTAGGCTGTTGTTGGTAGCTGCTTTCTGGTTCCCAAAAAGGATGGAGGCCATTGTTTATCCTCGACCTCCGAGCCCTTAACTACTTCCTCAAAAAAGCAAAGTTCAGGATGCTCACTCTGATTCTTTCTGCCCTAAAGCCCCGAGACTGGATGGTAGCGCCGGACTTGCAGGACGCTTACTTCGATATTCCCGTCCTGCCTGCCCATCATCGCAACCTGCGGTTTACGGTGGGCCACAAGCACTTTGTTTGCCATGCTCCCCTTCAGCCTCCCCAGTGCCCCTCGGGTGTTCACCATGGGGATGGTGGCGGGTGAAGCTCATCTGTGGAGATATGGGGTTTCAGTCTTCCCCTATCTTGCCGACTGGCTGCTGAAGGCGGGCTCGCCCCAGGAGGTCATCTCTCACCTCCAAACTATGGTGAACCTCCTGCCTTCGCTGGGGTTCACTATCAATGTGTAGAAGTCACACCTGACTCCTTCACAGGCACTCCCTTTCAGCTGTTGTGGACACGGTTCAGTTTCGGGCCTATCCTCCCGAACGGCGAGTCCAGGGTATGCAGGCTATGATACCGTTGTTTCAGCCTCTATCCTGGATTTCGGTGAGAATGGCTCAGAGGCTGCTGGGCCTCATGGTCTCCAGCATCCTGCTAGTGCCAGATGGCACATGCAGGCTCTGCAGTGGGACCTGAAGTTCCAATGGGCGCAGCATCGAGGAAATCTCACCGACCTGGTCCAGATCTCGGAGGGAACTGCACAAGACCTGAAGTGGTGGCTGACATACAGCGAATAGAATTCTACCTCTTGATTTATTCCTGGTGATTCGGGGTATATTAAAAACAAGAGAGTAGTTAATGATCTACCGATATTATGTGTAGTTTATTTATTACCCTGTGATGGTCGACATGTTTCAGCCCACTTGAAAATATTGGGGCTTTCTTCAGGACCTCTCATATACTTCAAGTGAAGTGAGTGGTAAAAATAGAACCACGTGTTAAAGCATTTTCAGTACTCGCGCTAAAGAGTACTATATATGCTGGGAGGACCGACCGTATTTTGGGTCCTTACATTGGCTAATACCTGTAAAGGAAAGGAACATAAAACAATACAATGATTAATAAACATTCAATAGGTTATATCATCGCCATATGGTCAGTTGGTTGTAGGCATTTTTACTGAGCCACGCGGTGTCAGACATACGTGTAGTACCATTCATACACATGCCATGCGCTCAATACAACATGCCTGTGTAAATTTCAGTGATCATGCCATCTAAAAGGGTGCTAGATGGTGCGTTTTCAGTGCTATATTATTTAGTTTTACTGTTCGTTGAAAACTATGGTAGTGAATAATCTATTGTACTTTGTGCAATTATCCTCATTACTGGTGGATATTCTGTGGGTATAAGTCCAAATGAGACTTGGCATAGATGTGCTGTGAAGATAATTCTAGTCTTGATATTTCTGACTAAAAGAAGAAAGGATATTTTGGCTTGTCTCGTGCCTTACGGCAAACATCGGTACGGCGGTGGAAAATGCAGCGAGCCGTCTGTACCCAAATATGTTTAGTTCTTGCTTGGTGATAAGGCCTCTCCCGTCGTTTAACCTATTGCGTTGTCCTCAGGAACAGGCTTGTACGCATAGTGAGAGCCTGCATTGTTTTTAAACGACTGTTGCCGATTGAAGTGGTGCTCGTCAGCACGTACGCGACGCATGACGTGGCTGCGTCATTGCCCACGTAACATGTGACGAGGTTGCTTGAAAGACTTGACTGCTAACTCAAACAGGTTTGTTATGAGTGGGTGGGTATTGTGCTGATCGAATAGCGTTGTGTGTAACGTCACTGCGCATGTAACATGTGACGAAGTCGCTAGTTAGACTAGAATGCTAACCTATGCTGGTATGTTATGAGTGGATGAGCATCGCACTGATGGAATAGTGTATTTTATGAAGCGTCAGTGCGCTCTGGGGCATATGATGCTCGAGTCTATAATACACGATGCAGCTAAAGCTTTCTAAGATGCGGAAAGTAGCGTTATGTGACAAAGAGCAACTAAATAGTGTAAAATTGCCTTTGAGGAAATTAACCTTGGATACTTTGCAAGGGTTGGTACATTGTCTACATAAATGCTGGTGATATAGTCTTCTGGTTCAGGGCAATTTAAAGTTACATATTACAGTATATTTTTATACATGTGCATAAAAACAAAATCCCTCCTCCTGGCCGCGCCATTGTATCGGGCATAGGCTCTATCCTAGAGCCTCTCAAGTTTTTTTACTTCTATTTACAGCCCTTGGTACAGGCCACTACAACGTACCTGAAAGACACTAAAAACCTTCTAGGTCAGATCAAAGATCTATCTTTCGACCCCAGTACAAGCTTTCTAGTAAGCACTGATATAGAGAGTCTCTATACGAGTCTACATCCAGACGACACCTTCGAGCTTATAAGAACATCTCTGAATAGCATTACCTGGTCCTATCAAACCCCCAAATCATGTATCCTAAAATGTGCTGAGCTAGCCCTAAAAGAAAACTTTTTTTGAATTTGAAGGCCAGCTGTATCTACAAACATATTACAATTCAGTGGGGAGCACTCTTGCCCCGAGCGTAGCTGGGCTGTATGTCTACAGTTTTGAACAAAAATTCCTGCGGAGTGACAGCAACCCTCTCACAACAAACATTCGCTTTTATAGGCGATACATAAATGAGCTTTTTCTCATCTGGAAGGGATCAGAGGAATCACTAGAAGCCTTTCTTGTCTGAATCAACCGGTGAGACCCTAATTTAAGATTCACGCACACCATCAACAGGAGAAACATGACCTTCCCTTGACCTAGACATAACACACAATAATGGGAGACTTGAAACCAAAACCATTTTAAACCAACAGCAAGAAACTCGCTGCTGCATTTCACAAGCTTTCACCCTTGGTCCCTAAGGGATAATTTACCCTATGGACAATACTTGTGGTTATGCAGAAATTACAATAATCTGAAAGATTACAGAGACCTGGCACAAATGCTGACAACCAAACTTAAAAATTAAGGATACCCTGATGCAATCACCAAAAAGGCCAAAGAACGTGCACGTAACCAAAACCGTGAGGGGCTTTTAGAACCAAAAACACCCACAGAAGCTCCTGCCCCTTTAACATGTGTTACAACTTACAACCCTGTATCGAATCAAGTACCCAAAATAGTTAAAAAAACATTGGGCAATACTGAACACAGGCAATTTTGAATGGGAGAAACCACTGTTCTCAAACAAAAAAGGAAAAAGTTTGAAGGACAGCCTGGAACTCACAAGCTACTGACTCGCCAAGGAAACACAGTTTTTAACACATGGGGCTTACCGAGAGTAACAATACACCACCCCTGCGGTAACAGCAGTGGATGTCACCTAACACAACCAACTAACACACTCAACTTAGAACCAGGTACAACATGGAAAATAAGCAGACACACCCACTGCAATTCTACAAACGTCATATATCTCATAACATGCCCCTGCAGCCTGAGATACGTAGGAATGACAAGCCACAGAGTGAAAACAAGAATTTGTGAACATAGAAGCAACATTCGTTGCAAACGCAACATCTCTCGCATGACTAATCATTTTTTAGAACAGGTTCACACACCTAATGACATGCAGTGGGTTGTAATTGAGCAACTGGATCATAACTCGAGAAACATTCAACAAGAACTGCTTGATAAAGAACAAAGATGGGTATATCGGATGTCTACCCACACCCAGGGTTGAATGATTACATTCCCTGGAACAGTCTCAATCGCTAAACCAAGATTGACACAATCCACTAAGGGGATACACATAGAAATATACTGTAATATGTAACTTTAAATTGTCCTGAACTAGAAGACTATATCACCAGCATTTATGTAGACAATGTACAAACCCTAAGGTTTATTTAATCAGAGACAATTTTACAGTATTTTGCCGCTCTTTGTCACATAACGCTACTTTCTGCATCTTAGAAAGCTTTAGCTACATCGTGTATTATAGACTTGAGCGTCATATACCCCACGGCTCACTGACGCTTCATAACATACACTATTCCATCAGTGCGATGCTCATCCACTCATAACATACCAGCATGGGCTAGCATTCTAGTCTAACTAGCGACTTCGTCACACATTACATGCGCAGTGACGTTACACACAACGATATTCGATCAGCGCAATACCCACCCACTTATTATAAACCTGTTTGAGTTAGCAGTCTAGTCTTTCAAGCAACCTCTTCACATGTTACGTGCGCAATGATGTGGCCGCGTGATGCGTCGCGTACGTGCTGACGAGCACCACTTCAATCCAGAACAGTTGTTTAAAAACAATTCGGGCTCTCGCTATGCGTACCAGCCTGTTCCTGAGGACAACGCAATAGGTTAAACAACGGGAGAGACCTTATCACCAAGTAAGAACTAAACATATTTGGGTACAGACGGCTCGCCGCATTTTCCGGCGCTGTACCTATGTTTGCCGTAAGGCACGAGACAAGCCAAGATGTCAACATTCTCCTCTATTTTAAAACTCCCTTCACTCTTTTTTCTTAGTTTGTGACTTTACAAGGCTCCCTCCTCCCAGGACCAGATGCGTGAGCCATTTTCACGATTAGTGTAAATATCAAACACTAAGCCTTTCTTCTTTTAGTCACAAATATCAAGACTAGCATTATCTTCACGGCACATCTCTGCCAAGTCTGATTTGTACTTATACCCACAGAATATCCACCAGTAATGAGGATAATCGCACTAAGTCCAGTAGATTATTCCCTACCATTGTTTTCAACAAACAGTAAAGCTAAATAATATAGCACTGAAAACGCACCATCTAGCAGCCTTCTAGATGGCATGATCACTGAAATTTACACAGGCATGATATATTGAGCGCATGGCATGTGTATGAATGGTACTACACATATGTCTGACACCGCGTGGCACAGTAAAAAAGCCTACAACTACCTGACCATATGGCGATGATATAACCTATTGTAGGTTTATTAATAATTGCATTGTATTTGTTATGTTCCTTTCCTTTACAGTTATTAGCCAATGTGAGGACCCAAAATACGGTCAGTCCTCCCAGCATATATAGTACTCCTTAGCGCGAGTACTGAAAATGCTTTAACACGTGGTTCTATTTTTACCACTCACTTAATGTATATGTGAGGTCCTGAAGGAAGCCCCAATATTTTCAGGTGGGCTGAAACATGTCGACCATCAAAGGGTAATAAATGAACTACACATAATATCTGTAGATTATTACATACTCTCTTGTGTTTAATATACCCCGAATCACCTGGAATAAATCAAGAGGTAGAATTCTGGAGGTTATTTTATATTTACACTCACTTCATCACACTTCACCCACACCTCCAACTCTCTCCACTGTAAACGGGTGTAGTAGCACAGCTTAGTAGCATGCGGCTACTCAGCTGGGACCCGATGATGAAGCATGACACCAACTAGGTCGGTGTGTGAGGGTTTTCTTAACAAACCTTTGAGATGCCTGACATAACTGTGTCAGACAGTCAGTGAAAGTGGCCGTCTCAGTTGGTTTATAAATACATTTCGGGACAAGGACGACCGTCCACCAGTCCTAGCTCTCTCTTTTGTTTTTTTGAATACAGCGAATAGGTCACAGGCAGACCCCTCTCTCTTCCTCTCCCAGATCTCACAGTAGTGACAGATACGTCTTTGGTCTCCAGCAGAAGCCGGGCTCCACATCAACCTGCTTTGTGCGATCCGATTGGCACTGAAAGACTCCTTACCATCTCTCAAGGGAAGGCTGACTCAGGTGTTCAGGGACAACACCATTGCCATGTGGTACCTCAACAAACAAGGCGATTTGTGGCCGTGGACTCTCTATCAGGTGGCTCTGTGTCTCTGGACTTGGCTGGAACAACCGGGTGTATCCCTGGTGGTTCAACACCTGGTTGGTTACCTGAACGTCAGGGCACGCGAACTCACGAATGGCGTCTCCATCTGGACATGGTGCAAGGACTTTTTCAGCGGTGGGATGAGCCTTGGTTAGAGCTGTTCGCCTCCGAAGGAAACACCAATGTCAACAGTTATGCGTGTTGGAGTTTCCAAGGTGGCTCTCGCACAGCGACGCTTTTTGTCTCGAGTGGAGCTCGGCCTCTTTTCTGCCCATATCACCTCTGTCCATAGAGTTCAAGAAGATCAGGAGCTACTGGGCACAAGGCATTCTTGTGGCTCCAGACTGGGCACGGAGAGTTTAGTATCCGGAGCTTCTACACATGAGCATCAATCCTCCGATCAGTCTGCCCCTCCGGGAGGATCTTCTGTACAGCAGCAGGGGAGGGTCATCCACCTGAACCTGTCAACTCTCCACCTCGTTGTGCGGAGATTGAACAGGGACAGTTGACGGCATTCGACCTTCCTCCCGAAGAATGCAATATTATTCT
Source organism: Lissotriton helveticus (assembly GCF_964261635.1). Lineage (NCBI taxonomy): Eukaryota > Metazoa > Chordata > Amphibia > Caudata > Salamandridae > Lissotriton > Lissotriton helveticus. The sequence goes on from NC_136070.1 coordinate 631,006,972, forward strand.
GGCAGTCAGGCGTCCCTCTACCAAGGCGATATACGCCTACCAATGGAATTTATTTTGTAAATATTGTACAGAACGGTCTATTGACCCTTTGCCTTCCTTTCTGACATTTATCCTGTCTCTTGCTCAGCAGGGCTCTGCTCTGGGCACTCTGAAGGGTTATCTTTCACCCCTTTGTGCTTTTCTACGGTTGCTAGACCAACCGTCACTTTTCAAGTTCCCTATTGTACATAGGTTTCTGAAGGGGCTTACACATTTGTTTCCCCTTTCATCATGCCCCAGTGAAACCTTAACTTGGTCCGCTCTTATCTCATGTGTGCACCATTTGACCCACTCCACTGCACATTTGCCTCCTCCTGCTGCTCACTATCAAGACAGTCTTTTTAGTGGCAATAACTTCTGTTTGGAGGGTAAACGAGTTGCAGGGACTCTTATCAGCCTCCTTACCTGACCGTCTTCCCAGACAAGGTAGTGCTACGCACAAGGTCTTCTTTCTTGGCTAAAGTAGTGACACCTTTCCACCTATGGCAATCTTTCACCTCGCCTACATTCTATGCTTCTCCGCATTCTTCTAAGGAAGAAAACATCTCCATGGTCTGGATCCAAAAATAGTATCATCGTTCTACCTTGACCGCACTTAAGAATTCCGGGTGGACGACCAACTCTTTGTGGGGTTCGTTGGAACAAAGAAGGGACGTGCTGTTGAGAAGAGGACCATCTCCCAATGGGTTATCCTCTGAATTACGGTATGGTACGATCTGGTAAAGAAACAGCCTCCTGAAAACCTAAGAGCTAAGACAGCCATCACCGCTCTCCAGCCTAGTGTCCCGGTTCTTGGCATCTGCCTGGCGACTTCGTGGGCATCCCTGCACACGTTTGCCAAACATTATTGCTTGGATAATCCGGTCCATAGAGAGGGTCTTTTTGGTCGTTTGGTCTTACAGGACTTTCTGGTGTTAACCTTTCTGCAGTCCCTCCTCCAGGGATGGCATTGTTTGGGTATCTGTTCAAAGGAAAGGAATCTGCAGCTAGATGTCTCTACCAGATGAACAAGTTACTTACCTTCGGTAATGCCTTATCTGGTAGAGACGTATACCCTGTTAAATTTGTCATGTGTTCCAAACAATCTAACAAAGCCTCGGGGCTTTACATATCCTGCCGTGAAGGAACCAACCTCCTGTACCGTAGAGGATCCAGCCTCCTGCTCTGGGGAAGTGCCAACTTTTCCAGGCACTCCAATCCCCTTCCAGGATAAGAATATGGACTTTAATCCTGTTTGAGGTGGGGACTCCAAACCCCACCTCAGACGGGGGACTCTAATCCCCCGTCTCCTCTGTAAAGTCTTTGAGAAAGAAAAAAAAAATTCTAAGTGAAACCCTGTTCCCCATTATACACCACTGACTCAGGCCTGGTGTCTTACCTGGTCCACGATGACTGTGCATGACTGTTAGGCAATTCACCTCTCACTATCCGAATAGAGCTGATGAGATCCCATGTCTCTGGTTTTTCCAGGGAATTCCGTCGTCTGGGTCTGCCGGGAACCAAGTCCAAGCTGGTAGTGCTCGTCCAAGACAGATAGAGTTCCTTGGCCCTTGACCACGGCGTCTCTGTCCAGTTGGATGCTCTATCAATCTATCAGAGTCACTGTACCATTTATAAAAGCACAATTTATTTGCAAAAGATTGAACAGTCAATATACAGTCATGGTGAGTATAAATAAGCAGTTTATTTGCTCAACCCGAGGGCGGAAACCCCACACTCCAATCTGTCAATTGTTTTAACTTGCTTGAGTTGCGATGTCCCTTACATATGTTTGAACACTCATTGGTTTGCATTACAAATGCCCACTCCTTATCTATGTGCAGCTGCAATGTTTATGCTTCAAAAGAGAGGTAGTTCTATTTCAAAGGCAAGATAAGTCTGTCAGACGAGTAAATTTACAGGGAGAACATTCCGGGCCGGAGCTCGTCTCCTATCTCCGTCCCAAGGTCTTTGGCTGAAGCAAACAACCTTTCATATGCAAGCAGCCTAGCTCTCCCCAAAGGGTATGCCACAGTTACATATTTGTAAAAGTTACAGTTTTAAGCACATTCAACTTTTATTAATCTTAAAGGGACTGTTTTCACACTCCAGTGTTTTGGCAGGAAATCCATTGCAGACAACAAATTATTTTCCTCAGTTCTTTTATGATTCAAGGCCTCAAATCACACATAGCTGATATAAGACAGCTTTGCGTGTAGGCCTGCATTTTATAATGAACTAGCAAAAAATGAAAACTTCACGTTTACCTCAAGAGTTTACTCCACTGAAACACAAGCTTGTTGCAAATATCATTCTGGAACACAGTGCAAAATGGGGAATCAATTGCTAAATGATTCAAGTCTGTATGTTTGTCTGTTTTGCTTTCAAAGCCTTCTTTAGGATGTTGGGCTATGGTGGCTTCGGCCATAGAACCTCTGATGTGTCCAGTGTCTGTGGAGCCATAAAAGAGTCAATAGGGGTTTACTCAGCTTTTCAGTGAATTACTTTTACAATTTGGCAATAAGGCCACCTGGCCCTGGTGCCGTCCCAACTTTGAGGGACATGATTGCTGATTGTAGTTCTGAGTCTGTAATGTTCTGGTTTAGCATGGAATAGTGATGGGCATATACCTTGGCTAGATTGAGTTTATTGAGGTGGGTTAAACTATCTTCTGGGTTAATATTAGTGTTTTCATCATACAGTGACCTGTAGAAATCCAAGAAGATACTAGAAACTTTATGGGCATCTGAGTGTAGCTGTCCTTGTTTATGTCTGACAGGAGTCATTTGTGAGTTGTTTTGTTTGCTTTTTCAAGTAGTGTGCTAAGATTTTCCCAGCAGCGTTGCCAGCACACAATTTTCTTGAATTGAATTTGGTTACCCATTGGCCAGCCCTGAAGGTGAGAAGTTTATATTTGTATTTTTCCTGGTTTAAGGTGTCCAATAGGAGTGTTCCTTTATCCGAATGGTGCCTGACTTCTAATTGTTTTATCTCTATTTCTATCTTTTCCAATTGAGTATTTGCAGATTTGTTAATATGAGTAATGATGCTATCATTACCCCCCTAATTGTGGCCTAAAGGGCCTCTCAGTGTGCTTGGGGTGGTGTCAAGGAAAAGGTTTTTAATGGCCTGCCGTATCTTCTCTATATGGTTTTTATCTTGTAAGATGTCAGAGTTAAGTCTCCAGGATTTGTCTTTTGGGGTGATTGTGGCTCATTCTAAAGAAGCCAATATGGCTGAATGGTTTGAGATCAGACTGGGTTTGATGGAATTGTCAGTAGTCATTCTCGCCAAGTTGTTATATACTAATATGTGATCGATTCTCGAGCATGACTTTTTTTTTATTCGTATTTTATACAACAAACAGTTCGATGCAACAACACAGTCAGTTGGATATTGCATGGATACAAGTGCTCAGCGTACAATATATAATATTACAAATCTTAGCGGAGAAACAACATTCCATATCTGGGTCAAATCAACATTTAGCATTTCTTGGTCTGGGTTATGCATCAGGAACCAGAGACATGGGACGCAGTGACGTGAGAGCACCCGGCTAGTGAAAATCGGCAAACAGTAAAGATTAAATAAGGACCCACCTCCAACTCCCTCAAATTGTCCTGGCCCCTAGGGGATAATAGTCCTAAAGACAATAATCACTTTGCTGGGAAAGTCTGTAATCCCAGAGAGTTCTCCGTCTCGCGTTGCGAGTTTGCCCACGTCAAGAAAGGGTCCCATATGTCTTTTGGTCTAGATGAGGGTGGCATCAACTCCCAAAAATTGGAGAGCTCTGTGTGGCAGAATAAAACATCCTGCATCCAGTCCTCCATCTTTGGAGACCCTCCTCTACCCCAATGTATGGCTACCCTGCGCTTGGCGAAGAGCAAAAGAATAGCATGCAATTTACGGGTTTCCACCAGTGTATCCCTCACATAACCCAGTGGGCCTAACGTGCGGCTCAGGGTCCACTAATGTGCTAATTATCCCATGGAGTATGTTAAAAATCATTGTCCAAAAGGACGCCACTGGGGGACAGTTCCATGCCAATTGCATGAAGTCAGCCGGTGCGTAGCCGCATCTCCAACATCCCTCATCTGCCTTGATTCCCATTTTATGTAGCTGCACAGGGGTTCTGTAGAATTGATGAATATATTTAAAGTGGATCAGACGCAGTTTGCAATTTGGGAGAAAGTACTGTCAATTGACTGCAGCAGAAGGACCATTGTTCCTCTGTCAACGGGGCTGGCAGTTTTAAGTTCCATACCTGGAACGCCCTAGGTGTGATTATAGGAGCGGTGTTCTGGATCTGGCTGTAAAGTCTAGTTATGAGCTTACGAGGGGAGGCTGTCTGAATTATATTTTCGAGTTCCTGCAGTGTGGGCGGAGGGTTAGGAAATGTCTCGTGAATTTGCTTGCAGGTTGCCCTGAGTTTATCATTCAAATAAAGCTCTGAAAAATTCCTGGGCTTTCCCTCAGTAGTGGCAGGTGACGCTAAGAATTTGTCTTCAGGATACAGATCAGAGAAAGTGTGCAAACCTAGCTCCCTGGCCATAATTCTATTAGCCCCTTCAGACATCGCCGGAATCATGGGGTTGTGCGCTAAAGGGATGGACGGGGCATAAAGGATCGCCAATTTGGCTCTAGCTCAGAGTTTACCCCAAGCCCACCTCAGGTACTGCCTCCTGAAGGGGAGTTGGTGCCGCAACATCCATCTCCACCGCATCATGTGGCTGAAATGGGGTGGGTTGCAACCAAAAATGAAGAAATTGTGCTTGAGCACAATAGGCATACAACTGAAAATCTGGAGCACCTAGTCGTCCCCCCTCCCCCTGCGTCAGTGGCAGCGTTTGAAGTTACCAGGAAACCAGAGCCTGTCTGCCCGCCCAGACCAAGGATATTAATAGAGTGCAGAGTTTACCAAAAAAAGCTTGGGTGAAGAGAATCGGAATACTGACGAATAGGTATAGGAATTTTGGTTGTACCACCATTTTGGCAACTGCTATCCTACCAGCTAGGGAGAGGGGTAGCTTAGTCCATGCATTTATCTTTTCTTCCAACCAGGTGACTGCATGCCCGAAGTTCAGGGCCTATAGTTCCTGCTCATCATGACTTGGCCATATACCTAAATATTTTACTCAACCATTAACCCACTTAAGTGGGTAATAAATGGGGAATGGAGTGGTCACATCCGTGAGCGGCAAGAGAGTGGCTTTCGCCCCGGGTTGATAGAAATACCTGATAAACCACCAAACTTTATTAGTTCGCAGAGGATGGGGGCTGTGTTTCTCGCAGGACCAATTATATATAGCGTAATATCATCTTTGTAAAGTGAGCCTAACAGTCCCCCTGTGCTGAAGCCCAGTCCTCTCACAGTGTGGTGTTGCCTGATCCGCGCTCTAATGGCTCCATCACTATAGCAAAGAGCAGGGGAGACGCGGGGCAGCCTGCCTCGTCCCATGTGTAATTTGAAAGAGGCCTGACAGCATGCCATTTAGTCTGATTTGAGCGGAGAGCGCCGTGTATAGTCGCATCTAAGGCCCAGGAAGAGAGGACTAAAGCCCATTCTCGCCAAGGCGGTGAATAAATAGGTCCACTCCAGTGAATCAAACGCTTTGGTAGCGTCCAGAAATGCGGCTATTGCCTGTGTGTTGGGGTTTAAATAATGCACTAAAGTGAAAAAAGTGCGAAGATTATGTGCAGTTGAACGCTCGGGAATAAAGCCTGAGTGATCCGGCCGTGCAATTAGTGCAATCCCTGAGCAAGTAATTTTGCCAAGATTTTGACATCCACATTAATCAGAGAGTGGTCTGTACGATTCCACCTCATCACTGGGTTTCCCGGGCTTAAGCTACGTTATAATGATGGCTTCACTCATTGAGGGTGAGAGGATACCGAAAGTATGTGCTTCTTCAAATACTGCAGTAAGGTGTGGGGCCAGCTCCGTTGTGTATTTTTTTTATAGAATGTTGTGTTGAGTCCATCTGACCCAGGAGCTTTATCTGATGGAAGTCCACGTATTAGCCAAGTCACATCCTCAGCGGTGAATGGGGCATCCATATATTCCCTATGCCTCCTACCCAACCATAGGAGTTACAGGCACTCTTGGAAGATTCTGGAGCATGATTGATATGGGGAGGAGTTGAAAGTATAATCTCTAGTATCAGAGTGTTGAATGTGTATGTGTCTACAAGAGAGAGGCTAGAACCTCCTGAACTGCTGTTTATGGCGGGATAAAGTGGGAGGTTGAAGTCGCCCCCCAATATCAGTCTGCAGTCATTGCGGAGACCTGCAATCAATTAGTCGATGTGTTTCCAGAAGTCTATGGTGTTAGTGTTCGGAGTGTAAATGTTCAACAGATAAAATTCTTTGCCAGATTTTTATAGTTTGTTGAATATCCACTAATAATCACTGCAACTGATTAATATACAAAATAAACAGCAAAGGGGCTAAAATACATCGCTTGGGAACTCCTCGACCCAAACTAAAGCGTCCCATGCATTCCCCTAAAGGGCCATATCTAACTGAGGCCATCAAGCCAGCATGTCTAAAACTGGTATTTTTGCTTGTTTGGTGATGACGATAAGAAACCATTCTTCTTTATGTGTTCGTGTGAACCTATGACTTCTCAGAACCCTGGGGCTTTAAAGGAGGATATGTCTGAGGAGGTGAGTTTAGATTCTTGTAGAAGTAGTATGTCCGGTCATTATTTGTGTGAGTATTCGATAATTTTCCTCCTCTTAACCGGATAGTTCAACCCTTTTGTATTAGGTGAGAGAATTTGTAGGGAAGAATTTGTGGAGAGTCATACTTTGACATAAGTGATACATTGAGGGGTCTGAGAAGCGTAGGTAAATAGTCATCCTAATGTGTTGCGGGATAGGACTACTCCTAATGGAATTATCTTGCATCGAGTTCCTACTGAGTTCGCTGACACCTCTGGAACTGACCTGCGAAACTGGACCATCTGTGCATGATACGAGGTTGAGGTAATCGCCAAGTAAGAAAAGAGGGGGTAAAAAGACAAAAAAGCTAATAATTAGAGCCCACCAACTGCAAGTCCCTCTACCCACTCTCCCCCCATCCCCTCCACCCCCACCTGACATGGAATTGTATAGGACCCAAAGGAGGAGACCAGCCATCTCCAGAACACCACAATATAGGCCCATATATGTGGAAATGAGCCCGAACATAGATGCATTGATACATTTGTGTCTTACAGCAATTGAATGGCTAGGGCAGTAAGAGTGTGTGTGTGAAACTGATAAGCAAGGACGAACGTTGAGTAACAGGTTTCAGATCAGGTAAGAGGACCAGCTGGGCCAACATTTGGTAAGTTATAACATTTGACGGTTTTCATAAATCAAGCAAAAATCGAGTAGAACAGTGGGCCATTTAATAACAGTGTGGCATCTTAAAACAGTATCAAAAGAAGTGCACACACTGTAACAGTAGGTGCATCCCTGTATTTGGGCACACTTTTAGGTTCAAACATAGACTCCTCAAAGCTTGATGCAAATGTTTTCTCTTTATTTACTTATATTCACTCGATATTCATTTCATATCCGTTATGTATTCATTATAACACACTTTTGCTTTTCATATTTGTATCCACAATTATATTTGAATGCTCCAATGCATTTTGGGCCAGTGCCCTTTTTCCTCAGTTCACGACTAGCGGCTATGGCGGTCGTTTGCTTAACGATCGGACTGAACTCAGTTGCTTTATATAATTAATAATTAAGAGACTCTGACTAGTGACATCTTTGCTGTCTATTACACATAGAACTGTATATACTGCACAATGTAAAACATATTTTATTTCCATTTATCGTGTTATTTCCACTTAAGGTTGTGATCCTATTGGCTATCCACCACATAACTTTACACACACCCAGTATAACACCCGGGCATTACAGTCCCTTTTTTGTGTTTACCTACGCCACGCAACCCCAATCACGTGATTATATCACATGACTGAAACACCATTGCGGAATCAAACACACCGCGACCGCCATAGCCGCTAGTCGTGAACTGAGGACACATTTTCCAATCTAGGAAGCATCAAATGCCCAAGTAAGTGCAAATACGTTCGCCGCTTTCATTTGAACCTACTGTCCCACCACGGATATTATAACCCGTTCTCTCATGTTATTTAGATAGAACCCGATCACGCACCAATATTGAAACTCGAGTAAGTACAATATATACGCCTTTCCCACCGTACCGGCTTCACTTTTCGTTCGTTTTTTTCCAGTCTGCAAGTTTTTTCCACCATGCACCACACATCACACGTGGCACATATTTGCATGTATGATTGCAATACTAACCTATAAGTCAAACTGTATAGTTGTATATAGTTTTATGGAGTAACAACGTTACAAGAAATGTCCCGTTTGTTTTTTGCTCGCAGAGCTCCTGGAAAAAGGGCACTGGCCCGAAATGCATTGGAGCATTCAAATATAATTGTGGATACAAATATGAAAAGCAAAAGTGTGTTATAATGAATACATAACGGATATGAAATGAATATCGAGTGAATATAAGTAAATAAAGAGAAAACATTTGCATCAAGCTTTGAGGAGTCTATGTTTGAACCTAAAAGTGTGCCCAAATACAGGGATGCACCTACTGTTACAGTGTGTGCACTTCTTTTGATTTCATTAACTAACGGAGCAGGACGGCCCCGTCACCTGTAGGAGCACCTAACCATACTAATTGTGAGCTCAAATCAGAAAGAGTTATAAAAACTTTTGATAGCTGTGCAACACCCCATTTATATGAAATCTTAAAACAGTATGCCATCCTATAAGCAATCTACAGTTGGCAGCCACCATAAATCGAACAGAAATTGAGAGTCAAATGTCTCATCTTAGAACAGTGTGTCATCTTATAACCGTGTATAATTTTATTAGCAGCCTATATGCCTGGAAGCTATTCTCCTGGTTGGTGCAGTAAGTCTGTGACCTGAAGATGTCTATAGATACGAGTATCTACAATCGTGGGAGAATCATCTTGGAACAAAAGCCATTATAACTTCATATATCCGTGTAGAGGAGAGGAATCAAATGGCAACTGAGTATACGAAACATGGGATGTGAAGGACAATAAACCGCTGCCTTCACAGCAAGGAATGTAGTAAGAGTAGTTTAAGAAGTAATAATACTTTACGACGTTCCTGAATTAGCAGGATGTGTGTCCATCTCTGCCTCTTGTATGTTGTCTAGAAAGGAGGCCAAGTCTCGTTGGTCATGGAACAAGTACGGTGTGCCGTTGTAGATCATACAAAATAAGGCAGGACCTGAAAAAGGAATGTTCAGGGTCCTTAATCTATGCCTGAGAGAGAGGAAACCTTTCCTCATTTGAACCGTTGGCTTGGCGTAATCTTTCGATATGGTGATTCAGCGGCCTTCCCAGGTAATGTACTTGTTGTTGCGTATGAATTCCAAGATTAGTGTCCTCGTGCTGATATCGAAGGGGTTTGCGGATTATTGGACTGGTCAGCCCAGTTGTTTGTCGTGTCTGGGTGCGGTGTGCACTGTTGCGCTCAAAACAGTCAAAGGAGATGTTAGTGTTGCAAGGGATCCAGTCTTCTCGAAAGGTAACGCATGAGCCATTTTGTCTTTTGTTATTTTCAGGAAAAGCAAAGTGTATTATGTTACCCCTCCAATTATCTTCCAATTCAGCGATTGAAAGTTGCATTAATATTCGTGTTTTTTTTAAGAGAGCTGAGGTCTTTTTTTACAGAGAGAGATTTGTCCTCAAGATCACTAATGCGCTGTTCGGCTGCAGACAGTTTGTCAGTTATTTGTTGGATATAAGATCACATACCTGCAATATCCTGTTGCTTGATATCCATACTGACCTCTGTTGCTTGGGCAAGTTGTAAGACGTCTGAAAGTTTTTTAAGGATGGAGTCCATTGTGTTTTTAAGCTCAGTTTTGCTTTTGGTGGGTGATTCCAGAGTCGCGGGTTCCGACTTAGTCCTGGTCTCTCTAGTAGTTGTAGACAACTGAGGCTAGAATGAGGATGTAGCCCACTTTTATACAGGCAGTGAAACTTCTAGGTACCTCTTCTCCACTCAGATTGATGAGGCCAAACCTACAGTACAGAAGAAGGTCACCAGAGACTTTGGCGTACAACGTATACCCACAAGAGGTGATTGCCCTGTGTATTATTCTTTATGGTAGTGACTAATGGTTTTGTGCCATTTGTGTCTTTTGTTCAACTTGCTCACTCACTTTGCTAACCTTGCACACTTATAGCCGAGTTCACATAACAAATATAGTAAGCCATAGGCAATGTCAAATCCAGCGTAGACAGAGGTAGAAAATGCAGTGCTGTGACCAATGTGCTTGTGTCCAGGGCAGCAAGGCTGAATAGGTTGCAAGCTCTTTATGGTGCCTTTATGGGTTACTGGTGCCTTTAAGCTGCCTATAAGGGCTGCAGATTGCGGGTGCCTTTATAGACTGCGGGCGCCTACAAACTGAATAAGGCCAGAGGAGGAATTACCATGAACACACTAGATTAAGCAGAGCGTCGAGACTCAGTTAGTGAATTTGCAATAGTAGAGTGCTCTTCTGCATTGTATTAGCACCCCACTGGCTCAGTCAATTCAGATGAGTTGGAGAGGACCAGCCCAGACGGGAATCATCATGCAGGCCAAGAGCAATGTAGAGAACCCTGGCACCAAATGTTCCCTCTGTTGTAGAGAGGCAGTTGTGCGGTGTCCAATACTTTACTGTTTCTGGCAACCCTAGATGATCACAACTGCTCTCTCCTGCAACAACACTGAGCTGGGGAGTGGAAGCGGCCTCACCAAAAGAACATGCAGCTGTCTAACCTAACTGATTCCTCTGATGCTACCCAGCAAAATAAAGTTGGTTAGGCACAATCGGGCAGGACCAACCAGCGATGAACCGGGGGAGACCTCCGCTGTGGGGACCCGATGAGCCACTGAAACCGCCACGCTAATGGAGTGCATAGGAGGGTAGACGCTTATTATTTAGATGTAAACTGTTTGTCAGTGGCGGCAGCAGTTATTTCGCAAGACTGCAGCCGCCCTGTTGGTATAAATTTATTTACAAAATCAAAAACCCCACTGCAGAAAACAGCTTGGCAACCTTTACCACTAACTTTCGTTTAACTTAGGTGGTATCATATGGTCATGGGTTCACTGTAGTTTGGACAATCTTGTTGGATCCTCGATAGCAGCCTCGCCATGTTGCAGGAATGGGAACGGCCATGCTGAAGGCTGATGGGCTCTCATTTTCAGGACACAGTGCTCTGATGTAAAATCGGCTTCAGGGAATGTTTCGGAGTCCGAGCCTATGTCTTCTCTTGTTCCGATGCACATTCCTGGTATTCTGAGATGTGGATAGAGAGTTTAGACAAAAACAACGAGGGTTAGGGTGGCTAAGTCACTCCTCTACCCCTCAAAGATACTATACAACAACAACTTAAGAGTGACTGATTAGATAAACTCCAAATGTATCAAATAAAAGGAAAGTGAAAATAGTGGGTGAAAACAAGGAAGAAAAGGAAAAAATACTTTTTTTCTTTAAAAGAACCCTCACTCACCACTAGTTGGTGAGATGCTTCATCATTGGGTTCCCACTGGGGAGACCGAATGTCCCCCCGGTGTGCTACAATGCCCGATTTACAGCGGAGCTGGGGTTTTTGTGTTTGCGTGATAATGTAGTGCAGTAGTGCTTAAACTGCAGTGTCAGTGATTAAAAATATTGTAGTTAAAAGATAACCGACAGTGCCCTGTACTGCCTTTAATAAAGGGCTAGGTGGCATCAATAAAAGAAGTGTAGCGGGCAGTTATAGGTTCGTAAATTTTAAACCCAGTGCCCTAAAAATAGGTAGACAGGTTTCAGCTGTTAAGTGCTAATTCAGCTCAGCATTCCTCAGGACCAAAATCCTATCCTCCGGTGATGTGCGCGTGCTAAGGCGCACCCAATCCGTGGGGATATATGTGTGTTAAAAATGAGAAAATTCACGGTTTTACCCGTGTAGGCTCACCCAGACATTACCAGGGCCGTAATCTGTAAGACATAAAGTTAATGTAGAGACAAACAACAAGTAAATACCAATTTATTACATCATAAAGCAAGAGTGAATATCCAATAATAACTCTCGCAATTGTCCCTTTTGTGTGCAGAACGTCTTCAGACCTTTTATCACCCAACTATATTTACCACACCAAGTGGACCAAAGTAGTACCAAAGAGTCCCATTCTTGGGATGTGGTTCTGACCCCTAATTATAATCAGGTTATGTAGTCGGATAAAGAGCTGCTTTCTGAGCCCATGATAATGTGCATCTCATGCCAATCTTGCTATAATGCTAATGAATGTCACCGTATCTCCCGGTCCTTTGAATTTAATAGAAATTAATTTAAATTGAGAAAGGAAAAAGGAAAAGTGCATACCCCAGTAAAAAACCATCGTTCCTGGTTAATGGGAAACGTGGTTTTCGTTAAAAGATTAAAGATATGGCCAAAAAATGCCACTCACTAATATAAGTAGGAAAGTTTGCTACATGGGTACCCGCGGCAGGGGTAATCTTCACGCCGAGCTCGTTTTGACAAACGGCGACTCCCCACAGGCTACCTAGTACGTAGCACATCCGCGGCCCGGAATACACTGATCGCCGGCGAAATGCGGAAGTAAAATGCATTTCGCCGCGATCACGTGATGGACGTCAACAGCGTGATGATGTCATCAGCCTTGAAGTCGTATATTCTCGGGTAAATGTATACCGATCAAAAATGCATAGATTACTATATACAATCTCCCGTTAGCCAATCGAGAGTCGTGCTTCTATTGTCAAAAGCGACATATTAACCCCTTCGACGCTCATGACGAGCTGAGCTCGTCATGAGTTACGCCTCTCGTACGCTCAGCTCAGCTAGTCATGTAACGTGGCTTTTTTAAAAGTGCCGCGCACAGCGGGAAAACCGCTAGCGTGCATGCGGTTAAGAGTATTCCCATGCCCTGTATCGCGTTGACACTTTGTCAATAAAGTTACACATTGAATAAAAAAGCTTTCGTTGGGGTTGCCCTACCCAGCATTTAATTTCGCTAAACTCCTAATGTTCGATGGGGAGCACATAATCAGGGCATGGTAATACTCTTAATATGTCGCTTTTGACAATAGAAGCACGACTCTCGATTGGCTAACGGGAGATTGTATATAGTAATCTATGCATTTTTGATCGATATACATTTACCCGATAATATACGACTTCAAGGCTGTCACGCTGTTGACGTCAATCACGTGATCGCGGCGAAATGCATTTTACTTCCGCATTTCGCCGGCGATCAGTGTATTCCGGGCCGCGGATGTGCTACGAACTAGGTAGCCTGTGGGGAGACGCCATTTGTCAAAACGAGCTCGGCTTGAAGATTACCCCTGCCACGGGTACCCATGTAGCAAACTTTCCTACTTATATTAGTGAGTGGCATTTTTTGGCCATATCTTTAATCTTTTAATGAAAACCACGTTTCCCACTAACCAGGAACGATGGTTTTTTACTGGGGCATGCACTTTTCCTTTTTTCTTTCTCAATTTAAATTAATTTCTATTAAATTCAAAGGACCGGGAGATACGGTGACATTCATTAGCATTATAGCAAGATTGGCATGAGATGCACATTATCATGGGCTCAGAAAACAGCTCTTTATCTGACTACATACCCTGATTATAATTAGGGGTCAGAATCACATCCTAAGAATGGGACTCTTTGGTACTACTTTGGTCCACTTGGTGTGGTGAATATAGTTGGGTGATAAAAGGTCTGAAGACGTTCTGCACACAAAAGGGACAATTGCGAGAGTTATTATTGGATATTCACTCTTGCTTTATGATGTAATAAATTGGTATTTACTTGTTGTTTGTCTCTACATTAACTTTATGTCTTACAGATTACGTCCCTGGTGATGTCTGGGTGAGCCTACACGGGTAAAACCATGATTTTTTTCATTTTTAACACACATAGATCCCCACGGATTGGGTGCGCCTTGGCGCGCGCACACCACCGGAGGATAGGATTTTGGTCCTGAGGAATGCTGAGCTGAATTAGCACTTAACAGCTAAAACATGTCGACCTATTTTTAGGGCACTGGATTTTAAATTTACGAACCTATGACTGCCCGCTACACTTCTTTTATTGATGCCGCCTAGCCCTTTATTAAAGGCAGTACAGGGCACTGTCGGTTATCTTTTAACTACAATATTTTTAATCACTGACACTGCACTTTAAACACTACTGCACTACATTATCACGTAAACACAAAAAAAACAGCTCCGCTGTAAATCAGGCGTTGTTGCACACTGGGGGGACATTCGGTCTCCCCAGTGGGAACCCAATGATGAAGCATGTCACCAACTAGTGGTGAGTGAGGGTTCTTTTAAAGAAAAAAGTATTTTTTCTTTTTCTTCCTTGTTTTCACCCACTATTTTCACTTTCCTTTTATTTGATAAATTTGGAGTTTATCTAATCAGTCACTCTTACGTTGTTGTTGGATAGAGAGTTTAGCTCATTGTAAGGGGTAAAAGGTGGCATGGAGGAGACAGAGCTCTGGTACAAGTAGCCTTTTTCCTTGACGTGCGGTCACTGCCTCCCCCTCCAATGTGTTTAGATTACTGATAAATAGCAACCCAACGCAAGATAAGCACTTGCGAAGCCATCACAAACTCTGACCTCATACCTTGGATATTGAAGGTATACAGGTATGACACAGGTGTAGCAACCCACTGAGGTTTGTCATTGCAGGTCCTTCACTCTCTGAATTGGTCATCTACTCTTATAAAGGGCCCATTCTCAGGTTCTTGGCTTGGGATGCTTCATTCATATGTGAGAAAAAAATATGCCAGTGAAAGATGCAAGCTTCTTTGTCTCCATTTGTCATCATTCCACGCTTCATCCACTCACAATCGTGGTCATCTCCCAGATCTCGACCTCTTTTTTTAACAGACCACGGTTTATAAAGAGGATTAGGTCCACTCCCCCTGTCTGAGAAGAACACCTGCATACTTGTGGTGGGCCTAGATGTAAACAAATTACTTCTTCTCAACTGAATGACTTAATCAATTAGAACTCATCCAGATTCATACATCGCTCTTCTGTCTAAGCAAGATGTTTCTGAAAAACAAAACATTGGCTTATATCCCAGGCTTTGGCTATCTTGGTGACCTTGGGTGGCAGTCAATGCCTTCTAAATAATGATATTAGAATACGCTGAATATACTATTGTTCTTTCTTTGAAGAAGCATTTACCAGTATTTTATCATGTTTGGTCAAAGCACTCACAGAACACAAGTACCAGTGCTACATGTTAAAACTATACGCTTACATTTTAACTTAAAATTAGATGTTAAGACTATATCCGCATCATCATGATAATTAAAGTAAAAATTTCACAACTAAAGGATACCCATTTTATCCGGTCTATGTCGTAAAACGTCTTGGTTTGATTATCTTTTTGGGAGTTCTGCTTTCCTATTGATTAGGAAAGTGAGAAATCTGTGGATCAAAGTATCCAGTATTAGAACCAGTTACTTTCCTTCAGTATCCACGTTTTGGTGGATCCTATATCTACCTACAGATTTGTCACCGACCACCTACCTGTTGGATAATAAGATTCCAAGTTTTCAACTTTCCCTGATCTAATCTGGCACCTAGGCGAGATTCAAGTGGTGAAGAATCTGCAGTTAGAGTATGAACTGGAAAGATTGTTACCAATGGTAAGTAACTTGTTTTGGTAATATTACTTTTTTGCTTGAAAACCACACTTCCATTTCTCTTGCCTATTTGTGAAACTAGAGAAGTGATTCAAACTATATTTAAATCCGTCGACCAATGGCCCTCAAAAACAATGAAAGACTTCTCAGAGTGTGCAAAAGTAATGACACCACCTAATAAGAAGCGCAGTATTTCACGCATTTCTGGTGCACTTCAGTGATCATGCAGAGCCAGGGTAATGTGCATGATGTTATGTTTGTGTGCAGTGTGCAAATTGAGGAAGAACTTACAATAGGGGTGTGTGTGCTATTCACTGACAGTTTTCTCTGTAAAATCTATGGCAGAATAATGGTCTATATGTCATGTAAACCACCCTGGTTGGTTGTTCTACTCTGGGGAACATTGGGTTATGGAATTAAACTCTGTTTCGTGTATTAACTTATTTAAGATTTGCTACTAAGTACATACCTTGCTAACAAAGTCACTGGAATAATGTACAGCATAAAAGGCTTTGAAAACAGATCAGTGCCTTCACGAGAGGTCAGACATAATCAGGACATTAATTAATTGAGTTAGATTCTAAAACATTTCAGTTTAAAGATTTGATTAAAAAAGTGGGTTGAATAAGTCAATTAATCCGTTTATCTTGTACTTTGAAACTGTGAAGAACATTACAATTTCTATGGTTTAGAATACACGTTTTCAGCATAGCAAATATAATGGTTCTTTCCCTGCAAATCCTCCAGGTGCTCGGGACTCCCGGAAATAACCTTCACGAGGTGGAAACGGGTGACGGGAAGAAGTTCCTTGTGAGCATGCCGACAAAATTCCGGAAAAACATTTGGATTAAAAGAGGTAAGTGTAGGAAACCACTTTAAGTAATATCTCGTTCCGCTTTGGCTCTTGCCATTTTAGCTGGTTAGGAAGTGGTTAGAATCTTAAAGAAGCAGTATTTAAAATTTCCAAAATTAGATCGCGTCAATCGTAATTGTTTGTTAAACTATATATCTGCGTAACTGTTTATATTAAATCTCTTACATTTCTAAGTGAAAGTCATGTATGAAACAGATGGCAAAATCTATTGGCGAAATGTTTGCATGTTGCATATTTATTCACTTCTTAGCCCAGGGAAGTCTGCAAACTGTTAAGTCGAATAGGCAAATGAAAAGAACAATTACCATCAAAGGCCAACACATAATCCTTCTGCCTCTGGGGCCTTGTAACTTTCTTCA
Source organism: Lissotriton helveticus (assembly GCF_964261635.1). NCBI lineage: Eukaryota > Metazoa > Chordata > Amphibia > Caudata > Salamandridae > Lissotriton > Lissotriton helveticus. The sequence goes on from NC_136070.1 coordinate 631,023,969, forward strand.
TTTTCATCCTTTGCAGGTGACTTTCTGATTGTGGATCCAATTGAGGAGGGGGAGAAAGTGAAGGCTGAGATCGCCTTCATCCTATACAAAGATCACGTGCGATACCTCAAGAAAGAAGGCCACTGGTAATATGAAGTGCTTTGGGTGTAGCTTCTACTGATGCTGTAGAATATGTAATATCTTCAGAGAATAGAATGAACGCAACAGAGGGTTCTAGCTTCTCGTAAGGGCTCGGCCTCAGCACAGTGAACTGCAGAAGACTGCCGCCGGGGTGCTTGTGTTACAGCAGAAAAGCACTACAAAGTGTGACAGTCATTGTAAACTTCTGTTTAGGCACAGCAATCTCAAAAGCTTTGCGTGTGTGAAAATGCAGTATGTCAGAGCATCTCAATGTTTGTCCACTTCAAAGTAGTGGTTGCATCGATTGTTGTCTCCAGTACATGAGATGATGCTACCCGATGCTTTAAAACAAATACCATTTTTATTATGAAGTATGGTCCTTTACTATCGGTGCTTTAATACCTACTGTTTTTCTTTAAAAACGGTATGTTCGAGACATGTGCGCTGTAGATGTGCATGCCTTGCAGAAGTCAGCCATCTAGTGTTGGGCTCTGATGATTGCAAGTTGTTTTTGTGCCAACAGATTTTCTTTGAGTCAAGAGGCTGTGTGGCTCCCCCTCTTGGTAATACTGTGCATGGTCATCAAAGCCATCTTCAGATTGTTTTTTCCGCTGACAGGTTTGGTTGTAATTTCTCACCCTCCAGTTCGAGACTCCTTCGGGCTCTATTCGGTTCTTTAGTACCTCCATTCAGCGGTATTGTCTCGATCGGTTAGTTTATTGCGTCCGAGCAATCACCCTTCTGCACAGTGGGCCTTTGACTCGCTCCCTAGGCTTACGGGCCATGCCCGGCCGAGCATACTTTCGGCTCCAAAGTCCATTTGAGAATGACCTGCTAATGGAACACACTCTGTTCTGTTTCTGTCCTAATTGTGACTCCAAGTATCCTCATACCGACCAACACTCCGTTTGCAAACTATGCTTCTCGCTCAGTCATCGAGGGGAGAGCTGTGAGGCCTGTAAGTCTTTTAGATCTAAAAAAGACTCTTCAAGACCGACATGCTCGTTGCCAATAAGTGCAGCGCAAGCAAGCGGACAATGTACTGGCCATTTTCAGTTGAGAACAGTAGGAGGACGAAGAAGCTTCAGTGGCACAGGCGGAAAGAATCACTATCCAGGGATTGAAAAATCCACCACTATGATGAGCCAGATTTAATCAAGACGAGCTACTTTTAGGGCAGTTCATGGGTCAAGTACATAACAGTTAGGTCGAATATATTTTTCAAGTTACTAGACCTGCAGGTCTGGTAATATTTTAATGATTTTTCGAGGCCTGCTACCGATATACTTGATCTGAGTCCCAATCGGATGACGACTCGAACACTCTTCAGCCAGCACAGAAGCATCGGTCAGTGAGTACCTATACCCCTGACCCTAAGCCCAAAGCATCGGCCTCAACCGTAAAGACTGCTCACAGTCTGCCGCTGCAAAAAAACCATGGCATGCACTGAAAAACTGATTCTGAAACCCCGCCCCCTGGCTCATCACCGAATGTTAGGCCTACAGCAGGGGCCTCCACACCAGGGCCTACAACCCATCGATCTTTGGTCTCTGCTCCGGAAAACAAACTTTCAATTAAAGATCCGACCACAACTAGAACGATGCTCCTTACACCGAAATGCTTCATTTTTAATCCAAAATCTCCACTGGAGCCAATCCTCGAACAATTTCAAGAACGGCTCGATCTGAAACAACATAGACTCCAGATTCAGCCAGGAACGAAAATAATAGTGCTCCAGCCATCACAACAACAATCTTAAAAAAAACAGTTGTCTCTTGAAGAAGCTTTTGATGTTCTTGTTCAACCTTTAAAAAAAGAAGAGGAAGGATGCTTTTGCCATCCCATTGCACATCCCTGTTCCATCTTCACCTACATCATCTACTCCACCACCTCCCTCGCCACGTTTACCTGAGGCAGGTGATATGTCTGCTCAATCCCCTATAGGAGAAGATCATCAGGACATTCCACAAAACATTCACCCTGGAGATGCTTGGGATGATTATGACCTTGAGCCACAAGGGGCTACAGACCCTGATCTATATCCCACAAGATAATCATCACCTTTTGATGCCTCTGCATATCAGGATTTAATAGCACATACAGCAACTTTCAACCAGGTCGCCTTTTATAAGGATTCAATAGAAGAGGATTTCCTTTTTGAGACTTTGTCTAACACACAAAGAGGAGCAAAACATTTAACATTACTTAAAGGCATGACCCGTTATGCAGACATTTTTAAATACCCTGCCAAAGCTAGAATAACACCATGCATTGACAAAAAATACAAGACAGCACCATCAGATCCTACCTTAATTAAAGGACAGTTAACCCCAAAGTCCTAGTAGTCTCAAATGCAAGGAAAAGGGCTAACCCCTAAACATCAGGAGAAACCCCTCCAGAAAAAGAATCTAAGCTAATAGATGCTTCCGGAAAACGTTTTGCTGCACAAGCACCTAATCATTGGCCTATAGCCAACAGTCAAGCTCTGTTAGCAAGATAAGACCGGGCCCACTGGGACGAAATGGAGGGGCTCCTCAACACTTCCTAGAAGAGCACAGAAATGGTTACAGGAACTAGTTAATGAGAGAAAACTCCTTACCAATAATACTATTAAGTGTGCATTAAATGCAGCTGACACTGCTGACAGAGGTATAAATTCTAGTACCCTTTTACGTAGGCATGCATGGCTATACGTTTCAGGATTTAAGCTTGAGGTACAACAGGCTATACTAAATCGGTCTTTTGACAGGGAACATCTTTTCGGACCTCAAGTGTATTCAGCACATGAGAAATGAAGAAAGACACAGAGGTCATAAAATCAAAGGCGGCTCTACAAACAAACACATAATGTGGTTCCTTTCGTAGACTCAATTGCAAGCAAGATGCAAGATCTACCACAGAAACCAATGGGTCAGCATACAAAATACAAGGACAAACATCTACTTCCAAAACCCATTACAGGGGTTCGTATAGAGGGAACAGTTTTAAAGGAAGTGGCAGAGAAAATAATACCCGTTCCTCAAACGCCAATAACAAACAATGACTTCCTTACCAGTACCACAGACCACTTAACACCTGTGAGGGGTTGTCTGCAAAAATTGCTCACCACTTGGAAATTAGCTACAACAGATGAAGGGTGTTGGGTATTATCCAACATGCTTACTGCCTGGAGCTCATTACAACTCCTCCAAATATTCCACCCGCAAACACACACAAGTCAACATCAAATTCTCCTACAACAAGAAATAGCAGCTCTATTACAAAAAGGAGCAAAAGAACCAGTTCAAAAACAGTTTCAGGGAACAGGAGTTTATTCACTATAATTTCCAATAAAAAAAAAAAGATGGGTCGCTACAACCCATTCTCGATCTCAGAACAATAAATCGTTACATCATATCAGAACACTTCCACTTGGTTACCCTTCTACTAAAGGGAGACTTAATGGCTGCCTTAGATCTAAAGGATGCCTATTTCCAAAGACTATTCATCCCACTCACAGAAAATATCTAAGGTTTCTGTTTCAGGGAAAATGTTATAAATTCATGGTTCTTCCCTTTGGGATTACCTAGGCACCAATAGTATTAGCAAAATGTCTAGCAGTGGTAGCAACACACCACCCAAACAAAACATTAATATCTTCCTATACTTAGAGGACTGGTTTATAAAAGCAAACACTCAGCCTTTGAAAACACAAACCTCAACAAACCCTAACCTTGTCACACCAACAAGGGTTTATCATCACCCTACAAAAGTCGCATCTACAACCAGCCAACATACAATCATACCTAAGGGCCATGCTCAACACACATTCAACACTAATTCAGCACTTTCAAACAGGGGGTTGAATCCCAGTCAGAACATTTCTACAACTTCTGGGAATTATGGCATCTTGTATTTCAGTAGCCCACATGCCAGACTACACATGAGACCTCTACAAGAATGTCTGCCTCATCAATGGGCTCAGTCACTGGGTCAACTTCACAACCTAGTGTTTGTTAACAGCCGCACACATCACTCTCTGTAGTGGTGGAATACACAAAATCTGTCCAAAGGGCGGTCATTTTCAAGACCCAGTTCCACAAATAATGCTAACAGCAAGTGCTTCCCTAATAGGTTAGAGTGCACATCTCCAACACCTCACAACTCAGGGCATATGGGATTCCAAACACAAGGATCTCCATATCAATAACTAGAGCTGCAAGCTGTTCACCTAGCAGTGAAAGCCTTCCTACCTCACCTACAACACAAAGTTGCCCTAATTCGAACAGACAATATGACAACTATGTATTACATACAAAAACGGGTGTGACACACTCTCTCCAGTTGTCTCAGTTCATACAGCGAATAGGGAGATTAGCAATACATCACAAAATTCACTTTCTAGCAGAAAATGTCCCTGGGACAAGCAATCAAATTGCAGACTTTCTAAGAAGGGCACAGCAAAAAGTCCACGAATGGGAACCACACCCGACGGTGGTTCTACCGTACTATCAGAGATGGGGGTTCCAACATATAAATCTATTGCCCACATTTTGCAAGCAGGTATGCACACCAACAGTCTAAGGGTAATGCTCTGTGGATCTACTGGTCAGGGATATTTGCATATGCCTTTCCAACTCTCCTACTACTTCCATTAGTGGTCAGGAACCTCAGACAAGCATCTCTTACATTGATGCTACTAGCTCCAACTTGGGCTCACCAACCATGGTTTTCAACACTGTTAGAGCTATCTCTGATTCCACACTAGAAGCTTCACCTCAACTCGGACCTTCACACACAAAACCAAGGGACGCTACGGCATCCCAATTCCAAAGAAATGAATCTTGCGATTTGGCTCCTGAAGTGTTAACCCTCTTCATGCAAAAGTACAAACAATAATTAGTTAATTTTTGCATCTACAGACTACAGGGTTAGCACACACTTGTATACGATTACACCTTGCTGCTACTGAAGCTTAATTGCAAAATAGACAGCACTTATTATTATTCAAGATCCCAGTTAATAAAGCCTTTATGGATGGACTTATGAGCCATTCCTCCTTGACATCAACCTGCACCAGCATGGAACTTAAACATTGTTTTAACAAGACTATTTAGTTCTCGTTTTGAACCACTTCACTCTTGTCAGTTGCAATACTTATCATGGAAACTTGCCTTTTTAATCACTATTACATCACTTAGAAGAGTCAGTGAGATACATGCACTAACCCTTGAGGAACCATTCTTCCAACTACATAGTCCGAGTAGTACTGAGAAAAAATACTAAGTTTCTACCAAAGGTAGTTTTCAATTTTCATATTAACCAATCAATTGATTTACCTGTTTTTTTCCTGCAACCAGACTGTTGTAGAAAGGGCATTACAAACTTTGATGTCAAAAGGACCCTAAAGTCTTATATTGACAGAACTGAATCATTAAGCAAAGCGAAACAATTGTTTATTGCCTTTTCACCTCCTCCTATGGGATGGGCAATTTCTAAATACGGCCTTTCAGGATGGATAGTTAAATGTATCCAAACATATTATGCAAAAGATAAAGGGCTCTTAGCTTTTCCTTCTAAAGCTCACTCCACTAGTAAAATAGGAGCATCCATGGACTTTTTAGCGAACATTCCTATTGCTGATATTTACAAAGCAGCAGCATTCTGTACGCCACACACTTTCACAAAACATTATTGTGTGGATGTCTTTGCATGACAACAAGCCAATGTTGAGCAAGCAGCACTACAAACTCTTTTTCAAACAACTGCAACTGCCACAGGTTAACCACTACCTGGGAAGAGGGACTGCTTTACAGTCTATGCAAAGCAGGTGCATCTAGAGCACACATGCCTTGAACAGATTATGTTATTTACCCTGTAAGTATCTGTTCTTGGCATGTAGTGCTGTAGATGCACATGCACCAACCGTCCTCCCCAAAAAACCTTGTGTAGGTTGTAGTTTATTCACTTTATACACTTGCATAATACCACTGCATGGGCATTTTATAGCTCGTATACATAGCATACCCACATTCTCACCTACCCATGGCAAAATAATATGAAGGTGGCCTTGATGACCATGCGCAGTATTACCAGGAGGAGGAGTCACACAGCCTCATGACTCAAAGAAAATTTCTTGGAACAAAAACAACTTGCAATCATCCGAGCGCGAAACTAGATGGCAGACTTATGCAAAGCATGTGAATCTACAGCACTACATTCCAAGAACAGATGTTTACAGAGTAAGTAACATAATCCTTCTACTATAGCCCAAAGTATTAATTGTTTCCCAAGGTGGTCTTACAAAGTACACAGTGGCCGGTATTTTTCCCCTCACCCGTGGAGCAAAATCAATGAGAGTTCTGTCCCTATATTAGTAAACGCAGAAAGGGCATATTAACATCTACCAAAGCATGTGGCTTTCAATTCTTCCTCTCTGACCCACCTCTCTCTTCACAGGGTCCTTGTGGTGGCCTTGTCTTCAAAACTACCCTGCAAAGTTAATATTAACTACTGTGTATTCTCTGTTTAATACAAAATAACTCTTAGACAAACAAACCTATGCCTCATAATAAGAGCAATGTATGGGCCTTCCTATGGAACCTTGGGCTATTAGTGGTCACTGTGCCAGTTGGGCTTATATAAAAAAAAAAAGTAGAAGAAGAAGCATTTTGTATTGTACTTTGTCTGCACAGCAGTTAAGAAAACATTTCTTGGTTAAAACTGACCAGTTCCAAAGAATGAGAGACAAAGCTTACATGCAGCAATTCTCAGTGTCCAGTGTTACTCCACATCAGGGGTACATTCATTAGACATGTTGTTCAAGCAATGAAAATTAGAGTGACCGTGGTACCTTTGGGAATGTTTATCTTAGTTATGCTTGACATACAGCGAAGAAGATATTTTCAATAACATATACTCCCTAGCGCCACCTAATGTTAATTTCCTGTAACGCTCCTAATGGACTTAAGAAGGGGGATTCATATTGGGCAGTGATTTCAGCCATGTGTGGAATCCCTGGCATTCTAGTGCGAAGTTGAACAATCTTGTCTTATGACTGGTTATTGGAGTCCTGGAGAGATTTTGTTGTGGTAATTTCCCCTAGTTTTCAACATGCATAGGGTGCCAACGAAGTCTGAGCTGGAAATTTTACAAATGGCATAAATATCTTCTATAACGAGCTCCGTGCTTTCAGACCACTTATTTCAACCCATAGAACCAAATTTGCATCAGTAACATTCCATCAATGGGACTGGGGAAATTGTTTAACCATACTTTGGGATGCACTATAGCAGCCATACCTGGAATACGGCTAGCCATGGTGACCAGAACAAACCGGTAGAACAAGTTGGTAGAATCTCTATTGACAAAACATTCAATTAGCTCCTGAAACTAAGACCGGTTATGAGACTCCCTTGTATCACTAGAGCCGGCCTAACACTACTGCGATTGAAACAATACGTGAAATGAAAATATGAACAAAGCTGATAAATTGTTGGTGCTTATGATCAAAGCCTAGCGCAACAATGCCTATCGTTATAGCCAGAACGTTAGATCGATAGGGTAACCTAATGGTAAATGAAGCAGGAAAGTTGGAACTATGTAGTGCACTCGTTATAGTTTGCAGCTGTTGGAAGCACAGGCAGCATACCTGGACAGACCTTTGAGGAGGAAAAGTTGAAGTTAGCCATTCGTTCATTAAAAAATAACAAAGTGCTGAGCTCAGATGGCAATGGAGCCATCATCTACAAGACGTTAGAAGCACAGCTGGTCCTTTTTTTTCTTTAGTTCATTCACACAATCCAGTGAAGTCACTGACACAATGAAAGATGTCAACATTTCTTTTATCCCCAAGCCAGGCAAGGCCTTGAAGACTACAGATCTTGATTGTCTACAGTGATGTTAAGTATAAATAATAAACTATTTACTAACCTCTTGTCAAATAGGCTGGAGGAGGTTATGCCCTTGCTCATAACAGCTGACCTGGCAGGATTTCTCACAGAAGAGTCTGGCTCAGAACAGTGTTAGGAGAGTAGCACATGTGGTTGAGAAAGTGCAGCTAAAGAAAATCTGAGTCCTATTACTAACCGTTGATGCTGAAAGGGCATTTGATAATATGAGCTGGTATTTTCTGAATGTGTCCCTGGATAGAACAGGCTTTGGTAGTGGCACACCTTGTGGACCTTCCTGTGTGCCTTATCTATAAAACTACAGACAAGATTTTGATCTGTGCAAACCATTGGTATTGCTATTTTACTTAACACTCAAAAATTTTGGGAGTTTAAACAAATGGCGATAATTTGGTGATTATTAATATTATGGTAAACCCAGGCATTGTGTCCAAATTGAAGAATACCATTCCACAGAGATGGACTCACAAGACAGTCACATATCTGCAAATGATTTTGGAAAACAAAGTAGTGGACTTGTTCAAGGTGAATTGACTGAGCCTATAGAGAGACATGCTGGCTAACTTTGTGTGGTAAATATTCTATTATATCTCACAGAATGTGTTGAATGTGAATATCCTTCTCAACTCCTTCAACCTTTTCTGGACCTTCCAAACCTCATACCAAAGACTGAACTTTTAGACTTAAAAGGGTTTTATTCAGGATATTAATAACACCTTGACGTGAAGGAGTGTAATTTGGTCAGATTGTATCTAATATTATCAAGTTGCTGTGGGAGGGATCTTCTAGTGGTTTCCTTCTCCTGTGTCATTTCATTTCAAAATCTTTATTCGAATTTTTGCAAATTCATAAAAGCAGGTCACACAATCCCAAATCAAATTACCATAGTTACAAAATACAGCATATTAAATACAATCAATTATCTGTAAAATCCGAAATTTACTAAGGGTACTCCATTGTTTTCCGAACATGAGTAATAACCCTTAGAAAAGTGCTAGTGCGAAATATCAGCTCTTCATTATTCAAAGTTAACATCATCAAATTTGATTCCTCCAAAGAAAGTGGTCTATGTTTTTTAAAATACGGTACTAAAAACCATTTAAAATATTTTTGGTAAAATTTACAAAAGAAGAAAAATTGTAAATCAGTTTGCAAACTCATATCATCACATGGGCACAAATTATTTCCAGATTTTAGAGATGAATGACCTAATGGGAAGCATATTAAAAATCTGACTGAGCCTGCCCTAAGGCGAAAGAGTAAGGATCTTTCCCAGTTTGTCATTGGCAGCGTGAGATACAATGGGATTGTTTGTGTATACAGATCTTTATTCACATAGGCCTTAATTGTTGGTTTGGTTAATTCCCGAGTGTGCTGGGGATGCTCAGACGTGAGTCCCAGGCTCTCCACACCACTGGAGTCAAGCTATCCAGGCTGATGAAGGCTGATAGCTAGAAACCGGTCCTTGGATGCTTGATTCCGGTCTGGGAAAGACATGGCTTGGTAGTTCGGACTGGACTGTTCCCATGAGGCACAGGGTCAGAGCTGATTTGCATATAGCCAGTGTCTAACCCAGGGTGGTGTGGAGTGCAAAAAAACGATGGATTTAGGCCCAGATCCTTGTACTGGGGTGAATGTATGACATTGTTCTACATTCTGTCAATCAACTGTGTTTTTTGCAATTTTCACCCCATTGGTTAATTCCCTTGCCAGTCTTTCTTCTCTATAAAATGCGTACAGTGAAAATTTTAAAATATTTTTATCTTTCGGCTCAATTTTCCCAGGGTCAAGGAAGAGATATCCTTTGCCTACGCTACTCAATTTTTTAAAAACTCCAGAAAGCCAGGGGATGAGCATCCCTTTTTCACAATTAAGGCAGTCTCTTATAATGTCATGGGTTAGGCCAGTCAAGTTGTTCTTCCAAATAGCTAGCCAAAACAATGCCGGCCTAGAGGCAATATAATCCGATATATAATGCAAATTCAGTTCGCAATGGCAGATGTATTCTGAAGAGGAAATAGGTGCTCCGAGAATTTTCCTACAGAAGCGGTTTTCCTCAATCGGAATACTCAGTGTTTTGCCCAAACCCCAGATCTCTGCCCCGTAGGTGGCTACTGGCACACATTGTGATTTAAAAAAATTTAAGATTGCTTTTGTGGCATCTACTTTCTTAGGCCGTGGAAGGCTAAGAATAGAATTAATGGATTTTGAGAACTTGCTCGTGGCGTGGACCAGATGTCCACCCCACGAGCCGCTCGCAGCAAAAACAATTCCTAAATAGGGAAAAGTGTTAGTGGAGTAAAGGTTATCAGAACCCACCGCAATAACACTTAGTTGTCTCTTCCCCGGGCCACAAGACATAATAAAAGATTTTTTTAAATTTACTTTAAGATCAAGTTTTTCCATATATTGAGCAAAGTCTTTTACCAGACTGCGTAAAGCGTTCGCAGTGATACCCATAAGCACCGCATCATCTGCATAGAGAAGAGTCGGTAGCAATCCCCCCCTTTATTTTTGGGACATCTGTAGTTGCTAATTTTAGGGATTTGTTTAATCCATTTATGTAAATAATAAATAACAAGGGTGCTAAAACGCACCCCTGTCTAACTCCTCGTTCAACCTTTAAGGGCTCTGACACTTCCCCCCCATCCCAATCCTTACTTGTGCCCTTGTGTCAGTGTGCAAATATGCAAGAAAGTGTACAAGTGATTTGTCTAAGCCATATTCCAGGAGAGTTGACCATAGTTTGGACCTATTTACCAGGTCGAATGCGGACGATAAGTCCATGAATGCTAGGTAGATTGGTGCTGACCGAGCGATGGTATATTTGCCAATTACTAAGTGTAAATTTAGGCACTGCTCGGTTGTTCCAACCCCGCTCCTGAACCCCATCTGGCAGGAGTCTATGATCCTTGATTCATCTGCCCATTCATTAATTCTATTGTATAATACTCGCCCTAGGATTTTAAGTGTATTATCCAGGAGCGAGATGGGTCTGTAATTTATTGGATCTGTTCTCTCTCCTTTTTTATATATAGGCACTATAATGCTTGTGGACCATGTATCAGGTATTGGCACTAGAGGTTGGCTGTTAAATACATTTTGCAATATGGGTGCCCAGAGTTCAGGTTTCCATTTAATAATGTCTATTGGTAAGCCATCTGGCCCAGGGGCTTTGTTACCGAGGCTTTGTTTAATGCCCGCGATAACCTCTCCTAGGCTAATCTCTAAAGGGCGTAAGTCGCCTAGTGCAAAGTTGTTACTAGCATTTGGTGGTACTGCGTACACTTTAGAAAAATGATCTTCCCACTGATGGCTAGAAATGGTACTGCTTATTACTGACATTTGTGCGCCCATGTTGCGCATATTTTTCACTGCGGCCCAAAAAGTCGTGCCTGTTTTCCCAGATGCGGAATCTGATAACTCCTCCCAGCGTTCTGACAAAATAATTGCCTTACGTTTTCCTGTTGCTAATTTATACTTCTTTCTTGCCTCCCTGACTTCAGTTTGACATCTAGGCTTAGCGTTCAGTGCCTTAAGTAGGGCCCTGTTTGCAGCTGAACAATTATTATCGAACCACTTAGTGTCCGTGTTGATTTTACGATAGGGAACAGTTAAAAGTGTTTTAATCACTGTGCACAAGTTGGTAAAATCTGATGTCACCCTTTGGTGATTCCCATCAGATAATGTGCAGGAATCTATTAAGTTTTGATGTTTAGTTATGAGCTGATTAGTTATGTTTCCGCTATCCACCCCTCTCCATTTCAATCTTAGATTGTAACGGGGGTTATATCCCTGGCCCCCACAATAGTTTTAAATACTGTCGCGGACCCTAGTCTAATATTGGCAGCCAGGGCATTGTGATCCCCGAATGCAGTCTCGACAACCTTGGCCACCACAAGGCTGTCGATAAGTTCAGGTGACATAAAAATATAATCTATGGTTGTAGAATAATCTCTGCCTCTAAAAGTAGGAACATAATTATTGTTAGGGGTAGGACTTACGTCCATAATGTTAGTTAACATGTATTCATGGACAAGCGAGTCCAGTTCTTGTCCCCTTTTGGCAGCTCGGTCATTTCGGGTATCTAACCCTGGTTGATCTGAATTAAAAAAAATTGCATTGAAATCCCCTGCCAGGATAATCCTTTTACATAAGCTAGTTTCTGGGATTTCAGTTATGTCATTCAGAGTTTTAGACAAATCAATCAAGTTTTTGTTTGGGATAGAGTAAAAATCATTGTTATAAAAATTAATTACATAAAAGGGAACTTTTCTTGTATATTCAATAATCTGGATGTTTGGGCATTTAGCAGGTATTACCTTAATATTACCACCTGCAGTGATCCTGATACCAATTAGTAGTCCTCCCATCGGTCTACCAAAAACCGGTTTAACTGCGGTTATGCTGTTACAGTGAAAGCCCTCAATATGCAGATTTGTGGTGGCCCATGTTTCCTGGAACATGATTATATCTTTATCTGAGAGAATCTTTAGCCAATCTGAGTCTAATAGTCTTGGTTCTAGTCCTGCCACGTTCCAACTAAGGATCGCAAGGTCAGATTTGACCGGTGTGTTAGGGAGTCCTTTCCCGATGCATTCATCGGTTACAATTACAGACCCCTCATTTCCTAGCATATGGCGGACTATCTATGCCCTCGCCACTACTTACAATTGGTGCTACAGTTAATGCTATCATCTCCCCTCTGTTGTTGTTTGTCCATGTAAGTGGGGAGAATCCCTCAGTGGGGGATGATGTTCCATTTGCTCCTTTTGGGGTCAGTTTCAGTTTGGACGGCTGGCAGCTATTAACCGACTGATTGTTTCTACTTTCATGCTTTCTAGGGGGTTTCTCATTTTTGTTGGGATTGATAGTTGGTATCAGTCAATCAACCATCTCTAGACAGCTATATCTGTTGGAAGTAGGTACCCCTATGAAATTGTCCGTGAAACCCATATCTCTTCCCCTGTTCCCTCCCCAGTTTCCCAAGTTCCCTCCCCAGCTTCCCCATCCTTCATCCCATTCTTAGTAGCCCGATCTACTCCAATTCCTGTCATGGCCTGGCCAGACACGGCTCCTAGAGGGATAGAAGAAGGAGAGCCGTTTCGTTTTCATATTTTTATAGGGGGCCTGTGTATCCCAGGAACATATGTAGTCTACAGTACGGGCATCCTCAAAATTAATTATGACACAGTCACCCTGGATACTTTTACGCTCTTTCCCAATCCAGGGTACTCTGCGCACTGTCAGGATCCTACCTGTGCAATGTGGGGGGAGGGGGCGGTTAGCATTCAGCCAATAATGTACTTTATTTTTTAGAGACCAATTTGTTTCGATTATATGGTCTGCTACCTCTGGGACCCCAGTCATAACTACTACAAGCGGGCTTGCTTCTGGGGGAAGATGAACTGTGCGTCTGTTCTCTTTTTCTCCCCTCTTCTGATCCTTGTCCTTATCCTTGTCAGGGGGCAATAGAGTTGTCCTAGTTTGGCTATCTATTTGTTTCGTGTGTTGGGGAGGTGCAGAGTCATTTGTCGACCTGACTGGATTTTTATTAACTTGGGCTGCTGGTGTCTTTGATGTTAGAGATGTGTTTAACACTTGTGCCGTCGTCTTCTTAGCCCCCGGGTCTACTATGTTGGTATTTCTGGGTTTTGTCCCACCTGGTAGAATGGCCGCGGGGTTGGGTATGTTCGGGGCTTTATTAGGGATGTTTTTAAACGGAACAGTGAGCCCAGCCGGTTGTTTCTCTATATTTAAAAGTCTGGTCTCTATTGGGGAGAGATGTAATTTGAAAAGTTCCCCAATTTTTGCTAACAAATTACTAGTGGCTTCACAGCAATTGCGTGTATCCCCCCCTGTGGTCTGAGTCTCTGTGTTTCCTGAGTCAAAATCCTTGTTTGTCTCATCATTATTTGGTTTGCTATTCCTATCTTTTAGATGAGAATTTTTTGCTTTTGATTTTTTCCTTGGTACACTCTTCTCCTTAACCGTGGGTATCTTTACTTGTTTCTTTTGCTTCTGTACGGCACCCTCCCTCCTACCACTTAACTCTCTATTCCTTACTTCATCTGGTGTGTGATTAATAACTAGGTCAGGGGTCTTTTCTAGCGCCAGACTTAGTTGGGAAACAGATAGAACTTCAGATGCAGACAGGTCCACTATATTTGGCATGCTACGTGTTTCTATCCTGTCATCATTTAAGGGCCCGGAGTCCTGGGTTTGTATTGGAGTTTTAGCTAGAGCAAGGAGTCCCATGGATGAACGTCTCGCTTGCTGTAGATCTTGGGATACTCTACGTTCAAATAGAATAATGCCTTGATCTATGACATCATTTGCTCTAGTTATGAAGCTATCCAAGGGGCCAATTATCTGCCCTCTTTCCGCCGCAGTCTTACTTCTACTACCCCTCGTAGACATAGTATGCGTCGAAGTGTGATCAGCGATAATCAACTAATGCCACAGGGTAAGATAAAACATACAGATGAAGAGTCTTTATACAAAGTACACAAACCAAGAGGGGGGGCCCGGTCCGGTCACAAACGGTCTCTAACGGGCTACAACGGGCCCGCCCTTGGCCCGGGCTTCGCCCGGCGCTCCCGCGCGCTCCTGCGCAGTGTGGGGATGGACTTGTAATATAGATGAAATAGGGCGACCAGGAGGCGGGGCAGTCAGGGGGCGCAGACCAGATGACACAGGTCAAGCAGGGACTCCTGGGAATGCGGGTCCCTGCAGCGCACCACCCCTGATTCCCTCACGCCTCTCTCCCCAAACAAATCGGCGAAGTGATGACCCCAGGCGGTATTGCACACCGCGCAGCGGCACCCGCTTCGCGGGTGCGGCAAGACGTAACGAAGGGGCTCCCGTCCAGGAGGCAGCAGCGTCCCAGGTGCAGTTCCTTACAAGTGAGTTCAGGCGTCCCGAATTCAAAGTTCCCGCCAATGCCTTGGAGTCCGATTGATTATAAAGGCGTTTGCCGTCCAGGAGGCGGGGCAGTCGGAGGGCGCAGACCAGATGACACAGGTCAAGCAGGGACTCCTGGGAATGCGAGTCCCTGCAGAGCACCACCCCTGATTCCCTCACGCCTCTCTCCCCAAACAAATCGGCGAAGTGATGACCCCAGGCGGTATTGCACACCGCGCAGCGGCACCCGGGAAGCGGGTGCGGCAAGACGTAACAAAGGGGCTCCCGTCCAGGAGGCAGCAGCATCCCAGGTGCAGTTCCTTACAAGTGAGTTCAGGCGTCCAGAATTCAAAGTTCCCTGTGTCATGCTGACACCACATTACGAGTCTATGCTGGTTACCGGCAGAATGGATTATACATTGGTGTTTTCCTTCAATCTTACCAACAAAACAGGAGTCCAGGCCTCTATCCAATTTTAGGAAGTCCTTTTAGTGAGACATTAAGTGCAAAGCACCAGGAAGTGATATTAGACGCTCTTCTGTTGAGTGTTTTTGAGAGGCAGAGCTTGGACTTCTTTGGTGCTAGATCTGCCCCTTGGTACAGAGAAGGAGTGTGTAGGAAAAAGAGGAAAGGAAGAGAGAATGTCAAGAGCCAGTAATGTCCCACTGAGACGCATTCAGGATGTCAGGGCCAGAGAAAGGGAGAGTGGGTCTTCCCCACAGAGTACCCACAAAACCCAGACAAGTCTGCCACAGAACTGAGGCACCTTAGAGAGCAAGGTTGGGTTGGACTGTGGCTTGAGGCAAGTGTTGGGGTTGCAGAGAGGGAAGGTAAGAATCCTCTCACAGTCTAATTAGCAGTTTGGAGAAATAATTATATTTCTCTTTTTTGTGATAAAGTGCACTATCCTTATTTTGCAGGTGAAGAACTCCAAATTCCTCTAAAATTGTAATAGTGTAAATGGTTTCCCTTGTTCCCCTTACATGAGATTTCAAACCAGGAAGACACCTCACTTATTACCCAGTGAGTGGCTCTTTGTTCACCTGACATATCTGACCCAGACGCCTCTTGATTTTGTTTTCGCTTGAGTCTTTGAGATGCTTTCCCTGGACCTAGAGTATTTGAAAGGTCACGCTGCATTTAATTCTTAAAATATGCTTTAATTGAATAACAGATAACATGTATGACCATCCCCTGGCAAGATCCTGACAGCAACTGCCATTACACTTCCAATTCTAGTATTCTACATTCTACTTATGTCATAACCCCTCTGGGTTGCTAAGCTACATGTTACACATACATCAATTATCTAATACATTTATATGTAACATATCTCCCATATTTGTACATACAATATGTATATACACATTATATTCACTGAAAATATTAGTTGACATAAAAATATTAATTCAACTTGTACTCCGTCAGAAATCCCGGCATGTTTACTTTCCTTCCACTCCTCCTCACGTCAGTTCCATCCTTTCCCTTTATCATCTTTCTTCTCTTCTGCCTGCTTATCTCCATGTTTTGTCTGCATCATCTTCTTATCTTCTTCACTTCCTCACTCTTTCTCACCCTTGCGTCTATTGCCCATCCATTTTCTCACTTCTTCCTCACTACGTGTGTCTACTTTACTCAAATTCCATCTGTTCCTATCATCCAGTTCAACACTGAACATCTTCACACACACACCACCCATTTCGGCAAAGAGCACCTAGATGAACCCTTCCTGGTATAACTCAACAACTTGGTCTTCACAAATTCACCACACTTGTACTTCCCTTCTCTCATTTGGGACTGCATGGGGGTTGGGAGAGGGTCGAAGTATTTGGACTTCTGGGCAGGGAGTGAGGGCAGTTTGTAGCTTAGGGCAGGGGAGGGGGATCCCGACCTTTGCCACGCATACTCCTTTACTATTTATGCCTTTATCACAAAATGACGTGGTGAAGGCATGCGTGATAAAGGAAAGCGTGGTTAAGATTAATTTGTGGTTTAGGCTGCATGTTAGAGGCACGCATAGTATATCGAGTTGTGCCTCAATCATACAACCCATGGAATCTAAATATGGTTCTGACTCGATTTAATGAAAGCACCCTTTGAGCCTTTACACCAAGCCAAAAATTAAAGATGCTGACGCTAAAGACAGCATTCCTGGTGGCTATAACATCTCATTATAGGGTGAGTGAAATACAAACACTGACAATTCAAGAACCATGGCTGCCGGTTCACAAAGAGAGAATTGTCACGAGGACAGATCCACAGTTCTTACCCAAGATAGTTTCACTTTTCCTCATAAATCAAACAATGCAATTGCCAAGTTTTTTCAAAAATCCAGCGGAGAGCGTTACACACACTGAGCGCGAGGCGCACCATAATGTGCTACTTTGAAAAGACAAAGACAAGGAGGTAGACAAAACAACTATTTGTTTCTTTTGCAGACCGCAGTATAAGAAAATCTCTAACTAAGGGCACAATTGCCAGATGGATCACACTAACTATTCAACTGTGCCACACAAGTGCAGGGGAGTCACTAAACTCAACCCCAAAGGCACACCAAACAAGGAAAAAGGGAGCAACTATTGCCTTTCTAGGACATACACCTTTACAAGATATATGTATGGCAGCAACGTGGTCATCTCTACACACTTTGACTAGACAATACTCCATAGACATTAAAATGAAAAAGTAAGCTCAAGTGGGGCAAAATGTGTTAAAATATCTGTTTACCAATTTAAGTCCATCTTTAACCTGACCACCGCTACATAATTGATGCACAGCATGTGAATCCAGAAAAGATTCACGCTGCAAAATGAATAGTTTCTTACCTGTAGTTGACGTTTCTGGAATCAGAAGCGACCCACCCACCTCCACCAAGAAGATGGAAGGAGAGAACAGACCAAAAAAAGAGAATCTGAAGATGGCGACCAAGAGTGGGAGCTTCTTGAGGAGGGCGTACAACAGGAAGCTCCAAATGGGGGATCCGTCAAAACCCAACAACAAGAAAAAGTAGAAGAACTACTACAAGAAAGCAGAATCCCTGTGTTCCAGTAGGTGTGCCGGTGGCTCTGCCTCAACTCCATTCTACACTGGATGTGACGCATGCAAGCTTATGTAGGGACCACACATGTGCGCTGACATTAGTGTCGCCTCCCAAAGCTACAGGATTCAAACCGTTTGGCGAGTATAGCAAACTGATGCCTGTCACTGACCCACATGTGGTTTGTCTGTCGTGCTTTGGGTCGGATCAGGACTCCAAGGCCTGCAGTGACTGTGCATTGATGCAACCAACGCCATCTGGTATCGGGAAGCAAAGTTATTCATAACGAAACATTGCAAAACACCACATTGTGACCGGTCAACTTCCAAAGCTAGATCCCTGTCCCACTCCCAAGGCCAGTCCCTTGACACATTGTCATCAAGGTCCAAATCCTCGGGTAAGTAAAAAAACAAAAAACAAATAAAGTTCAAATGGGAATTGGCCCAGACCTGCCACTCTCGATCCTTTTGAAAAGGTGCAAGGCTGTCATCGTACCTCCAGGTGCCACTCCCAAAGTCGTTCCACTTCGTACTTGATTCCGACCCTTAACTACGGCAACCTTAATTTCAAAGGCCAGCGGGTTAAAAAACCCTATGTTGAGGCTCTTTGGCAAGTTGTTGGCTGTCTCTGGTGCTCCTGCGGGCCTCAGGGAGTCCATTGGTCTCCCAGTGAGATTCCGCTGGTGAGTTTTCCCTTGGCACCAGCTGAGCCACCATGGTTGTGCTCAGGACTGCATAGGCTCTTGATCTCCAACTTCCTATCCAGGAAGTAAATACCAGTGTTTGGAGTGAGGTTCTTCGACCCATCCAAATCCAAATGAGTTCTGAGCACCTTCTGCCTTTTAAAGAGACCCTGGCGGACACACTTTATTCCAAACTATTCCCCTTGACAGGGAATCCAAGAGAATATATACCTTTGGGATGAGGGTCTTTGTTGTGAGTTGACTTTCCTTTCTGTGAATGCCAACTACCTTCTTGGGCTCTATTCTCACTCTAAGTGGAACTCGGCGTCTCAGGTGCAACCTTTTGTCCCAGTAGAAGCCTGTGCTATCCTCTTAGACTGTGCAGGGCAGTCGTGATGTGGCAAAATTCTCTATCCGCTGAGGGGCTACAAACTACAAATTTGCTTGCCAGGGTGATAGGCACCATTGTGGCTCTTAGCAGGCATGCCAGGCCAGGTTTCGATTTTTGTGTGATAATTATGAACCCATCATGGGCATGGCATTTGATGGTTCCCGTCTTTATGGCGACAAAGTGGATTCATCCCGAAGTGCTTTAAAGACAACAGGGCTACAGCATGCTCCCTTGGCCTTTCTGCTCCTGTGCCAGCCACACCAGCAGTTTCGTCCCCTCTGTGGCCATGTTTGTAGATTTCAGTATCACCACCAAATACAGCCTGCACAGCAATCCCCACCAATCCTTTTGTGGTCATAGCACGCACCAAACACGTGCACTACAAGGGCAGGGTGCAGCCCGGTCTTGTGCCCCTGTTGTAAGGTTCGACAGGACCTGTACACAAAAGACTCCATTTTGAACTACACGTTAAAACTTGGCATCTTTTTAGAGGGTGACTCTCTACATGCTTTGCACATACATGATAACCTAATTAGAAAGTATTCTGCTTGCAGCATGACATTTGTACACTCTGTCCAAGGCTAAGGAATACTGATCATACTGCTGTTGCTTTGGTTGTCTGGTTAGAGATAGCTTGGAATTGGAAAGGGAAACAGTCATAGCAGTGTTGCACCTCTGACACAGTGCGATCGGTAGAGAACTTTGATTATATAAACCACCTGTGAGCCACATTAATCAGGGAAGCACTTCTATGGCTTATTCTGGAACTTTTAGCCTGTGAATGAGATGGAGCCCTGCTGACTCTAATCTCTATTCTGCAAATAACAGCGGCCTGTTCCACACCTGACTGGCTTTCTGATACATCTTTCACAGGTATGGGGGTTGAGTTGTCTCGAGGGATCTGGCAGAGGGTACTCTCACCATGCTCTTGGATATGTAGGAAGTATTAGGTAGGAGTACAAGTATGATATATCCTCACATATTCATATAATCAGTGTAACATCATAATGATTCTTCACCTTTCTTGTAATGCTGGTTGAAGTGCCTTTTTTCCTTTTGCTAATGATATCTGATAGAAACATCTAGCCGCAGATTCTCTCCCTTTGAATTTTCCAGGTGTCAGACGGGATTCAGAAGATTTTTCTTCAACCAATACCCCTGTGCGCTGGTAGGTGGCGTCAGTCGGCTCAACATGTCTGCTTCATCCATGACCCCTTTATAGACACCACCTCGGCGTGCTAACATCATTCTTTTCTTTCTGCGCCAGTCATTTGCTGATCCATGAAGAGAGCTACCCTGTGTCACTTTTTAGGTTGAGCCTGGGCAGCGCATGTGCTGCTCTGCAAGGCATTCTGCATTCAGGTTTGGAATTGAAGCTCCCCCCATCTTTTTAGTTGGCTCCTGTCACTCATTAGTAAACTGTGGCTTTTCACTGGTCAATAGACTTAATAGTTCCTCCTTAGTACCGCCTTGTCTCATCTTGTAACCTCCCATAAGGACTGGCCCTCTTGCTTGTGTTATTACTTGGCAGACTTTAATTACAGACTCCAAGCACTATTTTCTTAAACCACTTTGACCTGCCAGCTGTTGCAGGCAGGAGGCACTCTTGTGCAAAGCTTTTTACTAACTTGGTATGGCGTCTTCTTTATGGACGTCGTGCTATTGCTTTTAAATATGCTCCGAGAGAGCGGTCCCTAAATCTGCTTGCGGCCCGGTAGGCGAAACTGCATTGCTCAACTCCACGGAGGTCCCGGTCCCGGTTGAGGGGAAGGTCCCGGCTCTGCTCCATGAGTCCCATGTCCTCCTCATCCCACTCACATCAGCTGGACATTCAGGTAAGAGGCCCAAAAAATACGAGAAGTTGAAGCATGCTTCTCACTGTCTGTCGGCCGACACACCAGAGGAGCCTTGTCGTTCAAAGCCTCATTCTACAGAACCTGCGCGTCCCCATTTTGATTCCCGACAGCCTGGAGCCGGAATGGCATTGACAGACGCGGAAGCTGACGTCAACAGGACCTCCAGGTTGTAGGTCATTTCCTGAGCTCTATTCTGAAGGGCTAGGAGTGGGAGAAGATTGGAAGCGATTGCAGGACCCTTTAGAAGACCAGCCTGATGAGGAAATGGACTGGTATGAGGAATTGGGTGAGGCCAGTGGACTCAATACCTCTACAGATACTGGTATGCTTTCTCCCCCTACAGTTGCTATGGAGGAGGGAGTGTCTTATGCTGTGGTGGTTAAACGGGTGAGGTTCTTGACCTTCAGCTTCCTGCAGTGGAGATAAAGACTAACATCTTGACGAAGGTGCTACAGCTGGGGAGTTTTCTCCTCGGAACCCCTACTCACGTTTAATGAGGCCCTCACGGACGTTCTACTGGGAACCTGATCCAAGCGCAGCAGAGGGGCTCCTGTGAATAGGGCAATTGCCTGCCACCAACGCATTGCTCCGGGCAACCTCCATATCCTCACCACCCATCCTACCCCAGAAAGTTTGGTAGTCCAGTCCTCTATGTCCCAGGGCGCTTTCCCTTCCACTTTCCAGGATACGGAGCCAAGAGGCTGGATAGTTGGGGCAAGAACTTTTTTCCCCACAAGTCTTGGATTGCAGTTAGGAAACACCATATGCTTACTGGGACGTTGCTTCCACAGGTCCCAGAGGAGGCCCAGTCTGTCCTTCCTCAAGCAGTGTCAAATGGGAGAAATGCTGCAAAGTTTGTCATTCAGTGTGGTCTAGACACCACCAACTCGCTGGGCTGTGCAATTTCATCCACAATGGCTGTCAGATCCCACACCTAGCTGAGAACATCTGTCTTTTTTCTGGGGCTGTCCAGGCCTTACTCATTGGCATGCCCTTTGATGGCACCCGTCTCTTTGGGACAAGGAAGACACCTGGAGCGCTTTAAGGACTAATGGGTGTAATATTTAACACTGCAGCTTTAATAGAATCTTAAGGACGTCATTAGCTATGTCACCTTATGTTGACATGGGAATGTTCTAATTTCAGTCAGTTGATGTCTGCTGGCATTGTATGTGGATGGGATCTTTAATCCTGGATTAAACTTCATTTAATATACCTTCCTGTATCTTGGATTCATTAATGAAGATACTTCACTGGCGTAGTCGGCATTGGAAACTTTTAAAAGGAATACATGGATATTTTATGAAAAGATCCCAACATCAGTTTTGTGAGGAGAAAAACTGTCGTGTATTTCTATAGGTTCTGAATCGATCCCCCTATTCCTGACCCTATTCTGGTTAAACTAACTATCAAGTTAACTAACAGTCAGCCCATGAGGCAAGAAAACCCCCATGATGCAGATACCGTTATCTGACGCAGTCACACTACGGCACAGGAACGTGTTATCTGATTAGGTCATAACGCTTGAGATCTAATTAGACAAGCGACATTCCTCCAGCCCCTGATAAGGCATACGACGTTCTCATAACAAATCAAACCTATGACAACCTGGAAAATCCGTGCGGCCATTGTTTTGATTTCACAGAGAACTTTAGTAAAGAATGTGCTAACGAGCAAGTCGTATGACATCTTTATTGACGTATCTATGTCCATCCTTACGTCAATCTCGGCACCTTTAAGGTATAAATATTGCCGACCTTGCCCTATGCAAACACACGCGTGGTGACAAGACGGAGCAGCCATACTTGCCGAAGCCGAGAGCAGAAGCAGACCCCGCTGGCAGCAGCCCCGCCTTCCTGACGCGCTGAGAGACGCGCTGCTATCTCAAGCCGAGAGACCCAGCACCGGCGCTTTCGGGCAGCCCTCGCAGGCAGCCTGGAATATCGAGAGCAGAGAAAGAGATACTATTCCTCATCCATCCTAAATTCCAGGTACAGAACTGAATAACCCCTCACAGAGAATTCTTTAGTTATTCACTTGGCAAAAACAAACTTAACTTAAACTGTAACTTTCTATTCCCGCCCACGCATTAGACTTAGGTCAGGTACACGGGGTAGGCGTATTTAGAAACACCAGTTGAGTACGTTTAGTCAAATGTATATGTGTATGTAAATATATTTTAATCATTTTAAACATCATATGGCTCAGAAACCATATCAATGTTTTTACAGTATTATTTTATACTATTGCTTTTAATGTATGCACTTTACTTAACTATAAGTATTGCAATAATATCGATCCATTTCTCATGTATGAGAAAAGAGACTGATCAATAAATAACACCTTTTTATTGAACACGCCCGTCTCTTCCTTTTCTCTACATTCTGATGAGACTAAGAATGCACGTACTGACTGAGTAAAATAATTGCCTTGTGCTCACACGACTCTCGAGATTGACTCTTGATTAGGGGAGAGCAAAGTTGTCATGTTCTATGGTTGTCAGAAACTAAATCCCTTCTTGTCTAATCAGGGGAGTTAATTCCTCCTTGAACATTCGAGAAAGTTTCTAGCGAACTCTGAGCTTAGCTGGCAAACCCAAAAATTAAGTCTAGTATCGACAGTAGTAGACCTAGTTAACGTCTGGCCTAGGCCTTTACTGCTGTAGGTACTATTCCAATGCGCAGAGCCTATTGGGAAAATAGGAGCTACACTACATGGCGCCCAACGCGTTTGGAAAGGGCGATAAAACTAACGTAAGACATTTAGAGTAACTCAGTCGTGCTTTCTCACTCAGACCCCTTTTCCCAAATACTCCAAAGACGTCTGGAGTGGGTGAAAGGTTATATCCTCCAAAACATCGCAGGAGGGAACTCCTATGTATGGTTCTTGGTCAAGTCAACGTTGAAGGATAAACAGTTCCAAAATATTGTGCATCTAATCTCTGTTTCCATAAAGAAACCTGATCTGCAAATAGACATAATACCATCCTGTCTGTAAAATGGGAGACAGTGATGAAGAAAGAGAGGCAGTTAGATTAGCTACTGAACTCGCAGATGCTGATGCTACCATACAAGCAGCAGACCCGAATATAACACTCATTCCGGTCATTAAAAGGAGATCTATAACCTTAAAACTTATAGAAAATGGACTGACACCTAGAGGTGGCACAGTCATATTCGTAATCGAGGCACACGAATATCGGCAGACAGAGGTATACTATTCATGGATACATTTTCCAGCAGCAAATGCTGTAACAAAGTACTTCCACTATTACAAAGTAGAGGAACCTCCTGAAACGTACACTCCTTTCGAGGAGGTGGAAGTACCACTCAAATTCCAAGAGCATTTGCTCTTATTTGATGGCGCCCTAATACATAACAATCACATTACAAGGCTCGGTCCTTTAGGAAGACCAGGAGCAACGTGGCCGGTCTTAGCCGGATACACACCGCATCCAGACATCGATAGAATGCCTGCAGCAGAGCTGTTAATACAGCTAAAACAACTACTAAAAATTCATAGACAATTAGTTCAGTATGTAATGCGGACTTCAACAATTCAGCCAGCGATTAAACTTCCACAGCTGACCCCTCACCAGGGGAACACAAATAAAATCACACCACAGAACATCCAATCCTGCCTAGGTAAAGTTCCAGCTAAACGGGAACAGATACCATTCTGGTTGGCACAGAAAATCACCCAAATTGAGGCGGTGTTTCCTGACACCACCCCATTAGAAAAACACAGGATTCTGACTATATGTCTCCCAATGGGAATCGCACCACACATTGAGGACTGTGGCACTTGGGGTACAGTCTTTGCTTCCATCTACACAAAAACGCACGGTGTTCCATCCATTTCGGTAATACCAGATGTGCTAAAACAAATTCAAGATGAATACGGTCCAGAACCTGCTTTAACTCTTGGTATGAAATTACTAAAAGACTTCAAGCAGGTCTCGGCTATATTATTAGCCAACATAAAAGGTGAAGCAGCAAACGTGGCGATCCGCCAGAGGTTAAAAGAGACAGATATAGCAGACCAACCAGCTGAAATTGCCAGAATCATAGAAAAATCCTATGAGGAACTAGGCAGAGATAGTCTAGGTGGAATACCAGTAAAACCGCAACTGACTACAAGTCCAGAAAAAATATTTTTTAATAATAATAATTCACCAAAAAAGAACTGGGATGGAAACAAACAATCCAATCCTAAAGAAAAGAAATTCCAGTCCCGAGGAAGGTCTCCTAGGCGAAGAGAGAAATCTCCAAACCAAAGACAGAGGTCACCGCAGAGTGACCCCTCTGGGAATAGATATAACCTTAGAAATAGGGATAATATTAAAAAACCTGATAGATATCAAGACATTGATACACGTCCCTCTCAATCTTTTCAGAATTCCTCGCAGAAATCGGAAAGAAGAGGACGATCAGAAGAGCACGCCAAGTCCAAAGACAAGGAACCTGCTCAGCTAAAAAAGAAATTACAATTTCCAAAAAAGAAGGTAGCCAGTATCAAGGTAGTTAAAAATGCCGAGAATACTGAGGACACAACTGAAAAACGGAGAATGGGCTCAGACAATGCTAGACAGCGCAGCAGAGGTGAGCATAGCTCGCAAAGTCCTTATGAATCATCTGGAGACAGTGGACACGAATGAATACCTTCAAGTGGAAACTGCAGACACCAGAGTTAGCAGGCCCCACAAGATATACGAGATAACATTACGTATAGAGGGAGATAAGACTAGGAAAATAAGGGGACTATTTTGGGATAACCTCTCCAAGGGCTATGATATCCTCTTAGCTGAAAAAGACTGGCCACCAGAGTTTGTCAGGGAGTGCCCTCATGGCGAAGAAGTAATTATGCCTGCCTTCTCGAATCAAATCCCGATTCATAAAAAATACACACTTGCTAGAAAGTGGGCAGTGGCCTTAGCACCTGCTTTATATAAAAATCATGTAGTATGGGATGAGGATTCTCCTCCTCACAAAATCCAATTAAAATCACAACCTACTGCACAAAGGCAGTACCCAATTAAGCAAGAAGCGAAAAAACAAGTAAATGAAATACTAGATCAGCTAGAATACCAGGGGGTGATTGAAACTTGCACCTCACAAATGAACAACCCTTTGTTTCCGGTCTCCAAACCAGACAATTCATATTGTCTAGTTTTGGATTACCGACACCTTAACACATGTTGCAAAACCTTTGCAGTGCAAAACTCACACAGTGCTGCACTAATGAATAACATAGTGCGCAAAAAATACAAAACAACCTTGGACATCTCCAATGGATTCTTTTGTCAAAACATAGCACCAGAGAGCAGATATTTAACTGCATTCTCAGTAAATGGCACTCAAAAACAATTCTGTCGGTTAGCCCAGGGGTACAAGAACAGCCCAGGGGTATTCTCAGCAAGAGTAACAGAATTACTACAACTATATGATGATGAAGCATTATCTTATGTCGATGACATTTACTTAACAGATGATGACTTGGATACTCACTTGAAAAGAGTGAACACCATAATACTTGGGTTCGCTGCAGAGGGTTACAAATTTAACTTCAAAAAATCCAGAATTGCCCATCTGACAGTCCTGTTCTTAGGATATGAGTTATCAAGTGAAGGTAAAACCCTGGCAGACAATTTCCTAGAGAAATGTGCCGTAATCCAAGCTCCTAAAACACTAAAAAACTTACAGTCAATTCTAGGCTTCCTAAATTTCGGAAGAACTTACATTGCAAATTACGCAGAAAGGGTCAAACCCCTTTATGATCTAATTAAACCAGACTTTAAAAGATCCAATTGGACTCAAACACACACAGAAATTTTGAGATCCTTACAAACAGACATGCTAATTAAAACAAAATTAGAAACACGTGATAACACACGCAACCTTGTGATCCGAGTCATCCCAGGGAGATGCGGATTCACATACCTGACCTCTAATGAGGGAGAAAAGGTACCAATTGCATTCAAATCACACTTGTATACAGAAGCTGAACAGAAATTCAGTAATACAGAAAAAATAATTCGTGCAGTTCAAACCGCAATAGCTAGAGAAAAAGACATAGCTGACGGTAGACATATCACAGTCAGAACAGCAGAATCAGCCTTTGAGGCACTAACACCTTGTAATTTACCAACAACAACATTGAATCCGGAATGGATACAATGGGTGAATTCAATCACAACGGACAAAGTATACTACTACTTTGATCCAGAACTTGAAGAATTAAAAAATCTAAAATATGAAAAGACGTATCCTCTGCCAATCGACATTCTGCCTCTACGACATTACGCCTGTGTAATCTATACAGACGGACATGCTCAACCCTCCGTTTGGGGAGAACAAGCATACAACCCCACATGTGAGATTACAAAAGAAGTGTGGCGCGGAGGTAAACTAAGACCTCTATTAACAAAATCACACTCAGTAGAAACTAATTCAGAACTACAAACTGAAATATTAGCTTTGAAAATGGCGCTAGATAATGCGGATCGCGAATTCCCGACACTTATAGTGTCAGATTCATATTACTGCGTCAAAGCATATAACAAGGATTTGCAGACATGGATTCAGAACGGTTACAAAGATGACACAGATGCACCAATAAAGCAGAAACTGCTCTGGGAACAAGTAGCTCTTTTGAAAAAAGAACTACCAAAGACTCACGTGACACACTCACTGAGTCATCAGCGTGATGGCGTTCACGTTGTGGGGAATTCATTGGCTGAAGCAGCCGCAGCGGCAGCCACTAAACCGGCTCCCGTAGATCGAAAAAAGCGTACATTAAAATACATTGACGGTGAAACAATGCTGGCAGTGAAAACGTCATCAAAAGGCGACTGCTCAGCGTTACCGATCAACTATCCACTCAATTATACATACATAATCGATGCAAACTCCGTCCCTTTTGCTCGAATCCCTGGAGTGGGGGATAGAGTGATTCCAAACATGGACAGGAGAAGCTTGTTAATCGCAGACGCACACATGGTCGAGGGTCTCAGACACCTTAAATTAAAAGATTCTCTGGAAGAATTACAATCACGGTACTGGTGGCCAGGCATGAGCCTGCACTACACCATGTTTGTAAAAAACTGCCCAAACTGCAACAGAGATCGCAGTGGGGAGAGAAGCAGTTTAATACCTCGTCGTATCAAGGCAGATAATATTACCAGCAAAAAGAATGGCTTGCGATTAACATATACAGGCTAGTTTCCACTTATAATGTAGATCCTCAGCACTCGGCTGACGTCCGGACTATTATACAAGATTTGCGAGTCTAAATGGCATATACGCTAAGAGCATGTTACGTTTGACCATTGTTTTCACTCAGGCAATCCAGCCTGGGGGGAAACATGGCCGAATGAGCACAGCCCAGCGGGAATCTTCTCACTTCCTTCCTGAGGGTACGGGATGGTGTAAAGAAAAAACCAAGGCAGAAAGCAATCTATAATAGAAAGGATATTAGGTTCGGGAGCTGGGTGGGTCAAACATCTAATAAGTGTCCAACGTAGTCTAAATAACTTGCCAAGAAATTCTCTGAAGGGATTCAGTCCGTACGAATTATTATTCGGAACTAGGATGTTGATCTCTGACCTTGATAGTCAGACTTCAGTGGTAATAGAAAAAACCTTTGATGTCAAAGACCGTTTGGCTATTTTGCCGGACTTAAACAAAACAAGAAAAGACCTGAGCAACATACAGTTGAAACAACAGCCAACGACCACTGAAGAATCACCACCTGTCCCAGCAAGACCTGTCTGGATTCCAAAAGTCGGGGATCTAGTCAGGGAGAAGATCGCGGTAAAGAAGGAATTTGGGCCTTCTTACAGAAAAGCAGTTCCTGTCTTGTCTGTCAACGGGACAAGATCAGTTGTACTACCGCCACTTGCTGGTAAAAAGGAGAACCGAGTTGTATCCATCGACCTGGTAAAACCACAAAATGTGGCCGATAACAAACAGTAGGCCAAGTGGACTCCCAATAAGTAGCAGAACACCAAGGTTTGCTACCAGTACAGAGGTCCTAACAAAGAGGCTCATCACATTCGACACGCCTACAGAAGAACAACAAGGACTATGCAACAATGCAATAGAACTCAGACCTCTTAAAACCCAAATAAAGACATTTAGCAGAGACACACCAATCTACAATGAAGTGCCGAGTGACAATGCAAGAAACAAAAATCCTGAAGCAATTGGAACAATTGACAGAACTGCATCCGGGTACTTCATCAACTTCGATGATTCCTCTGAAAGCCTCAGTGAATCAAAGACGCAGCCATCATCAAAATCCTTTAAAGACAAAGCTAAGGAACTTTTGAAACATCTGAAAGAAACATATCTGGTTTCTCCATGGATTGAATTTTGGGTGGGTTTTGGTGCATTTATCCTCATACTTTGGCTCATCATGGTATTTACTTTGGGACGCTTCATTGAGGGAAAATATGCTAAAATGGACACAGCAAGTCAGAACATCAACTTGATCCTCAAACCACACACATCTTCACACGTCGAGAAAAGAGAACTCTCTTCAGAACTTTCTTCAGCCAACTTCACAGCCAATCCGATACCTGGTGGGGTAGCCTGGGACAACACTGACTATGAAATTTATGGTCCGGTCGAGATCCTGAAATATCCACACCAAATCAAGATCTCATTGAGTGATTTTGCAAAACCAAACTCATTTGCTGATGATTGGGACTTCGAAAGCATCAACAATATGATGTCGGACTTAGTAATGTCTGCTAAATTTACAAAACATGATTATTTGCAAGGTTCTACAAATTATGATAGTATGTATTGCTATAACCATTATGGTAACCATTTTTTGCATAAATCGGCACAACCTAGAAATGTTTTAAATTATAATCAATGGGAACATTGTGCTACACCTCCAAAAGGGAGCTCTAGAACCGTTTATGACAAATATTCATATTTTTCAGGTTTTAACATAAGTAATGCTGAAACATTTTATTTTAAATTGTCAAACAAGACAGGGATGAAAACCATGATAACCAACACAAAATTGATATATTCAGATTCATTCTTCGAAAAAATTAATACATTTGGATTTGATTATTGGGACAAAAATGTTGATTTGAAAAGTGTTTGGGGTACAAAAGAATGGCAAGTACAGGGTATAGAAGCTTTGTTTAGAGCCTGCATGATCCCAGAACAAATGATATTTTTAAATGACACTGTTCAACAAACCACCTGTCTTGGCTTAGCCAAAATCAAAGATTTAAATAAACCGTCTATTCCAAAGCCAACAATGTTTAGCAATAACTCTGATACAGATGAAGAGATAGACGTAAACCATATATTAAACCAAAACAGAACACATCCTGATTGGAAACAATGGTTGATCTGGCCCACAGATACAAATCACTGTCAAGATAGATTCCTGAATAAAACACAGGGTTTCAAAATGACCAGGCCAGACCCTAGATATCCCCAAAGACATCACCCAGGGATAATAACAACCTACAGTGTGGGCAAATTATGCCTTCAATGGCTACAGACTTCCACACTGCCTGAAATTAAGCAACACCTAACTTTACTTACTGATGGTGCTGACTTGCGTGATTTCATACTGGGACCACGCAAACAGCGTCAAAAGCGTTTCATAGCAGCCTCTGTATATGCAACATACAATGAGGCCTGGAAGGTTACTCAAATTGAGACAGCAGAAAGAATACGGGAAATTGACCGTATCAATTTGGAAAAATCACTTTCTGTAGTGGACAATGGGTTAATGACTCTGTCCTCCAGAATTTTTTCATTGGACAGCATTGTGTCGTCAGCAATCGATATATTATCGCAAGACTTACTGTTATTACAACATGGTCAGTCACAATTGCGTTCTATTGTACAGCTTGGCTGGACGTTACAAAATCTGCGTTCAGGCTATGTGCCTTGGCGTTTAATCAACACAACGTCACTATTCCAAATCTTTAACCTTACTGATAGACAAATCGGTATGGCGCAAAAGGGTGCTGATTATACAATCTTGAGCATTGAAAAACTAGAAAGATTACCGTTGACAATGTCAGAACGACCTGTCAGTGAATGGATAATCCACGGAATCATAAATATTCCAATCTCAACCTTCAGGTTTCAATACTGCCAAAAATATATACAGGCTGGCATGTACGAGAAATTGGGAAAGGGGTACCTTAAAACAACTTGGAACCTGCCCTATTCACATGCATGTGTCAGTAATAAAGGACAGAAAGTATTTCTTAGTGGCAACAATTGTGCTATGTCACTAAGCGGCACGCTTCTGTGTAACGGAATTAGTTTGCATGGAGCCTGTGAAGGGAATTCATACAACCTTTCATGTCACCAGCAAGGCGCACCTGCAACTGAAATAGAACCATTCTTTCAAAGACTCTATAATGGGAGTTACATTCTTATTGTAGACCGCAGATGTTGCAGTCTTATGCCCGGGACTCCTTATCTAGTAACTACAACGGCGAAGGTCAAGTGCTGTGGACGTTCTTTATTCCCCAGCTCCTTTCCAGACAGGGAGGCAAGGGCATGGCCCAATTTGAAAATTACTTCTATTCGAATAGATACTTTAAGCAGAATGAAAACAGTGCTTCTTCAGACGCCTACAAGGCTCACGTCATCAAAAGAAACGTATGATCTACAAGTCGCAAGGACGACTGCAGAGATACATACATTATTATCAACTAATTCCCCCGTACATTTCGCGGAAATCCTAAGCGAAATCTTAAATATTTCTGATACCACTGGGGTCTCAAAGGTATTTAAGACAGTATTTTCGATGGCATTAACACCATTCAAAGCCATACTGGGTATTTTTCCAGATTTCGTCCATTCGATTTTTGGCGGACTTCCCCTGATCCTGGGACTGATTGCAGGAATCCTATTCCTAGTCCTTATTTTTCGTTATGGCAACCCATGTCACAGATCAAACTCTCGCGACAATGGAAGATACGATCCTAGCCATTGGATACCGGGACCGGATATCAAAAATCCTGGGACTCTCCCGGCTTAGAGACCTGAACATGACTTGGTTTCTATCATTTCGACCAATGTGGCAAAGGTGTGTTTTACCTGTACTAAGGTGTCTGCTATGCGGAGAAGAATGCGTGTTAGACACCTGTCTGACGCTACAATCGGATGCGCCAGTGGATGCAGATACACTGTTGGTTCCTACCAAGGTTCACGCTTTGTGCTGCCCTCAAAGGCTGCCAATCCTGATGACGGCATTCCTGGAATCTTCACCACTACGATTGAAGAGTAGTGAGGTTCAAGGTGAAAGCAGCATCGAACAGGTACGACCTTCTGTCAGCAATGCGAATCAGAATGTCAATGGAGACAATCATGCGCACGAATGCATGGTTACCCCTATTTCCGACTTAGTGGAACTTTCCCATGAAGCTGTTGACAGTTTTTTCGAAAGCCTGAATGATATGATGTTCTCTCCAGAACAGAAATAGAGACTTTTGAGTAAACTCGCACACGGCGTTCCCTGAATTCGGCCTTCAACTTTAAAAATAAAGTCACATGAACAATTTCACTCCAGCTCACGGACAGCAATATTTTTCAGCAAGCCCCTTAAAATATTTTTCTACATATTTTTTTCCCGGGACACTGATCTTCTGCTTAAAGTAAGAAACTATTCCTAGAGAACTAAAATTTCTATTTTTAGATACTTTATAGACTTTAGCTGCTCGCTGGGATGTTCACGAATATTTTATTATGTGATGAAATGGTCTCGAACTTCCTTTCTGTATAGCCATATTAAGAGCCGATCCATGTGTATTTCTCATATACCAATAAGCAATAATGCATAAAAATGCGTGTTTACTTTTGCATTTAATTCATAGCTTAAGTGCATACAATATATATGACTGCAATTTTTCAGTATATTTGAAAATTTCGAAATGCATTTATGTATTTTGGGGTGGTAAGGTATACACTATACTCTATAGTATGTTGTACTATGTTATACTATGCATAGACTAGTAGATATGACCATAGATAGCGTGGAGTGGGTGTCGTGTATTTCTATAGGTTCTGAATCGATCCCCCTATTCCTGACCCTATTCTGGTTAAACTAACTATCAAGTTAACTAACAGTCAGCCCATGAGGCAAGAAAACCCCCATGATGCAGATACCGTTATCTGACGCAGTCACACTACGGCACAGGAACGTGTTATCTGATTAGGTCATAACGCTTGAGATCTAATTAGACAAGCGACATTCCTCCAGCCCCTGATAAGGCATACGACGTTCTCATAACAAATCAAACCTATGACAACCTGGAAAATCCGTGCGGCCATTGTTTTGATTTCACAGAGAACTTTAGTAAAGAATGTGCTAACGAGCAAGTCGTATGACATCTTTATTGACGTATCTATGTCCATCCTTACGTCAATCTCGGCACCTTTAAGGTATAAATATTGCCGACCTTGCCCTATGCAAACACACGCGTGGTGACAAGACGGAGCAGCCATACTTGCCGAAGCCGAGAGCAGAAGCAGACCCCGCTGGCAGCAGCCCCGCCTTCCTGACGCGCTGAGAGACGCGCTGCTATCTCAAGCCGAGAGACCCAGCACCGGCGCTTTCGGGCAGCCCTCGCAGGCAGCCTGGAATATCGAGAGCAGAGAAAGAGATACTATTCCTCATCCATCCTAAATTCCAGGTACAGAACTGAATAACCCCTCACAGAGAATTCTTTAGTTATTCACTTGGCAAAAACAAACTTAACTTAAACTGTAACTTTCTATTCCCGCCCACGCATTAGACTTAGGTCAGGTACACGGGGTAGGCGTATTTAGAAACACCAGTTGAGTACGTTTAGTCAAAATGTATATGTGTATGTAAATATATTTTAATCATTTTAAACATCATATGGCTCAGAAACCATATCAATGTTTTTACAGTATTATTTTATACTATTGCTTTTAATGTATGCACTTTACTTAACTATAAGTATTGCAATAATATCGATCCATTTCTCATGTATGAGAAAAGAGACTGATCAATAAATAACACCTTTTTATTGAACACGCCCGTCTCTTCCTTTTCTCTACATTCTGATGAGACTAAGAATGCACGTACTGACTGAGTAAAATAATTGCCTTGTGCTCACACGACTCTCGAGATTGACTCTTGATTAGGGGAGAGCAAAGTTGTCATGTTCTATGGTTGTCAGAAACTAAATCCCTTCTTGTCTAATCAGGGGAGTTAATTCCTCCTTGAACATTCGAGAAAGTTTCTAGCGAACTCTGAGCTTAGCTGGCAAACCCAAAAATTAAGTCTAGTATCGACAGTAGTAGACCTAGTTAACGTCTGGCCTAGGCCTTTACTGCTGTAGGTACTATTCCAATGCGCAGAGCCTATTGGGAAAATAGGAGCTACACTACAAAACCAACTGAAGAAGTTAATCCTTTCTTAACTGGCAACCAGCATTTGATACAATCATCTCTTGATTACATCAATATCAAGATTTCAACATCAACAACCTTGACTGTAATTTTCGTGAGTAGAAACTGTTTTTTTTTTTTTTTACCTCTTTTACCTATATCAAGCTTGAAAGTAACTGCCAGCATTCTATGCTACTCAAGCGCTTTATTTATCTTTTGACAGCCGATTATTAAAAGTCCTTGCGCAAAGCTTATTTGTTTTTGGCTTTATCTGCAAGCACAAGCGTTTAAAATCATTACGCAGCCTGTCATCGCCTTAATACTGCCTGCAGCGAAGACATCTCAAGCTTGTCATCACTCGATCTCGAGTTTCTATTGCTTATATACAGGGCGCAAGTTATTGGACATAATTGTGGGCTAAATGACAGTGAATTAACTTGGCAAACTGTTTGGAGAGAGCGCGTGCAATCAGCTGTGTAAAACAAAATAGCTGTAAAACAAGTATTGTGCACGAGAGGCGCGTAAAATTCAGCCAGCGGTAATTGTATCTGCCATCGCGTGGTCTCTAATTGAATATAAACAAACTGGTTGAACTCCAGCAGCGTATATCTGTCATCGCTCGCGTGCTCTCTAATTGAATGTAAACAAGCTTTGAGCACGAGCGTAGCCTCTAATTGAACACAAACACGCAGCTGAACACGACCGGCAAAGCGTTAAGAGGCCGTCATCGCGTCATCTCTCTCTAAAGATAAACAAGTTTCCGAATATGAAGAGCGTGTGCAGCCAAGCTTGAAGAGAGCTCGCGTCGCGTCTTTTGTCATTAAAATAAACAGTTTATCGAGTGATAAGAGCGTGTGCAGCCAAGCTTGAAGGGAGCTATTATCGCGCATTTGGTCACTTTACTACACTTTTACATGAAATAAACTTGTGATTGTTTACTCACATTTAAACTAACTTCTTTTAAAAAGGATTTTTGGATCTCACCTTCCTACATTACAGTCTTCACTCCTTCAGTCAAGTGGGTCCTGTTTTGTGTCTTCAACCAACCCCATTTCAGAGGAATTTTTAAAGAACGATTTTGATTGGTTCATACTCGTTTCTTAGTTTGGGTATTTTGATTGGTTGTTGTATTTCCTGTATGTTTTCTCACAAGGGCAATTGTTTGTAAAAACAAGTTTATGGTATCCATTATCAATTTAATTACTTATTTAACCTCATTTTAATCCCTTGTTTATTCACTGTTTTCAGAAAGTAACAAAATGTTTATGGTATTCATTATCATTTTAACTACTTATTTAACCTCATTTTAATCCCTTAATTATTCACTATTTTCAGAAGGTAACAAAATGCAAAACGTTACAGCTGCACCATTTTTTTTGTCCTGTCCTGGTGAACCTCCAATCAGATGGAAAAAATGGAAAGTAGTCTTTGAACGATATGCCAAAGTTTGTGGCACTTCTCTCAGTGCTGAAAGAAAATGTTCTTTATTACTTCATTGTCTAGGATCTGAAGGCCAGGATATTTTTGATGATTTGCCTGATCTTCCTCCTTCAGAGGCAAATGGCTTAAATGAATATGAAATTAGTATAAGGAAATTAGATTTACACTTTTTACCCAAGGTTAGTACTATTCTTGAAAGGTACCAATTCACCAAATGCATGCAAAATGATGAAGAAACTATTGAATCCTATGTAACTCGCTTAAGAAAACTTGCATCTTCTTGCAAATTTGGGGCTTTAACTGATGAACGTATTCGTGATCAATTTATGTTTGGTTGTGGAATAGAAAAAGTTCGAGATGATTTGTGGCTAAAAGATGAGCCTTCACTTGATGAAGTATTATCTGTTGCTAAGCGTATTGAGCATTCTCTTAAATGTGTGGCTATAATTAAAAAAAGTACTGAAAAAGAGAATAAGGTTCAAATAGTAAAGACTAAAAGTGATAAATATGTTAAGGATGCCACTAGGCCAGATTCTAAAAAGACTGGATCCGAACTTAAATGTTTTAGATGTGGCAAACCTGGTCATCTTGCTAATGATAAAAAATGTCCTGCCCTCAAACAAACCTGTTCTAAATGCAAGTTGAAAGGTCATATCACTGCTTTGTGTAAAACAAAAATTAGATCTAAGGTGAAAGAGGTAGAAATTTTTGAGAGAACTTCTTCGGGATCTGATTGTGATATTGAAGTGGTTCAAGCTATTGGGGATGGTGGAGTAATCCCGCGTAAAAGACCTGATCCCATTGATGAAATATCAGTTGAGGGCGAAAAAACCAAAGTATTATTTGACTCTGGTGCAAAAATCACGATCATTTCTGATGAGTTTTTCACTAAGAAATTGAAAGGTAATGTATCTCTTCTAAAACCTGACATCATTCCTTTAGGGTATGATAAGAAACCTATAAAATTACATGGTTATTTTATAGGTCTTATAGAGTATAAATCTAGACTTGTGTCTGGTAAAGTATATGTCTCGAAGAAGGGAGACCGCATTATCAGCTGGATACATCAAGGTGATTTAGGAGTATATTTAGACCCTAATGCTAGTCCTTGCATACAATTGAAAGATAAAATTCTTAGTGTTGTAAATGAGAAAGAAAAATCAATTGAAGGGAAGCCAATGGAAGACAAATTTTCATGTGAATTAAAAAAGAATTTTCCTAATGTGTTTAAGGAAACTCTAGGCTGTCTTAAAGGTTATCAACATAAGATACGGGTAAAGAATGATTCTATTCCTGTGAGTTGTAAAGTCCGGAGTGTACCTTTAGCAGTAAAAGAAGATATGAAAAAAGAAATTGAAAAACTCATTGAAAATGGCATAATTGAAGAAATAGAGGGTTGTGAATGGATGGCTCCGGTCGTCGCAGCGCGAAAACCTAATGGCGATTTGCGCTTATGCATTGATCTCAGGCAACTCAACAAATGTGTAATTGTTGACAGATATCCTCTACCTAATATTGCAGAGTTGTTGGTATTGTTAGGGAATGCCAAAATTTTTAGTACAATCGATCTTACCTCTGCATATCACCAGATCGAATTAGAGGAGTCTTGCAGAGATTTTACGTCCTTTATTACACCTTTTGGCACGTATAGATTCAGGAGGATGCCATTTGGGTTAGTGTCTGCTTCCTCTGTGTTTCAACGGGTAATGGAAAAAGTTTTAAAAGATGTTCCTGGTGTTTGTATATATCAAGATGATGTATTAATCTTTGCAGAAAATGTATCTGATCACGATATAACGTTGAATATGGTATTGGAAAGATTCAGCAAACACAATCTCACCGTAAAAGCAAGCAAATGTAGATTCAGATCCGATTCTATAAACTACTTAGGACATAACATTTCTGGTGAGGGTGTGAAACCAAAATCCGAATTGGTGGACACTATAAACAATATGGTAGCACCAGAAAATAAAACTGAACTCATGAAGCTTTTAGGCATGATTGAATATTATGCAAAATTTGTCAAAGGCTTTGCCGAATTAACAGTAAACATGAGGTGTTTGTTGAGGAAAGGCGTGGAATTTCATTGGTCTGATCAATGTAAGAATGAGTTCATTGAAATTAAACAAAGGTTAAACAGTGCTCCTGCGTTAAAAAGCTTCAACCCTAAGATCAAGTCCATTTTAATTACTGATGCAAGTGAAAAAGGGTTAGGTGCTGTATTAAAGCAAAATGGTCCTGATGGCATGCAAACCATAATGTTTTTATCTAGAAGTTTGAGAGACGCTGAAACTCGTTATTCCGTTGTAGAGAGGGAAGCTTTGGCTGTGTTTTGGGCGGTGAGAAAACTAAAGAAATTTCTTTGGGGTCTGGTTTTTGATGTCCATACTGATCATAAACCCTTAGTGGAAATTTTTAGTAAGAAAGGGTTGGATCTTGTGTCTGGGAGAATATCAAAGTGGGTTATTGGCCTACAAGAATATAGCTTTGGTGTTCAATACATTCCGGGTGTTGATAATGGCATAGCAGATGTTCTTTCACGCCTAGTTTCTAAAAGTGATTTGGGAGATGATCATTTGGAGTTAGATGATGAATTGGTTTGTGCTGTGGATTACGAATTTCTATCAGAGAAGAAATGGTCTGAGGAATTGGGAAAAGATAATACCTTATGTGAAGTTATGTCCTTGATGAAAAATGGTTGGGCTAATAGCAAGGAAGGTTCTGCTTTGACTAAGCCTTTTTGGACGGTACGCAGCGAATTATCTGTTGATAATGATTTGTTGTTTCGTGGGACAAGGTTGATTCCTCCATCTAGTCTCAGGAAAGATTTGATAGATTTAGTTTATGTTGCTCATTCAGGTTTATCCAAAAGCAAAGAGAGGCTTCGCATGTCCTATTGGTGGCCAGGCATGGATAAAATGGTTGAAAGGGTAATTAGAGAGTGTATACACTGTAATGTTAGCGACAAGTCTTACAATACGCACACGCAACCTATGTTTTTAAGAAGAAGACCTAATGGTCCTTGGCAGGACATAGCTCTGGATTTAGTGGGTCCTATACAACATAGAGATGAGATTCTCAGGTTTTTATACTGGTGGTCATTGATATGTACTCAAGATGGCCAGAGGTTTTTTTTTTTGTCAGGAATTGATTCAAGTAAGATTATCCAATGTTTGGGTGAGTTATTTTATAAAGAAGGTCTTCCTGCAACCATTTTATCAGATAATGGTGTGCAATTTGTTTCCAAGGATATGGCACATTATCTATCTTCTAAGGATATTACACATAAGACCTGTTCTCTTTACCACCCTGAGGCCAATGGCATGGTCGAGAGATTCAATAAGGTGATCAAAGACACTATTAGTTTAGCTAAAAACTTGTCATCTGATTGGAAAAAATGTGTTTTGGCAAAAATAGAAGAATACCGATATACTCCTCATGCGACAACTGGAAAGACTCCATTTTTGTTGTTTCGTGGGAGAATTCCTAACACACATGTTGAACCTTTTTGGGTTAATAAGTATGAAATGTTGAAGGGTAAAGAATGTGTGTGCAACAAAGATGACATTGTTAAAAATGAGATGGATAAAGCTGAACGTAGAAAAGCATATTTTGATGTTAAAAAAAGTGTTTAAAAAACTGTTGTCTGTGTTGGCGATATGATCATGGTCAGACGTCCTGGCATGGTGGGTTGTTCAGAAACAAAGTTTATGAAGCCTATCAAAGTGATCAAAATTTTTAACAATGCAGTGCAAACTCAAGATCATCGCATTTGGAATCTAAATAGAGTTGTCGTTGTTAGAAGGAAATTGCATGGTGGTGAGAGTTTGGATTCCAAGGAAAAGAGTTTGGAGAATGGTAAAGCAATTGATTCTGGAAATATTAGGTCTTCTACACGCGTGTCCAGAAGGCCTACTTATCTTACTGATTTTGTATAGTTTATGTATCTGGATAATTTCAT
The DNA here is from genome assembly GCF_964261635.1 of Lissotriton helveticus. NCBI lineage: Eukaryota > Metazoa > Chordata > Amphibia > Caudata > Salamandridae > Lissotriton > Lissotriton helveticus. Next base: position 631,063,657 of record NC_136070.1, read on the forward strand.
ATATGTTGTACAACTTATTTTTATTGTTTTTTAGAGGGAAGGAGATGTGTAATATTTAACACTGCAGCTTTAATAGAATCTTAAGGACGTCATTAGCTATCTCACCTTATGTTGACATGGGAATGTTCTAATTTCAGTCAGTTGATGTCTGCTGGCATTGTATGTGGATGGGATCTTTATTCCTGGATTAAACTTCATTTAATATACCTTCCTGTATCTTGGATTCATTAATGAAGATACTTCACTGGGCTTACGGGCAAGTCCTTGGGCCTCTTACTGGCCGCACGTCCCCAGTCTGCCTTTCATGGCTACAGAAAGAGCTTTCAGCTGCGCCAGCAATACCCATGCCACAGAGCTGCACAAGTTCAGCAGCCCCTGCGGAGCTGCGGTCATTCTGACCATGTGGAGCAAGCAGCCAGAGGTTGGGTCAGACCACCACCCCCCAGAAGCTTCATCCTCTAAATCCTCCTAGTCTCGCCCTTCCAGATAATAGGCGGCCAGTTGGTGACAGGATCAGCCATCACCTCCACCACTTGCAGACCATCACATAGGCCTAGAGAAAGTCCGTAGGGGCTACTCCTACCCCTTCCTCCATGCCTTTGTCCTCCGAACGGCTGACGCAGGATTATTTAATTTTACTCTGGGAGGAAGTCATGACTCTTGGCCAAAGGAGCCATAGGGTGGGTCCTGGCACCAGATGTAGACTGTGGCTACTATTCCTGCTACTTTCTGGCCCTGAAAAAGAACAAGGGCCTTCGTCCTTTCCTAAACCTTCGAGTCCTCAACTACATCCTTGGAAATTAAAAATTAAAGATGCTCAAACAGGCTCAGGTTCTGTCTGCCCTTGATTGGTGAGACTGGATGGTTCGCGTTGGACTTGCAGGATGCCTATGTCCTCATTCCCTTCCTGCCTGCCTATCGGCGCTACCTGTGGTTTACGGTAGGCCATGAGCATTTTCAGTTCACCATGCTCCCCCTTGGCCTTACCAGTGCCCTTTGGGTGTTCATTAAGGTGATGGCGGTGGTGACAGTTCATCTGCGCAGATCATGGGTGTCAGTCTTCCCCTATCTCAACGCCTGGATGTTGAAGGTGGTCGACCAGGCTGTCGGCTCTCCCAACTCCAGACTATGGGGAACCTCCTGCATTCACTGGGGTTTGCGATAAACGTGTCGAAGTCCCACCTGACTCCCTCTCAGATGCTACCTTTCATCAGAGCAGTTCTGGATGCAATGCAGATTCAGGCCTATCCTCCCCAGTAGCGAGTCTAGGATAATCAGACTATGATACTGTTTCAGCCTCTATCCTGCATTTTGGTGAGGAGGACTCTGAGGCTGCTGGGCCTCATGGCATCCTGCATGCTGTTAGTAACACATGCCAGATGGCATATGTGGGTTCTGCAGTGGGACCTGAAGTTCTAGTGGGCCCCAGCATCGGGGGAATCTCTCCGATATGGTCCAGATATCATAGGGAACTGCACAAGACCTGCGGTGGTGGCTGACAAACCATGATTGGGTCAGAGGCAGACCCTCTCTCTTTCCCACCCAGATCTCACAGTAGTGACAGATGACCCTCCTTGGATGGGACTTCCACCCGGGAGAGGCAGAAATCAGAGGACTCTGTTCTCCGGTGGAATCCGGACTCCACGTCAACTAGCTGGAGCCCTGGGCAATCCGACTGGCATTGAAAGACTTTCTCGACCGAGAATGCGCGATTTACGCAGTTTTGGGTGCTGCAGTTCCAAGTCGGCTCTCGCTTGTAGACGCTTTTTGTCTCAAGAGGAGCTCAGGCCTCTTGTACGCCTTTCCGCACATACCACTCCTCCGTAGAGTTCTCAAGAACATCAGGAACAACTGGGCCTAAGTCATCCTTGTGGCTCTAGATTGGGCACGGAAAGTTTGGTATCCTAAGCTCCTGGAAATGAGCATCGATCCTTCAATCAGGCGGACCCTATAGGAGGATTTCTGTTGCAACAGTAGTGGAGGGTTGTTCACCCGCTCCTGTCAACTTTATTCCTTCTTGTGTGGAGATTGAGCGGCGCAGTTGACTCCTTTTAACATTCCTCCCGAAGTTTGCAGTATTATTGTGGCAGCCAATCATCCATCCACTAAGACAGTATACTCCTGCCAGTGGAAGAAATATGTATTCTATTGTACAGAGAAGTCTATCTACCCTCTTTCAGCTTCCTTTGCCGTGTTTTACTATTTATTTTGACCCTCACCCACTATGAGCTGTGCTCTGAGCACCCTGAAGGGGTATTTGTTTGCTCCGTCTGCTTTCCCGAGACTGCCAGACCAACCCTCCTTATTTAAGTCACCTATTGTTAGTCAATTCTTAAAAGGTCTTTTATATATATATGTTTCCACCTTCCCCCTTCATTATGCCTCAGTGGGACCTCAATTTGGTTCTCTGCTTCCTTGTGTGGGCTCCTTTCGAGCCCTTGCACAATTGCCCCCTCCGGCAGCTCACCATCAAAACAGTAGTTTTAGTGGCATTCACATCTCCCAGAAGGGTGAGCGAACTGCAACCTCTATCATCTAAGCCCCCCTTCTTGACGATATTCCCTGATAAATTGGTACTTCACACTAGAGCCTCTTTCCTTCCAAAAGTGGGGACACCTTTTTCATGTGGGACAATCAGTCACCATGCCCACTCTCTAAGCGCCTCCACATTCCTCTAGGAAAGAGGAACAACTCCACCGTCCAGATCCAAAAAGAGAGTTGTCGTTCTACCTTGACCACACAAAAGATTTCCACAGGTGGATGACCAACTCTTCGTTGGTGTATGTTGGTGTGAAGAAAGATCGGGCTGCTCAAAAACAGACAATTTCTTGATGGGTCATTCTCTGCATCAAGATCTAATATGCTTTGGCGAATAAGCACACTTCTGCTCGTGGAGTTCCAGTCCTGGATATCTGCCTGGCAGTGACTGGGTATCTCTGCACACGTTCATTAAACACTACTGCCTGCACAGTCCGGTTCTAAGGAACGGGCACTTTGCCCGGTTCGGTCCAGCAGGACTTCCTAGTTTAGAATTTGACTGCAGCCCTCCAACGGGGATGGTATTGCTTGGGTATCTATTCAAAGGTAAGGAATCTGCGCCTAGATATATCTATCAGATGAACAATTTACTTACCTTTTGTAACGCCTTATCTGGTACACCATGATCCTGCTGCAGATTCTTAATGGACCCACCCATCCTCCCCGTACTGCTGACAAGTTTCTAGGGTTCCCTTTCAAGGCCTTAGGTTTTTTAAACACACCAATGTCTGTACACTTCATGTTTCCATGTTTCTGGTGTGGAAAGGCGTGAAAAGTAACTGACATCAGCACGTCGAGGTGGCGCCCATACATGTGACGCAGACGTCCATTCCTGCGCAGACAACGATGTCATTCGGAGTCGACCGACACCACCTACTGTGTAGGGGTATTGCTCGAAGAAAAAACTTCCAGATCTAGTCAGATGCCTGGAAAATTCAACAGTAGGGAATCTGCTGCTAGATCATGTCTCTACTATATAAGGTGTATCTGAAAGAGACACGTTAGTATTAGATTCCTTACCTTAGAATATCCCCAGGCGTCAGACTGGACCCGGGAATATTTGCGTAGCAGTACCCTTGCGCGTCGGTAGGCGTCGTCTGCGGCTCCGCGTCCGTCGTCGGCGTCGTGGGCGCCGTGATGACGTCGTCGGAGTACTTAGACGCCGCCTCCGCGTGCTGACGTCAGTTCTTCTTTTTTCCGCGCCAGCAAGCGCAGATCTGGAAAAAGCAGTAACCCTAGTCATTTTTTTACTAACTTTTTTGATCACTTTGATTGTTTCTCGAAGTCTTTCGACTCCGAACGGTGTCGTAAGCACTGCGATGATTGCGACCGCCTGATGTCGGTCACGGATCCTCACCGCGTGTGTTTATCTTGTCTCGGCGTCGACCAAGACGACAAGGCCCTCTCTTCGAAAGCCAGGCGGGAGCGGTCCCGCAGGCGACTCGAACTCCGGCAGTCGGTCCCGCGCCGCGAGAGGTCCCGGTCCCATGGGAGGTCGAGGGACAGGTCGCGGGCTCGGAGCCACCACAGCTCCGAGAGTAGGCCGCACTCCTCCGGGTCGAAGTCGTCGTCAGGTAAGAGGCACAAGAAGTCCAAGCGGCGTCATCGCTCTTCGGACTCCCCCCGACGCTCGCGCGATGCGGCCGGGGGTTCGGGTGACACCACCCACGCGGCTCCGTCGGAGTCGCGGGCGCCGCGTCCAGCCCCATACCCTACGGTCCCTGGGCTAAACGCGACGCAGGAGGAGATCGAGCTCTTCCTCATGGCCATGAGGAACCTCTCTCCTCCGGCGGGCTCCGTGGCGCCTTCGGGCCCAGCGGACCCGTCTGGGGCCTCTAGCGGGTCGGGGGCTTTGGCCCCGACGCCGTCGGGTGCTACGCCGTCGACGCCGCCGACGCCTTCGGGCCCGGCGCCACTAGGCCCCCCTCTCCCGACGCTGCCGGCGCCGCAGGGTTCAGCGGCCCCGGCGCCGTCGGCGCCTTCGGGCCCGGCGCCGCGGGACGCCGCTGGCCCTCCTCCGGGATCTGGTTTGTCGCCGGTGGACCTTACGACCTCCCCGGCGTCGGACCCTCAGGTGTCGCCTCCGGCGCCGTCCTCAGGCGGCGCCGTCCCCGGTTCCACCTTCGTTCCTGTTCAGACGTCGGGACGGCCCCGATGGGCGCCGCTCCAGACGTCGTTTGGTGAGTTTCACTTTTATGAACAGGCCCCATTAGTTGAGAACCCTGAGTTTCAGGAGATGGGTGATGAAGAGGACTGGGAGGGGTCTGAGGACCCTCTGACCAGGGAGTGTCAGTCTCATGAGGACTGGGCAGGAGACCTTGGGGAGGCCAGTGGCCTGGACACTTCTCCAGATACTGATTTTGTCTCCCCTCCAACCGTGGCTTCGGAGGAGGGGGCAACTTATAGTGTGGTGCTGATGAGGGCTGCCAAGGCCTTGGGCCTTGAGCTCCCCGTTGCGGCCGTGAGGACTAATCTCCTCACTGAGGTCCTTAAACCGCAGTCAAGCTCGGCCGAGCTTCTGCTGCCTTTTAATGAGGCCTTGACCGACGTTCTTCTGGGCACTTGGTCCAAGCCCGCTACGGGTTCGCCCGTAGATAGGAACGTGGCCAGACGCCACCGCCCAGCCCCGGGCGACCCATGTTTCCTGTCCACCCACCCCACCCCCGAGAGTTTGGTCATCCAGGCCTCCAATTCCCAGACCGCGTTCCCGTCCGCCCCGCCGGACAGGGAATCCAAGAGGTATGAGCAGTATGGCAAGAAAATATTCTCATCCCTTAGTCTGGGTCTGCCGTCTTCCAACACCGCATGCCTCTTGGGCCGTTACACCCACTCTCTGTGGGATACGGTCGCGGAAGTGCTGCCAGAGTGTCCGTTGGAGGTACGGGCCAAACTCGGCCAAGCCCTTGTGGAGGGCCGGGACGCAGCCAAGTATTCCATTAGGTGTGGGCTGGATACCACCGACTCGCTAGGCAGAGCGATGGCAACGACGGTGGCGGTCAGACGCCACGCCTGGCTGAGGTCCGCCAACTTTTCGGCAGATGTCCAGAACACACTCATGGACATGCCGTTCGATGGCCGTCGCCTCTTTGGCGACAAAGCAGACCATGCGCTCGAGCACTTTAAGGACTCCAGGGCTACGGCCAAGTCCTTGGGCCTCTCGGCCCCACGCCAGCAATCGGCTGCTTATCACTCCTTTCGTGGCCACGGAAGGGGTGCACCCACACGTGCCGCTAGCCACGCTCCGCAGGGCAATACCCAACGCGGTGGCGGCTGTGGTAACCGCCGTCCGGGCGGTAGGGGACAACGGCGAGGTCAGTCCACACCTTCCCCCGCAGCATCCGCCTCCAAACCCTCCTAGTCCGTGCTTTCAGGCCCATGTGACGCCAGTGGGTGGCAGGGTTCGCCATCACCACCTCCACTGGCGCAATGTCACTTCGGACAGGTGGGTGCTGCAGATCGTCCGAAGGGGCTACTCCCTCCCCTTTGAGGCGACTCCTCCAGCCATGCCACCGCAGAACCACCGTGTATCGGGGGATCATTTGCGACTTCTGCAGGAGGAGGTTACGGCCCTCTTGGCCAAGGGGGCCATCGAGCGCGTTCCTGGGCCAGAAGTAGGGTGTGGTTGCTACTCCCACTACTTTCTGGTACCCAAGAAGGGCAAAGGGGGCCTACGCCCTATCTTGGATCTACGGAACGTCAACGGCTTCCTCCGGAAGGAGAAGTTCAAAATGCTGACACTGGCTCAGGTCTTAGCTGCCCTGGACCCAGGAGACTGGATGGTAGCGTTGGACTTGCAGGACGCCTATTTCCACATCCCCGTCCTGCCGGCCCACCGGCGCTACCTGCGGTTCACGGTTGGCCACGAGCACTTTCAGTTTACCGTGCTCCCCTTCGGCCTTACCAGCGCCCCACGGGTGTTCACAAAGGTGATGGCGGTGGGCGCAGCTCATCTGCGCAGGTTAGGGGTTTCAGTCTTCCCCTACCTCGACGACTGGCTGTTGAAGGCGGGCTTGCCCCAGACAGTAGTCAGCCACCTCCAGACTACGGCGGATCTCCTGCACCTGCTGGGGTTCTCCATCAATGTGCCAAAGTCACACCTGTGCCCCTCTCAGAAGCTCTACTTCATCGGAGCGGTTCTAGACTCGGCGCAGTTTCGGGTTTATCCACCCGAACAGCGGGTCTGGGATATTCAGGCTCTGATTCCCATCTTTCAGCCGTTATCCCGGGTCTCGGTCAGGTTGACGCTGCGGCTTCTGGGGCTGATGGCCTCCTGCATCCTACTGGTGCATCACGCCAGGTGGCGGATGCGGGCTCTGCAGTGGGACCTGAAGTTTCAGTGGGCCCAGCATCAGGGCAACCTGTCCGACCACGTCCTGATCTCGGAGGGCACTGCGAGACAGCTGCAGTGGTGGCTCACGGACCGCGATTGGGTCAGCGGCAGATCCCTCTCCCTTCCCCAACCGGAGCACGTAGTTGTGACGGACGCGTCCCTCCAGGGCTGGGGAGGCCACATGGGAGAGGCGGAGATCAGAGGCCTCTGGTCTCCGGCGGAGGCCCGGCTCCACATCAACCTGTTGGAGTTACGGGCGATTCGTCTAGCACTGAAGGCATTCCTCCCCTCTGTCCGGGGGAGTGTAGTGCAAGTGTTCACGGACAACACCACCGCCATGTGGTACTGCAACAAACAGGGCGGGGTGGGGTCGTGGACCCTTTGCCAGGAGGCTCTGCGCCTCTGGCAGTGGCTGGAACGCCAGGGCGTGACCCTGGTGGCTCAACACCTGGCAGGTTCTCTGAACGCCAGGGCGGACGAGCTCAGCCGTCGGTGCATGATGGATCACGAATGGCGTCTGAACTCGGACGTGGCGCAAGGCCTCTTTCAGCAATGGGGAGAGCCTTGGTTAGATCTATTCGCCACCGAAGAGAACGCGCAATGTCAATGTGGAGAAGTGTGGCTCACTGGTTAGAGGAGGCAGACCCTGATGCAGAGATCAGACCTGGGACCAGGGTTCAATTCCTGACGCGGCAGGGTCTTGAGCTCAAAATGTCCACAGACTCGATAATTCTCGCCTCGGTGCCTACTCGAATCATGGGTTCACACTCTGCAACTCTGGTCAATAGCTTGCTTAATCTCCACTACGGCCTCACCGCGATGGGATGCCTGGTCTTCACCTTGGGGATGCCCAGTAGGGGTTATCTTGCAGGGAAAGCCAGGACGGGTTCCCAAAGCAAGCGCTAAGAGACCTGTCGGTGATTTGGCGCTATATAAATCGAAATTAACACAACATAACATCTGTTCTGCGCGTTGGAATTTCCAAGGCGGCACTCGCTCGGAGATGCTTTTCGTCGCGAGTGGAGTTGCGGTCTGTTGTACGCCTTTCCGCCTATACCACTGCTGCCCAGAGTGCTGAAGAAGATCAAGCGCGACCGGGCCCAAGTCATCCTTGTGGCTCCGGACTGGGCGAGAAGGTACTGGTATCCAGAGCTACTCAGTATGTCAGTCGATCCCCCGGTTCGTCTGCCTCTTCAGGAGGACCTTCTGTCGCAGCAGCAGGGGACGGTCCTCCACCCGAACCTGTCCAGTCTCCACCTCCATGCTTGGAGATTGAGCGGCGACAGTTGAGGCCATTTGACTTGCCTCCTGAAGTCTGTAACGTCATTCTGGCAGCCAGGCGTCCCTCCACAAAGTCGGTATACGCCTGCAGGTGGAACAGATTTGTGGCATGGTGCACAGCAAAGGCTGTGGATCCTCTTGCTGCCCCTCTTTCTGAGGTTCTTCTCTTCCTTCTTTCTCTTGCCCAGCAGGGCTCTGCTCTGGGCACTATTAAGGGCTACCTTTCTGCCCTTTCAGCCTTTCTCAGGCTACCTGATCAGCCTTCCTTGTTCAAGTCCCCTATTGTAAATCGATTTCTTAAGGGCATCACACACACGTTTCCTCCTGTTCCGTTTGTGATGCCTCAGTGGGACTTGAACCTGGTTCTTACGTTTCTGATGTGCGCTCCCTTTGAGCCACTTCACAACTGTCCTCTTCGCCTTCTGACTTTGAAGACTGCTTTCCTGGTTGCCATCACCTCTGCCAGGAGAGTGAGCGAGCTCCAGGCCCTTTCTTGTACTCCACCTTTCCTTTCTGTCCATCCGGACAAAGTGGTGCTGCGTACCAAACCTTCTTTCCTGCCCAAGGTTGTCACGGCCTTCCACATCGGGCAGTCTATCACCTTGCCAACCTTCTTTCCGCCACCGCATCCCTCTAAAGAGGAAGAGCGGCTCCACCGTCTGGACCCAAAACGTGCGCTCTCATTTTATTTGGATCGCACACGCCAGTTCCGGGTGGATGACCAACTCTTTGTTGGTTACGTGGGCGCTAAGAAGGGGAAAGCGGTACACAAGAGGACCATCTCCCGGTGGATCATCTTGTGTATCCAGGCATGCTACTCCTTGGCTAGGAAGGAGCCCCCTGCTGGATTGCAGGCTCATTCTACCCGAGCCACGGCGACTACCACTGCCCTGGGCAGGGGTGTGCCCTTACAAGACATCTGTCAGGCAGCTACGTGGGCATCGCTGCACACGTTTGCAAGACACTACTGCCTGGACAGCCAAGTCCGAAGGGATGGCTTCTTTGGCCGTTCCGTCCTCCAGGACTTTCTGGTGTGATTATTGGTTCGCAGACCCACCACCGGGGTTGGTATTGCTGGGGTATCTATTCTAAGGTAAGGAATCTAATACTAACGTGTCTCTTTCAGATGCACAAGTTACTACTTGTGTAACGATATATCTGTAAGAGACATTAGTTAGTATTAGATTCCTTACCGACCCACCCATCCTCCCCGTTCTGCGAACCGATATCTAGGGTTGGGGTTATCCCCTTTCAGGGCCCTAGTTTCAATGGCACCAGTGTTGGTTTTTAACATGGCTCTGCGTTTCTGGCGCGGAAAAGCTGTGTCTAAGAACTGACGTCAGCACGCGGAGGCGGCGTCTAAGTACTCCGACGACGTCATCACGGCGCCGACGACGGACGCGGAGCCGCAGACGACGCCTACCGACGCGCAAGGGTACTGCTACGCAAAAATTTCCGGATCCAGTCTGACGCCTGGGGATATTCTAAGGTAAGGAATCTAATACTAACTAATGTCTCTTACAGATATATCGTTACATAAGTAGTACCTTGTGCTTCAGAAGGAAAGCTTGTACTGCAGCTCATGTATTTTACACAATACAATTGCTTCAATAAATGTTTGAATTGCCAATTCATACATTTCTTGTATCTCCCTTTGGGCATGCCAAAGTTATAACAAAAAAGTAGATCTGTTTTCACCATTTCCTTTGGGAGGTGGGTCTGAGGGGGACGGTGTTCAACTGGTTCCTGTCCTTCCTCTCCAACCGTCAGCAAACTATCTGGGCCCCACCTTTTTCCGCCGCGATGCCACCCCTGGAGGTCGGAGTTCCGCAGGGCTCAATCTTGAGCCCATTGCTTTTTAACATTTACATGACCCCTTTGGCGGCACTCGCGGAGGGTTTTGGGGCCCAGATCGTGTCGTACGCTGACGACACACAACTCCTGTTCACCTGCGACAAGGGCCACGACTTTGACGGGACTTCCATAAGAGACTGCCTTGGGGCGGTGTTTGACTGGTTCAGCCAACATTGCCTCAAATGCAACTCCGAAAAGTCGGAAGTTCTCTTCTTTGACTGCCCCGCTGATCCCAGGTGGAAGTAGTGGTGGCCGGCCGCCATGTTTCCACCTGACAGTGACTCTGGGTCGGCGAAAAATCTAGGTATCCAGGTCGACAACTGCCTCTCTTTCAGGGGTCAAGTGTCGGGCCTGGCTGGCAGATGCTTTGCGATCCTGAGGATGCTGAGGAAGTTCCTGCCCCTACTATCCATCGAGCACAGAAAGACCACGGTGCAGGCCCTGATTGGCTCTCGCCTGGACTACGCTAACGTTCTGTACCTTGGACTACCGGAATACCTCATATCGCGCCTCCAGATAGTACAGAACTCGGCAGCCCGGGCCATTTTTGGCCTTACCAGAAGAGCCAGGGCCACGGAGCTCCTCAGAACTCTTCATTGGCTGCCCATTAAGAAGCAGATCGCTTTTAAGGCTCTGCCCATCGCCTTTAAAGCCCTGCATGGTTTAGGCGCCCGCTATCTTCAAAAGTGGATCACTTTCTACCTTCCTTCGAGATCCCTTCGTTCTTCGTCACTAGCCAGGGCAGTCACCCCTAGGATACATCGGGCTCGCCTGGGCGGACGCTCCTTTAAACATCTTGCGCCCCTGCTGTGGAACGATCTTCTTCTCGCGCTCAGATCCTGCCCCAATCTTCTGGCCTTCAGAAAGGATTTGAAAACCTGGCTGTTTCAGCAATAACTTCTTCCACCTATCCTCTTATCATGCTGACTGTACCGCCTGTTTCTTTTGTTTTTCTCCTTGACCTGTGAGGCTCCGACAGCGCCGGGACACTCCTCGAAGTAGCCGTGCGCTATAGAAGCACCCCTTTTAACATAACATAACATAACAATTAGAGTTGTCCTGTTCTGAGGTTGCAGACACCATCCGGTATCCTGTAAGGTTAGGGGTCCACATGGCGCACTTAGGAACTAGCTAGGAATTGGTCCAGCATACTCTGATGATATGAGTGGACTAAGTCCCCATATTCTGACGTCTATGTTGTCTGAATACACAGTCCTACTTGATTTGTAGGAACCGTATTGCACTACTTCAACTGCTTTAGCACACCTCTTTTGCATGCCCTTGCTTTGGGAGAGTATGTAGCAGATCTTAATGTGGAGCACAATCCAGTACAAGAAAGATGGTCCTTTTCTGCACAGCCTTGCCTTTCTTTGCTTGATCAAATCCAGTAATGAACTGATCACTCACCCATTGTTCTTTGGTAGGATCAGTGTAGAAGATCAGAGCCCTTACCGGATCCAACTTCTTTAGCGTGCCCTTTATGCCACAGTTACCCTGTTCAATGCAGGATCCAACATTTTGTGTCAGGGTACAAGGGATAAAATTGAACAAGCGGGCCAACAAAATGTTTTGCAGGGTTACTCCTTTCCATTTCTTGATAACCTGCCGAACCTGCCATCCTCCCCAGACCGGCTGACGGAAGACCACCTCTCTACAGTTACAACAGAAAGTGCATGCTCATTTGGCCAAAGAGAGGGTGCTGGCACCGGAAGTCAGTTGTAATTATTATTCCCGCTACTTCCTGGTGCCAAGAAAAGACAGAGGTCTCCATCCCATCTTGGATTTCCACTCTCTCAAAGCCCTCCTACGAAAGGACAAATTCAAAATGCTAACCGTGGCCCATATCTCGTCTGCCCTCGACCCCCGAGACTAGAAGGGAGGCATTGAACCTGCAGAATGCTTATTTCCACACCACTTTCCTGCAAACCCACAGGCTCTACATGCGGTTTATGGTGGAGCAGGAGCATTTTCTGTTCACTGTGCTCCCCTTTGAGCTCATCAGTGCCCCTCAAGTGTTAACAAAAGGGATGGCTGTGGTTTCTGAACACCTTCAGAGATAAGAACCCCAGTCTTTACCTACCTCAACAACTGACTGTTGGGGATGGCCTCGTAAACCTTCTAACATCATTAGGGTTCTTTATCAATGTGCCCAAGTCACACCTGACTCCTTTGCAAGCACTTCCCGCCATCGAAGCCATTGTTCAGGTTTATGCCTACTCCAGAGTAGAGGGCTTAGGACATTCAGGCTATGATCCCGATGTTTCAACCCCTGTCCTGAATCACAGTAAGGAGGATTATGAGGCTACTGGGATTGCTGGCCTCCTACATCCTGCTGGTCAAGCACGCCAGTGGAAACTGATGTCCTAGTGGGCACAGTATCAGTAGAAGCATTCAGTTTTGGTCCAGGTTTTGGAGGAGACTACAAAAGATCTGCAGTAGTGGCTGCGAGGCTGCAATAGGGTCAGATGCACACCTCTCTCCTTACCACATTCAGAGCTTACAGTGGTGACAGATGCATCTGTTCTGGGTTGGGGTGGCCATCTGGGAGAGGTGAAGATCCGAACCATCTGTTCTCCAGCAGGGCCTGACTCCACATCAACCTTCTGGAGCTGCGAGCCATTCAATTGATGTTGAAAACCTTCCTACCATCCATTAAAGGGAAGCTGGGGCAGGTGCTCACAGACAAAACCAATGCTATGTGATACTGCAACAAGCGGGGCTGGGTGGGGTTGTGGACCCGGTGTCCAGAGGCTTTGCATCTGTTGACGTGGCAAGCCCACCAAGGAATTTTTCTGGTGGTGCACCACCAGGCAGGTTCACTGACTACTAGAGCGGACGAACTAAGCTACCAGCGTCTTGTGGATTATGAATGGCAGTTACATCCAGAGATGGTACTGAAACTTTTCTTCAAATGTGGAGAACTTTGGCTTAATCTTTTCATCGGTGCTGAGGATGCACCATGTCAGCACTTTTGCGCTTTGAAAAGGCTTCTCTCACTTGGAGATATATTCCATGTACAGTGGAATTCAGGACTCCTGTGTGCCTTTCCACTGATACTGCCCCTAGTTCTGAATAAGATCATCACTTACCGGGCCCAAGTCACTCTAGTGGCCCTGGATTGGGCACCAAGATTAAGGGCTCCTGGGCATGAGCATCTGTCCTCTGATACGGCTATCCTTTCAGGGGGCTCTCCTGTCAGGGCTGCAGGTCAGGGTTCTGCACCTGAACTTAAGTATTTTACACCTCCATGCTTGGACCTTGAGGGCCAACAGTTGAGTGCTTTTGACCTTCCTTTCAAAGTCTGTGATATCACCTTGGCTCCAGACTTCTGTCAACCAAGTCTGTGGATGCATGCTGTTAGAAGAAGTTTGTGGCCTGGTGCTATTTTAAACAGACCGCCACACTACATGCCAAACTGTCTGAAGTTTCGCTGTTCGTGTGTGCCCTAACCCAGCCAGCTTGCTGTGGGCACAATTAAGGGGTACCGGTTTGCTCTTTTGACCTTTTTTTTACAGATACCGGGCCAGACCTAGTCGGTCAAGTCACTGATTAAAATAAGTTTCCTCAAGGGATTACAATATATGTTCACCTCTTCTGTCTGTAATGCCCCAGTGGGATTTTAGTCCCCACATTCCTCATGACTGGCCTTTGAACCTCTACACAGCTGTCCTCAAAGGCTGCTTCCCCCCAAGGCAGTATGGTGGGTGAGTTACAGGCTCTCACCCACTGGTTTCTGATCAAGGAAGGGCCTGTCAGTTCAGGCTGGACTGTTTCCATGAGGCACAGGGTCAAGACTGATTTGCACATGACTGGGTACAAACTGGGGTGGCATGAAGAACAAAAGGACGATGGATTTAACCCAGATCTCATGACTGGGGATGAGTGTTTGAACTGCTTTTGCACTCTGTCCATCATCTTGTTGTGTTTGCCCTAAGCGGCCAAGGGTAAACTCAAATATGAGTCCCTTTCTCCCAGTGGATTCAAGCTACCCTGGCTGAAGAGGGTTGATCAAAGAAAAACCAAAGGTGGTGATGGACGGAGCGTTGACAATACAAACACTCACCCCCAGTCAACTGATCTGGGTTTAATCCATCACCATTCTTTAGCTCACTCCGCCACCCCAGTTCAGACATGGCCATATGCAAATCAGTCTGACCCTGTGCCTCATGGGAACAGTCCAGCCCGAACTGCCAAGCCATGTCTTCCCTAGACCGGAATCAAGCTTCCCAGGACCGGTTTCTGGCATTACAGCCGTCTTCAGCCGGGCTTGCTTGACTCCAGTGGCAAAGTGAGCAAGGGACTCACGTCTGAGCATACCCTGCCAACTTAGGGCGAACAAAGAAAAACCAAAGGTGGTGATGGACGGAGCGTTGACAATACAAACACTCACCCCCAGTCATCTGATCTGGGTTTAATCCATCACCGTTCTTTAGCTCACTCCGCCACCCCAGTTCAGACATGGCCATATGCAAATCAGCCTGACCCTGTGCCTCATGGGAACAGTCCAGCCCGAACTGCCAAGCCATGTCTTCCCTAGACCGGAATCAAGCTTCCTAGGACCGGTTTCTGGCAGAGGGTTGATACCTTGAAACCGGTGCCATGATGCTTCTTTCCGGTCCAGGGAGGAACTGGCCTAGCAGTTCAGGCTGGACTGTTCCCATGAGGAGCAGGGTCAAGACTGATTTGCATATGGCCCCACCTGGGAGTTTGTGAAGGTTGTTGCCTGTTGCTGCTTGTCCCTTCGATCTCGGGACCGACTGCTGTGCTGGGCTATGCCTCTCGCTGCACCCGCTTCGCTGGGAGAGCTGAGGCTAAAGCGCTGGGCACTTGGAGGCGCTAGAGGAAAACATCACGTCGGCGCTTTAGCAGGGACTCGGAAGTCCAGGAGTCCCTGCTTCCCCAGGTGCGCGCGGACGCGCCCACCAACAGACACGCCCCCCGCCTGGCCAGTGAGAAAAAGGCGCGTGTTTCCTTCCGTAGTTGGGACCAACCTGGGAGTTTGTGAAGGTTGTTGCCTGTTGCTGCTTGTCCCTTCGATCTCGGGACCGACTGCTGTGCTGGGCTGTGCCTCTCGCCGCACCCGCTTCGCTGGGAGAGCTGAGGCTAAAGCGCTGGGCACTTGGAGGCGCTAGAGGAAAACATCACGTCGGCGCTTTAGCAGGGACTCGGAAGTCCAGGAGTCCCTGCTTCCCCAGGTGCGCGCGGACGCGCCCACCAACAGACACGCCCCCCGCCTGGCCAGTGAGAAAAAGGCGCGTGCTTCCTTCCGTAGTTGGGACCCACCTGGGAGTTTGTGAAGGTTGTTGCCTGTTGCTGCTTGTCCCTTCGATCTCAGGACCGACTGCTGTGCTGGGCTGTGCTGGGCTGTGCCTCTCGCCGCACCCGCTTCGCTGGGAGAGCTGAGGCTAAAGCGCTGGGCACTTGGAGGCGCTAGAGGAAAACATCACGTCGGCGCTTTAGCAGGGACTCGGAAGTCCAGGAGTCCCTGCTTCCCCAGGTGCGCGCGGACGCGCCCACCAACAGACACGCCCCCCGCCTGCAACGTGCCTATTTTACGTTCTGCTCAACGCTCAGCGGGACGCGAGCGGGACGCCGAGCGAAGCCCGAGCAAAGGGCGGGCAGTCTGTGGCAGTCAGGGGCTGCCAGAGGCTGGGCTGGGCCACGTCCCTTTCCACCAGCAGTGAGTACAACCATGGCAACCCGTTCTGTAAAATTGCTCAGGAACGTGGCTGAAAGGGGAGGTGTTGGCGGGAGCCCCGTGATTGGATCAATGGACCGTTTTATCACCAGGGTGGCGGCGGTAATAGATAAGGAGATTGCTATGTCAGAGCGCCGCCTATCTGAGGTCTACCTCCCTTCCAGACGCTCATCCTTGGGTGCTGCTGCACAGGCCCTGACACCGGCTTGTGAGCGGGCTCAACTTGTCTCCCCTGATGTCTTCCCGGGCTGCTCCATAGACCCCCCTCAGCTCCTAGATATAGAGCAAAACATAGACAGGTTGGAGCATTTGGCCGCGCTTCTACCTAGTGGCATCGAAGAAGTGGGTGGCTCCAGTACATCTACTCCACCAGTATCACCTATGCCCAAAAATAAGGCCATAACACTGTCACTACTGCTAACACCACCAACCCCCGCTATAGTAATTCCAGATGGGGTGCCTTGTGTATCTGAAATTGCTGCAAGCAGCCAGAATAAGAGGGCTAAAAGCAAAAAGAAAGGTAACCGTAAAAAGGGTAGGTTGGTGAGACAGGCCGCGCTCTATCAAAGAACAAGAAAGCCCTGCCCAGGTGGGAAACATGCAAAGGCCCTGTTTCCAGAAGATAAAGTCGAGGTAGTGGGGGATGCTGTGGTCACTCCCAAGGGATCGCCTACTAGCGATAGTACTGAAAATGTCCCCAATATTACCGACTCTGTGACTATTGAATCTATTTTTGAGAGGGTAAACAGTCTCTTGATGCCCTTACTTACCCAGGTTAAGGGCCTCGGGGCTAGAATTGACAAACTTGAGCAATCAACCCTTGACGGGTTTTACTCACTTAAAACCACATTCAAACAGTTAAAAAGAGTGAGCGATAACCAGGACATGGGTCCAAAGGGGAGTGTGCCCCCAGTAGTCTCCTTACCACTACAGGTGGATCCCAACCACCCAAAAAGGTCAAATAAGGTTGAAACTAACAGAGTGCAAGCTCCAGCACCCAAAATTCCGTCCCCACCAAAAGCAGGGCCCCAATCCAAGGGTACACCAACACTCATAGAGGCTGCCAAAACTATGTCTAAGTCACTTCCACAAGTACAGCCCCAGGCAAGCAGAGGTAAAGCAAAAGCTCTCCAAACAACCTGGCTCAAAAGGTAATGCTCAGGGACCAGTGACAGGGAAGGTCACCAAAATTGCCCCCCAATCAATATCCCCAGCTACTACCTCAGTGGCCCCTCAAAATTCCATACGTCGGATCCCCCCTGTAAATCTCCCGCCAGATTGCCAACCATTTGTAGCTGTTCTGGTGAATGTTCCCCCTTTAAAGGAACGCCAGTTGGAGAACCACCAATCTCTTAAGAATAAGTGCATCCACTGGCTTAAGTCAAATAAGCCAATTCCTACGGGTGTGGATGGGATTATTTTAGGTGTTCGTAGAGTAGGGTGGGTAGGGCAGGGAAAAAAAACCCAGGAGGGGGACTGCATAATAATAAACTTTCAAGACCCCAGAGTAGTGAGCTCCATTTGTACTCCTATAAAAAACATGGATGTACCAGGGGTTAAAGTAGTGGACCTAACCTATTTTTACCCTAGGCAAATTGCCTTCTTGCCTCGGGAGAGCCCAAGCATCCCTGATTTTTGTAAAAACTGGGACACACGCTGGGCAGGGGGTCTTGGCGGTAGTGGGCCGAACCCTCTGTGGGTGCCAGGGTGTTGCTGACTGGAGGTGGAGAACCCCAGGGAAAATATAGAGGTAGTTGCAGTTAAAGAAGCAGCGAACAGACTTGACCAATTGGTAGCACCACCCTCCCGAACTACCGCTCCCTCAATTGTAAGTGTTAGTGGGACGGTAGCTATCAGGGCCACTCCTTTAGATTACTGTTATTTGCAAGCCCCTTTGGTCAGGGCTACAAGCAGTGGTGTTCTTGCGACCAGTGACACACCAGCTGTGACGGACCTAGTATTTAAGGTTTTCAGCTGGAATGTCGCAGGTATCACAAGAAAGTTGGCTCTCCCTGATTGGAATGCCTGGGTTGATGAACACTCCTTATGCATCTTCTAAGAGACCTGGAGCTTGGAGCCGGTACATAGGGTGGGATTTTCCTCCCACTCTGTACTTGCCCTAACCTCGAAAACAGGGAAGGGACGCCCCTCGGGCGGTCTACTCATATGGGTAGCAGCCTCCTTAGACTGCAGAACAGAGGAGCTACAGACAGGTTGTCCGGATATTCAAAATATCATTTTAAGAGACCAAAGGGGAAGAATAGTTCTAAATGTTTATAATGTTTATGCCAGAGGGACCAAGGGCGGGAGGAAGTCGCCTGTACTATCCCTCCTTGAGACCCTCCTGAATAAAACCCCACACAAGTCATGTACCCTGGTCGCGGGTGATATGAACTGCACGTTTGAGCCTTTGGGCTCCGACGTTGCCCTTGACCAGGACGAGGAGGACACCAGGTTAGGGATCCCTGTATTAGAGATTCCTCCCATTAGGAAATGGTCAGAAGTGGCGTTACAGCTATACTCCCTGAGCCTTGAACTAAATCTAAGGGCAGTAAATGGACGGACAATCTCGGATAGGGGGGGAGCTCACACTTATAATAGACCAGGACACTCCTCTAGAATAGACTACATCTTATTAGATGTATGTCTCTGGAACCATGTGAAGGACATGGTTGTGGTCCCGACGATTGAAAGTGACCATAATTCACTTTCCTTAACCATGGCTCAGTGGTGGGGCCCTGTAAAAAAGGGCCCTAGTAACCCCGTATTAGCTCCCCCGATGACTCTGTTGTCTCACTCTGTGGAAGGCGCATAAAATGGGCTAAACTGGTCCTCTCTGAGGAAAGGGTTGGAGAAATCTCAACCCTTCTAAACCAAGCAGTGACAACCCTGGGGCTTCCCCTGGAAGGGGTGGGAAGGGTGAGTGGACTCTTTGCCTCTCTAGTAGAGGCTTTGACAAACGTGTTTTCCATCCCTCCTAGTAAGTCAGGAAATAAGCAAAGTAACAAGCAGGGTGATGGTTGGTATACTCATACGTGTAGGGTAGACAAAACAAGGCTTGTTGAGGCAGTAAAGCACAAATCCCATAGCGGTATACTGGAAGCAAGGAAGGCCTACAATAGATCCCTTAAAACCGCCAGGATGGAGTGGGAAGAGAAATTCTGGGAAGACCTACTCCATGCCAGCAAAAGTAGTGACATCATGATGGGAGGGTCAGTGCCAGACTCCTGGAAGGGGGCGGTAGTGGTCCCGATTTACAAAAAAGGTTGCAGAGAATCACCGGGGAACTACCGCCCAATAAGCCTGATAGACTCCACCCAAAAGATAGCAGGTAAAGCCATACTTGGTAGGATTTTGCAGTGGGTGGAGGAAAAGAAAATATTATCAGACTTCCAGGCAGGTTTTCGGGCAGGTATGGGGACAATAGAGCAGGTGTTCAGGTTGGCACTTCTGGGGTGGAAGGTGGTGGAGCTAGGCAAGGGCAGTCTATATTTGGCCTTTATTGACCTAAGGACTGCCTTTGACCTAGTCCCCCGAGAGAAGTTATGGAGGGTGCTTCATGAGCTGGGATTGCCTCCATAATCTTGTCTCTCCTCATTAGCCTCCACGCCCATACCTTTGCTCAGGTCCGCTGGGGTAGAAATGGAGAATTAACAGAAAAAATACCAGTGTCTAGGGGTGTGAGGCAGGGATGCGTTTTGGCGCCCACCCTTTTCTCACTATATGTGAATGGGGTGGTGGAACATCTCCAGCAAGAACCAGCCGACGCCCCCTGTCTCGGAGGAGTGCGGATCCCCACCCTGCTTTTTGCGGATGACACGCTCTTGATCTCCAAGACTCCGCAAGGCCTCCAGAAACTGTTAACACGTTTCCAGGATTTCTGTGCTGCAAAGGGTCTAGTAATCAACGTGGATAAAACTAAGTTCCTAGTCCTAAATCCTCCAAAGAAACTGGGCCGCCCGCCTATTCTTAACTCTGTTGCCTTGGAGAAAGTATCCGAATTTGACTACCTTGGAATTCGGATTACGGATAGCATGAACTGGTCACCTCACATTGCTAAGATGGTCCTTAACCACAAGAGAGTAGGAGGAGCCCTCCTGAGGGAATTCCGGGCATCACCTAGGAGGTCGCTTACCCCAGTAATTGATATCTACAAGGCTAAGGTAGTAACATCAGCCTTGTATGGGGCTGAACTGTGGGGGCATTGCTGCCTGGACGCCTTGGCAACAGTAGAGAGCAAGCTCTTAAAATCCATAATTGCCATCCCTTCAAGCACCCCGACAGTACCGGTACTGATGGATACAGGCTGTAAAACCATTAAAGACCAAGCCCGGCTTTGCCCTCTCCTTCTATGGACACGTATCTGGAGGGGTGAAGATTTAAAATCATATGCTGATGGGTTGGCGGAGATAACGAGCTTGGGCGGTTGGGCAAAAATAAGATGGCTGAGTGACACTAAAAAACTTTTGGAGAAAATCGGATTGGGGGACTGTTGGTTATCAAGATCGGCTCCACCTAAAGAGGTGTTGAAGAGACTGTATTGGAACTGGGTTGCGGAACAGCTAGTTACAAACCCGGATCATTGCAAGCCCACTGCTGCTTTTTTAACAGTAAAAGATGTTGTAGTGTTTGAGCCCTATCTGGACCTAATTACTCTTCCATATGACCGAGCATTGTATTTTAAATTTAGAGTAGGCTCGCTACCACTAGGGGCTGTGGCGTCCAAGTGGAAATCAGGTGCCCACACGTCCCCTTATTGCGCATGTTGCTCTAATAGGATAGAGTCCATTACGCATATCCTATTTGAATGCCCGGATTATGCAAAGCCCAGGAGTTTCTGGCTTAAACCCCTCTGCCGGAATATGGGCACACGTAGTTACCTAGTAGCACTGCGCATTTTAATGACGGACACTTCCTCCCCTATTGTATGTGGCATAGCCAAATTTTTAAAACAGTTTTGGTTGATAAGATGCAAGAGATTGTCAGTAGCAGTTTAATGTATTTTTAGCTAATTTATTTATGGCATTATATGTCCTTTTACCTTTTTAATGTGCACCTAATATTTGCCTTTTTAAATGATGTCTTTTTATAGATTTGTATTGGCTGTATTGTGTGTACGCTTATAAGATATCTTGCATATCGAATAAAAGCTTATCAATCAAGCATATGGCTGGATCCAAACAGGGGTGGCATAGTGAGCAAATGAACAATGGATTTAACTCAGATCTCTTGACTGGGCTGAAAATGTGATAAGTTTTCGCACTCTGTCCATCATCTTGTGTTTGCTGAGTTATAGGCTCTGTCAGTCAAACTGCCTTGCACCACTTTCCACTCAGACAACCTTGTCCTGCAGACTCAAGCTTCCTCCTGTCCAAAGGTAGTGACTCCCATTCATGTCAGTCAGAGTCATCACTCTTCAGTGTTCTTTGCTCTGCCTCATTCCTCTAAGGAGAAAGGACTTCACTGGCTGGACCCTTAAAGGGCTCTAAGCTTCTACATTGATTGTAACGAAGATCACCCTGTGGATGTTTTGCTCTTATCGGATTCTCTCAGGCACAGAAAGGCAAGGCTGCATAGAAAAGAACCACATTATGCTGGATCATACTCTGCGTTAAGATCTGCTACTCACTTGCCCAAAGAAACTTCCTCAAGACTTGTAGGATCATTCTACCAGAGCCAAGGGTTCTACTACTGCGTTAGCGCTTGGGATGCCTGTTCTAAACATTTGTGAGGCAGCTGTGCTCTAGGGGTGGGCGATAAATTCCACCTCACCTGTAGAGTTCGCGTAGTTTTGGCCACTCTGCTTTACACTTTTAACACAGAGTTCCAGTCAAACGCTGCAGGGCAGAGTATTTTCTCACTGTGGCTTGCCAGCAGAAAGTTGGCAAGCGAGAACTAGCATCCTCTTACTGCATTTTCTGGCTCCGGGAAGGCACCTGATGAGATTTTCTCAAAACAGGCGGTCGCGCCCGTTCGCTCTGAGAAAGTTGTATCTGAAAGAAACACGTTAGTGATAGATTCCTAACCTTAGAATTACTCCCACGCATCAGACTGGATCCGGAAAGTTTTCAGCAGTACCCCTGCACATCGGAAGGTGGCGTTGTGCGGCTCCATGTCCGTCGTAGGCATCGTGATCGCTGGGTTGACGTCGCGGCAGCTATTTAGACGCCGCCCTCGTGCGCTGACGTCAGTTCTTTCTTTTTCTGCGCCAGCAAGCGCAGATCCGGAGAGAGCGATACCCCCAGTCAATTTTTGACTGAGTTTTTTTGGGGGGACTTTTGTCTCTGTCTTTTGAGTCTTTGACTCCTAGTGTATGCCCGGTTTCAAGTATTGCGAGGTTTGTCCCCGCATGATGTCGGTGACAGACCCGCACCACTAATGTCTCTACCGCCTGGGGTGTGACCAAGAACCTGCGTCGTGCCCCGACTGCCGTGCCATGGCTCTGGAAACTTTGCAGGAGCAGTCCCGAAAGTTGCTTGAGGCCCGGGAGTAGGTTCCTCGCCGTTCAAGGTCCTGATCCTGTGGGAAGTCGAGGGACCGGTCGCGGAGCCGCCACCATCGTTGGATGAAGTCTTCACACTCTGGGTCAGGTAAGATGAAGCACAAGAAGTCGAAAAAGCGACGTCGCTCTTCGCCTTTCCCAAGCCTGTCCCACGACACGGCTCAGGGTGCGGGTGGTGCCTCTCCCGTGGTTCCGGCGGAGCCTACGCAGTCGCCGTCGTCCTACCCACCCTTCCCGGGTCAGTCGGCGACTCAGGCCCAGCTGCAGGAATTTCTGTTAGCTATGGCCCTATTCTTTGTCCCTTCAGAATCTTACTGGGGGTCCTTGTCCTTGTTTGTCGGCGACTCTGGCCCGACGTCGGCGGCTCCGAGACCCCCGTGAATCCATGCAAGGATCCCAGCGGATGTCTGTTGACCTCGTACGACCTCCACCGACGTCTACGGCACTACCACCGGCGTCGGCCGGCTACCCGACAGATGTCGTCCCCGGCTTCCACCCCGACATGGAGACAGTGCCGGACCGGTGTTGCTCGATGCCGATTTCGACGCCGATGGGGAATTTCTGTCCCCATCTTCATCCTCCTCACATGCCCAGCAGGTTATGGAGGACTGGGAGGGGTCTGAAGACGCTCTTGCAGCCCAATGCCAGTTAGACCTGGTCTGGGCAGAGGATTTGGGGGACTCCAGTGATCTGGATTTCTCACCAGAACCTGGCACACTGTCTCCTTCTACCGTGGCTACGGAGGAGGGTGGTACTTATTCAGTGGTGTTACGTAGTGCAGCAGAGGCTCTCCACCTCGAGCTCCCTACAGTGGTTGCCAGGACCAACCTCCTGACAGAAGTGCTTCGGCCGCGGCTTGCTCTACAGAGCCGCTGCCGCCCTTTAATGATGCACTTTCAGACGTTCTTTTGTGCACCTGGTCCAGGCCCAACACAGGGGCCCCTGTGGATAGGAACGTGGCGTGACGCCATCACCCGGCCCGACCTCATTTTCCTCTCCCAACACCCTACCCCTGAGCTTGGTTGTCCAAGCCTCTGCGTCCCCAAACGCATTCCCTTCTGCACCTCCGAACAGGGAATCCAAGAAACTGGAGCAGTTTGGGAAGAAGATTTTCTCTTTCGCCAGTTCAGGGATGTGGTCTGTGAACACCGCATGCCTCTTGGGCCGTTATTCCCACTCCATGTGGGATACGGTGGCGCAGGTGCTGCCTCATTGTCCGCAGGCGGCCCGGACGGTGCGCTCCCAAGCTATTGCTGAGGGGAGAGATGAGGCCTAGTTAATGATTCGTTGTGGCCTTGACACCGCCGACTCGCTGGGCAGAGCGATTTCCACAGCAGTGGCGCTATGCCGTCACACCTGGCTGAGGTCCACTGGCTTTTAAGGGGATGTCCAAGAACACTCTGATGGACATGCCCTTTGATGGCACTCATCTTTTTGGCGACAAGGCAGATAGTGCGTTGGAGCGCTTTAAGGACTCGTGGGCTACGCAAAGTCCTTGGGCCTTTTTGCCACGCACACTCCTTCGGGGTCTGCCTTTTGCACCTTTCGTGGTCAAGGAAGGGGCGGCCTGACACGTTCGTTTCAAAGCCACAGGCCTGTGCAGCAACAGTCTCAGCGCAGCCGCAGGACCCGTGGAGGTGGATCATGGGGCCAGCGGACGGGTCAGTCCACTACCTCCCCTGCCACCACTGCCTCCAAACCTTCCTAGTCTGGTGTTTCAGGCCCAGTAGGCGTCAGGATTCACCATCACCTCCCCCACTGGTGCACCATCACTACGGACAGGTGGGTTTTACAGATTGTCCGACGGGCTACTCCCCTTCAAGACCACCCCTCCAGCCATGCCACCTCAGTACCACCGCATGTCGGGGAATCACTTGGCACTTCTCCTGCAGGAATTTGTGGTCCTCGTCGCCAAGGGGGCCATTGAGCGCGTCCCGACACCAGAAGTAGGTTGTGGTTGTTACTCCCACTACTTCCTTGTTCCAAAGATGGACAAGGGTCTGCGTCCTATCTTAGACCTTCAGAACGTCAATCGATTCCTCCGGAAGGAGAAGTTCAAGATGCTCACACATGCTCAGGTCTGCCCTGGACCCGCAAGACTGGATGGTAGTGTTGGATTTGCAAGACGCTTATTTTCATATCCCCGTTCTACTTGCCCACCGGCGTTACCTGTGGTTCACGGTAGGCCACGAGCACTTTCAGTTCACCGTGCTCCCTTGTGGCCTTACCAGCGCCCCTTGGGTGTTCACTAAAGTGATGGTGGTGTTCGCAGCTCGTCTGCGCGGATCAGGGGATTCAGTCTTCACCTATCTCGACGACTGGTTGTTGAAGGCAGGCTCGCCCCAGGCAGTCGTCTCCCACCTCCAGACTACGGCCGACCTCCTGCATTTTCTGGCGTTCTCCATCAATGTGCAGAAGTCGCACTTGATTCCCTCTCAGAAGCTCCTCTTTATCGTAGCGGTTCTGGACACTGCGCAGTTTCGGGTTTATCCTCCCGAACAGAGAGTCTGGGACATTCGGGTTATGATTCTGACTTTTCGGCCCATATCCTGGGTTTCGATCAGGATGGTCCTCATGGCCTCCTGCTGACCAATCATGCCAGATGGCCTATGCGGGCTCTGCAGTGGGACCTGAAGTTCCAGTGGGCGCAGCATCAAGGGGACCTGTCCGAGTACGTCCAGATCTCGGAGGGCACTTCACGACAGTTGCAGTGGTGGCTCACGAACCAGCATTGGGTCAGCGGCAGATCACTCTCCCTTCCCCAACCGGAGCACACAGTGGTGATAGATGCGTCCCTCCTGGGATGGGGCGGCCACATGGGAAAGGCAGAGATCAGAGGCCTCTGGTCTCCGGCGGAGTCTAGGCTCCATTTCAACCTTCTGGAGCTCCGGGCGGTCCTACTTGCACTGAAGGCATTCCTTCCCTCTTCAAGGGGAAAGTAGTGCAGGTGTTCACAGACTACACCACCGCCATGTGGTACTGCAACAAGAAAGGTGGGGTGAGGTTGTGGACCCTATGTCAGGAGGCTCTGCGTCTCTGGACATGGCTGGAACGTCAAGGCATTTCCTTGGTGGTTCAACATTTGGCAGGTTCTTTGAACGCCAGGGCGGATGAACTCAGCCGCAGGTACATGATGGATCATGAATGGCATATTCACTAGGAGGTGGCGCAAGGTCTCGTTCAACAGTGGGGAGAGCCTTGGTTAGGTGTATTCGCCACTGAAGAGAATGCGCAATGTCAGCAGTTCTGCGCGTTGGAATTTCCAAGGCGGCACTCGCTCGGTGACGCTTTTCGTCACTACTGGAGTTGCGGTCTGTTGTATGCCTTTCCGCCTATACCACGTCTACCCAGAGTGCTGAAGAAGATCAGGCGTGACCGGGCCCAAGTCATTCTTGTGGCCCCGGACTGGGCTCGAAGAGTTTTGTATCCCGAGCTACTCAGTATGAGCGTGGATCCCCTGATCCGACTGCCTCTTCGGGAGGATCTTCTGTTGCAGCAGCAGGGGACGGTCCTCCACCCGAACCTGTCCAGCCTCCACCTCCTTGCGTGGAGATTGAGAAGCAACATTTGATTCCATTTCAGTTGCCTCCTGAAGTCTGTGATATCATTCTGGCAGCCAGGCGTCCCTCCACTGAATCGGTATATGCCTGCAGGTGGAACACATTTGTGGCATGGTGCACAGCAAAGGCTGTAGATCCCCTTTCTGCCCCTCTTTCAGAAGTTTTTTTGTTCCTCTGTCTTTGGCCCGGCAGGGCTCTGCTCTGGGCACTATTAAGGGCTACCTTTCAGCAATTTCTGCCTTTCTCAGGCTCCCTGATCAGCCCTCTCTTTTCAAGTCCCCTGTCGTGAATAGATTTCTCAAAGGCATTACTCACCATTTCCCTCCTATTCTGTTTGTGATGCCGCAGTGGGACTTGAATTTGGTTCTTACTTATTTGATGTGCACTCCTTTTAAACCACTTCGCACATGTCCTCTTCGTTTACTGACTTTAAAGACTGCTTTCCTGGTTGCCATCACCTCCGCTAGGCGTGTGAGTGAGCTCCAGGCTCTTTCCTGTAAACCTCCTTTTCTGTCTGTTCATCCGGACAAGGCTGTGCTTCGCACTCGTCCTTCCTTCTTGCCAAAGGTTGTTACTGCCTTCCATATTGGGCAAACTGCCACCTTGCCCACTTTCTTTCCACTACCGGACCCTTCCAGAGAGGAAGAGAGGCTCCACCGTCTGGACCCAAAACGTGTGCTATCATTCTACCCGAATCGCACACAACAGTTCCGGGTGGATGACCAGCTCTTTGTTGGCTACGTAGGTGCCAAGAAAGGCCTGGCTGTACACAAGAGGACTATCTCCCGCTGGGTCGTCTTGTGTATAAAAGCCTGTTATTCTCTGGCTAAAAAGGAACCTCCGGTGGGGCTATGCGCCCATTCTACCAGGGCGACACAGCTACTACTGCATTGGGACGTGGTATCCCCCTGCAAGACATCTGTCAGGCAGCCATGTGGGCCTCGCTACACACTTTTACTAAGCATTATTGCCTTGACAGCCAAGTCCGGAGAGACTGCTTCTTTGGCCGTTCTGTTCTCCATGACTTTCTGGTGAGATCTTAGTTCGCAGATCCACCACCGGGGTTGGTATTGCTGAGGTATCTATTCTAACGTAAGGAATCTATCACTAACGTTTCTCTTTCAGATGCACAAGTTACTTACCTTCTGTAACGATATATCTGTAAGAGACATTAGTTAGTGATAGATTCCTTACCGCCCCACCCCTCCCCCCCCCCGTTCTGCGAACTGATTTCTAGGCTTACGGTCATCCCTTTCAGGGTCCGAGTTTCAATGCACCAGTCGTCAGTATCTTGCATGGCTCTGCGTTACTGGCGCGGAAAGTCGTGTTCAGAACTTACGTCAGTGCACAAGGGCGGCGTCTAAGTAGCTGCCGTAACGTCATCCCGGCAATCACGATGCCTACGGCGGACTAGGAGCCACACAACGCCACCTTCCGACGTGCAGGGTTACTGCTGATGAAAACTTTCCGGATCCAGTCTTACGCCTGGAAATAATTCTAAGGTAAAGAATCTATCACTAACTAATGTCTCTTATAGATATATTGTTACCGAAGGTAAGTAACTTGTGCATCTTGAGTAGAAAATCTACACGGACTGCAGCAAAGAAGCAGCACCCTCTGGTGCACCTCGAGGTGCCATTTGCACTGATTTTGCAGCACGGAACAAGCTCCTGGCGCTAAACATCAGCACAAGCAGCACGACATGCCGATTTCAGCCCACTCGCAGAACTTCATGGAATCTCGCATGGTTTTTGTGTAAATCCATGGAAGATTTCTGCCCACCCCTACTATGTTCATGAGGCACTATTCTGTAGACAGCCATATCTTCCTGTAGTACACTATACCCTCTCTGCCCTTCAGGATTTTATTTGTTTCAGTAGCTGGTGGTGGTCTGGTGGTAGTACTGATATTAGAAGTATCAGTGTTAGTGCTAATAACAACAGTAGTAGACTACTAGTACCAAACATGCAAGCTATAGGATTAGTGGTGAGACAGAATAACAGCATTGAGAGTGGTGAATTATTATTATTATTATTATTTTTTTTATTTCTATTGCGCGACAGCTACCCACAAAGGGTTTCCCGGCGCAGATGAAAAAGCCATCAACTTCAACGCCGGGAAAATACTTATTTGTCAAATAGCCAGGTTTTAAGCATCTTGCGGAATTTGGGGTAACTTGCCTCCGTTTTTATCCTAACAGGGAGGGAAATCCAATAGGACGGCCCTAAATAAGTGAAGGATTTTCCTCCCATTCTTGCTAGGTTGTATTTGGGGACCACAAAGTTTCCATGGGAGGTTGATCTCAGATTTATGGATGGGATATAGGGTCTGGCCAGAGCACAGAGGTAGTTCGGGGCCATTCCAGTTTTGATCTTGTGCATATAAGCAAGTGTTTTGAATTTCACACGATTTTCGATGTTCAACCAGTGTAATTTACGTCGGTGTGATGAGAGATGTTCAAATTTAGGTACTTTGCATAGGAGCCTAACTGCCGCGTTTTGGGCCATCTGGAGTCTGTGGGTTATAGTTTTATTCGAGCCCGCATACAGGATATTTCCATAGTCAAGCCGAGAGGTGACCAAGGCGTTGACAACAGTTTTCCTGTTTTTTTCCGGTAGCATCCAACATATTTTCCTTAACCATTTGATGATGGAGAAACAGGTGGCGGCGACTTTTATTGATTGTGCGTTCATGCTCAGAGTCTCATCGAGAATAACGCCTAGGTTCCGAACTTGTAATGAGGGAGTGGGGAGATTACCCATATTGTCTGGCCAATGTTGTGCGCTCTAAAGGTCTTTCTGTTTCCCCAATATCAGTACCTCCGTTTTCTCTCCATTTAATTTTAGGAGGTTGGTTTGCATCCAGGCTGCGATATTAGTTAGTCCTGTTTTGAGTGTAGAAGTATCATTTGAATTGGAGTTATGTGCTGATAGGGAGAACAGGATTTGTGAGTCGTCAGTATAGGAGTATATGGATAACCTGTATTTTTCAGAAAGTTCTGCTAAGGGTTTTACGTAGAGATTGAACAATAGTGGGCTTAGGATAGATCCCTGCAGAACGCCATGTGCAAAGGAGTATGTTTTGGAGCAGGCGTTCTCAAGAAGACTTGAAACGTTCTGTCAGATAGGAAGGCCTGAATCCATTTAAGAGCAGCACCGCTTATACCTATCCTGCTCAGTGTGTTAATGAGTACCGTGTGGGATATGGTATCGAATGCGGCGCTTAAGTCTAACAGAATAAGCACCACAGTTTCTCCTCTATCTAGAAGATAGCGGATTCCTTCCGTGACTCCCAAAAGAGTGGTTTCGGTAGAGAAACCCGCTCTGAATCCTGACTGTGATGGGTGGAGTGAGTGATGTGATGTAACATATTGTGTCAAGTGTGCATGTATGTGTTTCTCTAGAATTTTTGATAGAATGGGAAGCAGAGATATGGGACGGTAATTTTTGGTTTCTGCCGGATCAGCATTAAGTTTTTTCAGTAATGGGTGAATCATGGCATGTTTCCATGAGGGAGGGATCACTCCCTCTTCCATAGATGTATTTAGAAGATGGGGTATGACTGCTAGCACTGAGTGACTTAATTGTTTAAGAATAGTTACTGGTAGCAGATTCTTCGGTGATCCTGACTTAATGTATTTCAATAGTGAAACCAGATTTTCAGTTGTTAAAAGGGGCCAGTTCGGTAAGAAGCAATCGGCCTCATACTGACTGTCAGTTTGCCTGGTGAGGGGGTGAGATGACATTGCCATAGATGCACTAGAGCATGTCGTAATATCATGTATATTTTCCTGTGAGACAATCTCTTGATATATTCCTTCCACTTTATTTATGAAGAAAGCTGCCAATTCTTCACACTTAGTTACAGTCAGTATTGGTGGAGTGGCCGAGGTACTCGAGCCTGCGAGTTCCTTTACTGTATTAAACAAAGTTTTTGCACAATTAGAAGCCTTAGTGATAGTTGTATTTACAAACATCGCACAAGCAAGTTTGCATTGTTTGTGATAGTTGCTCAGAGCCTTTTTGTAGGCAAGCTTGGCGGATTGCGCGTATTCTCTTCTCCACTTTCTTTCCAGGGTCTTACAATTAGATTTCATTTCTTTTAGAGATTCGTTATACCATGGTGCAGGTGGCCGGTGTATGTTTCTTTTATGCTTTATAGTGGGGAGGCAGGTGTTAATGGCTTCAAAGAGCCAACTTTGAACTGTTGCGGCGAGATGATCAGTTTTATGCTCTAAGTGAGGTTTATGAGCGTCGAGATATTCATTGAACTTCTTGATATCTAACTTTTTTCAGTTTTTCTGTGCATCCTCCTTCCCCTTTGAGTTGATTACAATTTCCTTTACTGGTAAGCGGGTAAGCTTGAAATTAATCTGATAGTGATCAGACCGGCTAGAGGGAAGCGCAGGAGCACAAGTGATAGTATTTAAATTCGAAAAGACAGGATTCAAGAGATGTCCAGCAATATGGGTCGGGCCAGAGTTTAATAGCTCCAGGTTTAGGGCGGCCATGTCTGAAATGAGTCTGGCACTATTAGTACAGGTAGAATCTTCCAGGTGGAGATTCATGTCTCCTAATACTGTAAAGTTAGCTGTGTTAATGGCAAGAGGCGAAAGAGCTTCCATAAACGTGTAAATCCAGTTGGTAAGGTGGTCACGGGGTCGATATACTAAAACTCCTGAGTAAGTAAAATTAGGGGAGAGAGTAAGCTTAACCGCATGCGTGCGGGCGGAATTCCGCCCGTACGCTGGGTTTTGCGGAAACGCATGTTACGTGACGAGCTGGGCTCGTCATGAGCGTGCGAGGAGGCTACGCCATGACGAGCCCAGCTCGTCATGAGCGTCGAAGGGGTTAAAAGATGCAGCTTCACATGCTGGTATGGGTAGTTGTTCTAAATTACAGTTATAGCTTTTTTTTATGTATTATCGCAATTCCACCTCCTTTTCTTTTTATTTTGTCCACTCTTACTATTGCATAGTTAGAGGGTAAGGCTGCTGCGATATCTGTGCCGGAGCTCTCTTGAAGCCAGGTTTCCGTGAGGAAAACCGCGTCAGGTTGCTCATTAAACAGTAGATCAAAGACGTTGGCTTTGTGTTTTGGAAGAGAGCGGCAGTTTATACTTGTCATAGTGTAGACTTTCCTATTTGGAGATGATTTCTTCCCCCCGTGTAGTTTGTGCGTCATGGTTAGGAGTGACATGGAAGCCACAGAGTTCACAGGTAGTAAAATCCATGTTAACGGGAGCTATAGAGCAGTTCTGCCTGTAAGATGCATTAGCAGCTTTCAGGAAATCGGCATCATATCGATGATACCCTCTCTTGGTTGTGTGATTATTTTTTTTTCCTTAATCTTAGAACCAGCGGTCTTGGCCCTGGGCCCGGGCCAGGCGCAGACGGGCTTGCCTTTAGCTCGCCCGTTGCTTGCGTCCGCTGCGCGTTTCTTTTGGGGCATCCATTTTATGCCTACACTGAACGCACAAACAACTAGCCCGCTGCCCACTCCGCTACCTCTAAGATGGCGGCTATCGGGGGCAGTCATGGTGTTGTCAGCGTCCCCTGATCAGCACCTAATCGTCTGATTCAGGCCGGATAGAGTAACGTGCAAGTGTTGGGGTGAGTGCAGTTAAAAAAAATCAACAAACAAGTTTTAAAAGGATTGGATAACAAACCGAGAGCTCCCGGCTTCCGCCTCAGGAGTTGTAGCGTTAAATGGCAATTCTAGCGCAATCCCAGTTCAGGGCGTCTTTTATGCCTACACTGAGCGCACAAACAACTAGCCCGCTGCCCACACCGCTACCTCTAAGATGGAGGCTATCGGCGGCAGTCACAGTGTTGTCAGTGTCCCCTGATCAGCACCTAATCGTCTGAATCAGGCCGGATAGAGTAACGTGCAAGTGTTGGGGCGAGTGCAGTCTTAAAA
This sequence comes from Lissotriton helveticus, assembly GCF_964261635.1. Taxonomy (NCBI): domain Eukaryota; kingdom Metazoa; phylum Chordata; class Amphibia; order Caudata; family Salamandridae; genus Lissotriton; species Lissotriton helveticus. The sequence continues at coordinate 631,095,338 of NC_136070.1, forward strand.
AATTAACAAACAAGTTTTAAAAGGATTGGATAACAAACAGAGAGCTCCCGGCTTCCACCTCAGGAGTTGTAGCGTTAAATGGCAATTCCATGATAAGTATCTGTATGCTGGGGGCTGCATGATTGCAATTACATGGACCAGTTTTATGGTGTTTGAGGGAGTGTAATTGCATAGAATCTGAGATTGTGTGGGAATGACCATTGGAGTTCCTATTTATTTAACCCTGTTAGTAGAAAATGAGAGGAAATTCAACCTTACATTTTGACCTTTTGATCCTGTAATGTTTCGCCTGTCTGCACTTCCTGTCCTTTTGGAATGCTGCTTCATTTCATGCACTGAATAGTTCACAAAATGGAAGATGGATCAAATAATAAAACATATTTATAAAAAGTTAAAGCAAGATCAATAGAAATAGGTTTTAAAAAATTAAAGGCCAACGCCGAAATTGTGTTTTCTGTTTCCTAAAATATAAAAACTCTGAACGAGGACAACGTAGAAAAATGTAATGTCTAGTCTTTACACCACTGATCTCTTCGAGATCGTGGGTTACTTGGTAGATGTGTTTCCTGTCCTGAACAATCCGTTACACTCTGCTAACTTTTGTTTTCCTACCAACGCCACATAGACATCCGAGTCCAGGGGTGGGAATACATTGTGAAGATGGTATCAAGATATGGGAGTATTGTAGGCTTTCGTCAGTGTCTTATTGTGTCTTTCAAAAATGCGTTTAGATGATGCCCCCAGTTTTCAATTGTAGAAAAAACAAGTGTCCATTGTAAACCGATGCCCTTCAAGGAAAAATTATGCACATCGTAAGAATACTATAATAGTTGCACAATTATTGTTTCAGGCAAGCCGCTTTTTAATATTATTTTTGCAAAGCCCTGGTACTCCTTAATACCTGGAAGATGTGCAATTTTATGTTCACAAAATTGTGACTTTAGTTTATAGATGTCCCGCTGTTGCTGCTGCCAAAGGAGATCCGTGTAGGTTGACATTCTTAATATAATGTAAAAAAGTCTCAAACCCACCACTGATTGGTTATGTGTTCTCCTTAACAGGCCAGAGAAGTTTTCTATTGACTCTGCAGGAGGTGCTGCTGGAGATAAAGATGGGTAAGAGCATTAAACCGTTTTTCATGTATGGAAATTTGAACCAAGCAAAGACTTTGTGAATTCTGGGCAGCCTTGGACTGATTGATCACATTAACACCGCACAAGAGCTCTGGAACATTTGATTCTAATAGTCTTCTGGTAGTTTTAGGCTTGCTCTTTCATTAAGAAGTAGGAAGTATGAACACTGCAACTGCAACTCTGATTTACCATTCGAGGTAAGTAGCCACTGACACTGAATTTGGCGCAGTTTTAGGTTTGCTAACATATTGTGGAAGAAACAAATGAACAGACGTGAATTCGTGACCAAACCATAAAGACTGGTGGCCTTTGCTTTATCGCCACCAAGACAGCCATAGCCTTAATTACCACTATTACTGATGGTATACTCCAAGTGCCGTAAATGTCCTCCTGTAAGAGGTACAACTTTCACTTGAAGGGCCACCTAGCCCATGATTTGGACTACAGTGCGTAGATCAGTCCAAGAATTTATTCTGCCAATTACGGACAGTTACCTGTGCAAAAACGTATTGTTGATTGCAGTCATTCAGTTGAATGTGTGTGGCTATGTGCATAATGTAACTTTCAACAGGATCACCCTATGTGGAAAAAAAAGTCTGGGCCATTGAAAAATGAAAGAACCAGCTTCCCACCTCTGGTGGGGGAAGACTCCAGTTAAATCAAGTCAGTGATATGGTATCAACTGATACACATGGATGTTTATAGAATGAAACCAGTATTATGTCCAAATAACCCAGTATTTACAGATTTTTCCCAAAACAAAAATGTTCAAGAGGGACCATCTAAAATATATTTCCTATTCAATAGTGATGAAGGTGGTGTAAAGCAGGTGTGCAATAGAGAAAGCAGCCCTGCCCGAGAGGTCCCAAGGATTATGTTCTACTTATTTTCCATTTCTAAAAAAGGAATAAAACAGTTAGGCCTATTCTTAACAAGTCTTTTGTTACACACAGCAAAAATTATAAAATCTGTTTTAACTAAATGTAAATTCCTTGGCATCATTGATTGTTCAGTAGATTAAATATATTTGTAGCATGTGTTGGCTGTAGATAGATACATATGCATAGCATACTTCTGCCATCCAGTGTTGGACTCAGACATTTGCAACTTGTTTTTCTTCAAAGAAGTTCTTTGAGTCACGAGGTATAGTGACTCCTCCTGTAGTCTGTGTAGCACACGATCATCGGCTCCTTTGTTGGTGTGTGTTTTTTCTGCCATCTGGTTGGAATGTCGATCTCTGAGTTCCGTGACCAAAGCTCGATTCCAACGCCCCAATTTTTCATCACCCGTTGACAGAAACCTCGACAAACACTGCATCGACTGGTGTTACTTCAATTCTTTCGATCCAACTGCTTAGGCCCGATTAGACTTAGTTGCATTTCCAGACTCAAACTTCTTATTCTCGACAAGGGATAGACAAGACTCCTTTTAGCTTTTGTCCTAAGTGTCACACCAAGTATTCCAGGCAGAACCAGTGCAAGACATGCCTGGCTTTTTGCTGAAGACGCTTTAGCAACGGAGGGAACGTCGTTGGACACACTCCACCATGCAGGCACAACATGCCACAGATGTAACAAATATTTTCGGGGCGCAGTCGGTAGAACCAGAAGAGGAGACTGAGGACACAGAGGCACAGGCAGTGCAGATGGACATTCCCTATACTGCTGGCTAGCAGTGGTGAAAGCTCTGACCGCAACCCTGAGCCCTCCAAATCACACTCCTGAAAAAACAGCTATGGTGGCTCCAAGAACCCAACTACCCTTAGGCCATGGTGGTCTCCAAAAACAGGCTAAGGAGCATACTCAAGTCCCTCCGCCTGCAAAACATTCGACAAGCGTCATAAAGTTTGACTTCAATGGTCCCCACAGTGCTGATACCAAAAAAAGACAGATTCTGCAGCTTCGAAACACCATAAGGCGTCTGAGCCAAAACATCCACCATCAGACCCAAAGGCACCTTCGGGGGTGACCCAGAGACCTTAGCCGCAGAAAGACCCAAAGACCCCAACTGGACCGAAACACCATCAGTCGCTGAAATCATCATCGGTGTCCAAAATCGTGTCCAACCGAAACTACCCTCAATATCGGAACGGACAAAGACTGTGTGCGAGCCAAAACAGCAGGCTGTTCAACCAGTTCTTGAAAAGCTACAAGATAAACTTGATAAAGGACAATGGGCTTTATTTATTCATCCAGACAATGGCAAAGAAGGGGCAACACTGCCTCCAACTATAACTGACATACTTACAAAAAAGAAGGAAATCATGGGGCCAGATATACCTAAAGCACACTGTAAGAAACAAAAAAAATAGGGGCACTAGCCCTATTTTTTTCCTCTTACTTTTCCTCCTTCACCTGCTTTTACACCTATGTCTCCTCCACCTCTATTGCCTATATGGCCTTACTTCGGAGCAGCCACACACATCACTTGCACCATCTTCAACGGGTAACATTGACACAGGGTAGGAATTAGCACCTTATGATATGCCATATTTTCCAGACCCAAAGAGAGACCCAGACAATTTACAGGATCCATGGGATCATTATGATGCAGAACCTATGGATGATTCCGATCCAGACCTGTATCCCTCAAAACACTCCCCACCAGATGATACCACAACATATCAGAAGGTGATTCATAGGGCAGCACACTACCCTAAAGTGGACCTCCACAGTTTACAAGACAAAGAGTACTTTTTAGTAGAGGCACTAAATAAGTTGCATAGGGCAGTGCAGTCCTTGCCTTTGTTAAAAGGTAAAAGCAAAAAGGAACAATTGATCGACAGAATGCTGAACAGTGTGAGACATCCACCCCAGTACAAAGATCTGTGCCTAAATCCATAGTTTTTTTTCGCTCACCATGCCAATCCAATTTAAACCCAGCCATAGACAAATCGGTGTTGACAGCGCTCCCAGGAGTACAGTAGAGTCCGAACAGCCAGGCCAGGTCCTCACTGGACCGGAAACAAGCATCCTTCGACCGGTTTCAGGGTATTGCCCCTCATCAGCCAGGCTAGCTTGACTCCAGTGGCATGGAGAGCATGGGACCCACGTGTGGCATACCCATCCAACTGAGGTGACAAATGCAAAAAGAACAGTTGATGGATAGGATGCTTAACAATGTCCAACATCCTCCCCAGTACAGAGATCTGGTCCTAAGTCCATCCTTTTTATACTGAACACATTCCAGTTTGAACCCAGCCATATGCAAATCATTCTTGACCCTGTTCCCCACGAGAACAGTCCAGCCCGACTTGGGGAGAAGAACTGAGCAAAAGAGCAATGGATTTAACCCAGATCTCTTGACTGGGGGTGAATGTTTGATGTATTCAGCATTCCATCTATCATTTGTTGTTGCAGCATTTTCAGCCCTAAGTGGGATGGGTATGACCAGACGTGGGTTCCTTGCTCGCTGTGCTACTGGATTCAAGCTGCCCTGGCTGATGAGGGGTGACACCCCAAAACCTGTTCCAGGATGCTTGTTTCTGGTCTAGGGAGAACCCGACTTGGCATTTCAGGCTGGACTGTCTCCATGAGGAGCAGGATCAAGACTAATTTGCATATGACTGGGTTCAAACTGGGGTGGCGTGGTGAGCAAAAAAACTATTGATTTAACCCAGATATCTTGACTGGGGGGGGGGGCTGAAGGGGGGATATGAATGTTTTATTTGTTCAGCATTCCGTCTATCCTTTGTGTTGCCACTGCACTATGTTAAAAGGCATGCTCACATTCACAGTGAGGATTAAACAGCCAGTAAAGACCAGGGTGATAACACCCAGAGTGAACAAAGAATGCAAGGCATGGCCATCAGACCCAGAATATATCGAGAGCCAATTCTCAAGGCACTTGAGATGCTCCTCCAACAGACCAAAAAAGTAAGAAATACGATGCGTCAGAGAAACGTGTTTCTGCACAAGCAACTAATCCCCTTCACATTGCTAATTCTGTTGCTTTACTTTTGCATTATAACTGAGCCCAATGGGACGAAATGGAAGAGTTATTCCAGCATCTCCCTGAACAGTATCGTCAGAAAGGGACTCAATTGGTAGAGGAAGGCAGAATAATTTCCAGTGCCACCATACAGAGCACACTTGATTCAGCCAATACTAGTGCACAGGAAGCGATTACTAGTATTCTCATTAGGCGCCTTGCATGGCTTAGGGTCTCTGGCTTTAAGCACGATGTACAACATCATCTTCTAAATCTACCCTTTGATGATCAACATTTATTTGGACTGCAGGTAGATGACATGTTCGAGAAACTGAAAAAAAGAAACAGTCAAAACCATGGGTGCCCTACAAACATTCCAGCATAGAGGCTCTTTTCAGAGAGGGCAATATAGAGGTGCTACAAGAGCTGTCACATCTACAGATTTAGCCATTGCACAAAAACAACAGGGTCCGTATCAGAATCCATCTCTGAATCCACCACATCTACCAAACAGTGACAAGCTAAGCCTCCAACTCAAAATAAAACAGCAGATGGGGAACAGTTACAACAATTCCAACAACACTGGATACAGATTACCACCGATCAGTGGGTTCTTGTTATCATCAAAGACTGGTATTGCCTAGAGCTTACAAATACCCCACCCACAATACCACCGCAAACACAAAATATGTTACCAGAACGTCTTGGACTCCTCCAAGAAGCGGTTCAATCTCTGCTTCGAAAAGGAGTTGTAGGAAAGTGCCTCCACTTTTTGCCCTAGTACTTAGCTTTTCAACTGAAAGTGCACTAGCTCCTTGCTAAACAGGCCTGAGTGTTCTTTCCATCAAAACAAGGTAAATGTCTAATTGTACCACAGTTGGCAAGGCCTTTAGCACCCCTGTAAGTCCCTAGTAAGTGGTACGCCTGGTACCAAGGATATTGTTACTAAAGAGGGTTCCTGAGGGCTGCAGCATGTATTATGCCACCCTAAGGGAACCACATGCAAATTGCATGCAGACTGCCATTGCAGGTTGTGTGAAATGGTGAACACCTTTTTGAAAACACCACATGGCACACTCCCTGTGTGCCATGCCCAATCACACTGCATATAGTATGTGTATGTCGCCCCTACAGCAGGCCTTAGAGCCCATGGGTAGGGTGCATTATATTATATGTGAGGACATATCTGCTTGAATAGAGATGCCTGTGTGATGTCCGATTCCATTGCCACCTTAAACATATGTACTGGGCACTGGCCATTACGAGTTACCCAGCTACTTAATGGCTTCACTGAAAATAATGGTGTTTGGTATCAAACACCTTGTCCTAATATATCTGTGCTGTTGCTAGTACTAGATTTGTGACATGCACCCACTGGGAACCTTAGAAGTCCCCCCTGAAAACCTACTAGTCCAGTAGTGTGCTGGCTGACTGGTAGCACCCAGCCGGCCCCCACAGATGTGTTTCTGACCCTCTGTAGGTGAGAGCCTTCATTCTAAGATCAGGAATAATGCCTGCTCCGGCGGAAGGTGGTCACACTTCCCCCAGCAAGATGGCGAGTGATTTAGCATATCAAGACATGTGGCTTCAAAGCTTCTACCGCCTTTGATATGCGACCCCGGCTTCCCCCAGACCTGGAAGATGCCAATCCCTCTCCTGAGGTCCATTTGGCACTAGGACAGACCAGAATATTAGCTAGTCAGAGGGTGAGTTCTCTCCCAGACTAGTCACACCCCTAAGGTGCGCTACTTCAAGTGTGAATAACGAAGGAAGGGTTCCACCATTTTGTTTTTAGTGGAACTAGGAACTCTGGGTCCGGTTTATTCCCACTCTCCACAGGAAGTGTACATATAGGGAGTGTAGGCACGCCAGGGGTAGGTAGCCCATTGGCTACCACCTTACACTCCCCTTAACGCCCATAAATACGGTATGTAGGTGCCCCCCTGACACCAGAAACTTAGATTCAATGACTAGGAACTGAGGAAGGACGAATTTGGACCGACAGAATGAGAACAGAGGACCTGTATCAAAGATTGGTGCCAAACCCTGCCAGGCTGCTTGTCCTTCAACATTCACAGAGACTGATTAGTCCAAAGGCTGCACATCCTCACCAAACCCTTGGAGGACCATCCAGCATCTCAACAACCAGCAAAGATCTCCCTTTGGGTGGAGGAGCCACTCCCCTGCATCTGCAGGTACCAACTGCACTGGCCTGGTTCACCATTTTGCTGACCCCCAGGTCTACTGAGGGAGCAACTTGCCAGGCGGGAATCACAGAGAGTCCCAGAGGTCAGCCCAGTTGCTTCACCAAGTCTCGAGACGCTGAGTCTCCCTTCACTATTACCATAGCCCTTGCAACAACCAAGTCTTGTTGCTTGTCCAGTCTGGGTGCCACCAACGCCAACCTGCCGTTGAGGAACATCAGAATCTCTGAGGCCATTTCCAAGAGTGGCCCTGCAGTCTTGTCTTTTTTTCTTTTACTCTCTAGGTCTCCAAACCAAAGTGAGAGCCTTTTACAACAGCTAATCGCCAAACAAAACATCTCTGCACTTGAGCCCCCAAGCCCGGGTCCATGTCCTCCAGAGATCCTCAAGAGCCGAGCCCCCCTTTGTGTTCTTTTGGGCTTGTCCTCAAATCTCCTCTGGCAGCCTTTATTTCCACAGGTACTCCCCGATAGACTTTAATGGGTAGCGTTCGAGGCTACCATCGTGACCAGCAACTCTGCATCCGGACACACCAAAGCCAGTAAATCTGAACTTCTGATGGTTCTTTGGACCTTGGCCCCTAAGCACCTTAAACCCAGTAGAGTAACCCTGAGAATCGTTTAAGTGTTAATACAAAGGAAGGAACTAGTGTGGACAGTTTTTTACGGGGTCCAGAGTATGTGTCCAGATAACTTGTAACCAAAGAAGGATACTGAGTTCCCCGGGGATCCAAAGGGGGGGTATGGGAGGTAGGAGACAGAACTAAACTATAGTCAGGGAACTGGGAGTTCCCTTGTTGGAACTAAGGGACCTCACACACCCAGTAAACTAGGTGTCAAGCTTCATCACTGGTCCCCTGCTCCTCGTCAGACTGGCGCTGCAATGTCTGACGGGCGCCGTAGGCGCGCTTTGTTGGAGATCTTTTGTTCCAGCCAAAAGTTTGTATGCGTGTGAGGGGTCTGGTGGTGGTGTAGTCGTGAAGGGAAAGTGAGGTTTAAAAGAAGGTGAGGCAGTCCACAACGGATTTTATTCGGGTGGCTGACTCCCTTATTAAAAGGGTGAGAGGGGACATGCTAATTTAATCATGCCTATCATTGTGCTTTAGGGATTTAGACCTCATAGAACATGGGTGTATGGGTTATGGAGCACTTTTTTGGATCCTAGGTTTATTATGGATTGTATCCACCTAATGCTAAAGTGGTATCCCTGTATATATTTCTTCCAGGTTCCCCCATAGAGTAGGACCTGTTGGCTTGCTCCCTGATTGACCCAGTGAGGTTGTATCTTTTTAATTTTTCCTTATTATTTTGCACTGTGTAGTACATTTGTTTGAGGTCCTGAAGAATTGCCATACAGGCATGAAACATGTCGACCTTCTAGAGGGTTGAGTCAGTCCGCTGTCAATCATACAGTTTCTTTCTCCCCTCTCACCCTTTTAATAAGGGAGTCAGCCACCCGAATAAAATCCGTTGTGGACTGCCTCACCTTCTTTTAAACCTCACTTTCCCTTCACGACTACACCACCACCAGACCCCTCACACGCATACAAACTTTTGGCTGGAACAAAAGATCTCCAACAAAGCGCGCCTACGGCGCCCGTCAGACATTGCAGCGCCAGTCTGACGAGGAGCAGGGGACCAGTGATGAAGCTTGACACCTAGTTTACTGGGTGTGTGAGGTCCCTTAGTTCCAACAAGGGAACTCCCAGTTCCCTGACTATAGTTTAGTTCTGTCTCCTACCTCCCATACCCCCCCTTTGGATCCCCGGGGAACTCAGTATCCTTCTTTGGTTACAAATCGTTTAAGTGTACCTATGCAGTAAGTATTTCTCCTATAGGATAACAGTACCGCATTCAAGGCTCATGCCTCATATCTGACAGCTGTGATTTTCTGCTGTCTTTCTTGTAAAATTCGTTAACGTCTAATGTATTTACCTGAATCTGATCATCTTGGTGTCTATGATTATATAAAAAATCTCTTATTTTTCGAACTTGGTCTCGAGTTTCTTCTTGAGTTTCTGTCTCATTTATTGCCTATGTGTGTACAACAAATGCTTAACATTACCCTCTGATAAACATCACTGCTTGTCCACGCTACCACAAGAAGACAATTTGAGATTATTCATTTAAGCCCTGTAAGCCAATAAGGGTCGTCTGATGTTACTCCATGGTGTACCTCTTTTTGGTACTCTACATAAAAAGCCGACTTCCTACAAGGGCTATAGAAATAGTCCCAAAACAACATATCTTTCTACAGGAGCTATAGAAATAGTCTCAAAACAACATACGGAGTATACTCACTATACTCCCTCATTCCCAAAAAGACGGAATAATAAGGCCTATTCTAGACCTCAGGCCACTCAACAGTTACATCTCCCCAGAACACTTTCACATTGTCACACTACAGGATGTGATACCATTGCTACAGCAAGGAGATTTCATGACGGTCATAGACTTCAAAGACACCTACTTCCATATTGTAAGAAAGTAGGATCTGCTTTTATTGTTACCCCCACTTTTTGCTTGATGTAATGCTGTTTCTGACTAGTCTGACTGGTATCCTGCTAATCTCTGTTTTCTCCCCTAAATTGGTATGGTAAGTACTTCGGTACATCCAGATGGGACACTTGTGTACACTTATCAGTTCCTAGTATATGGTACTAATGTAACCAGGGCTTATGCACAACAGGGGTCCCCCATGGGCTGAGGCATGTATTATACCACCCATGGTAGACCACTCAATGTGTAACTACAGACCTCCCATTGTAGCCTGGGTAAGCTGGTGCTAGCACCACTTACAAAAGATATAGGTTTCCCTATGTCTAAGGTCACTGCACTTAAAACCTATACGTCACACCTACAGCAGGCCTTTCAATCCTGAACAGTACAAAAAGAGAGTGGTCCCAGTGAGAACAAACTATAACATAAAAATCAACATCACCTTTAAATAAATTACAATCAGTATCTTATCATGTTAAGCACATTTATTCATGTCGAACATGTATTTTTCATGATCAAAAACAGCACATTTGTCTGTAAAATTGTGAAGAGGTGCCCCAGGAAGAGAGGGGGGAATAGTGCAGCAATGTTCGAAAGTGAACGTTGGTGAGAGAGGGAGGTCAGAGAGCAGTTTGTACATCCAAATCATAAATGGCATATCCAGCCTTATCCAAGGCTAACCTATCTACAAAACCATGATATTTTGAAAAGATACAGTGAATCAATCACGGTAATCAATATATGGCAAACAAAATAAAACCGTCTACGTTTCAACCCCAAGGTTGTATGTAGGGAATTCTGGTCCTTACAGTAGGGTCTTCATCAGGACCGTGGGAGGCACCTACAGGTAATTTAAAAGTGACTTCTCTTCCAGGGGATCCTCATCATTAGTCAAAAGCACATGAATATATATATATACACCAAACACTTCCGATCACTACCGTGTTCCGGCGAAGAAGGAACTCAGACCACCACAGCAGTTCAGGCAAGATGTGTGTTTATTTGCGTTTCTCCCGCAGCCTGCAACGACGCGTTTCGGGCTTCAAGAGCCCTTGATCACATACCAATATGTATATATTATGCAATGCAGCCTTCCATATAGTAAAAAACGCTAAGCAATGTTGTAAGAATTTCCCTTGCATATAAATACAATTTCAATAAAGCAGGTCGAGAGAAACGCATTTAAAAACTGCTTTAATGCACAGCAGAAATCATAATCCTGCAAATAAGAATGAAAAAACATTGCCAGCCCATAGGCTGCATTGTAGAAACATAGTGTAGAAACCGGAAATGCTAACCCACAGAAACACACAGAATAAACTGGCACTGTGCCTTTAAGGCAGCCATGACCCCTGATTTCTCATCATGCCTCAGGGGTGACAGTTCGGTCAGTTGTTCTTTCTGGCTCCTTCGGTCAGGACCCTGGTAACTTCAGCTCTCAGTTTTTTCTGATTTCTGTCATAAATTACTACTTATTTTTTGTCACAAACCTTTTACTTCGACGTCTTTTTACTGTTGAAGTACTTTTCTTCTCTTTTTGAGAGAGTTGAGCATAATTTTCCAGTCAAATATGCCCTCTCTTTTTGACTCTTGCCCTTCCTGTGGCAGGAAGAAGGCAAAAACAGACTCCCATCCTGTCTGTATTCTTTGCCTTCCTTCTGATCATGCTCCCAAGACTTGCCAGCAGTGCCAGTCGCTGTCCAAAAGAACTCTGAAGGACAGACAGAGGATTCGCCTCTATGGGCTGGCTGAGAAGGGAAAATCACCTTCAAGAGGCAGGTCTCCGCTGAACAAGAGGAGAGAGAGCCAGACCTCCATCTAAAAGTAAGGTTCCAGTCTGCTCTCCATCGGCGTTGGGCTCTGTGCTGCAAATACCTTTATCGGCAGCGAAAATATCGACAAAAAGACCATCAGCGGCGGGCACGCCGTCGCGAGAACACCGGTCGTTGAGGAAAACTACAGGTACGTCGGATCCTCCACCGTCGTCAACCCAGCGACGATCAGCGTCGAGGAGTCGTTCTCTGCTGGTGCAGGCTCGCTCAACGTTGAGGGATAGATCGCCGCCGCTGTCAGGTCGGCTTTCGACGTCGAGACATGCTCCGCTGTCGTCGGTTCATCGGCGTCGAAGAAGGCATCATCTTTGCCGTCAACCAGGCGGCAGTCACCGTTGAGACGTGCCTCGTTGTCACCAGAGGCAAGGCACTCCTCGCCTCCGCTGGTGTCAAGCAGGTGACGTTCAACGTCGAGGGCTCGATCTTCGTCGATGGCGAAGGACTCGTCGTCGAGACCTAGTGTCAAATACACTAATTGTCATTCAACGTCGATCTCCATCGACGGCGAGAAGTGCCCCAATCTCGACTCTGCTGGCTTCCAGTAGACGACCAACATCGAGAGAGAGATCTGAAAGGCATAAAGACACGACGTCAAGAAGGATTTCTTCGTCGATTCGTACTTCGTTGGGGTCTCCTGCACGCTAAAAGTCGAAGGCGAAGTCTGTTGGATTCAGGTGTTTGACATCATATCATACAACGTCAAAGCACATGGAGAAGTCGACGTCGAGGAGAAGATCACCCGCTAATGATTTACCAGTGATGGTGACACAGAGTCGATGGACGTCGCATCGTTCATCAAAACGCTGATCACCCTCCAAAAGTCGCACAGAGTCCTCTCATTCTATTAGGAGCTCCCCCCAGACGCTCTTGATGTCACACAGCTCTTCTGCTCATTCTCCTGAGCATCCAAGAACATCTCCAAGAGGCTCTCCAAGGAGACTCCTTTCTATCTTTCGCCCAGATGGCTTCAACCTCTCCATCACTGGCAGAAAGTACCCTTTGGTCATGCTCAGCGGCCTATGGACTATTCCAGTCCACTGCACAGATCCCCATTACAACGTCTGGTGCAGGAAGTGGACCGGTCCCCCACTACTTGGACCAAAGAACACAGAGGCAAATCTCCTGAGCATAGATCAACTCATGCTCATCACAAGAGACGAAGAACACTATCTTGGTCCTCGTCTTCGACACACTCATCCAAAAGGGTCTACTCACCTACCCTTTCGGATAGCCCTCCCTCTAGAGTGTCACCCATCGATTATGTGAGCACCTTCCATGATGTCCTCGCTAGAGGAGCACAGAAGCTGAGCATAGGCATGTCGACTTTTCAGACCACCACTTCAATAATTTTCGAAACCCTACATCAGAGATCTGCGGCTAGACCATTACTCCCTCTAGTCCCTGGTCTCCTTGAACCGGTAATGGACATCTTCCTCACCCCATCATCGATTAAGGCAGCTCCGGCTCAGATCCTGAAAAAAATATAAACCTGCTGCATCGGATCCTCTTTTTCTGAAATCAGATCCACCACCGGATTCTGTCATCATCACAGCAGCACAGAAGACACACATGGTGGCTTCTTCCTCCTCTGCTCCTCCAGACAAAGAAAGTAGAGCCCAGGATTTTTGGGGGAGAAAGACCTGCAGCTCTGCAGCATCTTCCCTCAAGGTGTCTAGCGCTGCTGCCCTGCTGGGCCGTTATGACAGGTCCTTATGGGACTCGCTGGAGTGTTTTAAAGAGAAACTCCCAAAGGAGAATCCACAAAACTTCTCAAAGATTCTCCAAGAAGTGGCTCTAGTGGCCAACCAAGTAATCAGCACAGCAGCGGATAGGGCTTCTTTGGCTGCACACTAGTATGCACATGGAATATGTGCACAGAGGTCTTCCTGGTTGCGCCCGACCTCTTTGAAACCGGAAGTTCAGCAACGTATTTTGAATCTTCACTTGTCTGGGAACTCCCTTTTTGGATCGCACACTGACGAGGAAATGGCCAGGATGAAAGCCGAGTTGGACACACTAAAGGCTGTGGGCCTTGAGAAGAAAAAGGAGTTCGAACGACGCTACAGGCCCTACAATTGCAAAAATTACCGACAGAGGGTTCAAACCCCTCAATGGTCGCAAAACAAATCCCAATATCAAGGCCGTCGTTCCTCCAGAGGAAGAGGAGGACATCAACAACAGTCAACTTCCACAGCAAAAACTCATGGAAAGCAATGATTTTCTGCTTCCTCTAGCACCGTTGCACCCTGCAGTGGTAGGAACTATTTCAAATTCCATACAAGAGTGGCGTAACATCACCAAAGACCAGTGGGTGCTAAATATACTGAGCAATGGGTACGCGCTACGTTTCTGCGCGCCCCCAAGAGACATTCCTCCGGTAAAGTCACAACCTCAACACCTGGAACTGCTGTGTCAGGAAGTGTCGACCCTTTTGAAGAAACTAGCCATAGAAGAGGTCCCTCCTGCCCAGAGAGGGAAGGCAGTCTACTCCAGATATTTCTTTGTTCCAAAAAAAGACCAAGCAAACAAGTTCAGACCTATTCTAGATCTCCGATCTCTGAACAAGTTCATTTGAAAGGAAAAGTTGTGTATGTTGGCTCTTCATCAAATATTGCCACATCTGAGGAAAGGAGATTGGATGTGTTCGGTGGATCTCCAAGATGCGTACTTTCACATTCCAATTAACCCACGGCATCGCAAGTTCCTGCGATTCATGGTAGGCGTGAAGCATTACCAGTTCAGAGTATTACCTTTCGGCCTCAAATCTGCCCCAAGGGTATTCACGAAATGCATGGCAGTGGTGGCGGCAGCATTACATCGCCAAGGCCTGTTCGTGTATTCGTACATGGACGACTGACTGTTGAAGGGATCATCTCCTCACATGGTGCAGAACCACCTTCACATCTGCCTAGATCTCCTTCAACGATTGGGCCTTCATGTGAACATGGAAAAATCAGTTCATCAGCCCACTCAATCGCTCGACTATCTGGGCGCCATCCTGTACTCCGGCCTAGGAAAAGTGTTTCCTTCGGAGGAGAGACTGTTATCAATGAGAAACAAATGCATCATCCTTCAGGCATATCAATCATCAGTAAGACAAGTGGCGTCTCTACTGGGATCGATGGCCTCTTGCATTTTTCTCATACCCAACTCCATATTGAGAATCAGACTGTTGCAGCAGGATCTGGAGGACAAATAGGACCAGTCCTCGGTTCATTCGGAAGACGAAATTCTCCTCTCTCAAGCAGCGAAGAAATCCATTCTCTGGTGGACTCAGCCAAAGAATCTTCTAGTGGGAGTCCCATTCCATCAACCTCTGCCAAAGCAATCCCTGATCACAGACGCGTCTCATCAAGGATGGGGAGCGCATCTGGTTCAACTGCAAACTCCGAGCAGATGGACCAGCAAGGAGCGACCTATCATATCAACATGTTAGAACTACAGGCGGTTCATTTGGCCCTCAAGGCATTCCATCCGTCGATTCAGTCCGAGTCGAATTCTGATACAAACAGACAATACAACCACCATGTATTACTTAAACAAACAAGGTGGAACACGCTCTCGCCCTCTGTCTCTCGAATCTCAAGCGATCTGGCACTAGCTGCTGGCCAGGAACCTCTCGATCACAGCAGTGCATCTGCCAGGAGAACAGAATGTGCCAGCAGTCGCTCTCAGTCGACACTTCGAAGAACAAGAAGACTGGGTGCTCAACAACGAAGTGGCAGCAGACATTTTTTATCAATGGGGCCCTCCTTCCATCAACGTCTTTGCAGACGATCTAACCAGAAAATGCCATGCCTTCGAGTCCAGACTTTCCCGACCAGGAACGAGAGGGAATGCTCATGAACCTCATAGCACCGGTCTGGCCTTGACAATGGTGGTATCCGGACCTATTGCAGCTCTCGATCTGTCCGCACCGGAGACTGCCTTGTGGGCTGGACCTTCTGACCAAAATTGGAGGGAAGATCCTGCACCCCATCCTTCCCTCGCTGAGCTTGGCAGCATGGCTCCTGAACTCTTGCAGTACGGACATTTGAACCTCCCTCAGGGCTGCATGGACATTTTGAGTGGGTCGAAAAGACCATCCACAAGAGCTTCTTACTCTTTTAAATGGAAAAGGTTTTATTTGTGGTGAGTCTGATTAGCGGACAAGAAAAAGTAATCTTGCCTTATCTGCTTTACTTGGCCAAATCTGGTTTGAAATACACGTCCATGAAAGTTCATTTGGCGGCCATTACAGCCTATCGAAAATCACCTAACCAACCTTCTTTCTTTCAGCTTCAGGTGGTCAAGGACTTCCTTCAAGGGTTGAAGAAGGTTTATCCCCCTGTCCGACCTCCTTCTCCTCCTTGGGAGTTGAATCTAGTATTGTCAAAATTGATGGGTCCTCCTTTCGAACCCATTCATAGGACCAAATTACAACACCTTACATGGAAAGTAGCTTTTCTAGTGGCTATTACATCAGCACGCAGAGTGAGGGAAATCCAAGCACTCTGTTCAAAGGAACCGTACGGCTTTTCATCACAATAGGGTGGTTTTGAGAACTCACCAGTCCTTCCTACCCAAAGTAGTGTAAAGTAAAGTAAAGTCCACATTTGTAAAGCGCACAATCACCCGTAAGGGTCTCTAGGCGCTGGGGGGCCGTCGGGAAGATTAAGCGAGCTATTGCCCAGAGTCACATGGTGCTGGGCTAACCTGCCGCCGGAGCCGGGGATCGAACCGTGGTCCCCAGATTCCAGCGTCAGTCGCCCTGGCCGCGGCGCCACAGTGTCTGACTTCCATGTCAATCAGACAATTTCTCTCCCTTCTTTTTTTCTAAATCCTGCTACACCAGCAGAAAGGTCTCTTCACTCATTAGACTTTAAGAGGGTTCTCAAATTCTATTTGGAGGGAACAAAATCCATTAGAAAGGCTGATCAATTATTTGTAAACTATGGCTCTGTTAGAACAGGCTTTCCAGCCTCCAAACGATCCATTTCAAGGTGGATAGTGTCCTGTATTGAATTGACTTACCAAATAGCGAACAAGCCTCTGTTAGCCTCCCCTAAAGCTCACTCTACTAGGGGATAGGCTGCTACAATAGCTTTCGTACACAATGTACCGATGGCCGAGATTTGCAAGGCTGCAACTTGGAAATCGGTTCATACGTTTACCAGGCATTACTGTCTGGATTCTGTCTCCAGAGTGGATACCCAAGTAGGCCACACCTCCTTGAGGAATCTGTTCCAATGCCAGCCTAATTGGAGTCTTTGTAATGGTTTTTTAACAATGTATCTTTATTGTACACTGGTCACTTGCCCCCAGGATGAGGGGATGGGCTTTCTATTCTATTCATGTGCTTATGACTATTGATGAGGATCCCCTAGAAGAGAAGGATAAGTTACTTATCTTTAATCCTAGTTCTCTTCCAGGGGTATCCTCATCAAAGTCATAAGCAACCTCCCCAGGCAAGTGACCAAGATGGTAAACAGCCATTAGTACACAACTTTTTGTTCGCATACCATTACAACGCAAGCGTAGCAACGCATGCGCTGTAACAATGTGTAGCCTTTACTACCCATGTTGTTACTTCGCATGCGCTGTTACAACGCATGCGTTGTATTGTGTTTATGGCTGTGACTGAGGACCCGGCTCAAAGATGGCAGAAAGAAAGCAGCAATTACATAAGATGGGGAAAGGCGCTGGTGCCTGCATGCGTGCAATTCTGTGACAGAGGACCCGGCGCCAAGATGGAAGAGGCTGTGATGACGGAAGTAGTGGAGAGGCGCTGGTGCCCCGGCGGATCTGCAGGCTCCTGTGCGCTGGCTGGGGACTTTTTTGGGGAAATCTGCTTCGAGTGAGGACCTGGCGCCAAGATCGCAGAGATGACGGAAGTAAGAGAGAGGCGCAGGTGCTGGGCCGGATCTGCAGGCTCCTGTGCTAAGGATGGGGGCATTTTTGGTTGACAACGCTTGCAGCCGAGGACAAGGGACGGGCACCGAGGAGAGAGAGGTAAGAGGGGCTGTGTATTTTTAAAGGGTTTGTGTTTGAGGAGTAGTGTTTTGGGGTTTAGGGTAGTGTAGGGGTGAGAGTAGTGTGGGTAGCGTAGTAGTGTTTTAGGGTTTAGGGTAGTGTAGGGGTGGGAGTAGTGTGGGTAGCGTAGTAGTGTTTTAGGGTTTAGGGTAGTGTAGGGGTGAGAGTAGTGTGGGTAGCGTAGTAGTGTTTTAGGGTTTAGGGTAGTGTAGGGTTGAGAGTAGTGTGGGTAGCGTAGTAATGTTTTAGGGTAGTGTAGGGGTGGGAGTAGTGTGGGTAGCGTAGTAGTGTTTTAGGGTTTAGGGTAGTGTAGGGGTGGGAGTAGTGTGGGTAGTGTTTTAGGGTTTAGGGTAGTGTAGGGGTGAGAGTAGTGTGGGTAGCCTAGTAGTGTTTTAGGGTTTAGGGTAGTGTAGGGGTGAGAGTAGTGAGGGTAGTGTAGTAGTGGTTTAGGGTTTAGGGTAGAGTAGGGGTGGGAGTAGTGTGGGTAGCGTAGTAGGTGTGTTAGGGTTTAGGGTAGTGTAGGGGTGAGAGTAGTGTGGGTAGAGTAGTAGTGTTTTATGGTTTAGGGTAGTGTAGGGGGGGGAGTAGTGTGGGTAGCGTAGTAGTGTTTTAGGGTTTAGGGTAGTGTAGGGGTGGGAGTAGTGTGGGTAGCGTAGTAGTGGTTTAGAGTTTAGGGTAGTGTAGGAGTGGGAGTAGTGTGGGTAGTGTAGTGTGGTAGTTCTTTTGGGTTGGGGTAGTGTAGGGGTGGGAGTAGTGTGTTGTGTAGGTGTAGGGGTAGGGATGTCACTTACCTTGCATACTTTTACCACAAGTATGGCTTTACCACGCATGCCTTTGCGTTGTAATGGCATGCGTGGTAAAGGCATCCTCGTGGTAAAAGTATGCGATGTAATGGTATGCGATGTCATTGACATCGCGTAGTAATACCCGTGTTGTAATGGCATGCGTGGTATTACTATGCGATGTATTGACATACATTCGACCAAGATACATATCAATTCTTTGTGCCATGGCCTTCCGGTCTTCACAAAGAACAACTGACCTAACTGTCACCCCTGCGGCATGATGGGAAGCTAGGGGTCATGGCTGCTTTAAAGGCACGGCGCCAGTTTATTCTGAGTGTTTCTGTAGGTTAGCATTTCCGCTTTCTACGCTATGTTTCTACAATGCAGACCATGGGCTGGCAATGTTTTTTCATTCCTCTTTGTAGGATTATGATTTCGGCTGTGCATTAAAGCAGTTTTCAAATGTGTTTCTTTCTCCCTTCTTTATTTGAATTTTATTTATATGCAAGGGAAATTCTTACAACATTTCTCAGCGTTTTTTACTATATGAAAGGCTGCACTGTGTTTTTTTGTGTTATCTATCTACATATATGGTTTCCACCAATAGAGGAGTGAAATAGCCTATCGAGTAAGTGTTTTTTCGCTGTCACTAGGGACGCTATTTATGTCAATTTGTTTTCCTTACACGCCCTATACCTTTCTTGTGCTAATACCTTGATATTAATCTTTTCTGCACTTCACTGTATCTTTTCAAAATATCATGGTTTTGTAGCTAGGATAGCCTTGGATAAGGCTGGATGTGCCATTTATGATTTAGATGTACATATTGCTCACTGCCCTCCCTTTCTCACCAACCTTCACTTTCCAACATTGCTGCACTTCCCTCCCCCACTTTCCTCCTGGGGCACCTCTTCACGATTTTACAGACAAATGTGCTGTTTGTAACATGAAAAATACATGTTTGACATAAATACATGTGTTTAACATGATACGATATTGATTGTAATTTATTTAAAGGTGATGTTAATTTTTTTGTTTTAGTTTGTTCTCACTGGGACCACTCCCTTCTTGTACCGTACTTTACCCAGGTCCTGTGACTTGTCTGGGTCACCGCCATTGTCTTGAAACTCTTTCAATCCTGAAGGCAGAGTGCTCGGTTCCAAGTGTCAGGATGCCCCTGCATAAGCAGGACACTCATACAGCCTACGTAGTCCATTCTCCTGGGTTGTAAGTGAGACATCCCTATGACTTGTAGAGGGGCACCGCATCATTGTGCGATGACCATCGTGGTACAGGCTGTAACAAACCCTGCCATGTTTGGTATCAAACATGTTGAATGATACCCCACACTGTAAACGGTGTGGGAGGTATGATTCCAATCAATCAATCAATCAATCAGTCACTTGTAAATCAGACTACATACCCGCAAGGGTCTCAAGGCGCTGGGAGGAAGGGGTTGCTACTGATCGAACAGCCAGGTCTTGAGTAGCCTCCTGAAGGTCAGCAGGTCTTGGGTCTGTCGAAGGCTCAGTGGGAGGCTGTGCCATGTCTTGGCGGCGAGGTGGGAGAAGGATCTCCCGCCAGTGGTTGTTCTTCGGATGCGCGGGACGGTGGCGAGTGCGAGGTCGGCAGAGCGGAGTTGGCGGTTAGGGATGTAGGAGGACAGTCGTCTGTTGAGGTAGGCTGGGCCGGTCTTGTGGAGTGCCTTGTGTGCGTGGATGAGGAGTTTGAAGGACATCCTCTTGTTGACGGGGAGCCAGTGCAGGTTTCTCAGGTGGGGGGTGATGTGGCCGTGGTGTGGTATGTCGAGGATCAGTCGTGCCGAGGCGTTTTGGATGCATTGCAGTCGTTTGATGAGCTTGGTTGGGGGTCCCGCGTAGAGGGCATTTCCGTAGTCGAGTCTGCTGCTGACGAGGGCCTGGGTGACTGTCCTTCTTGTATCAGTTGGGATCCACCTGTAGATCTTGCAGAGAATGCAGAGGGTGTTAAAGCAGGAGGAGGAGACTGCGTTGACTTGCTTGATCAATGAGAGCTTTGAGTCGAGGATAATTCCCAGGTTGCGTGTGTGGTCGGTGGGTGTCGGGCTGCCCCCAGTGCCGTCGGCCACCAGAAGTCGTCCCAGGCTGAAGGGTTGGCGCCGAGGATGAGGACCTCTGTCTTGTCCGAGCTCAGCTTCAGCCGGCTGATCTTCATCCAGTCGGTGACGGCATTCATACCTTCGTGGAGGTTGGCTTTGGCGGTGATGGGGTCCTTGGTGAGGGAGAGGATCAGTTGAGTGACGTCGGCGTAGGAGATTATGTCGAGGTTGTGCTGTCGGGCAACGTGTGCGAGCGGGGCCATGTAAATGTTGAACAGTGTTGGGCTGGGGGAGGATCCCTGGGGTACGCCACAGATGATCTTGGAGGCTTTGGATCGGAATGGGGGAGGTGGACACTCTGGGTTCTGCTGGAGAGGAAGGAGGTGGTCCATTCCAGAGCCTTGATTCGGATCCCTGCGGCGTGGAGGCGTGCGCGTAGTGTGCGGTGGCAGACGGTGTCGAAGACGGTGGAGAGGTCCAGGAGGATGAGGGCTACAGTCTCACCGTTGTCCAGCAGGGTCCTGATGTCATCTGTGGCGGTCTCGGTGCTGTGGTTGCTGTGGAACCCTGACTGGGAAGGGTCCAGGATTCTGTTTTCTTCGAGGTATTGGGTTATCTGTCTGTTGACGATCTTCTCGATGACCGTGGCCGGGAACGGGAGCAGAGAGATGGGCTAGAAGTTCTTGAGATCTCTTGGGTCTGCCTTGGGTTTTTTGAGTAGGGCGTTGATCTCGGCGTGTTTCCAGCTCTCTGGGATGGTCGCAGTCTCGAGGGAAAGATTGATGACTTTGCGCAGGTGGGGTGAGATGGAGCTGCTAGCTTTGTTGAAGATGTGGTGCAGGAATGGGTCTGACGGGGAGCTGGAGTGGATTGTGCTCATGGTCTTGATGATGTCATCGGTGCTCTTGTGGCCCAGGCTAGCAGGGGGTCGTGATTGATGGTGTGCGGAGGGGCTGTTGTGTGTTGCGGTCTGTTGGGGCTGTCTGGGTGTTGAAGCTGTCGTGGATGTTTGCTATCTTGCGGTGGAAGAAAGTGCCGAGAGAGTTGGAGTTCTGGACTTTTTGGTTC
The DNA here is from genome assembly GCF_964261635.1 of Lissotriton helveticus. Classification (NCBI taxonomy): domain Eukaryota; kingdom Metazoa; phylum Chordata; class Amphibia; order Caudata; family Salamandridae; genus Lissotriton; species Lissotriton helveticus. Next base: position 631,116,877 of record NC_136070.1, read on the forward strand.
CGTCCAGAGGTGTCAGGGATAACACCCGAAGACCCCGGAGTTCAACCTGCCTCGGTGCACAAACAAACAGAAACACGGGCTTCTCGATGGTGGCGTCAAAGACCAAAGGTTTATTACTGCAGGGACACAGAAGTCACAGAAACTACACATGGGCAGTATCTAGGAGCCTGTTCAATTTGTACAAAGAGGGTTGCTCCTTATATACTGAATATTGGGCTTCAGGCAAATTTCTTTACATGTTAGCACATTCCAAAACCTTTGTATCTTAAACAATAAATATTTGGCGTTGCACAGGAATCGTCAACAATATCTGATGTCAAAACATTACGAACGAGGGGTTCCCACTATTCCATCATAATCCCATGTCAACTTTCCATTCAAGACCCGGACCGCCTCATCGTAAATTTCGTTACCTCCCCCTAATAAAGGCCCAGAAGGAAAGGAGCAGAGCCAGGTGCAGAAGATAGAAAAGTAGGATAAGAGATGTTTGTGGGTCGTAAATGGGCACGGTTACCAGCTTCGGCCGCCTAATCATGATCAGACCAACGAACACGAGAACCAGTATAGCAGGACTGGCCTCAGGCTGGGGAGACAGCTCTTGCCGAGTCATGCTGCCACAGCGTTGCTGGCCTAAGGTGCACGTGTCACTAGCAAGGTGAATTGCCGGCTAAAGCCTACGTGTCCTTAAATGAAAAAGAGGTCATTGCGTGTCCATTGACTATGTGAGGGCAGGAATACAAAATGGCTTCCTTTTTCTAAGATGGATGCCACGGGTAGAACAGAAATGTGTTTGTAACAGGAGTGCTCTTGCTCGTAGCATAGCGAAAACACCAGGATATACTAAATGGATCATTTGCGGTTCACTGATACCAAAATTATGCATTTGCGACAATGTTACAAACACGGGTTAAAATCGTCACGGAACCTCAGACCCTCCTTTTGCCCTTACATAGGCAATTACTCAGTCTATGTCAGAATCTAACTCTATGCTCATTAGGTCAGTGACATGTTGTTGCATCATCATTCTGTCTCGTGTCTTTTCTCCTAATGCCGGTGGTTTTCTGAAACAGGTTGCAGCACAGAGGCTACACAAAGCAGGACCACATTGGATAATAAGGCAGCATGAGAACAGAAATACTAGGATGACACCAATGACCATCAGAACCTTCCATCCCCACGCTGATACCAGAGTCCAAAACCATTCCATGAAGGACCAGTTTCCCTTGTCTACGTGTATAGAGTCGGAAATCTTGTGTAGCTTAGAGATCGCTTCATAGACGGTTGGAGCATTATTGGGAATAAAAACACAGCAGCTCGATTGGATCATTCTGCATACCCCACCTCGATCTGCAAGTATTACGTCTAGAACCATACGGTTCTGCAACGTCATGAGACGATCCGCCTGAAGCTCAGCTGTTAAGTTACTAAGGGCACCAGCAGTTTCTGTAATAGTAGATTCAACTACCCGTGTTAGTTGACGTAGATTTCTACTATTGGCCATAGGCCCCCAAAACGGAAGGAAACCTTTGAAGAAGTCTCCAGCTTCCTGACCAGCGGTATCTTCCTTGCTGAAGACACCTCTTGCTACTCTGGTCTTGTGATAATCTGAAGAAGCAGTGTATGTCGGAGGTAACAATCGACCAATATAACATGAACCTGAGAAGTCAGCAGGCAGCCATGTATACGCTCTGTCTTGACAGATGAAGTAAGTACCCCTAGCAGTAAGGAAGGCAGGGGAGGAGTTAGACGGAAATACGTAAGTCTCAACGCACTCACTCCTCCCTAGCTGAGCTCTCAGATTTCTCCCATTTCCTTGCAAACAGACCTGACCTCGGTGAGGCACGACCCAGACTGAAGTGGAGCTTTTACGCTTGCTTTCTCCCAAACTAAGGCGATACTCGGTAGAGTTCCAACTCAAATACACCCGTAATTCATCTCTAGGGTAAGATGGAGTATTATTGACGTCTTTAATCATGTCAATTATTCCCTTGTCTAAAGCTTTGTTGTCTGAGTTGTATTTAGTGGACCGTGGTGGACGCGGAGGATAGGTCTCAAGGGCATAGGAAAAAATGGTCTGAAAGGCCTGAAATGATCCATTATAGCTAAAAGGCAAGACTAGATAGGGAATGCCTTTATCCATAGTGTGAGGTATCAAACCACACACCCAGCAGTCTGTAGTATTAACTACCAGTTGGTGTTGATGCAAGAGCTGTACAAATGTATTGTTAATAAATTCAGAGCTTCGAGCTTGTTCGTGTTCAGGAAACGAGTGAAAAGAATGCATAGAAGAAACCGTAGAAGTAGTAGGATCAAGGGGAGGTACTGTAGTTACCGGCATAAAAATCAAATGCACACCAAAGATGATTCCACCCACCAACGTTATCAAAACAATTAAAAATGTAACTGCACATTGCATTAGAAAGCATTTGCTGTGAAGTATTCGGTACAGTCTATTTCTGCGAACATAAATTACATTCTTTCGTTGCAGCTCAGGAAGCTCCATCTTCTACAATCCGCTCGTGACCACTGATGATGTGTACGTAGATAAAAATGCCTCTATCAGCCCTGGGAGTTCCCAGAACTAACAGAAAGATCGACCTTATGTCTGACCCCCGCAGATTCAACTAGGCACACAGCCACGACCCTACGGCTACCCAGACGGCAAGGCAAAATTTAAAACAACAAAATAATAGCAAACTTCCTGGCTGGAGGCAATGTATAGAAAATTCAAATCTGAAAATAGGCAGTTTCCTGCTTTATTTGTCCATATTGCGAGGTCGCAAGTTGTATCTCAGTTTTGCAGGAGCTGTCTGATCTGGAAACAATATATTTTCAGCCGACGCTGCAATGTTCGCGTTTGCAGATGACAAATGTTCTTTTGGTGCAGATGGCAAATGTTCAGGGTTCAAAAGAGCAGTTTCAGGAGGAGAGTCAGAGTTTGATGTATCAGTGATCAGTTCTGCATCACTGAAAGGGATGAACCTGGGTATTTGTTCTGCTTCAGAGGCACTGATTCCTTTCTTTACCCAGTTGTTGTAAGGAAGTGGCAGAGGCACACGTTTGACATGTGTCGTGTGGATCCAATTCTTCCTTCCGGCCACTCGAATAGCAGTTCTCGTCGCCAATAGGACTTGGAAAGGGCCAACGAATCTGGGCTGAAGATTTTTCGTTCTTGCAAAATTTCTAATGACTACTTGATCCCCAGGTTTCAGCTGATGACCTGGACTCTCCGGTGGCTTTGGCAATGCATCGAAAACCTGTTGGTGAATAAGGCTCAATTTAGCAGTCAAGTCGAAAAGATAATCAATTAACATTGGGTATTCCAGCTGCTTAAATTCTTTCGGTCTAGGTACCCCCCAAACATTTGCAGGACGACCAAAAATTATTTCATATGGACTAAGCCCTACTCTAGAATGTACAGTTGCTCTTGTTGATAACAAAGCCAAAGGCAGTGCGTCTGGCCAGGGCAAACCCGTGGATGCTTGTATCTTAGCAAGTTTCAGTTTAAGGGTGCCATTGTAACCCTCAACTAAACCCGCGGACTGGGGATGATTCGCACTGTGAAACTTTTGTCTAATCCCTAGGCCGGCACACACACTCTGCATAACTTTCCCTACGAACTCACTTCCGTTATCTGACCATACAATCCGTGGCATTCCGAATCTGGGGAAGTATTCTTTAAGAAGGATCTTGGCAGTGGACAAAGCAGTATTGTCCTTCAGTGGGTATGCTTCGATCCATCTGGAGAACGCACAAACTACCACTAGGACGTACTTTAGATTATTACAACGATCCATGTGAATGAAGTCTAGCTGGATCACTTCAAAGGGGCAGGAAGGAGGAGCGAAGTGACCTGCAGGTGTGGGGATTCCCTTGCCAGGATTATGCATCAAGCATACCATACAATTTCTCACCACTCTCTCTGCACACTTACTAATCCCATCATTCTTCCAAACTGGAGCCAACATCTTACAAATCCCTTTAGAACTGATGTGCGCTGCTCCATGTGCCATCGTTACTACTGCAAGCACATACGCATCAGGCAACATCCAACGCTGTTGTTCCGACAAGTCAATCCAACACCCACTCGAGTCCAATTTACCCGTGCTCTCTTTCCATGCACGCTTTTCCTCCTCAGTCGCCTCTTTCTGAATTTCTTTCACGCTTTCCACTGTGTCCTCACACATTCCAGACTCAGAAATCCATCTTGCAGACGTTGCAACATACATTCTACTCATCATATTTCTAGCTGTCTGTTTTGCAGTCTCATCAGCAAAAGCATTCCCACGACCAACATCATCCGTGATTGCTTTATGAGCACTGCATTTCACAATCGCAACTTCAGTCGGCAAGGTTAGAGATTCCAACAAGTCACTAACTAGCTGGCCATGTTGAATCTTAGTCCCATGGGACGTAATGAAACCTCTCTCTTTCCACAAACGGCCAAAACTATGGGCCACGCCGAACGCGTACTGACTATCTGTGAACACATTCACTCTCTTTCCCTTAGCTAAAACGCACGCTCTTGTCAGCGCGATCAATTCTGCAGCCTGGGCAGAATTCTGACTCACTCTCTCAGTCTCCACAATCGTACTCAAAGTCGTTACTGCATAGGCAGCAGTCGCATCACCATTCTCCAATTTGAAGCAAGACCCGTCAACATACAACGTGCCATCTGGATCTGATAATGGAGTGTCTTTTAAATCAATTCGTCCTTTTGTTTCTTCCTCAGTTCTGAAACAACAGTTGTGTGGTTCGGAATCACTCGACTCTTGGCTAGTCGGCAACAATGTTGCTGGATTCAATACATTGCATCTTTTGATCTGAATATGACTTGCTAGCAATGTCAGTTCGTAACCTGATAATCTAGCACTGGTAAGGTGCTGCGTCTTGGTTCGGTTCATGAGTGTATCCACAGCATGAGGAACCATAACTACTAGCATGTTGTTCATTACCAAACCAGCAGATTGTCGAATGGAGGCTGCAGCTGCGGCTGTAGCTCTCAAGCAACTAGGCAACGCTCTAGCTACTGGATCTAATGTTGATGAAAAATACGCACAAGGGCGTTGTTTATCACCAAATTTCTGTGTCAAAACACTCAACGCACAACCTTCTCTCTCATGGACATAGAGCGTGAATGGTTTACTGTAATCGGGTGTACCCAATACAGGAGCTGAACACAGTGCATTTCGTAACTCAGAAAAACTCTCCTGACATTCGGCAGACCATGGCACTGGACTCGGAACATTTTTCCCAGTCAAAGCTACCAACGGTTTTGCCAAAAGAGAAACATTTGGGATCCATTGCCTACAATATGAGGTAATACCTAAAAAGGCACGTACTTCTCTCTGCGTGCTAGGAACATTCATCTGTGTAATTGCTTTTATTCTCTCTGGGGTCAACTTCCTTCCCTCCTTTGACAAGAGATGACCTAGGTAGGTCACTTCTTGGCAACAGTATTGCATTTTTGAAGGTGACACCTTGTGATTCAAATTTGACAAATGATGCAATAAAGAAATTGTAGCTTTTTTGCAAGTTTCCTTGTCATCGGCAGCCACTAGAAGATCATCGACATATTGTATTAAAGCAGAACCAGGAGGAAGTACAAATGAGTCTAACTGGCTTTTTAATGCTTGACTGTAAATGGATGGGCTTTCACAATAACCTTGTGGAGCGCGTTTAAACCTGAAGCTTCGTCCTCCTAGAGAGAAACCGAAGATATCTCTGCTTTCCTCGGCTATCGGAATGCTGAAAAAGGCATTTTTCAAGTCGATAACTGAAAACCATGCTGCTGTAGCAGGAATTAACGTTAACAATGCAGTAATGTCTGGAACCACAGGAAACTGTGGAATCACAATTTTATTAACCTCTCTAAGATCAATTACAAATCTATATACTGGAGGTTTTGTTGGGTCAGTTCGTTTCAGAATTGGCAGTACAGGACTATTACAGACATTACCTCTAGTTTCTTCTATAACGCCTTTCTTGATCAGATCTTGTACTATCAGTAGGAGCGCACGCTCACCTTCAGTAGAAATTCTGTATTGTGGAATTCGTGGAAATTTTACATTCGCTTTCAAAGTTACTACATATGGTGGAATTTCTAAAAGACCTACATCATTAGGACCAGTCGCCCAAAGAGTATCAGGGAGTGAACGCAGCTCTGGTGGGAGTGCATCCATCGACAAGTACATTGGAGAGATGATTCTTTTACCCAACGTAAGCTGTACTCCTTCTGGAGAACAGTACAATGTCGCATATAGGCGTTTTAATAAGTCTAAACCAAGCAGATTTTCATTACAACCTGTCGTCAAAATCAGGGGTGCTTTCAATTGTCGGGGTCCAACAGAAATAGACAAAGGACCAGAAACAGGGTTGTGAACAGGGGCGCCTGAAAAACCTACTGAAACGTTTGTTGAGCCAGACAAAGGTGCGCCAGGGAGTTTCGCATGTATGATAGAACTTTTTGCTGCACCAGTATCCAACAGAAACGGTTCGACTATACCTGATGTTGCTACTGTGACATAAGGCCCACTCTGATCTACTGGAACTGATACTACTCCCTCTCTTTGTCCATGGCTGTCCTAGTACTCCCTTGGCTGAACTTCCTCACTAGCTTCATAGTAATCTTCAACATGATATTGTTGAGACCTATTCTGTTGGGCAGATTGTCCATTTCGTTGGTTGAAATAATTAGAAGGGCGATCACTTGTCTGTGGAGGCATAGCACCTCTTCCTCGACCTCTAGAATTCTGCATATAACCACCACGACCTCTCTGAGCTGCCGCAGTATTATTTTGTGCCCGTACCGGACACTCAGTCTTATAATGGCCTTCCATTTTGCAATAAGCACACTGATTCCATTGGTACTGTGGCCTCTGAGAATTATACTCCGTTCTTTGATATGACCCTTGCTGTGTATTGGTCTGATTGGTGCGAGGCGGATATGCTTGCTGTAAAAGAACTTTAGTTTTTAACTCTTTCGTCTTTTTATCTGATTTTTCTTTCTCCTCTTTGTCCCTATTTTCATAGTACTGGGCAGTAGCAAGTATTTGCGCAGTCGTAGAGACAGCCCACGCACTTTCAGAATTTTTTAATTTACCACTAAGTTCTGGCAACAGATTGTGCACAAATTTATCAACAAATAATCTCTGGCCTCCTTCTGTGCTCATATCCTGACCACTATGATCCACAAAAGTCTCCTCGAATCTTGTGAAAAAGTCGGAGACGCTTTCGTCTTTCTTCTGTTTGCACGCGGACAATTTGTCCCAGTTAACGCGTAATGCTGGCATTAGGGTTTTCATTAAATCGATTATTCTACCAGGCAAATTAGCAATTAAGGGTTCAGGTTTAGAACCACCTATTTGTTGACCATCCGCTGCAATTATAGCTGCCCAATCACCACCTAGGGCAACTGGATGATTCTCTTTACGAATTTTAGCCCAAATTGGTTGCGGTACTACATTACCAAATAGCAGATCTATGTCAGCTAGATTTAATATACAAGCGTCAACTGTCTGAGCCAACTCTTTGTAGTACCCTGCAGATTTTTACGCGGATCCGGCAAGGCCTGTTTCACTGCTAATACTTCAGCTCGCTTCCATGGAATATGTATCCATACTCTCTGGAATTGGGCCGGAGCGGCTGCAATACCAAGGTTTACATTAGCTTGCACAGCTTCACGCCAAATTGGTGGAACCTCTCTCATTGGATATTGACGATTTTGTTTCGTACTACGTTTCTCTGACTCCCTCGGAGAACGAAGGGATGGGTCATTCCTATAACTTAAAACCAGTTCCATCGCTTCTTTTATATTTTGTCCAACTATCATACCTGCAGCAAACTCTTTCTGAACATTAATTAATTCTTCTAGATTTGATTCAGGGTCATCCTCTTCCAATTCCTCACGTAGAAGGAAGCACATTTCATCAAACACATATCGTTGTGTCGGTTCGTTCCATTGTATAAATGTATCTAATACATCTTGTACATTATATCTTCCAACTTTCGAAATCCATCTAAGAGCAGTGGAATCTAATATCCCTCTTTCTTCAGTACTGGAAAGCTGACTACGTCTCTGCACAGAGTCAGAGGTAGGAGTCTTAATCAGAGTTTTATAGAAGGGAGATAGAATGTTAGAGACAGAATCATTGATTCTTCGACGAACAGAAAGTGGAGTCATAATATTAGCAGAAGCAGTAAATAGAGTAGCAGTTGGAACAGATAGATCAGGAACAGTAGGAGTAGCGGGCAAAACAGCTTGTGAACTAGCAGGTGTGAGCGATACAGGTATAGGTAAAGAAGCCGGCAACCCTGAAAGAGGGGGTGCCGAAGGAACATTAATAGTGACCACAGGAGGTACAGGAACTTGATTCAGAGGAGCGGGAACACCAGGTTGTCCAGCAACCGGTAATTGAACATTCGGTATAGGTGGAGCCGTAGCACCCTGTGCATACGGTGGGGGTGATCGTAACAAGTAAGACAACAGGGGATCCTTTTCAGGGTCCTCTACTATCTTAGCTGTACTTGATGGCAAAGCAGGATAGCACTTGTCTATTGCTAAATTATGCTCTCTATTGGCCACCTCCATCGCTTTCTCAGACTCGTTGAGTTGTAGCTGCTTAGCAGACTGTTCTAAAGTCAACTCTTGCTCTTTCTGTTCTTTCTTCAACTTTTTAATTTCTCTCTGTTTAGATTCTTTTCGCCAATAACGGAAAGAATCAAACATTGCCGGCCGGGCTTTCTTCTTGAATAATTTCGTTTCTAAATTATCAAGAACTTGAGGTTCGAAACTACCATGCAGTGGCCAACTAAGGACACCATCTTTCTCTGTATAGTGGATCCATACCTCGTTATAAGCGATAGGGCCCACACCAAATTTGCAATATAGATCATAAAGGGGAGTTCCAATCGGAGGAACCGAACACGAGTCCTCCAACTGGGAATCCCTGTTGCAACTAAAACAAGACAACATACAATTTTTCCGACTTACCATTTTATAACCCGGAACACAAAACAGACGAAACACAAATTAAAAGAAAGGTGCGCACTTGAACCAAGAACTTAGGCCTACCAGAACAGACAAACGTATCGATACCCGAACTGAACTGAATAATTATCGTAACCAGAATAACCAGCGATAATCTTATGAAACCGAACCAAACCAAAAACTAAAAGGATTATCCAAACAGGAGCAACCCTTACGAAGTAACCAACTATCAACCACTTAATACTTAACTGAGGCACTGAAGACGTCACCAAGGAGAAACCCGTCACGTCTCGCCGTACTAAGGACTGCACCTCGGGTCCAAGACAGGGCGACGGTCAAGGCAACGAACCACTGCAGCCGTCTGAACGGGAACCCTCGTGGAAGAGAACGTCGGGCCACTTTTGCGATATGCCGGGATCGATGAAGTGGGGCGCCTCCCTCTGAAATCTTCACACGAAGCTTCTCGAACTCTTCAGGCTTTTGGACCGGTACCGAATGACGTCGCCCCACGTTGGGCGCCAATTGGAGTTCTGGACTTTTTGGTTCCGTCCAGAGGTGTCAGGGATAACACCCGAAGACCCCGGAGTTCAACCTGCCTCGGTGCACAAACAAACAGAAACACGGGCTTCTCGATGGTGGCGTCAAAGACCAAAGGTTTATTACTGCAGGGACACAGAAGTCACAGAAACTACACATGGGCAGTATCTAGGAGCCTGTTCAATTTGTACAAAGAGGGTTGCTCCTTATATACTGAATATTGGGCTTCAGGCAAATTTCTTTACATGTTAGCACATTCCAAAACCTTTGTATCTTAAACAATAAATATTTGGCGTTGCACAGGAATCGTCAACAATATCTGATGTCAAACATTACGAACGAGGGGTTCCCACTATTCCATCATAATCCCATGTCAACTTTCCATTCAAGACCCGGACCGCCTCATCGTAAATTTCGTTACCTCCCCCTAATAAAGGCCCAGAAGGAAAGGAGCAGAGCCAGGTGCAGAAGATAGAAAAGTAGGATAAGAGATGTTTGTGGGTCGTAAATGGGCACGGTTACCAGCTTCGGCCGCCTAATCATGATCAGACCAACGAACACGAGAACCAGTATAGCAGGACTGGCCTCAGGCTGGGGAGACAGCTCTTGCCGAGTCATGCTGCCACAGCGTTGCTGGCCTAAGGTGCACGTGTCACTAGCAAGGTGAATTGCCGGCTAAAGCCTACGTGTCCTTAAATGAAAAAGAGGTCATTGCGTGTCCATTGACTATGTGAGGGCAAGGAATACAAAATGGCTTCCTTGTTCTAAGATGGATGCCACGGGTAGAACAGAAATGTGTTTGTAACAGGAGTGCTCTTGCTCGTAGCATAGCGAAAACACCAGGATATACTAAATGGATCATTTGCGGTTCACTGATACCAAAATTATGCATTTGCGACAATGTTACAAACACGGGTTAAAATCGTCACGGAACCTCAGAGTCGCAGTGGGCTTGCGACGGCGGGATGTCGTTGGTTTTGGAGCTGGGGTTGGAGAGTTCCTTCACGATGTTGAAGAGCTCCTTGCTATTGCCTGCGTTGTTGTCGGGGTAGTATTTGAAGGAGGTCTTCTTGGCAGTACTGATGAGGTGATGGTGGTTGCGGATGGCGTCCTGTGGTCTGCGTGGCTGTCCGGAGTCTGTTCGCTGTGCCATTTCTTCTCTAGTTTGCGGCAGGCTTGCTTGGAGACTAGGAGTTCTGGGGTGAACCAGCTGGCCCTCTTGCTGTTGTCTCTGTGGGGGGTTTCTTCAGAGGGGCGAGGGTATTGGCGCAGTCGTTGATCCAGCGTCTGAGGCTGTGGGCAGCGTCGGTGGGAGGGCTGAGAGCGAGGTTTGCATGTAGTTGGTCTTCAGTGATTTTGGTCCAGCAGCGGCGGGGGATCTGTTGAGTGAGGTGGTGTGTGGTGGTTTTCTGGAAGGTGAAGTGGATGCAGCGGTGGTCGGTCCAGGGGAGTACGGTGGTGTGGTTGATGGAGACGCGCGGGCTACAGTGGAAGACTGGGTCGAGCGTGTGGCCGGCGGAGTAGGTAGGCGTTGTGACAAGTTGCCTCAGTCCGAGGTTGGCGAGGTTATCGATCAGAGTTGTGGAGTTGCTGTCGTTGTTCTCAAGGTGAAAGTTCAGGTCTCGGAGGAGGATGTAGTCTGAGGAGGTCAGGGTGTGCGTGCTGATGAAGTCTGTAGACGAGGGTGCCTCTGAGGGTGGAGTTTGGGTCTGTTTGGATCTGGAAATGCATGTGTTCGGCGGTGATGAGAATGTCGTCGGTGCTGGTCGAGACCCTGATGCTGTTCTTGTGGACAATGGTGATTCCTCCTCCGACTCCGTTGGTGCGGTCTCTGCGGGTGATCTTGTAGCCGTCTGGGATGGCTATGGCGATGTCGGGTGCAGAGGAGTCGTTCATCCAAGTCTCTGTCAGGAAGGCGACGTCTGGGGATGATGTGTCGAGCAGGTCCCAGAGCTCGACGGCGCGTTTGCGTGCGGAGCGGGTGTTCAGTAGGATGCATCGTAGGTGGTTGAGGTCTTTCTTGGTAGGTGGTTCGACGGCTCTGAGGCTGGTGTAGCTGCCGTTATGGCAGGTGAAGGGGCCGTGTGTGCGTTTCGGGGCGGCCTTGAAGCAGATGAGGTTCCGTCCGGAGTTGAGAGCATGCAGTGTGCTGGCATCGTAGCGGCGGCGGTCGTCGTGGCGGGTGTGAGGACCAGGGGTTCTGGCGCTGGGCGCAGTCCAGGTGCGGACGGGCTTGCCTAAGGTGCGCCTTCGACACGCCAGCGGTGCGGCCGGCATATATGGGGAGGAGGGAGGGAGGAGCAGCTTGGAGGCAGGGGCAGCGAATGGGCAGTCAGGTATAGCAGGGACGCAGCGGCGGGAGCGGTGAGCGACGACGAAGGGAACAGAAGGCAAAAGGGCACAGGAATTAAAGGGGCAACGAAGGAACTGAAGGTAAAATGGGCACAAAGTTACAGGGGCAGTGAAAGGAGCAGAAGCAAGATGGGCACCAGGTTACAGGGGCAGTGAAGGGACGGAAGCAAAACGTGCACAAGGTTACAGGGGCAGTGAAAGGAACAGAAGGCAAAATGGGCAGAGAGACACAGGGACAGCAAGGGGAACAGACGAAAAAACGAGCACAGACCAAGTAAGGCGGCAGGGGAAGACAGAAACCACAGTCACAGACACTGAAAACAATACAGCACTACAATGATACTAACGTACGGCCTAGGGCCTCAAACCTCTCGGCAGCTGGGGCAGGGACATATAGGCGGAGCTGTGAGGAGGGGGAGCGACCTACCTAGGGTCAAGGGTCGCTGCATTCCATGCACCTCAAAGCTCCTTTGGGAGGCCCTCGGTGCTCCCGGTATCAGTCTTCCAGACCTGGACAGCAAGCGAGGGCTGCTGCCGGCCAGAGACACGCTTCTGCCCTCCTGCCGCTGAGCCAAGCTCGGGCAGGGGAAGGCAGAACAATGGGTATCCTGTCACAGGGTGGTGCCCACCTCCCAAATAGTGTTTAGTGTATTGTGGTAGGGTGAGGGCGCTTACCAGCACCACACACTTGGTGCCCTCCATGCATAGTCCAGTCCAAACCTGTTCAGGGAGCCGTTGGCTCCTGCTCTGGTGCAAAACTGGAAAAAGTTCCGGGAAGTATCCTCCCCCTTGTCCTTAGGGAGCAACCGCTGAATCGTCCCAACCATTTCCTTAGGGTATTTAAGGGCTTTCCTGTGGGTGGGTCCCTAGATTCGACGTGGGTCAAGATTAATTTCAGACATCGCACCTTCTTCAACCGTCTGAGCACTGTGGATGTCGCTCTGGGTATCAAGGCTGCAACTGGAAAGCTCCTACTGCTCCCCAATTCGTCACCCTGCTAGTCTGCTGCAACATCCGTGCCTGTGCACCACACAGGAACCTTCCAAGGCCTGTAGGCATTAAAGACACCTGAAGTAATCTCCCTTGAAGTGAAGGAGTCACGTCTCTGCATCTGCAGGCACTGCAACTAAGCTCATCGGTCTGCTTATCCTGGGTTCCCACGGACTCCGAAAGGCTTAGCAACAAAGGTGGCGTTCTCCACTTTCTTTGAGGTCTACCCTGCCCTCTCCAAGTTTGAGGCCAGTATCCCTCATCGAAACCGCAGGAACCAAACCCCTGTGCATCAAGTAGACTTACAGTTGGAAAGGCTTGTTGGCTTCCTTCCACCAAGAACTTAGGGCTCCAAGTAGCCCCAACCTCAAGCATCTCCAGTGACCAAGAGTCTTCACCGCATCACTTGCACCGTGGGCCTGTATCTTTGTTGAGCTGCTCGAGGTCCTCTTGCGACTCCAGTGCTTCCGGACTATGGGCCCTTTTGAGGGTGATCTTCGAATTCTTTTGGGTTCACCTGATTGCACCGGGCCTGCCCTGACTCCCCTGTTGTTGGTGAGTCTCCCAGACCTTGCAGGTCCCGACATTGTACCTTCTTCGACTTCCACACTGGCTGCAGTTGCCAAGACTTTTTTGTGCTTCCGATAGACACTGACCCCTCAACTCTCGACTTCCGACATGAGACAGCTCATATCCGGCTCCTGGTTGTCCACAGGGTTGCCTGGTCTGCACAGCTACAGTTTCAAGGCAGGCGTCTGCTTACCTGCAACACTCTACATCGGTGGGCATTTGTCTTCCGCGCCTCCTGGTCACTCCTGACTGGCATAGACTCTGTCCCCTCTGCTTGCAGGTACTTCTCATCCTAAATCCCCTTTCCACTTTCACCTTCCCCAGCAGCGGCATCTTCCTCAAGTCCTCCATCGGGTTTGACGGCGGTTTCTGACACCAATTCACACCTATGCACCCAGCTTCGCTGGTGTAGGTATCTTGGGTCCTAGGGTATCCATGGGTCGGGTGGCTCTCCAACCTTCCTTCTTCCACTGAGTTTCTTCAGGGTTCACTGGGAAGGGTCCTTCTTTTTTTTAATTGCAACCGCAACTTACCCATGACTTGCATTGATCCCACGGTCGTGTTCCCACTCTGCACACAGCCTCCGTGGGGCTCCTGGTTACTTACCTTGGGTGAGTCCTTGGTTCCCTAGCACTTCTACGTCTTCTGGGTTTAGTCTTAACTCGAGCCGTGGTTCGCATACCATTATCTGAGTATATGGTTTGGTCTCCCCCTGGTGACCACTGTGTATTTTGTTCTACTTACCTTTTTCTATTGAAAAGTATTGTGTGCATTGTGTATATCTCCAGCTACATGCTTGTTGGGGCGTAACATCCATGCATTGATGGACTCAGCTAAGGAGGTGATACCTAAGCTGCCAGAAGATGTCCGGGGTCACTTCACTGAGGTACTGTTGGACACGCAGACTGCAGCCCATCAGGTGATCCAGTCTGGGCACGATGTAGCTGACTCTGTTTCCAGGGTAATGGGCTCTTTGGTGGCAACTAGGAGGCATGCCTGGTTGAGAGGGTCAGGATTCTCTCCAGACGTCCAGGCCATGCTGCTTGATCTTCCCTTTAATGGATCAAGACTCTTTGGGACCAAGGCTGACTGTGCTCAACAACGATTTAAGGATAGCAGAGCTACTGCTAGATCCTTAGGCTTACAGTTCCAACCTAGGGGTGTTGGTTGCCGGAGATTTTGGGGCTTTGTGAAGGCTGCTCCATTACGGGGCTGTCCTCAGCAGCAACAACAGAACCCACTGTATAGATCATACAGAGGGAAAGGAAGAGGTCATCTGCGAGGGGCTGCTGGCCAACAGGTCTCCTCCTCCCCTGCTCCCACCACTGTCTCTGCAGGGAACCAGCTCTAGATCCCCATCTTGGAGCATGTTGGACACGTGGGAGGTTGGGTGTTCCATTTTCTACAAAATTGGAAATCCATTATGTCAGATCTTTGGGGTTTGAATCTAGAAAATAGGTACGACCTTCCCTTCCGGGAGTTTCCCCCTTCTTAACCTCCTTGCCAGGATTGGTGTTCGGAGGACCATCTGTTGCTTCTGCAACAAGAAGTCCTGCCCTTGTTGCAGAAAGGTGTGATAGAGGTTGTTCCGGAGCAGGAAAGGGGTCAGGGATGCTACTCCCGGTATTTCCTGATCCCCAAAAAGGACGAGCGATTGAGGCGGATCCTAGACCTCGGGTCTTTAATTTTTACCTCCATCAAGCGAAGTTCAAGATTTTGACCCTAGCTCAGGTTCTTTTGGCGATGCAGCAGGAAGACGGGATGGTGTCGATCAATTTACAGGATGCGTATGTTCACATTCCCAAACCTGAAGTCGCATCGGCGGTATCTCCGTTTTACGGTGGGGATCTCCGCATTATCAGTTTGCGGTCCTTACGGTCCACGGGTCTTCACGAAGGTGATGGCAGCACATCTCAGAAGGTCAGGTATTCCTGTTTTCCCATGTCTGGACGACTGGCTGCTCAGGTCAAGGTCACCAGAGATGGTGCTTCATCATCTGCATGTAATAACATGACTGTTGTTCGACTTGGGTTTTTCGATAAATGTACCCAAATCTCACATAGTGCCATCTCAGCGAACCCTGTTCATAGGGGCAGTACTGAATACTACAGTACAGTCGTGCCTTCCCACCTCCTCAGAGCATTCTAGACATACAGGCAATGATTCCACTGTTTCAAAATGGAGCGGTTGTTCCAGTCCTGAAGGTGCTACATCTACTCGGTCTGTTCGCTTCCTGCGTATTGTTGGTCAGCCATGCATGGGGGCACTCGAGTGGTGCCTCCACAGACAGTGGTATCAACACAATGGAGATCTCAGGGAGGTGGTCAGAATCTCCAGAGACACTGCAGTGGAGCGGTCTTGGTGGAGTATTCCAGGCAACCTGTCTCAAGTGAAGCCTTCTCAACCTCCTTATCCGGTGGTCACAGTGATAACGGGTGCCTCCACTGTAGGGTGGGGAGCTCTTCTGGGGGATCTGTAGATCAAGGGCCTTTGGTCTCCAGAGGAAAGATTGCTTCACATCAATCTTCTGGAACTGTAGGCTATACATTTAACTCTCAAGGCCTTTCTTCCCTCACTTCGTGGTCAGTCGGTTCAGGGCTTGCCTGACAACACTACAGCGATGTGGTACATAAACAAACAAGGAGGTGTAGGTTGTATCGTCTCTGAAGAGAGGCTCTGCGACTCTGGTCCTGGGCTCAGGACCACCCGATTTGCGTAATTGTAAATCATCTGGTCGAGTGCTGAATGTGCATGCGAACAGTCTCAGTTGGCAATACTCGGCCGATCGCGAGTGGCGTCTTTATCCAGAGGTGGTCCACCGCATTTTCAGGATGTAGGGGTTTCCCTGGTTGAACCAGTTTTCCACTCTAGAGAACGCGCACTGCCCGTCGTTCTGCAGTCTCCAGTATCCTATCTGGGAGCGTTGGGGGTTGCGTTTCAACTATATTGGAGCTTTCGACTTCTTTACTTGTTTCCTCCCATACCCTTGATTCCTCCGGTTCTGAGGAAGATTTGCCAAGACTGGGCCCAAGTCAAATTGATCGCCCCAGATTGGCCACGACGGGTGTGGTACACAGACCTTCACTTCTCATCGCACCCTCTGCTCCATCTCCCTCTCAGGGAAGAACTCCTATCGCAATAGCAGGAGCAGGTTCTACACCCCCACTTCCAGAACCTGCATCTTCATGCTTGGAGATTAAACGGGGCAACCTGAGTTCTCTCTCTCTCCCACCGGATGTGGTGGATGTTATATTATCGGCCAGAAGACACTCCACCAAATCTGTCTATTCCAGTAGATGGGCCAGATTTGTTAAATAGAGCTCATTTGATCCTTTGAAGGCCCATTTGGCGAATGTTATTAGTTTTTCTCTTTCTTTGGCTCAGCAGAGTTGTGCTGTTGCAACTGTTAAAAAAAAGTAACAAATAACAAGGGAACCCTGTGCCAAGAGCGACCGAGGATAAACAGTATATTACAAGAGACAGTGGTCCCTACCAAGGAACATACGGCTATAAGCACAGAACTACAATTAGGGCTGTGTGGGTATATAGCCAAATGGAAAAGATTGTATTTATTTGAACATGCAATAAACAAAAAGGAACCAATTCAATTACAACCCAGTGGGTGAAAAGTGGCGGGGTATGGAAGTCAACAGATATCTAGACCTCAGGCATTCGCTTCAAGAAGTGACATAACAGTACATGTTTACAACAGTCACATTGCGAGAAACATCTTATGCTCCACATAAATCAACATAAAATAGGAGTCACGGTGTAGGTGTCGAGGACGTTTCGAGCCCAGCTTAAAATGGGAGGATCATCATCAGGACTACGAGATCTATATGCCTAAGAGAGAGCCTGAGTCGAATAAAGTGGAGTGGGAGATAATTCGGTGTCAGATGGTCCTCCAGTAGGTAATCAATCTTAAATGGACTGGAATATTAGGCTGGTGAAGCAATAGACTTTCAATAAGTGTGGTGTGTGAAGGATCAAACACTTATGGCCAGTGGAAAGGTCGGAGGATACAGGAATCTGAGAACAGGTCAGGAATAAAGGTCCTGCCCGTGATACCCTGTTGCCCACGTTCAAATAAACTGGCTGAGAGTGCATCTGAAGAAAGTAGATAGTCCTGCTGAATGGAATCCAGAACTCGGGGACCGGAAGCTGTGGAGAACGCTGACGATAAAGGGCTACTTGTTGGCACTCTCAGCCTTTCTTTGTTTGCCAGACCAACCATCATTGTTTAAGTCTCCCAAAGTCATGAGATTCATTAAGGGTCTCAGTAATAGATTTCCACCCACTCCTTTTGTTATGCCTCAGTGGGATTTAAATGTAGTTCTTACTTTCCTAATGGGGTCTCCTTTTGGGCCTCTACATAGTTGTGCGTTGAGGCTTCTCTCATTCAAAACAATTTTTCTGATTGCGATTACCCTTGCCAGGAGGGTTAGTGAATTACAGTTCTAAGCCTCCTTTAACCACTATCTGTGCGGATAAGGTGGTTCTCAGGACCAGAGCTGGGTTCCTGCCTAATGTGGTTACTCCTTTTCATCTAGGGCAATCCATCTCTTTACCCACTTTCTATCCTCCCCCTCCCCCTTCCAAGGAGGAGGAGAGACTTCACCGCCTGGACCATAAGAGGGCAGTCAGCTTCTACCTGGACAGAACCAAGGATTTAAGGCTGGACTACCAACTCTTCATTGGTTACGTGGGAAAAATGAATGGCAAGGCTGTCCACAAGCGAACGCTGTCCAGGTGGATCACATTGTGCATCAGGTTCTGCTATGCCTTGGCCAAGAAGAAGCCCCCTGAAGGTATTTTGGCTTTGGCTAGAGGTGTCCCTGTTGTAGACATCTGCAAGGTGGCAATTTGGGCCTCCCTCCACACTTTTGCCAAGCATTACTGCTTAGATTCTGAGGTGAGGAGGGACAGCCATTTTGCACGTTCTGTGCTGCAGGATTTTTTGGTCTAGATAGGTGAGCACCCTCCTCCGGGAGCGGGACTGCTTGGGGATTCAATTCAAAAGGTGAGTAATCCAGGGCAGATGTATCCATCAGAAAAACAAGTTACTTGCCTTTGGTAACGCTTTTTCTGGTGGATACAGTATCTGCCTGTGGATTCCTCGTTGACCCACCCGCCTCCCCGTTTTCTACCTACTTCTACTGAAAATAATTTTGGGTATGACAGTCTTGAATTCATTGTCATTGAAAGTGATAGGTTGTTTGTCGCTAGGAAATGTCTTTGTTTTAGAATTTCGTTTCCTTTCTTCTTGAATAGTATGCACATATTTTGTATGCCTCGAATGCACGGAAAAATGGATGGAACTGATGTCAGCACGCCCACAAGGTCTTTTTATGGCTCAGATGAAGTCACGCTGAGTCGCGAGCAGAGCTTTTCCATTGTGACTTCCTCGTCAACGTGGTAGAGCAATGAAAACGTTTCTGTGGAATGCTGCGCAAGGGTTAATTCAAAAGGTGAGTAACCTACAGGCAGCTACTGTATGCACCAGATAAAGCGTTACCGGAGGTAAGTAACTTGTTCTTTCTTCCCAAAACTAGATTCAGTAGCAAAAAGAGCTCATCACACATTAGATGTTAAAAGAGCATTAATGTATTACTTTGAAATAACCAAACCTTTTCCCAAAACGCACCAACTCTTTTTTGCATTTGCAAAGCTACAACAAGGTTCTCCAGAATCCAAAGCGGGAATAGCCAGATGTATAGTTAGGTGAATTCAGACTTGCTACCGCAAAGCAAACAGAGTACTACCTGGAACTCCAAGAGCTCACTTCACACGTGAAAAGAAAGCCTCAATGGCCTTTTTATGAAGCTTCCCACTAACGGATACTTGTAAATCAGCTCCATAGAATAGCCCACATTCACAGAACACTATTATGTTGATGCCTTAGCTAATCAACAAGCTAGAGTGGGTCAAGCTGTATAACGAGCACTTTTTCAAACATTTAAGTCAACCAATAGCTAACCACTACTTTTGGGGAGCACTGCTTTACATTCGATGCTAAGCATATGTATCTACAGCCAACACATGCTACGAATGGAAAATGTTACTTACCATGTAAGCATCTATTCGTAGCGTGTTGTGCCGTAGATTTATATGCACCCATCCTCCTCCCCGGCAGCTATTGTTTAACGTATGTACTTATTACCATATTACATTATCCTACTAGTCACTTGCATGTTCATCTTTTCTGTCACTATAGTGCTCTTATCCTAAGCTCACCTGATGAGGTAAAAACTATTTAACAAAGGAGCTGATTATCATGCGCAACACAGACTATAGGAGGAATTGCTATACCTTCTGATTCAAAGAACTTCTTCGAAGAAAAACTAGTTGCAACCGTTCAATATCCAGAACACAGTAAGGTTCCCAGTCAATAAAAATAAAAGAATTCAGTCCCAGGCAACTAAAGACTAAAAGCAGTGGTCGACACCCAGAGATTTGTAACCATTCTTTCTGAGGAAAGTCTTACTGTTCATAAAAATGGGCTCCAGCACATTCCATTCTTTGGTAGTAAGGGGTGTAATGAGAAAGTTTGTAATAATGGCTTCATGCATTTCGCTAGCTCTGAAAAGCTGTCTTAACCCCTTCAGTGCTAATGACAAGGGTAACTCGTCATGGAGTTTCCATTGATTTCAATGGAAAGTCAATGGAAGTGCATCATGTGCCTTAGCAGCCAAGTGGTTAATATGCCAGACATGCAGGACTGGCTTCACAACCAATAGCATTGTGAATTGGGAAGCTTTAGCAGTAGTGACCAAAGAAGTATAGAAGTCCTTAAGTTAATTTCAGTTCAGAGTGAAGAGGAAAATGAATTAACTGCAATCAAACCCTCTGTTGGCCATCAAATTGCCAACAGGATACTGCCATGGGAGAACTGACTGCCAGTGGCAGAGGGCCATTTAAATTTACTAGAACCTGGGCCAGTGTTCCTGGCTTTAATTCCTTCATAACAGAGATTTAGAACATGAATTGCTTCTTCAGACAGCCATGCACTACATCATGAAACAGGGCAGAACAAGAATGCCTCATCTGCCCAGGTATGATCATGAAAGTTTACTTTAGGTTAAAAAGAAGCATAGACCACACCCCAGGAACTAGAAGAAAACTTACCATTGAATAAAATGTCAGCACTTTCGCACAAGAAGTACTCCAGTGCATTGTGAGTACATTTGTGCAGGGTATTCTCCATGCTTATCAACCATTGTCTCTGTAGGATCTTCATTTCAGCAATACTGATTTACCCAGTATGTTTTCTTTCACTGAAGTCTTGAGTCACAAGTCTTTGTCAAGTGGCATGCATGTTATTGTAACTGGTTGCTCTCTAACAAAGTACTCAATGCTGCTGAAGATGGCAATCACCCAAAGTGATCCTACTTTGGACAAAGACAGCTACCATAACCATGTCCAGGCTACAACATGACTAATCGTTGGCCTAATGACTGTTGTATGCTACAGACTTTTTATGCCTGTACTCGAGGTTTGAGGAATCTGCATGTTTGTAGATACACATGCTTTGCATAAGTCTGCTATCAAGAGGCATGTGAACACGCATAGAAGCCCCGGGCCACTCTTTAGCCATGAGTTTCTCGAGCGCAACCCCGTGTAGTTCCTGTGACCAGGAGGCTGCTTTCTACTCATCTGCTGCCCTGCTCGCTCTCTGACCCTTACAAGAGTCATGTGAACACGCATACAAGCCCCGGGGCACTCTCTGCAACCTTGAGTTTCTCGAGCGCAACCCCCGTGTAGTTCCTGTGATCAGGAGGCTGCTTTCTCCTCACCTGCTGCCCTGCTCGCTCTCTGACCCTTACAAGAGGCATGTGAACATGCATAGAAGCCCCGGGTCACTCTCTGCAGCCATGAGTTTCTCGAGCACAACCCCTGTGTAGTTCCTGTGACCAGGAGGCTGCTTTCTCCTCACCTGCTGCCCTGCTCGCTCTCTGACCCTTACAAGAGGCATGTGAACATACATAGAAGCCCCGGGTCACTCTCTGCAGCCATGAGTTTCTCGAGCGCAACCCCCATGTAGTTCCTGTGACCAGGAGTCTGCTTTCTCCTCATCTGCTGCCCTACTCGCTCTCTGACCCTTACAAGAGGCATGTGAACACGCATAGAAGCCCCGGGTCACTCTCTGCAGCCATGAGTTTCTCGAGCGCAACCCCCGTGTAGTTCCTGTGACCAGGAGGCTGCTTTCTCCTCATCTGCTGCCCTGCTCGCTCTCTGACCCTTACAAGAGGCATGTGAACACGCATAGAAGCCCGGGTCACTCTCTGCAGCCATGAGTTTCTCGAGCGCAACCCCCGTGTAGTTCCTGTGACCAGGAGGCTGCTTTCTCCTCACCTGCTCCCCTGCTTGCTCTCTGACCCTTTATACACAAGAGGCATGTTACTTGACACGCATAGAAGCCCCGCCCATTTGACCCCGCACCACACACTAGTGGTATCAAACGTCTTCCTGCCCTTTCCCAACTATGATGGACAGCTCACTCAAGGGACCTCGGCGCCTTTTGGCGCGGTGGCAAAGTTACAGGCTCACATGGTCAGTGGAGACAAATCTTCTGGCCCTTTACGCAGCTGCAGTGTAGGAAAAGCACTATACATTTACCCAACGAGGTACCACTTACTGATTAGCCAGTAGAAAGTACTCCAGTTGAGTAGATGGAAATCGCAAAAAAATCTGAGATTTCGCGGGAAAATCCGTGAATTTGCTGACTTTTTTTGCGATTTCACGGACTGCAGATCTGCAAAATTCGCCCATACTTACTTAAAAGAATAATTCCCCCTAGACTTCCACCTGCCCCAGCATGGAATTTAAACATTGTTCTAACAAGATTAATGGGTCCTCCTTTTCAACCATTACATTCTTGTCAGTTGCAATATCTTTCATGGAATCTTGCTTTTTTAATTGCTATTACTTCGCTTAGAAGAGTTAGTGAAATTCAGGCATTAACCCTAGAAGAACCTTTCTTTCAGCTACACCAGAATAGGGTAGTGCTTGGAACTAACCCTACATTTTTACAAAAAGTAGTTTCCAGTTTTCATATTAATCAATCCATTGATTTACTTGTTTTTATTCCCACAACCCGAAAGTAGTTGCAGAAAGGGCATTACACGCTTTAGATTTAAAAAGGGCATTAATGTATTACATTGACAGGACTAAATTATTTAGATAAACTAAGCAATTGTTTGTTGCCTTTGCACCTCTTCGTTTAAGGAAAACAATTTCTAAATCATGCATTTCAAGATGGATAGTTAAACGCATACATACATGCTATTCAAAGGCTAAACAACTTTTACCTGTTACACCAAAAGCACACTCCACTAGGAAAATTGGAGCTTCCATGGCTTTTTTAGGAAACATTCCTTTTGCTGATATTTGCAAAGCAGCGCATGGTCTACGTCAAACACCTCCACAAAACATTATTGTGCATATGTATTTGCACGACAACATGCCAATATTGGCCAGGCAGTACTTACGACTTTTTTTCAGACAACAGCAACCCCCACAGGTAAACCACCTAGGGAGGGGTTCTGATTTACAGTCCATGCAAAGCATGTGTATCTACAGCACACATACCTCGAAAGGATTATATTACTTACCCTGTAAGCATCTGTTCTTGGCATGTTATGCTGTAGATTCACGTTCTTGTGTAGGTTGCAGCTCATATACTTTATCTCATACAAACGCATGGCCTTCTCAATGCTTACATACATAGTATTCGTTACATTCTCACTTACCCACAGCAAAACAATCTGAAGATGGCGTTGATGACCATGCACAGTATTCCCAAGAGGAGGAGTCACATAGACCTTGTGACTCATTGAAAACTACTTCGGGCAAAAACAACTTGTAATCATACGAGCCCAATACTAGATGGCGGACTTATGCAAAGCATGTGAATCTACAGCACTACATGCCAAGAACAGATGCTTACAGGGTAAGAAACATAATCCATTTGACCATTCCAGCTAAGTACAAGTATTCTGTGTGTGTATCTAGTGTGTTGTCTGAATGAAGGTTACAGGAAACCTATGCTGGGGGAGTGTCTCCTGGTGTATATGTAGCCATAAGAAGTTGGTCTGCACATTTTAGACAGTATAATCCATTTGATAGCTGTTTCAATTGTCCCCTTGCATGTCCCTGCACTATGCATTCTCCTTCCTCTACATGTACAGGCTAGTGTACCCTAGTTTATGCAGTGGAACAGGAAAGGAATTTGTGTGTATGCCTTAACTGAATGAAGAAAGCTTGGTCACCAACCAGTGGCCTTCAAAACAAAAGGGGTTTTGCTGTCTCTACAGCCTCCAATATGTGCTTAACCCTGACAATGAGAGCTGAAGTCCAGCACTAGTCCCTTCAAGGACACTCTCAGAAAAAAAATTATACCCTGATTGCATACCCACCACCATCCTGGAATCTGAGACACTTTAAACACTATGGGAGTCTTGTTACCCTGTTAACTGTACTTATCTGAAGAAAATGCACTTAAATGTAGTTGATCCTAGTATCCTTCAAAATTTGAAGTGCTGCACTAGTGCTGAATGGGTGATTGAGACGACCCCTGTTATCAATCTTTTCTAAAATAAGTTTGCCTTGCGCTTCAGGCATGCAAGTCCACTAGTCCAGAAGAAGGATTTGACGAGAAGCAATGAATACAGTCCTGGTTTTTTTCTGACATAAAAGAGGAGGTAGACTGGCCAGTATGCTGAGAAGTTGCCCTATTTATTTCAATAACTACAAGCCCCATGAGGATGGCTGCCTGCAAGAGTTTTCTAAAGATTCTGGCGATGCACGCAAGAGTTTTCACAAAACCCTGGTGCTGTTGCTCAACCTGAGGCAAAGATCTGAATTGATGAAAGTGTAACCCTCCTCTTTTTCCCTACAACTTCCAAAGAAGTGTCAAATGTTGCCTGAGTCATCCAGTGCGACCGCTGGTAGCCTGGGCTGAGGATAGGGGTGTCCTCCCCAAGTTGCAGTGCGGATTTCAAACTGGTTTGGGGACCCTGAAACAGTGCCTCAACCTTTACTTGGTGATCTGCAAATATACCATTGCAAGCAGGGGTCCATGTTTTCTTTTAGCCTTCATGGACCTCACATGCACATTCGATTGTGTGGTGAGGTCCCTTTTGTGAGATAAATTGAAGACTATGGGGGGGGGGGGGGTCGAGAAGGGGCTCTCCGGTATCTTGAGGCCTCTCCATCATGATCTCTCTGCTGTTGCACAGTTTGGGGAAAATGGGGAGTTTACTGATTATCCAGTATTATGGGTGTCTTTCATAGATTCACATGCCTGAATCATTCCCCGTCGTCGAGACGGGAGTCTCCGGTACATAGAAAAGTAATGTCCTATAGACATACATAGAGAAAAGTAGGCCTAGAAGCCTCACCTTAGTAACATATCCATGTCCTTTTGTAAAAAAGGACCAAACTATAGATAAGAGCCAATCAGCTGCCACCTCCCTCTAGAACCTTCCTGTCAGGAGCCTCAATCCCTCAGATTTTCTACCGCACGTTGTGCTAAGGGAGTCTCCTCTGAGCTCTGCTCAGAATCTGTGTTTTTACACTTTAATAAATAACTTTGTTGTCAAGGATTCTTTTGTACTATGGATTATCTTCAAATACATTCTTTAAAGAAGGTCTGATAAGGAAAGACTGCAAGGTATGTCGCACTTTCTCAAGTACGTTTTTTGAGAGGTAGTGAAGGGCGACTTTTAATATGGTGTCAAACTCTAAGACCAGAAAGGAGGTTTTTTATTTTGTCCAATGAAAGTGATGAGGCGTTGACCTCAACATCTAGGAAATCTCAAAAGAGAAGAAAATCTCCTCAAACTCATTCCTCAGGGGAACGTCCTGAGAAGGCCCTCAAAAAGACCACTCATGGGTGTTCTGGGCGCAGTTCTTCAAAACCTCCTCACTCTGTGAAGAAGGAGAGTAAAGGACTGGCTTTTGGAGAAAAATCATGTAAAAAAGACGACTTCGGAGCCGTCAAAATCACCTCCTCTGGTCATAGGACCCTCCAGGAAGGCGTCTTCTTACCTCCTGAGGTAAAGACTAGAAAGCCAACATCGTCAACAGGATCGTCGACTAAGAAACCATCATCATTGCCTATTACAGCCTCTTCGTCTACGATGGCCTCGTCTACGATGGCTCGTCTACGATGGCTCGTCTACGATGGCTCGTCTACGGCGGCTCGTCTATGGCGGCTCGTCTACGACTGCTCGACGACGACGGCCTAGTCTATGGCTGCTCGTCTACGACGGCCTGTTTACGGCGTCGACGATGGCCTCATCTACGATGGCCTCGTCTACGATGGTTTGTCTACGATGGCTCGTCTACGATGGCTCGTCTACAATGGCTCGTCTACGACGGCTCATCGACGGCGGCGTCGACGACAGCCTCGTCTATGACTGCTCGTCTACGACGGCCTGTTTAAGGCGTCGACAATGGCCTCTTCTACGATGGCCTCGTCTACGATGGATTGTCTACGATGGCTCTTCTACGACTGCCTCGTCGACGATGGCCTCGTCTACGACGGTCTGTCTACGGCGTCGACGATGGCCTCGTCTACGAAGGCCTCGTCTACGATGGCCTCATCTATGAGGGCTCGTCTTCGATGGCTTGTCTATGACTGCTCGTCTACGACGGCCTGTCTACGGCTTCGACGATGGCCTTGTCTACGATGGCCTTATCTACGATGGCTCCTCTACGATGGCTCGTCTACGACGGCGGCGTCGACGATGGCCTCGTCTACGACGGATCGTCTATGGCGTCGTCGTCTATGACTGCTCGTCTACGACGGCATAGTCTATGACGGGGAAATTCCGACAATTCTGGAATCTCTTATAATGTGGTAGAGAGGGCTGCTCAATGTTTTAAGATCTCAATGATCTCTCAAGAACAGGTCTGCTTCTTGTATGAATTCAAAGAACCTCTCAAGAAGGCAGTAAGGTCAATACCGATTATCGATTACCTATAGTCAGAAGGGGTAAAGGTCATGCAGAACCCCTCCTTTGTATCACCAGTGATCCCTCAGTTGGATAAGAAATATAGGGCGCCAGATACAGCACCGGCGTGTTGAACAGGAATCCTAAGCCGGACTCCGTGGTGACACAGGCGGCCCAGAAGACCTCCAGGAATCCTTCGACCCCTTTGTCGCTTCCTCCTGATAAGGAGGGAAGAAGAGTGGACAACATTGGGAACAGGTTTTCCTCAATGTTAGCAATGACGGTAAAGGCCGCGAACACCCTAGCGCTCTTGGGTTGCTATAATAGACAATTGTGGGCACACATAGCCCCATACCTGTCGGAATTGCCAGATTCATCCAAAGAGGAAGTAAAAGGATTCTGCTAGATGGTGAAGCATCGGCGTCAGAAACTATAGACTGTGCGATGGATATCGCTATGACAGGGTCCCGCCAGTTGGCTGGAGGAGCAGTCTTGCGGCTCCAAGGATGGCTAAAGGCATCCTCTTTCAGTCCTGAGGTGCAAACAAAGATTTTGGACATGCCATATGATATCCAGCTACTATTTGGCACAAAAAATTGACGAAGCAGACACTGCGAGAGCTTTGGGCACTCTTCAGTATAAGAACCAGTCCTTTAGTAGAAATAGAGGAAGAGGACAGTCTTTCTACAGAGGAAATTATCAATACAAGTCTTCCTGCTCTTCAGGCCAGAGTTAGACCACAATACCAACAGCGCCAACAACAGCAAAACAAGCAATCCTCTTTTGGGAAGTCGTCCTTTCAAGGTAAAGGACAGCGGTAATAACAAAAATCTACTGCTGCTTCTACGAGAGATCTCGATTATGCTGCAAAAAGGAGCAATAGAGAGAGTACATCCATCTCAGAAGAAAAAAGGGTTTTATTCCCGCTTCTTTTTGATCCCCAAAAAAAAAGAAGTGGAAACCAATCTTGGACCTCAGGGCCCTCAACAAATTCCTAACAAGCAGTTGTTTCGCATGGTAACGATCCAGGAGGTCTTGCAACTACTGTAAGAGCAGGATTTTAGGGCATCCCTAGACCTACAGGACGCTTACTTCCATATCCCAATTCACAGGAATTACAAAAAGGTACTTGCGATTTGCAGTAGCGGGCAGACACTTGCAATTTCGCATTCTGCCCTTCGGGCTCAAGTCTGCACCGTGCATATTCATGAAATGTCTTACCCCAGTGGTGGCATATCTCAGACAGGGCCATCACCAGGTCTTTCCGTATCTGAATGACTGGCTTATCAAGGCTCCATCCTTAGAAGACGCGTCCAGGTCTTCCAACGCCTGTTTAAAGCTTTTCGATTGCTTGGGTCTCGCCCTCAATCAGGAAAAATCGGTCATACAACCTTCTCAGTGCATCAGTTTCCTAGGTGCAACCCTGGACACACGGTCAGCAAAAGCTTTACCATCCAGAGAGAGGATGAACCAGCTCCTTGCACTAGCTGCTATAGTAGCCTCGAAGAAAGTCTTGACAGTCCGCCTCTTCAAATCCCTCTTGGGGATGAGGTCATCGGGTATCCTCCTGATTCCTCACTGTCGACTACGAATGAGACCTCTACAGGAGGCGCTCTCGAAGCAGTGGGTCTAATGCACAGGGTCATTCGACGACCACATAAAAGTGAATCCTCAGATGGTCGGAGCCCTGCAATGGTGGATGTCATCTCAAAACCTATCTCAAGGCTTGTCATTCCTGCTTCCGGATGCTCCTCATGTTGTCACAACAGGCGCCTCCTTGGAAGGCTGGGGAGCTTTTAAGCAAGAGCTACAGATAAGTGGGAAGTGATCTCCTATGGAGAAGAAACTACATATCAATCTGCTCGAACTGCGGGCAGTCTTCCTGGCCCTTCAAGCTTTCATGCCAAGAATCAAACATTCCCTGGTGCTCGTCCGGACAGACAAAACCACGACTATGCACTACCTCAACAAACAGAGAGGGACATGCTCGCTAACGCTCTCTCGTGAGTCGCAAAAACTCTGGAATTGACTCATACTCCACAATGTAACCCTAAGGGTAGAATATGTCCCAGACACGGACAATGTGCTCGCCGACATGTTGGGCAGGCAGAAGACATCGTCACACGAGTGCGAGCTAGATCAACAAATTATCGACCAGATCTTCTCCAGATGGGGCACGCCGCAAATCCATCTATTTGCGGCGAGAATGAACGCCAAATGCCCACACTTCGCAAGTTGGCATCCCCAGTCAGAGTCTCAAGGGAATGCATTTTCCATCGCATGGCGCAACGTCTTTGCGTATGCCTTTCCACCATTCCCGATGCTTCCCAGAGTCCTCAGGAAAATTTAGGTGGAGCCTTGTACTCTAATTTTAATAGCCCCAACTTGGCCGGGGCAACATTGGTTCACAGAGCTCCACCGTCTATCCCTGGAGCCGCCGATCCACCTGCGGCCGTATCCATCCCTGCTCACAATGAACAACAATCAAGTTCAACATCCGGATCTGAAGTCTCTCAGGTTAGCTGCCGGGCTCCTGAGTTCCGAGAGTTCCACAATCTGAATATTCCACAAGACTGTAGAGACATTCTTGCTAGAGCAAGGGAGGATAGCACGACCAAAACATATTCCCTGAAATGGAAGCGCTTTTGTGTTTGGTGTGCAGATCAAGGCATTCGGCCTTTCTCCTTCTCACCGGAGCAAATCTTACCTTATCTATTACATCTGGCACAGTCGGGCCTAGCCCACTCCTCCATTAAAGTACACTTAGCAGCAATATCTCGTTATAAAAGAACTTCAACGAGTCAATCTCTCTGGTCAAGCAGGTTGATTAAGCAATTTCTAAAAGGATTATACAGATCTTTCCCGCCAGTAAGGATGTTGCCACCTACCTGGCATCTCAATGTGGTTCTTAACCAGCTCATGAAGCATCCGTTCGAACCAGTACACAGAGCTGACCTAAAGTATGTCTCGTAGAAAACAGCACTCCTCCTGGTGCTCACATCTGCAAGGAGGGTCAGTGAGCTACAGACGTTTTTAATCCAGGACCTTTTTTCTACAGTTTTAAAAACGTCAGAGTAATCCTGAGAACCAATCCTAGGTTTATCCCAAAAGTCCCGTCGGACTTCCACCTAAATGAACCTGTGGTTCAGCTTTCTTCTTTCCAAACCCAAGCACGGCAGCTGAGAGATCGCCGCATTCTTTGGATCTCAAACGATGCTTGAAATTTTACATTGACAAAATGAAAACATTCAGGAAATCTAACCAGCTATTCGTAGCTTGCAGCAGACCTAGGAAAGGTCTACCACTTACCAAGCAAAGCATCTCCAGATGGATTTCTGCAACCATTGCTTTCTGTCATGACCAAGCTGGACAGCCATTGCATTCTAAAGTGAGAGTGCACTCCACGAGAGCTATGTCCACTTCTATGGCTCTCTTTGCAGGGCCGCTAGTCATTGACATTTGCAGGGCGGCAACATGGAAGTCGCCCCATACCTTCACTAGGCACTACTGCCTGGATACGGAGCTGATGAATGATGCAGCAGTGGGACAAACAGTGTTACGCCATCTATTTCAGTAAGGTGAGCCTTCCTCCGTCCCTCCATCCTACTCTGGTATGCACATTTCTTTACTAATACTTATTGTGGATGTCTAATGATGGTTCATGCACACATGATGTGTATTATCTAAGGACTTGTATATGCTGTTCCATCAGAAATGTGCACTCTGCATTGCTTGCTACTCTGATTCAGGCATGTGAATCTATGAAAGACACCCATAATACTGGATAAGAAATGCGTTACTTACCTGTAACTGCAGTTATCCAGTATTGGTGTCTTTCATAGATTCACATGCAACCCTCCCGCCTTCCCTGGAAGGACTCACCTAATTCTCTCAGTACCACGCCTACTTAGCTTAGTGCGTACGAAAATCTGAGGGACTGAGGCTCCCGACAGGAAGGTTCTAGAGGGAGGTGGCAGCTGATTGGCTCCTATCTATAGTTTGGTCCTTTTTACAAAAGGACATGGATATGTTACTAAGGTGAGGCCTCTAGGCCTACTATTCTCTATGTATGTCTATAGGACATTACTTTTCTATGTACCGGAGACTCCCGTCTCGACGACGGGGAATGATTCAGGCATGTGAATCTATGAAAGACACCAATACTGGATAACTGCAGTTACAGGTAAGTAACGCATTTCTTCTTTTAGTTTCGGGTGATGGGTACTTCAAGGCTACATGCTTGCCCCCATCCTCTTTCTATTATATGTCACAGGGTTGGAGGAAGCCTTATTAACCAAGGTTGTGGATGCCCCTGTTATTAAAAAAAAATAACTCTTATTCTTTTTAACTTAGGCAGACAATGCAGTCTTTCTCTCAAAGATGCCATGGGCACTCAAAATCCTAATAGAGGGATAAAGTGATTTTATGTCTATTTTAAAGTTGGATGTTAAATCCAACAAAACTTTAATAATGAATGGCATGCGGTCTAAGGAACACTAACATTAGACAACTATCTGCTAGTCAGAACCCAGTTTACAGAGTCTGCGAGTTCTTCTTTGGAGGAGTTACTTTTGTTTCATCTGGATCTTGGTCCCCATGCATTGCCACGGTTAGAAATAACGTGGGCAGTGTAGGGTTCTTGGCCAACCTAGATACCAGTATATGTAAGAAACTGATTGCCCCTTTTCTAGAGGTGTATCATAGAAAGTGTATTTTGGTCTTAGCATATGGGTCAGAACTATTGGGGTATAAAAATGTCCAAAGCCTTCAGGCAAAAGAGACGAGAGTTTGCAGAAGACTACTTGGCCTTCCGCCAAGATTCCCTTCTTATATTCTACATGAGGAACTGAGGCTTGAGTATGCTGAGGACCTGGTTAATCTCACCATGTTGCTGCTGTGGTGCTGTCTGGAGTCATCCTTTGGCTGTGCTCAACAGAGAAATTATTGTTATATATCATTTTTCTTTTTTTTTCCAGTTTAAGAAATTTTTATTTGGTTTTTAAGAAAACACAATACAAAGCCTTACAGCAGTACAAGTGGAAATCATAATAATATAACTCATAAGGCATATGTGGAAGGAGAAGTGAAACAGAGAAAGGGTAAAAGAAAAGAGAGGGAAGAAGGAAAAGGGAGGAAAAAGGGGCAAACAGGAGATGGAGACAGGAGGGGATCCAGGATAGAAATAAATGGAAAATAAAGAAGTGAAAGAAAAGTTAACGAGGGAAGCAAGCGGGTGACGTAGAGGAAAGATAGGAAGTAAAGGGAAGCCAAAGAAGGTCAGATTTAATTTTGAGGGATACAGAGGAGGAGGAAGCGATGGCAATCCTGTGTTCATCACATATGAAATTCCACCAGGAAATTACAGAGAGCTTGGAATTATCTTTCCAACAAGATAAAATTACTTTAAAAGCAAGAGCAATAAAAAGATCAAGCAATCGAGCATTAGACGGTACAATATCGATATCAGTTGAAACAGAACCTAGAAACACGTTCAAAAATAATACAGGAGAGGAGTAATGAAAATTTTTCCTGCAAAGATTCCAAACAGAATTCCAAAAGGATAAAACAGAAGAACATTCATATAAAAGATGTTTAAGTGTACCTGTTTCTAAAGAGCACGACCAGCATAGTGAAGAGGCTGATGAGGAAAACCTAGAAATACTAACAGGCGTAATAACAGCTCTATGATAGATAAAGAACAGCGATTGAGTAATGCGTGCAGAAATTGAGACCTTAAACAACTTGGACCATAAACGATCCCATACATCAACAGATAAGGAAACAGATAAATCAGTTTCCCAGACATTCTCAACAGGTGATTTAGATCTAACAGTAACAGGTGATAACAAAATTTTATAAACAAGGGCAGCCTTAGGTTGTTGTAGCGAAAATAAAGGATATAGGGGAGTAGAGGGAACAAAGGACGGTAAAGTGTCAGGGGTAGAGAGAGTGGACAAGTGAGATAGTAAAGCGGCAGTGATATTTGTGTATTCTGAAAGACAAGTTACGGGTAAATGGTACAAAGTTTGCATGTCATGAAAGGGGAGAAGGGAGTTATTGGAAAAAAATTGATGGACAAATAGAATGTCCTTCTCTTTCCAATGTTTGTAGTAGAAGGATTTACACTTATATTTGAGGAATTTGTTATACCACACAATAGAGGACAAGAAACATTGAATGGGCGAAAGGTCTTGAGAGAAGGTGTTATTAAGCAAAGTTTGGGAATACTTAAGAATCGGGTGCTTGGATAGGAAGGAACAGTTTGACATAAAGACAATGTGTTGGAATGAGAAATCCTTTAATAATAAACGTTCAAATGCAACCCAGCGGGGTAACGGAGTATCTACAAAGTCATAAGCTAGAGAAAAGGATTGTTTAATCAGGAAAGCAGAATGGTAGGTTTTAAAATTAGGGAAACGGACACCCCCTTCGTTCTTAGGACGAACGAGTTTATGTAAAGCAATGCGAGGGTGTTTGTTGTTCCACAGGAATTTAGAGCAAATCGAATTAATGCGAGTGAAGTATGAGTTAGGTATTATTATAGGGAGCATAGAGACAGTATAAAGAACATGAGGAGTGATCATCATTTTAATAGTATCAAGTCTACCCCACCATGAGAGAAATAATGGGGACCATAGATTAAGGAGGGATTGAAGTTTCTGCGTAAGGGAGGCAAAGGTAAGTGTGAGTGTGTCAGTGAGCAAGGAGGAAAACCAGATACCCAGGTATTTAGTTTGGAGGGACACCACGTGAAATCTGTAGAATTGAACATGTACTGATAGCAGACAGAATTTAACGGGAGGACTTCTGTTTTAGATAAATTAAGTTTGTATCCAGAAATGGAAGAATACAAACGAACTTCATCCAAAAAGGGAGGGAGAGAGGTGACAGGGTTAGCCATGTAAACCAAAATGTCATCAGCATAAGCAGAGATTTTCGTTTCGGTAGAGGTAAGTTTAAAACCATGAATGTCAGGATTGGCTCAGATTCGTTCCAAAAATGTTTCAAGACAAAGGATAAACAACAATGGGGAAAGGGGACAACCTTGTCTAGTACCACGAGATAAGTGAAAAAATCTAGAAAATTGGTTATTAACAAAAATACTAGCTCTAGGGGAGGAGTATAGAAGTTTAACCAAAGAAATAAAAGTGGGGCCAAATCCAAACCAGGCAAGCGTTCGGAACAAAAATTGCCAATTAATACGATCAAAGGCCTTCTCAGCATCCAGGTATAAGGCTGCTAAGGGGTCCTTGAAATTTTTAATGTGGGAGATTATATTACAAAACATGCGAGCATTATCAGCTGCAAGTCTACCCTTCACAAAACCAACCTGGTCAGTTTTAATCAAAAGCGGAATAAGAGAATCTAGACGGGAGGCAAGGATTTTAGCAAAAGTTTTACAGTCATAATTAATCAGGGATATAGGACGATAATCTTTACATTGAGAGTGGTCTTTGTCAGGTTTGGGAATAATAACGATGAGAGCATCCATGAAGGAGCCAGAGGCCTTAGCATCAGCGATGAAGGAATTAAAAAGCTGCAATAGTTTTGGGACAAATATGGCATGAAATGAGGAGTAGAACTCAACAGGCAGTCCATCCGGTCCTGGGGCTTTTGATTTTTTGAGAGAATTAATTGCTTGAAGAACTTCTTGAGGTGTTATATCTTTTTCTAACTGGGCAAATTCATCAGGGAGGGATGGAGGTGAGGGTAAGCCGTCAAAGAATGAAGATAAATTAGGGGCAGAAGGACATGTATCATCAGTATAAAGAGCTTGGTAATAGTTATGAAAAACTTCTGCAATGTCTACGTCGGATGTAACTAGTTTGTTGGTAGAGTCATTAAGAATAGGGGCAACATTTTTACA
This sequence comes from Lissotriton helveticus, assembly GCF_964261635.1. Classification (NCBI taxonomy): domain Eukaryota; kingdom Metazoa; phylum Chordata; class Amphibia; order Caudata; family Salamandridae; genus Lissotriton; species Lissotriton helveticus. The sequence goes on from NC_136070.1 coordinate 631,151,138, forward strand.
TTCAGATTTTATCTTCAGATAATTCGCTAACATTTTACCAGCCTTGTTTTGGCCCCCATGGAATTTAGATTTAATTTTAAGTAAAGTATTGCAAGCTTCCACTGTAGCAATTTTATTCAAGTCGGTTTTAGCTTTTATCAGGTTATGAAGGGCATCAGGAGATTTAGAGGAAAAGTAGATATGTTCAAGATGTTTGATATTCTTGAGTTGGTCTTCATATTTAGTGGTATTAATTTTCTTCTTGTGGGAGACATAGGATATAATGAAGGCACGTAGTGCTGCTTTAAAAGCATCCCAAGTGTTATGGATAGAAGTGTCTGATGAGTTATTGAACAGAAAAAATTCATTAATAAAGGCAGTAACTTTGGTTACAAATATATTATCAGACAAAAGAAAAGTGTTAAATTTCCAGCGACTAAATTTGGAGGAAGTATGGGCAAGGTCAAGGACTGCATGTACAGGGGCATGATCAGAAACAAAAATAGAACCGATTTCAGATGTTTGAAGAGCAGAGAGTAAGGATTTACTAACCATAAGATAATCAATCCTGGAACGTGTCTGATGAACATTTGAGAAAAAGGTATATTCCAGGGAGTCAGGATTACATGTTTTCCATACATCATAGAGGGGACGAGAGGTAATGGCAGATTGAAAACATTTATGGGTTTTGTCAGGGTGAAATTTGATTGATGTGAGTCTATCAGAAAAAGGGTCTAACCATTGATTAAAATCACCAGCAAGGACAATATTAGGGCAGTCTATTGAGGAAATAAGAATTTTGATATTATTCCAAAAATGGGGGTCAGGGCGAACAGGGCCATAAATGTTGAGCAAAACCAATGTCTTGTTTTGCATGATAACCTTAGCCATTACCCAACGACCCTCATCGTCATGTTGAGAAGAGACAATTTGAACGGATAAACCTTTGTGAAATAAAATTGCAACACCCCCTTTTTTGTTAACAGCAGGAGAGAACACAACCTGACCCACCCATTGTCGTTTTAGCTTAGCTGATTCCACATCAGAACAGTGAGTCTCTTGGAGAAAAACAACCTGTGAAGTAAGTTTGGATAAGTGAGACAATACCTTTTGACGCTTGACAGGATGTCCAAGACCTCGAACGTTCCACGTGACAAACTTCCACATGACGGAAGATAGGGAAGGGGGGGCACAATCGGAGGGGATACACTGCAGGAGAATAACAACAAAGAAAAGAAAAACAACAATCAAAAACTTGATATAAGAAGAAAATATCCAACACATTCAGAAGGACTATATATGATGCATCCAAATACAAAGTATGCAACAACATGGGATATAGAGATAAGAAAAGAAAAAAGAGAGAATGTACGAGGAAAGGGTAATAAGAAAGTAAATAAATCAAGAGCAGAACATGAAAAGGGAAAGAGGAAGTTCAGGAGAGAAGAGAAAAGAGGAAGATAAGAAGAAAGAGAGGAAGAAACAGATCAAGGCAAAAGTGCCTGATCTGAGAAAAAAGAAGAAAACAAGACATCGGGAGCGAAGAGACGCCAAAGAGAAACGGACACCAGCAAGCAACAGGCGAGCAAAAAGGGAAGAAAAAGAAGATGAAAGATTGAGGAAAAGAAAGAACCTCAAAGAAATACGGACGGAGAAAGGAGACATTAAAACTGAGCCATAATAGATCAAATCCTCAGCTTAAGTACACTTAGGAAGAGGAAAAGTATCAGACGTTAGTGTCTATTGTAGATGTAGAGATACTTTGAAGATATGCATGGAGCTTCTGAGGATCATCAAAGGATCGTGTACGGCCATTATGGGTGATTTTGCAGAAACAGGGATGTAGGATACCATATTGGATGTTCAACTGTCGCATTTGAGGACGGAGATTCAAAAATTCCTTACGTCGCGCATTTGTGGCATTAGAAAGGTCTTGTGAGATAAAAATGTTATGTCCAGACCATAGTAGACGTAGTTTGAGTCGTGCAGCTTTGAGAACTTGCATTAGTTCAGTGAACTCAAGAAAGAGAAGGATAATACCACGAGGTTTAAACACATTGGAGGTAAGATGTCCTAGACGGTGGGCCCTCTGGATGTTGAGAGGGTGAGACGCAGGTTGAAGATCCAAAAGTTCAGGAAGGAATTTCCGTATGAAGGACACCATATCGGACCCCTCCAAATTCTCTGGAATACCATAAATACGTAGGTTATTTCTACGATTTCTATTTTCAAGGTCCTCGGTGTGAAGCTTCAATTGTTGAATTTCTTTTTCCAATAAAGGTATTTTAGAAGAGGCATCCTGAATGTCACTGACACATTGTTCTAAATTTAAGACCTTGCCTTCCATAACGACCCATCTTTCTTCAATTTACTTAAGTTTTTCGTTAGTGGCAGACATAAAAGGTTGAAGCCCCCTCGCTTCCTCTAAAATGGAGTCCAAAATTGGGTTAGAGGAGGTATGAATAGGGGAAGGTGGGTCATTTTTAAGACGCTTGGGTTTCGTGCCGGTGAGAGAAGATTTAACGGCATTGGCATCTTGAGCCATCATGACAACGTGAGGGTACACAAAAAGTGATGAAAGAACGAGAGCACAAAAAGGTGCAAACCACTCACAAAAAAAACCAAAAGTGTCAAATCCAGTCAAGGCTTATAAAGGATAAAAAAAAAAATACGTCGAGAAAAGTACCCACAAAGAGGCTCTCCAAAAAGGGACAGTAGAGGTCACAGAAAATGCCAATAGGAAATGGAGAGCGTTGACAAATCCCTCAGAGGGCAGTGTGGGCCCTATCAAAAAGAGAAATCCTTGCAGTTCAAATATAAAAAGTGAAATAGAAAGAGGGCAAACAGGCAGTCCAGAAAAACATTGGTTGCGCCATCAGTGAAAAGGCAGAACAAAGAATGAAAACAGACGATGGCTGAGAGAAGGCAGAACTGAGAGGTAAAATGGCGCCGGAGTCTGAAAGGAAACATGCCGGGTTAGGGTTGCAGATACCTCGCAAATTACGCCATACCTGAAGAAATGCTGGAAGGAGGCTGGCAACGGGAGAGGAAAAACTGCATTCCGGTGAAATAATGCGCTGTGTTCGTGAGGAGAGAGACGCGGGCTCGGCGGCACAAAATGGCGGCCGCCCGCGTCCCGTAGCAGCAGAGAGACACCGGAGGTCAATTAACCCTCAAAAACAGCATGAAACCCTGGAAAACGCCGCCATCAGCGTTCGCAGAGCATGTTCCGACTGCAGAAAATGTAAAGTGCAGGCTCCTCAGGACACAAGACGAGGTCCGCAGGTCAACGGGAGTCCCTCAGCTCGTCGGAGCTCACGGGTGAGCCGCCATTCCTCTTCGGCGCGTAAGCCACGCCCCCTTATATATCATTTTTAATCCAATGAAGTTAACAAAGGACGAAAGGATCTCCTTCTTGTCCCTAAGGAAAAGGCATAGGGAGTCAGTGGATTTTACTAAAATGCAAATCAAGAATTACATCATGATTCATACTACACTTGGGGCAGAACATTATTTAGATCTTACATCTCACTCTTGGAATAGGTCTCTCCTTACCATATTTCTACTAGGAATTATCAGATGGCAATTTGGTTTTCCCCTTGGGCAGTTTCAGTTTGTCTATCCTGCGTTGCCTGTGTGACGAAAGCACCCTGCAAAGCCTGTTAGATTTAATTTTTCTCAGTACTTTTTATTAGGTCTCTTGGCGTTGAACAGCGCGTAAGCGCTGTCTCGCCAGAGATCTATTGTTGCTGGGTCTGCTTCCCAGGAGACAGCACCTGGCCGCGCGCATCTCCAAAAAGGCTATCGGCGCAGGCCACGCGCGCGCGAACACGCTTGCCGTGGCCATCTCCTGGGAAGCGCAAACATACACAGGCACACCTCCCCCTGCATCAACCAGGCTATCTTGAATCCAGTGGCCAAGTGAGCAAGGGACTCGCGTCTGAGCATACCCTGCCACACTCAAACGCTCCGTCCATCATCCCCTTTTGTATCGCTTTGTTCGCCCTAAGTGTGGCAGGGTATGCTCAGACGTGAGTCCCTTGCTCACTTGGCCACTGGATTCAAGATAGCCTGGCTGATGAGGATTATGAATCCGAAACCGGTCCCAGGATGCTTGTTTCCGGTCCATGGAAGACATGGCTTGGCAGTTCAGGCTGGACTGTTCCCATGAGGCACAGGGTCAGACTGATTTGCATATAGCCATGTCTGAAATGGGGTGGCTGAGTGGGCTAAAGAATGGTGATGAATTAAACCCAGATCAGTTGACTGGGGGTGAGTGTTTGATTTGCTCAAACGCTCCATCCATCATCCCCTTTTGTAACACCTCCCCCTGCACGCATGCGCGCACACACACGAGCGCACGTGCACGCACACAGACACTCCCCCACACCTCCCGCCGTCGCACACATATACACACACACACGCGCGCGCACACACACACACGAGCGCCCCCCCAAACTAAGGCCCACTTACCTCCAATCCGGTGTTCTGTCGCCTCCGCGGGGCTCTCCCTCGGGCATGGGAGCCCCGCGTCACCACTGCTCCTCGGACCAAGAACTCTGTGGGCGCGGGCTTCGCGCACAAGACGGAAGTCCCGCCCCCACGCTAGGTTTCGTTTTCGAGTGCGTGCGCACATATTGCAGTCATTGGCCATTTTAAGAAGGGCTCGCTCTCCTGTTCAGCAGCTCTGTCGCTCTGCTTTCGTATCTCATCACGGGGTCTCCTTTCAGCCTTGCAAGTAAGTGCCTGAAACACAGGCATGCTCGTAATGTAATTCATTTGTGTTTCGCGCATTTCTCATTTTAACGGCATGCCTAATTGATTCCCCTTTTCATCTTACAGCAAAGAATTCAATTATGAGGGTTTTGGCCATTATCCAGCACTTAATGCCCTGTCCTGTATGCCCCTAGAGGGCTTAAGATGCAGTTTCTGTGGTATGGCGCTGTGTACCTTCATTCTGCCTGGTAATGGTATTTTCTGTCTGGGCTCGTGCTACTCGGTGACCACATTTAATGGCGCAGTATTTTATAATAAAGAGCAGTCGATCGAACTCAGACATTGTATCAGCTTCTGCTAGCGGTCTAGTTGTAAAGGCGAGATCGTGGCCTCTTGCATTTAGGGCAGCTCAGCTCCTTGTCTGCATTTTCATTTATTTTCTGTTCGTGGGCGGCTCAGCTGGATTTTGCTTGCACAATTTAAAAAAAGTGAAAGCACCGTACACTCTTGCCTTTATAATACAATGAGTAGTAGCAGCAGCCTATAACAACCCCCAGCCCAGAGTTAGAGGTGTAAGTCACTCGAAGGAGATGGGACGTCTTCACTGACTTCTCCCTCCGCCTCAGTAGCAGTTGACTCCATTGGAGGAAGGATATCAGCCTTTAGGTCGATGGCACCATAGGTGGAAGGAACTCTGCCTTTAGTTTGGGCACACTGAGGTTTGTCCAGTGTCCTCCATGAACGCTTTTGCCCTAGCTGAAATTCAAACTTCTACATTTGCTAAAGGCAAAAACCTTATCATCGAATGGAGAGGAGGGATTGGCCTAGTTCAGAAACGCTATCAGAAGGTAGGCATCTATGCCAAGGGTTTTAAAATCAAAAAGAAAAGTCCGGCGAAAGGAGGCCTGTTCGGTCCACTTCTTGAGAAAACCGATTTTCTTCATAGTTCTCCCTTAGGATTTATTACAACTACTGAAGTAAAAAGAATGTTCTGCTTCTTTACATCTCCAACACTTTTTGACATACCCCTTCACTACACCAGAACTTTCTAAGTTTTAAGGAAGCCAGTTGCCAATTTTAATTCAAGTTCTCCCTTTTGGTCTCAACTGCAGTCAGAAAATATTCCACCAGTAACTGCCCATCTTTGATGTTTGGGGCGTCAAGAATACCAATACCACAATGATTGGTTGGGCAAGGATGCTTTTACCAATGCCACAAAAAAGTCAGTGACAGCAGGGCTGGAATGGGAACCATAAGCAGCCATAAGCAGCCTTGACGAAAAATCCTTAAACCAGCCATGCCCTCCTAATCTCCTTGCACTCTCATCCTCTCTCTTTCCATCCATCCAATCGCTTTCTCCTTCTTTACTCCTTTTCTGATCACTTTCCCCTCTACCCACTCTATCTCTCTAAGCCGCCCTGTTCCTGCTGGGGTGGAGGCGAGGGGGAGCATGACAGAGGCACAAGCAGGGGTCTTGGACTTTCAAATCCGTTCTCCAGTGGCTACAGCCTCCTAGGAAATGTGTGAATAATAACAGCTGTGAGCCTATGCGTGAGGTGCATCATCAAAGCTGTGTGAATAATAACAGCTGTGAGCCCCGTGCCTGAGGTGCATCATCAGAGCTGTGTGAATAATAACTGTCAGCCCCGTGCCTGAGGTGCATCATCAGAGCTGTGTGAATAATAACTGCCGGCAGCCCCGTGCTAAGGTGCATCATCAGAGCTGTTTGAATAATAACAGCTGTGAGCCCGTGCCTGAGGTGCATCATCAGAGCTGTGTGAATAATAACTGCGTCAGCCCTGTGCCAGAGGTGCATCATAAAAGCTGTGTGAATAATAACAGCTGTGAGCCCCGTGCCTGAGGTCCATCATCAGGGCTGTGTGAAAATAATTGCCGGCAGCCCTGTGCTGAGGTGCATCATCAGAGCTGTGTGAATAATAACTGCGTCAGCCCCGTGCTGAGAGGCATCATCAGAGCTGTGTGAATAATAACTGCGTCAGCCCTGTGCTGAGGTGCATCATCAGAGCTGTGTGAATAATAAGAGCTGTGAGTCCGTGCTTGAGGTGCATCATCAGAGCTGTGTGAATAATAACTGTCAGCCCCGTGCGTGAGGTGCATCATCAGAGCTGTGTGAATAATAACTGCGTCAGCCCCGTGCGTGAGGTGCATCATCAGAGCTGTGTGAATAATAACTGCTGTGAGCAACAGCATTCTCTTGCACACACCCTCACTGCTCACCAATTCAAAGTTTGCTAAAAATGTTATGCAACGCATTGTCATACATAATGCCAATAACTCAAACTTTAATGCTGCGAGACCTATTGCATTGTAAATGCTTGTTCTTGTTTTGCTAGGAGATTTGTAATACCCCTTTTAAGAGGATTACATTCAAATAAATGTAAATTGGCCCTGCGATATTTGCAAAAGCTAAGTACCACTGAGATATCTGTGCTAATATCTGCTTGTTTCTTACAAGTGCTTTACATGCAAGGAATTATGTGGTTTTCAAATCGTGACAGCCTTAAGTTTGTTGTTGTGTGGTAGTTTGCGTATGACTATGATTTGATATGACTACATAATTGGGATCATAGGGTGATTTGTTTATTTGTACGTACAGGGGGTCGTATGTCAGTGTTTTTATGGTACTGTTTTTTTACGTGTATGCTTTTACGATTATTGTTTAATGTTCTAATAATTCTCATTGTATCGAAAGCGAAACTCTCATCTTTTTCACTACATCTTCCCAAGATGAGTGTCGATGTTGTCTGAGCCACCAGGTGCGACTGAAAAGATGAAGAAACCTCTCTTCCCCATCTTGTGACTCCCCCTTGTTACCCTGTTGTTTAGCCTCTAAAGCTGAGTTTACTTCCATCTCTGCTTTCCTCTGTGGGGCGGCAGCCATGCTTCTTCACATTCAATGGTGTCATGATCTGGGGAGGTCCCACAGAGGTGCAAGAGTCCGATTTCTACCTCCCTTGGTGCAAGAAATGTGTGCAAAGCACCATCCAATTGTACGATGACCCGTACACAACCAACTAGGCAGTACTATACAGTTAGTGTTTTCTGGTCATGATTAGCCCTTCTGTCTATTTATTCTATTTATTCATTTGTATTTATTTGAGAGTTATACATAGCGCTGGCTAGACCCAAAGGCATCAGACCACTTTACTGGTCGTGTGAACAGGTACCATCAAACTAATTCTTAGACTCGTAAGGGTTGACATGGTATAACCAAAGGGAATAAAACAATACATCATTATATCAGTGTTCCAAATGGTGAAGAATAATTCAGCAATATAGATCGGTGGCGTTGGGGACCGTTTTAGATGCTGAGTAGGTCGAGACACCATATTGGGTGATTTTTTTCAGTGTGGTGCGATCATGACTACAAATTAATCAGGTTGGTAGTGGGTTGATGTATTTGTTCAGCAATAAAGATTTGAGGTTCCTTTGAAACAAGTATTAGAGGGATTATAGCGGAGAGCCGTAGGAAGCCAGTTCCAAATCCTGGGAGTGTTTCTGGATAATGAACCCTTCTGGAATGTTTTTTTTTCCCAGTTTGGGTGGGGTGAAAGAAGTGAGTTGAAGTTTCTCAGGACCAGACTTCTTCCCACTTTCGATAGTTTGTTTTCCAGATATTTAGGGTTTGCAGTGTGAAGGGCTTTGTGGGTGATAGAAGCTGTCTGAAAGATGCATTTTCCTAATATGCGAGCTGAATTGAGACTCTTTTGAGCAGGTGGGATGTGGTCGAACCTTTTGGTTCCTGTGAGGAGTCTGGAGGCTGCATTAATTTATTTATTTGATGAGTTTTATATAGCGCTGGCTAGACCCGGAGGTATCAGAGCGCTTTGCATGAGGTTACGCATTGTTATAAAGTTAAATCAGTTACAAGTTTCACATTGTTGTAAAAGATAAATCAGTTAAAAGTTACAACAGATGACGAGATTATTGGAGCATAGAAGGGTAGGGGGGTAAGGTAAAAGGGGTAACGAGGAGGGAGATAAGGCGGAGAACGAAGGAAAGTCTGCCCAATGTCTGGCTGGGTAGTTGACGGCCGAGGGGAAGTCCATAGCCCATCTCCTCTATAGCTATCAAGGTAGCTCCACCTGGCGTCGGCCATAATGCTAGGCCTCCACGGACAGGTGGCAAGTTCACAGATTCTATATCCAGATGGGTGAGCCGGGTAAGGGAGTAGGGTGGGGGATATGCTCAAGGTCTGGTCGATGTCCCCTCCAGGTGCTGTAGTATTAAAACCCTCAGTGCGGCATGGCTGTCGCCCACCGCTACTCATCTCTCCTGCTGACCTGAAACTGAAGATTTCCCCCTCGAGGTATGGCCTCATCGATTTGCTGAGCTTGAATTAATTCTGCACCAGGCGCCATCTTATAGTTGTTCTTAGAAGTGCATGGTGACTTTTTGAGGTCCCAGTGATGATGACCTTTCTGTGATCAGGTTTCGAGAGGACTAGTGATTGCACTACAGTCTTTCGATCATCAGGTGGAATAAATGGTTTTGTTTTCTTGAGATGTTTTTAGTTGTAGAGCGCCCATTTGGCTGAGTTGTTGATGTGCTCATTCATAGACCTGTTTTTGTCTAGGATGATTCCAGAGGACTTCACGGATTTGGAGAGTGAAAGAGCACAGTTTAGTGCGTCCACGTTCTGGAGCCATTCTTACATTGGCAAAGGCTTGTCCTTCGGTTTTATCGGGGTTCAGCTTTAAGTGATTGGTGCTTAGCCAGGTTTGTATCTTGTTTAGTGTGGTAAGCAGTTGGCATATGTCTCTGTGAGATGTTATTTTGTAGTAAAGTTATATGCAATCGGCATATAAGTGGTATGTAACCCAGCTTGGTTCAGAATAACTTGAGGGGTTCCATGAAGAAATTAAAAAGGGCGAGAGAGAGGATAGAGCCTTGTGGAATCATTTTGGAAGTTGTGTAGGTTAAGAGAGACCGTTGCTGTTTTGTTGTTTGTTAAGAGTGTGGTTGTAGGTAGGACGCCAACTATCTCAAGGCCGTGCCATTGATACCAGTGCAATTCTTGAGTTTCAAGTAATGCTTGATCATTATTTGTGTCAAATGACGCTGTTGGGTCGAGATGGATTTGGAGGCTGGAGTCTTTCATCTAAGGTTCTGAGAATGTTATCTGATATATTGAGCATAGCCGTTTCCATGCTACAACCTTTTCTTAAGCATGATTGGAAGGTGTTGTGGAGGTTGAACTTATCGACGTGGTGATTGAGTTGTATCAAGACACACTTTTCGATCGCTTTTGCTGAGAAAGGGAAGAATGGTGACAGTTCTGAAATTGGTGAGGTCGTTAGGATACACCCCAGGTGTTTTGAGAATGCACAGCATACATTTCTTAGCAAGAAAGAAATTGCTGTTTAGCTATTCTCTATCACAGCTCTTGCCTGGAATGATGATCTATGTTGGGCTGAAGGCCACTTCTGTGTGCCGCCCGTGAGCAACCCACAATTGGGGCTGGTTTGCAGCAAACCAGTGTGACCTATGGTCTAATAGTTTTGTTGCAAAGTCTCTCCAAACGGTGGGCAACTACAGGGTTTTTTTATAGAATCTGAGCAACAACTTTTATCTCATGTTAATAAATTTGGCGACAGCAATGTCCCAAAAAGATAAAACATTGACATTTTAGCCTCCACTATAAGGAGCCATCTTAACATGTCAGCAGTAATATGCATAACAAAAATGTCAGCATAGATGGGAGTCCACCATGATGCTACACTTTTGAGCATGTCTAAAACTTCACTCCGATAGAAAGAGATAGGAGTATGCAAGCCAGAATCTAATAAAAATAGAAGTTCAAATGTGCGCTGTCACAGCGTTCATGACAAGGGTTGCAGTGTCTCTTTAAGGTGACTCACGTCCCCAGGTTACTTCTCCCAGTGTTGTTCACCTGGTACCTGCAAAATGTTGTTGCATGTCACCTACTAGAGGCTGCTGCAGCCCAGTCTGCTCAGACTACTTCTGGCCTGCGTTCCATACAGTTGCTTGGAGGTCATGCAATGCTGACAAATTCCTCAATGCAGAAAGACTTAAACAGACTTAAATGACATAACTTGATATTCAAAGCCTAACTAAGAGGTTCTTTGTATTTCAGTCAGATCGAAGAAGTTAGCTATTTACTGAGGTTCCAAGGACTACTGGCAATACTTGTGATAAGGATTGCCCTGTAGCTCGTTAGTTCTTTGTGTCCTTGAGAACTGGCCTTACATCGACTGCAAACAGGAAAATGAGAAAATCTCAAAATGAGTCAGTGATTTAGTGTTCCCTGCTGACATATGCTGTGAACTGTAGGTCACAGGTTTGAGTCCTGACTAGGCCAACTAATTCTTCCATGGTTTGTAAATTGAGTACTATTAAATCAGGTAATAGCACCTGCTACTTCAGTGCTTGAAAATGGCAGAAATGCAGTATTGTGGAACGTTTTATAGAAACTGGCTCGAATAGTGCTTAATTTGAACCGGGAGCAAGAGAGGCAAAAACGCACACAAGGGAAAGGAAGACGAAGCTTCAGAGGCTGTTACAAAGGTAGAAAGCAGGAACTGGACCCAAGACTACACAGGCTTGGTATTCGCTTCACTGCCATTTAATAGCACTGATCGCAGGCTTCAGAGCAGAGCGTTGACCACCAGTGCTGTTCTACATGTTAAGCACTGAGCCTCGTGTATATTATTCTAACAAACTCTCTGAATGCTTTGTTGTCAAAATATTGCATGTCGCCTTGATCAAAGCCCCCTCTCAGACCCACAATAAATATGTATACTCATGGCACAAGTCGAGGGTACACACGAGTAGACTGCATCTATACACTCGTTTCACAGGGTGCACGCCATCTACTCTGCCAAGAGGGTCTGCCTTACAGAGCTATGCTAAACTTGTCCCGGTGTCATTTTCAGACACTGGGACTCATTCAGTAGCACCTGCAAGTTGCCTGTTTTCGTTCCAAGCAGCAATGTGAAGTCAGGAAATGAGCTTGTCTGATTCCAGCTGGGCAAATAACAAAGGTCGAAGTTAAAGGGCCATCAATCCTCCGTTTGTTGGAGTATCCTGGTTGGGAGCTATTGGAAGCCTCACACCTAAATGCAATGGAGGGGGAAAGCTAAGGCACACAGCTTTCCACTTCAGAGGTACTTAAGAGAGACGTGCTTTTGTCTTTGTTCAGTCCCTGCATATAAGAGCTACCCATGCAAGGTAAGAATGTCAGATGTGTTGGTCTGTCTCAGTATTTACACAAATAATTTAATTGCCATTATTATCATTATTATTTTTTATCGCGCTATTCAATGCAGGGTATCAGAGCGTTGTACGTCACACATTATACATTGGCAATAAATGATTTTTATAAATCAATGTACAGGATGTGTTAAAAAAACTGAGGGTTACAAGGTAGAGGAACCACATGCTTTTCATAGCTCACTGTGCTATATAAGATGGATTACAATTTAGGAACTGCAAGTAACAAAAGGTTCTATGTTAAAAAGCAGTAACCCACTTACCCATTTACGTAAAATAAGGTGAACAACCTTTACAACGAAACTTTTACAACGCACTACCATTACAATGCGGTCATTACAACGCAAACCATTACAACGCATTGCGCTGGGGGGCGCTCTAGGATAGGGAATAAGTTTAATTTACTATCCAACACCTTCCCTAGTGTCCACGGGGACTGGATTTGGAATAGAAAATTAAACTTTTCACTATCCAGCACCTCTAAGCGCTATGCGTTGTAAAGGTTTGCGATGTAAAAACCGCGTTGTAAAGGCAGGCGTTGTAATAGCCTGCGTTGTAACGTCATACATCCGTAAAATAAAAATCTGTCATCTGCGTGTTACATAATGTGCTGTGCAAGAGACCTATTAACCCTCTATGCTACTTTGATTCAAAACTGGGACTAGACAAAATGCGGATCTCTCCAGCTAATATATTATCCTCCAGAGTTATCTTACCATTATTTTCCCCTAAGATTTAGTTGGCTCACAAAAAGCTCTGAAGCAGATACCTTAGTTCCATAAGATATTTACTTTGCAGCCCTAGTGGGTCTCAATACCTGATGTTACAGGGTATTCTGATTTCTAAAGATGGGCTTCAGGTCAAGTAATCATCTAATGTATAGTATTTTTCTTACTTTGTGTGGATGCACTAATGCCTTGTGTACTGTTCTGTGTGGACCATCTTTTGTATGCCTTATAGGCATTTCTATGTCTGCTTATGGTGCTTTAGTATCCCTTATAGGGGATTCCAATTATGGCCCTCTACAAAGATAGAGAACACGGCTTCTACCTTGCACAAGCATCCCATTTTTCGGATGTATCTCTCACCACGCCTTGCTTCGAACCTTGGAATATTACTTTTTTGGCGTTTTTCTTTATTTCCTGACATGCTTCTGCTTTTCGTAGCAAAGCAGTGGGAGGAGAGGTACAGTCCATGACCTGCGGTATGACATCTGTTTCTGGTCTAGTCAAGGTTCCAAATAGGATATCCCTCTTTTAGTGCGTCCTTGCACTTCTTTAGCCAGCGGCTCTGGCTATGCCTTGGCAGCATGCACTACTACCACAGATCTCTCAGGCACCTGCAAAACAAATCTAATAATAATTCATACAGGAGAGGTGAAGTTTTTCTTCATCCATCTTTCTTCTGCCCTTCTTTGATGCAGCATCTTGACCCAATTCTTGCTGGGAGTGGGTCATATTGCAAAGCCTGTGTTCTTGTACTGTCACGTCTAGGCATACCCGTCCCACTTGGGCTGACAAATGCAAAAAGAACAATTGATGGACAGAATGCAGACCAATGTCATACATTCACCCCAATACAGAGATCTGGGCCTAAATCCATCGTTTTTTTGCCCATCATGCTATTCCAGTTTGGACCCAGCCATATGCAATTCAGTCTTGACACTGCGACCAATGGGATCAGTCCAGCCCGAACTGCCAGGCCTGGTCCTCCCTGAACTGGAGCGGTACAAAAGGGGGTGGTGATGGACGGAGCATCTGAACCAAACAAACACTCACACCCAGTCAAAAGATCTGGGTATGACCCATCACTGTTCTTTAGCCCACTCTGCCACCCCAGTTCAGACATGGCTATATGCAAATCATGTTTGTATTGTCAACGCTCCGTCCCTCACCACCTTTGGTTTTTCCTACCTGAACTGGAAACAGGCATCCTAGGACCTGTTCTAGGCCTTCCGTGTGTTGGCCTTTGGTTAGGTCATTGTCTTATGGGCCCACATGGTGGTCTTTATTTTTCTATTCTGGCAGGGTTTTTCCTTCCTGCTGTCTTCCTTCCTGATCTGATTGTAAAGGACTGCTTGGTGCTAACTCAGTCACTTCGCCTTGTTTTGATCTTTCGACAGCCATTGTGTTCCTGGGGTGTGCGAGATTCTCCACCATATATGTTTCTGACATCATCTTGTTATATGTGTATATATATATATATTTTCTTTTTCTCTTCAGTAGGTTGTACATTTACTGATGATTCCAGAGGTATTACTTCTGTCTCTGGTAGTTTTTCCTCAGGTCAAGCGATGGTTGTTTTGTACTCTTCGCCTTATTCCTGTTGCAGCATTGCTCAGTGTGATCTCCTTTGTACAAGGGTCCTTCATTTCTTTTCGTCTCCGTCTCTACAAAGCAGATTGACTATCAGGATGATTTACTAAGTATGAGCTCTGCTCAGTGGCACAGCCGACCATGGGTCAGATCTCACCATGGGAAAGAAATAATCTTGTGTTTATGTTGAATGTTGTCTTCAGACTCATTTTTCTTCTCTGCCATAAGCAAAGCTTCTTCTGTGTTTCTCTATGTCCGTATCACTTTAGGTGCCTGTGGTTTCTTCCACCATTCTAGGGTACAGTGTTCGTTCTCGCTAACCTAAAGTCCTCAGAGAATTCGGTCTCTTCTGTCCTATTCCACGCTTTGGTATCTAATTCAAAGGTAAGGAATCTGCAGCTAGATGTTCGATAACACCTTATCTGTTAGAGACAGGATCTAGCTGCAGATTCCTTACCGATCCTCCCCGTTCTGCGAACTGGTAATTTCTTACCTAAAACATCTTTCTTGGTATTGAGGTATTTCTCCTTGCACCTTCTTCATTCTTGGCAGAGAGATATATCTTCATTAGCGCACTATTTCCATAGGCAGCTTCTAATAGTGACTCTGCGTTTCCGGTGCAGAATATAGTAGCGTAAGAAACTGACATCCGCGCATCAGGAAAGGGCATATATGGACTCCGTTGCCGTCACATCCGGTGGTCAACGTCACTGTGGAGTCGCTGAAAGCCCTCTTCTGATGCACAGGGGAACTGCTGAAAACATTTCCAGATCCAGTCTGGCACCTGGGGAGAATTCAAAGGTAAGGAATCTGCGGTTAGATCCTTGCTCCACCAGATAAGGCATTACCAAAGCTAATTAACTTGTTTGTTGTTACTTACTGGTAGGGCTGGACAAAATAGGCATTATATGCAGAAACATTTCTCTGCTCCAAAAACCCTCTTGCGTAATTCTGGGCAATCAGGCTTACTATAATCAAATGCCACTTGCTAAGTTGCATGCCTTAGAATTGTAACTGGTTAGTCAAAAAAATAAGGAGAGGACTAATCCTCAAAACATCTCATCACAATGACGACCTAATATTCCTACAGGAAACGCATCAACAAGGTACTCAGTGCCAATAGACAAAGGGAAATACCGAGCTACGAGGCATTCAGATTACATCACTGGGTCTAGAAAAGTAGCCTTTCTAGTAAAAAATAAAAACTGATGACGTTCCAACCGAAACAAACAGATACTGCATGAAATATCCACGGCTGTTCTGGGTGAGTGGAAAGGGGAACACATACTCCTGATAAACGTCTATTTGCCCCCTGCACTACAGATTGAAATGCTCTAGATCACAGTACGACTACTGCTAGTGCTACCACACGACTTACATGACTGGGCAGCAACCTTGATCTAGTTATGTACCCAAAACGACGTAGATTTTGTAACAAGCTACTGACTGAAAAAACAAACGTTAAACTAGAGGTCCTCGGTTCGCACATGCCAGTGGACTATGAGATATATATATATATGGAGGTCGATACATAATTCTGAAATTAGTTGTTCCTATTATTCAGGTGCCCACCACTCATATTTGAGAATTTATTATTTATTTAGCCCCCTGATTTATTGATTCACAAAAGCGAAATACCTACCAACGGGTATTTCAGACCATTTCAGACTATTCCACACTTATAGTAACATTTCACACATACAAAAAGAAACAGACAGACGTTTGGAGAATGGCGTCATGGCACCTTTTAACCTGGAGATCGTAAATGAATTGACTATAACAGAAAATTATTTCTCTGAGGACAGTGACTTTGTAGAAAATGTAGAAACATTCTAGAAACATTAAAACTGTAATAAGGGGTAAATAGCACACTGTAGCAAGACATATTACAATTGGAGGAAGAATACACAAACCATTCTTTTGATTGGGAAAAGGAGGCGGATACAGGCCAAGGAAGATGAATATAAAGTGAAAAGTACAGATGTTGTGAAAACATGCTATTTCGATAAACAGTGGAAACATATATATTGGGGTAAACAAGGCTTGGAGACTCCTCGCTTGACTGAATAGCTGTGAGGAACAACGACATGTAAGAGATTTATTGATATTAGATACCCACAAGGTAAAGAGCTCGCAGAAGCTTTTGCAGACTATTTACATGAATTGTATAAGTCTTTAATTGTCAGATGTGATACAGTTTGTCTTAATTTGCCCTACAAAAAGAGTAACTCACAACCAAAGAACCATACTCGAGGAAGAGCTTATTGAAGAGGAGATGAGGTTAGCTGTAAAACATATGCAATCGGACACAACCCAGGCCAGACCACCAGTGGTCCCCCAGTGGAATTTCATTAAAAGATGGCCCAATCAATAATTTACCATTATACGACATGTTTTATGTTGCAAATTAGAAGGGGTAATTATCAGCGTTTTTAAAAGCAACAACAATAGTTAAAATTCACAAAGAAGAAAAACAGAGAAACCTGTAACAAAAATCCTGGCGACATTAGACAGTAGGCTAAAATACAAAATAACAGAGCTGATTCACCCAGAGCAAGTCTTTTCAGGGTGGGAAAACCTCACAAGTGTTCCGAGATCCTTCTGAAGCAAGTGGACCTAATAACACTGATTGGAACAATGGCCAACTGCTAGAACAATGCCTTGTGGGTAGTGGAGCATTCCCGCTTTTAAAACGTACTTCTAATGTAAGCCTATCAGGCTGCATTTTCTACCTCAATTTACACAACATTTAAAGGGAATTGTACTTTACATATGCGTCAATGATCGTTGTTATAGGCATTTTACAGCAATGTTTTTGTCATTCAAGAGAAAAATTACATCTCTGAAAGACTTCCATCGTCTGATAGGCTTCCATCGTCCATGATTTTGCATCAGCTCATGGATAAAGACATTCTATAGTGTAATCTCCAAGAAAGAACAACTATGAAGTAAGGTGTTCCTGAATCTGCACAGTCATTAGGGAATTATTCAATTGTTAATGACTTCAATGAAGTTCCCTATAACATAGAACCATGGCTACCAATAAGTAATCTTTTCTTATGAGTGATGGGGATGTCTAAATATAAAATTGGCAAATAAACCCTGATACAGATGAGGAGCCTCCTCCTTTAAAGCATAAATCATGTAGACATAAGAATGAGCTGACCCTTAGGACGAAACATTTGAGGGGCAATGAAATCAGAAGTATATAATCCAGCTTGAGGCTGGAGAAGAATGAATAACTTTGAAAATAATGAAAATAAAGTTTTTAGAGTACTGATCTTGCACAAATGTTATTGCAATGTTGGAAAATGCAAATAAAAGCTTTATTTTACCCCCATCAGGCTGCCAATGGCAAACTTGGAATTGTGTATTAGTTAGATTAATGTGGAAGCCTAGCATTAAAGAGTTTGCTCTTAAACAGCTTCACTCTTCTCCATTGTACAGAAGCACATGATGTCTTGTACTGGCAGTGGCCTCAGTGATTTCTGTTTTTCCGGCGGGTGTAATTGAGATCCTATGAACACACTGTCAATTTTCAAACCTGTTTATAGAAATTTAACTCAAACTTCATTTTTCTGCTTTTACTCACTGTCTTTTACAACTGGGTATAGCCTGTTTTGTTTCTTTCTGTAGGCTTTTTCCTGCCAGAACACTATCCTGTTTTAGGGCTTGCCTACAGGCAGCTTTTAGCTGTCTGTTGTCGAAAAACATCTTATGGACCTTACCTAAAACTTACAGTGGGCTTAGAGCCTGCCCAGTACTTACCATTGGTTTTCCTTCTTGTCACTTTCATTTGTTTCTTATTCAATGGATGTTCTTCTTATGTTTATCTCTCCTGGGGCATAGCTTCTTAACCACCCTTTTGATTGGATGACTTTTATCTTTCCTCTGCTTCCACTCAGGGAACTTCTGTGTTTTTTCATTCCGCACTCCATGAGAATGCATGTTTCTTCTGGGTCCCTCCCTCGTGTGCTGCTTCCCCCACCACCAGATACCTGTCATACCCTTGTTCTCTGCATGTGGTTTCCCTCCTCTAACAGCTTGTCTGCATAAGGACAGGAGTTGGAATTTTTTGTTGGAGTAACAACTAAAAAGCTGATTTAAAAAAAATTATATTCTTTTTTTAGCAATATTGTACAGGTAGTATAGTCAATAGTTTGGCAGTGCGTTATAAAAGGCAGTTCGTATTGTCTTTGCCAATGTGTTTACATGTTCCTAGTGGGAGGAAGAAAGCTGCCTCAGACCCACACCAAGTAAGTATTGTGTGTTTACCTTCTCATTCCCTGAAGGAATGTGAATTTTGAAAAAAAAGGTTTAAAAAGACCCTGAATAGTAAGAAAATAATTGGACTTCAAGGCAAGCCTGAAGGGCAAAGAATTAGACGAGATCTAAAAGGCTTGTCATGGAACACCGATCCCTCTGGAAAGGTGTAAACCACTCCAAAGGACCCCCACAGATGGAGATGGTGAGAGAGAAGCTCGGAAAAAGATGAGAAATTGCAGAACAGATAGTCATTCTCACCAACAGCGGTACTGATCACTTTAGAAGACTTTTGAATCGCCATTGAGAGCACCATCTTCAGCAAATTTGCAGTTCAAGGGTGCAACTCCAATAATAAAACAACATCACTGTAACAAGTCCTCAATGCAGGTGGTTTCACTAAACTAAGAGGACTGGTGTCTAGTTTTATTCCTCACCCTCCTGACTGATCCCTGTCTACCATGATCCGGCACCTACCTCAAGACAAAATAAAATACTATTGTATCTGAAATATACAAGTAGAGGCAATTTGGGTGTGTTAAATCGCACCAACATCTTAAGGTTGCTGGCTGATATCCCTGAACTAGAAATATAGCAGCCATAGAATTTATATCACCATGTAACTTGCAACAAACTGAGCCACTGTGGTAACTTTCTCTACCAATAACCATGCTAAGTTGGTATATATGCACAAAGCGTTATTGTATGCATGCTTTGTAGATTATAAGGCATCGTTTGATCAGATCTCAAGGAAGCTCCTTTGGGAAACATCGAGATCCTGGGATATTCTATCAGGGCTCCTGAGAGCAATAGAACTCCTTTATTCGAATAGCTGTTTGCAAATTAGTGTGTGATGGTAGTGTCCTTTTGAGAAAAAAATATAAGTGGCTGAAGGTTTGAGGCAAGGTTTGTGGTATGGCCCTACTGTTTTTCTATTTGTATGTTTCTGATCTGACTGGGAAGCTTGATAGTCAGTTCACATTCTCCTAACTCTTGGGAACAAACCCATATCCAACCTGGTGTTGAGCTGGTGTTGAGCTGAACAAGAGTGGGTCTGTAGCGATTGCTATCCACTCTCTTTGAATACAAAGAGCTGAACAGTTTGGAGGTGAATCTAAAGAAGACCAAAATAATCATCTTTGAAAAACGATTGAACAAGCAGGGTCTGTGGTGGATGGGTGGCACTCCTATCAAGAACGGTCTAGAATATAACTACCTGGGGATCAGGTTACACTCTAGAAATTCTTTTAAAAAAACAAAAAGATTTTATCAAAAATAAGGCTAATGCCCTTCAGGCGGGTACTATTATGTACCCAATTCTGCAGGTAAAATCTGAAAGAGACTATTCATTATGGATTCCTCACCTTAGAATTACTCCCAGGTGTCAGACTGGATCCGGAGAATTTTTCTTCAGCAGTACCCCTGTGCGACGGTAGGTGGCGTTGGTTGACTCCGCGTTAATCGTTGGCATCTTGGTTTCCGGAATGATGTCACGGTATCTACTTAGACACCGCCCCTGCGCGCTGAATTTAGTTCTTTATTTTTTTGCGCCAGCCTGCGCAGATCTGGAAAGAGCGGTACCTCAAGTCACTTTTTGACTCTTTTTGCGACTTTTTGTCAACATCTTTTTGAGTCTTCACGACTCCTGGTGCACAGGGATGTCATCTCGGCAGGCCAGCTTCAAGCCTTGTGGCTCCTGCCACAAGCTGATGTCGGTGACGTACCCCCATCTTGTGTGCCTCTGGTGCCTAGACGCGACCACGACCCGAAGTTGTGCTACGACTAACGGGCCATGGCCCGAAGTTTTTGAGGAGAAGTCTCCAAAGCTTCTGGAGGACCGGCAGTTCGCCTTGCGCTGCTCAAGGTTCCTGTCGAGAGGGAGGTCGCGGGACCGTTCACTGAGCCATCACCACCACTCGTCGTCGAAGTCTTCGGGTAAGTTGAAGCACAAAAAGATGGTGAAGAAGCACCGTCGATCTTCTCGTTCTCCCCGTCCATCGGCCGACGGGATGCGGATGGTAGTCATCCGGCTCTGCCCGTGGAGCCTGTTTGGTCGACTAAGAGCCTCCCTCCCTTTCTGGGAGCCGGGCGACCCCCGCCCAACTTCGTAGTTTTTACGAAGCCCTCCACTTTATTTTTGGTCAGCCCGACTCCATCGGCGCGCCTTCGGGCCCCCGGACTCTGCTGGGGGCTCTAGGACTTTGATGCCGGTGGCTTCGGCAGCAGGGCCTCCAGGGATCCAGACTTGGATCCGGATCGGCACCAACTCCATTGGCAACCAGGCCTCCCCCTCGATGTGGACACTGAGCCGAACCAACGTCTCCCGACGCCTGGACCGGCACTGACCGGTAATTTTGTACCCCTGTTCTCCGGGAGGAGGACTGTGAGGGATCTGTGGAGCCTCTGGCAGACCAATTGGAAGAACCGGACTGGAGAAGGTAGTTGGGTGAGGCCAGTGGTCTGGACAGTTATCCAGACCTTGGCATGCTTTCTCCCCCTACCATGGCTACGGAGGACGGTACATCATACTCAGTGGTGTCGCATAGGGCGGCTGAGACCTTAAATCTATGGTGGCGGTTAGGACTAACCTCTTGACCGAGGTGCTTCAACCGGCAGCGGCCTCTTCGGAGCCCCTTTTGGGCACTCGGTCCAAGCCCAACACAGGGGCTCCTGTGGATAGGATGATAGCCCACCGCCCTGCCCCAGGCAACCCCATTTTTCTCTCCCAACACCCCACCCCTGAGAGCTTGGTGGTCCAAGCATCGACTTCCAAGGGCGCATTCCCTACCGCACCACCTGAAAGGGAATAAAAGAAGCTGGACCGTCTTGAGAAGAAAATGTTTTCTTCCTCCAGCTTAGGACTGCGGTCGGTGAACACTGCATGTCTCTTGGGCCGTTATTCCCATTCTGTGTGGGACACGGTCACGCAGGTGCTGCCACAGTTCCCGGAGGAGGCCCGGGCTGTGCTCTCCAGTGCAGTGGCCGAAGAGAGAGACGCAGTGAAGTTCGTCATACTGTGTGGTCTAGACACCGCCGAATTGCTGGGCAGGACGATTTCAACGTCAGTAGCCCTAAGACGCTACACCTGGCTGAGGTCCACTGGCTTTTTGGGTTATTTCCAAGCTACGCTTTTGGACATGCCCTTTGATGGCTGTTGCTTGTTTGGCGATAAAGCACACAACGTGCTTGAGCGCTTTAAGGACTCCAGGGCTACGGCCAGATCCTTGGGCCTCACTTCCACCTCTCACCCCGCACAGTCTGCTTTTTGCCCCTTTCGTGGCTGCGAGCCACAGGCCTGCGCAAGCTGTCCAGCCTCTGCACGGCTGGGGACGTTGGACCCACTGTCGTGGGTCTAGGGGTCAGCCCTCCACAGCCCCCCCTGCAGCAGCCTCGAAGTCCTCCCAGTCCGACCTTTCAGGGCCACCATTCACCAGTGGGCAGCAGGATTCACCATCACCTCCCCCACTGGCTCAACATCATGTCGGACTGGTGGGTTTTGCAGAAAGTCCGAAGGGGCTACGTCCTCCCCTTCAAGACTAGCCCTCCATCCATGCCACCTTAGTTCCATTGCATGTTGGAGGAACACTTGGCCCTTCTCCAACAGGAAATTACGTCTCTCTTGGCCAAGGAAGCCATCGAGCGAGTTCCTGCCCTAGAAGTAGGTCGTGGTTGTTATTCCCACTACTTTCTGGTGCCCAAGAAGGACAAGGGCCTGCGTCCTATCTTGGATCTCAGGAACGTCAACCACTACCTACGGAAGAAGTTGTTCAAAATGTTGATACTGACTCAGGTTCTGTCTGCCCTCGACCCTGGAGACTGGATGGTAGCATTGGACTTGCAGGGCGCTTATTTTCACATCCCCGTCCTGCCGGCTCACAGGCATTACCTATGGTTCACGGTAGGCCACAAGCACTTTCAGTTTACTGTGTTCCCATTTGGCCTTACCATGCCCCTCTGGTGTTGGCGAAAGTGATGGCGGTGGTCGCAGCTCATCTGCGCAGATCAGGGGTTCCTGCAAGGCCGGACTGGCTACCGGGCATTTTAGCATTCTGCAGAGCTGGGGGCTGATGTCACTGCGGTGGGGGCTAATTTCGGAGATGGAGACCTGCGTGTGCTTCGAAATCAACAATGCAAAACTAATTTCGTTTTGCACACGCAGGTCCCCATCAACGAAATCGGCCCCCAGCTCTGCAGAATGCTAAAATGCCCGGTAGCCTGTCCGGCCCTGGGTTCCTGTCTTCCCCTATCTCGACAACTGGCTGTTAAAGGAGGGCTCGTCCCAGGCTGTGGTCTCCCACCTCCAGATAATGGCCGACCTCCTGCATTTGCTGGGGTTCACTATCAACGTGACAAAGTTACACCTGATTTCCTTTCAGAAGCTCCTTTTCATCGGAGTGGTTCTGGACACAGCGCAGTTTCTGGCTTATCCTCCCAAGCAGCGAGTCCAGGAATCATAGCCCATTCGGGCTATGATTCCGATCTTTCAGCCTCTGTCCCGGGTTTCGGTCAGAATGACCCTGCATCTACTGTGGATCCCCTTTCGGCTCCTCTTTCAGAGGTTTTCCTCTTCATTCTTTCTTTGGCCCAGCAGGGCTCTGCTCTGGGCATTCTAAAAGGCTAACGTTCTGCCTTTCTTTGGCTTCCTGACCAGCCTTCTCTTTTCGTCTCCTATTGTAAATCCCTTTCTTATGGGCATTACTCACTTGTATCCTCCATTTCCTGTTGTAATGCCCCAGTGGGACTTGAACCTGGTTCTGACCTATCTTATGTGTGCTCCTTTCGAGCTGCTACATAACTGTCCTCTCAGACTTCTGACACTTAAAACTGCCTTTTTGGTTGCCATCACCTCTGCTCGCAGGGTGAGTGAGCTTCAGGCCCCTTCTTCCAAACCTCCTTTCCTGGCAGTTTATCCGGGCAGAGTTGTTCTGTTCTCTAGGCCTTATTTCCTTCCCAAAATGGTTACCTCTTTCTACATTGGACAGACCATCACTTTGCCCACCTTCTTCCTAGCTCTGCATCCTCCTAAAGAGGAAGAGAGGCTCCACCGTCTGGATCCTAAACGTGCGCATTCATTCTATCTGGATCGCACAAAGCAATTCCAGGTGGATGACCAGCATTTTTTGGGGTATGTGGGTGTCAATAAAGGTCAGGCTGTGCCAAAACGGACCTTCTCTTGATGGGTCGTCTTTGCATCAAAATCTGCTATTCCTTAGCGAAAAAGAAACCTCCAAAGGGGTTGTGCGCCCATTCCACCAGGGCAACGGCAGCCACCAATGCTTTGGGACGTGGAGTCCCCCTTCATGACATCTGCCAGGCAGCTACGTGGGCTTTATTGCACACGTTTACTAAACACTACTGCCTGGATAGCCAAGTCCGGAGAGGCGGCTTCTTTGGCTGTTCAGTTCTTCAGGACTTTTTGGTGTGCACTTAGTTAGCTGACCAACCTCTGGGGTTGGTGTTGCTGCGGCATCTATTCTATGGTGAGGAATCCATAACTAATAGTCTTTCAGATGAACAAGTTACTTACCTTAGGTAACGATATATCTGTAAGAGACATATATTAGTTATGGATTCCTCACCGCCCCACCCAGCCTCCCCGTTCTGCGAACTTTCAGGGCCCTAGTTTTGTGCACCAGTGGTCAGTGTCTTGCATGGCTCTGCGCTTCTGGCTTGGAATGTCGTGTAAAGAATTGACATCAGCACGCAGGGGTGGCGTCTAAGTAGATACCGCAACGTCATTCCGGCGACCACGACGCCAACGACAAACGCGAAGTCGACCGATGCCAACTACTGACGCGCAGGGGTACTGCTGAAGAAAAATTCTGTGGATCCAGTCTGACGCCTGGGATTAATTCTAAGGTGAGGAGTCCATAACTAATATATGTCTCTTACAGATATATCGTTACCGAAGGTAAGTAACTTGTTCGTTACTCCCGATTCTATCCTATGGAAGTGAGATCATGCTGGGATCCAACGCTAACCTATTAGACGCTCTGATGATAAGAATTTACAAATGTACATTTCGGCTGCCGAAATCTCCCTCGCCTGCCCAGGTGCGTCTAGAACTGGGCCTCCTTAATCAATCATGGCCAGGAAATCCACATACATCAAGCTGTGTCATAAGTTCAGAGCGGCAAGCTCCAATGCATTGGACAGTTTTATGGAATGGGCTAAAGAAAGTAGGGGGCAAGACCACTCATGTTCAGTATATGGAAACCTGTTTGTGAATGATCCAAAAGGCATGGACTCTAGGAATTAGCTGCAATTCATTTAAAAAAGTGGTTAACATCAACACTCTGCTTGCAAATAAAGCCCTTGATAAGGAAACCCTTGTTCAGCGGTCTCATGCCTCCATGGTACATGGTGTCTTATAAGTCTCTAGGAAGGCAAGCGTACCTGGAAATGAGATATTCACAGCAGACAAAAAGTCAACTAACCGCTTCCCTGCGGCGCTCATTTCCCCGCTGTGCGGGCGAATTCTACGCGTGCGCAAACCGGACAACCCCCAGCCATCCGACGCACCCGCCCACCGTGACGTCAAACTGCCGGGGGACGTTCGAAGCATGGAAGAAGCTAATATCCTTCCGATTGGGGGCCTTATCAACATTGGACTATTATCCAAAGTTGGCCATCTGACGCTTTGTGTTCCTGTATTATTAGAAGCACGCAGGCCAGGGTCCAACACCCTTAAAGTTCGAACTTGTAGGCAGTCTGTAATTGCAGCCCTGAATCTGCAAAATACTACACTGTACTTTAAAGTAGTAAACTTTCACGACTATGTTTAGGTCTATGCTCCAGTCCCAAGCGATTAAATGCCGAGTCATGGACCATATTTTTATCTCCTTTTTAGACATACACTCTTGGTTTTAAGGCTGGATGTTCTACTTTATCTTACTGTGGATATGTTTACATTGAGAGACGATGCCTATACTTTGGAAACAATAATAGGCGTGCCTTCTCCCTCCTGCTATTTCATCTGCAATAAATACTGTTTTATGTTTTAGGTTTTGTTACTTAAAAGACATAGAAATCACAAATCGTCCCCATGCGTATTATCGAAGGAACCCATTTTCCCTTGCCCTTTGCTTTTTTATGCAGGCACTTTGTAAATTACTCTGTCTCAGAGTTGAGTTAAATGCTATATATTTTCGTTCAACAGTTGTAACATTTCTTGTTAGTGCCTCTTTGTTATGACATGTGATGCTCTATAAAGTTTTTTATTGCAATCCTTGTAACATGTTCTGTATTTGTTTTATTTTTCTTAAATGCTTTTGATTTGCAATGGTTTTTATTAACTGTACAATAAACATACTATGAAGTCTTCGATGGCAAGACACTCGAAGCATCCAATAGCTTTTCCTTCACTGTAGATCCAGACTGTACAGTCGACGTCATCACAACATTCCTTGACAGCACTTCTGACATCACTGCACATTTCAACATCAACATTTTCAACAGATCTGCCTAAACAGAGGTTGAGATAATCACCGCCTGCTGATCTCATCTCTTGAGGGCTTCCACGCTGTGTCATCCTGCCTGAAAACCAACTGCAGACTACTCTACAACCGCTTAATGTACTACACACTCCTAGAAACATTATCATTGCATTATTCGAGCCATTATACCTATCCGAAGGGCTCCTTTCTTCCTTGGGAGACCCAGATTCCCATACACACGCAGGAGATGCAAACAAAACAGCTCACCGACGCTTCTCTTTGTGGCCTCGTTCACAAAATGGAGGCTCCATATCCTCATTCACACCTACAATGCCTGCAGCATCTCTGGGAAGGGTGTATCCACTGGACAATATATCCCCGTTCTTAGATATTACTACAAGAGGAGTGGCAAAATTAAATATTCCTTTGAAAAAATTTCAGCCAATGGTGTCATGATTACTGATGCACTTCATCCAAGGACATTACTTAAGCCAGTTCTTCCATTGATGTCGAACTTCTTAAAAACCAGCAGAGGAACACCATTAAAGCAGAAACACCGCTACAGATTAAGAATTATCATGCAATTAAGCAAGATCCAGGCTTCATCTGGGCAGATCCCAAACAAGAGTTCATTATTGTGCTATTGGTTAGAAGAAGATATAAATGCACCCCTCCTGAAACTTCTGCATCACCCAACAAGGAAAGATCATTAGTGTCCATTGAGGTAGTTGCTAAGTCCCTGTATGCAGAGGAATTGGTGGCTTCTAGAAAATTCCATGGAGTCACATCTGAAGTCTTCTTCTTCTTCTTGGTTGCACCTCAATTCCCTGGAACCTTGAGTACAACAGAAAACCCTTAGCCTCTATTTTTCTGTCTTTTCTTTGTTTGGTCAGCATACAGAAAAAGACATTACGAAGAAGAAATACAAAGAAAAAAGTTCAAGTTCAATTCTAAACCGGACCATCACTGCTAACCTAGGAGGGTTCAGTATCCATGTTGGCCTATTGGCAACATCAGCATAGAAGTGCTGGTAATACCCTTATTAACAAAGGGGATCCAAGACCAAGGCAGCACAATCACAGCATTCAGGCACTTAAAGGCACCAGCATTCCAAAAGCCATCAGCAACACTTCAAAACCACACCCCACTCCGTTTGCTACTTTACTGAAGGAGCAGAATCTTTTTCAAGAAAAGTGGGGAAAATTACAAAACAGAAGGAAGTTCCAACTATTGTAAAGCATGGCTAATCTGTACCCTTCATGGCAGTACCAACCTCGTTTTCTCCAAAGCCGACCTCTAGGTTTTTTAGCCTCCCTGAGAAAAGAAAACTTCATACTACTGAAGAACCATGTAATTGAACTAGTGCTGCCCGCATACAGGGGAAAAGGAATCTCTTCATTATATTTTCTGCTTTAAATAAAAAGCCAGAAGTGGAAATTAAGATCAATAATAGCTCTATGAAAGACCAATAAGTGGATCAAAAGGGAATGTTTTGCATGTAAGCCCTCCATCAAATTTTACCTCACCTCAGATAAGGCAGTTTATTGTGTGCCATACATCTTCAAGATGTCAACTTCCATATTCCAATATCCAGAAAACAGATGAAGTATCGGAGGTATGTAGTAGAAAAATCACAGAAAATGTCCTTCCCTTTAGTTGTTAATCAACTCCTTGAACTTTTTAAAATGCTTGGCAGTAGTGACAACCCGCCTTTGTTGTCAAGGACTATTCACTCATCTCCACGTAGACTGTTGGGTGATAAAGGCACACAAAACATGCAAAGCATCCAACAGTGCATCAAGTTTCCACCATAATTGCGGTCATGGTTCCCTGTATTTCCATTGCCCCGAATGCACGAACATATGAGACCAGTAGTCTCAGAAGAGTAACATTTGGGATGAAAGAAACAAAATCTCAATATCTGCAAGGCAGTCCTTCTCATTGTGGTGCAGGGGAGTAATTCTACTTCTAGGTATTCCTTTCAAACAGGATCCCCCAGCTCAAACTCTTGTGAGAGATGCCTCTTTCAGGATGGTGAGCACATCTGGGAGCACAGTTCATCCAAGGGCTTTGGTCAGAGAAGGGTAGCTCACATCACATCAATTACTTTGAGCTGAGAGCATCCCAATTCGCTGTCAAGGCCTTCCTACCATCTCTTACAAAAAGCAAAACTTCTCATTTGAATGGACAATAAAATGACTATGCTCTACTTAAACAAACAAGGGGGCACGAGATCTAGACCTTTCTGAGTCAAAGAAAACCTGGCCAGGAGCCTTTGACGGGCCTTTAAAAAAAGAAAACAGGAAATATATCAGGAATCCTGATCCTGCACTGCCATCTGGACTTCTGGAGCCGAGCCTACGAAGAAAATCACTAATGGTAGCGTTGATCTTACAAGACATGTATTTCCATTTTCATCCTACAACCCTATAGATGTTACCTTCAGTATCAGTTGAGTACGGAGCATTTTCAGTTTTCCCCTCTGGCCTGATCAGTGTACCACGGGTGTTCACAAAGGTGATGGCTGAGGTTGCAGCCCACCTGTGGAGGTTGGGAATATCAGTATTCCCATATATCGACTGGCTTCTGAAGGCTGGCTCACTTCAAACTGTTGTGAACCACCTACAGTTGGTGGCTGGTCAGTTGACATTGTAGGGATTTTACATCCCCCTTGGGCCGGCTGAGCTCTTTGCCAGGGCCGGTTTCGGTTACCAGTCTGGCCCTGGTCACACCACACTCCTTCACAACTAGTTCCCTTCATTGAATCCATCCTGGACATGGTGCTCTTCATAGTCGTTCTTTTTTAGTTCAAAAGAATTTTATTAAACAAGAAAAGGTGTCAATACAATATATAAAGGTGATACAAAGATAGGAGTGATAGTATTCAATTAAAGCATTGCATCAATGAAAGAATTAGAATGGGCTGTGGAGAGACAAAGGAGGCTATACAATAAAAAGATGATAAAATAAACAGTAAGAAAATATGGTAAAAATAAAGTACATAGAAACAATAACGTCAATCAAGGGGGTTTAGAGACTTCTTGCTGAGTGGGAGATAAGCGAAATGATCGTTTAGCACAGACATCAAGATATAACGTTATAGGAAGCCACAAAGTATTACGCTTTGTTGCCATATGAAGAGGAAAAACAAAGGCAGTGTCCAGTCTATGATTGTGACAAACATTATACCACCATGCTTTGAGTGAGATATTTGTAAAATGTTTCCAATTAACAGCAATTTGTTGGAATGCAACAGCTATCAGCAAGTCAATGATCTGAACATTAAATGTAACGTGATCCCAACAGGGAGAAAGACTCCCTAAAAAAATGTGAATAAAAGAAAAGGGAATTTGAGTATGAAAGATATCATTGATTTGGGACCAAATTTGTTTCCAGAAAGTATGAATGACAGTGCAAGAAAAAAGCATGTGGAAAAGAGTTGCATTCGGTGAGGAGCAGGACCAACAGAGATAAGGGACTGAAGAGAACTTTTTACTTAGCGTGTGTGGTGTAAAAAGAAGTCTGTTATAAATAAAAAAAAGTGTCTGTGTTAGAGTGGCAGCTCTAGAGGATTTGCGAAGTTTGGTCCATAACTTATCCCATAGAGAAACGGGCCAGGAAGTGCCAAAGTCACATTCCCCTTGTTCCTCAACCTTAGATCTGGGACGAGGCGAAGGTGTTGCGCGGAGGAATTTGTAAATAAGGGAGGCTTTGGATGTGGAAGATAACAAGGAGTGGAGTTGTGAGGTTGGGTTAGGAGACGAAGGGCGAGAGTGAGAGTGCAGGAGACGGGTATAACCGGACAAAACCGCTTCTTTAAGTATGAGGTAGTTACGGTGAAAAGAAGCGGGAAGATTAAAAGTTTGGCTGAGTGTTGAAAAAGGTAAGAAGGTAGAGTTAGAGAAAAGTTGGGAAACCTAAATTAAACCCTTCTGTCTCCAAGACTTCCAATAAAAGGGCTTATCTTTGATAAGGAGACTCCTGTTATGCCAAATGGTAGTGGTTAAAAAATCAGCAACCGAGGAGGGAGGGATAGGAGAGGAAGATAAGAGTAACTTGGCAGTAAATCTGTGTATGGGAGTGGACAATAACTGTGGTTTACGAGAAAAAGAAAGAAATTCAGCAAAAGTAAAAGGGGAAAGTGAGAGACGTTCTACTGTAACCCATAAAGGGCAAGTATCATCTGGGTCTCATAACCAAAAAGAAGCTTGGCGCAAAAGGAAAGCCTTGTGGTATGCTGGAAAGTCTGGAAAGTTGACTCCACCTTCTGATTTGGGACGTGTTAACCTAAGAAGAGACATGCAGGGTTTTTTGCCCAACCAAAGAAAAGAAGAAAGAATGGTGTTAAGTTTCCTAAAAAACTTTGTGGGAATAGGAATTGGGATATTGGAAATAGTATACAGAACAATGGGGGATAACATCATTTTAATGGTGCAAGGCGCGCCCACCATGAAAGATAGTGGGGATGCCACCTAGCAGTGAGATCGGAAAGTTTCTGGGTACATTTGTTAAGACAGAGCGAGACTGCGTCTACAATGGAGGGGGTGACATGTAATCCCAAGTATTTGATATGAGAGGGACTCCAAGTGAAGTTGGAAGCAGCAAAGTCAGGTTTGAAAGTATATTTTGTTAAAGGTAGAATTTCGCATTTGTCATCATTTATTTTATATCCAGATATCTGCGAATATTCACAGACTTCAGCAAGGAAGGCGGGAATGGAGTCAGATGGGTTGGATATAAAGAGCAAAATGTCATCTGCATAAGCAGCAAGTTTGATGTGGGAATGTGAAGTCTGGAAACCATGTATGTTAGGATTTTGCCGAAGCTTGGAGAGAAAGGGTTCTAAAGCTAAGTTAAAGAGAAAAGGGGATAGGGGACAACCTTGCCGAACTCCCCTGCCCAAATCAAAAAAAGAGGAGACCAAACCATTCGCACAGACCGCTGCTCTTGGATTGGAGTAAAGAAAGGAAATCAAGGAAATAAAATTAGGGCCAAAACCAAACCATTTAAGGGTAGAAAAAGGATAAGTCCATTCCACTCTATCAAACGCTTTCTCCGCGTCTAAGGCAGTAGCCGCCAGGGAATTTTGAAAGCGTGGGGATTTGCACAAAACATTGAAGAAAAGCCTAGTGTTGTCAGTAATAAAGCGTCCCTTAACAAATCCAGATTGCTCAGGTCCCAGTAAGTCAGGCGAGTGATTTAGCATAAGTCTTATAATCAATGTTAACCAGGGAAATTGGTCTATAATTTTTACAGTATCGGGTGTCTTTCCCTTCCTTGGGTATAATACAGATGTGAGCATTGGAAAAGGTACCAGAGAGCTGCCACGGGTAACAAATGAATCTATGAGGGAATGTAATTTAGGTATTAGCAATTTGGAAAAGTGAAGGTAGAATTTAACTGTGAATCCATCGGGTCCAGGGGCTTTGTCTTTCTTAAGAAGTTGGAGCGCAGAAAGTAATTCTTGTTGGGACATGTCCGATTCCAAAGAGGTTAAGTCAACGGGGAACTGGTGTGGTTGTTGGATAGTAGAGAAGAAATCAGAAAGAGAGTGGGCAGTAGGTTGAGTCTCAGAGGAATAAAGGGTAGTGTAAAAATGAGAGAATTCATTTAAGATATCATCATCCTTATGTTTAAGAACAGAATTTGCATCAAAAACAGATTCAATATTTAACTTATTGTGTTTGATTTTCAAGTAATTAGCCAGAATTTTCCCCGCTTTATTCTTCCCACCATAACATTTCGAACTAGATTTCAATAGATATAAAGAAGCATCTTCTGTGGATTTTTTGTTGAATTTCATCTTGGCGGCAATAAGGGCTGTCAAGCTTTCCTGTGAATAAGAGGTGTAATAGGAGAGTTCCAAACCCTTGATTTTTTGGAGAAGATCACTAGTGTACTCACAGGCAGTCTTCCGTTTCTTAGCCACGTAACGGATGATGAAATCTCTACCTGTGGCCTTGAATGCATCCCAAATAGTGTGTTTGGGGATAGACAGGGTATCGTTAATAGCAAAATATTTGTTAAAAAAATCAATAAAAGAGGCAGTAAATTTAGGATCTAAAAGCAAAGTATTATTAAAACGCCACCTCTTAGGCCCAGTAAGTTTAGGCAAGATATCAATGTTAATTGAGACTGGAGCATGGTCGGATGATAAAATAGGGCAAATTTCTGCGCGAGTGAGAGTCTGGGAGATGTGATGGGAAACAAAAATGTAATCAATTCGTGATTGGGAATGATGAGAAGGAGAATGAAAGGTGAACTCTTTAGTTGTCGGATTACATAAACGCCAAGCATCGACAAGTTTATGCTGTGACACTGCTTGAGTAAAAAGTTTATGAGGTTTGTTGGGAATGAAAGAGGCCTTAGAGTGCCGATCCAGAAAAGGATCAAGAGGCTGGTTACAATCCCCTGCCATAAGAAAGTTAACATCAATGAATTTGGTGATGCGGGTGGTCATCTCACGCCAAAAGGTTGGGTCACCGCCTGTGTTCAGAGTCAGTCTTATGCCTCAGTGAGTCCAGGAAATTTGGACTAGGAGCCTGATATTTCAACCTACAGCCTGGATCTTTGTGAGCTCGGCTCTGAGGCTTCTGGGCCTCTTTACATCCTGCATCCTGCTTGTGGAACACACTATGTGGCACATACCTACTCTGCACTGGGATCTGAAGTGGGCTCAGCACCAAGGATTCTATCAGATTCCAATTTGGCGTCAAACAAGACTGGGAAAGATCTACCGTGGTGGCAGCTTGCGTGGTGGCAGCTTGACCGAAGTTGGACCAACGGCAGACCCATCTCTCTGCCCCACCCAGAAATAACCCTTGTGAAGATGCATCATTACTGGGTTGGGGAGATCACCGGGGAGAGTTAGAGATCAGAGGACTCCGGTCTCTGGCAGAGGCTCGCCTCCACTTCAACCTGAGGGAGTTGCAAGCAATTAAATTGGCGCTCAAGGCATTCCTCCCAATCATCATGGTGGAACGGGTGCAGGTTCTTAAGGACAACACGACTGCCTTGTGGTATTGCAACAAACAGGATGGATTGCGGTCGGGGCTTTGAGCCACAAAATTGCTGAAAACACAGGGCATTTCCCTGATAGCCTGCATCTGACATGATTTTTAAATGCCACAGGCGGATTAACTTAGCCAAATATGCCTAGCGGATCACGACTCGCTATTACAGTCGGAGGTGGCACAGGGCACATTTCAACAATGAGAGAGAATCATGGCTCGCTGTATTTGCCACCACAAAAAACGTACAGTGTCAAAGCTTTTGGGCATTGGAGTTTCTAAGGCAGTCTTCTTTAAATGACAACTTTTGCCTACATGGGACTTGGGACTTTAATACGCCTTTCTGTCCCTACCTCTTCTGACCAGAGTAGTCAAGAAAATCAAGAGAGACCAGGCCATTGTCTTTCTGGTCACTCCGGACTGAGCGAGGAGAGTGTAATATCGAGAACTTATTGCTGTGAGCACATGCTCTCCAATCTGGCTACTTCTTGGGAGAATCTGTCTCCGCACCAGGATCTAGTCTTTCACCCGAGCCTACACATTATACGTGGCGAATGAGTAGTGACAGTTAATTGCATTCAGTCTTCCTGCGAAAGTGATTACTTTCATACTATCGGCCAGGTATCCCATCACCAATACTATATATCCTGGAAAAAGTGTTGTTCCTCTCGTCACATGCAATCTTTCTGAGCTTCTATATCTGATATTTTGTTATTTTGTATCATTAGCCATACAAGAGCTTGCTATTTCCAAAATGAAAGGTTACTTATGGGCCTTATTGTATTTACTCGATCTATAGTCTCTCTTTAAATCATCTGTTGTGATGTGTTTTTTTTTTTAAGCGGCTGAACCAAATCTTCCCACATACTCCTTTTATAATGCCACAATGGGATCTAAATCTTGTTTTGATATACCTGAGGTGCTTCCATTTTGAGCCTGTGCACAGTTGACCTTTTATGACTACTTGCGCTTAAAACAGTATTCTTCATCACAATAACATCTGCCAGGCTAGTGAGTAAACTTTGGGCCTTGTTATCTCGTCTTCCGTTTGTTCCCTTTTTTCCTGGCAAATTAGTCCTTCAAATGAAGGCAGCATTCCTACCCAAAGTGATCACGCCCCTTCATGTAAGACAAACCATCAACATATCAACATTCTTTAAAGGAGGAAGATCGGCAGCATAATCTCAATTGTAAAAGGCCCCTTAGTTTTTACATCAAGAAGACAAGGGGATTTTGACAGGATGACCAAATATTTGTTAGGTTTTCTGAAACTAAGAACATCAAGGCAGTACAGAAAATAAACATCTCTAGATGAATTGTCTTATGTTTAAAGACCCGTTATAGGCTAGCTAAAAAGCAACCCCCAGAGGGTTTGCGTGCTTATTCCACCAGAGCAAAGGCTGCTAACAAGGCATTAGCATGCAGTATATCAGGCCTAGATATTTGTCAGGCTGCTACATGGGCTTGCCTCCACACGTTCACAAAGTGCAACTGCCTGGATAGCCAGGTCTGGCGAGGTGGGCATTTTATCCTATATGTCCTGCATGATTTCCATGTACCCACCACCTGGAAGGTACTGCTGTGGTATCTATGCAAAAGATGCGAAATCTGCGGTTAGAAGTTTATCAGAAGAACAAGTTACTTACCTTTGGTAACGCCTTTTCTGGTAGAGAGCATCTAACTGCAGATTCCTCACCTGCTCTCTCTCTCCTTCCTCCTTCTCTGGAATGGACTAATTCAGTCCACTCTTAATAAGATTTGATCTCAAAAGAAAATGCACACAATTTGAACTTCGATTTTTATGGGCAACATTTTTGTTGGTACTGATGGAGTTCAGAAAGAAACTTGTGCTAGCAAGTGGCATATATACACTGGTCCTGATGTCCCATCCACACTTGAAGGAGTGTGACGAGCGAATATGACTCAACCTTTCGGCACTGGAAGGAATTACTTTGCAAAAATTTCCTGCACCAGAAAGTTCTTTTTTAGGTCAAGCCTGGCCAGTGCATGCACAGCTCTGCGATGCATGCTGAAATAAGAAATAAGAGTATTGACTTGAAACCCTGCCCACTCTTCACCCATATTTTTGATCGTCTTGTGTCATTGTCCTTCGTAAAGGCTGGCTTCTGATTTGTTAATAGGCTTGTTAGTGCCTCCTTAGTACTGCTTCGTTTTCATTTGGAACCTCCCATGAGTACTGGCCCTTTTACTTCTGTTGTTAATCGGTAAGTGTTATTTAGTCTAAAAGCACTATTTTCTTTCATGAGTTTCTCTTACTGCAGGCACGACATGCTTTGCTGCAACATTCAGCTCGCCATGGGGCGTTCACTCTCCAAGCGGCCCAGGACAATGGCGGCTGCTTCTTTGAAATTAAATAGGTATTGCATTTGCAAAAGTTTGAGCTATTGGCATTGTAAATGACAATGCCTTTTATGTATGTGTTAATTATCAACACAGATAAATAAAAGGCATTGTTATTTACAAAGCCAATATCTTAAACTCTCACAAAAATGCGAGACCTACTGCATTGCAAATGTTTGTTAATCTTGCAGTGTAAGCCTATTGCGCTTCACTCTTCCTCATTACTTAGACAATGACTGGAGGTTGTTTCGTAGTTGCTGCAATGTAGTTTTTAACAGGGTTTTTTTCCTCAGCATTCTAAAAATGTGAAAAACCTTGATTATTATGGCCATTTTAAAAGGGTGCTTCACACATATTGGACACTTAACCTTTTTTACTGATATAAAAACATATGTCTTATGTAGTATTTTGTTGTGCTTGCGCAAAGTGGGGAATTATTCTAACATTTATGACTTTAATCAATATTCCTGCGATCCATAACCAGGACTACAAGTAACAAGTTCTTTATGTACACATTCTCCACAATACACTACTGTATTAGTATCAGTACAATGAAAGGTTCACAGTTGGGGCAAAAAGTCCTTCTAAAGAATTTTGTTCGAAACGACTTCAGTCCCTAGCCAGTCTCCACCACCGTACATTTCTTGTTATGCTTTGCAGTGCACATTATCTGTGATTTGTTCTGTTAAAAAACACAAGTAGCTTGCCTGTGGTACAAAGTCACATAATACCCAGCCAGCCTCCACCAGGTGTTAAAAACAAAACTCCGGACATAGAACTAACCCGCACAAAGCTGAAACCTGAGGATCGTGCCAACAGGAGGTAGGGCAGAGTTGTCTCGACATCACACAGCAGTGTCATTTAAACACACCCTTTTCAATGACCACCTTTGTCAGAAAACTTTGTTTCAAAGAAAAGCATAATACAGTTTTCCAGTTCAGCCCCTTGATGGCAGAACAATGCATAGCAAATTACACTAGACCTATTAAAGTGCAGTAATATTGTTACAGGGAAGTAACTGGTTTCCTTTCTCTAGTACACATTGCGTGGCAGTCCCCCATTGATTCTTAAAGCTGTAGCTCGTTATAGCCACTCAAGAGTATTTACCATATAAAGGGATGTCTCCATTCACCAGTAATGTTACTTCAACCTATCCGGACTGGCAACATAGAAAAGCAGATAGCAGGGCCGTTAGATCTAAGAAGGTAATAGTTATTTTTCCTAAGCTACCCATATCACGAAACTCGTTTTGGTACCATTTATACATAACATTTAATTTCCATTGGTAGTTGGACGTTGATACAATTATATGTTGAATTTAAACCTACATTTTAGCTCACTTGCAAACTTTCCAGTTCACAAAAAGTGGAGGTAAAATGTTCTCTAGCTATCCACAAAATGATGTGCATGCCCAGTGGGGCATTCTAAATGGGTTTGTTCGAATTGCCATTTCATGGATATCAAAGGTCATCTGCAAATATCAGTTGAAGTCCTTGAGTTCCTGCAGTATGATAGCTCATAGAATGTCTAGTAAAATAGTTTGTACTGGCAAGCTGACTTGGATGCGACCGGTGTCATTTTAGATTTTGTTCTTTGTTTCAGAGACCTTTCCACAGATGGCAAAGCATCTCCACTCGTCGGGGAAACTGCATCAGAGGAAGAAGGTGAGGATTACAGTGACTTGTTTGTGAACACAAACCGAGCAAACTATGAATATTCAGAAAGTGAGGATTCAGAAGAGGAAAGTGATGAAGAAAAAGAAAAGTAATTCATGTGGTGTATGGCTTTGGGGCTTTTCAGAAAAACATTTTCCCAAAAGCTGCTGGGCGTCCACGCTTTGTGGTAGCATGTGGGTATACAGTCAAACTGCTTTTTACTGGAATGCTACAACAATGGCAACTATCAGTGCTCCTGCAGGGAGTAAAAGAAGCAGCTAAGCTTCGAAAGGACGAACCAAAAGAAAGTTTGTAATGATGAGAAAAATCTGTAGGAGTTGGTTGGTGAATGTGAGCTGGGTGTTTCTATGGAAGATAGAATGGCCATTCATGTTCTCGGATACGATTAACATGAAAAAGAAAAAAAACAACTGGTAAACACCAAACTTACCTTTAAATCAAAGACTGAACGCTCTGAAATGCCAAGTATTTGGAATCTCAGCACCTGTGTGTAAATCACACCCGTTTACCTGCTCGTTTGCCTTTTATTGAGACCAATCAGAATTCCATTTTGTTTTTCCTCCCCAAGGCTCGAGTTGAGAAGTGTTTTGTATGTTGTAGCTTATTTGCTAAAGCTCACATTTCTTAGCTTTCATAAAGCAGTCTTGATATCACAAGTGCAATGTTTAAGAGCAAACCTTTTTTTATATATATATAAATGTCTGTGAAGAATAATTGCATTCTAAAATAAACCTACGTTATAAACAAAGTTGCCCTACATGGTGTCTTTTTTTCATGTGAATTGTTTATTGGTGTGATTCCCCAATGTGGGTCCAACTACTTTTTGGAGCTGGAAATTCTAGACGTGCTGGGATTACATTTAATGTGGTAGTGAGCGGGATTGTGGTTTCACATTTGAGCAAGATGGTGGCTCTTTTTACTCGCTGCCATAACTATTACATTTTACTTTGAATTGAGGAGATATCACAGTGTGCCTGACCATATTCTGATATGCGAAGAGTGAAGTACTTGTTGGCAGTCATTCAGAGAACATGAATCTTTGTGACTTTCATGTTTAGGTTACAGTGGGGCACCAATTTAAATCCCCTCAGTAACCGCTAAACATTTGAGCAGTGTACCCCGTGCTGAGCCCTTGCCCATTACTTCTCGATATGCTGTGTTCTTCAGTGGAGCTCTCCTCCAAGCGGTGGCAAGAGTTCTTTTGCCACAGAATGGGAGTTGGATCCAAGGGGAAGGCTAGTGTAGAGTGAGACCAAAGTGCACCTTTGTGGATTTCGATGGTTTTGCTGCTGAAACGTGGACTGCCAGGATTCTTACATGGAACATAACAACAGAGATAATGGGGGCAATAGCCAGTTCCAGGAGGAAGTCATTCAAAGGTCAGGAAAGAGGTACATGCGTGGCTTATAGAAGAAGCAGCGATCTAGGGGACTGGCAAATAAGGTACGGAAAATTAAGGAGGGCATCGGCGGAAACAAATGACTTGGTGAAACAAGGAGGGAAGGAGGTAGGTGACAGAAGGTTGCAGGGCTACAGGTGCAGGGTAAATTCAGTTTGAAAGTCCGCAAGACATCGGTATACAAGTTAGTTTCCCTTGTTAACTTTTACTGCAATGAAACACATTCAAAAGTCAGTGGTCAATATGTCTCCTGATTGCCAAGAAACAAACTCATTTGGAAGTATTCCTCTGTACCAGGGGGAGGCCCCATTTATTTTTTATTTTTGGAGTTTTCTATAGCGCTGGCCAGACCCGAGGGCATTGGAGCGCTTCACAACCAGATATGTGTAGGTCAAAATAACGAATACAATACACAAAGGTTAAGCAAACAACAAGTCCAACATGTATAAGTCATATAACGAATCGAAAGCGCAAAGAGTGAGCCTACAGCAAGACCACAGATAGAATACGCATACTAATAAGAGATTCAACTGGCCCCAAAAGTCATATCCGTAGTGAGGCCGACCCCAGGAAATGGGGAGGGAGAGGTCCGTTGCAGGTACGTGTGATCTGGAGGAAACAAAAGTTCGGATTAGAAGGTTACGTAATTGGATTCGGGAAGGCACGTTTGAGGTAGAGGTCTTTTAGTTGGCGTTTAAACTTTAGAAAGGAGGAAATAGTTCTGATGTCGACCGGGATGGCGTTCCAGATTTTTGGAGCATTCCCAGCAAAGGAGCAATTTGCAGTTTTCTGTTTCCGAGTTCATAGGGGGATGAGCAGGAGGGAGTTTGAGCTTCTGAGTGATCTTGCTTGATCGGCTTTCTTGAGTTTCGAGGCAAGGTATTCTGGTTTCTCTGTGTGCAAGGCTTTGTGAGTTAGGCAGGCTGTTCTGAAACTGGCCTGCATTTTCACTGGGAGCCATTTTAGATCTCTGAGTGCGGGAGAATTTTTTTTTTACTCCTGAGACCATTCTGGCCGCTGTATTGAAGGTGGTTTTAAGAGGAGCTAGGTGGGAGAGGGGGGTACCAGAGAGGGTCGCGTTCCCGTAGTCCAGTCTGGATAACACAAGAGATTGGGTGGCTTGTTTGAGATCCGCGGGTGGAATGTAGGGTTTGACTTTGTTGAGTAGTTTCAGATTGAAGAAGGCACTCTTGGCAGAGTTTTTAATGTGGTTCGCCATGGATAATTTGTGGTCTAGGGTGTTTCCTAGTGATTTTACAGAGTTAGTCAGAGTGGGCATCACGTTGAGAGTGTCAATAGCTTTTAGCTACTCGGAGACCTGCAGGTTTTCTTCCTTGTTGGAGATCAGTAGGATTTCTGTTTTACCTTGATTGAGTTTCAGGTGGTTCGATGATAACCATTCTTGGACTTCTTTGAGAGTATTATTGAGCCTTAGAATGTCATTGATGGAGGAGGATTCCAGGTAAATCTGGGTGTCATCTGCGTATAAGTGGAAGGGGATGTTGGCATTATTCAGAATGGAAGCGAGGGGTAACATGTAGACATTGAACAGTTGCGGGGAGAGAACAGAGCCTTGGGGGACGCCTCTGTTCACGGGGAGAAGGTTGGAGGTGTACGACTTGATTTTGACTCTCTGGGAGCGATTCTGGAAGAAGCATGAGAACCATTATAGAACCTGTTCTTCTGCCCCAACTCTCTCCTTGATGGCCTGATGAGAAGATTATGATCCACTGTGTCGAATGCTGCTGATAGATCGAGGAGGATGAGTGGACAGCAGTGGTCTGAGTCGAGGGAGTGACGGATGTCGTCGACAATGTTAAGGATTGCTGTTTCGGTG
The DNA here is from genome assembly GCF_964261635.1 of Lissotriton helveticus. NCBI lineage: Eukaryota > Metazoa > Chordata > Amphibia > Caudata > Salamandridae > Lissotriton > Lissotriton helveticus. The sequence continues at coordinate 631,191,384 of NC_136070.1, forward strand.
CTAAAGCCTTTTCTGAAACCTGATTGATGTTGATCTAGCAGGTTGATGGTGTCAATCTGTTTATTCCGTTGGTGGAGCACGCATTTTTCCAGAATTTTGGCCAAGAAGGGAAGATTGGAGACCGGTCTGAAGTGTTCAAGTCTTTTGAGTCAAGGCCGTTTTTTTTTAGGAGAGGAGTAACTTGTCCGATCTTGAGGCATTCGGGTATGGTACCGTTTTTTAAGGAACTGTTTATGATTTCGCACCAGATATGAGCGAGGGCGAATTTCAGATCTTTGACCAATTGGGAGGGAAGAGGGTCCAGATTGTGGGATGAGGCCTTCGACGAGGCGATTAAGTTGAGAATCTCAGTTTCCGAGACGGGATCGAAGGCGGACCAGGTCCGTGCGGGAAGCCTACTGGAGGAGGATTCGATAGTTATAAGGTTGTTGCCTGGAGGAGGTGGGTTCATGTCAAGGGAGAGTTCGATCTTGTCGATTTTGTCGTTGAAAAAGTTGATGAAGTTGTCGCATAAGGCTTTCGAAGGGTGGACGAGGAAATTATACGGTTTGGCGGTTTGGTTTTTAATGATGTCAAATAGTTCTCTTGGTCTGTTTTTTGCCTTGTCGAGCGCATTGCAAAAGAAGTTGGTTTTTTCTTTAGTGATGTGGTTTTTGTACTCTCTTCTTGCTGATTTGAGATTTTCACAGTGGGTGGAGGAGGGGTTCTTTCTCCAGAGCCGCTCTGAGTTTCCTTCTTTCATCGTTAATGTCCTTGTTAAACCATGTTCTTGAAGGGATGTTCCTGTTTTTTTTTTATTTCATGGGGGCGAGTTGATCTAAGATGGAGGACATTGTTGTGTTGTAATGTGCTGTGAGTTCAGCGGTAGAGAGGCCGTCCGGGGAGATGGGGAGCAAGGAGGAGATTTTTTCTTCTAGATCAGCAGTGCTGATCCGCGACAGATTCCTGGACCACTTGGGGGAGGTCTCTAATGGGGGGCTGGTGAGCGAGCGGGTGCGCTAGGTGGAAAAGAATTAGTTGGTGATCGGACCAGTCAACTGGAAGAATGTGGTCAATAGTGACTGCGTCCTGTTGGGCGATGATGGCGTCCAAGATTGCACCTTTGTTATGAGTTTCTTCTGAGCAGTGTTGGGTACGCTTGTTGGAAGGAAGTAGGTCATTTAGTAATTGTAATGAAGCACTGTTCTCATCATTCCAGTGTAGATTGAGGTCACCTAAGATTAAATTGTTGGTGCTTCAGAGGGAGCAGTGAGCTATCAGGTCAGATAGGTGCTCCGTGAAGGAGGTAGTGTTACCTGGTGGATGATACAGGAGGTTACAGTGTAGTACCGTGTTTTTGGCGGTACTGATGTTGATGGATAGACATTCAAAGGAGTTGTAGTTAGAGGACTCTGTTTCCGAAATCGATAAGTTGTTTTTGTGGATAATAGCCACGCCACCGCCAATTATAATAGCCTCCTCCAACCTTAGCTGCCGACCCCCTCCCCAATATAGATGGTAATGGGTATGGTACTGACCATAGAAACAAACATTGGGCAGTGAATGAAAATTGGGTAAACTGATTGCAGCTGTGACCAGGTTAGAATCCAGAATAGATGTTCAGAAGGCTCTAGTGCAGTATGTTTGATCAGGGCTCTTTAGAGTGTGGGAGACTTGAAAGATGTGAGTTCCTTGTAGAAAACTTGGTTTTTGGGTTGAACAGTTCAGGAATCTACACAAGCTAGATCTCAGAGGTCTGGCTCTCCTTGAATGGGCAAGATCTGCAGATCTTTGAGTCTGCATTCACGTGCCTGTGGTTGCAAATACACAAAACCAATGACAACTATCAATTGTGCATTGTTCAGTGTTACTGATTGTCATCTAGAGTAGAGAAGGCACGCTCAATAAAACTGAATCCAATGTGATTGGCACATTTGGAGAGCAGGATAGAGTTTGACCACTTCCTGGTGGGAAGAAGAAAAAACGTTATTATATTACAGTTCATATATTTATTTTCAAAGATGGGAACTAATTAACTATTTGGAAGAAACCCGTGCTGGAACCAGTGATGAAACCATGTCAGGCACAGTTGCTGAAGCAGAAGTATTTTATTTTTGTCAAATGAATAATCATTGATGAGGAGAAAATGCATGTTTTGCCCTCTGAATCTTCTCTATATTCACACAGCGTGTGTTATTCCACCTTCTACTGATTTGGTCTGGAAACATCTTGTATAACTATAAACTTTTTTTCTTACGCCATCGACCATAGGGGGAGTTGAGATGACTCGCTATGATGTTGAGCGTAGGCCCAGAATGCTCCATTTTGTATTTGCCATCTTCATATTTTTTGTACCCTTGGGTTCAGAAGCACAAAAGAAGTTATGTGTCCAAAAAGTTATAAAAGCAGAGATTACATCGAGATTTAAGACTGAATAGTGACATGGGGAAAGTAATGAAGCAGTGATGCAGAATATGTAGGCGAAGGCACAGATACCAACAATCTGCTGCAACACATAAAGGAGCCTGTGTTTGTCGATGAAACCAAACATCAACCACAAAGGTAAGGGGACGCTGAAGTAAGACCAAATAGACTTCAATCAAGATCCAAAAGTAACAGCTCTTTGTAGGGGTATTTTGGCTACAGGAGGCTGGAAATGCGTAATCTGAGACCAGCTGTTCTTCCCAGGTCTCACTGTAATATCGAAGGAAGAGACAGTGGGACATTCACTCTTTAGGTTTTGCTCTAAATGCCACCACTAGTTGGCTGTGAGTGATTTACAAAAAGTATGTATCTTATTTCAGCCCAGGGTCCATAAGTTTAGAGCTTTGCAGCCCTCCATCAAAAGAGTCTAAATACAAGAACTTTTGGGGGCACATTATGCTATAAGCTGAAGGTTGTTCCCTAAAGTAACGAGCTATATTCAGAAGAATAATCCAACATAGTGGCAGATACTGAAAAGGCTCTTGGGGAACGGTGTGCATCAGACTTGGAAGAGTCAGTGCTGACAGATATTCTGTACTCTGAGTCTGTGCCTAAAACACTATCTTAGTCTTGAAGAAGCCTAGCCTACAATGCCTCATAAGAAATGTCTCTCAGAGTCGACTGGTTTCTCAGACTAAGAAAAAAAATAGCTCACTTGATGCTAGAAGAAAAACATTAGCAGGTCGAGGGAAGTAAAAAGAAAAAAAGAAGCCCATTGGGTTGAAAGTTAAAGACGCCAGTGTGGGTAAACCTTCAACGCACTGTCTTGACCCAGATAAGCCAGAGGAATGTGATAGACAAAGATTCATCAACCCTCCAGCCCACGTCCATATAAAAATAACAACGTATTGACACGAGTTGGAAGCAAAAGAAATGGCTATTGACTGCGAAAAAGAAAACTTAGTGAGACAAAAGTCGTAGCATTTAAAATTAATGCATTTAATAATACACCTAGTTCCTATAAAAATTGCACTCAATAGACCACAAGAGACATTGGTATGAAATAAAAGAAGACGGAAAGGGAATAATCGGGCTGCATCCCCTGAACCACAGGTTCTAAAATCTTCACTTGATTCCAATGATATGGCAGGCTATCAAATGTGCTCAAGCACAATGCTGAACAGGCACTCCTGCCTCCAAACTTCGTGCTTCAAGCCGAAAGTACAAGCAAACATCATTAATAACACATTCCCAGGGTATAATGTGTTTGGAAGTGTTGATGATTTTCCTGAGCAAAGGAAGGCACCTAATAATGCCGCCCTAGCAATGGGTGCCTTGCAAACAAACAAAGTATTTTTAGGAGAGTGAGCGTCAGAAGGATGGGTTGGGTCGAATCCTTTTTTAACACCCCTTTCAAGAGGTGCAAGCCTCAGGTAGTCGGTGTACTAAGCAGAGCCAAACAAACAACCTTTTGACGCATAGGAAAGGGGGAAAGCCAGTGCCCTCAGATTCAGACCAAAATTAATAAATACCTTATTCACGTTTGCTCTTTTTCGCAATACTCCAGTTGCGGAGAGAATGTTAGATTTTCAGCTAGAGTGGCAACAAATTGTGCCGGTTTTAAAGGAAATGCAGGGGCAGGAGTCACATTGTTAGTGTTTGGACAGTTTGAGATGGAGACACAGAAATAGCAAAAGTGTAGAAATAAGAGACATCTGTGTGGATAGTGACCCAAAAGAGGAAGTTATCGTACAGTCCCAGACATAGGACAAACAAATAAGGGTTGTTTTGTGATTAGAACTATAGATAAGTTTTGTAATACCTGCCATGGCAGATACAAGTCAAAGATCCACACTTCATGGAGACACGTACACGGACAAATTAAAAGACAAAAGAGTTTCTCCCTCTGGATATTAAGTTGAAGAAATTCCATAGGAGAAAACTCATTGATTTATTGGGATATTTCAGTGCCAATCCGTAGTATTAGGGAAAGAATGCTTATTTCAAGGAACGTGGCACCAGAAGGTTTCTGGCTTTAAGGTTGGCCTCACCAAGATCTGATTATCACAATTGATCCTAATCATCCCAAACAGGTGTTGGGTATGAGGATAGCATTAGGACAGTCACAGAGAATGATGAAATTGGAGATAGAAAAAATATGTTTTGTGGATGTGTTCAAGGACAAGTTGGGCTTTTTGAAAGGGTTCTCACATAAAATTAACCCGAGAAAGATTGTAATTCAACGTTCGCAGGGCAAGAAAAATTCACCTATCTGTGTGCGATTGTCTTAAGGAACAACTGGACATCTTATGCAAAGAGGGAGTAATAGAAGAGCTTGAATCTTTAGAGTTGTTAGCACCCAAAGTTTTGGTCTGCAGATCGTGGTAAAATCAGACTTCGTATTTATTTGCATGACATAAATAAGTGTGTTTGGGTGGACTGGCACCCCTAAACAAATATTGGTGAAATGTGATCCAAGCTAGCGGGTGCAGAACAAATCAACACACATGCATTGTCATCTGCGTATCACGAGAAAGCCTTGCATGAAGAATTTAAAAGTGTAACATAGTTTATTGCCCACAAAAGTGCTCATAGCTAGAAATGCATGCTGTTTGAGTTAATATCATCAGAGTAATGTATCAATTATTCAAGAACACACCAAATATGATGTACTTCCGAGATTATATCTTGGTTTATGGAACAGGGAAAGGACACAATGCCAAGTTGCATAGGTGCTATTTATCTTGAAAGACAATGGACTGATGATAAAAAAAGGAAAGTTAAAGATTTCCCTAGAGAATGTGGAGAATTTAGGTCATACTCGGCTAGAAATGTGTAGCATCCAAATCCAGTTTAATTGAGATGGTAGATACCCCAATTACTCTTGGCAAGGTACAGCTGATATCTTAATGGAGTTGGTGAAGTATTAAGTAAACTTGGGAGGAGTTCATGGACTTCCGCTACGCGGAATTTCACAAAGTGCAAAAAAACCTCTACTGCATTACGCGTAGCTCCGCAAGCAGCGGAGTGCGATTTATATATATATTTTTTTAAAGTTCAACCATCTTTATTCGATCGTATATGCATTACACAGCCTTACGCCTACAACCCTGAGGCCGGCGGCATGAATGGCATTGAAATTAGAACTAGTAGGTCATTGACCTAGTAACACAGCCTTGTGTCCGGCAACCTGGGGGTCCGGCGGCAAGCTTAAGATGTCTGTGTCAAGGATAAATCTCTTGTTATAAAAATAAGTGATAAAGCATTATGGTGGAATCAATTTTCTTGGAGTAAATCTGGAATAACTACAAAACAAACAAACAGTGATCACTGCACCACGGCACTCTCCCTCCCGCCTCACATATGTACATTATATGACCTTGTATAGTGGGGGACATCGTAATTCAATTATTTACTCGGGGTCTGTCAGTGGTCTAGCTTTTAGATACTCAATTAAATAACACCAATAGTCTTAGGGCCTTGAGCTAGCAGGGAGTACTTCTTCATAGGTCGCCAGTGTGTCCTTGCAGTAGGTCAGATCTTCAAGCCAGTTTCGCAACTTTGGAGACCCAACACTGTTCCAGTGGAGCGAGACCCTACGTTTTGCCATCAGTAGCGCTATCACGCAGAATTTCCGTTTCTTCGCTCGGATGTGAGGGACAAGACCTAGTAAACACACTCGCACAGTGCAGTCAACTGGTGTCTCCAACATGATGCTCAATGCCTCCGTCACCTCTGCCCAGTAAGCTCCAATTTTGGGGCAGTGCCAAGCAAGATGGAGGAAATCCGCCCCTTCCTTTTTACATCGTTTGCATCTAGAATCTGCACACAGACCGTATTTAAAGAGTCGCTGTGGTGTGTAATACATTTGATGCAGGTATTTATAATGGATTATACGTAGGTTGCCATTTGGTGTGAGCATATTGGTTAACATGCATGTCGTGGACCATTCCTCTATGGTTACCTGTTCATCCATGCTACTGTTCCATTTGTGTCTCACTTTCTCCGTGTTCCCTGCTATGTCTGCCTGTAATCTAGCGTATAGTCTAGACACTATATGAGCTGCATTGGGCGCCGTTATCATGTATTGCAAAGAGGTCATTTGTTGGGGTTCTGCTGGGTAGGTGGTGTATAGTTCTTTCATCGCCCTTTGCAACCTGTAGTAGGTAAAATTAAATAGCAGTGTTGGGTTGCTAATATAGATCAGCTGGTCCAGTGATTTAAAGTTGCCCTCCTCATACAGATCACCCATTGTGGCTATACCAGCGTGTCGCAGTAGTTTCATGCCTACTTCCTCTTGTGTGACCGAAAGCTCCGGGTGGTGTGCTAACAGTAGAGCTGGCGCATATAGTGGCAGTTTTCCCGCCTTCTTGCCCATCAGATGCCAGGCCCCATTTGTTGCATCAATAGTGTTTATGTCACGTGAGTGTAGCGGTGGTCTTTTGTGCGGCAAAATGGCCGACAGAGGGATAGGGCGAGCATCACCCGCTTCAACTGCCATGTGCGACATGAACGGCACTTCATGGTACCAGTAATGCGCAAATTGCGCTTGTGCACAGAGATAGTATAGAAAAAAATCTGGAACCTTAAAACCTCCCTGCGCTTAGGGTAATGTCAGCGTTTGCAGTTCCAGTCTGGCGTGTTTGCCCGCCCAAATGAGACGAAGCACCAATTTGTTTATGTTGCGGAAGACTTCCGCCGGCGGTTTAATAGGAATATTATTAAACAGATAAAGAAATTTGGGCAGCAGCACCATTTTGACTATAGCAGTTCTATCCGCCAATGAGAGTGGTAGCTTGTTCCAGCGACTCACTTTCTCCTCTAGCTCTGATATGACCCTCCCATAATTTGTGCGGATAACCAGTTCGGGGTCTCTGTGGTACCAGATGCCCAGATATCGTGTAGGGTTGTCTCGCCATTCCAGCGGGTAATCCAGTGAGAATGGGGTGGTGCTATCTGTTAGTGCTACTATTTGTGATTTCGCCCAGTTAATTTGCAAGCCAGAGTGTTGCCTGAATTTTATGTACTCACGGAGCAGAGGGTTAAGATTTTGGTCAGGGTCTTTGACATACAACACCATATCATCCGCATAGAGAGATATGTGGAGAGGTCGCGTGGGGAACTGGAGAGCAGAGTAATGGTGATGTTGCCTAATTTTGCACGCGAGTGGCTCTAATACCAGTGCGAACAGCATGGGGGACAGAGGGCACCCCTGTCTGGTACCTCTGTATATCTTGATCGGGTCCGAGACATAACCGTTCACTCTTACACGGGCCGTGAGGTCAGTATATAGGACTTTTATCCATTGCATAAATATTATTGGAAATCCCATACGCTGAAGCACTGTGTGGAGATAAGGCCATGCAATTGTGTCGAAGGCCTTGGCTGCATCTAATAAGACCGCCGCCGCCTTGGTATCTGGCTGCAGATAATGAGATAGCGCAAAAATCGTTCGCGTGTTGTGTGTTGTGGATCTTTCCGGTATGAAGCCAGACTGATCTGGCCTAATCAGCAACGGCATCAAAGGCTTTAGCCGGGCCGCGAGGAGGCTCGCCATGATCTTGGAGTCGACGTTGATAAGTGATAGAGGCTGGTATGAATCGCTGTATTCCGGAACTTTACCCAGTTTCAGCAGAGCAACAAGCATCGCCTCCCGTAGAGACGTTGGGAGCACCTGCTTGTCATGGGCTTCTCCATACATTCTTACTAGATGTAGAGCCAGTGTGTCCGCGAAAGCTTTATAAAATTCGCCCGTAAAGCCATCCGGGCCGGGTGCTTTGCCGTTAGGAAGGGCTTTGATGGTGTCAGTGACTTCCTCTACCGTAACGGGGTGCGACAAGTATGCTCTATGCGCATCCGAGAGCCACGCTATTTCCACATCCTCCATGTAGGCCATTATGTCTGCAGTTGACACATTCAGGTGGGAGGCATACAGCTGGCCATATGCCCTTTGGAATTCGTGTAATATGCCCTTCATGTCCTATCTAGTCGTGCCTACTGAATCCTTAATCGTGTGAATGTGTTGTGGGGCATGTCTGGTGCATATCTTTTGTGCTAGGGCTCTCCCTGGTCTACCTCCCTCCCCGTATGCTCTTGCTATCCCGCGTTTAGAAACATATTTATTTTAGTTAGCATCATACTCCTGATGCTCTGTCAGGGTCGTTTTTATCTCTCCTAATATGGTGGGGTCCCTTGTGTGCGCATATTGTCTCCAGGTCACTCAGTTTAGTTTCCCGGATGCTCAATTGGCGTCTGATATCTTTAAGGATTCCCGCTGTGGTGCTGATACATTTTCCCCTAATTGTCGCTTTGAATGCGTCCCACAATAGTCCCTTATCTTCTGTGGTAGGAGCGTTAAGCTCAAAATAGTCTACTATGGCGGTATGAATGGTGTCAGTGTAAACAGAGTCCAGCAGTGCCGTGGCTTTAAACCTCCAGGTGAAGGGGGGGGTGTAGTGCGGCAGTTGCAAGGAGAGTAACACTGGGTTGTGGTCGGATAGTGTGCGTGGTAAGTGCTGTATGGAGGAGGTCCATAGCGAGACCTCACTTGACCCCAGCCAGTAGTCGATTCTCGACCAGCTGTTGTGAGCCGCAGTAATGTGTGTAGCCTCCAGTAGATCTGGATGTCACGTTCTCCACAGGTCGAGTAGTCGCAGATCTGCAATTGCATCTTGTAATTCTGCCAATGCCCGTTTGTGTGGTTCCACAGTGTTTGGCGAGCGGTCAAATCCATCTCTTAGTGATATATTAAAGTCACCTCCCCAGACAAGGTTTCCCACTTAAATGTCCGAGATAGTGTGCCATAGTTTAGTGTAGAACCCAGGGTCATCCGTGTTTGGGCCATATGTTTTGACTAGAGCTATGTTCTGATTTCGAAGTAGGCCTAGCACTATCACGTACCTGCCCTCTGTATCCTTGAGCACTTTTGAGACCTTAAAGTTGACACCCTTACGTATGAGTATACTAACTCCCCGTGCATAAGAGGAATAATTGGAAGTGTGGACCGACTCAGCCCAATGCGTACCTAGTGTGGCTTGTGCGTTAGGCGCAATGTGCGTCTCTTGAAGAAATGCGATGTCTACCTGGAGTCTAGTAAGGTGTGCAAATATTTGGCGGATTTTTTTGGGGTTGTTTAGACCCCTAACATTCCAGGTGAGTAGGTGTAACTGTGCTGCCTTCGTCACATTAGAGAGTTACATGATTATATCGCATCCCTTTGAAGCCACCTATCTTGAATTATCCATGACGTTTCAGAACATCTAAAAGAAGGAAAACAGTTACATTGCAATATTTATGTGGACTGGAGTTTGCAGTGCGTCTCAGGCACAGTGATCGATAATAAACATTCCTAAGAATCCCCCCCCCTCCGAAAAACCCAACCCTGCCAAAGCCATATCCCAAACACCTTTAAACTGTAACATGAACTTGTGTTGGGGGACACCCATCGAGGGGGTCCACTAGGTGCGCACATCTACACCCACAGTGTGGATGCGGACGGGCATTCTGTCTTGATCAACAAACGTGTGTATAGTGCTGCAAACGCAAGCGCTGTCACCTCCGTAGCCCCAGCCCGGCAGTCTGCAAGAGCACCCCACAACCAGCCGTGTGCCCGCAACTGACATCCACGTCTCGGGGTTATTGCGTCGCCCACCTTCTATGATATTGCAATTATAATGTTGCGTCGCATCTTGTACACTCCACAACCCAAGTCAGTTATTTAATGTCTATGCCTTCATCGTATTTACGTCCAAAATTAACTGACCATGTGATAGTGTATTATGGTGAGTCTAAGTATCAGTACATTTCTCCAGCTATCAGGCCACCTCGCTGCTTTGTTGTCAGTGTTGGAGTTTTTGACTGGCTGTCTCGGTGCAGAGTGCCTAGCCAGTGTCCATACGTATAACGTACATCAGTGGAGTAAAGCAAGTTCTGTCATGTGGTGTATACTAGAGAGAGTATCAAAGTCACAGATCTTGCCGATTTAACAACGGAACGCCATTACCTGATCTGGGTCTCTCAGTCCTCGTCGTCGTGCTGTTCCTCCCGCTCCGGCGTTGGTCGCCGTCTGCCCAGCTTTTTGATGTATTCATGAGCCGCCTGAGGCGTGAGAAGAACTGTGGAGCGCCCTACATTGGTTACCTTGAGCTTTGCCGGGTAGAGCATGGAGTATTCCACTCCCAGGTCTCGCAGCTTCTTTTTTGCAGATTGGTATTCTTTGCGGGCCAACTGGACAGCCATGGTGTGATCCGGGTAGAATGCAAGTGCGTTTCCCTGGTGAACAATATCTCCCTTTTCTCGGGCCCGCCGAAGAACCACATCACGGTCCCTGTAATTCAGCAGACGAGCTATGATAACGCGTGGAGGAGCCCCTGGCTTTGGTTGCGGCGCCAGGGAACGATGAGCACGCGCAACCAGGAACACTGACGAGAACTCCTCTTTCCCAAAAATTTCTTTAAGGAGAGCTTCCACATACTGCTCCATCTTCCCCGTGTTCGTCAATTCCGGAAGACCAGCTATGCGCACATTGTTGTGTCGAGACCTCGCTTCCAAATCCTCCGTCTTGTTGCGCAGTGCCTCAATCGTTTTTTCCATAGTAGCGCAGGTCTTGGCGGTGGCACTGGAGGTGTCCTCTACCGCCGAGATTCTCGTCTCCGCCTCCACCAGTCGTTCCCCATGTTTGTCCATTTTTGCGTCCATATGGTCAACTCTTTGCGTGAGAGTGTCAAGTTTTCTGTTCATTTCTTGCAGACTGCGTTGTATTGCGCGTAACACACCCTCCATGCCAGCACCCTCGTCAGCAACATTATCGTCCACTGCGTCGGACATGTTAGTTGTGCCTTTGGTCTGTTTCTTCGCTTCGAACGGTAGTTTTGTTTGCTGTTTCTCCGGTTTTCCCATCTTGTCAGTTGAGGTCGGTGTGCCGCAGCTTACATGCGGGACAGTGCGTTCCACTCGCCCCCTCCGAGTCGTCGTTGTCATCCTGTGGCAGCCGGGCTCCCGAGGCAAAGTCGCAGCGATGGTGTTCCTGGCTACAGGGTCCGTGGGTGTCTAGGCGAAGTACCACAGCAATGCGGCCTCAAGGGTAATTTCGGACTTGCAGCAGCCCACATCAGCGCGGTCCACACGATCCTGTACTCTGTCATAGGCAGCTCGCCCCCCTGCACTTCCTGTTGTAGGTCTACCGGCCCCCGAGCATCAAGCGGCACATCACACCTCTGGTGCTAACAGGCAGGCATCAGCATAATGTAGGTGTCAGCAAAACGTTCCTTTCTACCCTGCGCACACCCATCAGAGCCGATCTAGATCCGCGGCACACTGCATGTAAATCGCTGCCTCATCCACAGTAAGCATGCATGTGGCGTCTTCCTGCGCAGTGCTTAGTGTGCACCGTTATACACTGCCATCATCGGGGGCCACAATGCAAATCAGGGTCGGCACGTCATGCTGTTGATTGATTCATGAGAGCCCCGCCGCCGCCTGATGCGTGTACAGTGCAGCAGTGTGAGTAGCGCCGCGCGTTTATCTTCAACGCAGCCTCGACTGGTGCAGCGGGGGCAAGTCCTCTGCGCAGGGCCACCGGAACGGCAGCAGTCAACTCTGTGTGTTTCCTGCCGCACTGTGCACCAATATGTTGGAGGTCTTCACAGGCAACGGAGACGCTCCGATCTGTTGCGGGTCACTGGAGCCGCCATTTTGTCCAGTATTATCGCTCGCTGGAACGCAAGGCACCCGTTACTCACAGCCCCCGGTGAACGTTGTCAGGGACGATTTCTCCTCCTCCGCAGCTCGTCTGATCATGTGCGAGTCCTCGATGAGCCTGAGGGCGGATGCCATATAGTCCCCGGAGGTCCGCATTCACTGCAGTACTACATCGCGGGGGCCGCCATTTTGAGGTTTCAGCCGCGATTCTTACATTTACGTCGGGTAAAGCTGTTTTGAGACAGTTCTGGGTCTATAAATACCCCTTAAGCACAGAGCAGGTATTCCGACGCCATATGTTGCCGTTTGGGTGCATTTTCATTGCAGCAGCACTGCGGTATCCACAACGACAGTCTCCCGTCCGGCGGAGCTGCCTCAGGAGCCAGCCATCCCGCAGTGCGCCCTCTAGCGCCCCCTGCGGAGTGTGATAGATAAATGCTGTTTGCAGTGATTATCAGTGCCAGGTGCTTTTCCGCACTGTGCAATCATCGCAAACAGCACCATGCACAGCGCAAGTGGGCGCTGCTTCCTTTCTGCCTTTCGAGTAGATTTTAAGTCCAGCAGCAAATTTCTCAACGCAAACGGACGGTTTCTCAACGCGAGCGGTCGCAAGCATACGTGACCACTCGCAATGAGAAATCTCGCCTGGAGGTTGATTGTTTGCGCTCGCCAAATTGACGGTGACGAACGCAAGCAAGGAAAATAACTTTTTTCGGAACTCCGCAAGCTCCTCATAATGCGGAGTGCCGAAAACCCTGCAAGCTGAGTTCACCGCCCAGACTTAGTATTAAATGAGATATATAGCAACATTTTTTGACAAGACTGTAAACATGAGAAAATTGATAAACCGATTAGTTCATTTGGAGCGATATGTGTCAGAATGAATTTATGGCGCTGCGGAAAGAAATCATCAGTGCTCTTGCCTTGAAGCTATTTTGATACCTGTGTAAAAACAGTGCTTATGACCGATGCTAGTAATGTGCTAGTAAGGTGCAGTATTCTTGCAAGAGCACAAAGGTCATTTTGAAACTTTACCTTTTGCTACAAGGTCGTTGAGAGGTTGTTAGCTCACAAATTCAGCAATGGAGAAAGAGACCATGGGATGTTATTGGGGCATGGAACATTAATGCCAGTGAGTGTGGGAGCTGTCTCAGATAGACATCTATCCGCAGATTCCTTACCGTTGAACTTCCAGGCGTCAGGCTGGGTCTGGAAGATTTTTCACAGCAGTACCCCTACGTGCCAAGTAAAACCAAAGGGGATGATGGAGGAGCGTTGAACATTGCAAGCACTCACCCCCATTCAACCGATCTGGGTTTAATCCATTATCATTCTTTAGCTCACTCCGCCACCCCAGTTCTGACATGGCCATATGCAAATCAGTCTGACCCTGTGCATCATGGGAACAGTCCAGCCCGAACTGCCAGGCCATGTCCCTGGACCGGAAACAAACATCCTGGGACCGGTTTCTGGCTAATCAGCCGTCATCAGCCAGGCTAGCTTGAATTCAGTGGCAAAGTGAGCAAGGGACCCACGTCTGGGCATACCCTGCCAAATTAGGGCGAACAAAGCAGAACGAAAGGGGATGATGGACGGAGTGTTAAACATTGCAAGCACTCACCCCCAGTCAACCGATATGGGTTTAATCCATCATCATTCTTTAGCTCACTCCGCCACCCCAGTTCAGACATGGCCATATGCAAATCCTGTGCCTCATGGGAACAGTCCAGCCCGAACTGACAGGCCATGTCTTCCCTGGACCGGAAACAAGCATACTGGGACCGGTTTCTGGCTAATCAGCCGTCATCAGCCAGGTACCCTGCCAACTTAGGGCGAACAAAGCAAAACCAAAGGGGATGATGGATGGAGTGTTGAACATTGCAAGCACTCACCCCCAGTCAACCGATCTGGGTTTAATCCATCATCATTCTTTAGCTCACTCCGCCACCCCAGTTCAGACATGGCCATATGCAAATCAGTCTGACCCTGTGCCTCATGGGAACATTCCAGCCCGAACTGCCAGGCCATGTCTTCCCTGGACCGGAAACAAGCATCCTGGATATACGGGGAGTGTGCCCCCTAAGTGCCGGTAGGTGGCATCCGTCAACTCCGTGTGCCGTGATCAGTATCATGTTCGTTGTGACATCCGCGTTGTCAATATAACCACCACTCCGGAGCGTTGACTTCAGTTCTTTCCGCGCTCAATATCAGCGCCGATCCGTTGAAGAGAGCTACACCCTGTCATTTTTTGACATACTTTTTTCAACTTTTGGTCAATTTAGTTAATTTATCATGTCGAATAAGAAGACTTCAGGGTTCAAGACGTGCTTGACAGAGGTCCTGCATCCTGGGGTCTCGAGTTTGGAACCCCTACTGCGTTTCAATGAGGCCTTGATAGATGTCCTTCTTGGGACATGTCCGAACACAGCACAAGGGCTCCTGTGAATAGTGTGATCGCCCACCAGCATCGTCCTGCACCAGCTGACCCGACTTTCCTCACCACCCAACCCACCCCTCAAAGCCTGGTGGTCCAGAATTCCACTTCCCGTGGAGCATTCCCTGCCGCACCCCCAGACAGGCAATCCAAGAGGCTGGAAAACTTCAGGAAGAAAATGTTTTCTTCCGCCAGCCTAGATTTGCGGTCAGTGAAAACAGCATGCCTCTTGGGCCAATATTCCCACGCCATATGCGATAAGGTGGCCCAGATGCTGCCCATAGTTTTAGAGGAGGACCGGGCTCTCCTCTCCCAAGCTATATCAGACAGGAGGGATGCAGCTAAGTTCACAATCCATGTGGCTTGGACATGACTGACTCGCTAAGCAGGGCGATTTCCACTACTGTGGTGGTGCATCGCCAATCCTGGCTGAGAACATCTGGTTTTTCAGGGGCTGTTCAAGCCAACCTCATTACATGCCCTTTGATGGCTCTTGTCTCTTCGGAGCAAGGCAGACGCTGCCCTTGAGCACTTTAAAGACTTGCGAGCCACGACCACGACTTTAGGCCTCGCAAGCACCCCCAGTGCTTCATCTGGTTTTCACTCGTTTCATGGCTATGGAAGCGCATCACCCCCGTGCCAACCCTACCCTGGCCAGAGGGCCCGCAAGTTCAGCAACCTCTGTGGGGCCATGGATGCGGTTCACCCTGGCCTCGTGGGTCAGGAAACCAGAAGTCGAGCCTAGCCACCATATCCTCCTCCACCACAAAACCTTCCTAGTCCAATCCCCCAGGATCTCTCTTGTGTAGTTGGTGGCAGAATACACCATCATCTCCACCACTGGCAAAACATTGCATCAGACAGGTGGGTGTTGCAAATAGTCCGAAGGGCTACTCTCTTTCCTTCAAGACTACCCCTCCATCCATGCCTCCACTGTACGATAGGCTGACGGAGGATCATCTTGCCTTGCTCCGCAAGGAAGTATCAACTCTCTTGGGTAAGGGAGCTATAAAGAGGGTTCCCCGACCCGAAGTGGGCAGTGGTTGCTATTCCTGCTACTTTCTGGCCCCGAAAAAAGGACGGAGGCCTTTGTCCTATTTTAGACCTCAGAGCCCTCAATTACTTCCTCGTAAAGGAGAAATTCAAGATGCTCACTCTTGCTGAGGTCCTGTCTGCCTTGGACCCAGGAGACTGGATGGTAGCACTGGACTTGCATGGTGCCAACTTTCATATCCCCATTGTGCCTGCCCATCGTCGAGCACTTTCAATTTGCATTTCTCCCTTTTGACCTCACCAGCGCCCCTCGAGTGTTCACAAAGGTGATGACGGTGGTCGCTGCCAATCTGGAGATCAGGGGTCCCAGTCTCGCTTATCTCGACGACTGGTTGTTGAAGGCGTGCTCATCAAAAGCAGTTGTCTCCCACCTCCAGGCTACGGCGAACCTCCTGCAGTCACTGGGGTTCACTGTCAACGCACCGAAGTCACATCTAACTCCCTCTCAGATGCTCCTTTTCAATGGGGCGGTTTTGGACACAGTTTCGGGTCTATCCTCCTGAACGGCGATGCCAAGATATTCATGCTATGATACCGCTGTTTCAGCCTCTATCTGGGACTTTGGTGAGAATTACTCTGAGGCTGTTGGGCCACATGGCCTCCTGCATCCTGGTAGTGACCCATGCACGGTGCCACATGTGGGCACTGCAGTGGGACCTGCAGTTCCAATGGGCACAGCATTGAGGAAATCTCACCTACCTGGTTCAGATTATGGAAGGCACTGCAAAAGACTTGCAGTGGTGGCTAACAAACCAACCGAAATTGGTTCAGGGGCAGACCCCTCTCCCTTCCTCACCCCGATCTTACAGTAGTGACGGATGAGTCCCTTCTAGGATTGGGTGGCCATCTGAGGGGGTGGAGATCAGAGGAGCCAAGCTCCATATCAATCTCCTGGAGCTTAGGCGATCTGGCTGGTACTAGAAGCCTTTTTGCCATCAGTAAAGGGAAGGCTTGTACTCGCTCAGCAATGCTTTTAGTCGAGAGTGGAGCTCAGGCCTCCTATATGCCTTTCCGCCCATTCCACTCCTACCCAGAAGGCTCAAGAAAGATCAGGAGCGACCGGGCACAAGTTATTCTTGTGGCTCCGGACTGGGTGCGGAGAGTTTGGTATCCCAAGCTTCTAGACATGAGCATCGAGACTCCAGTCAGACTGCCTCTTCTGGAGGATCTTCTGTCGCAGCAGCAGGGGAGGGTTCCCCACCTGAACCTGTCCACTCTCCACCTCCTTGCGTGGAGATTAGGCGGGACAGTGTACAGCTTTTGACCACTCTCCTGAAGTCTGAGAGGTTATCTTGGCAGCCAGGCATCCCTCCACTAAATCAGTATATGCCTGCCGATGGAACAAATGTTGTAAATATTGTACAAACAGGTGTATCGGCCCCCTTTCAGCTGCATTATCTTAAGTTCTTCTGTTTATACTTTTGTTGGCCCAGCAGGGCTCTGCTCTGGGCACTTTGAAGGACTACCTTTCAGCCCTTCTTTTCTTCGGCTGCCTGATCAGCCCTCTCTATTCAAATACTCTCTTCTGCAGAGGTTTTTGAAGGGGTTAACCCATTTGTTTCCTCCATCTTGCAGTAGTGGGACCTTAATTTAGTGCTTACTTTCCTGATGTGTGGACCATTTGAGCTGCTGCATAACTGTCCTCTGCGGTTGCTCACCATCAAGACAGCTTTTTTAGTAGCTATCATCTCTGCCAGGAGAGTGAGTGAACTACAGGCACTGTCCTCTTAGTGTCCTTACCTGACGATCTTTTCAGACTAGGTAGTACTCCAGACTAGGGCATCCTTTCTGCCTAAGGTGGTACCACCCTTCCATCTAGGACAGTCGGTTACCCTTCCCACCTTCTAAGCACCCCTGCATCCTTCCAAGGAAGAGGAACGTCTCCATCGTCTGCACCCAAAAAGAGGGTTATCGTTCTACCTTGAACAAACCAAAGAGCTCCGGGTGGATGACCAACTTTTTATTGGATACGTGGGTGCAAAGAAAGGTTGTGCTGTCCAGAAGAGGACTATATCCCGATGGGGCATACTCTGTATTAAAATGTGTTATGCCTTAGCAAAGAAGTATCCCCCTGAAGGGCTTAGGGCCCATTCCACAAGGGCAAAGGCAGCCACCACGGCCCTCTAGCGCGGTGTTCCCGTCTGACATATGCCAAGCTGCCACATGGGCATCTCTACACACGTTCGCCAGACACTACTGCCTGGATTTCTAGGCTCATGCAGAAGGCCTGTTTGGTTGCTCTGTTTTACAGGAGTTTCTGTTCTAAGCCGTTCTGCAGTCTCTATCAGATGGACAAGTTACTTTCCTTCA